>NC_138582.1:155455202-156874942 GCF_964289735.1 Phaethon aethereus
AGCTACCCAAGAGCTTACACAGGCCACTTCCATCACTGCATTTCCTGAAGCCGCAATCTTTCACCGTCTGCTGGTAAGATTTTGTGCTTTTTCTGTATGGGCTCATCCACCCGTATTAAGTCATACCCTGCAGACAACCTGTTTCCAGAATCCACTTCTACAGTTGTTCATTCTGCCATTCGTTGCCCTGCATCTCGTGGTACCTCACATAAGTAACTCAGTCTTCAGCACTCTCCTCAAATTTAGGACAGTCCTTTTATGAGTCATTACATTTTCATGCAAATTCCACTTCAGCCAGCATTATTTATTAGCTCATTTTTTTCAAAGATGTGGAATTCTTGCTATGTGGCAGTCCAATTTTCCTGTGTTTAGAAATTTGACTTTAAAAAAATGCATTTTTTTTATTTTCGTCTCAGCGATGCAATGCAATGAAGGATCACCCAGATGGCAGCCACATCCTTAACCTTAATTTTCCAAAAACAACAGCAACTGATCACTAGGTAAGATTAGGAACCTGGAATGCGCTGGCACTGCCCTTCACTTCCTACTTCTTTCACAGAAAGGTCCTCTCCAGTGTACCTTTCCTTCCTTCAGCTGTGTGGTCGCACTATGTAGAGCAGCAACTGTTCCTTCTCTGTTCCAGGGAGATGGCTTCATTTGCCATCTCATTTCCCAGTGCAACAAAAGGGCTGTAAAGAAACGAAAGGAACTGCAAGTAATCCGATTTTAAACAGACAGGGCAAGGCTCTGTGTTTAGCTCTTCGTTTGGGCATTCAACCACCAAGAAAGCCAAGTAGTAGTGATGACCTAGGACTAATAACCTCCCACCCCCCTTTTTGATCAAGCATGAGCATGATCTGTTTTATCAATAGGGGACAGGTTTTTTGCTTGAAAGCAAGATGACACATTCCAATTTATCCATCACTCTCTTCTCCTATATGTTCAAGTCTTCTGTAGAAGATGAGGCACTTGGGACTGTTCCGTATCGATTAGGGAGGCAGTGGACTGGCAGCCCCCTCTTAGAAAAAAAGGTAGCAAACATGTAGTCCTACCCTGGCTGAATGCCGTGTGAAAAAGAAATTACTTCAGTCTTTCTGGGCCAACTTCTTTGAGGTAAGACGGGTCAATGACTTAAACATGTAGATACTGTCCCTTACTGCTCAATAGTTGATACCAAATTTATAAAACAGCTATTATGAAATAATAGCTCTATGAAAGTGCAGTCTCGCTTTTCTTCGGACATGTAAACTGAATCAGAAGGGTGAGTTTTTTTACCAGAAAACTGTACTGTGGAAATGACATTTCCATTTGTGATTCTGAACAGACAATTTTGAAAAATCTTACCAGTAACTGCCTTCCCACTTGTGTAATGCCCTTCTAGCAACTGACAGTTTCTACAGAAGCGTCAAGAAAAAGATACTTTTCTACTGTCTTTAGTGTTATCCTGTGTAAAAGTAGGATAACCAAATAACCATTACTTCCTCTCTAAATTGTAATTGGGCTAATCCCAAAAAAGATCAAATTCTTTGGATAAAAGCAAGAATGATTACAGAACTTTAAATTAAAAAAAACACAACCACACTTTTTTGTCAACATGTAATGCCCTGGGTTTATTTTGTGAGAGTTCTGTCACAATTTTTCCAGGTGGGATTAAAAACCTTAAGGATAATGTATGCCATTGGAGTGGGCATTCAGACTTCGGTACTGACAAAGCACTAATAGTAGTCTGTTAAGTACCATTCTCTTCACAGAAGAGAGGTCAAATATTTCCAAAGGAAGGCACCCGATAGTTGTGGTTCTGGCCTTGCAGCCTTCTGGAGAATCTTAAAAGGAAAAAAGCTGGCTGTTTCAGAAACTGGAATGATGATACACGTACAGCAATTACTGCATTCTTCTCCCTTATATCCTTTTTCTTAAGAACAAGTAAAGAATGAAGTCTTAAAAACAGTTATACAATAAAAAAATACAATGTCTTCAGAAAGGGCAAGACAACATAAAAACTCCAGTTGTAAGGACTCCATTTGCATACTAACACTTTTTGGTGTGCAAGGAAATGGGACTAACAAGGGGAGCAGCAACATAACCTTAGTGCTTTAAGTACCAGAAACTGCCCACATGACTGCGGACAAGTTAGGATGGGAGAATTCAGACTTCATTATTAGCTTGTTACTTGCCTTACGATACTCACACAGGAAGATCCCCATTAAACAGTACATTCCCCATTTTTAAACTGATGCCTTTTTAAAAAATTCTGTATGTATGTCACCATTTTTCACATGATACACAGAAAACTCAGGGACCCAGAGGGGAACCAAGTTATGTTATACCATTTACAAAATACCAAGGAGTCCACAGCTACCTAACACATTTACTACAGCACAGGAACCAATGAAGGTACAGTGTACAAAAAACTGTAAACACGGCACAATAAATAGATAAAACAGCAGGTTCCGCACCATGCACATGATGTGATGACACTTTTTCATCTCTATACAATCTCACATCTCACACTCTTACTTTGTTGCAGTTTGTTTCCCTCCCTCCCCCCACCCCAAGTGCAAAGCATCACAAATGAACAGTTTTGTATTCAAGTAACATATATACAAGGGTATTACAAATATGCAGTACTGTACAGATAATTGCTGTATTGTTAATTTACAGATGTTGATTCTTTCCTATTAACAGTATGAAAAGAAAAACCAAAGCATGAGAGATGTGCATTGCTGACAAGTCCCCACAGCTGCCATGGAAACGCAATGTGCGGCATTCCATCATCCCTTGCATTCAAAATGCTACTGATGCATAGCACCTAAACAAGTTCCCAAGGCTGCAGTTCCACTCCTACGGAAACTACGTCACCTCCATTGCTACTGTATTGTCCGCTATATTGTTCAGTGCTGGCTTCTCTGTTTCATGGTTTTCCCTGTTGAAATAATAATAAAAGAATTAACATGACTAGAAAAAGAAAGCAAAAACTACTCCACAGACAACTTGCTCATCAGTACTGGAGAGCTGTTAAAATATAGCAAAGAGATTAACTTGAAAAGCAAAGAGACCTAGACATGAAATACACTCATCTTACACGTCTGTACTTATTGTGTGCTTAACTCCCAGCAACAACGACTCTGAGCACTTGCCACACTGCAAAACCTCCCCACAAACCACCGTGTCATATAGAAAACAAAAAAGGGTGTTCTAAGCATCAAAATTTGTGATGAAGTAATAAAAAAAAAGTGCAATAGAAGTTGCTGATGAAGTCACTAGCCACAAAATCTGGAATTGTGTGAGGAAATACTGAATTGACTTCCTGTTTAACCTAGTTTAATTCATCTTCTAATCAAGTATCTTAAACTAATGAAGACAACAGAAATTAAGAACAGGAATTTCGAAATGAAAATGGTCATTATATCCAAAGAATGTGACAAATATTTTTCTCAAATTTTGAGATACACAAAATACATTATATCCTCTGAAGTCTTCTGCACTGTTCCAATTACAGAAACATCTTTGAACACAGCTGGACCAACTCTACTCTACATTCATTCCTGGCAGATTTATTTTTAAGGACAAACACACATTTCATTTTGGAATAGTTCAGCCTTCATGTAGAACCTATGAGCCAAAACCTGTACTCAACGGTGGAGAATTTTGATACAGCATAGTACTAACAGATCATAAATTTCACTCTTGAGCTAACACTTATTTTTGGTCTGCTGGCTAGAACATCCTGGAAAACCATCAGTGTAAATATCTGTCTATTCTTGTATGTCTCCCCAAGTATCCCTTTTTGACCACCATTATACACACATTAATTTAAGCCAGCCTGATCTAATACAACTGTTCTTATTTCCTATAAGTATATTTATCAAGAAAAATAAAGATCGGAAAACATCAGCAGACATAAAAAAACCTACCTTGGTACTGCATCCACAGAGGATGAAGCTGAAACCTTGGGCACCTGACAATTTGTTGCTGCAGCCAGCTTTAAGGCAGATGATGGAACAGCACTTAAAGTCCTAGGTATATGCCGTGCATTAAGGGTGGTAATAGAGTTTACAGTGGCAACTGATGAGGGTACAGTTAGTCGAATGTTGTTCCCAATCAGAACCTGAGTTGTTGCAGAATTGGCAGCAGTTACTTGGTGACTCAGTGCGCTGTGGGAACTTGAAGTCTGCGTTATATTTGAAGGCTGTAACAAGGCTGAACCTGCTGTTGATGATGAACTTGTATGGACAAGTGCTGTAGGTGTAGTACTACTGAGATGTAAGCCCTTGTACACTCCTGCAAAAGAAAAACAAAACAGTAAGGTCATTTTTCAGAAAATACTCAACTCCAGACACACATATCTCCACTGTAAAAATCAAGATGCAATCAAATTCTGTCCAACAGCTGAATACCTGAGGCTTGAAGAATGCCATTCACCCCAATTCCAAGCACCACATCATCCTTCATTTTGAATCCCATCAGTTGTTCTGATGTAACCAAAGCTGAAGCAGCAAATTGAGCACTAACAGAATCCAGTGTCTTGGAAACAAAACCCTAAAAAGAACAACGGTGGCAAATACATGTGATTGAGGCTTCCAAAAGTCAGTACTCTCCCCACTTTAAAGCTACACACAAACTAATAAAACAAAAATAAATACATGTAAATCAGACTGTGGCCCAGTCATTCTCTCAGACGAAACTGTCAGCACTTGGTACAACTAGTTAAAATCTGAACTGTGATTTTTTTTCCTCCACATGCATTTTAGCTCCATTGTAACAACAGAGAAGAAAATCCCCACAACTATTTACAATACAAAAGAAACTTATTTCCCTATGGAACAACACTGTTTCACAGGTCAACTTGTTTTCATGAAATTCCAAACCCAATTCAGAGACTCAGAGGTTCAGATTGCAAACAACTTCTGAACCTTTTTATGTGTCTGTCACCACTGTAAACACTACACATTTATGAAAATTAGACACTTCCACAGATGTATGGAGGACATATTTAGTTATTAACCAAAAATCTTGCTCTAAAAATCCCCCACTATCAAGAGGATAATGACTTGGCTGGAGATCTCTGCAATTCGTTATTTCTAAGGCTTCAAAAATTTTATTAATTGACTGACCCATCTTTTTTTTTTTTTGTTAAGAGGGAGCAGAGGCAATGCCTGCCACACTCACCTGCGGTGTCCCTTCTAAACACTTTACAGAATGGCTATGATGTAGATTCAGGCGAAAGCCACTTTCCTGTTGGTTAGTTTCAAGGTTCTATGGCAACAGTTGACAATTAGAGATGAACCCTGGTGGGAAACAATGAGGGATAAATCATAGCACAGACAAATCCCTCACCTGTGATGTGTTGGCAGAGGAATTACTATTTGCTTGCTGTTGATGAATTTGTGCAAGCTGCTGTTTCTGCATTAGTGCCAGTTGCTGTTGATGTTGCTGGTATTGTTCGGCTGTAAATGCTGAACAAAATATAAAATGAGAAAATACTATATCAAAATATGTAGGTCTTGTGTATATAAACACATCTATTTTATAATGCTAAAAAAATAAAATAGTAAGACACCACAGCAAGTTCCTTAATGCACCTTTACAGCAAAAAGGCTATCCCAGAAATTTTTGTTCAAATTAAGCCTCCTCTTTTTAAGCTGTTTTTCAGTATATAGGCCTTAACTGTTCTGCTGCATTTAGCTCAAGATACCAAAAAGGAGAGGTGGAAGAAGGAACCAGAACACAATGAAACCCACCCAAAACTCTCTAATAACCAATTAAAAAGAAATTACAGGAAGAAACAGCATCACTGTTTTCACTTTGTGAAACTACAGTGTCTGCACTATTACCTAAGTAGGTTTATATGCAAAATTTGGGAACTGCATGCTTTCAGACCTCACAGATAGCATTTTGAAGGTAGCGAATACCCACAATTAAGATTTATGTTTAAGTTTAGTTGAAAACATTAAATTAGGCATGCTTACAACTGTGCAGGCTATCACAGTACAGTATTTTTGCTGGTTTTAGATCACACATGTACAAGCAACTCCATCAATACAGAATTTGACAGCACTACAACCTTCTCTCTAAACTCTTTGAAAGGTGACCCAGTAGTCAGTGCATCACAAGTCAACTAGAATTTTATACAGCTAGCCCCCAAGTATAAAATTGATGAAAACCAGCATTATTTGTACAGATTCAGAAGGGGATGTGCCATGGTGCAGGGGTGGGGGGTCATTACTTCATTGATTAACTTTGTAAAATGTGGTGGGTTTTTTTTTAATTTACATTTCCAAAATGAAAGAAAGTCTCAGTTTTTAATTTAAAATTGAAGCAAGGCTGGACTACAATTTAGGATACACTTATCAGATTTTTCCTTCAATTTTTTCCTTTGGATTGTACAGATGCTCCCAAGTAAGTACTGTAAATAGTATCCATGCTTCTAGAACACAGCAGCACAAGTTGCAGTTTTGGGGATGTTCACTATCATTTGGCAACAAATCACCACCACACTTGAATCCTGTTCTCAAATTGCAGTTTTTTAATCTTTTTTTTTTTTGTTAATCTATTCCTTCAGTCTTGCTTGCCTGAAGAAAATATCTATCGAAACTATCATCATCTCCTGCTCTCAATACAACAGGATTCTGAAAAAGCAACTGCACCTTATGTATAAAATCCAATAGCGAGTCAACACAAACGGCTAGCCAAAGTAAGAATTAGTATTTGGAAACAAACAGAGCAAACACTGCTGAGCATGCATTTTCCCCAGTGTATTTGTGTAATGGGGTGGTTTTTTGTTTTTTTTTTTAAAACATTGTTCCAAATCCTTCTATTATGTACTGGAAATAGCACTAATTTATTACCAGCACTTTGCTATCTGAGCACTTGAAGTTATAATTTTTTATTCTGCTGTTAGATTCAAGTTACTTCTTTTTTTTAAAAGTAACATTCTCCAGCAAGCAGGGATATAGCACTTGTTTATATTGCCACAAGTGACAAATTACTCCCAATATTCTTAGTTAAATCTCACTTCAATTTACTGAATTTCTTCAATGGTTTAAAGTTATTCCTAGAGGAATAGCTTAGTAGTAATACCATGCATGAATGCCCTTACTAAAAAAAAAAGCAAACTAGAATTCATTGATCAAATATTTATGAGTTGGCTGTTTAAATTTTAATTCTACTTTATATAAACTAGAAGTCCTTTAGATTTTTAAAAACTGTCACCACATATCAAAGTTAGAGCAAGAAAGCTTTAGCACACAAAAATTAGCATGTGGAAAGTTGAGCAGCAGAGGGAGAAAAATGGATGTACTGTTCTGGTGCTGATAGGTATTTCATTTATATTAATCAGTTAGTAGTGACTTATTAAAGTAAATGTTTTTTAAAAACACTAAAATTAGAATTGGTATGGTTTAGCCAACACAGAGCCAATGATACTGAAGGTTCCACATATTAGCAAGGTATTCTATTCTACAGTATGACACTATAAATACATTGCTTGGGAATAGGTTGCATAAGTGATGTAAATAAAGACAACCTGCAAACTCACATAAAGGAAAATGGGCAAAAAAAGGTATGTTATACCACCACCTTTGACTGAATTAAATCAAAGTTTCCATCATCATAACCATCTCACTTTTGTCTGTTTGAGCAAGTGAAATTTACTAGTAGTTTCAGTTTTCAGGCCCTAAGTATATTTTAGATTTTAGCTATAAAAAGCGTTGTAGTAAGCACAGTTACCTATGTTGGTTTAACCAACTCCAAAATACTGTTTTCTTTTGGAAGAACAGTAAATGAAAGTTTACTGAGGCAAACTGTGTTTGTTTAGGATAGCCATTATTTAGGTCAGTCTTTAAAAAGTGCTCCCCTTCTTCCTGGAAGAGACATTTAGAAGAAATATATTTTTCAAATTGTACATCAGTATATTCCTTTTTAAGTAGTCTGTGACCCTTACAGCTATAAGTTTCCCATCACTATGAAAACAGTTACACAGCTGTCAAAGTAAACAAGTGACAGAACCACACCACTATGACCACCATCCTCATCAACAATCCAACTGCTTCTCTTCTGCTCAAATATCTAAACACACTTACAAATACTCCCTTGAAAATGCAATGCGAATGGCTATTTACCTGTCATATCTGAGAATACACTCAAGAACAATTTATTTCAGGTTAATTTAGGTTAAAATATTCAGCAACATTTAATATTCAGCAACATTTTTGCTGCTTCCCTTCTTAATGGTAAAAGCCTATGGGACCTGATGAGATGCATCCCACAGTCCTGAGGAAACTGGCTGATGTAATTGCCAAGCCATTCTCCGAGATACTTGAAAAGTCATGGCAGCCAGGTGATGTCACTGGAGACTGGAAAAAGGGAAACATTGCACCCATTTAAAAAAAGGGTAGCAAGGAGGACCTTGGGAACTACTGACCTGTCAGCCTCACTTTTGTGCCTGGGAAGATCATGGAGCAGATCCTCCTAGAAGCTATGCTAAGGCACATGGAGGACAGTGAGGAGATTTGAGACAGCCAGCATGGCTTCACGAAAGGCAAGTCCTGCCTGACCAACCTATGGACTTCTATGATGGAGTGACCACATCAGTAGCTCTTCCCTTGTCCACTGATGTCATCTATCTGGACTTCTTAGGTCTCTTGACATGGTCCCCCACAACATCCTTCCCTCTAAATTGGAGAGGGGCGGACTTGATGGGTGGACTGTTGGGTGGATGAGGAATTGGTTGGATGGTCACATCCAGAGGGTAGCGGTCAACAGCTCCATGTCCACATGGGAGATCGGTGATGAACACTGTCCCTCAGGGATCTATGTTGGGACCAATACTGTTTAACACCCTCATCAATGACACAGACAGTGGGATCAAGTGCACTCTCAGCAAGTTTGCAGATGACACCAAGCTGAGTGGTACAGCTGACACGCCTGAGGGACAGGATGCCATCCAGAGGGACCTGGACAAGCTCGAGGCATGGGCCTGCGTGAACCTCACGAGGTTCAACAAGGCCAAGTACAGGGTCCTGCACCTGGGTTGAGGCAACCTCTGGTATCAACATGGGCTGGGAGATGGAGGGATTGAGAGCAGCCCTGCTGAGGAGGACTTGGGGGTACTAGTGGATGGAAAGGAGGACATGAGCCAGCAACATGTGCTTGCAGCCCAGAAGGGCAACTATACCCTGGGCTACATCAAAAGCAGTGTGGCCAGCAGGTTGAGGGAGGTGATTCTGCCCCTCAGCTCTGGAGAGACCCCACCTGCAGTGCTGCATCAAACTCCAGAGCCCTCAGCATGGGAAAGACGTGGACCTGTTGGAGAGGGTCCAGAGGAGGCCACAAAAATGATCAGAGGGATGGAACACCTCTCCTGTGAGGACAGGCTGAGAGAGCTGGGGTTGTTCAGTGTGGAGTAGAGAAGGCTCCAGGGAGACCTTATGGCAGCCTTCCAGTACTTAAAGGGGTCTTGTAAGAGAGATGGGGACAGGGTTTTTAACAGGGCCTGTAGCAACAGGACAAGGGGTAATGGTTTTAAACTAAAAGAGGGCAGATTCAGACTGGATCTAAGGAAGAAATTTTTCACAGTGAAGGTGGTAAAACCCTGGCACAGGTTGCTCAGAGAGGTGGTAGATGCCTCACCCCTGGAAACATTCAAGGTCAGGCTGGACCGGGCTCTGAGCAACCTGCTCTAGTTGAAGATGTCCCTACTCATTGTGGGGAGGGGGTGTAGACTGGATGACCTTTGAAGGTCCCTTCCAACCCAAACTAGTCTATGATTTCAAAATACTATTTACAACTATCAGAGATTTACTGTGAGATTCTGCATTAATCAGTTGCATCCAGTTTAGAAACACAACACCACCTATAAAGGGCTGCTGTAATCTACAGCCTCTTGAAATAATCTGACTGATATCCCTTTCCATTCCACAGCACATCCAGATATGCTCATATACCAGAAGAGGTTATAGATCCTAATTACATAAGCTAGCTCTTCCCCCTCCATGCTAAAAAGCACTACAGTGAAGGTTTTATTGAAAACATTACTACTACCGAGAACTATCCAAACCAAACTTAAACATTATTCTTTCCTCTCCTGCTCTCAGAGTACAGTCTACATTACACTTCAGTTGAAAAAATAAGCCTATTGATTGCAAGATTGCTTCTGAAAGCTATCATTCCGATGCACAAAAAATGCTTGTATGTACTTTACATGGAAGTACTTCCACCTATTTAACCTTACGTATTCTTTTTCTGTGGGACACTGGAACTGGGGAAGGCTTTCTGGGGAAATCACACATATAACTCAGTACAGTGATATCACGGGTATACTGTCTGTGCCTCTACATCTGCAGGCACAGTCCTTAACTTCTCAAAGAGCCAGTCTAAGTCTGACTGTCTTTTTTAAAAAAGCAATTTAAGTAGAATGCACTGCAGACCATAAAAATGTAGCCACTATTAACAGGTTAATTATATGGCTTGTGGAGAATATTTCCTTTCTTGCCTGCAAAGCTAGCATAGACACTTACACACGTGCCAAACTTAGTATCTTGTTAACATCACTTTCTCTAAAAAACAAACAGTAAGTGTCCCTAAAATTTCTGGAAGGAAGTTCTTATTACCTCTTCTAATTTTTATTCTAAAGAAGAGAAAGGGCACAAACAAAAATCTTTCATCTGTGTCAAAGAAAAATGGTAAATGTACAAGTAGAAAAAATGAATGTCATTTTATTTTGTGTCCTACACTGGTCTTTATTCTGCCTGGAAAAAAAAAAACAGCAGGCAAGAATCAAGCCCAGACCTTTTCTGTACACTTAAAAGAGCAACCATGTTTTTGGTAACTCAGAAGAGTATTGCTACAAAAAGCTACACGAAGTTACATATTCCTGATATTACTGGAGACCTTCAAAGTTAAAAAAAAAACCAAACAGTAAAGCAACAGAAAACTGAACAGCTTCAAGTTAAAAAAAGGGAGAAATCGTAACATTCAATGGTTAAAAGATGACACATACCATTTTTAAACAGATTCTTGCTTCAGCAGCCCTAGACAGCACTGCAGTGTCTATAGACTCTTCTCAAACAGCCTGCTAGAGCCACAGTGCTCATGGTTCCATGATAAAGTAATGATTATTTAATACTACAGAATTTACTTAAATGGGACAGTGACAAACCATCCAGTTTCATTCACTACACAGAATCCAGTGACGAGTGGAGGTGGGAATATCTTAACCACCACTACCGATACACTATAAATAAGAACATTACAATGTCAGAGTATCTCAACTGTCTTTGACAGCTAACAACTGTACCTTCCCCCAAAACTTCTACATACTTTCCAAGACAGTGACTATGCAAGTCACCTGGCTCCTTAAGTTAACCTAACCTAACTCCTTTGCTAACCTTAAACATTAGGAACCTTTAAGGCATAATCCTACCTGGAGTTATCCACATCTCAAGATGGCTGTCAGAAGACAGGTAGCTCAAGTTCTACTTACAGAGTAGGCTACATCAATGCTTCTTAGTCATGTTTGCAGCACACTGTTTTGAATTGGAACAATTAAAACTCAGTATGCTTCTGAATTGTTTCTGGTATAACTCAGAATAGAGTTACAACATTTCAGTTGAGACAACCTCCAGAATTTTAAGTCAGTACATCATATTATGCTGTTATCCTCTTCATTTAACAGCTTGGGACAACACACACATCTATTCTGCAACTGTATTAGTGCTATACCTTGGCAGCAAGTAAGATAAATGCTTTCTGGCTTACAGACTGCAAAAAGGAGGAATGGAAGGCAGATGAAAAAGCTTCACGAGTTTGCAGCTGTGAATACAAGGAAAGAAACACTGAGACTGAAAGGATAAATGACTGCTTAGTATCTCCTTAGCCACAGCCATAAATCTTGTTAAAAAATTGAGTTATTGCACAACATGCTACAATTGTGTTTTCCTACAATCATTTACATGACTACAAGCAAGATGTCTGTAATTCTGGGGATAATTACAGATCAGGTTTTTTGCTCAAATTAAGCCACTGAATAATATCCTTCAATTGGATGATTCTGTTTACATATCTACCAAATTCTGTAGGATGCTGACACCCAACAGGTGTTGTTTTCTGGAGCACCAAGTAACAGTGATGCTGTCAAAGGACTTCTCAAAGATCCATAGTTCTCAGCAGTTTTATACTGCAGTATGTAACTATTTGTACAGTGCTAGCTAGTTTTACCACAGCATTTAACGTGTACTAGCCTTACAATGCTGTAGCTTATGTTTAGCTTTTCTGAAAATGCAAGTCCTTCCCAGAAGTGGCTGAAAACAGTGACAAGGGGGGGCTAGCTATGCAGTCTGTATGAACAGATTGGTCTTTGTCTGGTAAGCAGACACAGGCTCCCCCTCCTGACTACTGCTGCAAGTTTTACCGTGCAGTGAATCACTAGTTGTTGCTCTGCTTCCCTGAAATAGGAAAATACAGGCTTACAAAAAAATTGACCACAAGAACCAGTTTCCTGAAAACCAGGAAGCACATCCTGGAAAGCAAAGAATGCATATGTAAACTCCTGGTCCTTCTACTAGCAGTCCTTCTGATTTCCTGAGCAGAAGATGCTTGCTAGATTTGCCAGGGAAACTGAGCAAGCTCTGTGGAGTAAACACAATGACCTATCCAGATAAGCACAGTTATTTTAATAAACTGTAAAAAAGAATTTAATACTGAGAGCCTCAAACGGCTTAATTAAACCTTTCAGCAAATGCTTCAGTCCTGTTAAACATCTAAAAAATTAGATATTTAGAGTAATTTAAACAAGCAGTTGCTTTGTAACATCAAGTTAAGTATCTTCTCACAAGCAGAAATGTTATTTCAGTAGGAAAACTGAAACATTAAGATTATATTGGGTTCAAAGAACCTATCTAAAAATCCATTCATGGTACTGGATTCTCTGGTCCTTCCAGCTGAGGTGACGGCCATTAAAAAGGCAGTTTCAATCAGGTAACAGAAGAACAATCACACAACTAAAGCTTGCAATTGAGATACCCCATAAACTACAGAACTGCTAAAGTGTTGTGGAAAGATGATACATCATGCTACAATGTTTTCTTAAGGGAAATACATGACAGCATCACATCCCTGCTGTATAAGAGAACAATTAATGGTTACTAATGCCAAAGTGCATGCAAAGCAAACATCATTCATAATACTAAGTAATCCAGAACATCACATTTTTTATCTCAGAGAGATGTTATCTGGCTTACATTGCCTGGTTAAAAATTTTCTACTTATAGCAAGTTCTCACCAGTGAATTCGGAAGATTGGAGAGACTTAGAGCCATCAGTGTGATTTAGTATTTGATGCACCAGGCCCAAAGATGTTTCACCTTCTGAAAAGAAGTTCAAGATTGATTTTACTTAAACATGGCATTATTAGACACTATGAGAACATGAATCATTATGCCCTTGATTATAACTACAACAGCCTTATATTTCAGCCCAACAGAACTTAAGCGTGAAATTCCTAACAGCACAACTCTAGACTTAGAAATTATAAACTAGATATAACATCTGTAAATGCACTCCCTACTTGGTAGTGGAAGAAAGACAGAAAATGAGTATTTTTACTAGCCATTGAATGAAAGCTAGAAATGCTTGCTGTGGATTTATATTTGTCTGCCCATCATCCTTAATACGGGTTTCCACCAAAATGTGACAGGCCCACTGGGGTACACAGAGTTTACAGAGTCAGTTATAAACATAACCATCCTTGCATGGGATGCAGACAAAGTGTAACAGTTTACAGAAGCCCAAAGAGCAAAGTATTACTCCAACTGGGTTGAAGCTGAATGAGAAAATGTAGTTTAACTACAAAGTTTCCAAGTCTCCAGAAGTGCTCAGATGTTTTAGTGTTGACTTTTCCCCCACCCCCAGTCACATTTTCCAGACTGAAGAGGCTTTTAAGATTTCCTCCTTCAATTAAACTTCGGGTAGGCTAAACACACCTGTTACTCCCAAGGCCACTGCTTACTCAAATAGGATCTCAACATCTCAGCCACAGATGGGCCAAGACTGTGAAGTTCCAACGATAACTGAAAATGGCCATTACAAATGTCTGTATTTTTCATGATCAAGTTTATCCTGCAATGCGAAACTAAGCATTTGGAAAAGGGAGAACAGTAAAACAGCAGTGTTGAGGCTATTACCGATACAAGGGTATCTAAACACAGCCAGTGATGGCATGAAAGCAATGAAAAGGTAGGACAAGTCCTTCTACTCTGGTGAGCAGAACTGCCACAAGGATTGAGTAGCTTCCTCCTGCTTCTTTCCAGGAAAGGGGTATCTGAAGATGGGTATCAGCTATCCTTAATGAGAATACAAAAAACCTAGTATAGATCCATCAGCTAACATTACAAATTTGGAAATGGAATTGCTAAACACACGTTTAGGAAATGGAAGCATAGTTTATGATCCTGCTAGACCTTGAAGTGTGCAAAGTTGCTTTTAAAAAGCAGGTTAAGAAATGCAAAAAATCATCCAAGTTTACTGCGAAAAATGTTATTTCTATGGAATTCCCACAGAAAAAGTTTTTTTATATATATATATAGTTATATATACTGAATAGCAAAGCACAACTTCCAGCACATCATCTAAACCTCTAGTTTACAAGAAAATGCAAGGTACGCTACTCTGGGTTCTTTAACTATATCCTGGATGCCTGCAGTTTTTCATATACAGTAAGGTCTACAATCCCAAACATCATAACCCTCTAAGAATCTTCAGTAAGGCTTCTGCTAGAATACTTAAACTTCTTCTCAAAAAAAGAATTACAAATTTAGTTGAGTAGACTCTAGTTAACTGCTAGCCTCTTTGGTCTTGACAGCTTGAAGACTTTCTTTTCAAAGTGGCCCAGCTTCTAGATGAAAAAGGCAGAAAGAATAGAATGCAAGACAGTTGCCTGGTCTTACTGTGGAGCCTGAGAACCAATGCTCAAATCTTTCACTAGTGACTGGTATCTCTGCTCTGCCTCCTAAACACAAAGCTGCACACTGTGCAGTTTTAAATGTCTCAGACTTTCAATTACTAGATGCAACCACCCAAAACCATGAATGTAACATATTTAACAGCAAGTTTCCAGCAGAAAGCACAGTCTCTCTATAATGTGATCCAGTTCAAAGACTACCATTTGCCTGGAAGAATTAGATCAACCTAACAATGAAGACTACATTCCTGGACACAAATACTTCAGGTGAGTATTTATGCCTACTGTACACTCCAGACTTAAGACACAAGTTCCATCTCTGAAGATTATGATTCAGAAGCTTGATTACATCGTCAGCAATACAGGCTGCTTTTCTGAAGTAATTTTGTTGCATTTTGTTCAGAGTGAATAGCTTCCCCACAAGAATCGTACTTTTACACTCTTGCCTGCTTTTTAGTGATGTCCTGTATAACATATGCCTGAAGATCCTCGAATCATTCTTTGCCCTCTTGTAAATAGAGCTGCTTTTACATAATTCTTCAGTAAGATGAAAAGGAATCACTCTCTTCAGAAGTGATGCTACTCTTCTTGGCTGCTTGATCCTGCTGCCAAAGTCTATCCTGTAACACATGCCAAGTCCAGTACAAGCCCCATTTTCAAGTCACTTGTAAGGTATTTTTAAGACACCCCTTCTCAGTTTACACACAAAATCTCAATGCAGTAACTTCATCTTCCACAGATCTTTTATGCTGAGCCCTCTGAAAGCCAGGACCAGAGAACCTTGCATTTCTTCAGGGTCAAAGCCACTTCAAAATATTTATGAAATGCCTGGCTCTTTGGCAAAACCTCTCTCTGATCTTCAGGATGAAAAACAATGCTTCCTGTAGCCAGAGAATGGTATGTCACAGCACAGCTTTTATAACATGCCCTCTAAATAAGAGAGGACCTGAGATACCATCTCAACTTCATGCCTGTGTTGGCCATTTGTAACAGACTTGAAAAGCAAGGTTTTCCACAGCAATTTTCCCATGTCAGCACCATGTTGTCTGGATCATTCAAGGTGGAAAATGCTCAAGACTTCTCTAAACTTCCTTAATATGGAAACAGACAAAACTTATCATGTGACGATGCACTATAAAGAGCAACATGATCACCTCCGCTAGGCACTACAGAATCTCAGGATAAGCTTTACCTTAAAGGTAAGCAATATGGTTTGACAACTCACAGTAGCGGTGAAAGGATAGAAGGATTTTTAAGAAGAGAGGTGCATTAATAAGTATTTTCTAGTAAAAAGACCTACCGCCACTTCAAAAACCTAAAAGACAAAGAGAAACAAACCTAACAAATCCACACCCACAACAAACTTCCAGCTTTAAAGACAGCCAAGAAAAAGCAACAGGGACATTCTACATCTGCAGATTGTACATCTGCAGCAATGACTTAGAAAATCTTCAGCACAGGCGTTAGATACCTGATGTTCTTTACAGTATTTGCTAGGGAAAGTAAGAAGTAACTCAGCAGCTGCAGCCCCAACTGACACGGACCTTTGAAGAAGTCAAATCGTATGTGTGACACACTCAAACACACCTGCAATCTGTGTAGACAATGTGTCTTAAAGAATCCCATAAGAAACTGAAAAAAGAACACTAGAAAACAGAATGGCACCAAGATGAACTAGGCCGTACACTTTCGAACACCTACACCTAAACAGATGGTGATCATTACACCACATATAAAACAAACACATATACACTTGCAATGCTACAAGAATCCCAATTAAGATTATAAATAATTATACAGGTACAGTCTACCTGGTTAGATTAACAAGTGACTATCCAGAGACTGTGGTAACTAATTTAAAGTATATCTATGAATTCAGACACAGTTATATTTTTATACTGATTATTTCATTCCTGTATCAAACCCTAATAAAAATACAAATCTAAACTCCATAAAATTTAAATTTGGAGACGCTTGAAATACTAACTTAAGTATTTTACACAGATGATGAACCATTTGCTTAGAATTCCAAGCACAAATAAATGTAATATGCTAGGTACTTACATGTATGTATTACTTTCTCACAGTCTTCAAAATATAACCACACAATTAAACCTTGTACAGACCTCATCACCCTAACAATTGCATTTCATTCTTAAATGATGCAGATAAATATCTTAATCAACTATCTAAGGAAAAAAGATCCTATAGGGGGCTGGGTGTGCGTTTGTTTATAAACACAAAGATGTGCTTTAAACTCAATTGGCCAATTTTTCAAGTCACATGATTTTTCAGACATAATATATTGCCATTAATACTTTATAGTGCATTTATAATCAATCCATCACACATTGGTTTTGTTTTCACACTAGTAACCTGACTACCATCTTACCACAGTTCAGACTGGCCCCTAGACAGTGTATGCTCTCATTCTGTTCTGGACTTGGTTTACTGACTTGAAAGATTGGAGGGGCAGAATTTAAGCACCAAAAGTGGTACTTAGATCAGAAACCAGAAGAACCAACAGCTTTAGCTCTAATAAATTTCCAGCAAGAAGAGTCATAGAAGAGAAAAGAATGGGAGATGGGGCAAGGACCTAATCTAGGACAGCATCAAGAGGAAGCATGAAATAAAGCAGCAGAAAAAAGCTACCCACTAAGTCTAAACACACAAGGAAGAATTTTCAGAAAAAAAACCAACAGGTGCTGCAGGCAGGAAAAGTACAAAATACGTTGGAAAATAAAGAAGGTTAAAGTCATCTGATACCAAGGTAACACTTTCTTTGAACAATTCTCCAAAACTTCACACAATTCGGGGAGTTTATTAGGTATGTGCCTCCCCACCCCATTCCTACATTATCCAGGTTTTCTAATTTATCTCCAAAGCCGTAATTCAAAATGGCAAGGAAAACATGATTCTAGAGACTGCTTACAAAATGGTGGTGAACATTTAAAGTTATTTTTTTGTAAAAAAAAAAGTCACTTTACTTTCTAGAAAACGATGATATTAATGTACTGACTGATCAAAACTCAAGAGTTATTTAAGTCACATTCTAACTACATAAATACTAGTCTTCCAGTGTGAAGAACTCAATAAAAAGAGTGATGCTATCTAATAGTATTCCAATTAAAAAACAATACCATATCAAGTTTTCATAAGTGTTACGTCCTCAATTCTATAGTTCAGGTTCTATAAAATGTAATCTGCCACTTGCTGACAAGATGTAGAGGTGGTTAGTCCGGGAGTTTTGCCAGGCATGAGCAGGTGCATCAGTGGGGGTGGGTTGGATATTTTTTGGATGGGAAATGGCATTTAATTTCATATAAGTTCAAATAACAATTTATAACATGCTGGGATTTTAAATGCAAACATTTTAACGAAGCATTTCTCACCACCACCATAACTTGTACTAGAAAAATTTGGAATGTAGTATTTCTATCAACATTTCAATCAACATATCTTTAATATTAAAAAATCCAGATCTTCAGAGTCAACTTAAACCCTACACAATATTGGTTTCTAAACCTTCATATTTCTAATGCCATAATTACATACCAAAGTAGCATTTGCATAATTTTGAAATGCAGTACACTACTGCTAGCAATAAATACCAATAAACATTCTATGCAGCAAATAAAGAGATAAAAGTGAAGATGGGCTGTTACCATCAAAATAGACCATGACAAAGTATGGATGACCTAATGATATTTTGGATTTGCTGAGCCAAGTTTAAAATTTCTAGAAACAAGTTTGTCAAAATAAACATACCAAAGTGTGCTGAACCACTGCTACTTTTACTTTGTATAGAGGTACTGCATGTCTGGGTCCCGGGTTGTGCTGTGCCTGTTCGACTTATACCCCTGTATAATTTCTTACAGGAGAGTTCATCATTGTCACTGTCATGTAGGGATGGTGTCCGAGGTCTAAAATGCCGCCATCTACATGATTTGATATTGACTAGTATCTGACTGAGGTCTTTTGAGAAACATTTGTCCGAGGTATTTGTTTCTGAGGTATTGGCAAATTGACTGATTGAAGAGTGTTGTGATGAGGAAAGCATTTCCAAATCCAGCTGATGAAATGTATCATCGTAGTCCGAATGCGCTCTGTCTAGTAGCACCCTAAAAACAGGAAGGCAATGCAAAATTATCACTATTATTATTAATGCTTGCCATGTGTGCTTGGGGCAGTACAATGGGATAGAAGTAAAAGAAACTACACAAAGCTACTCTAGAACAAGCAACCCACCCCCAAAACTAACACTATGCATGACTATATATTATTTTACAGTAAGTAGTACGTTTAGATTTCTCTTCACATGTATATTCCAGCTTTTACTGTTTGAACATCTGATGTACATCATTATGTATATACTAAGACACTGCAACAACATGTACAAATCTTTGTTTTAAAAAGTGATCAGGCTAGAAGAGTTCCACAATGCAAAGCAAAAAAACCTAAATAGAATAAAATAAAATTACTTAAGTAACTAAAAAGTGAATGAAATGCCCTCCTAAAGTAACATCAGTTCAAAAGCCTTCTCCCATATATACTGAATATAACTATAACCATCCCAATGCAGTGGGCATGTCACACATTAACTTCCAAATCCCCTTGGGAAATCCCATTAAGAGCCTTCAGCTCCCATTCGATTTTGCTGATAAACCAATCCAACTTGCCAGTATGTGAAAGGTTTCCAAGCATTAATCTGAAAGCCAAATCACGTTCTTACATTTTTTTAAACTAAAATTTAATATCAATGTACCATTTTCTTAAATACATCATAAAATAATTAAGAAATAGCACTTAAGCACTGAACAATTTATACATTTTTTAAAATAAAGATTCTTAGAAGCAAAATGCCTTAAGTCCTTAATTCTTTGAAAATTTTTACGTTCGAAATTTAATATTTGGAAGTATCGTATACAATGTAGTGTAAGTATTTATAGGAATATATATACACACACACACAATATTTAAGTATTCCTCCCAAAACTCTCCTCTACAAGTGGCAAATCACCAGATATGGCCCAAAAACTCAGAAAAGCATTTTCTGAAAAATGTGATTTTTGCTATTTTTAAATACTGATATTTGAAGACAACTATGGAAATCATTTAAATACAAACCCTCAATCACAATTGAAAACGTACATGTATTTTCACCTCAGAACTTGGGAATGACAGCAATAAAAAAAAACCTCTAGAAACATTTAAGAAAACAGTATTAAAGCAGCTTCCACTACTGCAAAATAAAAATGGAGACATTAACCAGCTAAAGGAACTTGTATCAAATGGAAGTATTTAAAAACTCAACCTCTTCAATGTCTCCATTTTTGAGGGATTTGGGTTAGGGTTTTTTTTGAACTTTGCTCTGTCTTATAGATTTTTTTTTTTTTTTTAAATCTTAAAAAAAAACCAAACCCACAACAACTATTATGTAGCACTCACCTTCCACCACGGCCAACCCGTCTTCGTGCAAACCCAACACATCTCTGGGGTACAGTGAGGGTGGTTAAGCAGTATCTGTAACGCACATCTCCTAGTCTTCCCTCCTTAGGTCTACTCCATGGCCAGCTACCAGGTTGGTCTAAATGAGGCTTAAAATAATTTTAAACAATTAAACAAAGATGTTTTCCCACAACGATGCTCTGTCTTATGATACATAAGGAAATTCTACTTACAGCATAGTACTGACAGCCTGCTTTCCTACGGAAGGCAAAAGGACCATCAGGATCATTTTCTTCCTCAGCCTCCGAAGAACCAGACAAAACCTTTAAAGAGGGGATGGGGGTATATGAGGAGAGATATTAGCAGATTCCTGAGTTTTACTTTTACTCTTTCCCCAAGAGCAGCATAGAACTCTAGAGGTCCTACCTGGGAGAGAGGCTCTTCATCTGAGCTAGGAAAATCATACTGATTCAAATCCTTAGCATTGAAGACTGGCAGTGCAGCAGGACTTGTCTGTTGAGGAGTAGCAGCAACAGACGAAGGTAAGACTTTTGGCTTCTTCTCATACTTTCTTTTGGGTCTAATAACATCAGGTTTATCTTGCTGCAAGAACACACACAAGCAAAATTAGATTAAAACAGGAGTTCTAGAAAACTCCTGTGTAAGCAAACTAAAAAGAGAACTCATCTCCCCACCATCTTGACAGCAAAACATACAGTCATTTCATGAATAAGTGTATTTCATTTCCAGTAATTGAAACGTTTAACAGACAAGGTAGAACCAAGCACTGTTTGCTCAATCCATGCTAGATAGAACACTAGTGATTATGGTAACAGTACTAGTTTGCAGAAGTAGTGATTTTTGAAGAAAAAAATACACAATGACCTCCATGAGGCACCGTTTTTATTTTCTAACATTTTAAATTAATAGGCATTTATGCAGTATTGAGGAATTACTAAGGACAAAACAATGCTTTAAAAGCAAAAGTAGAAGTTAGACTTCTCAAAGATACCTAGCATCTCAGAAAATCCTCTAAAAAATTGAACACATTTCCCCATACTATACAAATTCAAGTTTAAGTGAATTTCCCAATTTTCCAAGAAACAGATTTCTTTCAAGCTGCAAGACACTGCACTGACCCAACATCACAAACAGGTAAGTACACTCCAGCGATCTCAATTACAATGCTCTACTATCAATGGAAATATTCACTAATTCAAGCCACCTTGGCAGATTCAGAAGAGCCTTTGGACATTATTCAGTTATAAGAACTCTTTGTTTAAAATGCAAATTATACCTCAGCATTTCTCCTCTGTTACCTGACCTATTTAATATGTTCAGTTGTTGGCACTGTAGCTATGCTTTGTATGACACAAAAATTAAAGCCTGCAGGGAAAAAAGTGCTGGTCAGCTTTCTAAATCAAATAAGGTTATTTGACACTTTACTTAAATACAAAGATATATATCAGTGGAGCATATTTAAGAAACAAAATAAAAAACAACCCACCAGATTAAAATAAGTACATGAATTTAGAACAAGATATAGGTTTTACCTCATTAGTCCTACCTTTGTCCAATATCTAGGTAACAAATACAGTTTTGTTCAGGATATCCTAACTTTATGGAAAGTGTTAAGAGAAAAATGTTCGTATCCCCCAGAATAAGAATACAATTGCACATGTCCTTTTGTCTCTAGTCATCTATATTTCCTTTATTTCTGTCTTGAGGAATACCAGTAGTCCGTATGTTATGCTCATAACTCCAAGAGAACAAAGCATTTTATTCCAACTGCAGCTTTGCTAGTGTATTTCCAGTTTTAGCTTCCCCCCTCCTCCCATCCTAAAACGCTGTATCTTGCATATGTAATAGCATGAACCAATAACTTGGTTACTGACATTACTCACTTTAACTTTAAATTCTTTCAGTTCCATAGCTTCTTGGTGTTTAAAAGGACTGCTGTTAGTCACAGGAATGATGGGAATAGCATAGGTAGGTTTAATTGGCTGCCGCTGTGCCATAACCTCAGACATGATCTCTCCACTGTAGTCACCCAAATTATACCTGAAATCAGAATTTTTTATTTATTAGAACATTTACAACATACGTCTGGTAAAAAAATTGCACGACACTAATACTTGCAATGTGGGGTAAAGGGACATCCAGGATGACAGCAAGAAGTACAGAAAGTATTGTTCCAGAAAATGGGACTAATAACAAGGATTCATTGCAATGACTAGTGCTGACAAATAAATAAAAGGTTAACTACCCTGTAAAGCCTGTAAGACATCTCCAAAAAATAGTAATGTAAAGTGAAGAAGCAGAGACTAGAAGGAAAGAACGGAGAGGGCTGCCCTCCTCCCTCACTTGGGGACAGGTACCATTTTAAAAAAAATATACATTTATCACTCAAAAGCTTTTAAACGGTGAGGGAGAGTGCCTTGTTCATGAATCCTCCCTCTTCTGTCTTACGGAATAGTCTCACAACAAGCAGATCCATGAAACACAGAACATTTCAAGTCCAGTGGAAAGTGCCGAGTTGAAGCGCAGTTTTCCATTCTGAGGGGGGCATTAGAGTCCTTCCTCCATTCAAGAGCTTCTTTTCTTGAAAAAAGCTACTGGAGTATCTTTTGAGATTGCTCCCCTCTAGTTCTACTGAAAATGGTCAGTGCTTGAAAAAAGTGCCCCTGGTAGAGAGGGCAAACTGACATTCAACTGGTCTCCCTAAGAAGACTAAAAGGTGAGTTTTAGAGCTTTAAAATACTGCCTCAAAACATTTGTTTTCAAGCATGGATGCTTAAGCTAGAGAAGTCTATTCAGGTATCAACCTAAAGAACAACTCCACATTGCAAATGTGATTCTCAGTTGATTGGGAAAGTGACAGCTGACGGAGCACAGCATTTGGGTCTTCAGCACAGCTGACAAACAGGATGTCAAAAGGAACACTAGTTGGAGATGACTCACAGAACAACAAATTATACTGCATTAAATACTTGTTTTCCTCAATACAGTATTAGATCAAGGTTTGCTAAAAAAAAAAAAAACCAACCAAAACCCAAAAAACATTGATAATTAAGAAAAAGAAGAATGGTAATTATTGGAAATGGCCTTAAAATTAGCTGCTATTTCCTTAGTCTGTATATTTAGTTTAATACAAATCTCCAAATGAATTTACCCAAAACCCATCTCTCTTCCTGTATAATATGTAGGATATATACATACATTTGAATACATGTACGCATGTAATAAAACAACGTAGATTTGCGTGATGGGTCACTTTTCCATAATAAGCAACTTCCTAACGTTTTCTTTTGCTCTCCATAGCCATATATGAAAATATACTACCCTGTATATGTGAAAGTCTAATCGAAATGCTTATTTTAAAAATCTCTCACTGTTTTAAGTATTTGTGGGAATCTGAATACAAAGTAAGTTCAAAAGCTTTCTGCAGCAAATTTTCTATAAACATTACCTCTTTTCCATAATTTCCAGTGTTAAATGCAGCAGCTCTCTCTTGCTTTTCTCCCTCCTCTTTATCATCTCCAGGATGGTTACTGCACGACTCAGATCTCGACGCAGCTTAAGCATCTTCTCATAAGATGCTTCATCATTTTTTCGATTCTGTAGATACACAGTGTATATGTTTCCCCATATCATTCACTTCAGATTATTTAAATTCTAAATATTTACGTATATATAAAAAAACCAAACCACATGCTAAACCAAAGAGAAACACTGCATGGTACCAATGAGCTACAGCTTACCAACACCATAAGTAGGTTTAGCAGTAGATTTAGTGAAAAAATAATAAATACAAACTTTCTTTCTTTTATGGTTTTTACACTTGCAAATTAAAAGAAAAGACGACCCCACATTTTATTGTTTTATACTACATAGCAGAATTGTTTCCTTATAGAGGCTACTTTCTGCGAGGGGAAAGGGAAGAGAAAGAAAGCAGAAGGATGTACTGATCTACTTACTTTTCGTGTCTGCATCTTTTCTGTTCGTCTTCTAAAAGCAACATAAGGATCATTTGTGCTGGAACCATCTCGCTTCTCTTGTTTCACTGCTGGGATAAGAGAGGGACCTCGACAGTTTTTCCTCTTTTTAATCCAGTACTCATACACTTCTCTGATCAATTCATCATCTTCCTTCAGCAACAGCTTGGCCTCTTGCAGGCTGACTGGCTAAATGTAAAACCCAGCATGTCACTTTCATATAGCAATATATATAGTGCATATTCAAATTCTTTATTCAAAGTACCATTGTACCTGCTGACCACTGCCCTTTTCTAGTCTGTCTATCATCTCCTCGAATTGCAAAGGAGAGATGTCCATTCTTTTCTTCAACTTATTAACAAAGATCTCATCTTCTGAATCCAAGTCATAATCAGGCTGCTCAGCATCCAAACTAAAAGCTGAATGATAAAACAAAAGTTAAAGTTAAGTTTTACTCCACAAATGTTTCGTTCTCATAGCAGTGTCTGGAGTACACACCAGATTCTTCCGAAGACAAAACCTAAGTTATTTAATTTGCATGTTGCAGTAATGCTACTCTGAAGTTACATCTAGGTTTTTCTTGAAAAAAAATTACATTATTAAAAACCAGGAATAAAAGTTGCTATTTGACTATATTTTTGTTAATCAATGAAAGCTTACTAGTAGTCAAGCCAGCTAGCAGCTTTCTACCTGACTGCTTTCAGTAAGAAATTTTTTAGATTGGTCAAAATTTTCAGTACTGTCTAGTGTTCTGCAGTTTCATGTATTGTGTTAGCAACAGTTAAGACTTCAACCCAAACACACTCTAACTGTACTTCTACAAAAGTATGTGCAGAGTGTATTACCAGGACCTTACACATATTCTCATCAATGATTTCTGCTATGTAGACAAATCAGACTAAACTAGCCCAGCATGGTCTAACCTATGTAAGCAGGGCATCCTGAAATGTAAGTCATGTTTGTAGAACACAAACAACTGTTCTGTTTTCCATGATATTCTATGAAAATGCAGCATTCTGCATTCAAAACAAGATCTTCCTAGTTCTCATGCCTCATTCAAGTTGTTTTTGTTTGCAAGAGACACGAATTTCCTCCCCAATGCACACTTAGAAACACATTGTGAAAAGCGTCGCTTACTTTCAATAAATAAATAGGTAGAATAGAATGCAGATGAAAATTACCATTTCAGCTATTAGACCACTAGATAAGGAAAAGAAGAACGAAAAAAGTGTAACCTTAGTATCAGCATGGAAGACTGCTAGTATTAGTATCTCCATTTGCCTAGGAGCACAGCAGCATGCTCTCATACTTTAGGCCACCACTGAAGGTTTGGTCAATATAGATGTCTAACATTTAACCAATGTTATTTAGGCATGAGATCCATTTACATAGCACAAATACTACTTTTTAAATTCTACTAATTACACCACATAACAGAATTCTGCAACACATTATATTTTTGTAACATTTTCAAAAGTTATCTGAAGTAATGAGGTGCTCACATCCAGGGCCACAGCCGACCAGAACAGCTGCTATCTTCCAACAAAAGCAAAATCTCAACACATTTGCAAGTCATCACTGATCTGACAAAACACCTACTTTCAGATGTAGAACACTTCTATCCAAACATACGCAAATACTACTGCTACTGCCATTTCTGCGTGGCTTCCCAGTCCACTCTACTGTCATTTATCCCGGTTAAGCTTCAGGGGACAGGTACTCTATCTCTTAATTCTGTATTACAGAGTCTCCTCTTCAAGTAGGTTTATGTCTGTCCTTCCTAATGAACCTAAATTTCCCCGCAAGCTGAAACTACTGAGTGTTACAGAGGGCAGAAACAGGCCTTTAAGATTGTTAAATTTAAAGTATTAACATACAGACATAGACTCAAGAAGGACATCCATCTACTTCTTGATCAAGAACTAAATATACCTCTTCAGTAAGTATGTATTCCTTTACATGCTGGAAAAAATGCATTCTCAGAAGTCAGTCTTGATGCAAGCTCAATAGGCATTTAAGAGTAATCTCTTGAACTACTAGCAAAATAAAGTTCTTGTTGCAGACTTCGATGAATGAGTTACTATCCCGGTTTTGGCTGGGATAGAGTTAATTTTCTTCCTCATAGCCGGTATAGTGCTGTGTTTTGCATGTGGGATGACAATAATGTTGGTAACATACCGATGGTTTCAGCAGTTGCTAAGCAGTCAAGGACAGTCCAGCTTATGCTCTGGCCTACCAGCAAGAAGGCTGGGGGTGCACAGGAAGCTAGGAGGGGGACTCGGGAAGGGCTGACCCAGGCTGGCCAGAGGGATATTCCATACCATATGATGTCATGCTCAGCATATAAAGCTGGGCGAAGAAGGAAGAGGGGAACATTCAGAGCAATGGTGTTTGTCTCTCCAAGTAACTGCTAGGCATGATGGAGCCCAGATTTCCTGGAGATGGCAGAACACCTGCCTGCCGATGGGAAGTGGTAGATGAATTCCTTGTTCTGTTTTGCTTGCGTGCATGGCTTTTGCTTTACCTATTAAACTGTCTTTACCTCAATCCAAAAGTTTTCTGGCTTTTACCCTTCTGATTCTCTCCCCTATCCCCCTGCAGGAGGATTGAGCAAGCAGTTGCATTGAGGGCTTAGTTTCCAGCTGGGGTTAAACCACAATAGTTACTTTACTTACGCTGTATGTGAATCAGCTGCTTTGGCATTTTAAATTCTCCAGGATATATAGATTCATAGTATGCAATATTACTTTCTGCTTCTGGAACTGGTATAACCATGTTATCCCTCTTCTCTCCATATACTTGTTGTGCTGAGATAGCCCGTTGGAGATGATGTTCCTAAAAACAAAACAAGTCAAGATGAAAATCTGAGAAATGAGACTTTTTTTAAAGTTGAAGGAAGTCTATTTCTTTGCAAATGCTCTCAATACAAATCCCTGAGACCAGACAAGAAATCCGTACTGCACACTTGACTCAAAATGCACTCCATAAACCAGAAAGTTTTTCCAGTAGATGGAGCTCTCCCTCTTAAACACACACACACTTCAGTTACTAAACTTAGTAAGTCAAGTTGCATGTTCTTGGCTCACCAAGCTACACAAATCCATCTTTACATATTTCTGGAGAGACACTTAAGATTGATTACACATACATATTATAACAAGTAGCTGCAGACAGATACTCTTTCTGGTATTATTTTTTATTTGCTATGGCCAGTTATGGCTGGTGATGTCAGAAAACCAGAAAGGGGGCCTGCCATCACACACTATTAAGAAGAAAAGCAACTATTTTTACCCAGAGAAATGATTCCTGATAAACTCATTTATTGCAATGCTTTCCACTATCTTCTTTTCCCCCTTCCTAGCCTGTCAAAGAAAGTTTATTATTAAACTATAAACCATGAGGGTGAGAATAATTAACTTTGAGAAATCTGCAACTATTTTTCGAAGCTTAGAAGTCAATTACATTTATAACTGTTACTACAACCTATGTAACAGATTAGTGATATTATGAATTCTAGTAATTTTCTAATGCTGCTATTCAAATGCATTCCATTCTTCCTGTGGTGCTGTCAAGACAGTAAGTAGTATCAGCAGAGTTCATACAGAGTTACCAACGAAAATCCACACAGCAAGAGGTGTGCATGTATATAAATGGTTTACTGACAATGTAACATGGTATTTTTTCCCTTGTACCAAAGCTGGTTTCATAAGTTTCTATACTCAGATGTTCCTCCCTAGGTACTCAGTAAATCAGTGCTGCATCAGTTGTGCCAATACAGCTATCAGTGAGATGCTACAAACCAGATTACTGAAATGCTCGCAACAAGAACTGCTGCTAGCAAAAGGGTAGCAGGAATAATTGGGTTGAGTATTGAAGTAAAAATATATTCATCCATATGATTTTATTACACCTTTGCCTGTCAGACATCAATTTACCTCCTCTTCAGTACAATAAAGATAATTAACAACTGCTCAAACTTAAAACAAAAAAAACCAAGGAAACTGTAAAATAGGCTTTATTGTAAACTGCAGAGTTAGTGCAGCCTTCAACTAAAATCTATTTCAAGGTATAATTCTGCTGCAAGGATTCACAGGCCGATCTTTACCTTCAAACAAGCTAGAGATTTTTTTTTTCCCCCCACATCTGTTCCCTGTTAAAAAGTTTCTTCAAGAAAAGAGACTCATCATGAGAATAAGACATATCACACAGTCATGAGTAAAACTCACTGGCCTGGTTCTGATCCTCTAGCATTTAAGCGTAGACACATGTCACCTAGCAGATGTGGCAGCTAAAATTCTTTCCTCGGTACAATACAAAATAATTTGTTTTCTACCTTTTAGTGAAGCACTGCTGCAGGACACTTCAAATTTCTGTAAACAGTAATAATTCTTGAGGACTTTGTCCCAACAGCTGCAACTTGTTGCAGAACAGGAAATTGAGCTTTACCTCCATATTGTACAGTAGGTTTCTATGTCAAATACACAGTAACAGCCAATGGCTTTTGAGTAACAGCAAAGGCTTACTGTTTTTATAATGATATGAAGGTTCCTGAGGCATTTTTCCCAACATGTATTTTTAAACACAAAAAGACTGCTTTGTTTCAGAGAAGAAAAGGGGGTTAGACACTAAATTAAGATTTCAGTTTCTCTGATCCATCTCCGATATGGAAATGGACACTGCTAGTTATACTGATTTCCTAACAGGTTTCAGTAACAAGTCTTTACAATATTCTTGAAGCAGAAGCACAAATCATAGTTTTTGTCCAACTTTAATCCTGATTACAAAAATACTCAGTACTTGAGAAGAGGGTGTTAGTAGACCCAAAAATTATGAAAGCAACTGGATAAAAGTTCCTCCACTGAAACAGGTAAACTCATCTGCTGCTCACATCTGTTTCAATTCATCACAAGAGACACTCTGCTAAATGAAATAAAATAAGCAGACCAGGCAACCTCCCCTTTACACATCCATGCACCAAGTTCTCACTTTTTTGGACAGAAATCAGCAACAGTGACTTTGTCACCAACTTCAGCACCTCAGCTGGTGGCTCAGCACATCTCTCTCTCCTATATATGCACATATGTATATATACATATATTCAGGTGTGATTGGTAACTCTGGAACCACTTATTTTTAACATGAAAGTATGTTAAATATCTACAGTTAACTAAACCTACTACAGCTTACAGTTTCTATTCTGCAGTCATTCTCCACTGTGACTGCACAGCTGATTACTCCTACCCAAATGCAACACCTCATTCATCTGAAGCCATAGCTTTCCGTTTAAAAATGCAGTGGTTTCCTCAGTTTTGTCAGAATGATTATTGAATTCTGAATCTTACTCAAAGGTGCTGGCTGCCCTTCATGTTATCTTGGCTTCATGTGCAGATGTTGTAGTCCAAGTACTCCTGAAAATACCAACAGGCATTTAATGACAGACCTCTTCCAAAATTTACCACATCTTTTCACTTTGACTGTTCATCCATTTCCAAATATAGTTTTCCAATCAGATATATTTCTATAATACTGTTTCCATTTATTGCATAACAGAACAGTATCAAAAAGACTTTTTCATGCAACTATCCACTAGGTCCCTTGCCTGACACAGAAAGAAGTTAGACCGGATTAACCAGGGTTTGTTCTTGAAAAACTCATATTAGCTGTTCACAAAGTTATTAGTATCTTCCATAGTTTGTTTGTAAGCCTCTAGTTCCCACCTTTTCAACAGGCTGTTATAGGGTGTTTGTTTTCTGGTGTTGTGGTTTGTTGTTGGGGTTTCTTTTTGTTTAAGTAGTACAGTTGCAGTGCCTTTTCCCTTCTCCTCTGGAAGATCATCTGTCCTCCAGAATCTCATGGGTATTTAAGAATTTCTTTCAGACTGTTTATTTAAACTCCTAGCATGAATTTTAGCTGGGTTAGTCAAGCTTGAAGGCTGTAATTTGTCATGTTAGAAGGAAGCTCATCTAACAGCTACCACCTCAAGGTGCAGTCTTGTGCCCCTTGCTGTCTTTCTCCATATTACCACTGCCTTATACCAGACTCAAGCTATGGTGATAGCTTAGAGAACCAAATCCACGGAAAGCCTGTTATTTCCCCGGAAAACAATTAGAAACAATTAGTCTTCTGACAAATTAGCTGCCTGAACTGCCAGGGGGCGGGTGTTCTGCTCCATGTCCCTTAACAGCAGTGGGGAAAGGGAGGAAGAGAGAAAGATGATCCCCCTTGGTAGCAGCTAGCCATTAAACTGGCTTAGCTGCATCACTAAATTAAAACAATGTTTTTTTAAAATGAGTACCAAGAGCAAGAAAAATATTAAGACTCTTGAAAAGCTATGGCAGATAAACATTTCAATCACCTCAGTAGCAAATACAATCAAGAAGGTTTCCTCTTATTACAAATATTTACAGACTATTATCTTATTCTGCACATTCATTGCTTGTCCCTCCTTTTGAGGTCTTTCATGTAAATACTGTTTGCATATTATTTGGTCCTATTCATCCATTTCCACTTTCAGTGCACACAGATTTCTGTGTTAAGGTATCCTTTTTATTGAAACTGCGTTGAAATAGCTGCAGTTGTCTTACAAAAACCTCAGGAGACTCAGCAGTTTCTTCCCTCTCTCTCTCAACTTGCGTCTCTTGGATCTTTCATACATACTGCGTTTCACAACTCATACTCACTGAAGGTAGTTTATTCTCACTGAAACTGCCTTCCACTTTCGCAGTTAACTATTTTCAACTTATTAGTTAGGCTCATATCCAGAAAAGCTTTCCTCTTCAGTTGCTTTCTCTGCATGACATAAAAAGCTAGCAGAAATACAGCTTTGGGAGTTGATTGTGCTGTGATGCTAATTTGATCCAGTACTTTCAGAATGATGGTACTGCTCCTCAAACTTAACTCCCTCTACCTTGTACTAATGCTCATCCAAATTTGTGATTAAAGCTATTCAAAGAGTTCATCCAAAACCTAAAAATCATCTTGCTCTTCGTCCCCCCTGCCCCAAGTTAATATTCCATCACATTAGCTTCCTGGCTCATCATGTGGTCAGATAATCCACAGTCAAAGGGATGCAGTAGGAGCACTCAGCCCAGAGACAGAGGGTGTCTGAGGAAAAGAGCAGCTTCACTGCTTTTTGCAACACCCAGACAGTAACATGAAACTGCATCTTATTCATCTATTCACACTATATTCCTGTCCCGAAAAGTATTTGGACAGTTAAAGTCCCTTCTTCTGACTACCCAGAACACAGCACGATGTACTTAAAAAATTTCCTAAGCAAAATTATATCTGAACACCATTCTTTGTTCTGTAGTCTTCCTTTCCATTAATTTTAAGATACAAAGTTTGACCCTCGTATTCACTCTTACTGTATCGGTATTGCCAGGCATGTTGGAACTTTTGTTCAGTTCTGCTTTGGGGCACAACAGGACCTCTGTCAAATGACAATGCAAGGACACGAGTGCAATTCCTCAAAATAAATTTAGTACTTGCATATTTGTTGCTTTTCTAGCACCCGACATTTAAAAAAGCCAAATTACAATAATTAGAACACACACACACAAAAAAAAAAGATACTGTAATTGCAGTTCAACCAGCCTACAAGTAGGAACTCTTGCCTGCAAGCAGAAACACAGCAACTGAAAACAAGCAGTATTTGCCTTCTTCCACATTTTGGTAATACTTGGTAAGTCTTTGGCAACATGACTGTTGAATTTCAAGTTACTCACAATTTCTCAAAGAAAACTGGCACTGACAGAGCACAAAGATTTCTTTGACAAGGTATTTACTCTGCAGCACACTTTGAAGACTATATTCAAAGTAATATAACCACAACACAAGGCATTAAAAAACTAAGTGACATAACCCTGTCATTAACAGCTGAACAAAACAAAGTGACAGAATGCATCTTAGCGTTTTAGAAGGTCAATTGAAAAAAATGTTACTGCAGTAGCAATGAGCACATCTTCTTAAGAATGAAAGAAACAATCCACTGTTTTGTAACTTGTCTGCATGTTTCCTCAAGTAATTTCTCCAAATTATTCCAGAGTTCTTAATAGAAATAATAATTTACAGCACGTTTGCTTATGGAAATTACCAAAACAGTCAACTCTGAAGTCCAACGCGTAGAGCTGCAAGTCTCCAAATTCTCAAAGCCTACCCTAAGGAAGGGAGTGCTTGCTTTGTTGGGGGAAGCAAAAGATGAGGTGGTGGAGGAAGCCACACAAAGAAAGCGGAAGGAGTTTTAAAAAGTATTGGTACTTATAAAAACGACACAGGAGCGAGTTCAAGTCTGTGCACATCGTAATCACATCTTTGCCTCTGAAATATAAAAACTATACAAAAGGACACTACAATTGATTCCATCATTACTGGGAACCACATCAAACCACTACCCATCTACTGGTCTCCAGAGACCTGCTGATTTACATCAGTATGGCTGGTGAGAATCCTCTCACATCCACCCCTTGCCTGACAGAAGTTACCATCTCACAGATCACACTATAATGTCTAAGGTACAAGACCTAAAAAGGATACTAGTTTCGATAGGCAGTTGTCAAGAAACATTAGGTTCACAATAGTTACACTAAAACAGATCATAGCTGAGACAGAATCAAGGACATACAAGTATACAAAATCCCAGAACTGTCTTTTTTTATACACATTTTACCTTCTAGCAGCTTGTGGTCCAAAACTCTTTTAGATAGAACCTAAACACACAAGAATCCAACAAAATTGCAGTTCATCTTAAAACATAAACACATTACTCTACAATTAAGATGAGATAAGAAAACACTAGAAACAGAAAAATCACAGGTTGTTCATTATGTCATCCACATCCACAAGGTGGTGAACTGGCGCAAGAGCAACCTGATTCCAGGCTATAAGGTCAAGATTTTTCGGCTGCTAAATTCACAGGGACAATACTGTTCCTCCACCTAGGTTATCTAACATCAGCAACATTTACTAGAAGAAGGATAACGGAGGACAACACAGCAAAAGTTGCTAGGAGACCCAGCTGCACACCAAGACCATTCAGATTCAGACTAACTCATCCCATAACATACGGTAGGGACTACTGAAGCATTCCTATGACCTACTGCATGAAAATCACTCCACAACCTTCCCCCCTTACCTGACAGCTCACTGGGCCAAGGAAAGTATCCTGTCTCTCGGTAACCTGCATGAGGAGGGATGGTGGCCTCTTTTGGAAGAATGACGGTCAATGTACTCTAAAGGAAATTTGTCCATAGACTCAATCCAATAAATCTGTGCACAAAAGAGACAGGCATAAACCAACCAAACTGGCTCATTCTCTTCACCACCTTCTCCTGTTACCAGATCTTAGTTGTCCTGCAACTTACTGATCAGACACAATTTATAACCAAGATTAGGAGGAACAGAGAGAGTGACCTCAAGAGAATTATATGGGAAAAAAATTAAGATAATGGGGTGTGTGTGTGTGTGTGTGTGTTTATGCCACCCCTTAGTCCTCACTCACATAATTCCTTCCCCCTAGAACCACTTCAGGCATCAGAAAATCAGAAATATGTTTTTGTGGGACTCTCGGGGCAGGGGGTGGTCGCATAATTATCTGCCACTGCAACTGAAAGGGCTCACCCAGGGACAGGCAAGCACCAGTGATGCTGCAAGCAAAGGCACAAGAATGCACAGCCAGAACACAGTAGCCATCTTAGATCAATGTAAACTGTTCAGATATACTCCAGATTTCCTTTGCATTTTTCTTATCTTTAAGGCAGCAAGTGGCTCTAGTGGCTTCTAGTATGACTGAAAGCAAAAATGTTCAGTTCTTCCTGAACAGCAGGCTCCACAGCTTATTACAGAAGCACTTATTAAAGAAACTACCTCACACTTTTCCTTTTACTACCTCACATGCATATCCAGTCATATGTTACTACATGCAAAACAGCAAAGACATTCTGACAAGTTTGTTACAGCATCTGTTTCCAAACAGCTGCTGAAGAGCTCCAAACCTGACTGAAGTCATATCATACTGATGACGGCAATCTGATCCTGCCTCACAGAGCAGAGAAGTCTTCAACAGGTATTCTGGCACAGTACGTCCCTGAGTTACACTGATCCTTGACTCTGAGACAGAAGAGCTCAACTCCTGAATACCAGCTTATACATCTGACCTTTGATAATGGTAAGGCAGTTATGTTGGTAAGCATACATGCAGGTTCTACCCTCCTGACCCCAAATACAGGAATATCATACAATGTCTTAGCAATAGTTTAAGTTTGGTCACAGCAAGCACACATCATCAAATCAGGACAGAGGTGGTGGGTCAACAAAGCAGCATTCTGTCATTCTTTGCTCCCCCCCCCCCCTTCCCCCGTGATGGGTCCTGACAAAGATAGTAGATCAGTCCCCTCCTCCCCACCCTGGCCCACAAGCAATTGTAAGTGATCTTTATATTATGACTACTAGTATATATGGACACAGACACCTTCTCACATATCAACCTAAGCTGCCTGAATATTCACCCAAACCACAGAGCTGTAAGATCTTCCCTTCTGAGGCTGCCAAGATCTCCCAATGCACTGAATCATTCTATGCAACAGAGAAAATTGTTTTCTTGTTATAGCAGAGCATAAAACTGTCCCTTCATATTCCAAACATGGAGAAAAAATACAGAGATCACTTCTGTTAATCAACTGATGTCAGTCTCATGAGTAGTCAATTAAGGATTCCACAGTAATTACTGTAATAATTAGCTCTCTGCTACAAATGCCAACTTAAAATAGCTGCATAGCATTAAATAGCAATTGCTCAGTGAAAATGTGATCTAATTTACTTTTAAAAGTATGTGTTTTTGTAATTAATGGACTATCAAGAAACTTTGCTAATTATTAGGTTTTTTTATCTGGAACACTCGTTAGAAATTAGGTCAGCCACACCATCATAGTTGACTGCTTTCCCCATGTTCACATCAGACAGTTTAAGCAAGGAGTCTGTACTTTTCTTGGAAAAACTGTGCTCCCATATTTGTGGACTTCCAGCAGCAAATTACAACTTCTGGGAAATTTTCACCTGTTATGCCCGTTCAGTGAATGGTGGTAGGGAGGTGGAGGACACAAAGGGTATTTGACCCAGAAGTCAAACAACATTAGCACTAGAGATCATGACAGCAGTAGAAGAAATGGAGAGTGATTTGCTGTCCAGTTACCAGGAAACTGAAAAGAGATTAGTTTCATATTCTGAATTACCATGGAAAACAGACAGGCAGAGATGAAGAAATGTGAGACTGGCTCAAGATGTGCTAGAGAGGACAACATACACAACCTAGGAACCCTTGTAGTCAGGAAAACTGTAGTATTTAACACATGCCCTTATCAAGTACTACAGTTCACAAACCGAATTCAACACCTCAATCTTCTCAGACACAGGTCCTCTTCAGACTACCTAAAAAGACTGAAGCTATTCAGCTGCTTGACAAATCGCCACTGTGCTACATGCATTCAGAACCACAGGACTCAGAATCAGTTTTAAATATTTTGTTTAAGAATTGCTAACAGCTCAACACTAGCAGAAGGAGCTATCCCACCTCCTCAGCACTGGTAACAGTCATAAAAATTCCCCATCTTTTCCTAATCACTTTAGTTCTCATGGAACTCCTCAATCTGTGCAGCCCTGTAACCCATGAAGGCGAGGGGAGTTATTCTTAGGCACATCTTCTGCTGTGAGCTAAACCAGTTCACAGACAGGTAACGTAAAGATCATGGCAAGCTCTAGGAAAACAGTGACATTACCTTCTCAATATCAACACAGTTAATCCAGCTCAGCCCATCTCACTTGACTTTGCCACGCAGCCACATTTCATAAGATTCCAGACTTAACTGCAAACCTGTCGGAAGTCCCCCTTCCTTACCACAGCCCACAGTTCCAGCTGTATTGTTGTAATTTGTGAGACTGCAATGCACCAAAACTATTTAAACGATCTGCATTAAACAAAATACAGTTTAATAACTAAATAAATTCCCCCTAAATAAAGGATTCCAAAACACGAAGATGGTTTAACATATTACTTCAGCAGTCCAGGGCATGACCTCCATGCTGAAATCAGACTTAACAAAAGACGACGCAAGATTTTATACAGTTTACAAAGATACAGCTTTCAGAATGCAGTCTAGAAGGAAGTAATAACAGCCCTTAGAATTTAGCCTTTCCTTATCAGAGGCTTCAGTTATAAAGCCTTTTAGGAGAGCCTGAATAAATCTTTACAGCAACATTAATTTTCCCCTTGTATGGGGAAAATGGAAGTGGAACTTCAAGATCATTTCATCATCTGACTCATAATAAAATTGTGTTAAGTTCCCAAGTTAAAAGAAAGATGCAGCATTACCTTGCCACTTGCTTAAACATTACTGTGCATCAGCAATACGGCATAACAATTCAAATAATTTTCGATGGCAAAAGCTGTACACTTGGATTCCAGAATTTGTTAGCTACAGTGACTCAATACTACTCTTAACAGGACTGAGCACTGCTAAAAAAAAAAGCAAAAAAAAAAGCAGCATAATGGAATAATGAGTAACATGGTAGCCCAGCGTTGCAGCAAAAAAGTATCTATTCTGTTTCACTACTCTTCAGATGCACACAGGGTTGTGTTCCAACACAGACAGGGTGCCACAACTATTCCAGTTACATATCATGGTAGAATACCATACACAGAACTGGGTGAAGTTAAGCATAGTTATAAATCTCCATTTAGATAGGTAACAGGACTTAGAAAGAACTCAATGAGTTGGGTGAAATTTTATACTACATTTCTCTCAGTTTTTTATGTCAGCTATGGGAAAAAAAAATCTACTGCTCCTTCCATAGTAGTTGTTCCTCAGACCAGGTTTTCAAATGATCCTCATTAAACCAACCCCTTTTCCTCTGCAGTTAAGGCATATCTCGATCTGGATCCATTAATCAACTTGGCAGCAGTAGAGAATCAAGACAGATATGGTAGAGAAAAACACCAGGCAAGGGAATAAAGCCATAACATACAGCCTGAGGAGCACCTCTATCTTCCCAGTATTAGTCTGCTGAAGGCTTAAAAAACATTCCCCTCCACAGGCCAGACTTCACAAACTGCCGCAATCAACATATGCTCAAGGGTTTTTAAGGGAAAAACAAGTCTAATTAAAAACAGGATTTGGTTTCTTTTGTTAAAAGGCATTAAAAACATATCTTGAAAGCAGTATTTAGAACTACAATTTTTCCGCTCAGAATTTTCAGTAAGGTTCTAAAGCCTAACATTACCAGGAGCTTGAAGGCAAGATCTCCAAACACCAAACTGTGCAACTATAGTCAAGTACTTAAAAAAAAAATGCCCAAACATTGACTGGGCTAATCTGAATGCTAGGCATCACTAGTAACCAAACTCTTTAAAGAATTCAGAAACATTTTTGGAAACTAACTGCAAGACACGTGGGTTTTTATCAGTGTCACTTTGCCTAACACCCTGTCTCAAAAAGGAGCCCATGGGCATCGCTACTGAGGACAGTAAGAACAGCACAAAAACCACAGCCATGCTTCCAGAGCTGTACTCTCCCTGAGCCACAGGGTATCAGAAGCTGGGAGGGCAAGCCACATTTAGTAGTCAGATAATTTTTCTTCTGTCAACTTTTAGTAACATCAAGGTTGCATAAAAGAGGCTTGAGAGACACCCACCACATAGACAACTTTATTTTTGGTCAGGAGAAAAAAGGCAAATGAACAAAGAAAATAGTAATTAAAGAAAGATACATCGGCAAGTGAAACCACAAGGTTTACACAGGGTCTGTAACACAAAACTACAGCAGCTGTACCTTCCCGTAAGATCGCTTCATTTACAACATTCTTGTCAGGTTTAACTACCTATTCTGTGAAGTACTGTTCCACTATCTCAAGCAATCATTCACACTTAAATAGTAACAGAACTTGATTGATACTTATGTTGAACATTATACAGTATTCAAGTTATGTGGGGACAGCAAAACATCAAAACTGTTATAAAGAAAGTCAAGTATCAACATTTATGAACAAATTTGTTCATTCACCAGTTAAGGCTCAGCATCTCATGTCAGACAGCCAAAAAGAAATTTGCCTTAATCGTCTAAATAAACTAAGCACCTTTTAAGAACTCACATATATATTCCATATAAAAAGCTCATATACGACAGTCCAGTTAAACTCACACTGAAAAAGCTTCCAGTTTTTCCAGAAAAAGCTTAAACTATCAATCTTGTTTCTGATCTCAAAAATAAACAAAAAAAACCTCTGCAGCATTATCCTCTTCAGTGCTCCAGGGAATAAACAGCCTGTACAAAAAGCACAGGGAGAATCATATAATAACAAAAAGCTAGTCTGTTAAACAAGCACACTTTTGTAGATTCCACGTATCTGCATCTTAGGTACTTTAATCCTCTGTATAACACTCAATGGAAAGAAATTGTCATACAGTGACAAGCAGAAACATGGGCTGCACAAATATGTACAGGCTTGCAAAGAAATATACCTAACCTTACCCCTGAATAACTGTCACAGTGTCAATGGTATCAAAGTTCCCATCACATATTCCTAAAAATTACAACTTCTGTTATAAGGAAAAAAAAAAAAAGTATTGCAGTTTGTAACTCTTAGTAAACGTTTTTCATTTATTAAGACAGCAAGGTATCAAGAGACCTGCTAAGACATTTGAGAAAACTAAAGTAACTCCCACCAAAAGTACAAATGCTAGAGACATACTCTTAACATGCATAAAGCATCTAGTAAAAGAAGAAATCTACTTAGCAGTTTTGACAAAATATGCTCATGAAAACACAAGTAAAACCTACCAATACTTTCCAACTAAGCTGTCCTAGTTTCTGTATTCACAGCACACAACAGATCAGAATTTCAGCTCTGATACTACAAAGGTGGAAAGTGCTGCTTCAATAGCGACAGTGACAGGTGCAATACTGAATAACTTAGAATAGATTTTCCAAAGACTACACCACTGTGATGAGCTTATCTATGTACCTCCTGCTGCAGATGTCAATCTTTGGTTTGCAAATCTACAGATTTAGACACTTTTCTTGGCTTAGAATGAACACTGCTACATCTGAACGTACAAAGATATTACCTAGAGCAGAGACCTGTATTAGCCTGAACAGCTTAAGACTAAATACCAACTTAGAAGTTTCCTGATCAGAAAAAATGTGTTTTGAATGACAAAGTGCTACATGCACTATGAGTCAGGCACCAAATCATTATTCTTTATAGGTCAGCTATTCTTGGTGTCTTGTAATCTCCACGTTTATTTAGATTGCCTTTAAAAACACAAGACAGACTAGCATTTCAAATTCATGACCTTTTACATGCAATTATGATCAAACTTGTTTTTAAGGCTGTATAAACGTTGAACAACTAAGACAGGTAAAAGACAGCAAAGCCATATGGGGGAGGGAAGGAAAGAAGGAAGAACAGAGGTGAATAGGCAAGGTTTACTATAAGGACAAGCATTTCCTTAATGCTTGCAAGCTCAATGCATTGTAACCGTCATCGTTATTCTCTCTGTGCACACAGTGAGAGTTAAGTGCCTGACCAGGACAAAACTAGGCTACTGAATGTGATTTACAAGGAGACAGCACCAATTAGTTCAGGCCACGCTGTCAATTTTAGCCTGGTCAAGTTTTTTTGGTTTGTGTCTGTCGCCTCTGCCCCCCCACAAAGTGGTATTGCAACACCTTTCACTTACCCAGCATTCACATCAGTTTGACTCACTTATTTAATAAACCAAACAAAAAACACACAAACAAAAAACCCCACACCACCTTTCCACCATTCCTTAGGTCTTCACTCTTTATGTCTGTTGCATTAGTAAAAGCTTCTACCCACAACACAAATTAAGTAGACCAAATCTCTCAAGGAACAGATACAGGTTACTTCCTCCACCTCTCATAGGGCACAACAATTGAACCCCATCATGTCAGTCACAAGATAGAGCTGCCTGCTTCACCACCACATGTGCAGCTGCAGCCTGGTACTGATTCTTAATGGGCTAATTTGTAGCTACATAGGAATAAAGTTAGTGGTACGAATACCTATGATTCAATGTGTCTATATTAGATAGATACACACACTGACATTTAATAGACATTTTAGAGACTACTTTGTGCCCTTCCCAAATATCAAGTCCAAGAATATAGCCCACATATCAGAGAAACCCATTTACAGGACTTTAGAAATTATCCTATTATATCCTAGACATCCTACCTCTCCCTCTCACCACCTAGTGCCATGTAAACCACCAGAGACTGCAAGTGTAATTTTGTACTTCACATGAATTCAACATGTCCCTTCTGTGCAAGGACTATTTTAGCTATATTGTCATTAACGAGTTCATTTATAAAAGATTTAGCACATCATATCTTGAAAAATCATCACCTTGACACTGCATACATTCTTAGAGAACAAAATTCACAGCTGCCTAACATGTTACACTTTTAAATTACCAATTACAGTCTGTTTCATACCCCTTACCACATTAAATGCCTTGATGATTCTATACTACTCCTGCATTTACCGCCCCCCCCCCAAAACAAAAGACCAAATAACTGACAAATAGAACAGAAAATCAACATTACAACGCAAGATGAGAAACGCTAGGGAGAAACATATAATGTTTTGTTAACAAGAAATTCTAACAGATGACAAAGTACTTGCCACAGTTTACTATCACAAATAAGTCTTTATGGTACTTAGGACCAGGCTTAAGCCCCAATGTTGTGGAGAAGGGCTGTTTCCCTTAGGTTTATCAACATGAAATCACTGAAATACGGAAAGAAAAGTCTTCAAGATTAATACTTCAGAGCTTTTTACAGTAACAGCTTGAAGACACCTAAAAGGTTTTCCAAATCTTTTCCTTTTTCATGTTTGGGTATTTCTGACACCACACTTGTTCTGATAATTAACTACTTGAAGCTCTCAAATACATGGTATTGTATGGCTTTTTCCTTAAGTAGGTTTTATTCCTTTCCCAATTTCTAAGTTAAAGGGAACTACCTTATGAAGCACTGTTAGCTATCCACAAAACAATGTATTCCTACTTCCTCCATCTATTCAGTGTTATGACAAAGATTTGACCAAGTAGAGTCAGTTCAGTAACTGTAAGCCAAAGTAAGATGATGTTCCCTCCATCCCTGGAAATAATACTGCTGCCAAAAGCTGGCTTAGGACCTCAAATTCCAATTCCACCTGCGCAGACAGTGCCATTTGCTAAAGCAGTGGTGTGGCTTCCTTCAAATCCTCAGCAATAAATACTGTCTAACATTCTCAGCTAATGTGAATGCATAATTCATATTTAACAGGCATGAAAGAGCAAAGTATTGAAACAATCCAGAGAGTACAATTCTCAGCTAGCATTTAGGTCTATGACCATCTGAAAAGGAATCACACCACAAGCTAACACATACATGCACACTCATTCTCCCTGTTAACAGTGCGAATAAACCACAAAAACAAGACAAACATCCAGTATAAACATAGAACTGAAATTTATGTACACTCCTCAGAGTACAAAACAGTCTGGGATAAGAGACTCCAGCAACTTTATTGCTAAATCTTCCCCTTCTCTATTAACTAAAAAAGTGCTTCTTATCCAGAGTTTTACTTGACCTGTGCTCAAAAGGAGGTCAAACTTAGATTGCTGAGAGACAGGACAATGCTATTCAGGAGAAGACTAACGTTGGAAAATATTCAAAGTATTTTTTTCCAGAAAACTGTATCAGGGAAATTACCATTTAATATAAGCCAAAATAAGGTATCAGATATCTTGCTGCTTTGATTTTTCAAATTAGAGTTAAGTCAACCACTGGATACAACATTTAAAAATAATGAGGTTACTGAGTCATGCACAGGGACCTTCTCTACTTGATGAAATGAATCAATAGTAAACAAATAGAGGGCTTGGTTTTGCAGGTTTGATTTTTTTTTTGATAGGCTCTCATTTACCAACAAGAATATCCATTAATGTTTTTCCTATTGCTTCTAGATGGCTTTGGAACTTCATATTATCCTGCCATACAAAGATGAAACTGTTACTTTCTGACTGAACTAGTCACACAACATACCCATGACGTTAACCCTTCCAAAATTATAGCTAGTAGATAGTTCAAGGTATACTTTCCTCAGTAACATAAACCTACTAGGAACATTTCAGAGCTTCTCCTGCCTCATCAGCTTCTCCAGATTTTAAAATGCTAAAAAGTTTTGTCTTCTACCTAGGACATTCTGTAGCCCACACTCCAACTACCTAAAAGCTCCCAAAGCCAACATTTAACAACTACCATCTACCAGCTCAAGGTCTTTCTACAGTAAAAGTATAGATGCTACGGAAAACCAGGCCAGACATAAGGGTTAATGCATTAATTGCAACAACTTCCTCCAATGAAGCCCTGAAGAGCATAAAAAAACACCACCTCACTGCTTTCTGTTCCAGCCCAAGACAGGCCAACTTTGTTTTCAGTATTTAGCTACCATTAAGCAAGTTTCTAAATAGCTTCAAGACAAGACACCTCAGAGGAAACACCTCTCCCTCAGAAGGCTAAGAGAATGAACATGCAACAGAAAGTTCTGTTAGTCACTCTTATCCTGCAGCTCTGGTAAACATTTTTTTAGACAGAGGCACTTTGTGAAAATGCATGTTTCACGGATTTCCCACACACACTTTTTTCCACACTGAACAAACCTCACATTACAGACAAAAAAAGGGAAGTTGGTTTACTTCAGTTCTGGTAGCTCAGGTTCTTTCCCCTCATACAAACTGCAAGAAAATAAAGTCTTGCCTATTGACTTGAAGTTTGTTGAAGTTCCAACTAGATGAAATGTACTACCTGCCCAAGATGGACTGTGAATATTAAAACTACCTTTATTCCTAACATTTGAACAGTCTCATATAGTTCTCAACCTACTTTAAGACCACAACATCCTCATCAGAAAGCAGCGCTAGTGCACTAATATTAGTATTAATCATAATCTTATTCTAACAAAACAGAAAATAAATAGCAAGAGAAGAGCAAATAACATCATGACATTTGGCAAAGAACATCATAGTAAAAAAAGTAAAATTGTTGAGAAACAGAAGAGAGTGCATACATTTATCCATAAGCATCTGAAGGATCCAACAGTTTTGTAGAAGTAACCCACTTAAAAGGATTCCAGTAACTACACAAAACACAAAAATTCTTCAGGGCTCAAACTCAAGTTGGCTCTTACCTGTAGCCTTACTCCTAAGCTCTCCAATAAAAACATCCTGTTGTTTTGAATTCAGCTCTTTTCTGAGATATATCTAGGTTACTGAATTGTAAGCACTACAAATTAGATCACAATTCTGTAAGATCTTCTTCCTGAAGTCAGTTTCTATTTTCTGCCACCCTTTTCAGAATTCTTTTTCTTGTAATTTAAGAAGCATGAAGAATCAGATATCAAAAAGGCACACAGGACACGTCCTGCTGAAATACTACTATAGGATTGGGGGTGGAGAGTATAGATTTACCATACAGTTAAAAGCTACATTTCTTAAGGAAAAACATAAAGACACAGGGGAAACCAGGAATACAATTTTATCACCAGTGTTCAAAGAAACTTAAGAAGGAGAACAAAACTAGAGAATTTAAAAACATAAGAGAATGGGACATTTCAAGTAACTAAATCTTGTGAAGCGTCTGGAGAAAAGATGTCACACACTATGCAGACAGAGTAACACCAGGAACGATAATGGCACAGACAAAAGAGAAAACAAAGAGTTACGTCAAATGTTTCCATACCTACGCTGAGAAAGGCATTTTGGGTGAGACTCATTACAGATCAATAGAGACTGGTAAAGCAACTTGCACCCTTCTTACCTTTACAAAACAAGTTCGGCCCATTTCACCCACATTCATTACACTTTCTTAACACCACAGCCTTGCACAAAATCCTCGAGTTTTGAAAATTAAAATCTGGAAACAGAAGCCTATGCAGAATTCAAATTTCCACGCCAACACCTTCCTAGCAGCCATGCTTTCAGCTGGACATCTAATCAGAGAAGAATCTGAAGACTTGCATTTCTTTACTGAAGGGGTGGTCAAGCACTGAAGAGGCTTCCTAGAGAGGTGGTTGGTGCCACAAGCCTGTCAGTCTTTAAAAGGCATTTGGACAATGTCCTTAGTGACATGCTTTACCTTGGTCAGCCTGAATTGGTCAGGTAGTTGGACTAGATGATTGTTGTAGGTCCCTTCTGACTGAAATAGTCTATTTGTTTCTGACTATTCTACTACAGCCTTTAATTGTAACAGAAAAGGAAGAGTAGCATGAAATGGATATATAGGGCAGCCTTTGCTACAGATCTCTCTCCTCAAGTGTAAGCTTGGTAAGTCTCCCAGTCAGGCTACAAGATCTCTAATTAATTGCTATCTACAACTAGGAAGAAACAACCTCAAACTCATGAAATTGGTATAAAGGTATGAACGTAAACAGATGTTGGAAAGCAATCCTTTCCAGCAACACCCTCTTGAAAGCTTCCAACTCAAAAAGCATTAATTTCTTAACTCCTGATTAAACATAAAGGAAACAAATCTTTAGGAGTGGTACTTAAACCTTAAGAGATTAGCTTCCTCTCTCAAACTACCTGTGTTTGAAGAGACTGACAGACCAGGAAGTTTTCAACTTTTATTCCACCCTCAACTATTTGTTTAACCAGAAAGATCCTCCCAGAAGGAACAGGGTTAGTCCTTGACTGTACATACAGCTGAATACACAGAAATACACTGGTGGAAGGGAGAACAGAACGTACATAAAGGCTCATTAAACAGGAAGAGGATATATACAGATACAAAAGCAGCAGCCAGCATTTTTATTCTGATGCATTAGTCATTTGATGCATTCCTTGATATTAAAGCTAGTTTTTCCTCTTATAAGTAGAAAGTGGAAATGAAGAGGAAAAAGAACAAGTAACTTATTACATATACCTAAGGCCAGCACATTATTCTGTTCTAGCAGAACAGACTCCCACACAAATACACACACATTCCTTTAAAACAGAGACTTGAAAAAGTAATGTATTAACTTACAGGTATTCAAAGCTCACATTGAATACTCTTTACAAATTGATATTGAAATAACCGAAATATACGTTTCTGAGGAATTTGGTCATATAATTATGGCACAATTATTGAGACAGCAACAAAGTGGTCTACTCAAAGAAAACATTAGCAGATTAAAGGGCTTGCCACTTTGCACTTCTTTCTACCCGAAACTAGGATTAGGCAGATTCCTGTGAACAACTTAAGTTTTACTGAAATAAAATACAGACCATTAGCTATTAAAATGAAAAGAAAAATAAAGCCATGTCACCTTGATCCTCAAACATTAAGATTACTGAATTATTGTCCCTTCCCATTACTAATGTTATTAATATTTTACTGTATGTAATTAATACCTGATCCTTTGCTGAAATCCATTGTATGATAGATCAAATCTGAAACACAGTCAGGAAGATAACCTTATAGGGCTCCTCCTAAAAACAGGCTGTGAAAATTCCCAAGAGCTAAAGTCTTTCCATCCAAGCTTGGCCTTAAAATTATTTGGTTTACCCTGATGTAAGCTCCTCCTCTTTAACTCCAAAACCCTGCCACTTGTATTCCTTCTTGTGCTATTAAGAATACTGCTAATGAAGTTATCTTTGTGGCTTTTCCCCCAGTCTTTATGTAAATAATCTGAGAGAGACTTTTTAATCTCTTCCAATGGTTAACCATCCTCACTGTAAATAAAAGGGCACTAAGTAAGTCTAACCTTTTTTATCTTAAGTCTGAACATGAACAATTGGTCTCACTGTAGTTAACTCTGCTACGCGTAAGCGGCTGCTGTTACATGCCTTCTCTTCATGCAATTACTGGGAAATCAAGAAAAGGTTAAAATAGTGTGATATACACATACTCATATGCGCCTAGAATGCAAATGTCCTGACTTGAAATTCTTCCAAAGGGAGTTTTCCAATTCATATTCTCCATCATTTCAGAACAAAATTTGGGCCTCCTGGAGAAGCCTGACCTGCATAAGGCACTGATGATCAACCAACTCTTCTCGCTGTTCTCTGAAACCTTAACTATTTTCAACATTACTTTAGAGCATGACATGTCCACCTTCACCATTATTACATGTTTAACTGACACCATATACAGAACTAACATCACATTATCAAACTACCTTCACGGCAGTCCCCTGCTCGCAACTTCAAGGTACTGACCAACTTTTCCATGGCGTCACAACAGTCCATCTGTCATGATTCCTAACTTTTACATAGAGCTGCTAGCTTCCAGGAAATTTTTAAGTCCCATAGGTGTAATCTGTAACTTTTGTTCCCAGATGAATGTGGTAAATTTTGCTGCTTCTGTTTTCAAGTTGGGATGAGCAATCTCATTCCAGCCTCAAACAAACTCCAACAATCTGTAATCAAAGTCTATGCCACCACTATCCCTGTGACTTCAAAAGGAAAACACTGTTGGTATAGGTGGGTTTCATATCACAGAATTAAGCAGTTTCTTTAGCTAGTTGGAGACAGTGTATAAATTGCTCACTATAGAGGCTACTTCTCACCATCAGACAGACTAACTTGCATGAATGTTCAGGTGCACAGAATACCTTCCAACACTACACACAACAGAACAGAAAGCATTGCTGTAACTGAAGCAGAAATATCCAGGAAGCTGCCACTATTACTAAATAGTGTGTGAGCTGGGTACAGAGAAAGGGAGTAAAGAGAACAAACATTTTTAATCACTTGAATATTTTGACATGGTATGGGAGTTTTCTTACACTTGAAATTTGGTCATTTGTAGTAAGCTGTCATGCTTTTTCTCCCAAAATTTTCTGGCTACGGATCTTGGATCTTTTTCACACAAATGTATCTGGAGTAAGTTACTAAGGTCAATACCAAACTAAAAGGTAAAATTAAGGCCATTATACGAGCTCACAGAAAACTCTCTTCCAGCTCTGAACCGACGTGTTTGTAGACTGTTGCTTTAGACAAAATTGCAACAAACCCTTGTTTCTCTGTTCCCCTTCTATGAAATTATCAAACACATATGCTCTCAGAAATCTTATCTATGAGGTAAGCACAAAAAAAGATTAGACTGGTATATAAAATTAATGCCTCATACTATGAGAGAGCAGAAAAGCTGGACAAAGGGGAACATGACATAAACAGGAAGCAATACTCTTCCACTTTGCAGGACCCCTGAACCAAATGAGTATGCAAAAACATTTGCCTCTACTCTCCCCATTTACTTAAGGATCCTATAAAGTTTTACTTCTGATCTAAGACAACACCACTAAAGGAGTTCAGTTCATCTGTTTTAAAATTATACTTGATCTGTACAACTGGGGGTGGGGTGCCAGGGACACACAGATTCTCTGTTAGTAACCTAAAAACTTTATAGGGACTTTCCTGACTCTACGTCAAAGAAAAAATAAATTAGTCCAGACTTGAAACTGATGATTCAGTTACAGTATCTGTTAAGATTTTACAGTCATATAATTCTGATTGCCCCTACAAGATCCTAAAACACTATCAGCGAATTCTGCATCAGCAAGGTAGTGGCTATTTTAAGAGTACTTAGACACCATGTACACAGCTGTTTAATTAGCAGAAAATACGTATTTTTATAGACGCACACAGAGAACACAGTTTCTGAAGCTGGCAATAATGCAATGAACAAAAAAGACTACAGGACCTTTAGTTAAATTCACATATGTAATTCAAGACCATTCATACACTGACTTAATTACAACTCAGCTATACAGTTACTTCACACATTTTTAATTTTATCACGGCTTAGATGGAGACCTATGGGTCCCTTCTTGTACATTCCTTACCAGCTTTTTTCCTTGATAAGGGCAGCAAGAGAATCTGGCTATGGTAGCTTCCCAATGCCTCCAGCATAGATTTGGGAAGAGAAGGGCATATTTTCTGAACAGATATTGCTTGGAAAAGATCTATGGTAGCTGTGCTCAAGGCAGTTTTACAGAGAGGATGTGATCCTTCAGCCTACCCAAACTGGGTAAATGGGAAATTAACCAGGTAAAGCTTTGCTAAATTAAGACACATCCTATTAAAGAGTATGTTTAAAGTGTTCCAAAGCGTTTGAATGAACATTAGCTTATTTTCATCAGGTCTTCTAAAGCATTTAGCAAATACTGACAGGTCATGCTGGTATTAGGGGGGGAAAAAAATTATGTCTAATAATTCAATTTTACCAAATAAGCTTTTCTTAAACATCCCCAAAGCCAGGCCAGTGAAGATTAAATCCATAGTTGTAGTTAAAGAGACCAAAACCACATTTTAAACTATTTCAAGTTTGCTCAAACACCATGTAATAGAGTATGACAGTATTTACAGATGACAATCGCACATACAGACTTAATTCCACCTTCTGTGCAACCTGTTAGTTCTATCATAACACATATGGAAAGAAAAACAGCAAGAACTGACTGAACAGCTGTACAGCTTATGATTTCAGACTGAGTGCTTAATTCTTCTATCTGCTACTACCAACACTAACTAAAATCAGAAAGCAAGCTCAAATTTTAAACTCTGAACCTTAAAAACAAAACTCCACATAGTGCATCAGTCTGGAGAAATCTAGTAGCACAAGAAAGCTGCTACTCCAGAGTTAAGATGAGGGCAAAGACTAACCACCGGATTGAGCTCAGTCAGAACAGCGAGTTCAGAGAGTAATACAATAAAGTAACAGGACTTCTCACCACTTGATACTCTCTCCCCTGCCTCAACACCAAGGACAGACACACTGGGATTTAGAAAAGTTTACCCGATGGAAAATGTGCATCTAACCTACACAAACTTGAACATGCGTAAGACTAAATGGCAATGTAACATCCAAAACCTTAGTATGACCACAGTAGTATCAGCATTTACACCAAGATAACTAACTCACTCAACAAAAAAGCAAAACAGAAAAAAACTCAAACCCATGACAATTGCCCTAAGACTATTAACTGTAGAAATGTCATCAACATATCCATATTTTCCTATTTAGATAATTCATTTATCTAATGTATACTACAGCACTTAATTAAAAGTATTTCTGCTCACACACTAATCTTTGTTGAGGCACTGCTTCAGCTAAGAACTTCGTATGTCCTGACATTTTAAAAATGCCTTATAAATGTTAATATGAGGTGCTTCAAACACATGAATAAGTTCTTCTTTTAACTGTCTTTAAAAACAAACAAAAAAAAATAACCATCCACACAACAAAACCCCAACTGTATTGACAATAATTAAAAAAAAAAAAAAAAATCCTTGTGGAAAATTATCTACAAAGTCTCAAATCCCCCCTAAGTCTCTATTTTTATTCTAGGAGACTCTGGAGGCTGGGGATGTGGTGTGTCCTATCTCCTTTCCTTTCAGAAAAATGCAGGGAAAACAAGTGTAGTTTTCCTTGGTTTGGTTGGAGGCCATCAAACCTAGGATGCCTGTAAAGCTATGCAAGCTTTCTTTCTGAAACATAAATTACTGAACATGTTCAAAAGACTTCAGTCTGTCTTATTTTCAGTAAAGCATTTTCTCAAACAACTAAAGTTACCTCTCCTCTGCTTTTCCAGCTGTCTCCTTCCAGCCTAGAATCTGAATTCCCAGTTGAAGAAAAAGAAAAGCAACAGCCCCCTCAAAAAAAACAAGTAACAGGCCACACAAATGAACACTTTAAAAAAAAAAAATCCTTCACAAAGGATAAAGATCCATGTACTTCTTTATTCAGGTAGTTATAAGTCAAAATGGACTTGTTAGCCAAATCTGCATTACTGTATTAGTAACAGTGGTCTGTTGTCTGGTTCTCAAAATTACAGCACTAAGGATGTGTTTTGATCAAAACCAGGATTTTGAAATAATACAGGGGATGTTTAGTGTTGCATAACGAGTGTCATTACATTTTGAAGGCTTTCTTTTTTCTTTAGAGATGCATATGTCTCCTCATAGTTTCTGGTTTCTTAGATTTAGCAACAGCCACAATGTGTTTACCCTAGAAACTTGGGAGCTAAACCAACTGTCAGAATACAGCATCAGCTGATAACTTCAATTACCACTGTCTGTGTGCCAAACAGCTTTTTACTATAGTCTTTTACCTGCAAACAAAACCTGTAACTGAAGTTACAACTTACTAAGCAGAAAGGTATACTCTACTTGTTGACGGAATTAACAGCACTTTAAGGCAAGGCTCAACTAAGAGTTGCCACTTCCTTTTAAAGAGTTACTATATCCCTCTTATCCATTGCATATTTTAGAACTCTGACCAACTTAGCAAGGTTGTTTTTCCTTCTGAAGACTCTTACAAAACATCACTGCTCAACTGAAGTTTCCCATTCTAATAATGAAGATGTACTATTTTCCATATTTGTTGTTTGCAGGAACAGGATGGGGGAAAGGTAAGACAAAAGGGAAGCAAACTAGATTCCCTTTTGTGCATCAAAACACTAATTAGTCATTTAAATATCTTGTGACTTCACGCTTGAATATTAAATCTCTTTGGTTGCGTTTTTCCCTAAGGAAAGTTATTTAGTGAAGAGAAGCGCTCTTAACTCCAAATATGCATTCATTTAAAATTACATTTATGCAAAACTCAAGGCAATGTTAGAATTCTATTTATAAAATAGTTATAAATGCCTGTTCACACTAGTTGAAGCCACCGGATTCTTATGGACACTTTGCCGTCTATTTGTAAAGAAATGAATAACACAAAATACCTATTATTTTTGTAAGTACTAGGAAAAAAAGCCTCTAACTTAAGTCTTTAACTGCTACATAACCCAAACAACTCCCAACTTCCCTAAATCCTGCGAGGCATGAAATTTGGGAAACAATGTAGTAGGGTATTAAACCTGTGACGTTTGCCCTAACTTCAGTCAACTACCAGGTCTCTTCATTGTCAACACCATCATAAAACTGAAGAGAAAGCTTTTTGGGTCGACAACAGAGAAGGAAGGAAATTTAGCAAGTTTTTAGAAACAGGACGGGGGAGAGAGTTTAACATGAACTATTTTATGCAAGAAGATCCAAAAAGGATTCAGGAAGACACCTGCGTTTACTGATGGCAAACAAATTTCTCTCGCAGGTGTGTGTGTGTGTGTGTTGACATATATTTATAACAAAGGCATGAACAAACTTTAACTGTGGAAAGCGACTACTTACACCTACAGCTCTGAAGTTTAACCCTCAAAGCTACATTTAGTAAACAAAAGCATCACACTAGCCACAGAACCAAGTCTTATAATTAACATTTAGAAGTGTTCTCTTGCCTATGACTGTTTTTCCTTAGCTAGGACATATATCCCTGGGTTTATGGAGGCTATATAGTTACCCCATGTAGTTTTCTAGCCTGAAAACTTGTAACTGCCAAGCAAACAGTAAAGAGAAAGATAGCCACCTGACATTTCTACATAAATGCATGCATGCATGCACACTTGCTGACTTTAACTGAGAAATAAACTCGGCACAGAAGCACCACAGCAAACATAAAATTTAAAAGTCTGGTAGAAGTAGAAATTAAGGGTGCTCTTTCATATTCAGAATATACAGGTATCAATTCAGAATACATCTACTGCATCAAAAGAAACATGAGCATCTAAGCACAGCTACCTACCACTTAAAATACTACTACTTAATAGATACCATGCTAAAGTTTTGAGCATCTTCACAAAAATAAACACCACGAAAGCAAAACCACTAAAAAAACACCACTCACTTTTCACAAAACACATTTTAGTGGATGCTTAAAGCAATTTATGACTTGCACAGGACTTGGAAATACTAAATTATGTTATAAATGGTACGCAATTACACTACAAAAGCTTCAGAGAGTAGTTACTGAATGGAGACAACAACATGCTAAGAGTACTACTCTAGAATAATCATTCAGCCTGAAGACATTTCATAAAACCTCACAGAATCAGTTAACTTAGCACAGTTAGTGCCACAAAGAGACTACTACATTTAAAGATACTTCTCTAAAACGTAAAATAAACGTAACTCAAAGTTTGCTACATCTACAAATACAAACAGGAACGTTATAGCCTGTCACCTTCGAAGGACAACGGCAGCCTGGCAGCTATCAAAACCCAGGACCATGAAATTGTCACGTGTTCTTATCACTACATTTCTACAGTTCTCTCCTATTTGCTGTGCTTAATGCACAAATGGGGAAAAATCATTATACTAAAGATCTGCAAACACTGAGAGTAACAACCCACTTCAGCAGGGATCTTCAGCAATAACAACTACTGAATGTTATACCTGTTTTGGAATATGTCGAGTGAATGATTAAATGATCCTGAAGTTCGAAAAGGTTTAAGCTTCACTCTCCACCGAGCCAGCAAAATTGAAAGGGAAATGATGAAGAGTTTTGGCCTCCAAACACCCATTTCCTTACTTTGAGCAGTATTTCAGTATTGACTTCTGCATTTCCACGCAGGCACCACCACAATTTTACTTACATCGTGCTCGTCTCCGAAGGCGCTCGTAGGGTTTTCAAATAAATATGAACAGAAGCCCTTCCACTTTCTATTTCTGGCAACAAATGTCAACTACACCAGCAACACAGAGCTCAGTTCCCGCCGGAGCAGCTCACTGGCTGCCCGAGCGCTACCGCCCGTCAGGAGGCGGCAGGCCGCCACAACAAACGCACGGGGACGCCGGCCAGGACAACAACGCTTCCGCAGCCAGCAACGGGCCCCGCTCAGCTCCCCGCGGCCTCAACGCGGGGCCCCGCTTCCCGCCCCGGCCGTTGCTCCCCCACGAGGGCGGCCCGGGCCGGCGCGCGCTCCCGCGCCAGCAGCCACAACTTCCGAGCGCCGCCCGCCGCCGAGCGCCCCCTGCGGCGGCGCCTGGCCCGGCAGCGCCACCCGGTGGGTTAGAGCGGGCACGGCGCCGCCGCGGCCCGTCTCCTCGCCGCTGCCGCACAAGGCCCGGCCCAAGAACCAAGAGACAAAATGGCGGCCGCCCGCGGTATCACGTGACCCCCTTTGTGCCTTTCGGGGCCTCGCGAAAGGGCCACCAGCTACCGCGGGGCGCGGGCACGGGGGAGAGGGGGCCGCAGGGCAGCGCTAGGGGAAGGTGCGGTAAGGGGCCGCCGGGCTCGGCGCCTTCCCTCCCCAGGTTTCCCCCCCCTCCCGGCGGGCGGGGAGAGTGGGGAGAAGATGGCGGCCATTTTGTGCTTGCGCAGAGGCGAAGGTGGGGGCCCTGGGTGCGGGGGGGATGGAGGGACCCGGCCGAGGGGGGGGGGGTCTCACGTACCGACTCCTCTTCCTTCTCCATGCCCGTGGGCATCTGCGGCACGGCCCGGTTAATGGAGGCATATTCGGCCAAGTCGGGCAGGTCCTCGCAGCGGAAGACGGGCAGCGGCTTGGACGCGTCCAGCGCCCGGGCCCGGAACGACAGTTTGCTCATGTTAGGCGGCGATGGCGGCTCCGGCTGGGGAGGGGGGGGCGACAGCAAGAGCGCTCCGAGCTGAGAGCCGGACCCCGCCGAGCGCTCTCATGGAGGGACCGGGGCTCCCCCGGCAGGGCGGGGCGCACTCCGACACGGGGCCCGGCGGCGCCGGCTGGCGCGGCTGGGCTGGGCGCTGGCTCCTCTCCTCCGCCGCTCCGGCTCCGCTCAATACGCCACGGCCAACATGGCGGACATTAAACCTCGACTGGCCGCCTCTTTCAGCCAACCCCAGCGCCACAGCCATTCCCACACTGCATCGCGCAGGGGCGCGGGCACAGCGCCGCCCGGGGGAGAGCGCGCGCAGCGCGGGCACGGGAGCGCGGGCTCGGGAGCGCGGGCGAGCTCGCAGCGGCTGGGCAGCGGGCACGGGGCACCACTCGTGGGGGGGCGGGGGCGCAGCTGCTCCCCGCGGGCCCCGTCTCGCGGGTGGGGGGGGGGGGGGGGGACGTAGGGAGGAGGGTGGCTTTTCTTCACGCTCCGCTCGCCTGCCTCTGAGCTGCGCCGGGGAAGGCGCGCTCCGCTCCCGTGGGGGTGTAGGGGGTTCAGCTGGCCCCAGATCCGCGCCCCCCGCCCGAGGCGTGTGCCTCTCCCTGACGGCGGCCCGGCTACGGACAGCTTGGGCCACAGAAGAGGGGGAGAGCGGAGAGGCGCCGGCCCCGACCTCTCCCGTCACTCGGGGCCGGCTGGGCGCCGGGCCGAAGGGTAGCCCGCCCCGAGCGCTGAACTTACCCCGACCCGCGCGGGGGCGGCAGCGGGGCCGCCCCGTTGCCTTCGAGCGCGGCGCCCCCCGAGCACGGGCCGGAGCGGGGGCTCCGGCTGCGCGGCCGCCCGGGGAACGGGAAGCGCTCCTCGCCTCCGGGCCCGGCAGCAGCGGCCCGGGTCCGGGGCGGCCCGCGGGAGCCAGGCCGCGGCGGTCCCTCCCTGCACCGCGGAACTGAGCCGCGTTCCTGCTAAATGAAGGAGAAACACCGGCACCTCCCTAAAAACGTGAAGAACCGTAAGAACCGGTCACTCGCATCAGCGCTTCCAGCCGGTTGCTCTGAGGCTTTCGGAAACTCGCTCCGGTGGCGAAGTGGGGACACGTGAACTCGTGTAACCCTCGCTCGGACTGAAGTTACCGGTTACACGTTCAAGCGAGCTCACGAACAGGCGACTGTTCGAACTAATTTGAGGATGTCTCATTAGGTAAGCCCGTTTCCGTCTCAGTGATTTAAGTGATGCAGTATTCTGCTGTAAGCAAGGGATAGGAAAGGCAGAGTCTTGCTCGTCTCAGTGATGTCTCCGCACACCCTCGTCACTGCACAGCCACAAAAATGTCAAAAACAGTTTCTCCCAGGCCCGCACCCAAACTGGCTAGTTAAGGAACGCTTCACGTGCTTTTTATATATGTTATGTTCTTGTATTAGATCATAATATAATTCCATAGTTAAATCATAAGTAAATCCACCTTCTTGAAGTTATGTTATTAATTAAAAAGTATGAGAAAGTTGTGTTTTGTTTGAATTTAAGTATCCCTCCGCTTTTAAAGCAAAATGTTGTAGTTTTGTGCTGCTGGTATGAGAATCAGTAGACAAAACTTGTTCTTTATCACCTATTACTCTTGTGAAATAGAACTTTATGTAACAAAAGCATTAGAAAAGCCTTATTTTGCTTAGTAATATTAAAAAATCTGCTATGTCTATAATAGAAGGAAAAGCTTTTTTTTTTTTTAATCACATCACCTCTTTAATAGTAATACCACCATCCTTGACCTGAAACAACTCCTACCCACTGGGTGAAATATTGCTAGATGCAGTTGTTAACAGCAGTTTCAAGCCAACTGTGTGCATGTCTGGCTTCCCCACAGGTCTCCCGAACTCCTTCACCTGCAAGTCATTTAGCTTCACAACCACTCTGGGACAGGAAATTCTGTCTGTACAGCAAATGGGTAACCCACTGGAAGGCAGCTGCTAGGGAGAATGTGACTTTGATTTTTCTTTTTTAAGGGAGGGTGGGTTTTTTTCAGGTTTTTGGAGGGTTTCTTTTGTTTGGTTTGTTTTTTAAAGGATAGTGGCATGAACTAAGGAATATCATTGTATTCATTTGTATTTCAGTAGTTACATCAGAACCAAATGTTAAAATTGCATAGTGCTTTTTATGCTCATTTTAAAGCTTAAAGCACACACTAGCTAGAAATAGTGATCCTAAAATAAATTGTACATAAAACATCTACAGAGTTTTCCACAAATACTGAATAATTTAGTTTATCCAACTAGAAGACAGATAAGATGATGATGGAAAAAAAAATAGCAATACACTATTGTAGATTGGCTTCGACTTAAAACACTAAATGAAAATAAAATACCTGGCAGCTAAGCAAAAAAATTAGGCCATTAAATATAACTCTTCACTTCCACTGATAAAAGAAAAACAATACATAATGAAAAGCAAAGCAGAGAAAATATCCTGAACTATAAAGAAAGAATATTCAATTTTAAACTTATCCTTAATTGACCTTTGCATTTCTAACCCTACCACAGGCTTGAGAAAAGCGCAGAACAAGCAGAATGGACAATAACATTTGGATACAAACAGGGCAGCATGCATTAGGAGTTTTGGCCTGAAACTCTTGGACTCATCAACTTCTAATGTTTTGCAATAAAATAGATCATGTTTTACTATTTTGTAGCAGAAGTTGATTAGTCCTTAAAATTACCTAAATTAATTTGCTCATAAGCTGAAAAGCGTGATATTTGAAAACAATGCAACATCAGCCCTAACTTCTGTTCTGTAAAGGTGGTAACAGGGAACAGTATAGAACATAAAACAGACTGATGTTTCTATTTTACCTTCCTTTTAGTTACAATAGCAGATATGTTTTAAGTTTTGCCATATTGTAGCATTTACCAAAATGCTCACATTACATTTGTGGACATCAGTGCTGCACTATGACAGTAGTTAATCTAAAATTGGTATGTTTTGCATAATGACCAAGATACTCTGCCAGCTCTCAGTAAAAGATCAGTAAGTGTAAATTCAGTGGTTGTACCAAAGTGCTATGTGTCTGTTTTAAAAACTGAAATTTAATGAACTGTAAGGTAACTGAAATACAATGAATACAGCATTTTGAACTGATGTTCTTTCTTTGTACAAACCGCTGAAATTACATCTTTAACTCTGGAGGCATTTCTTTAAGGCTCCATCTTTTTATGATCTCAAAATACTTAACTAAAAGAACAAGCTTTACTAAAATCAAAGAACTTTGTCCATCAGCTATGTAGCTGGTAAATATAACCATTTCAATATACATTCAAAAGTACTAAATTCAGACTGAGCATTAAGGGCTAAGATTGAATGACCTGATCCATACAGCTACAGAAGGGAGTCTCTTGTGATGTCATCTAACTCAGGTCTGTGAAGCCCAAAAACCTAGTGATGTTTTGGTTTGCAAGTTCTATGTACCATTTGACAAGTTTTTACAAATTTTAGTGTTTGCTTAGTTTTGTGGCTTTGACTCTCTTGGAGTCAAAGACAGACTTTCAGTAGTTTCTTTAAGCATGGATAAATGTGGGTGTCATACATTCCCATTCTAACAGCAATCATTGGTTCTAGTCACAAAATAGCTATGCATAAAGGGCATATAGGTTAAACTGCCTGTCATTTTTGGTGCTTTCTGGAATCAAGCAACTCTGTATTTTAAGGGTATAAAATTCTAGGAGACAGTTGTTCAACTTCTAAAAACCCCTTTTTAAATATTCTTGTTCTCATTTTTTTTATATTAGAAGTTTATCTCAAATTAAGTACATTCTATAAAAGCAAGTATAAAATAAAGGAGCTAAAGGCTGAAGTAAAGGCCAATATAAAGGCTGATATCATGTATATGAGTTCCATTTTTAAGGAAAGCCCATTTATTTGAGAAAATAAATATCCACAGTGATACATATCTCTCCATATACACACACACTAACTATATATATATATAAACAGTGGACATTTGATGTCATTCTACTCTCCAGCCTCATTGGAAGAGGAGTTTTCATTTGTTTGGTTTTTGTTGTTTGTTTTTCTTTCTCCCCCTTCTAACACACCACCCTCTCCAACAATGATACCCTGAAATCCAGAGTCAAACCGGGATTAGAAATGAAGTACATTTGACTCCTTACACACATACATTTTCTCTGGCCATACTTTTCTTGTAGCTACTTAAAACTGTAGCAGGCAACAGTTAAAAATAGAACACGTTAAAGGTAAACCAAATTTCTCATCTGCCAGCCATTTAAAAATGGTTCTTACATACATAAGATAATACTGTATTTTCATAAACTGAGGAATATGATGAGTACACTAAACTATACATTAACTTGCATATCCATAAATATTTGCAGTTTTTAATTTTTCTTACCTGGGACTACGTCACACCCTGCTTCTACTGTCTTAGAGCTCACTAACTCATCCTTTATTTATATAGCAATTTTGTTGACCTGTTTTTTGCCTTTTTTCTCCATAAATGCTGACTACTCTGAACTAATTAAAAAAAGTATCACTGGTCTTACCCCCTCCTCCCCCCAATAATCAGGTATTAAGAAGTGACATATTATGAAGTTACCATACTTGAGTTTCTTTCCAGAAAGACTTACTCTTAGGGGTATTCAGAAAGTTATTTGGCTCTTTTGTTCTGTAGCAAGCTGTTATGGATTCTATATATACCCATTTTACATTTGCTAGTGATGCTTCTGTTCAAAATTGCTTCTCAACTATCTTTTTTTTATAACATTACAGATAGCTATATTCTTTTAAATCATCTCAGTGAGCTACCTGGAGTTTGGGTTAAAATGAGATAAATGTAGGCAAATGTGAGACTAGCATTTCTTCATTATTTTATAGAATGTCACATTACAGCAGTATGTAGATGCATATAGAAATGATCTTAAAAGCGTGAAGATTTCAACTATAAATGAACTGATGTAATTCATGGTGAATTTCACCTTATTTGCTGGTGTCACCTGTTTTAAGAGAGATAATGGAACTGTCAAACATATTTAAAGAGTCCAGACACCATACTACAAAATTGGTGTAGAAAGCCTTTGTCATAACTTCTGCCATTTTTTGAAAGATAATTTAGTGTTTCATAGCTTTGGCATCTCAAAGAATGGTATGATATATTCACTCAGTTATTTTAGGTGTTCACAGTTGAGATGCAATAGGTGCCAGGCTTGTTTGAAGTTCTTTCTGAATCATAATTTGAAGCAGTGATCAAGTAAATCTCTTCCTCAATTCCTGTCTCAATGACGGGAAAGTAATTTGTCATACATATATATAAAAATTTTTATTTCTGTAGTCAACAGGTAGGTAAACGTACTGCATGGCCAAATCTTTTAGCTACCTGTAATTTTTTGTAAGCACTTTCAATTTACACTGCAGAATACCAAATAGAGATGAGGAGAGAGAATACTGCATTTAAATTCCTATTTCTCTTACCATTTAACAGCAAGTAAGTAAACATAATATTTTAGATTGCTGCCTAAAAAAATTTAAATTTCGAGATATAAAAGCCTGGTAAAACGAGAAGCTCGGCAGCGTAAAATATGAGCATGTGATTGTTCCACTACAAAAACAATGATTGCTATTCTCATGAGCAGTATGTTACTAGAAATGACCAGTAAAGCAGCATTACAAAACTCGTTGTGTCTTTAACATTCAGAACAGGAACGCAGAAGTCTGCTTTCTTGCAACAAAATCGGAAGTTTTAACACTTTATTGCAAGTGGCCATACTTAAAGCTGGGTAAGGAATGACCAGGTGTTCAATGGATTTCACATTTTAAAACTACATGCAGGAAATCACAAGACAACATTGTTTTGCATTAGGTAACACCAACCAAAACAAGATAGGCCAAAACGGACAATAGTTCTGTCATTTCTCAGGCTCTCCGCATGAGACTATCACTTTGTAATCTGTTGCCTTTGTTCAAGCTATTGGTTTAAGACACTGCGGTCCCACTTTCTGCTCTGCCATTCACTAGTTTTCTTCCACAGTCACGGTGCCCCATCATCTGTATCAGCACAGTTGCTTATGAAGCTGCACTGAGTACCAAGTTGGAATCTGATCAGATACTTTAACACTACATAAATCAGAAGAAAAGGATATGGTTTAGTGGGTAGGGTGGTGCGTTGGTGGTTGATGACCTTAAAGGTCTTTTCCAACCTTAATGATTCTGTGAAAAGTAGAGTCCAGCATTGCCAGGGAAACTGTCTGAACCTGAAAGGTGTTATGCCACTGAGCTATATCCAAAAAAGGAGGAAAAGCCACTAGCCAGCAATTCTCTTACTGAGAAGAAACAAAGCTAACAGAGGAGCAGCAAAAGCTGTTACCACATTTCTACTTTTGCAACTATAGCTAAGCTCTTAAAGATGGTGGAGGCAGTTGCCTCCATAGGAAGAACAGAAAGACTGCAAGAGGAACTAATAATTTAGGACTATTCTTTTACAGACTCAACAGTTGTCCCAATATCACCTGTACAGACAGAGCCCATTTTGCCATTCTTTTGCCCAAAATGTATCTGAAAGCACAGAGGCTTTGTGGGACTTTCTTAGTACTGTCAGAAAGGAATTAGCTTCCTTTATATAGCTTCTTCAGGAGACTTAAGTTTTTTATGCATGTAAGGAAAACACATAATAGTAGAAGTAGTTATTCAGCTAGGTATAGCAGTGGTAAAAAGACAAATGTTATGCTGAGACTCTTCTATATTGGAAGATACCTTTCCCTGTTTAAGTTTTACTGGATTCAGAATAGGTATCCTAAGAACTGTAAGGGTTAAAAGTGTTTTATTAATTTCTCCTTTACTCTTCCATTCCATAATATGTATTCCCTCCAAAATGTTACGCTAGACACACCTTGAATTTTTGCTTTAGTCATCTTCTCCAGCAACTCATTCCACAAAATAATCTTTTAGGATTAAGTAGTAAGACAGACAAAGCTTTTAAATGTAACCTTTTTGCAAAGTTAAAAGAGAAAAAAAAAAAGAAAAAGGGGGGCAAAAAAAAAAATCCAAAAAATATCTGACTTGACGATCTTTTTGGTTTTGTTTTTTTAAAAACCTTTGTATACTGAAATAAAAAAAATAGTAATATCAAAATCACAGAATCACAGTTTGTTCTTCTTTCATGCTAAGTACTTGTGATGGTTTTGTCTGGGATAGAGTTAATTTTCTACAGAGTACCTGGTGTGGGTCTGTGTTTTGGATTTGTGCTGAAAACAGCATTGATAACACAGGGATGCTTTAGTTACTGCTGAGCAGTGCTTACACAGAGTCAAGGCCTTTTCTGCTTCTCACCCCACCCCACCGGCAAGCAGGCTGGGTGTGCATGGGAAGCTGGGAGGGGATACAGCCAGGACAGCTGACCCCAACTGCCCAAGGGGATATTCCATACCATATGACATCATGGTCAGCATACAAATCTGGGGGAAGAATAAGGAAGCGGGGGGATATTCAAAGTGATGGCGTCTGTCTTCCCAAGTAACCATTACGTGTGATGGAGCCCTGCTCTCCTGGAGATGGCTTAACACCTGCCTGCCCATGGGAAGCAGTGAATGAATTCCTTGTTTTGCTTTGCTTGTGTGCATGGCTTTCGCTTTAGCTATTAAACTGTCTTTATCTCAGCCCATGATTTTTCTCACTTTTACCCTTCCAGTTCTCTTCCCGATCCTGTTGTGGGGGAGCGAGCAAGCGGCTGCATGGGGCTTAGTTGCCAGCCGGGGTTAAACCACAACATTACTCTAAAACATTATGGTAAGTAAAACCTGAGCTGGGCAGACAGGCTAGCTGCCTTGTATTTAGGCATGGACTTCTGCAAACATTGGCTTATAACACATGAATAATTTCTGAGTCAAGTGAAGTTAATCATATGATGATGTATTTCCAGTAAACGAGCCAGCAGAAGGGCAAAAATCTAATCCATTTCTTGCTGGAAATGCAAAGGATTTGGCTTGGGGAAAAAAAACCAACCACACAACAAAACTGAAAGCAAACAAAAACCCAGCCAAACCAAAATTCCCAACCTTCTCTTGTCAATACAATTGCTAATTCATTACGCAAAGATCTAAGTATGGATTACTTTGATATCCTGCACGCGGTAAGGTGAAAGGCTAAATGTGAAACAGGAGTAGACAAATTATGGTTGTACATAGGTCTGACAGTAGGCACAGTGGTGCACACTGTCCTGAATCCTTCGATTAACCATTAATTAAAAAAAAAAAAAAAACACAAAAATAAACACCAAACACACACACCACACCACTACGTAAACCTTAGGCTGCCACAGTGTTCACATGCTAACACAGCATAAAGGAGTATACTGGGGACAAGCTATATTCCTTTTCATAACTTTAGAAAGTTCACTACTACTCTGTTAATTTCATGGCTCTATGTATGCGCAAATATATAGCAATTTCAACCCAGGTAAGCTTATATGCTCTAACTTTTTTAATTCTGTTTTTAAAATAAATTATTTACTTTAATACCTTACACTCCCAAGATAGGATTTCTGTCTTGCAAGTAAGTATGAAAACTGTTCCAAATGCTTCAGAGCTTTTGCTTAGTATGATCAAGTATTTGCATAACTTCGGAATTACATTGCTGACATTAAATAAGGTGGAGTTGTAGCCTGGTATCTACTCTATAATGTCAAATGCTTTGACTTGCAGTTCCTGAATCAGAATTAAAATAGTGTACCTGCTCGTCTTAGACAATTCAGGAAAACATTGATTTATACCTAGATAGGAATTAGCTAGGCTTCAGAAGTCTTTTGGTGCAGGAAAGTATACTTCACCTGTGAATAAAGAGGCATTTCCTAATGCATATGTTTAGGCTGGAGTGGAGTTGGGGGAGTGGAGTTAAAATTTTTTTAATTTTTCTTTTAAATGTTAGTGGGATCTACCTACATACCTACGATATAACTAAACCCTCATGAATTCCAGATGAAATTAATAGGATTGTGTTATTAAGTACCTAATATAGGCTGTGCCATCTTTACTTAAGATAAATACATTTCTCCAAAGAAAGGAAAAAGCCACAAATAACTCAGCTTTTGGATTTCAAAAGTCTGATCTTATTAGTTTGCACGAACACAAAAATTCTTTCAACCTCAGGTATGGAATCTTTTGCACTACACACTGTAGGTTCATTTATACTTCTGAATTAAGCACGAGAGAATGTTATAAAGATATTATTTGTCTTCTGGAATACAAACTAATCATGATCATATTTATAACCAAACACTTATACACACACTTCAGAAAGATCAAATTAATAACGCTGTATAAGTGAAAAAAGCTGATGAACTGAGTTTGAGTATATGTATCCAGCAGAGGAGGCTAGATCTGAATACAAAACTGATCTGGTAAGACTGTTTTGATTTTTTTTTTTTTTTTTTAATGATAGCATCAGAGGCATAAAAATGGAAAACTCTGATAGGGTTAACCTGAAGAAAACACATTTTTTTGAGGTTTTTCAACATTTAAAAGAATGCAAAAAACTTGTGGGGGCTGGGCAGATGTTGAAAGGGAAAGTGTTTTGGTTTAGATGGAAATACAAAGTTGCCCTGAGAAGGAAGATAGAGAAATCAGATTATTTTCTCTATGTCGCTAATGTAGGTGGCTCAGAAGACCCAGGTTGATGTGATACTATTGGCATTTTCTTCTCCACCCTCCCCAGTGAAATCCCCATGTTTGCTGTAAGGGCAGCCTAGAAACACAACTAAGGGGAAAGCCTCTCACCCCCTCTCTGATTTAGATGCTCCATTCTCATTTTTATTAAATAATGTGTTAGTTTTACAGTTGTTTGACACTCTGTTGATCTGTCCAAGAGAAGACGACAGACCACTGCCATTAACATAGGGGCCTGCGCACAAGCTGGGTACTGGTCACAAGCACCAAGTCTGCTGAACTTCATCTGATTTGTAAGCAACTCGAGAATGGTGTTAGCACAAAAGGACTTGACCTAATTAAAAAAAATAAAATCGGGAGAACACAGAAGATAGGAAGGAAAACAGTTTCTCACGTCAAAGTAGATCACCTGAAAGTCTGCTTGACTAGAGCTTCCAAGTCCCAGATTCCTGCGATACACAACTTTTTAGCTTGGAAATGGATTCAGAAGTGACAAAAGAAATTTGCATATTTTCTTATGAATCTTCGTTCATTATGTGATTATAAATGGATATGGGCCAAACAGAACGTGTGTATGTGGAGTCATCGGCCCTAAGTTTTTTCCCCTCTGTTAATATCCAGCACAGCTTCTCCTTAAAAGATGCTGACTGTGGTACTTTCCTTGAATTGTGAATACACAACCACATTGGCTAAAAGCATCAAGATATTCTGTCTTGTATGGATACCTTAAAGACCATCAGAAAGAACATAACCGCTCTGCAGTATAACTTTTGAAACAAAATTTTGAATTGTCTTAAGAAAAAAATCTCTGAACCAATTCATCCAGGTAACCTCCCCTGTCTATGCCTGGCATTACAGATTAAAAGCTGTCAGGAAAAAGGACTCTTTGAAGAAATTATCCTTTTAGTCATCAGGTTATGGCAGCACTAAGATTCCTAGTAAACAGGTAAGGGCATCTGTTAGGTCCTGTAAATGCTGAAAGGCCCAGATCTGAGTCACCTGGGTTTTTTAGCCTGTTTGAACAAACGTGGAACACACTCTTATTTATGTTAATGAATATTCAAGATGCACATACCTGTGAGGCCAGGGAGGTTTTGCTTCTATTTAGCAAGTTTCTTAAACTTCTTGAAAGAGAGGATCAAGAGCTAATTTTTCATTACCTAAATCATGCACAAGTCAGTGTAAGCAAACACTGGGGTGTGGGACTTAACTGATTAAGTAAGGACATTCACATCAGAGCTAGTCATACTAGGCAGATGAAGATCTGATCAGGATACTCAGTGAAGTTTAAAATGTGGTTCTTATCACAGCAGAAATCCAAAATTTGTTTTTTTGGGGGGTTTTGGGGTTTTTTTGGTTGGGGTCTTTTTTTTTTTTAAGGATGTGATTTACTTGACCTGTTTCTTACTAGGATTGCAGATTTACCAATACACATCTAAATTCAGGTGAAGCAAGTTCTACATTAAGTATTTACGATACAGTGATTCCAATTTACTCAGAAGCATAGCGTACTCTTAATCCATTGAAGCATGAGTAAACACCACCTTACAGGCTCTCCACCTAGGTATCTAACTATACACTTGTGAGCACAGGTCCCAGAGAAAAAACAAAATGGAACCTGAAAAGGACTGCTCTGGGAGGAACAAGTCCTTGGTTCTGCTTGCTGTTCCTGGAGCTTCCTACATTTTACATTTAAACATTACTGAGTAAAATCCCTGAAGCAGCCCTGGGAGCGGGCATGTGGTCCAGCCCACCTCCTTCCATCTTCCTCCGGGAATCCCAGTGCTCAACACATTGTAAAATCTAACTCCTTTTCCCTTTCCCTAGGCAAAAGTGATCCAGATTGTCTTCAACAAGACTGAGAGTCAGGGTCTCACCACCTGAAACCATTTGCTCCAGATTTGAACTCCCACAGACTGCAGAAGGCCTAGCATTTAGAGCTCTTGCTATTTTTACTGGTGCTCAAACCAATAGACATTGGCATCCGTAACTATCATTTTCTATTTTATGGTATTGCATGCCTCTGGGCAACGCTCCATTTACCACCCGGGACCTCCATAACAGCATCTCAACTCCCCACGCAACTACTGATGACCAGTACTCACGTGTTATTTGGCAGTTCCCACCTCTCTGTTGTTTATACAGGGAGATAAGCAGAAATAATAATTTTAAGCAAATGTACTTACTTTTAAAGCACTGCAATACCTACTTTAAGGGTCAAATTCTGACCACCAATTTTAGACTCTAGCTCTATTATTGGTAGGAAATTTATGAACAAAACTTCCTATTAAGGAAATTTGTAGTATTGGTATTATCTTGCTTCTGGGGCCAAAGGACAGTCCAGTGGTAACATGATATGCTGGAAACATGACTTAGCTAAGAATCTAAAGAAGCCCATGGGAGCTAAAGCCATTGGTATGTGGTCATACGTGTCCAAGGCATGCTTTGTCACTCACAACAGCAAGCCAGAGAAATTCCATTTCAAAGCACTGATACTTCCTCACCCCATGTATTTACTAAAGCATTTAAAATCTAGGATTGTCTCAAGGATTTGGACCTCCTCACTACAACATGAATTAACTTCTTGAGCTATCTGATAAAAGAGGAAAAATATGAAGAATGCTAAAAGGTGGAAGGATGCGCTAGCCACAGCAGTGTCCTCTGGCGTATGGGATGTACAGCAGACTATTTTATAACACTGAAAAGCCGTGCAAATACCAGTCTGGAAGGACCTAACTTTCTAGAAGATGAGAGTCTGAAGCAAAGAAGAAATATATCATCCTTTGTTTGCAGCTGGGAAACACATGACCCTCGAGGCAAGTTTTTAAAAAATTATTCATTGCTATAACTTGATGCTGACATATATGATGTGGAGTACTACAGATAGCAAATTCATGAAAGAAGAAAGGTGAGAAACAAGACTATGGCCACAAGGTTTAGAACATAAAAGATCCCTTTTCCTCTCCAGAAGCCTTGTTGAGTGTTAAATCAAGGAAACAATGAACAGTTTAGAACCCTCAATAGGAAACAGCCAGGATTCTCAGCCACCAAGCTATGTTATCACCCATGGGAAAATAGAGAACACTGTGATATATGAGTGAATGAAGCCGGAGTTATGGCTTTTATTTGAACCAAGTCCTAAATGATGTTCTTTTATACCACCAGCACACATCTGGGGAACTGTCTTCACATTATTATTGGCTAACTTTGGAAGCTGGTTAAACCTGCCTGGGATCTACACATGTGCATTTCTCCGACAATTTTAGACAGACAGACATCTTTACCCTGTGCCTCTCACTTCAGTATATAATACCAGTAATATTGGTAGGAGGAATATCATGAAGGCACACAGAACCTTTTGGTCAGTCAGGATGAGTTAAGATCTTGGAAAAAATTTTTAGGTTTACAGTAGGATGCTATAGTTCAAATAGTTCTACGCCAGGAAAGCCAAATATCTTTGAAAGGTATATAGGGAAACTGTATCAGGAGAAAAATATATTAGTTTTGCTGTCTTAGAAAGGGAGGGATACATAGGGGACAAAATTAAGAAACCCACCAAGGAAAAAAAAAAAAAAGAAAAAATAATCTCTTATGTTTTACATCCCAGCATTCCACAGACAGGCATTTCAGAAGGATCAGGGTGGGGAGAACTCACAATCAAGACAGAGCCACCCCTCAATAATGACTCTTCCAGGCATTTCTGAAGAAGATACAGGAGGTAAATTAGTTGCTATTTAGCTTTGAGAGGATGCTAAATCTTAATAAATTCTTATTCCTTATTGAAAACATCTGCTGGGAACTATTTCTTGTTCAACAATGGCTCAAAAAGGAAGCAGGAGAGAAGTGAGGACACCGCAGAAGTACAAAGCATCAGCACTTACTCCTCTCACTTCATGACTTCTTGGTAGGAGTGAGAACAGACACTTTCATCAGATGCAGCATTGAAGCTAGAAGGTAGCTAGAAGTAGAAGATGCCTCTGAGCAGCAAGATCACTAGCAATCAGTTCATTCATGGCCTGCGTGCATAGGCTGCAGTCACAAAAAATCACCACCTTCATAGTCCAGGATGACAAGAGGAACAGAAGCATGAAATTACCTTCAGTAGTTTATCATTTGCTCAGTACTGTTGTCCATTGATGAGCAAGCTGAACATTGGTCTACATGATATAAGGAAGAAAATGAAAGTTGTATCACAATTATATCAGATATATCTGATGTATCAGATATATCAGATATCAAAATATCAGATGTAAATAACCCCGTGATTCTCCAAGATTTATAAATATTATAAGAGATTCACCAACAACTGGCTCCATTTCCATTGGCACAAGCCAAAATGCCAACCTTGTAACCCAGTGGTCAGGTCTCAGAGACGGAAGATGTCCAAAATCCACACTTTCTAAGAGGGTCCATATCTTGATACTTGTCCTCAAGACCTAAGAGTTGTACCAGGGCACTGAAGATGTAGTGGCCATATTGCACTGTCATAGGCCAAAGGGACTCTGTGCTCCGGCCAAGACTTCATAAAAGCAGATCTTGTCTGACAGAGGAGAGATGATGAAAGCTGACTGCTCTCTTGGATATAGATGTCTCTTACTGGAAGAAGTCTACAAGATATATTTACCTAAGGTAGAAGTAAATTTTGCTTTCCGTTAAAAAAAAAAAAAAAGAAAAAAAAGAGACCATTAGAGAGATCTACTTGAAGTTGTGCATCAGTTTCCATAAAACTAAGTAACTTAATGAGCAAGCTTTCTTTAAAAACAAAATCGAAATGCATTTTTTATGATTAAAATGCTCATGAGAAGTTCAGAAACTCTTTCAAACAGTCCAGTATTCATCAAATTTACTCTTTGAAAGCAATGAGGACATTGAAATGTAAAACAGATGCAAAGGTCTCTAAAATTGTCAGCTTCCTATCATCCCAAAATAATAGGCACATGAATTCCTTTAAAATGTGTTAAATTTAATGTTACATTTATTCCTGAACCTGTTGAGTTTTCTAAAGTATGCTCTGATCATAGGCTTGACTATGTCTTCCCACCCATCTTCTTAGAAGATTAATCACTTCTGTTTTCTTAAACACCTAATATGGTTGTTAGCAGAAAGCCTTCTAAGACATTTGCACTTAGAACCGAGGTGATCTGTAGGTTGTAACAAAAGAAAACCAACACATATTAATATATATCTATTTATAAATACACGTAAAACGCATGCTCCAGTTCACAACAGGAAAGAAAAACCCACCCACCTCAGGTGAATCCTCTGACAATCTGAAGGACCACGTTAGGTTTTCCCTTCTTTACAATCCCACCTTTACGCACAACCCAAACTCCTACAGACCTTAGCAAGACATTTGCATATGCAAACACGCAAGCAGAAGGGACCTTAGGGTTTAATAACCAGCAGCGAATATAACCTTTAACTTCACAACAAGCAAACAATGGACTAGTTGCACAGTAAGTGTGTGCCAAAGCCTTCCATATTGTATGTAACAATCATTTTAAAACCTTTCGTCTGCAGCCACTGTAAAATCATTTTGGGGGTGGGGCCGAAAAATCTCATTACTGAAGAAAACTGGTCTCTAGGTACAGGATTGGGGGAAAAAAAATAAAAAAATAAAATCTGCTTCATTGCACAAACCAGCGAAAGGGTGAGGTCATGCCTGTTCCGGGCCGTAGCTCGTGCAACATCATAATTTTTCAGAGATACAATTCAATCACCTTTCTAACTAATCTGCGGTTACTTTTGATACAGAGAAAAGGAAAAGATACAATAGATCAAACCGTGCCCCACCTTTCCCCCCCCCCCCCCCCCGAACCCCCCCCCTTGGCGCCAGGGACACGGATCGTTCCGGGGCCCCACAGCGCCACCGGCACAGGCCAGTACAAAACAAAAAAGATCTCCCACCGTGTGGGGAAGAAAAAAAAAAAAAAAAAAAAGAAAGAAAAAGCGCCTAGAAAAATGCCAAAAATTACAAAATGTCTCCCAAATGTACCTTCTTGGGGGAAAGAACAAACAAATCAACCACTCCCCCCCCAATAAACCCCACCAAGACATCTAAATGAAGTGTGGTGAAATAAGAACCTTTATATAACTAATGCTTTAAGCTAATTTCCACAAGAACGCTAATTTGTCAATAAAAAGGTCACTGTTTACTGAGAGACATAACTTAATATAAACCCTGTTATGTCAATCGCCACCTTCACCATACCAAGGGCAGTTTTCCCCCGTACTTTAGACCAAAGTAATCCATCAAGAGCCATCACAAATGGCATTGTAAACTCTCTTAGCCACGAACAGACCATACAGCAGCAACCTAATACGCTTCTTTAGATATTAGAGTTGCATTATATTTATAACGACAGTCACATATTTCGTCCTGGATCTGTTTATTACTCGGTAAAGAAAACCCCCAAAGAAAAAGCCAGAACAACAAAAAAAAAAAAGCAAAAAAAAACCCCCACAAAAAAAACCACCACAGGTCCATCTCGAAAATATCCGAGTTCTTATACTCTTAAATTGAACTTAAATTGTCGTTTAGCTTCGCGTGTATAAAATTTTTAAAAGGAACAAAACTGACTTCAGTAATTGTCGATATTAAGGAGACATCGCTGGGTGGGATACACATGAGATCAAAGCTAAGAAAAATACAAGGCTAGGTTTTGTTCATCAACACAACGAAAATCCTCCCCAGCACTAAAACACGCCAAAAAACCGCAGCAACCCATATTTTCGGTCAAAAAAAATCACAAACTTACCTTCGGAGAAGGCAGTCCTTGCAAAACGGCTGTAACAATATGGACCGCACACCCGCTCTCCCACAGCCAGCCACCTCCATGCTGCAAAGGGCTCCCCGAACATCTTTCAAATATTTCGCAAATGCAAAAAGTGAGACTTTTTTTTTCTTTTTTTTTTTTTCCCCTTCTCCTCCTTTTTCCTTCCACCCCACCTCACCGGAGCAGCGGGGGGAGGAGGGAGGCGGCTTCCCCGAGGGCCCGCGGGCGATGCCGGCGGCCGGGGCGGAGGAGCCCGGCGCCGCCGGGGTCACAACTTTGCTTCGGTGGGCTCGGCGGGCAGCGGCCCCGCCGCCCACGGAAAACGCAGTGTGCCATTTTACACCCGCCTCTGAAACACACAGGACCAAAGTCTAGCGCTGGTTTTCGGTGACACTGCAAAACTACTGCTCGCTCCGCGCACACCACCCCCCCACCCCCCGCCTCATCCCTCCCTTCAGGGAGAGCAGCCGCCTCCTGAGAATTAATAAAGAAAGACAGCTGGAGAAAATAATTCCGAGACTTCGCCGGTTCCCCTCCCTCCCCCCGCCTGACCCCGAGCGAGGTTCTGCCCAGCAGCGCGTCCCTCCGCCCCTCCCCGCGGCCGCGGGCGGCCCCCGGCCCCGCCGCGCCCGCGCAACCCCGCAGCATCCAAAAAAGCCCGTCACTCCTGAAACCAAATCCATGATTCCTGGAAAGTGGGGAGGCTTGAATCCCGACAAATGCTCGATTTCCTTACAAATAGAAATACCTACCTTTGAAAGGGCTAAATTAACACTAAATTCAACAGATATATCCGTTATGGCAGGAATAGTTTTTCCATAAATACTGTTTTAAAAACCCCTCCTTATACTGACTGACAGAATTCTACCATGCTGCCCACAAACAAAATGGCTGTGGCACCGAGTTTTTTGGTTCCTCCCACCGTGCCTCCCCCTGGCCTCCAGGAAGTGGTAGAAATCCAAAATAAAATCCGCACGAAAAGTACAATGCATCGTCCGAACTCCGCGCGGCACCGCCCGACACCACGGCGTAGTAAAGCAGATTTACCAACGTTGTACTTTCTCGAGGATTTTATTATTATTATTATTGTTTTTAAAAGGGCATCAATCACTGGGAATTTACATCACGGTGTAATTTGAACTTCCTGCTTTACATATTTATAAGGTCTTTCACCTATCTTGGCAGGCTTTCAAATTAAGTGGGTTGGGAAATTTGATGCTGTGGCTCTAGTTTGTGAGCTGAGTCAGGTAGTCCCTGCTGTAGCCGTGCTGGGAAAAGACGGGCAAATTCTAACACTTCCAGTGTTCACGGCAAGATAAAATTACCCCCTCCCAACAATATTGTAGTCTCGCAAGTGAGCATGTAGGAATGAGGATTCTCAGCGGTAACTGAAATTTAGGCCTCTTGCAGATAAATAGACGTTCTGTAGTATTCATATTTTTTGCATTTGTGGTTTACAGTAGTCTGCCTGAAGTATGGCTTCTGTGGAAACAATCTTGGATTTTCTCTTCTTATGACCCTGCATAGTGTTGCAGCCCTTTAACTTTTTTGACATTCATCTTAAAAAGAAAATAAATAGGAAAATATGGCATATTTAAATTAGAAATGATCATCAAAATATTAGTATGTGGTCTTCTCTCTGAGCCAGCAATCTTGCTAGGCAATAGCATAGCTCCTCTTGCACGTTGCCTCATGGGCTCCGTAGAGCCTGATTCATTTCCCAAGAGACTGCTTTTACTGCCTTTAGTAGGAGTTACAATGGAGACAGGCTGTCAGACCTGCTGAGCCTGATCCAGAACTGTATTAAAAGACTCGAATTAATATTCCCATCCACTGCTATTCTAAACCTTTTTCAGAGACACTGCAAAACCAGAGAAATTGGTGATTTTTTTCCTGAACAACCCCATATATCTAGGTCTTGGATTAAAAAAAAAAAATTCTGCAAGGAACTTAGAGCAAATTTTGTCATTATTATTATTTGTTTGTATTACCATGATATCTAGCAGCCTTAATCCTGGACTATGATTACCATGACATACTGTATAGAAATATAGGGCGAAAAGATAATTCCTGCCCTGAAGAGCTCAAAAGTGTAAGACAAAAGACAGCAGATGGCTACAGACAGATGAGGGAAACAATGAGGCTGTATTGATCAGCTGGGAAGGCACAGTTAGCAACACACCATCAGCCTAACTCTTGTTTCTGTGTATACATCATGGCAAAGAAGACATAAGGTGGGATTTGATGAAGAAAATTAACTGGTTTTGTGGCTGTTAAAAGAAAATTCTCCAACAAGAAGGGCAGCATGGAAGAAAGCACAAAGATGCTTGTTTGAAAAAGCAGCAGATGAACTACAGAAGTCTAATCAAATTGGCATTAATTTTTTTATAATGACAGAAAATAGATAGCGGGGGAAAGTAGGCCGTGACAGCATTGAAAATATAGATGCACAGCTTATGTTTGGTACAGGAGAGGCAATGAAAGGATCCAAAAGGCAGGGTGAGATGGAAAAATCATAAACCAGACCTGCTAGCAGCTAACAAGCCCTGGAAAAAAAAGATGCACGGTAGTTGAAATTACGTGGGCCTGAAGAGATGTAGCTGCTGAGATTAATAGATTTTTTAAAATACTCAGCATGATTTTGTAGGAACAAAAGCGTCGTTCCTAAAACCATTAGTTTGAAGACTATGTGTTCATTATCTCAACTTCCCTCCTAGCTTGTATTTAGTGACTTCATAAGTACCAGTCCTGGTGGCAGTGCTAATTACATGAACACGTGCTTTACTAAAGGGTCACCTCAAACTTGTTAATACAAGGAGGTAAGCACACAGGAGGGTTGGGACCAAAATGATCATGCACACCGGGAAGGTTCCTTCTCCTGTCACCGGTTTTTTGAGAAGCCCTCATCTCCCTGGAGCATCCCGTAGATTAAATGTTCATCACTATCTGCCCTGAGCTAGCACAGGCCTGACAGAGCCTCCTCTGAATGGTGGAGGGGGCAGAAAGGGCCGCACGTCTGTGTTTTAGGGCATAGCTACCTCCAGGAGAGCAAACCATGCTCTGCAGGAGGAGTATGGTCAGTAGGCTTGTACCCTTCTCAGTACATTCTTTGTTACGTTATGTTGCTGCAGGTTTTTAAACTTTTTCTTTGTTTACCACAGTTAGTAGTGGCATTGCAGTAGTAGCAGGTGCACATTTGCAAAATCTTTCTAATTCTTTTGCATGAAATACCTTAGATAAGATTGCATTTACTGCAGCAACAAGTGACAAGCTCTTGTCTCCGCTGTGGTGAATGGAGTTAAATCCGGTGGGTGGCTGGTCACACGCGGTGTTCCCCAGGGCTCAGTATTAGGGCCAGTCTTGTTCAATATCTTTATCAATGTTCTGGATGAGGGGATCGAGTGCTCCCTCAGTAAGTTTGCAGACAACACCAAGTTGGGTGGGAGTGTTGATCTGCTGGAGAGCAGGAAGGTGCTGCAGAGGGATCTGGACAGGCTGGATCGATGGGCAGAGGCCAACTGTATGAGGTTTAATAAGGCCAAGTGCCGGGTCATGCACCTTGGTCACAACAACCCCATGCAACACTACAGGCTTGGGGAGGGGTGGCTGGAGAGCTGCCTGGCAGAAAAGGACCTGGGGGTGCTGGTTGACAGCCAGCTGAATATGAGCCAGCAGTGTGCCCAGGTGGCCAAGAAGGCCAACAGCGTCCTGGCCTGGATCAGAAATAGTGTGGTCAGCAGGAGTAGGGAAGTGATTGTGCCCCTGTACTTGGCACTGGTGAGGCCGCACCTCGAATCCTGTGTTCAGTTTTGGGCCCCTCACTACAAGAAGGACATTGAGGTGCTGGAGCGTGTCTAGGGAAAGGCAACGAAGCTGGTGAAGGTTCTGGAGCACAAGTCTTATGAGGACCATCTGAGGGAACTGGGGTTGTTTAGTCTGGAGAAGAGGAGGCTGAGGGGAGACCTTATCGATCTCTACAACTACCTGAAAGGGGGTTGTGGTGAGGTAGGTCTTGGTCTCTCCTCCAATATAACTAGCAATAGAACGAGAGGAAATGGCCTCAAGTTGCGCCAGGGGAGGTTTAGACTGGATATTGGGACGAATTTCTTTATTGAGAGGGTGATCAAACATTGGAAGTGATCAAAAAACATGTAGACGTGGCACTTTGGGACATGGTTTATTGGGCATGGTGGCGTTGGGTTGACGGGTGGACTTGATGATCTTTTAAGGGTTCTTTTCCAATGTTAAGAATTCTGTGATTCTGTGATTCTGTGAAGTATGTTTGCTAGCCCCGATATAACTTGGGGCTAAACACTGCAAAGTAAATAACCTCAAATGAGATAGGCCTTGGTGAAGGTCTGCAGAAATATGATGCTGTGGCAAATGTGAAAGAATTTGTCTGGATTCTTTTGTCTCAGGCTAAACTGAACTGAACTATCCCAAATTTCCTTCTGATTTAAAGCTTACTAGTTACGTAGATGAGTTGATGTATGGTAACTGTTTAAGCCAGGGTGATTTTCTCTCATCATCGCTTTTAACAGAAAATAGTGTATATCAAGGGCTAAATGTTGAGATTTGAGATAGTGATTGAAATGCACATTGTGGCTTTTTTTAATCTGAATAAGTGTTCCAAGAGAAGCTGAACAATATGTTCTTGTGCTTTAAGAACAACCCTCACTTGACTTGGTGTCAAATGTCCCCAAATTTCTTAGTATTCAAAGTAACTCCAAAGAGCACCATCCATTTTGCACTCTTTTTTTAAAAAGCTTTGTCCAATGCTTGGTGTAAATGTTCATCTTGAGATTTTACTCAAAAACAGGGAACTAAAATATCGGTGTGGGAGCAAAGAATCAAACTAGCTATATTTTAGGATTTCGACTAGCACAAAAAAGAGGCTAAAAGCTGACAGCATTCAAATAACATCTTATTACTCAAATTAGTGAAACCACTTTTTACATTCTGCTTGCTATGTAATTACTTTTATTATTCTTTGTCTTTCATTTTCATTAATCTTTATCTTGCCCATAAAGACTTAGCTCTAGTGCTGTATTTTCCAAGTAGGTCTCTGTGTCTACACTTGTAATAAACAAATTACATTGATCTTCTTTTGACAATCTTCTCTTGATGTCTTTAGGAAGTGAATTATCAGTCCTGTTCAGTCAGTAAATCATTAGGTACATAGCAATAGCTGAAGGATATCCAAGTGCTTTTGCAACTGGTATGTAAATGATAATTTGTTTTCTTTTCATAAAAATGGCATTGAATGTTTTTCAGTTGAAAGATCACCAAATGCATAAATATTTTGCATTTTTATTCACTAGATAATGTTCACATAGCTGCATAATTGCTCTTGAAGAATCTAAAAAACTGATTTGCTGTAATTTGGAAAATTAATCAATTATAGCATAAGAATGGATCGTTGAGGCCTGGCTGTATTATAAAGAAGAACATAGACTTCCCTAGCTTAATTCCTGTTTGACCCAGGTCAGATATTTTTAAAAAGCATCGAGTCTTCACTGAAAATTTGTAGTGATAAAAAAATCCACCACAATCTTTACTAAATTGTTACAGCGATTATTTGACTTGCTTGAAATTTCAACTTTAAATCACAGGATTTGTAACTTATTAAAGCTCTTCTTTCCATCTCTCTGTCCAAGTTCTGGTTTTGTTTGAGTATATAAGATGTTACTTTTTGCTGTGAATGTTATGTGATTGCAGTGCTTCTCCAGCTTACCAGCAATCTTGATGTTTCACAAGTCATGGATGTCAGAAACAGGTGCAATATGCCAACAGTCACACTACTTGCCACATGCTAAAGTAGGGTAACTCCTGATATTTTTTCTGTCTACTCCCAAATTTAATTTGCTTCCTTGATGCATTATCATTACAGGTATCCCTGTTCAGCAAGCTATCCCATGAATTTCTGTTTCCTTTGCCGTAACCCCTTTTTGGTCATACCTTCTCACTCCTTCTGTCAATAGGAATTGCTCTTGGAATTTTGCTTTCGCCTGTACACAGATACATGTATCGCTGTACTTGTGCTCACCTTAATAAACTGATCTGAGTTGCCTTTCACCAATAACCCATTCACCAGTATTTTCCTCTCATCCAAACTCTTCAGTACTGTGAGCATCAGTACGGATTTCTTTTCTCATTAATCTCACTTCAAGCAGTGTTTTTCTTTGTTTCAGACACTGCAGTTGTATTGCTGAATTTCTTTCCTTGTGCTGGGACTTCATCTGCAAATAGAAGTAGACCAAGTAGATTTAAATTACAGTATTGTCACAGGTAGATATGTCATTCATCCTTTTCACACCAGAAGTCCTGCCAGTGACATTTCAGATGGTTTTAGGGTGATGTTTAGTGGAAAAAGCCGTGGAAAAAGAGCCAAGTCAATATAGGTGGAAAAGGAATTCATTACAAAAATGCATGGGAGTCTTCTGAAAATTAAAAACAGAAATAAACCTCCAAAACTTCTGTTGCTGTTCGTTGCCAAGGTATGCCACACATCTCTGAGGATAGCATTTTCCGCCCCTGTTATTTCTGTTGTATCCTTGTATGGTGGTCAAATCCACTGTACAGGTTGGTCAGCTCATAACGTACATCTTTCTGCATTAACAATTTTCATGAGTTTTGGAAAGTATCTTCTGTTGAATTGTTGTAGGAATCAGAGGTGCCATTGTTTCAGAATTAAATCTATGTCCATATGAAAAGTCCTGTATGGTAGTACACTTATTAAAAGAATACTTTAACCACACCATGTTGGCATGGATATATTTAAAAAAAAATCTGGTCTTTTAGTTGTCTGTATTTAATTGGTTGAAGCTGATGGGAAAATACTGGATGTGATTTCAGAATAAAGTCAGAAAAAAAAAATGAAAAGAAGAAAGCTCACTGTGGAACCTTTCTTTTAACTTTGGCAACTGCTTGATTGGGATTGTTCTGCATACTTTCCCTGTTATGTGCTGATATTTGAAAGAAAATCACATCAGCTTTGGTCCAGGTCTTGGAATTTCAGGTGGAAGGTTTTTTAGTGCTTTTGAATCCAAGCACTGGGTCGTCATCCTTGTATTAAAAGTGATGCTGCATAAATACTCACTGAGATGTTTGCAAACAGAAGCAACTGTTAAAGCATCTTTTCCACCTGCTTGCATTCCTCTTTTATGTCTGCAATGGTTGCTGTGCGAGCATTGTTCCCAGACCGCAAGATACAGCTGTTGCTACTGCTGTTGAATTGTTCACAGTGTGTTGTGCCAAAACAAGGGAACATGCAATTGATGCTTCTGCTCTATTAAATATGTTCTGTTGTTTTCTCAAATTTTCATCTTCTGACAATTAAGGGGATCCCTTATGACTTTTATTAGATGAGCTACTATTGGAGACAGTTCTCCCATATGATTTATTATACCTAGGAAATTTCAGCAGAAATGCCATGGATTCAGATAAGGTGAATAATGGCTGCAGTCCATCTGTGTTCAGCTGACTTGCCTGTTGACTGGTTTATGTGTTCAGCAGATTTTATCTGCTCTTTTCTGAATTCATGTTTGTCATTCAGAATAAAGGGCCACTGTTGAAAACATCTCAGAACTGCTCAGAGTCACTCGTGGTGTTCACTTTTACTGCTGCCGCAAACAAATGCACCATCTGTATGGCAAAGGCAATGCTGTCACAATTCAGCTTTCTTTTTTGAAATGTTCTGATGCTGGTGACATACTGAATGGAAGCCAGTTTAGTCAGCAAAAGCTTGACAAGCATAGGAAGAGTAAATCAAGGGAGTTTAAGAAAAGCCTACAGTCGCATGCAACTTTGAGGATATGTATAAGGTCTGAGATGATTGCACAAAAAGTCCTTTACAATTCCAGATTCAGCAAGACTTCAGCCATAAAAGCTTTAATTTCTTCTCCTTGTTTATTATTAAGTTTAGCCTTTTTATAGATAATACTGTTTCAATTTGGGTACCTTCCATCGAGTAACTAGAATCAGGCAGCATAAACTCTGGTCAGCAAGCTCAATGCATTAATTGGTCAGCTCATCTGAAATTCCAGGATGCAAATGATAAGGCATTAATTATTTTAAGATATCAAAATACAGTGGCTTTTTTTTCATCCCATTATTAGTTGCTGTTGGAAAACAAAGTAGTTCATATAAATCCTCTGGTATTATTACATCGTCCATCATATTCTCAAATAGGAAAGTGCCTATTTGACATATCTGCTCTTCTGCATTATTAATTATCAGGTGTAATATTTCAAACCACTCAGGGACAAATACAATACTTACAACCTATTTTTAATCTAAATTTTCTTGAATTCCTTCTTGTATCCCTAATTTTGCTGATCAAATACTCTTTGCTTTTTCACATCCTTGTCAATTTTCTAGAGATTCTGACTTATAGTACATATTTATTGGTAGTTTCCCTGTTTTTGAGTTTAAACAATGCGTTTACTATTAATCTTTTTATTAATGCTAGAAAAAGCTCCGAAGACTAAGCTGACCAAACTTAAGTAGCTTTTTGATTATAAATGTAATCAATCAGTAACAGAAAGTCTGTATTAGTAGGCTTACCATGTTGCAGGGATGCAGCCTTTTCATGTAATATTTCTTATATCTTATGTTACACTGCTCCCAATTTTGCCCTCCCTACGTGTGCTGCAGAGACAATCGCAACATTCATTCCTGTGCTCTTCACATAGAGTAAGAAATGTGCTCCTTGCCCTGCTGCTTCCACCCATATGGACCTTATGGTAGCAGCATCTCTTAACAAGGGACAAGAAGAGTCTGTCTCTTCTGTCAAAAAAATGCTCTGTACTTTCCACAAAGAAAAAATATCAGATCAAAAGCGAATTTTCTACAGGTTAGTTCTAGTACACGTACTGCCAGCTGGATCACAATACCTTATTTACACAGTACATTTCCAAAAAGCACTGCCAGAGCCCTTTTGGTCTGAGCAAAGAGGAGAACAGACACAGAATCCAAGGCTAAGGCTGTTACATGAAAATCTTAATACAAATGTTTCTCAGTGATATCGCAGAATCATTAAGGTTGGAAAAGACCCTTAAAAGATCATCAAGTCCACCCGTCAACCCAACGCCACCATGCCCACTAAACCATGTCCCGAAGTGCCACGTCTAAACGTTTTTTGATCACTTCCAGTGATGGTGAATCCACCACCTCCCTGGGCAGCCTGTTCTGATGTTTGATCACCCTCTCAGTAAAGAAATTTGTCCCAATATCCAGTCTAAACCTCCCCTGGCGCAACGTGAGGCCATTTCCTCTCGTTCTATCGCTAGTTACATTGGAGAAGAGACCAAGACCTACCTCACCACAACCCCCTTTCAGGTAGTTGTAGAGAGCGATAAGGTCTCCCCTCAGCCTCCTCTTCTCCAGACTAAACAACCCCAGTTCCCTCAGATGGTCCTCATAAGACTTGTGCTCCAGAACCTTCACCAGCTTTGTTGCCTTTCCCTAGACACGCTCCAGCACCTCAATGTCCTTCTTGTAGTGAGGGGCCCAAAACTGAACACAGGATTCGAGGTGCGGCCTCACCAGTGCCAAGTACAGGGGCACAATCACTTCCCTACTCCTGCTGACCACACTATTTCTGATCCAGGCCAGGACGCTGTTGGCCTTCTTGGCCACCTGGGCACACTGCTGGCTCATATTCAGCTGGCTGTCAACCAGCACCCCCAGGTCCTTTTCTGCCAGGCAGCTCTCCAGCCACTCCTCCCCAAGCCTGTAGTGTTGCATGGGGTTGTTGTGACCAAGGTGCATGACCCGGCACTTGGCCTTATTAAACCTCATACAGTTGGCCTCTGCCCATCGATCCAGCCTGTCCAGATCCCTCTGCAGCACCTTCCTGCTCTCCAGCAGATCAACACTCCCACCCAACTTGGTGTTGTCTGCAAACTTACTGAGGGAGCACTCGATCCCCTCATCCAGAACATTGATAAAGATATTGAACAAGACTGGCCCTAATACTGAGCCCTGGGGAACACCGCGTGTGACCAGCCACCCACCGGATTTAACTCCATTCACCACAGCGGAGACAAGAGCTTGTCACTTGTTGCTGCAGTAAATGCAATCTTATCTAAGGTATTTCATGCAAAAGAATTAGAAAGATTTTGCAAATGTGCACCTGCTACTACTGCAATGCCACTACTAACTGTGGTAAACAAAGAAAAAGTTTAAAAACCTGCAGCAACATAACGTAACAAAGAATGTACTGAGAAGGGTACAAGCCTACTGACCATACTCCTCCTGCAGAGCATGGTTTGCTCTCCTGGAGGTAGCTATGCCCTAAAACACAGACGTGCGGCCCTTTCTGCCCCCTCCACCATTCAGAGGAGGCTCTGTCAGGCCTGTGCTAGCTCAGGGCAGATAGTGATGAACATTTAATCTATGGGATGCTCCAGGGAGATGAGGGCTTCTCAAAAAACCGGTGACAGGAGAAGGAACCTTCCCGGTGTGCATGATCATTTTGGTCCCAACCCTCCTGTGTGCTTACCTCCTTGTATTAACAAGTTTGAGGTGACCCTTTAGTAAAGCACGTGTTCATGTAATTAGCACTGCCACCAGGACTGGTACTTATGAAGTCACTAAATACAAGCTAGGAGGGAAGTTGAGATAATGAACACATAGTCTTCAAACTAATGGTTTTAGGAACGACGCTTTTGTTCCTACAAAATCATGCTGAGTATTTTAAAAAATCTATTAATCTCAGCAGCTACATCTCTTCAGGCCCATGTAATTTCAACTACCGTGCATCTTTTTTTTCCAGGGCTTGTTAGCTGCTAGCAGGTCTGGTTTATGATTTTTCCATCTCACCCTGCCTTTTGGATCCTTTCATTGCCTCTCCTGTACCAAACATAAGCTGTGCATCTATATTTTCAATGCTGTCACGGCCTACTTTCCCCCGCTATCTATTTTCTGTCATTATAAAAAAATTAATGCCAATTTGATTAGACTTCTGTAGTTCATCTGCTGCTTTTTCAAACAAGCATCTTTGTGCTTTCTTCCATGCTGCCCTTCTTGTTGGAGAATTTTCTTTTAACAGCCACAAAACCAGTTAATTTTCTTCATCAAATCCCACCTTATGTCTTCTTTAAATCCACCAGCTGGATTTAACACCTTTCACCACAACTCTCTGAGCTCGGCCGTCCAGCCAGTTCTTCACCCAGCAAAGACTACACCCGTCCCACCCACGAGCTTCCTGTTTCTCCAGGAGAATGCTGTGGGAGATGCTGTCAAAAGCTTTACTAAAGTCCATGTAGACAACATCCACAGCCTTTCCCTCATCCACTAAGCGGGTCACCTGGTCATAGAATGAAATCAGGTTGGTCAAGCAGGACCTGCTTTTCATGAACCTGTGCTGGCTGGGCCTGATCCCTTGGCTGTGCTGCACATGCCCTGTGAGTACCCTCAAGATGAACCTCTCCATAACCTTCCCCAGCACCGAGGTCAGGCTGACAGGCCTGTAGTTCCCAGAATCCTCCTTCCGGCCTTTCTTGTAGATGGGCGTCACATTGGCAAGCCTCCAGTCGTCTGGGTCCTCCCCTGTTAACCACGACTGCTGATAAATGATGGAGAGTGGCTTGGCAAGCTCCTGTACAAGTTCCCTTAGTACTCTTGGGTGGATCCCATCAGGCCCCACAGACTTGTGGGTGTCCAGGTGTCAAAGCAGGTCCTTAACTGCTTCCTCCTGGATTATGGGGGGTTTATTCTGCTCTCCATCCCTGTCTTCCAGCTCAGGGAGCTGAATACCCTGAGGATACCTGGTCTGGCTATTAAAGACAGGCAAAGAAGACATAAGTACCTCAGCCTTGTCCTTGTCCTTGGTGACAATGTTCGCCTCCCATCCAATAAGGGATGGAGACCTTGGCTCTCATATATTTGTAAAAAACATTTTCTGTTTTCCCTTATGACCATGGCCAGATTGAGTCCTAGCTGGGCTTTTGCCTTTCTGATTTTGTCTCTGCTTGACCTAATGAGATCCTTGTACTCTTCTTGAGTTGCCCGCCCCTTCTTCCAATGTTTTCCTTGAGTCCCAGCAAAATCTCCCTGTTCAGCCAGGTCGTTGGTTGACTTCCCCGCCAGCTCATCTTACGGCACCTGGGGACCGCCTGCTCCTGCGCCTTTAAGATTTCCTTCTTGAAGACTGTCCAGCCTTCCTGGACCCCTTTGTCCTTCAGGACTGTCTCCCAAGGGACTCCCTCAACCAGTGTCCTGAACAGGCTGATGGCACACCTGCAAGCAATGAGCTACACTTGTGACATTGATCATTAAATTTTACAGACATGTGCTTCACAGTCTGGTGTAAGGCAGACTGTTTAAGTTGCCTACCTACATAGGCCAACATAAAATAGGTACGTTATCAGTCCACAAACGGAAGAAAGGGGAACTTAACTGTATGAATATATTCTTTAGTTTCATATCTGCTTATTTCATCTCAGGTTCCTCTTAATTTTTAATACTAGCATGGAATTTCTTTTGTGATGATAGGACTCTAGCTTTTACCTTATAAATAGCCAGTAACATTTCTCCTGGTGCAACCCTCCCTAAAATTATTTAGCTTATTCTTGATTAATTTTTGAGAATCAAAACGTCTATTTTTAAGAATACATAGTTTCTCAAAACAGAGGCTAATTAGTTGCAACTGAATACTATTGAAACCTGGAAGAGCTAGTAGCTCAGTTTGAAATATTCTGCATTAGTCTCAATTGTTTATAGTTTAAAAGTTATTTGCAACTGTATTTGCTGCTTTATGACTAGATTTTCTAAGGGGAGTGAATGACAAGATATTGACTTCAGCAAACATGTCTATTCTAGTACATGTTCATTAGGAACTGAAGCTCCTAGTATTAACAACATTCCTATTTTTGTCATTCAACTCTTAAACTAAAATATCGAAATGTAAAATGTAAGTAGGTCCCCACTGCAACTGAATCTTTTATTGATGAGACCTGAGCATACACTGAAATATATAGACCATGAGAAGGTCATGCAGCTGACTACTTTCGCTTTGGCCGGCAAAACCTGTAAGAGCCTCCCTGCGGTCGGTCTCGCCAGTGACTGAGGGCCTAGCAAGCCCTATCAACAGGGAACTGGCTGGTGATTTAACATTTTACCCAAGTTAGCATTAAGCAATAGCTGTCCTTCACTGTTCAATGTACTTCTGGGCTACCACATACTGCTACTACATTTTTATTTCTGCTCCTTGACAGGTTTGTCTATCTTGAGTTAGATACAGTCGCATAGTAACTGTAGATTTACTAAAGATGCTAGGAGTGCTACAGCCCATCTCCTGTGCAAATATTGCCTACTGCAGTATGTGTGAACCACAAATATTGATCATGTGCTCTGAAACTTCTGTTCCCCATCCCTCCTTCCGCAGTAGTTGCTTTAATCCCTGCACCAAAGTATTGACCATTGAGTTGTAACTGGACTGGAGTCTTCTCATCCTCTCAGATTCTAACGTGAGCTCTGATGTCCGCTCTCCTGTATTTAGCGGCACATAGTATCATTATTTGAAATGTGAATGTTAAAGAAAACTTTCACATGAGAGCCTTTGAGCTGTGTGGAAGTGGATGATGGTACCCAGGTGCATACTATAGTTACTTGATTTGAAAACAAAATGTTAAAAAACAGTGAAGTACTTTCTGTATATTTGCTACGTGGGATATCTAGGATTAACCAATGCCAGAACACTTATGTACAGAGTGGTAACTTCTATGTGGTTAGGAGAAGTACTGGGAGAATCATCAGTAAGGCTTTAGCACCTACTGTTAGCCAACAAGTTACATGAATTGATGCAAGTAGAGATGCAGCAGCTTTTGTTTAGGCACGGAGAAATAACGATGATGAAGCTTTGCCTAAAAATAGCAGGTAGTTTCACCATGATTTCTATCTCTTCATAATCGTTGTAAAGTCTTAAAGTGAACTATGAACTACAGTAGTTCATGTTGCTTGGAAGTACTTTGTAAGACTGGTAATACTTTTATGCAAAGTACTTCACAAGCACTATGAACTCGCAGCTGAGTTGAACTCAGTTATTTTACACAAGATAGAGCTGAGCTCCCACACGCTCTTCTTGTCTGCTTTTTATAAAGCTTTAGGATAGACCTTTATTTCAGGTAGACTTAAGACATTTGTCAGAGAGGATAGTTATAAATGTTTCTGTCACAACGAAAAAAAGCAGCTTAGCTGGGTTTACGTTCTTCTTTTGGCCTTCCACTGTTAACACATTTTTGTCATTACTTACTGGATATCATTTGATCAATCACTGGTTAACCTACTCACACTTCATTGAATTTCCTCATTTATCAAACAACACACCAAAGAGACCTGGGAGACTACTGAGCCAATATAAAATCAAATGGACTTTATTGCTACAGTATTAATAGCTTAACATCTTGAAAAGAAAGGAACTAACATATGTAAGTTTTGTACCAAGAATTCTCCTAGGGTTAAATAAAAAATGGAAGAAGAATCAGATGCTTTAAAAACTCTGTGAGTAAAGGGCTTGCTTTCTGGAAATTTTAAGAATATTCTTTTTTATGGGCCTTAAAAGCCATACTAAAACTGTTAATACTTCTTTGGAGTTATTAGATAAGATTAAATATTCCAAAAAAAAAGATCATTTTTGGTATAGTTTTACTATTGGGGCTCTATTAACTTGTGAATTTGCCTATGAACTAATTTTTTCCCCCTTCCTAACACTTCAGATTAATAATGCTTAACAGTTCATTAACACTTTTATTCTGTATACCTGCCTTAGAAGATTCTAGGTAGAATCCTTTGTGTAAGTATAATATTAGATCCTACTGATGCATAAATTATATACTTATGTAATTAATGAAAGATTAATTATATTTAAACTAAAAGTACTTCATGAATTTTATACAGCATGCTAATTGTTTACAATTTCCATACCTTAAGTCAACACCTTTTTTCAGCTCAAGTGCTTTGCAGCAACAAGTTTAGTGAATAATTAGGAAAAGCACATCAAATTGGCACAATCCTACATTCAAATACACCATTTATGCCTATTTTCTCATTGATATATTGACTTTATTGATACACTTGTATGTAAAAATGCTACAAATATACCTTTTCCCTCTAATGATGCAATAAAAAACCCCAACTTTAAACTCTTCTGTCTTGAAGACGACTGATATTTGGACAGCATCTGACATATACTTCAAGCCATTGATTTATCATTGTACATGTTGCTCGCTAAACAAGCAACAGTATTCGACAGTTCAGAAATTCAGAAATGTGTTATTTCAGCAAAACTTCCTTCCCATTCAGAGTAATGCCACTTTGAAATATCCTTTGGAGTGAATAGTTTCTTTAAATACTTCTGTGGCCTTTTTCTTTACTCAGTTAATACTGTCTTTTTATTCCCTTCACTTCAGTTCATCTCCATCGTAGTAGGTTCCAGAATTCCTTTCCTTCTCCACAGCTCTCTCCTTGAAGTTCTCACAGGGCTTTGTAGCAGGTTTCATAGGGAAATTTTGAACAGTCATGTATTGCAGTCCATCTCTCATAATTTCTGAGCCTGCTGGCCAGTTTCAATCATATCTGACAGAGGAAGAAACTGCATTTATTTCATTCTGCTTTTGTATACATAATTCAAATGTCTAACCACAATCAGAGTTTTGTGAGCTCCTACAGTGATACGCATGTATGTAAATATATTCAACTCCTACTAATGCCATTAAAACAGAGCGACATCATATCTTTAACCCCAAATCAAATCTATAACCCCATGGAAGAAAATATTAAAAAAATAAATGCACAAAAAGTTCTATTGTGGAGATTCGGCTTCTGTCATTCCACTGCTTTCAGAATTTTAAGTTTTTATTACTTACATTGTTTTTTTAACAAAGTGAAATCAGTTTGGGAGGATATCTTTTTTCTGACTCCATCGCCACATTAACAGTTCATTTGCCTAGTTAGGATCATATGAGGATCCTCTTATGAGGAGCAGCTGAGGGAACTGGGGTTTTTCAGTCAGGGGAAGAGGAGGCTGAGGGGAGACCTTTTCATTCTCTACAGCTACCTGAAAGGGGGTTGTGGTGAGGTGAGTGTTGGTCTCTTCTCCCAAGTAACTAGTGACAGGATGAGAGGAAATGGCCTCACGTTGCGCCAGGGGAGTTTTAGACTGGGTATCAGGAAAAATTTCTTTACTGAGAGGGTGATCAAACATTGGAACAGGCTGCCCAGGGAGGTGGTGGAGTCACCATCACTGGAAGTGTTCAGAAAACGTGTAGACGTGGCATCTGGGGACATGGTTTAGTGTGTTGACAGTTGGACTTGATGTTCTTAAGGGTCTTTTCCAACCTTAATGATTCTATGATTCTATATCCTGAGCTACCAAAGGGTATGCATAAAATGGATGCTTTCTCATATGCACTTCACACCATTTGTGGAATTGGAGAAATCAGTGAGAAGCTTAGTTGCATCACTTTAAGAAGTAAAATGTATTTGCTGACAAAGCTAATACTAGTATTTCAACTAATTATACTTTTAAATAACATAGAATAATAAATTCAAATTTAAACACATATTGAAGAATATGGTGCCTCCATAAATTGATAGTTCTGGGCAGTTAGGAAAATAGTTTTCGTGGGATCAGTGAAATATTTTCTTTGGTGTAAAAACATAGCAAATATACAATTAGTGGAACTCAAAAAAGCACAGGAATCTAGGCCACATTCAGACGACTGAATGCTTTTGGTTGTTTATGTGGTGTAGGCTTGCTGTGCTAATGTCTCTTAGTAATGCAAGAAAGTGAGAACGGCCAGAGAGCGAAATGAAATGTCAGGCGGCTGCTGCTGCTGCGGATGGCAGATACCTGGGGAGGAATCCAGCAAACGGGTCAAGTCCCGAGGGATCCTTGCATTGGTATACACGCTCAGCACCTGCCAGGAGGTGAGTCAGGGGTTTCTGCAGCTTGTTTTTGCATCTGGTTCTTTCATTTTAGAAGTGATGAATAATAATTTCCAACTCACATTCTCCAATCACTCCTAATTGTATACCTTTATTATATCTGTTGGATAAGAAGGATTCTGTTGTATTTTGGGTGAAACTACAAGCAAATTCTTGACTTGAGGTGAAGCAGTTCAATGACTTGATATCTTTGTCACCTTTCTCTGCACCTTTTCTACTTTTATATTCTTTCTTAGGTAGGGCTTCCAGAGGTAGATGTAGTAGTCAAGGTGTCTTCTGAATTTTAGTGTTCTTTGCTTATTACCCTCTGCTTATTTTTATTTTCATATTCTGATAGTTTTTAACATTATTTACTTAGTACTAAGAGTTAGTTCTCTTTGGAGAACTACCCACAGTAACATGCATTTTTTTTCAGAAGAGGGAGGAGGAATTAATAGCAACTTAAAATCCATTTTTATGAATGTGTAATTGTATTTTATTTTCCCAGTGTACATTATTTTATACTTAAAGAGGTGATGGTGACTCTTCACCAAGTATACCATATGAATCCATCTGTCCTTCAGTATTATATCTATAATAGTTTCTATCAGGTTTCCCAATATGGAGGTCAGTCTTAGTGGTTTGGAATTCCCAGGATCATCCTGGGAGCCCTTGTGAAAGGAACACGTTTCTCATATTTAATTTCCCTGGTACTGAGATTTTGGAACTATCAGGTCTAATATTGCCACATTTGGAGCAGGGGCTTGGAATCTGGCAGCAGAACATCTCTGAGATTAGTGATGTGAATTTGCTATTTTTATGACTGCCATCAAATTTTGGCCAAATAAGCCCTGGAAAAACAATTTCCATCTGTTCAGTAAATACTAATAGATTTCTCTTACCTATAAACTATCCAATTTTATTGTTTTTATTTTTACATGCAACTCTTGTATGTTTTATAATTTTTATAAGGATTGTATCTATATGCAGAGTTCTCCATTGCCACATAGCTCCTACATATTAGACTCTTATTCTGCTGCATCTTGTAGGTAGTGCGGTCATCGGATCCTTAGAGCTGTTGCTATAGCTCAGCCTCCCTGCTGGCTAACAAAAAGAGGTAGCTTAGTCTGAGGACTCCGGAGCTCAGCAAGAATGTATAATATTTCTGTTACGGTACTGAAAGTTACAAAAGACTATGGGTAATGCCTGAGGTTTTCCTCATTCAACCACTAACGTGTGGAGAACTTGCAGATGCAGCCTGACTGGAATACAAGTCTGCTTGGGCAGCTGCATGTTGAAGAAGATACAACTTGATTAGAAGGAGAAAACAAAAGTAGAATGGCTAAGGAAGAAGGAGAAACTCCTCTGAGAGCCTGGAATTAATCCGTAATTCTTGGAGCCAATGTGTGCTTCTGCCATCATCAAGTAGCTTTGAAAACAATGAACAGGTATGTGATCTCTCTTCTGATTTCTCTGTGTAGAAGACAGCAACAAGTTACTGGACCACGGTCAGTGCTGCCAATCTGGATGGTTCAGTATTGTTAAGATTCTGTGGGGTAAATATAATTCCACATGATGAAATTTCTGGAGCGGCAGGGCAGAAAGAGTACATTTGTATCTCCCTCCGCTCCTTTTTTTTTTTCCAAATGTTTGTGGAGTTACATTCATATTAAAGCAAAAGGAGAAACAACACACAAGGCCCAGTTTTAAAGGTTGCAACTTTCTTATTCTAGAAAGTGTTGTGTGTGCAACCTTTATTTGGAGAACTTTGGCAAGTGTGGTGGAGTATGGGCTGTAACTAGGTGGTCACTTAGTACTTTTTCTACAAGATCCCTGCTTCCTTCAGTGCATGAAACATGATCCTTAGGGAATTAAGTTGACTCTGATATTCCTAGATAATTTGCTTTCAGAATATGTAAACTGAATGTGCAGTGAGTGAGGTCAAAAAATGCCTCAGAAAAAGAAAGGATCAAGGCAGCTGCATAATCCTCCAACAGTACCGAATTCCTGTCTTCCTGTATGACCCTGGCCCAGTTACTCCAACAAAATTTGGAGAAGTGGTGGAAAGCACAATTTGTAAAAGTCACAACATGTAGCAGGACTTATGGCCACTCATATGTGTAGGTGAAGTCAGTGTGAACCCTGATCAGAACACGCAAAGTGCTAACACTGGAAAAATCAAAGCTCACCTTGGACTTTCAGTATAGGTTGACACTACTGACTTTGCTCTCTTTATACTCATGTATAAAATTACACCATCACCTCATCCATCATATGAAGTATCTTTGAAAATGCATGTATTAATGTTTGCAAAGGACTCACAATGGTGACCTGCACTGTAATGAAAGAGGAGAAAGCCATAAGGAAATAATCCATTTCCAAAGCACAATTTGGAAGTTGTGTGATGTGTACCAACAGTTTGAAAAGAATGAAGTTTTCAATAGCTACCAGTTTAGGGATTCCTATCTTGTAAAGTGAAGAGATTTCAGGTACATGATAAAGTATTAATTTTTCCATGAGACCTTCAGACATATAAATCACAAAGAAGGAGGAATTGAAGCTATATGTGCAAACCTAGTTATGCCATTTCCTAACCCACAAGTACTTCACCATAGAATCATACAATAGTTTGGGTTCGAAGGGACCTCTGAAGGTCATCTAGTTCAACCCCCCTGCAATCAGCAGGGACACCTTCAACTAGATCAGGTTGCCCAGAGCCCCGTCCAATCTGACCTTGAATGTCTCCAGGGATGGGGCATCTACCCCCTCTCTGGGCAACCTGTGCCAGGATTTCATCACACTCATTGTGAAAAATTTCTTCCTTAGATCTAGTCTGAATCTGCCCTCTTTTAGTTTAAAACTATTACTCTTTGTCCTACGGCAATGCCCTGCTAAAAAGTCTGTCCCCATCTTTCTTATAGGCTCCCTTTAAGTACTGGAAGGCTACAATAAGGTCTCCCTGGAGCCTTCCCTTCTCTAGGCTGAACAACCCCAACTGTCCCAGCCTTTCTTCATCGGAGAGGTCCTCCCTCCCTCTGATCATTTTTGTGACCTCCTCTGGACCCGCTCCCATGCAACAATAAATATTTGAATAGTTTATATGCAAGTTCAATACTTCTATTATAGTCTAGTCTAGTAAACTGCTCAGGATTATGCTCCTTGTTGTATTGATTATGAAATACGAATATATAGACCATGCATTTTTACAAGCTGTTCAGCAACTACCTTTTTTAAAATGAGTCATCACATTCATCTGTCTGGTTGTATGATTTGTGCTCCAGAAAAGATATGATATAATCAAGCGAGAATGGATAGAATAGACATGCAGTTGCAGAGTTTACATATTTTTTTATTTTTAAATCATTAGCTACTCTTATTTGCTCTTGGTTTACCCAATTTATTGTGTAAACGTTACTCTGTTTTATTATGGACATTATGACAGGGATGGTGTTTCTGTTTGTTTATTCAGGGATGATTTTTCTCTCAACAGAGCCAGACATTCTCAATGAAAATGGCATGTGCATGTCAAGGAGTGCTATTTAAATTTTCAGTTAATAAATTTATTGCACTATATTGTTGCATCTTAAGCTTCGCCTTGAATTTATATTTGAGTTAAGTAGGTTGGTTGTACCTGGAGAATTTTCTGTTTAAAAGAGTTTCATTGTGTGCTTAGCACCCCCCTTCTCCTCCACATTTTAAAATCTCTTTGGGGCTTTATATATTTCTTAAGTCAGATGTATAGAAAAAACACATTTTCTCACAGGGTGAGAAGGAGGTTCCCCTCTCCCCTGCCTGAGAGGACCACTTCTGGTTCTTGTTTCTACGCAGTGTTAACACACCATCTGTTGCCTGTGTGAAAACTGGTAATATTGACGTTAGAAGCAACATACGGTCACGCTTTGATCATGGATTATTTTAATTAAAGCCTGAAGCTCCAGTAACAATAAGAACTTTAAATTACTTACTAACTTTTTGACATCCTACATTATTCATTTCTTAATTGCGTGGCCCCAGCTGGGGTTGTCTGAAGCACCCACGCCGTGCGACTGTATGCGTACATGCACGATGCCAAACGCCTAACGAGTACTACGCTGTAAAGCCTGGCCTTCCCGCGTCTTGAGACACTACACAAACCAAAGGTACCTATGCCATAAACAAACGTCAACGTATGCCATCATTTTAGCTGTGCTTTGTTAAAAGCTGTTTTGTTGTACTCGGTAAACAGGCACATCCTCCGGAAAGGAAGCCCGGAGGTCTGCCTGTGTCGGGTTCAGGTTCACTTGCCGCCCTCACTAGCACGGTAGCCACCTTCCCAGTGGCCGGTTCTTTTCCACCTTTGCCCACGACGACGGGGGCCGGTCTGAGGCGCGGCCGCCCGCCCCGCTCCGCCCCGCCAGGCGGCGGCGCTTCGGGAGAGGCGGCTGCGCGCGCCAGTTTGAACCGCCGGCGGGCGGCCGTAAGGGGCGGCCGCAAGGGGCGGCCGCGTGCTTCCCCCGCCCACAGCCGCGCGCCGCGGCGGGGCGGGGCGGGGCTGGGCCACCGGCTCGAATCCTCCCTCCCTCCCTTCCTCCTCCCCTCTCCCTCCCCCCCCCTCCCTCCCCCCCCTCCCCCCTTTCCTCTCTCCATCTCTCTCTCCCTCCCCCGCCCCTCCCCCGCCGTCCTCCGGCAGTCGCGCGCGGCAGCCGTCACCGGCCGTAGCGGCTGTCGAGCCGAGGTGGCTTGTCCTGCTGGCCTCCCTGGGGGTGTCTTCTGACCCGGAAGAGGTTTCTCAGCGATAATTACTAATTACTACGTGGATAATTAGACTCTCTCACACTCATGATGTAGGGCTTTGGGGCTCCCGGTGCTGCACTGGCATGGGGACAACATGTTCCCAGCCAGCAAGTTACAGAAAGAGATGTGGGATTCGCTAAGCAGGAGACTTGGGAAGGAAGTTGCCATATGCCATCCATGCCCCCGTCAGGTGTCCCAAACAAAAAGCGTTCTGCAGATCTGTGCCTCCTACCTTTTTGGGTCCGGATCAGATTCGGCCTGAGAAGCCACTGCAACACTCCAGAAACTTCCCTGATGGTGGTGACAGGGAGCAGGAACCTCTCCGATTCCTGACCTGTTCCATGAAATGGGTAAGCCAGAGCAGTTAGCAGGATGTTGTTAATTACCCAGGGAACACAATTCTCTGAATAGGTAGGTGTTGGGTGTCAGGCTTGAGAAAAATCAGAAAATAGCTGCGTTTTATCTTGCCCACCCCTAAAAACAGCAAAAGAGGCCTTTTCAAGTGAAGGGGGCATCAATATTGTTTTTACTGACTTCTAGTTGTATTACTAACAATTGAAGTTGTCATGGTTTAACCCCACCTGGCAACTAAGCCCCACGCAGCTGCTCCGTCACTCCCCTGTGGCAGGGTTGGGGAGACAACTGGAAGGGTAAAAGTGAGAAAACTTGTGGATTGAGATGAAGACAGTTTAACAGGTAAAGCAAAAGACACACACGCAAGCAGAGCAGAACAAGGAATTCATTCACCACTTCCCATGGGCAGGCAGGTGTTCAGCCATCTCCAGGAGAGCAGGGCTCCAGCACACGTAACTGTTAGTTGGGAAGACAGACACTATCACTTTGACTATCCCCCCCTTCCTCCTTGTTCCCTCAGCTTTGTATGCTGAGCGTGAAGTCCTATGGTATGGAATATCCCTGTGGTCAGTTGGGGTCAGCTGTCCCAACTTCTTGTTCACCCCCAGCCTGATCGCTGGTGGAGTGATGTGAGAAGCAGAAATGGCCTTGACATTGTGTAAGCACTGCTCAGCAGTAACAAAAACATCCCTGTGTTATCAACACTGTTTTCAGCACAAATCCAAGACACAGCCCCACACTAGCTACTAAGAAGAAAATGAACTCTTTCCCAGTCAAAACCAGCATAGAAATGAAGGGGGATAATTTTTACAGTGGTGTGGTTGTCACAAAAATACATTTACATTAGATGAGATGAGGAAGTTTAGGCAGGCTGCAAATAGTTAACTATTGGTTTACTTAAGTTGACCATTATCTTTATTTACTTGAAACTCAAATATACTTAATACTTGGATATTTTGGTGTTTTTTTGGTTTTTTTTTTTAAGGTAGGAAAGAGTTTGCAACTGCTGAGAAACAGGAAGGTCTTAGAATATTTGTTGGGGGTTTTTTTGGTAGGTATTTGTTGTATTGTAATGTCAAGGCATCTGTGACTTTCCATTAATAGAATCATATTTTTAAATTCATGAGTGCTTGCAACTATAGGGAGATTTTTCTGCAAGTACAGAAATGGTGAATGCAATAGTGGCAACTATATTTACACTAAAGACCTTGATTCATGCTGATACAATATAAAAGGATTATGACCAACCTCTTCTTCCTATTATATTTCTCCCTTTTCTTTAAGCTAAATTGTGATTTTTAGTTTAAAAATCAATATATACCTAAAATTAGAAAATAAATAAAGAATAAAATTTAAGTCAGAAAAAAAATCTAATCTACTTAAGAAGAAAAATAATAGGGATAGAAAACTCAAATGCTGATTGGCATGCTGATCACAAGAGATGGAAACCCAAATGTGTTTTTATGCTGTTTCTTATGGTGCTCAGAGGCAGCTGAAGCCAGGGTTGTCCAACCGAATTAGCAAAGCCTGAGAGCTCTTTCAGTTTTACCACTTTAGGAAATGTGATCATCCTGCAACATTTTGTTTCTGATCATTCTTCAACTGTTTATTAGCTTCTAATTTTTGACTTTTGTTTTGTATGTATCCTGAAATGTATCAAACGTTTTTTATTATTGTTGTAGCATTACTTTTTTATGTATTGCTGTAGAAGATTTTGCTTTTAAACATGCTAAAAGTTATTTTGAAACTACATAAAAGTTTCTGTGCTTTTTTAATGTATATATACAAATGTTTTATGTTTTATTTTGTCTTTTGTATTCAATTATTGCAAATATAGTGTTACTACAAAAACAATACATACTTTTAAAAGTAATCAAAAATGCATTTTCTTGCTTATCTGTTTTCTTTGTATTTTTGTGTGGTTTAAAAATAATAGCACAATGTCCCATTGCCCACAGTGATTTTATTTCAATTCTGTATAAGAGAGCTGGGTTTAAGTTTTCAGCAGGATAAATCTGACCAGGCAGTGGTAGGAAAGATCAAAAAGAGACATCAGTTTATGTTGTGTACATAGTGAAATATCCCTTCGTTAGATTTTCCCCATTTAACCTCTGTTTAATGCTCCCTTACAAATTGTGCCAGCTAGCTGTAAGGATATGCACCAAACATCTCTCTTTTCATTAATTTTATAGGGACCCTTGACAGTTAATTCATATGACTAAATGTAGATGTCTCTTCTAGTGAAGGCTGACTTCTGTGCGCTGACTGTACCGACAGACTATCTGCTGACTGGAAAGGAAGCTGGGTGTCACCAGCTGAGGGGTAGGCACTTGCCATGTGGACACCCACACTTAGTCAGCCTTGTTTAGTTGTTTATGTGGGGTGTCAGTAGTTAGATGGGTCTGCACGTGGTGGAGGACAGGTCTATGAGCTGCTGTTGAACACGGTGGACTTGGTATAATTTTTTCTTCAGGTTTGCTAGGAGGTAGAAATATGAGTCAGAATAAATTCTATATGTACCAGTTTTGTACTCTTCCTCAGTTGTTTGCTGCTAGCCATTATCAAAAATCTAGCATAGCAGTGATTACATACAGTATAGCAGTTATGATCTCATTTTGGCCAGCTCAGTTGATTTAAAATCTTCTATTTTAGGTTGGTTCTAACCTCTTCATTTTGTATTCTAATCTAAATTCCTACCCCATTCTCACTGATATTTACTGTATTGGCCATTTGTTGTCCAGGTAAACTGCATATAAGCAGCAGTTTTCAATGGTAATGGCCTGTAGCTTTTCACAGGTTTTTTTATTCAGGTGAGAAACTACACAGTGGGGGTGATGTTTTCCTCCATCTTAGCCAGCCAGGAAAAGCTTTGGAAAATGCAATAAGTTATTTTGCCTGTCTTCCTCATACTGTAAGTGACCCTGAAGGGAAAGAGGTTATCAACTTGTTCTGTCTTGTTTAGGGAGGCCTAAGGCAAGAGAAGAACATGCTGAGAGTTGCTAAGAAAAATGAGCTTGAAAGAATTTGGCTTTTCTCATTTGTAAGCAGTACGTGTGCTTACCTGAAACTCATTTTCAATGTCTGAGCACTACTTTTATATTGCTCTGGTGTACTGATATTAACTAGGTCTCCTAGTCCAGCCTAATGCTGTTGTCACTCGTGTTTGTTACCAGAAATAGGCAACAGCACATTGACACTTTTGGGGAATAAGATAATTTACATAATTAGCTCTCTTTCCCAGCCTTAAAAGCATGTGTGGAGATGAAAGTTTCTTTGTTTTCCACAGCCCTCAAGCATGCCTGAGAATATATACTTGGACAGGTTTGAAGGAAAGCAAAATAAAAATGAAGAGATTTGTCCATGACCAAACTGACAAAACCTGCAGTTTACCCTAAAGGTGTGGATTAGAAATAGTTTTGTTGCATTTTCCTACGGGACTTTTAGGGTGCATTAAGCATGTCGAGCCAGTTGCAGCACTTACCCTTATACACCCATGGTGCACCTTGGTGATGGCAGGAAACAGCTGCTGTTACTGGAGGAAATGTGATTGTAGTCACATCTTTCCTTTGCTGGTTCTCCTTCCTTTTTGACATCGTTTTCATTAACTGCTGTGTGGATGTCAGGTTTTGCTTGTTTATTTGTTTGTTTTAAACATCTGCTTTGGACAATTCTTGACAGCACAGAACGAAAATGCTACTGGCTGTGTGAGCATGCTTTACCAAAGCAATTTTAGCTTCTAGTACTCTTCAGGGAATTGCTTATACATGGAAAATATTAAGAAAATTATTGTCCTTATTGTGTCCTTGGCTTTCCTTGGATCTTTCTGTTTTCTCACAAATCAATATTACTAAGTTATAATTTCACTGTAATCTTGTGTGTTTACAGAAATATGTACTCCTGTCTCCCTAAACATAACAAAACATACTCCTTTGTTCACTTACACTAGTGAGAGCTTTATCTTTTGCTTGCTCTCTGGCTTTCTGCCTTCAACACAGATTCCAAAATAACTGCCTTAGCCCTTGTATCTTCAGTGAAGAAAAAGGAACCTTCTCCAGGTAGCTTGTTGATTAACTCATCTGAATCCTGACCATGATTTTTTCAATGCTTAGGTGGTAGCTGAGAACTGTCCAAAGTTGTTTCAGTATATAGAGGCCTAATTATTTCATGCCTTGAATCTGAAAGAGCATTGTTGGCATGTCTGTAATTTAAACTGGATCTGTTGTAGCTGTCTGTTGAATCAGAGCCAGCTGACAATGAATACTGGCTACTTTCGGGGGTAATACTTCACTTGCCAATAGTGAAAAGTGCCACCTTTACAATTCACAGTTCAATTTTTGCTGTGTTTTTTCTTCTTCCATTGAAAAACTTCTTATTTTTTTATTGCAAGATAACAAAAATTGCTTTCTCATTTATATTTTTTAGTTTGAGCTAAAAGGCTCCTTTCATTTTGATTGTGCAGATGCAAGGGGCTAGGAAAGGCTTTTTTGTTAATAGCAGAACAGTGGATGATCATAGAATAATGATGCCAATTATTGAATATATGTGTCTTTAATTTACATTGGAAAACAAAAAATTAATTTGATTTAAACAATAATCATTTCATAGTTGTGAAAATTCCCTGAAGTTCAGCAGAACCTAAAGAGTCTGTTAACCCAATTAAAATATAATGATCCAGATTACACAAGACTTAGATTGATAATCAGTTTTGATCAGTGTTTTGTCAGCACAATTTATCATAATTGCTCTGAAAGCAATTATTGTATGTTGTTCAATGTATCACTGTTAGAATTCTTCACTAACAGCTTCAGGTTCTTGTCCTTGTAGCTTTTTACTAGAACACCAAATGATATAATAGAATGCACTGTATGCTTATTGCTAGATCAACTATCAGATATCTTGAATACCATGTGCAAGTTATTTTTTACTGTAAATTAACTATTTGCGTTTAAGCAAAAGAATATTTTTTAGACATAACTATTAATCAGTTGAATCTTAATTAGTAATTATATATTTTTTCTGTAATGATTCAGTTCTTTAACCTGTAGGGTGACATCAGCCTGGTGTTGTCTTGTTTTTAGAGGTGCCACAAACTCCTTTGATTTGACTCAGCTTTAGCCTGCGATAGGTCCATTGTGGAGCTGGCTGAAATCAGCTGTGTCCAGCACAGAGCATCGACCCCTACCAAACCTTTCAATTTATGCACAATGCAAAAAGATTTTTCTTTTAATACAGTTACTAATTAATATTAATTTTCTTACAAACACAATGGAAAAAATATATTAAAAACAGTTGACATGAAAGAAGAGGCACATGAAGACTCAGGTGTATGTATCGTAACTTTTTGATAAACTAGAGATTTTAAAATGCATATTACTTAGAAGCTTTTGTAGAGCTTCTCCTACACATATGAGAGTTGAAAATGGTAGTGGTCGCTACCTAAATTGTTTAGCTCTCTGCCTGTCTTCAAGCTGATGGGCAACAAGAAGTAAGAATTGCATATTATAAGTTTGCAAATGGTCGTGGTGATTCTGCTCTCTGTACACTTCTGCCACTTTTGGAAAACTCCTGTAATTCCTGTTAGTAAGTAAGGGGTAACTTCAGCACAAATTTCTGACAGTTTCTTATCTTGACATTGTCTTTCCAGTGGTCATTCTTTCACATTTGAAATATGACTGTCTGCACCTAGCTTTTACTGTCACGGGATATTTGTCAGGCCCTGTGGCCTTTTTTGTAAAAAGAGATTTAAAGTGGACCTTTTTTTCCCTGCTTCTAACCTCAGGTACAGCCATCTCTCTCCAGCCCAGTTCTCTCTCCACGTACTCTGGCTGGTGGCAGGTAAGTCGGCCACCCCCTGTTGTGTCCTGGGGTGCGCACGCACACACACACACAGAGACAGCAACACCACTGCCAGCCAGCTTACTGAAAGCAAACCTGCATGCTTAGCAAAGGTTTGGGAGTGCTTTGTGAGGCATGGAGCATTACGATTCCCTTTTCTACATTTCCTGTTTGATAGCTGTTGTGTGTGACGCTGCTGCCTCAGACATAGCATTGAGTGTTTGAGCATGGTGTGTGGACAGAGCTGCTCTCCCTGGTGTTTGCTATTCAGCTACTCAGCACAACAGAGGTGTGCCTACATTCCCGGGTGCCAAGCGTGCATGGCTGGCTGTGATTGCTCTTCGGTAGACAGCAGACGTCGTGGGCAACCCTAGTGGCGATGAGTGCTGTAATTGCTGATACCTACCCGTTCATGTTGCCCTGTTCCGATTTTGCTCTGCTGATGTGGTGATGCGTGTGATTGCTCAGATCATGCCCAGCACACTTCCATGTCCTGCCAGGTGCTCAGAATCCTTGTTTTGCCCATCAAGAGTGCCCTCCAGGCAAATGGCTGCCAATAGGTCTGTGATTCTTCTGTGGGTGCCTATAGGGAAATAAGAAATTTGGGTTGGTCAAAGCTCTACTCATAGAGATTTTTGAAAGCTGTTAACTGAGGCCTTCAGAGAGCAGGCAGAATATTGCTGTAAAGACTCTCTGCTTATATTTTCCCTGAGAATTTGAGCCCTTTCTGGTAACTTGTGTGTATTATGAAGGTGGTGCTTGGAATCATCTGCATTGTTAATAAGCGTATGGACAATCATTTTCTTCACAGAAGCTAGCGTGAGGCTATGTTTTGGATTTGGGATGAGAAAATCATGTGGAGAAATACGTCCTAAATACTGAAAACATACATAGAACGCTAAAATATAGCAGCTTAAAAAAAAGCAGGAAATGGAAATTTGATCAGTCTATTCTGTCTGGACTAAATGCTGTAAATGTAACAATATGCAAACTTAAAAAGAATGGCGAAATTTTGCATCTACTGGAACATTAATTTGTCTTTCCTAGCTTTTATTTTGTAAGTTATATAATTATTTTTAGAGAAGGTGTTGTGTTTTGATGTATTAATAAAGTTTCAACTTAAAAGTTGGGAAGCTTTAAACTGTTGGGGAAATTTTTTCAGTAATTTCTTAAAAAAGCTTAATTCAACTCCTCTGTTTCAGTTCACTGCTGTTTGTAAAGCTTTAAATAATGGTTTAACCACTTGTTGTATATTACTTTTATATTTAAAGGTGCTTTGTTGTAGCTGTGCTATTTAAGTGTATATTTGACTTGAATATTAAATAATTTTTAAATTTAGAGTATTTGAGAACATGCTTCAGTTTAAAAGGGATTAAGAAAGCATTTAAATGCATTGAAGTGAACCCAAACAGCAACATAATTTAAATGCAAATATGTTTACAGTATATATTTTAATAGGAAGCTGAAAATGCTAACTTAGAAACTTAACAAGATCTATTTATATTCAAGACACAAGTTGTTCAAGATATACACATCAGTTACATCAATATTGTCCTCATGCATTTTTGTTTCTGACACTGCATGAAAAAAATGCTGAACATACACCTAAGAAAGGCCAGAAAATAACTTAAAGCGAAGGCAATGGAGAAGACCGTACAGTGTTACCATCCAATGCCATTACTCAAGCTGATGAATTAGTACAGAAATTGGCAGTAGTGAATCAAGGGAAACAAGCAATAAACAAAATAAGAAGTCCTGCAGAAATGGAAGAAAGTGAAGATGTTGCAGCACCAGCTCAAAAAAAGGATGTTAAACTAAGAAAAAAAGGATTTGCAGAGAGAAAGAAGTGTAACAATCATGGAATTTCAGCAAGCAAGTTAAAAGAAAAAGATCATGTTCACGAGTAAGGAGAGTTGGATAAACCTAAGGAATTAGTTCTTATCAGTTAAAAGACTCCAAGACTTGCAGCTTTTTCATCTGAGCATGAAAACATGCAGTGTTGTTCTAAACATACTGATGAGGAGCCAACATCAATTGTTATCTGGTAAAACCCAGCAAAGGTCAAGACCAGTGAGAGCAAACAGAAAATCAGAGGTTTTGTGTGTACCTTTTTGTTTACATTTATGGTTTTGTTTTTTTTTTTAAGATGGGATGAATTGATGGAAAATCCAACTCCATTTACAGTTAAGTTTTATTTTTTGGGAATGCTAATTATAAATTGCAGTATCAATATTAAGCATACTCATTATCCGTGGAGACCTATTGGGCAGGGCTAGTCCTGAATTGGAGGAGCAGCAGAGGAGACACTGTGCTGTTATCTGCTCACGCAGAAGCCTGGGGTGCTTGTAATAACAGCAGTACCGGACTGCACATAAGGATGCTATCCTGAAAGTGTTGTTTCACAGTCTCCTGTATGAGGTGAGGCAGACTGAAGTGTTCCACACTTGCATCCTGTTTATCCTTGGTGATCTTTCTACCTACCTGTCAGTTAATTAAATTCCAGCTCAGTCTTGACCCTGAGGAAACTCAGGATCCAAATGAACTGAGCATGCTTCTGAGTGGGAGGTGTAAATCAGACTTCAGGGAGGTCTGAATCTGTCTGTCTCTCTGCATTTGACCCAAGTCTCACTGAGAAGTGGCCCATGCAACTGAACTGGTGTTGCTAATGAATGCAGATTTGGACATTCTGATAGTTTGGGAAATCACAAGCTAGCCCAGCAGTGGCCTTGATCCAGTAAGCTGCCAGCTGGTGGAAGTCAAGGACTGCGGAAGGTCCGTGGGATTTTCCTTCTCTGTGTGCAAGTGTTCTCTCTATCCAAATGACACTTGGTGCTGAGTCATTTGAGATATCGCACGCTATAAAGTTGGCAAGGAGGTACTATTCTTCTGGGACTCAAAACCTTCTCTGAACAGAAGGAAGCTCACCATAGCATTCATGACTCAACCTGATGCCAGAAACTCAGGGTGCTGGAGCATGCCACTGATAAGTATCTCTTCCTATTCCTGCAGTTTTAGTAGCACTAGTTCTTACAGGGACACCCTTCTTCCATGGCGATGGCTTAGATGGCCTTTTCTGGAGGATTAATCTGGGTCATGGATAGGGGTAATGAACTGGGATGTACTCACAAGTGAGCAACAGTCACCAAGGACGTGTCAAACACAAACCCCTTATATTAAGAATACTGGCACATTCCTGTGTTGTGCGTGAGGCAAGTGAATAGTGAATGTGGTGCTTATTTATGTGCGTGGGGACAGGGTGTGTTCCTTTTCCTAGGGAACACAGCCAGTGTGCTCTGAAGGTTTCTAGGCTTAAATGGATTAGTCTCAGTTGGCCCAGGGACCACAGTTTGTTCCTCACTGTGAATGATAAATACCAAAATACTCTAAATGACTATGGCCCTGGTCTTACTGACTCTTGCATTATCAGTGTAGCTTCATTTCAGGTACTACTCTAGTTTAAAAATATGTCCTGGTTTCAGCCAGGGTAGAGTTAATTTTCTTCACAGAAGCTAGCGTGAGGCTATGTTTTGGATTTGGGATGAGAAAATGTTGATAACATGCTGATGTTTTGAGTTGTTGCTAAGTAGTCAAGGACAGTCCAGCTTCTCGTGCTGGCCTGCAGCGAGCAGGCTGGGGGTGCCCGGGAAGCTGTGAGGGGACACAGCTGGGACAGCTGACCCAGGCTGGCCAAAGAGATATTCCATACCATATGACGTCATGCTCAGTATATAAAGCTGGGACAAAGAAGAAGGAAGGGGTGGAGGGACGTTCGGAGTTATGGCGTCTGTCTTCCCAAGAAACCATTACGCGTGACGGAGCCCTGCTTCCCTGGAGATGGCTGAACACCTGCCTGCCCATGGGGAGTGATGAATGAATTCTTTGTCTTGCTTTGCTTGCGTGCACGGCTTTTGCTTTACTTATTAAACTGTCTTTATCTCAAACCATGAATTTCCTCACTTTTACTCTTCCGATTCTCTCCCCCGCCCCACCGTGGGGGAGTGAGTGAGCGGCTGCGTGGGGCTTAGTTGCCAGCTGGGGCTAAACCATGACAAAATATTATTTCTTTCTAAACTGTTCAGCAATACTGAAAACAGTTATACCAAAAGTAGACCTGTTTTTTTTTCCTCAGCTTTCTCCTTAAAACACCAAGAACAATTATTATCCCAGTCTTTAAATATACAAGAAGATTCACGCCAACTAATCTCAGAAAGACAAGAGAAAACTGCTGCATCTGCACTCCAGTCCTTTGGCTTTTACAGGACTGATTCATACAATAATTTTAATCTCAAGTTATTAAAATTATTTGTAAAGACAGATAAGCATTATTATCCACTTGCTGCCAATGAAATCTGTCATACGAAGAGGTAATGATTTTGCCTGGATCTCATAGGTAGTACTTTAGGTTCTACCATGAAAGTATATTATGGCATCTCTAATGAATGTTCTGAGTTATTTCAGCGTTCAGTGGCTCTTTTATTTCTTTCCTCTCCATCTGAATAGAAAGCCTTGTATTTCAGTTATGTAAACTCTAAATTAATCCAGCTTTTAGGCAGGTTTCCTTCATATTCTCAAAAAAAAATAGTGCTTTTGAAGAAAGACGGGATGGGATACTTTTGGTTGTCATTTTCCAAAGAAGAGTCATACATTTCTAAGATTCCTTTTTTTTTGGCTAATACAGTATCAAGAATCAACCATGATAACTCTCTCTGTTTTACAGTAGATAGATAGAGACTCAATGCAGGAAAACCTAATCAAATTAGTTTAGTCCAGTTGCTGCAAAAAAGTTGTATTTTTCTGGTGTTTTTCAGTCTGAAAGAGCTAGATGCTAGGGTTTTTCAGTGTGCCTTGGAGGCTAGTCATAGTTCAGTGCAGTAGTAAAAAGCAGAACCCTCAAACTTTTTTTTAAAATATAGGTCATCTCAGACGGCAGCCTTACAAATCACTGCAGTAGTACAACTGAGAAGGCAGTGAATTTTAGTGCGCTGGAGGGAATACTGGCTGGGATCGTGGTATGGTAGAAAATTTTAAAATCAGGTTTGATGCCAAATAAAACATACCATTGAACCTCAGTCCAAATAACAATAGATGATTTTTAGAGAAATAACTTAAAGCTCTGAAGTATTTCTTTTCCAAGATGTTCGTCACCATAGTACCTGCAAATTTACATTGCATTTTGTCTGTTCCAATCTTCAAGTCTGTTTTGTGAACTTAATATAGTAGTAAAATATTTCAGAAGAAGAAGAAACAGAGGCAAATGAGGACAGGGTTTATTAAATTCTCTTATACACTGGACAGATGAATATTATTTTTTTATTACTACAGTATTTCTGTGTCAGTGCTCTCTATATATTAGCAATTGACACTTAGCATAGCTTCATTCAGTGAGAAAACGGTCTTGTTTGTAGCCTGAACTGCAGTGTTTAAACTTGGAGAAATTGATTGCAGTAGAAGGGATTCTTTCATTTTCCTACCTGTCCTGTTCTTTTTTTCAGTTTTGTGAAATTACCAGCATTGTAAAATGTTCCACTTCCGTATCTCTCATTGTTTTGAGGGATGAAAATACATACATAAAGGAACCGAAGCAAGATAAAAAGGTGAAACAAAGTGTTTCTTATATTTCCAAAATAATCCATTGACTCTTGGATACTCTTAAGTTCCTGTGTTTGAATGTATTAATGAGTTTTTGTTCCTTAAATTATAGTGAAGCAGATAACCCTTTCATAAATGAATGTTCAGCAATTGAACGAAACATGTTTGACTTTTAGGGGCTTTTGCATGAAAAGATTTTCTATCCAGGACTTCATCAGTTCTTCTACATGACAGAAATAGCACAGGGACTGCAGTGGAATGTATTTGAGTATTATAATATATTATGCTTACATTACAGTATTTTGATTTGAGAGCAGTCTACAAAAATCTCATCAAGGAAGGAGGTAAAAACCTAACACAGAAATTGGAATATATAAGATTATCCTGTAAATGTGTTAAAATATAATCAATAACATATTTTGGAGTAAAATACATTAATGGTTGCTAGCCATATGGAACTGATGAATATGATTCTAAAGGGTTTTATGGCAGCAGTGGTAATCTACAGCAAACCTCTAGCATGTCTGCATTTTTTTGTACATTGGAATATGACTCAGTCTCTCCAGCACTACTGTGTGAGAGATCTCCTCTTTGTCCAACACTGTTCCCATAGTTCAGCAGTTCAAAATACATACCTTCTAAGACCCCCCACAAAGATAATATATACTCTCTAATTTTCCAAATATTGAAGAATTTCTTTTAAATTATGAGCTGCCAGCATTTCATTGGTTTGATATCAGACTTTTCAGTCTTGAAAAGGTTGGTGGAAAAAAGTGAAGATGGAACTCCATTTCTGTATAAAGTTCTCGGAATTTGATGAGTAAATCAAAATGAGAAAAAAAGGGGAAATATTATTCCATTTATATGTTTAGAAATTAGCTTTAGTATATTAACTAGTTACTTCTGAGTTCTTAAAGGTAACATTAATTTATAGTTTGAATGAGTTTATTCAGGACTTGGATATGTTAAAATAAGAACATTTCTCAGTTGACTGCTGTTGCAGTAATTACAAACAATATAACGTAATGCTATTATTTTTCATTATAGAATGTAACTTTGGAAAGCATCTTACCTGAAGAAGAAAACCTTCCATGGACTTTAAAAAGGAGTAGTAGATGTTAAAGAGAAGACTTCTTTTTTCTTTTGAAAGGAGTGTCTGATTTTAACTAGTGCCATCATGCCAAAGATTGCCAGAGACCCTGGAATATGCTTCCCAGATACAGTATTTTAATGGTACTGAGAAGCATTTCTCTCTGATACACTGGGAATTTGTTATAGCAATGAACATATTTCTGAGTTGATTATATATAAAACATATTCAGTCATGCTGACATGCAGAAAGTATGAATTTTAAATAATTGTAAAATATAGTGTATGATGAAAACTGTGTGAAAATTTATGTGCGTTAATGTGTTCTGTCATTAAAAATATTTTTGCTGCATGGGGAATATTTACACAAGTAAAGCTTGTTTTTGTAATAGTTGTCAAATGAGGAGCCTATGCCACAAGTGGAAAATAACCATAATTTACTTAGATCCAGACAAGCAATAATGTAGAATCCCTACAATGACAATGATCATTTTCAAAGAGACTCCACAAACTATTATGAGTTATTTTTTGTGGCAGTCAGTCTTCCTTGAATGACTAGATCATGTCTTCTTAATTGATAAATACCGGAACTTGCAGGGTCATCAGGAGAAATAAGACTCACCTGGACATGCTAAGGTTTCTGATGCAATTCCTGAAACAACTGTCAGCCTTACATGCTCATTGCTTATATGTTAAAAAGTATGGCAACATAAACACTTTTTAAAAATTCTAAAAATTAATGAAATCTTCTTCTTTGAGATGTAGCCAAGAGAACTGGAGTTTTTCCAGCTGTGTTTATAGGCTTTTTAGATGGAAAAGGACATTGTTCAGATGCTGCACTGATATTTCCATACTGGCAATTAATTTACTTCTTAACCTTTAGCAAACCTGTTCATCCCTGTCTCCTGAGTCTTAAGCTTTTTCTTCCGTAAAAGAGAAAATGGTTCTTACGTCTTCAGATTACCTTTGCGTGGTTGGGTACATAGTCTCATCTTGCAAGTAAGTTTTTTACAAAGTAATTAAACTTGAAGGTTTTGGTTTTAGGTAAATATGTAACAAAAGAAATAAAGAATAATAGAAACATTATGATACATACTCATCCTTTTTTGATCTTTAGATTAACAATAAACAAAAGCCTGAATGTGTTTCATGCTAGTGGTGCTACAGCTATTTTAAAACTTTGTTACATTAACAGAAAAGTATGCAGTGGCTTTAATATAAATGATAATCAAGGCTGTAATGTATTATGTATTTATATATAAGATACTATAGTCCAAAAAGATCATAGTATTAAATATAGAACATAGTTTTAAAGCAAAATATGTTACTCTGTTTCTGTGTCCTAGATTAAGACCTATGTGTTTTGCTAAAGTAACTTTTTGCTGTTGTCACATTCCCAATGAGATAGAAATTCTATCAAATGGCAAAAGACTCCCATTAATAAGTAAGTGGGTAAAATGTAGCAAGCATCAACACTTTCACCAGCAGCAGCTGGCCTGAAAATTGGCAAGTGCAAAGCTAATTGTGTATGGACCTGGTAAGAGAACATTAAACATTTCCTGAAGATGTTGACAGTTTGCCCTCAGTGAAGTACTTTTTTTTTCTTTTTTCTTCTTTTTTTTCCCAACTGTTACTAAAACTTGACCAACTCCATAAAATCTTAAGTTTGTGTCAGTTCCTCATCTATTTGTATAAAATAGCTAATAAAGATGATATAATAAAGGATGAGGTAAAGATATTCTACAGCAAAATCTGAAATCCTCATGTGGGGATGAAACTACCTACATCTGTGCTATGTATGTGCTTTCCAAAATGGGCAAAATGCGTGGACTGGTACATACATTGCCTTAATCGCTGAATGAAACTGCATGGAATGCACATGCCTGCAGCAAGAAATGCAATAAAGGCTAATTCTTAGAGTTACAGAAAGTTTACGTCACTCTTTATAGAAAATACTGTGTGCCAGTTTCTAGAGAAAAAACATTAGACACTGTTTAGATGTTTTGTCTATTGAACATCTTTTTGAGTAGCTTTTATCTTTATGTAGGGAAGAAAACAGCTGAGCTTTTGCACAGTGTGCTTGCTAAGCTGTCATCAGGTGTAGAAGATCTGAAAGAAAGAAGCTTTTGAAGACAGTGAAGTAGACAGAAATACTGGTAAATGCAGAAAAAATATAGATATCTCTATTATCTTATTTAGGTCTCTGTTGTGGTTTAGCCCTAGCCAGCAACTAAGCCCCATGCACCCCTTGCTCACTCCCCCACAGTGGGACGGGAGAGAGAATCGGAAGAGTGAAAGTGAGGAAATTCATGGTTTGAGATAAAGACAGTTTAACAGGTAAAGCAAAAGCTGCACACACAAGCAAAGCGAAACGAGGAATTCATTCACCACTCCCCATGGGCAGGCAGGGGTTCAGCCATCTCCAGGGAAGCAGGGCTCCATCACGCGTAATGGTTTCTTGGGAAGACAGACGCCATAACTCCGAACGTCCCTCCACCCCTTCCTTCTTCTTTGTCCCAGCTTTATATACTGAGCATGACGTTATATGGTATGGAATATCTCTTTGGCCAGCCTGGGTCAGCTGTCCTGGCTGTGTCCCCTCACAGCTTCCCGTGCACCCCCAGCCTGCTCGCTGCAGGCCAGCACGAGAAGCTGGACTGTCCTTGACTACTTAGCAACAACTCAAAACATCAGCATGTTATCAACATTTTCTCATCCCAAATCCAAAACACAGCCTCACACTAACTTCTGTGAAGAAAATTAACTCTACCCTGGCTGAAACCAGGACACTGTTTAATTTACTCTTAACATTTCATATTCACTTATTCCAGAGGTGTTACTGCTCTATCAACTCCCAGTCTCAAGATGAAGCAGCAGACATTAGTGAAAGTTACTGGAGACACCATGAAAAGTAGAATTATTTTAAGAAGAACTTAAATGCAAATAGGCATTTTATTTGAGATATAGATGACAGACTGTCAAACAAATTAAACAAGACTGGGAATACTGGCAGAATGTACAAAATGTAAATAAGCATAAAGCTTAATGAGAGAATATATTATGAGGGAACTGTAGATCTATACAGAAAAACAGGAAGAATATTTATCCACAAATGCATGAACTTTTGTATAAGCTAATACATCCTGACAAGAAGTTCAGTACCACTGTTGCTGGTGGTATTTCACGACTGCTAATTACTTCTGTCAATACTTGGCTAGTTTAAAACTAGCTCAGATGTTTCTTCAACTGGGTAACTAGGTATAGTTTACCTAACACAGGGTTTAATTTATTAATTACTATTTTTTTAAGATGTAGATTTATATGTCACATGGATACTTAAAAGCAATACTGAAAAATATAAATTTGATGTCAAAGAGAACTGAGAGCTGGTGGAAGAATTCAGATGGGAAGGCATTGAGGCAAGGGTGTTACATGGACACATTGAAAGGGTTTTATAAGGGTTTTTATAACATTTTATAAGGACTGAAAGGAGGCCACTCCTCTTTGAACTGGAAAAGAGGATGTTGAGTGGAGCAGGATCCCAAAATGGCATGTGGCATGCCTTTTTTTTTTTTTTTTTTTAAAACTAAGAGCAACATGAAAGAAAACTTTGAAAGTATCTTGAGATTACGCACTTGAGTATCCAGAAAATCAGTTTTGGGAAGTAAAGATATGGCAAGTTTTTTGAAAGATAGATATTAGCTCTTTTTCACAAGTTTAGTTAAAGCTGATAAAACCTTGAAATTACATAATTTGAGAGGAGGACAGATGAAGAATATTACTAGAAGAACAATTAATGATGCTGAGCTTGATTTGTTAGTCATCATCATGGAGATGGTAACAGAAGATGTATCAGCTGATGAAATTGCTTAGAGAAAGAACATAATAGAAGATGAGCAAAAGGCTATAGACACTGACCTGGGGAATGAGAGTGGGGAAGGAGTACAAAAGCTCATCAAAAAATGAACTAAAAGAACAGTCTTGAAAAGAACTGGAGGAAAAAAAAAATTCTCTTCAAGCCTAGTGGGTGTAAAATGACAGGAAGGCAAGAATGGTCAGTGGCATCAAAAATAGGAAGGAGACAAAAGAGAAAGAAAAGATGGGAGATGAAGGACCGTGAGATTATGTATGTCAGGGGGCAGCAAGAGTAGACTGCTCCACAAGGGAAGGCCATCTGGGATATGATGATGGCAGCAATACGGTCGGGGGCAGCATCTTCACTGACAAGGACACAGTCCTACAGTAGCTGGGCAAGGCAAGAAGAGTTGCTCTGGTTACTGTAATACGGATCACTTAACAGTCCAGATCACAAGACAAGTCCAAAATGATGAAGCATAATCTGAAGTCAAGTCAGCATGTCAGGGTCAGAATCAGGGCTGGTGACAGCGACCAGGTTCAGCCAATAATCCAGTGATTGCCAGGCAAATCTATAATGACAAGGCAAGTCCAAAGCCAAGGCAGGAAATCAAGTCAGCAGGTCAAGACCACTGAGGTTCATGGCCAGGCAAAGACCTGGAAGCTCCCAAGCCAAGGAAAGGAGGCCCTCCTCTCACAACTAATTCTCACACAGCTCTTTTCACAGCAGCCTTCTCCCCAGGTTACCGAGCTGCATCATACCAGAGTTGTCCTTGAGCACAGGTAGCTGACCCCTAAGAGGGGGAAACAAGTTGCCCTCAGGGCCCAGGTGATTCATACTATTTAATGACTTATGGTGGACTTTCTTGCAGTTAATGAGAATTTTGTGATTGGTTTAATTAGGGTCAGGAACTCATCTCCAGTCCTATGTCTGACCATACTTCCTTCTTGCTATTGTAATGTGTAAGGTGGGAAAATAAGATATTATGACCCAGAGGCTGCAATGAGAATCACAGTTACATTGTGATACAAACAAAAAGATAATCTTTGTTTTGCAGGGCTTAAGTCTAAAATATAACACATTCAGGAGGGCAGGGTTAAGAAGACAATAGAAGTGCCATTGTTTTTCATTCCTTATACACTTATAAATTTTGGTATTACTTAAATATAAGCAAGTGACAATGCTTTTTTTTCAAGGCTTAGAAATTTCTTTTAAACATTACTCACAGTGTAGGCTAATAATCTATTATATCATGGATATTATTTCCAATATAAAGTTTAAGTTCAAGACTTATTTGATAGGTTTCAATTTGCAAAAGAAATATATAAATGTAGATTTCCAACTAATGACTGATATTTTGCACCTACTGCAGATAATAGATTAAATGAGCTACCAAACCAGAGAAGGCTTCTTGCAATTTTGGAATCAAATCTGAAAGACCTGCAGGAAACACTGGCTCTGGCAGCTAGCCAAACAGGCAGCACGAATGGTAAGCACACAGCTGAAGTCTGATACCATGTTATTTATTCACCAACAGTTTTGGGTGGCCATAGTGTAGAATCACGGAGATATTCGAATCTTCCAGGGGTAAGGGTATAAGACTGGCTTTTTATAAACGTGGAAATGATTTTAGTGAATTTTAACATTTAGAATTCTTTTTCTTGAGATTTATGTAAAAAAAAAAAGTAAGAAGTTGAAGGGAATATCTATTTTCATGTAAGTGAAAATAGTTATTGACTAAAGTTCTGACGCTGGGGAGTGATATTTTAGGTTAAGTGACTTCTAGAATTTTTAAAGAAAATACATTTTAAATGACTGATAACTTAGGAGCATAATAGTTGAATATGCATAAAAAATAATTCTGATCTATGTCTGCAATACTAGATTGTTACTATAACTGAAAAATATTATCAAAGGTATAAGCTTTAGCAGGCAGGAGTTACTTGCTTTTATTCTTTCAGTTGTACAGAGAGAGTGTTACATACCTGCTGTGTATCTTGTGTGATATTCCATAATGTTTACAGAATGGTTTCATTCTTGAATGTAAATATTTTAAAAAGCCAAACTTTGAGTAATTACTATGTCTAATATTTAGTGTGCTGTATTTGCTATGAGAATGCAAAGGCAACTTCTCAACAATGAACACTGTAGCTTAAAATTTTCTGTTACAAGAGCTTGTAAACTTTAAGTTGACTAATATATCTGTTGTTTCCTACAGAGAGGAGAGGATATGAGCTAAAAAGGATTTTAGCTGCAAGTCTGGAAGCAAAATTGAAAGACCTGCAGGAAATAGAGACTTCTGTAGCAGATCAACTAGGCATATGTGGGTCTGAGGGTGACACCCTATATGTATGTTCACCTATATGTATGATCAGTAAGAATTATGGCTTTGGTAGACAGTTCTAGGATGGATGCTTAAATACCTAATTTTGTACTGAAAATATGTATTATTATCATTTGTGTCTGATTTGGAATATGTTAGATATTTATATTTCTTAGTTATAGAACAAATGTGAACAAATATTCTGAACTGATCTATATACTATAATATAATTAGCCTTAAGAGTCTTCTGCCCTATCAAGATAGGCAAACAAAGATTGTAAGTTCTTTTTTGATAGATACCTCAATCTTTTTCTTCCCAATTCTGTACTTAATAGAACTGAAAAATATAGCTAATGATCCAAACATATATTTAAGTAATTTTAACATTAATCAAATTTAAAGTTCTCAGTTTTAAAATAAGATTTTGTGATGTTGCAGCCAAATTCCTTCAAGACCTATGTTCTAAAGCACAGAAGGTAGAGCTAATTTATGTAGACTTTTGCATATATCCGTTGTGTTCTTTTTTGCAGTAGCCGTTGCTGTCTTATGCCCTTGTGGCTCTCCTGAAGCTGCAGAGTACAGGCTGACTTCACCTTCTCTGTTCTGCTGCAGCCATCTTGTTTTTACAAGCCTCTGAAAAACAGTATTATGGTTTAAGGTGCCAATTACAATATGTTACAATGTGTAACAATGTGTTTGGGGTTGGTCTTGTTCAATATCTTCATTGATGACCTGGATGAGGGGATCGAGTGCTGCCTCAGTAAGTTTGCAGATGACACCAAGTTGGGTGGGAGTGTTGATCTGCTGGAGGGTAGGAGGGCTCTGCAGAGGGATCTGGACAGGCTGGATCGATGGGCAGAGGTCAACTGTATGAGGTTTAATAAGGTCAAGTGCTGGGTTCTGCACTTCAGCCACAACAACCCCATGCAACGCTACAGGCTTGGGGAGGAGTGGCTGGAGAGCAGCCCGGCGGAAAAAGACCTGGGGGTGCTGGTTGACAGCCGGCTGAACATGAGCCGGCAGTGTGCCCAGGTGGCCAAGAAGGCCAACAGCATCCTGGCCTGTATCAGACATAGTGTGGCCAGCAGGAGCAGGGAGGTGATTGTGCCCCTGTACTTGGCACTGGTGAGGCCGCACCTTGAATCCTGTGTTCGGTTTTGGGCCCCTCACTACAAGAAGGACGTTGAGGTGCTGGAGCGTGTCCAGAGAAGGGCAACGAAGCTGGTGAGGGGTCTGGAGCACAAGTCTTATGAGGAGCAGCTGAGGGAACTGGGGTTTAGTCTGGGGAAGAGGAGGCTGAGGGGAGACCTTACCACTCTCTGCAACTACCTGAAAGGGGGTTGTAGTGAGGTGGGTGTTGGTCTCTTCTCCCAACTAACTAGTGACAGAACGAGAGGAAATGGCCTCATGTTGTGCCAGGGGAGATTTAGACTAGATACTGGGACAAATTTCTTTACTGAAAGAGTGGTCAAGCATTGGAACAGGCTGCCCAGGGAGGTGGTGGAGTCACCATCACTGGAGGTGTTCAAAAAATGTGTAGACGTAGCACTTCGGCACATGGTTTAGTGGGCATGGTGGTGTTGGGTTGATGGTTGGACTTGATGATCTTAAAAGTCTTTTCTAAGCTTAATGATTCTATGATGTTTTATAAGTACCAACTGTAATTTAATAGTTATCTGCCATTGTTTTGTGACTAGTGAAATTTTAATATATAAACTGAATATGAAAATTTAATGATATAATGTAGCTATAATAAACCATTTCAGTATAAAATTGTTGGTAGTGAGAATTTAAATTCTGACAGTATGCTTGGAAATTACTAAAACTTTGAAAGATTTTTCTAAGAGCAGGAAAAACTTGGTTCAGAAAAGTTTTTTGTACTAATTTGTGTTAGATTTTCAGGTTTTGTTAGACTCTTATGGAACTGATGAGATATTTCAGAAAATGTACTAGGTAGGGGAAATAATATTAAACCTGTTAGATTGAAAATTTTGTACTACAGGGGCACAAGTAGTGTTCCAGTCTGCATATGATTAGCTGATTACATATTTGTGAGCTGAAGACTGTCGTATAAAGGTACTGAATAAATGAGCTGGTCAAGGAGTTGTCTGGACAGTTAATATTAATTCATAGTAATTCTTGAAACACTGGAAAATTTCCAGAAAGCTGTAATGCAGCTACTGTTGTGCTAGTCTTCTAAAAGGGTATATGGGACAATATCAGTGCAAGTCAGCCCTTCCTTACTTTGACACTTAAGATAGGACGTTTCATGAAGAACCAAGGTGCCCAAGTCAAAGAGAGCAGTTCAGCAGAAGCTGAATGGATTAAATTATCTGCAATACAGTATCAAGCCTTCCTGGTTGCCAACTGTCCAAAAGATTTCTAGACTTCTGACTGCACAGTGATCCAGTGTCAACAAGGAATGGAGCCAAATAAAACTTTGTTATTTGATGGTGTACTCCAACCACTGAACTGCATTGTGGTTGCCCACACCCAGGGGAGGGCTCAGTGCTCTGGATCCTGAATGGATGAAGATGCCACTAAAGGGCTGGTGAAAGACAATAATCGACACACAATTTTATTTTTAGTGTTTCTTGTTTGCTGCCTACAGATAATGCTTCAAACAGGTGCACAGAATTATTGCATTTCAGTTTGGGGATTATATTGGTTGTCACTTGGTTCATTTCACTAAAACACCAGTTCCTATAGAAATGTAGGTGGATTTGGATGCTTCCAAGTTATAGGTGGCTTTGAAAAATCACAGGCTCTATAAATTACATTCAATGTTCAGGTAACAAAATTCATGCACCATCTGAAAGAATAGAATATAAAGGAGCTGAGCAGTGGTATCTTCCTAGTTATGTACTGCTAAGTGCCAGCGTATTTTTTTTTCTGATGTATTGAAGTGTCTCTTTCAGCTCCTTCTGCCAGGCATCTCTTTTCCTGCAACAGCTCCCAGAACTCTTGACATACACTGGTTTCCTATTGCTGTTTGAGAGATTTATGGAAAAGTGGTCTAGTTTTGCATGAGTGGAGAGTCTTGAAATAAAGAGAATTTGTTGCTTCCTGTTCTGGGTAGGATGAGGTTTTGATGTGCCCACTAGCGTGACACAAAGTAGTACGCCAGACAGCCTTACTGAAATAAGTCTATTATTTCTTTTGAATCAGCTTTTAAAATACTAAATGTAATTTACTTCTAATTACTGCTACAAAGTATTTCTCTTGTGATAGAAATCAAAATGTGGGTGGTAACAGAGAGAAGAAAGCTTTTGCTTACTAGCTTGGAGTCAAACTGGAAAGGTCTGCACCAAGCTCAGGCTCTCACAGCTAGCCAACTTTGTGGCCTGAATGGTACATACTAAAGCACATAAAGGTTTCTAACAGTCCTGGATCAGATTGAAGGTTCATATAATCCAGTGACCTGTTTCCACCTGTGTTCAAAAGCAAATGTATAGAGAACAGTATATGATTCTTCCCAGAACATTCTCCAGTTTCACACTAAGCCATATTTGCTATGTTCTGCAGCTAGTATCCCATGATGAATTCTTCGATTCACTTTAAATCCATAGCATCCACAGTATGTCAAAGTATTCCACAACTTAATTGTGGGTTATAGGAAGAAGTACCTTACGTTTATTTTGATCCTGGAACCATTTTTGTCTGATAACTCCTTGGTCTTCCCCTATTGACCTTCTCTGTTGCCTCTCACTGCACATATTCAGTGCTCTCATGGCAAAGGCGGCTAATGGTATCCTGGATGGCATTATGATGAGCATTGCCAGCAGGTCGAAGACTCTATCAATGACATCTCTCAAATTAGAAAACTGATAATTAATTCCTATGCTGAGTTTTCTATCTTCTGACTTGAATAGTTATGTACTCATATGAAGACTTTCTTCACATCCTCTTGAAGTTTCTTTAAGGGTCTTTGATGGCAAGCATTGTTGAAAGCCTTTGGAAATCCACTTGTACGAAATGATCTCTCTTTGTCTGCATGATACTGACTCACTCGAAGTCCTAGTAGGTTTGTGAGGTATGACTTCCTTCTGCCCATGTTGACTCTTCCGCAATATGTTATACTTACCCATGTGTGCACTTGTTCTTATCATTTCTACCAGATAGTGGTAGAAACATCTGGATAACTCTTCTGTATTTAATGCCCAGAAACCCTCTTGAAAATTGAGACTATGTATGTTAGCCACTTTCCATTCATATAGCAATGAGATCTGGCACCCATCCTTGAATTCCTTAAGCCTTCTTAAATGATTAGCATTGGCTCTTGGCAGTTTGCTGATATTCCTTTTGTTGACACTTCAGTTTGAATAATTCTCCAGTATTTGCCCCAGGAAGGGGAATTTTAGGCTGGCTATCTCATGAAACTCCTCCACAGTACCTATAGAAGCAAAGAATGAGTTTACGTATTCTGTTCTTTCTCTATTCCAACTGTCTTTCTTGTATCTCAGTGTCAGGCTTCTTGCTCCAGTGTATTTATTAATTTTTATGCCTCTGTGAGGCACTAAATCCTCTTTAGCAGGCTTCTAGTGTTTAACTTTGTGTTATTTTTTTATTTTCTTCATTTAAATGCAATTCGGCTTTTTCAAGGACATCTCTTTACTTTAGCCAGCTTCTTTTACTGTCTGTTTAATTGGTCCTCCTTCTGCGTGATCTCTCCAAAGTCTGTCTTGAACAGGTTCTGGTGCCTCCCTCCAAACACGTTTAGCTACCCTTTGAGTTTATTTTTTATACTTTCCCTTTTTGAAATTAGGCATTACTGTAGTAGGTGGTTTGACTTTTATCAGTCTTACAATTAAAATTTCCTATCAATTATCATCCTTTCAGAGTTTGATACACATACTATGTTACATCAGCACCTCCATTAAAAAAACAGGAATTCTACCCCTTACCCCATCTTCTTAGACTACTGCTTGTTTAGAAGAAAGGATGCATTTGATCTGACCGACTGGTTTTTGATGTCATCTTTTTGTATGGGACTCTGAAGTAGCCTTGATCCCAAGTCTGTACTCTTTACTCAGAAAAAAGCCATGATTGTGTGACTCATTCTTCTTAGGGCTGTGCTTTGTGATTTTTTTTCTGATCATTTTCCATTGACAGAGTATTTGAGACCCTTATTTTTTTATTTCTCTGTATTTTAAAAGTTTATTTCTTATATTGATTTTCTTTAGCTGACTTGTATTTTTGCTGTTATAGTTTCAATCCAGGATAAGAAACTTTGTTTTATTAACGACTACAATACAGCAACTCTAGCTTAGCTCTTTAGTTACTGGACAGGAATCAGGGAAATTGATGGGTTAAGGATAGCTAGGCTGTGATTATATTAACTGTAATTATTTTAAAATAGATGCACTGCTGGGATCTTTATCTGGCTTGTGCGAGATCCCAGTCTTTTGAGTCTACGCATCTGTTGGTATTTTAGTAAGAGTCACTGCTTCACCAACTTGCAAGATAAGTAGCTGAGGTATTTATAAGCCAGGAAGGATTCACAACTACTTCTGTTTTCTAGCACTTAAATGCTATCATATTTGAACTACACCATTTCCCTTCACTACAACATCCAATCCTGCTTTAAAGCAAATCTTATGTTCTGTGATACTTACAGCATCTTCAATCTGATACTCCAGGATGGTAGCTGTTCACTCTCATTTAAGCAACTGTTCACTTAGAGATATTAAGCAGCTTCCAGCGGGCTGGAAGTGGCTGCTAGAAACCCAATTTAAACAGGGATTTAAAAAAAAAAAAAGCTCTCCTTAATGGGCCACTTGAATTCAAAGCCTTCAGGAGCATCTCCGTGAAAAGTTGTCCACTACCCACAAAAGTGTTTTGAATGAAACACTCATTAAGGAAACCGCAGAACTTGTAACATAGATGAGTGGACAGAACCAGGTTAATGAACATGTAATTAAAAGTTTGCTTAATTTAGGAAGACTGGTAATGCTGCCTAGGGATCGGGGTTACTAAATGTCAGCATCCTGCTTTCCATGTGACATGAATTCTGCTCAGTTCAGGATTCCAGTGTTCTGTGCAGTCTAGGGAAGACTGAAAGGTATGAAGAGAAATCTGAAGGGGAATCTGATACAGTCTGAAACAGAAATTTGGGATTAACCTTTCTAGAACATTGAAAAACCAACAGCCATTAAGTTCAGAAATTATCCTTCCTGTTTAAGCTGCCTTGTCTCCAATGAAGACAGTTTTCACGGACAAATAATACAGAATGCGTTTAGAAGAAATTTCTGCATCTTTTCTTATGGAGCTATTGAAAACCCTCAGTATTGTTGGGCAAGCAACTGAAGCAGTATGTCCCAATGTCCAAAACAAAAATCCTGTCTGTCATGGCCACAGTCAGGTCACAATTCCGTAAAGTCAGCATCGAGAGGAATGGATAACACAAGCTGTACGTACAGGTGCAGCTCCCACTGGTTTCTTATCTCGTGGTCAGGTTAGAGGGCATTCTCAGGCTGTTTTGGTTCCCTTTTATTGCCTGCGCAACTGAGAAAGAGCGTTCACAATGTAAGGATTAATCCAGAGCAGTACTGGGGACTTTGTTATGAAGAATAGCAGGCTAAATTACTGCACAGCTTCTTCCTGTCTGTGGCTCTGCTCTTGTTTGCATCAACCAGAAGAAAATGCACCTGTTGCCAAATCCGGTAACCCAAGAGAAGCAAGGCTGCAGCAGCTCCATGTCCTCAGGTCCAACCTGGCGCGAGCCTAAGCATGTATTCCCGGTAAGCACATGCACCAAACATGTATGGGGTACACACGTACACACATGCAGCATCACAGACAGAAAACAGCACTCAGGGAAACATGAACAGGACCAACAGCCTCCCCCCCAGTGCTGTTCCAGCGGATCAGAATGGAGGCCCGCGGGTGGGGAACACGGCCATACCACCTATGCCGCCTTTCCTTCCCGCAGCTGGCCTTAGACCCCCAGTCTACCCAGCAGCTGCCCGCAGATCCGCGCTCTCCCTGGCTGCCGCCAACCTCCCCCCTCGCACAGCCACATGCAGCCGCTCGCCCACCCCAACACGCTATGGATCCCTCCAGTAACTGGCCTTAGACAACCAAGTCGACCTCATAACTGGCCCGTGGATCCTCCTGCCTCCAGCTGCTTCCCTGAGAGAGACGCGCAGTGCTGCACCCGGGCCTTTGTGCATTTTATACCACAGCTAACGTTTGTCACCCGAGATCGCTTCTGCTTAACTTTCCTCAGATTTGATGTAAAGGACGTATTTGGTATTACTACAATGTCTATCAGCTCTTGCCCAAACACACAGGCAGTGCTCCGTTTTTTTGAATAGCATCAACTTCCACAAGATAGAGAGACATGATTTAAGTATTTTAAGGTACTTTTATTTAATAAATAACTTCAGTAATAGCACTGTAAAAAGTGAACATCTGTTAAAATAAAAAGGCACTTAAAACAAGAAGATGACTATGATGCAGTTTGAATGGTCAAAGGCAAATATACATGGCACATGTCAAGAATGATGTATGACTCATGTCACATCACAAACTATGCAATCTTAGCTACAGGGTAAAGGCAAATTTACAGCTAAGACTGCCCTCCCCCCCAAAAAAAAAGAAAAAAAGAAAAAAAGAAAAAGCTTGTGTTGATACAAAAATATTACAAAAAGAATCGCAACCAAATACGTTAAAAAGATTAGAAAGGTGACAAAGCACCAGGCTTTCAACCAAGGAAACATTACAGAATAAAGACGCAATATGACGTAAGGCCCTTATGTGTTCTGAGGATGTCTTGGTAAGGTACTTCATGATACTGCCACCCAGGGCTTGAATTTACAAAGAAAAACTAAGGAAGTTACCAGTCAGCAACTTTTTCAGTAATGGCACATGTTTTAAAGCTATTTTTTCCTTCTTAACATTCTTCTCAAACCCTTTCATTTTACCCATAACCTGGCAATAAGCAACTTAATTAAAAATAAGTATGCACACGCTTTTCAGTCTTTTACACTGCTCACTTACAACTTACTCAACTTACCGTATACTTTATGTCTAGCAAGTAGAAGACCAATTAACCACCAGCTCCATGCTACGGGAGTTTAATTACATCTGCAAACTCAAGCCCTGATTTCCCTGTAAAGCTAAAAAGTTTAATACTAAATGGCTAGGCAGAGCCCTCATGCTGATTGCTTTAACCATTTCCCTCCCAGCTGTGCCACAGCAGTATCGCACCCTGCAGAAGACCTGGATTCACAGAGCGGGAGTGGAAAAGGTCAAAAAGGCACCGTGTGACCTTAGTTGATTAGGCTGCACAGTCTCAAGTTTTTTTTTGTCAGACCCCTGGCACTGATTACTCTTATTTGAAAAAAAAAAAAAAAAATTACATATGGTACATTTGCAAAACCTGCACAGGAAAACAAACCTATATGTCATGAATTAGTAAAATCACTGCAGTTTGCCCTAAATCTATCTTACTGTGACTACAAAAATTGCTATGCTGCATACAGTGTTGTGAAGTTATACAAGCAGTGTTCATTTTCCCTCATATTTAGGATTGACCACAGTTGTCACGGCACTCTTGTAAATAGGATTTTCACCCTAGAAAAAGAAAAATATTTATATTAACATTTAAAGATATGAAAAAAAAGCACTGTGTTTGTAAGAAGTGTAAAAATTAGCGTAAGAAATTACCCATTAATGTTTTGTTTGTACACACAAACAGCTCAAGTCAAACTAGTTTTCCCTCCAGCAACTTGAACAAAGGCATGCTCAGCTAATAAAGCAAGGGGTTAGGGCATGGTCCTATTCAGCTTACACCACAGATTTCCTTCAAAGCTGTTGAACCTCCTATGGTCATCTCAGGGCTAAGCCATCGACTCAGGGGCTTGTCCCCCATGATATTTTTTAAAGAAGAACAGAATTGTAAACGTTGTTTGAAACAGTGATTGACCACAGACCACATTCTGCTAATAATAAACATTTAAATAGCTTATCTTGTATTGTAATTTAATTCTAGAAACGAGTGGAAAGGCTTGCAGTATTTTGATAGTACACATTCAATATTTATATTGAACATTCAGTACTTGTTATTCTCATTTTATTCCTGCAGGTCCCCTCAACCCCCATATGCGCAAAATGCACAATTGAAAGTAAGAAACTTCTGTACTGGTGCAAATACTGTAATAAAAACATTGTTTCTACTGGTATGAGAAATGCCTACAGAACACCCGCTTACATCTCTCTTGCCAAGATTTGAAAACCTCTAAATTAACCTTATTTTAAGCTTCCTTTGCTCCCGGGTTTCCTTTTATCTCAGTAAATCTTATTCCATTTACGGCACCCTTGCACACCTAACAGCTTGTACTCAATATTAATAGATAAATCTTAGTGGAAGAAAGAGCTACTGCTGGGACTCTACTGATAAAGCCTGGATTTGCAGTACTGTGCTCTTATCACAACCTGAACTTCAACGTAAATAAATGTTGTTTACCAGTATGAACTCTTCTGTGCATACAAAAATAATTCCCGAGGAAATTCAGTACAGTGCAGATATCAGCCTGAGCGCAGTTCTGGACAGAACCATATTTAGCCTTCATCAGCAGGAATAAGGGAATTTCTCTCTCTTTGAAGTTCCTCCCAATCTGAGATGGCCTATATAACCATATTAATTCAACTCTACTCTACTCAATTACACAGCATTTAAAATATTTCAGATTAAAACAATTTTTCCTACAGTCAATTAAAGGAAATCCTCCCCCTACACCAAACACCAGATGTGTCTTTTTTCAAGGTCATAAAGCTGGAAAGTCAACTGGGAATACCACAGAATATGCCAAAAGGTGACGAGGCAAGAAAGAAACCAACTCAGTGTGAAATTTTCACATCACAGTTCCTGGGAAGTTTATTGCCTTCTATTTGCAAGGGCTGGTATGGGGTAACTGGTCTGCCCCAACAATAGTAGCTGCTGCTATGGAAGACCATTTCGCTGGTGTACTGCCTTTCTGTCATGGTTCCTCTCACAGAAAAAGGGTGCTCCTCCTTAAAACTGGCTCCTCTGCATGCAAAGAGCAATGAGGCCCATCCAATCCTGTACTAGACCCGAGTGACTCCAGCCTACTCTCCCTAGAAGTCAAGGATCTCTGTTGACTATTCTCAAGATCTGAGTCGATGTCATCTGGCTTGAGGTGAAGGAAGAACTAAATGTCCAGTGCTGGCTGTACTTCACCAATACATAGTAACAGCAAAAGACCCTTCTTACCAGCTCCCAGGCCAACACTGTCCTAGTTAAAAGTATATCAGTTACTGGTTTGGAAAGGGATGGGGAGTTAAGGTTGTTGGGTGGTTGGTTTGGTGGTTTTTTTTTTGTTTGTTTTTCGTGGTTTTTTTAGATCATGGAAACACAGTGTTGTGGCTAGTTCCCAGCTAGACAAATTAATCAATGCAAAATTACTCCACCTCCCAATATCTTTATTAAAAGGCTTTGCAGTAGTAAGATGTAAATGAAACTAGAAAAACATCCAGGGAGGAGGGATTTGACCTGTAACTGAATTATCTCATTACGCCTCAAAGTTCTTGGCAATGTAGATTGTTTGTTTCCTAGCCAAATTTTAAATAGAGCATTCTTAAAAATATAGATCAGTAATGTTTATAATGCAGAGAAAGTATGTAACCTTAATAGGCTGTATCATATGCAGACTAGAAGATACTGCACAGCTGTTCAACAGCAAGATGTTAAGTAATACTTGTTACACTGTGTGTGTAACCTTCAGCATTTTACAAAACAGACTACCCCCAGCACATAGAGGGAGATACATGTTTACATTTTCTCATTTGCAGCAGCAGAGAACTGCTACCAGATATTGCAGGAACTGGTCTAAAGGTTAGGACTAAAACTTGGAGATGTGCAGGGTGCTGCTCATACAATTAATTTGTATTTGGAGTCAGGTCTGAAATGCAATTTGCATAATAAGACTGTACATTTTTTTACTATAATGCTTTCTCAAGAGAAACCAGAATTGCATAAAATGCTCCCAAGAACTCTCAGAAGCAGACAGTGGGGTTTAGATTCCTGAATAAGGCACTTAACTAGGTGTCTCCCCACGTCAGCTGAGTGTCTCGGTTCCCATTACACATAATGGAGATTTAGTCAACACAGAGAATAGCTTAAGCCAACCTTACGTTTGATCAGCTAAATGGCTTTTGAGGCTCTGCTGCCTATAACCGCAGCAGAAGCGCCCGATGGATTTGCAATTCCTTCCCTGCTACCTTCCGTTAGACGGGCAGCGACAGCCCTGGCCTTTCCAGCCACGCTTGACCAGCGTGTCTCAGCCCCGGCTCGGCGAGGTCTTCTACAGCTAACTGATCTTTAAAACTAACATGGAAGTAGTAAATGGATGTCCACTAGTCTAACACAACTCTCACCTTGCTCAGGGCCTGTCACAGCTGGTGCATGGTATGAGCTTTCAGAGATTAGCAGCATTCCAGATTTTTAACTGGCCACTAAAACACAGTATTCCAAACCTGCTGTCTTAGATAAATGCTACTGTTTTTAAATAAATCAGTTTTCTTTATGCTTTACGCAGATAATACACTGGTTTAAGCATGCAAAATTAGGGAAAACACTTTTGCCACATGCCCCTATAAATGAAAACACCATGCACACTTAAACCAAAATAAAAATTAACAAACAGTAACTATGTACAAGATCAAGTGAAATACATTAAAATAAGGACGGAGGCATTAAAAAAAGAAACTACCTTCAGCAGAGAATAAAGAGCTATGTTCTTGCAACAGTATTCATTTTCAACTACACCGGGCTGTTCAGAAGGTAACAGTTTAGTCTAGTGTTGCATAAAGATGAACATACTATATAGGATATTTGATTAACCTTCTTATTCCTTTTTTTTGCCATGGACTTACTGTTTCAACAAATCACTTAAACTACCTTTATAGTGGATTTAAGTCCTAAGTCACTGCAAGAAACTGCACTTTAGGATATTTAAACTCATCCACAGACATTGTTCAGGAGGTGTTTCTTACTATTTTCAGCTCTCATTAATATCCTTTGCTATTTTACAGTAATATAAAGCCAGTCATTTGTCAACCTGTAAATACGGCAATTGCATCAGAGGCTGAAGCAAAGGCCAAGGTTAAGGGCAATACAGACAACAGAGGGCGTCATCTACCATGCCTGGGAGACTAGAGGAGAGCAGCTAGCCTGCTATTAAGTAAATACTCTTTTAATGGCACAAATCTAAACCAGACAGGCAGTGAAGACAGCAAGGTCTGACAGCAGTGAAAGGACACTAAACAAGTAGCTAGGCTGCAGGCCAAGAGCAAATTGAACTTGGTTCAACCTAGCTGGCTTGAGCATCAGTTGCAAGGATACTGTGGTGACAACTCATTTGCACATCATGGACCAGGACTGGTGAAGTACTTGGGCACTTGGTGCATGACAAGCTTCGTGGTGCTGCAGTTTACTCACTGCAGTAACCAAGCCACGTGCAAACTGCACGCAGCTTGGTTTGTTGTATACATATACACCTGGAGGGAACCTACTGCAGTGCAATTCTCTCATAATGGGTTTTCAGGTGACTTTCTTTCCTCGGCCATAGAAGACAACTCTATACTGTCCTGGTTTCAGCCAGGATAGAGCTGGTTTTCTTCACAGAAGCTAGTGTGAGACTGTGTTTTGGATTTGGGAGGAGGAACTGTTGATAATGTGCTGATGTTTTGGGTTGTTGCTGAGCCATCAAGGACAGTCCAGCTTCTTGTGCTGGCCTGCAGCGAGCAGGCTGGGGGTGCACGGGGAGCACTTTCTTTCTTCTTTCTGTCCTATTAAACCGTGTTTATCTCAACCCACGAGGTTTTTCCTAATTCTCTCCCCCGTCCCACTGGGGGAGGGGGAGTGAGCGAGCGGCTGCGTGGTGCTTAGTTGCCGGCTGGGGCTAAACCACAACAGTCCTTTTTGGGGACAGAAAGAAAGAAGGAAATAATAATGATAATACCAACAAAGGAATGTACAAGAACAAGTGAGGCCCAATACAGCGATTGCTCACCACCCAGTGATCGACAGCCCGTCCCCGAGCAGCGATTTCCGCCCCTCGGCCAACTCCAGTTTATGTACTGGGCATGACGTCGGATGGTAGGGAATATCTCTTTGGCCAGTCTGGGTCAGCTGTCCCGGCTGTGTCCCCTCCCAGCTTCCCGTGCACCCCCAGCCTGCTCGCTGCAGGCCAGCACAAGAAGCTGGACTGTCCTTGATGGCTCAGCAACAACCCAAAACATCAGCACATTATCAACAGTTCCTCCTCCCAAATCCAAAACACAGTCTCACACTAGCTTCTGTGAAGAAAACCAGCTCTATCCTGGCTGAAACCAGGACAGTCACCTAAATGAAAGGTTACTTCAACCATCTAAAAACCCCAGAAAAATCTTAGTTATAGTGAAAAGGAGGATATTCTTCTTTTACTTCCTGCGGGTGACCTAGTCTGCCAATACTGATCTCCTCCTTTTCGATGGCTAATAAAGCTAAACCCACCTCCCTCTCGCCCCAAAGTTCTGATATTTCTATGAAAACCAAAAAGGATAAAGTCATGTTTAAAAAACCCACACTCTTTCATACTTTTAATCTTCACAGTGAGTAAAACAAAAAGGCAGAAGTCAATCCCTCCATTTACACAAGAGGAAATCTTTCTGCAAGAAACACATTTTGAGGAGAAATGGCAGCACTGAGGACACTAAATCCTGAAAGAGTTATGAGGCAGAAAACAAGAGCACAGAATGGAAGTTCCACACTGCATGGTTTGTTAGATGCTTGTCCTACATGCAACAAAGTACACAATTAAGTGAACAGAAGAGGAGAAGATAACAGAGACTTAACCAGGTGGATTATGTGAAATGTTAGAAAGCAACAAGAACTCCATTTCCTCCCCAGAATCATTCACTCTGAGAAGAAAAATGGAAAGGAGGTGAATGTGGTTGGTATGGCAAGCAAAATTAACATTTTTACAATCAATTTCGGACACATTGGAAAGTGAAATGATTGCAAAGAGTAAAGGAAAGTATATTCATCAAGGAAGGGCTCAGAATGCTAGACAAACTATCTGTTGTCACAGTGAGGACAGATAAGAGCTTAAATACTCTTAATTCATGCTTTCTCCCCTTGTTTTTCCTTTACAAAAATCTTTTGAGTCCAACACTGAAAAAGGGAGACAGCAGACATAAAAAAATATCAGAGATACAAATCCTTCCCTTCCACTGGCTCCTGAAAAAAGCCTTTGGATATTTAAAGGGATATATGCTGCCTTCCTCACTTCTTCATTCTGCTCTCTCTAATCTGGTGTCTATAATTCTTAGCCCTCTTCTGACATCCATTCCCCATCTCATCCTCTCTTTCCCACTCCTCCCCCAGCAGCTGGGGATCCCAGGGAAGGAGGGGAAACATCTAAAGCATTCAAAAAAGTACAACCTCAAAGTCTACAGAAGATATCCATCACTTCTGGTTTACTGACTTGCTCCTCTAGATATTGCTGTTTCTGAAGTCAGCATTTCCAAACAGAAATGAGGTATTCAGGTAGAGTTCAGGAAGGACTAAGAAACTGGGAGAAAATGCATCTGGAGGGGACAGGAACATTTCCTCCTCTCTTATTAATGATTTTTTGTATGGAGACCCCCAAGCTGGCTGGGCTACAAGGACTGTGATACCGGCAGTTTCAGTAGAAACAGGGATGGAAAAAATAAGATGCGTATTTAATTACCAAGTCAGTCAAGTATATGCATTTCACACTTAAATACAGGCTAGTCCTGTACTAGGTTAATAAGCCAAAGCAGTGAAAATAAAAATAAAAATCTGTAAGGCTACTCTGAATGTTCCTAGAGTTCCTAGAATGTTCCTCTAATAAAACCAGTGATATTTATAGGCTGAGATATCTGAGGAATATCTAAACTAGCTTTGCAAACATATCAACTTTAAGCCGACTGCTGACTTGAGGAAATAGAAGACAAATCCTCCCCTGAATGCTGCGTCTCTCCACAATCCAAAAAGCTTCTTCAATCCTAATAGCTGTTCTATTATATACCCACACATTTATCTACCAAGGGAAAAAAAAAAAAAAAATCTCACTTGTAGAATAGTTCAACCCAGTACTGGTGGTATTAGTAAGCAAGCAATCTTGCTGTCAAAACAAGTTAAAAATTTTCAGGTTGCATTCTTTAAAACCCCAGAATCAAAGCAGCAGTAGATAAACTGAGCAAGGCTGAAAATGTGATTAACTGAGTGTGACACACAGTGAGTTTGAAGTGACATGCAAAGGAAAAAAAAAAAAAAGGAAGAAAATGAAAGAAGATACAAACTGAAACTTAGAGACCAGCTTTACGTCCATAGTTTGGATTCTTGAAATTGTTAATAGGGCTCTTGTATATTGGATTTTCTTGCTGAAGTAAAAGAAATGGTCAATGTCGGATAATTCAACAGGAAAAAGAAAAAAGAAAAGTAACATTCTCAACTATCACTGAAAAAAATCATGCTATATATAAAGAAAAGTGTTAGTAATTTTTTCACCAGCATAGAATGAATTAGTTTTCTTAAATAAAAACAAAATACTTCCTAGGAGATTTTTGAAAAGTACTCTCTTATCAAACATACATGGGTGTTGACTTCTACAGAACTGTAGTGACGGGTTTTTGATTAGCAGATTCCTCAACTTCCCAGAGGCAGCGTCCCTATAACCTATGGAAGCCTATAGACTGTAGGCTTGTTTTTCTTGCATACTTTTCTGTTGACAAGGGCTGGGAAGATTTCAACAAACCAGTACCAGCTATTACTTTGTGGCCAGTTATTGAAATCTCCCAACTAAACCTGTATAAGTATTTACAAGATCTTTCATAAGCATAAAATTTTCTCCTTCATTTTATATAAAAGTGACTTTTTTTTTTCTTTTTTTTTTTTTTTTTGCTAGTGGTAACACATAGTATGTTTTAAAGTTGGCTTAAAATAAGGATATTTCTGTTCCTCCATAAGCCAAAAGGCAAGAATACAGTCTGAAACATTTAAGGCATGTGAACAAAAGCCTTCTATTCTTCCTCAACTATGTAGCTTTTATACAGATAAAAGTCTCTTGACTCACCGTATCCCACTTGGCATTCATCTTCTCCTTTTCAAATTTAGCAAATTCTCTTCTGTCATGAATGATCATTAGTAGTTTCCAAATCAATAACAATGCAAGTCCAATAAGAACAATTCCAGCAACCACACCAGCTACAATGGGAATGATGTCAGGGCCGCTGGGGCATTCTAGGGAACAAAGCGAGGGAAGCATGATTTTGCAAAATGGTAAAGGTAATGCATATCCAGATGCTTTTCGAGTTTTACTCTGTACTGAAGCCAGTATTTTGAATATCAGAGATATGCCAATACTACTTTCCTTTCAAATAATGGAAGTTTTGGAATGTGTACATCCTGTAACATTCCAGCTTATTTTTATCCTTCTAATTTGGGTTTAATATTAGCAATAGAACAATTCATGTTCTCATGAAAAACCTACACACTGCTAACCCCTTAAGCTATTTATCTAGAGCATTAGAGCAAAATAACTAGCAATTGTATTTTAAACGTGCAAGAGCTCCGAGTCAAAGGTGGAGCTGGAGGGATAAACCAGCTAGAGTACAAATGCATATTAGTAAAACAGTCCCCACATACTCTATCAACAGCATCACAGAAAAAGGGTGTTCCTCTTTTTAGCTCAGATGGCTGTTATTGTTAGTAGATAATACATAGAGATAAGTAGTAACTTTGCTTCTGAGACAGATTTTTTTTTTTAAGGATATTTCCTCATCTTGGGAACCGATCTCTGCTGAAATAAAATTTAAAAAAAGGCACCTCCTCTTTGGATGAAAAGATCATGTACTTTCAAAATAAGTGAAATGTGTTTGAAAATAATAATACAGATGCAAAATGATTTAAGGTGACTGGCACAGAAATAATAATCGCTCAAAATAAACCCCAAGTTTTCTATAAATAAAAAATTCCCAATAATCACAAACTGGACAAGGGCTTTTGCAGAGCTCAATGCACAGACTGAAGGAGTCAGAAGCAAATAAATGCAACTCCTGTGCTGTCAGTAGGAATACTGCTTCCCCCTAAACTGCAGGCTCCTAATCTTGGTAGGTGCCTCTGCAGGCGTGAAGGAAGTAGGAAGGGACATGATAGGAATTCCTTGGGAATCAGTATGGAACAAGTGTCTTCTCCACTGAATAGAGCTCTACTGAACACAGCTTCTTCCTTCAGCACTTGTATGCCACAAAATTAAGGTGCCTCCTGATGCATGACAGCTTGATTCAGCTCTTAACTAAACCAACAGAAGTTTATCCATAAAGAGAAGGTCAGATGCCAAAAGTGTAGGGCATGTGTTGACTTGTCCTAAAAGACAAGGCTCAAGGTCTTCGTCTATACTTTGGACTACATTTTTAGAGAATTTAAAAAATTCTGAATGGAAGCAGTATTTATTTTTAAAAGCTGCTAACCACTGGTCTGTATTAAGTGATGATGACTCAAATGATCAATTCTGAAGATTCCTTGATTATAATACAGCACTAAACCTTTCAGCACAGAAGGTGTGTATTTTTTAATCAGGCTTATAAAAATCAGGAGACCACACACTTATAATGCACAAAACCAGAATTTTTGCACTGTTAGATGCAACATCAACTGATTCAAACTGAAAATACTTTTGGTAAATAAATGGTAAATTACTGATCGAGCTATAGAATTGTTCTCTCTTTTTTGTATCAGAAGGTTGAACAAAATCAAGAATGGTTGACTATTAAGAATTAACTAAGCAAAAGGTTTTTCAGATCTTTTCTTGAAGGTACCTCAGTTAAGTAAAAGCAGAAGCTCCCAGCATGAAAGAATTTAAGCAGTTTGCAGCATTGTACACATTCTGTGTACTAAAAAACCAAGAACACCCAACAAAACCCCACAGATGCCAATGTTTCTAACCTGTAGCACAAGTCCAGTAAAAAAAAAAAAAAAAAAAAAAAATCAACATTTAGATAACTAGGACTTGTTACAGGAGAGGTAAAACAAGCCTGCAAAGTATGGCAAGTGGAAACATGAAATGCTTTAACAAATATACGTATCTGATTGACTTTTTGTTTTTAAAAAACAAAAGCTGTCTGTGTCAGCCTAAAGATTTGAAAAAACTGGATCTACAGAGACTTAGTTTTTTCTAAAGCCATTCAAGCTCCAGACATCCACAACTGTCACTCATGCAGCAAATCAGCTAGAGCTACCTTGTTGTTAATTCATGCAGTTGTTGTGTACTACAAAGACAAAGGGAGAATAAGCAACATCATGTTCATACCTGGTGTCTCTACTACATGGACATTGGCTTCACCATTTGAGTTGACGGAATATGTGAAGTAGAACCAGCAGTCATCAACATCCTTCTCTTTGCAATGAGACAATGGATCGGGCTGTCCAGGCTGTGGCAACTTGTCTCGGCTTTCCACCCGTGTCATGTTGAAATACATACATTCCTGAGAACATGTTTCCTTCTTTTCTCCCTTATCAAAAGCTCTGCATTGAACACAGTCCCTGTGGAATACAAATCAGAAGCAATGCTTTTAAATAGGTTCACGAAAGATTTCTAGCATTTAATCGAAAGAAACATAAAGGAGAAAGTGTGGGGAAAAAAACCCAACAAAACCAACTCTTTTCAGAACATTTACGTATTTTGTGATAAAAAAAGGCCCTCTTTACTAAATTCCTCTGTCCCTGGATGACCCACAGGCTTCAAGGATGGGGTGGGGGAGTGTGGGAAATGAAAATAAAAATGACCTCAATCTCTACAAAGGAAATAAGGCTAAAACTTTTTCAACCCCTCCACCTGGAAAATGAATACTCTCAGAGAAGGCAGTGTATGAACAGAATACTTACAGTGAAACAGTATTTGAGAGACAGACAGGTTAAAAAGAAACTGAGTGACAAGCTTTACAGCAGGATATCACTCTAAATAAGTCATTGAAAAAAGCAGACTGAGCAGGATTTTTATACTACAAAGACTGCACTGAGAGAAAACCTTAAAGTCAGCTGCACAAAGCCAGGAATCAGCCCAGCCACCAATCATAAACTTATTTCAAAGTTTCTGTGCAGAAAACACTTTGTTTCTAAAAACCCGTATTTCCAAAGGCACGGATGCAAATTTCATTGGCCCACACAGACCTAGGTTTAGTTTTCGACTGTCAGGATAGTCTGACTTTTTCAAGAGTATTTCACAATAAAAGTTTTAAGCAAAAAGCTTAGCTAAAGTTTTATCTATTCTGGAAATTGCACGGTATACTTATGCTTTTGTTACATTAATTACAGCCTGTCACATTACAGTCCTATGTTCCCTCCAGTTCTGCAGAAAGTTGGCTGTCGGTAATCATACATGAAATAGGGGAAAGCTGTAACTTGCCCAAATCAATCTGAATGATTAAAACTGATTTAATGTAATATACACATTTCTATGCCTAAGAAAAAATGGCAGGGGAAGAATTTAAGAAACAATTAGCCTACTTGGTAGCAATCAAAATACTGTATTAATAATGTTTTGTTTGTAATTAGTGATTCTCACCCAACAACTTTTACTGTCTAGGGGATGATATGATACAATGTCCCTACATTTCAGAGTAGAATAAAGCACAGTTATAAAAAGCCTCATTTTAAAAATTCTGCACATGTAAGTATCACAAACTCAAATACACAGAAGCTGGGACTTCGTTTTCTAGGTACTTACTTGTGCTCTGGACAGACACCAAGGCAAGTCTGACACGTTTCACATGTGGGGCCTTGGAATTTAGGATCTGTACAATTACAGGTCCCACATTCGCAGGTTCCTCTTCCGTTGCAAATCTGCCCATTAGATGCCATACATGGAAGAGTATCCAAAGAACAATCGCACGCACTGCCAGTGAAGTTGGGGAAACACTCGCACACTCTGCATTTGCAGATACCGTTTCCTGTGCATTGAAAAGATATTTCAGTGAAATGAAGTCTAATATTAAACATAAAATTTGTGACAGTAAGAAATAAATGTTCACCATCTCAGGATAGATACAGGGAAAAGAAAACCCTGGTGGAAAGATAATGAAGACACCAATGAATTAAGAGGCACAAAATAAATTTTAGCTCCTTGAAAAACTACTTACAGGCGTTTCTTCCCTTTTCCCATTCTCCTACGTTTGGACTTCCTTTCATAAACAAAGTAACAAGACTAGGGAAAGCTGATCAAGAACAGTATAATGGGATGGCCATATCTCCTGGCTGGAGAGCATTACAGCACTGCTTCAGTTCACTATTTTGTACATATATAGACGCATCGATCACTCCTGTCTTTGTATCTATCACTATGTAAATTTATAAAGCAAGACCTAAAAATATGAGGAACGCACTAACTTAGACTTCACAACACAGAGAAGTGAAACATCTTTGGCTCCCTAGAACACCACAATTCAGCTGCTGTACTTCTGACCTCATACATCTAACCAAACTTTATGCTCTTTACACTCCCTACACAGGCAACAAGGTACTGGTATCTCCAGAAGGGTGATGTGAATGAAATGGAAAGATCTGTGGCTACATCCCTCCTCCACCGAGAATAAAGCGTTTAGGTCAACACTTATCTGTCAGCATATATTTTCTAACATCACCACCATTGCTCCTATCCTTTGTGGAGCTGATGAGCAGTCAGTGTATTCTGAGCAAGGTAGACAAACGAGGTATACTTATAATTTGGTCAAAGCTTAGTGGCTTTTCTGTTTTATTTTTTGTATCACAGTCAAATCTGAGGTAGTAGTTACACTCCTACCAGGTACTTCCACGTGCAAAGCAGCCTAGGGAAGTTATAGGACAAAAATACATGCAGCAAAATAATTTAGACACTGGCCGATGAAGCATTTTCTACATTGCTTTTGATTTCAGGAATTAACTGCCATCAGTCTTGTTTCAAGCACTTAAGGTGTTCTTCTGGATCTTGCATGTTCCAATCTGCACTTACCTTTCAGAATAGTCTCACTGGTGTCTTGTCAAGCACTCACTATTACAAGTAAGCTGAAGTCATTATCTCTCTTTATTGACGCAGTGGTTACACTGAGCCAGTATAACATTATAATCTCAGGCCAGTTGTTTCACCGTTCTGTACTATAATACCTGAGGGTAATTCTGTAATAAACAGCAGAAGTCAAGTTCACTTTACATCCTTCTTGGAGCTGTGATTCAAGGAAGGTGAAGTGTATATTAACACATTATATGTTCAAGATCACAGAGATCTGTTTATTAATAGATGTTTTCAATCACTAAATCTGCGGATATTCTCATCTCCCTTATCGAGTAGCTATGATCTATAAGCTAAGTATCACTACTCTACAAGGTAGAGTTGACAGACTTGTAAACTGCTGGCCAGTTTTGCCTGCACAAAACTCTGAAGTAGTTTCTCACCTCCACAAATCAAACCATTTGATCGATCACAGTTGAAGTTATCACATTCACAGTATTTGCCAGAATACACTTCATTGGTGTTTTCTCTTTTCTTGCATACACATTGTCCACAAATGCATTCTCCATTGTTACTGCATATTTCTGTACTGTTCTCCCTCCTGCAGTAAGCATCCATATCCTCACTATTTACTTCATCTGTACTACATTCACATAATCTTCCAATACGTCCTTCGTTACATCTGCAAGGTAAAAACACGATTGAAAATACAAACTTAATTAAAAGTCATACAATAAAAAGACTGCAAAAAATAGTAAAAAGAACAGGAGTAAAAGTGTCTATTTTCTCAAGGGATATTCCAAGTTAAACTTCAAATGAGATTGCCAGCTAACATCTATATAGCCATTCTTGAAGGTGCTGCAGCAAACTGGACTAAGTTGCTCCTACACTGATTACTCGTTCCAAGTGAGAAACTGTGTGTCGCCACCTCTAAGCAAGCTGCCGCATAAGCCACTATTAATCCCTTTCTCACGCGACAGAACAATAACTATTTTTAAGTGATAGTGACTGTTCACTGTAGATGCTCTCATCTTTCAATGAAAAGATTTCCCATGGAGAGCAACTAGGCAGGATGACACCAAGCTGGGTGGTGCGGTTGACCCACCTGAGGGACAGGATGCCACCCAGAGGAACCTGGATAAACTCAAGGAATGGGCCCATGTGAACCTCATGAGGTTCAACAAGGCCAAGCACAGGGTCCTACACCTGGGTCAGGGCAACTCCCATATCAACACAGGCTGAGGGATGAAAGGATTGAGACCAGCCCTGCCGAGAAGGACTTGTGGATGAAGGTATTGGTGGATGAAAAGCTGGACATGAGCCGGCAATGTGCACTCACAGCCCAGAAGACCAACTGTCTCCTGGGTTGCATCAAAAGCAGCGCGGCCAGCAGGTCAAGGGAGGTGATTCTGCCCCTCTGCTCTGGTGAGACCCCACCTGGAGTCCTGTGTCCAACTCTGGAGCCCTCAGCACAGGAAAGACATGGACCTGTTGGAGAGGGTCCAGAGGAGGACCACAAAAATGATCCTCGTGATGGAACACCTCTCCGATGAGGACAGGCTGAGAGAGTTAGGGTTGTCCAGCCTGGAGAAGAGAAGGCTCTTGACCTTCTTACAGCCTTCCAGTACTTAAAGCAGGAAGATAAGAAAGATCGGGACAGACTTTTTAGCAGGGCTTGTAGTGACAGGACAAGGGGTAACGGTTTTAAACAAAAAGGGTAGATTTAGACTAGATCTAAGGAAGAAATTTTTCACAATGAGTGGTGAAACACTGGTACAGGTTGCCCAGAGAGGTGGTAGATGCCTCATCCCTGGAAACATTCCAGGTCAGGTTGGACGGGGCTCTGAGCAACTGGTCTAGTTGAAGATGTCCCTGCTCACTGCAGGGGGGTTGGACTAGATGACCTTTAAAGGTCCCTTCCAACCCAAAGATTCTATGATCTTTAGAGCTGCTGAGCAGATATCTTTCGGGACCAGCACTTCTCATTGTCAGGGTTAAAAATATTGATGAAGAAATGGAGGTTTCTCTTGTTCACAGCAGTGACTGATGAACTGTTGTGGGGCATCAGACACAACACTTCCATCAGGAAATCACTACTGTTGCAAATGCAAAAGGCTGTTCTTACCCCTCAGTCTGTTCTCCCCTGTGTGAAACTATTGGGACACCAGTGACAGTGATACCAAGTTAAATAAGTCTTTCTACACAGGGATAGGAAAAACCTGCTTTCCTTATTTAAAGGGAACATCAAAAACTGACTGCAAAATGGAGCAATGTATCCAGCATTTATGTGGATATAAGCCAAAGTAGCTTATTCCTCAACTTACAGAACACCAAGCAGTTAGGGGGCCATACCTTACTCTTTCAAACACCCCGTTAACTACCACCAACAAATTCACCAGGCAGATGTTAGTCCGTTCTACACCAAAAGCCCTCTAAGACTAAACTCAGTGTCTTTTGCTTTCTTTTTAATAATAGTGACATATTAAACCATGAGGAATGAGACTTACAATTTCTTTTTAATAATAGTGACATATTAAACCATGAGGAATGAGACTTACAAATTTAATTTCAGTGACAGTTCATTGAGGAGGAACCAACATTGTTTGCCAAAGTCCTGAATCTTGCTTTCTTAGAGAATTACTTAAATTCATTCTGCTTCTACCATTCTCATCTCAATCAAGTGTTTCCAAGAAAAAGTTTTCATTTTTACTGTAGGTTTTTTGGAGGGGGGAAAAAAAAGGCTAAAACCTTGACTTACTAAGTTGATCTTCAACGAGTCTCCACTGAAACTCTAAGACTCTGTTTTCATTGTCTGTCATTCATTGTGTGCAATTCCAGAAAACCCAGTATCATCTTTCTTAATTTTCAAATGTGTAGTAAGGAATACATGTCTAATCTAATCCCTGTGATGGGCAATAACAGACATTTCAAAGGCATATGTAGACAAAAAAAGTAATACATAGTCTGAATGTTTTATAGATATACGCAATTAGAAGAAACATTTTAATAAGACCCCAAAAAGTTCAAAATAAAGTAGGGACAAGAGATTGGGGATGTCATTCAAAAATAAAAGGTTGTTCTTTTGCAACTTTTTACTCCTCCCTGCTATGAAACAACTGCTGCCAATCTGGGTAGCAGCTGTTACCAAAAAAACTAGGAAGCCTTCAAATTTCTCAAAATAGGCAGACCTCACATTAGAAGGATATAATTATATCAGTATGAATACTTGCAAAAATATCACAGATTAATCCCATTCGTTTTGTTCCATAAATCCATAATTTTGCCATATCACATGGACCTCAAAACTAAATAAACAGAAAATCAGTAAGACCTGTATCATTTAAAGGACTGACTCAAGGCCAAATTTGAATTCCAACTTGTACAATAGTGCCAATCTAATCATGAATACTATGAATTCCAGCATATGGATTATTTGCAGAGATAAGACAGCATGTCAAAATACCATAATAGGTCTGTAACAGTAATTCTTGTCCTTTCACTAAAAAAAATTAGTAAAACCAAATAAACCCTAATTAAGCTAACAAAAGTCTTGATCGTATTCCTCTTTTGCAAAAATAAATAAAATGTCTATTTGTTTACCTGCATGCACCACATTCAAATGTTCCGTTTCCTTCATGGCAGGCTGGACTATTAGGTTCTCCTTCACTTTGACACTGACATTCACAGATGAACTGGAGATTAATTTCCACTTCTTCAGTGAATCCCAGTGGTTTAATTTTAATTGTTTCATTTTGTCCTTTCTTTGGACATTCATTAGCTGTTACATTAATCTCAAATTTAACCTGCAAAGAAAAAGGAGTGCCACATTACTAAAAGGAGTTTTGTCTGTAAAAAAAATCACTGAGTGTTTGACATTTTAAATGAATTTTATGTTTGAGTAGCAGCACATATACTGTAAGTTACCTCATCTCCGATTGAAATGTTAGAACATTTCCTTCCATCTTCTTGTGTATCATTCACTCCATTCTTGCAGAAAGACTTATAACTGATTGTCACTCCTTTTGGTAGCTTACTGTTTTCCAGGATAACCTCTGAAGAAAGGGACTAAAACAATAATTACTAGCTAACTTCAAATTGAGTCGCATAAGCATTTTGCTGAAAAAAGACATTACACAACTATACACAGTCTAAGCACCAATCCCATGAGCACACTAGCATTAGTTAAGTTCCAACATGCCAAGAAACAGCAACCTGGGGCTGCCTGTGGTGACCCTTTCTCACGGCTGAACCCTGTTATGCAGGGTCAGGGCAGATCTCTACAGACACTGGAGGCAATTGTTTGCCCTGTGTACTCCGAAGGAGAAATAGGGCTCATTTACACAACAGAGCCATGAAGAATATATTTTGGGGACAAACCCAGGAGTCCCTAAGGTTGACGTAGACATTTTCTTTGGGGTCAAGAGGTTGCAAAATGGCCCTTTTCTCTTCTACATGGAAGGCAGGCAAGAACTGAAGATGCTGAATAAACAGTGTGGTTTTTAATTGTGGATTTTATTTTTCTAAGGGAAAACATGGATGATAATGTTTTCTTTGTACTCTTGTTTTAAGTGGGTTTAAGAGTACATCATTCTAATCAAAACTCTTAATGCCATAGTGTCTATATGCCTAATATGGTCTTACTGCAATGGCAGTATATTTATAGTATAGTATACTAACTTCCTATTTTGTAGAAAAAAATTAAAATCCGCCTTGGAGTATCTGCCTGAAAAAAATCGTAACAACTTAGAAGTAAGAAAATTAATACAGCCCCAATAAAATCTGAACTTACATTGTATGCATCAATGATCAGCTGAATCACATTGCTGGAGTTTGAAGACAATGTTCCCACTGCTGATTTTGGTATCAGGTTTTTCAATTCCTTTAAGTATTTACAAGAGTAAAAGGAAAATTACAGCCTTGCTAACAAACAAAGTATAATTTGTGCTATAAATATCTGTATGGTGATACAATGCTTTAGCTGACTAACTAGTCAAGATCAAGCACTTCAAAAAACAAGATTAAAGTGCTGCCAGTGATCTTCATGATTTTTGAGGTTATAAACAACACTACTAGTATAAACAAATATGCAGCCTTTTCTTCTCTGCATTTTTATGTTAAATTTGGTAATAGAATACTACAACCTTCTCTTGTACAAGTTGACCACATGTAATATATCTTCAAGATCTTAAAGAAGCAGCCCCACATTTCTAGAGCATTAAAGATAGGCAGATAAAAGATGATTTCCAACAAAAAAGAAACAACTCACATTATAGGTAAAAAAAGAAAAATACCTTGTTAGGTTAAAATGAGGAAAAATATGTGTCTCTTACACAGTCATTTCCTATTTCACAATCACATCCAGCAGTTTAGTTAATTTTAAACATCAGGAATATAAATAGACCACAGAGAACAAAATATGCTTTTTCATAAGTGTGTCTCTTGATTCAGTGTCCACCCCCCGCCCCCATTTTGCTGTAAAAATGTTCATAAAAAGTAGCACTGAAAATATGCTCTTCATTCCTTCCTACCTATAAAGAGGGGCAAGGAGAAGGGGCACTTTCTCCTTGGAAATTACACGTGCACTCAGTACCAATTTGACCAAGTTAAAAAGGCTTAATAATAAAAATGCAAATAGTAAAATATTACTTCCATGATCACTCACTTCTATATTTATTTTAATTTCAAATCAAGCAATTTTCATGATTTCAGAGCAAATCTGAGTCAGTCTTAGTGCTTGAGGGAAAAAAGTATAGAGATCAGAAATATGTGTTACTTATCTTTACCTTATAAACTGCCTGAAACTCTTCAGTAACAGCAAAGATTGTCTGAATATTGTTCTCACTAAGCTTCTGTACCAGATGAGCAATAGAGGGATAATCCTATAAAAATCAAGCGTAAAATGCAATTCAAATTTGGGACACATGCTAGAAAACCACCAGAAAGATTTTGACATCGTAAATACAAATCACTTTTAGAAACATACATAAGACTTCTAACTAGCCAGCTTATGTTACAGCTCTAAAGTGCAAACAAACATGCACTGAAAAGATTCCATATATGCCCCATGAAGATAGGTGTCTTTTAGAAGGGACTACAATAACATTATCTTATTCCCTGCCACTTAAAGTTTCCAAGTTAAATTCCTAATCTCAGTGTGCTCAGAAAATTACCTTCGGCAGTTTTCCCTATGGTTTATCTCAGTGAAAACCACTACTTTTTGCACTATGTCATAAAGGAAAAGATCAAATGAAGCCAAATTAATTTTAGTTTTTTACTGAACAATACTCACTTTAGGAACATATGAACATGCAAACTTTGTAAAGCTTATTGTGTTTATCCCATTCTTCACATGTTTTTCTTTTTACCTTTTGCCTGATCTACCTATCAGTAAACCATGAAGGCAATGTTGTTAAGCATACTTTTATCATAAACTCTGCATCATAAGATTTCAAGCAGTCTTAAAAAAACTGGCTATGGAGCTTTCTATTTTACAGTATTTTTTACAGTAGTAAAATACCTCTGAACACAAAAACTAGCAAAATGATACAATGGGACACAGCCACCACAGTTTGCCAGTGGACATGCAGGATTATTAATTATTAAAAAGGTTAAAACCCAACAACACAAATCAAAGTTGCCATTTCTTGAAGTTTTCCAGCTAAGACTGAATTCATTCTTGCACATTTGCCTTAGTTAAGCTAAAGCCACTTAATACAGAGGTAAATGGGTAACGTTCAAAAGATATAGCAGCCTGAAGCTATACCAGATGACCTGATGAGCTTTTTTGAGCTTAAGTGTCACAAAATATTAGTTTCTGTAGAAGATGATGTAAAGACTTACATAATAGTGGCTCATTGTGTACATATTATTTTCCAGGTGACATTTCCCATCATTTGGTAAAACAATTCCACCAAGTTTACCATCTCCTGCAAAGTGAAATCCAGCATCTGTGGAAAACACTAGTAGTCTTGTAACGTTTCTCCAGCCAATTTGTTCCTTTGGAAACGAAGAGATGGAATTTTGGTATTTTACACCAATTTATTTTATAGCAATGGAGACCAACATTTGAGAGACAAATGCATGAAAAAGTAGGCAGACTTAGGAGAAGTCATACTGCAAAAGCGTCACCCTGGAAATCATGTAATTCACCCAAACCTTAAAAGCACTTACATTTAATTAAATGTCTGCTCTAAAACACCTGCTGTAGGCTTTTCACCAAAGGCATGACACATTCTTTTTGAGATGTACTTCGGTCTGTTCAGTTCTCATTAGAGTATCTGAAGAGCGTTAGAGTTTTAGAAATAGTGCGTGTCAGTTCAGCTCTTTATTGCCCCCAGGTCCACTTCTATGTCACTACCAAGCAGCCCAAGCACAGAGGATAATGTCAGTGTGTGGAACACTGCTGCAATCTTGAATTGGAAGATTGTGGCTTCCCAGCATTAGGCTCTGAAGAATCATCAGGCCATCAGATTTTGCCAATCTAGTCCAGATTCACACCCAGCGTAATGGTTGCCAGAGGACTGCCCTTTTTCCACCCACCCACTAGCAACCTGGCCCACAATTGCAGGGTCTAATTCTGTGACTTGCCCTTTCCTATTTTTTTTTAAATTCTTCCAGAGTTGAAGCTCTAGTTAATTTAAGGGGTGAAGGCCTTATAAAAAAGGTACAAAAAAAGAAAAAAAAAAAACCACCACAACCCCCCCCCCGAAAACTTATAATTAACACTGTACTTTTAAAATAAGACTCTAGAGTGTTTCAGAAAGTACTGACTCCATTGATCAACAGCATAATAATATTGTAACAAAGCAGTAAACTTGGGTATCAATTTTTGGGAGTCCATGCTGTACAGGTGCATAGAACAGTCTGTCAGACTATGGAAACATCAAAAAAAGAATGCAGTGATCTAGATCAGATCTTCAAAAATAAACAAAAATCAGGTTTCTATCTACTTATGTCTGAGATGCTAGTAGAAGTTACAATTCACCAAACTGTTCTGAAACAACAACTACAAGAAGCATATAAAGCGTCGAAATAATTTGAGAATTATTGCTTACTTGGGATTTCATACACTTTTGAGCAGAATTTGACTCTTCTTTTACAGCAAAATTTAAAAACTTTGTCTTTGGAACACATCTATCTGCTGTCAACATGGGACTTTCACATTTCACAGTTTCATTCACTCACTAGAGGTCTGTATCCATGCAGCCTGCCTAGTCTATCTTGTCTTGCTAGCATGAGAGGACATGTTCAAACGTCAGTCACCATAAAACGGTAAGACTGTATTCAAACAATTTTTTCTAATAGAGCAGTAAAGAAAACTAATACACACTTACCCCACAAACTGCAACCTGCATTATTGCATCAAATCCACCTTCAGGAGAATCTAAATTCCCAGAAATGTGCTGTTTACCTACAAGTTCATTGAATTTGTTTCCTTCACTGGTAAGGCTGAGCACATTTTTATAACTAAATGGACTTGTACAGTTCTGGTCACCTGTACAGGGATTTCTGAGTTTGGCTGGTGTTGTACTTATATACGGCATCACAGTTTTCTCCACGAAAGAGCCAAAGCCTAAGACAGAACAATAAAAACCCTGTAAGTTGAAGAATGGACATCTCTTATTTATATTATAATACCACAGAATGCAAATGCATTATAGCTGAACTGATGTCAGAAATAGCTCTCATACTTGTTTACGTTCCACCTTCTCCATCAACACCAAATACTCTTATATTCCTCAACAGGTTCTATGTATTAAGAGTATCTGCCATAATACTGCTAATTTAAAAAAAAAAAATCCTTCATACATCATCATGTGAAAAACATCAGGAAGGAAATGTCTTTTTTTTTTTTTAAGAATAGGCAAATCTTTCTTACCAATTCGAAAGTCTGAAGTTATTTTTTCCATTTCTAACATCAGAGCTGTTCCGAGGCTTTTCACATTCTCTAAATCATCTTTCATAGAATAGGAGAGGTCCATAAGATAATAAAGATCAATGGGGTAGTCTTCAGCTCTCTTAAACTTTAATGAAAATGTTTGGGGTTCCCCTGTTTAAGAGATTGAACAACAGAAACCATTAAAGATTTCATAACTGCACTTGAAAGCAAAATGTCTTTTTAAGGAAAATGTTTGACATACTGATGGAGATTTTGAACTAAAGGCGAGTGATTTTTTTTCTCCTGTTAATTGAAATGCTTAACATTTAACAAATTATGATGAAAAAAATTTCAAGAAGTATTTCTTTCAAATATCCAGTTTCATCTTTTCAAGGTATTTTATCTCTCCATAGAAAATACTAGCCTGCCCCAAATCAAGCCTCTCTTAGGTGCTGCAATTTCAAATCTTTACACTTGCAATAATTTTAACAAGGTTCCCACAAGATCTAATAGCACAAATTTTCAATATCTATTTGCATCCAAGATAAATCCTGAGAATTTTTAAGGGTCAGTTTAAAAAAAAAACCCAAACCAACACAAAACAAACAGTTTGAATAGGTTTATAAAAGAAAACTCCGTTCTGGAGTTTCAAGTTACTTTGCATCAAATACAGGCTGAGAGGACAGAAATGATAGTGAGATAACAGCAAGTTACTCTTTGTTGCAATTGTAAGCCCAGACCCTGCGTTTTGCCAACAGAAGCATGTAGTCTCACCCTGATGTTGAAAGACACTGCAGAAGAATTACCCCCTTACCCCCAGCCCCTGGAAAATGGAAAAGTATTCTTTTGCCTATTATATATGAAATAAGGAACGAATTAAAAGTTCCGCCTCCCTCACTGGAGTTAAATGGTGATATTGCTGCTGAATAATTAGCACACATTTATTTAATATGATCAAAATTAGCACACTGGGGAAACCATTAGATGGGCAAAGTGAATAGCATACAGATCACACAGCTATGCAGCATGGTTTGCACAAAAAAACCCCAATGCAAAAAAAACCCTAAACAAAAAACCAACCACCAACCCTAAACGAAAAACCAACCACCAAAACCAAAACCTAAAAGCTTTAGATTTTCCTTAGCTGCTGTTTAAAAAAGCCTGCACAGAAAGCAAGTATCCCTCTCTGCAAGCACATAGTCCCTCATCAGAGACCTTATGATCAAGATCAGTATTTATAAAGTAATAATCTTTTGGGTAGTTAGGTTCTGGTTGCCTAGGTCCCTCATTTGTGCTGATGAAGAAATTTCTGTGTCAATAGAGGGACAATAATTTGGTTTGAAATTGGAAGGGTCACACTAGAAGTAAATGGGGGCAATACCAAAACTGCAAAATAACTTTCATTCCTTTCCTCTCCTCACCATGCTAAGCTTCTTCAGATCAACTTGCATTTAAGGCAATCACCATCACACAGCTGACCCCCGAGTACAGGCTCTTATTTCAGGTAAATACAAGGTAGCTGTTGAATGTGTCTGCTGCACCTAGAAACTCTCCTTAAGGACAATCTCCACTATGTTCAAGTACTGTATAAGCTACTGACACTGGGGTTTCCCCCCCCTCCATTTGAATGAAATAAAGTTCTCTTTAGTGGCTGGAAATGGTACACAACTACTTTGTTCTCATTACTGCAGTCCCGTGTCCACATCTTTAGTCTCTGGAAAGTATTTTACGTAGCAATACAAAAATCTTGCTGCATAACTACAAAACCATTCAGTTCAGACATGCAGACTTCAGGCAGCAGCAGTACTTCAAGGAAAAGGAAATGCTCTCATAACTTTTCTAAGTTTTTGCACACTCATCTCCATTATAAGAAGCCACATTGTAGAAAATCAACTACAAAACACAAAAAAACCACCCAGTTTCCCCTGAGATATGTATCAAACCACGCTGTATCTATTTTCTGTTGGGAATAAGTGGTAATATCTAACCTTTCATAAAAAACAAATAGTATTTGGATTATCTAAATGCCTTGGGCTGACCTGAATGCCTCTGCTATCATTCAGGTTATCTGAACAATAGTAGTTTCTAACAAAATGGTTACACATTCAAAACAAAAGATGCAGATGTCATGGTGACAGAAAATTATCTGAAGACTAGAATGAAACTGTTCTTACCAACTCTTAGTTTCAGTACTAATTTTTGGGGCTGGATCTGCGTAATGGCCTCTGGTTTCAGCTTCTCTGCAGCACCTATCTTACGATTTGTTACTTCTCTATCTTCAAGCACCTGTTTGCTACCTCTGGGATTTTCTATATCTTCCATAGGACAGCCTTTACTCTTTAGTGCTGCCAAGTCATCACATCTGGCAGATGTTGGTTCTCCTTCTTGCAAAAAGTCCTAGAAAACACAGGCAAAAAAGTATCAAGTTTACAGCTACCTGCAGTTATACTCTACCCACAATAACACTTTTTACAATGACTCCATCTTTTTTTTTTTTAGAAGTTCAGTAGTAAAACACACAGTCCTGAAATGTGTTATATTATACTAAATACACCAGTGACTATTATTTAGTCCAGGGCTTTGCATCTACTTAGACTTATCTGTGTATAAAATGTAAGCAAGATGGAAGTAAAAAAAAAAATGCCCAATGTCAGAAGCAGGACAGCTTTTTAAACTGGCTACTCTAAAAGTGACAGCAGGTGGAAAAAGGTCTCATCTTCACACCGCTCTCAATAATGTGAACCTACTTGTTACAGCCTACTTGGCAACTACCCTCCTTTTTAACTGTATTTTTTTTCAAAGGCTTTAATTAAAGACTATGTAAGCATACCTTGGCACTCCACAACCAAACAATGGCAATGTGCTGACAGAGCAGGGGAAAGACAAACGACAACTCTTTTATTTTGGGGAAATTCAATTCGAAAGCAAGATACATAAGCAAAAGCAATATGTAACTTCGTTCCGAACAACAAGTTACCATTAGATCAAATCTAAAAAAAGCTCTAAGCTCAAATATGAATAAATAAGGCTCCTAATTGAGAAACATGGCAATTCTGATCCCCCCTCCCCTAAACATGCATATAAATAAATAGATCTTAAAGCTTGTCAGCTCTTCATGAGTAGGACCTACAAGGAATCTGACAGCTCAAGGCCAAATTTTAGTCAGTTTAATTAAATGTTTAAAGTTTATGAGCTGGTTTGGGGGATAGTAAGTAGGTACTATATGGAAATAAATATACATTATCACATTCTAGCAAGAAACAGAAAAATTGCCCAGTTTTCATTAACAAACTGGAGAAGAGCTGTAGAAAACATTTTCTTCTGTTTCTAACCTGAAGAAGACACTTCAGCATATACTGGTTAAGTCACACAATTTAAGATTATCTTACATATTTTATTTCCTGAATTTAATTTTTTTTTTTTTTACATAAGAAAGCACTTCTTATGTTTCATACTGAAGCAAACAACCCACCCACATGAACCAATCTCCTACCTCCCAAGTCTATCAACAACAGAAAACTAAAATTTGAACATCTTTTACAAAAAAGAAAACCTTTAATCTCTTCCCCTACTCCACCTATGTCTGTCTAAAATTACCTCTTACTATAATGTCACTGGAAGAATATAATCAAGCATACCCAGACAGATTCCATGCTGGTATGATTTTAAATAACTATGAAAGAGCCTGTAAGGGTCTGGATACACTTAAGATTTAGCAAAGAAGTTGTAAACTCATTGTGAAAAGCAATTCTACTCAAATCAGGACATCAGGAAAATCACAACATTTGAATTTTTAAGTACAAATAAGTATCAAATTGAAGAGCTACAAGAAACTATTATTAATCAAAATAGACATTTCTATACATTTGAGATATTTACTAAAATTTGAAGCCATGGGGAAAAAATACAAACCGTAAAAGGAATCTTGCAATACTTACTGTGTTTTTACACCAACCACAGTTTGGTCCCGCCTGTATACATTCACCACATGATTTTGCATTAGCTTTTATGCAGTCACTTCCACCTAGCAAAGAATCCAGATCAATTGCTTCATTTATAAAAAGGTGCTAACACCAACAGAATTTTAGTTTGTTTCATCCGGCTTTGTAACTGTTAGTTCTAACTATGAACAGGTTAGTAACACGAGATATGATTGACATATTGCCATTGGCACTCATCTAAGAATGACGTATTTATCTACATAAATAACTGCTAAATATATATAGTTTTAAAGCAACATTAAACTACTGCAATGAAATAGAGTGGCTTACCTTGCTGAGCAAATCCATTCCACATCAAGCAACAGAGAACACCAGCCCATGTCAGCAACTTGAAATTAGTCTGAAACACAAAATCAGAAGACCAAATTGTATGGTTTATTGTAAAGAGTAAGGAAAAAAAAAAGTTGCATGAAACTGCAGACATGTAACCGTGTTTCAGGAGGCAAGGAACATGCAACAGATGCAAATCAAATGATCTTGCTTGTACCAGCTGGATAGTTTTGCTCTAATACAACCATGTTTGTGGGCTAAATTTTGTATTTAGAAGACATGAAACAGAGTAGCTTCTTCTTAAATTATTTTGAAATACTCTTATGGTAGATAAACCAGCAAGCTATGAGAAAGTTGGTGGGGTGTTGGGAGGGAGAACCCAAACCAATCTATTAACATCTTACCAAAAAATATTTATGCTCTCAATGCTATCAGAGAGAGACTTCTAAATAAAGACACCACAGAAATACAAGACAGAAGTAGAGCACTTCTATTCAAGTCTCTGTTTTAAGGTAAACTTCAAGGCCGTTTCCAGAATATTTTCCTTGTACTCTTCAAAGGGCATTTTACAGCCGAGCTTTGCACCTTATGCTCCAAACTAGAAATTTCCTTTCATGATACGGAACATAAAACATGAAACCCTGACAGAAAAAGTAAATACATACAAACTATATCATCTATATGTTTTAAAAGAAAAGATTTGAATGCTTATAAACAACAATTTAAGGTTACTGATTTGCCTTTTTCCCTAACTATTGGTGAGACTTCATTTAGTACTACAGAGTTAGGGTTACATTCTAAAAATAGGTTTCAAATAGACAATTTTTTTTCTAAATTTTCTTCTACTCTAACAGCAGGTAGTCAGCCAGGGTAAGTTGTCACATCTTTGAAATTTTGGTACTATTTTAAATTCCCTTTCTCTTTTACTCATAAGAATTCTGAGAACTTGGGCCCTGGCTGCCAATTTTTTGGGTCATCCTAAAATGTTATTGCTAATTAAAGCCTTTCCAGTCATCCTGGAAACATCAATATTCTTAATACCTTTTTGTTCTAAAAAATATCTTGCCAAGGAAAAGTGAATTTGGCAGTCCTTTAAAATGAAATTGTTATTTTCTAGAAGATATGCTATTATCCATATAAATTAGCAGCAAAGTGAGCAATACTTAAATTCGCACAGCAGCTGAGCTTTGGTTTTCCCCTTACTGTCTTCGGATCATTCATAATTGTTACTTTGCACATCCAGACCTGAAGGAGAAGGGATAGCTGCTCTAAAATCTGGTGGAGGAGGTTTCAAACAGAAGCCAACCCTTTGCTAAAAAATTGTATCCAACAACAGTATTAGATGGTTCATATTTTTCTGATAAATCACTTTGGCCCACTCTTCAGTGGATGCTGTAGCCAGAGGGCAGGGAGGACTTTAGACATAGGACAATTAAGAGAATTTGCTGTGGAATGACTTTGCTAGAAGTCATGCATATGCACATAATAAATTACTAATTAAAAAAACAAAGAAAAATTGAACTGTGAATTATACCTTAACTTTTGAGCATTGCCTATTGCACACGTCTAGCTCCGATTTCTCTCTCTGCCTATCACTGCATAGGTGATCAGTCCTTCATTCTCAAAAACTCTTTCATGAACGCTCTTTATTAAGTCCCCTCTATAAGCCATCACCTAAATCAAACCGGTGCAACCACGAGCCTCGATCAGAGGGAAATCGTGACCCAACAACTGCGAGTAGGCGGAAGACAGACAAAGGGACTCAATCAAGGCTAGAGAAAGACAGCGGTTACATGGCGTAGGAGCACACCTATCGGACTAGGAGCCCGGAGGGGAACGCCTTTTCAGGCTGCTCAACTTCTAGGTTCCTTCTTTTCTGGTTTTATGGTAGGTATGTTCTGTGCTTAACAAACCTTACTTCCCGCAAATGAAGGGATTTTTTTTTTTTTTTACTTTAGAAGTAGTTTTTCTTTAAGCCCAGCACTCGGTAGGCTTTTCAGTAAGAAAAAACCCCAAAGCTGCTGGTATCAGTTTAGCACTGTCTTTTCTATTAGGCAAAACGAGAAAATTATAAACGGTTCACCTTTTTAGGGCAGACGAGCAGCGGATGCACAGCAAGGCCGTGCAGGCTGTATAAATAAGTCAGCAAAGATGTGACACAGTGCTAAAACTATGACTAAGACCATTTGGAAGAGAAACGTTCCTGTGGAAATGCATCCGCATGATGAATGTAGTTCTGGGCACAGATTCCTCGTAAAGTTAACAGGAAAATGTCCTCTTCCATATATGGCTGAGCCACTGCCTCTCCTAAAGCACGCCGCTGCCGCGCCGCAGCTGGCTCGCTTCCCTTACCTCCGCTGCTTAACAGCTTTTCCTTCTGCTGAGGTTTGGAAAAACTCGAGTAAAGATTTGCTAATTCGGATTCAATTCTGATTGTCCTTTAATGCAAGCGAAGGTGCACCCTTCACGCTCCAAACCGGCTCCCGAGCCCTGCAGCAGCCTGGTCACGGCACCGTCAAGTACGTTCTCCTGCAAGTCACTGGTTAGTGCTGTGGAGTGCCCAGTTGCAGATTTTGCTATTAAGGGGATAAACCAAAACAAGTAATGCCTAACTACATGGGACAGCCAAAGGAGGCCTTTGGAAACCGTTGGTGGAGCTGCAACTAAACTCCGTGTCACTATTCAACCACAGATGATGGGAACAGAAAAGAACTCATTGTAACCAGAAATAGATGAAATTTTTTGCGCAACATGAACATATTTTCTATTATACTTGTTCTCCCCCTTTTTAATTAAATTATTGAAAAATATCCCAGAATCCTTGAAAAAGTGATATTTTATTTTCCCCCTGAAAAAAGGCAGCTCAAAGCTTACAAAAGATAAGCTTGCCAAGAACTGAAATCTCTTTAACAACTGTATCACCAGTTGGATCCTTTTTAAAAGGCTGCAAATGGTATGCTGTTGAAAAAATGATTTTAAAATTACTGCTGCACATAAATGTATTTCTGCAAATAAAATGTATTCTGTGAACCCTACTCTATTTTTGTTAAATATTTTAGGAAGACAAACATGGACATAACCTTGAATGTCTGGTCTCATTGCTTTCCAAGTTTTTTTGCTAACTGTCTCTACAAACAGTAATGCTTGAAGAGAATTTTTTCTTTACAAAACCAGCTTTGATGGAGCTCTCTGGAGCTTCTATATTTGAAGTGAGTGACTCATTAAGTGACAACAGGAAAAAGGAAGGATTATTTCTCCATAGTGAGACTAATTTTGAATTTGCCAATCAAATATTTAGCACCTTGCTATTCTGCTATTCATCAAGATATTTAGAAATTAAGTTTACTACTCCACAGCACTAAAGCCTTATGCAGCTTTTAAAACTTATTTATTAGAACAACAGTAGCATCTGGGCGGAAATTAACTGGGCAAATGGGCTCAAGAAAAAAGGGTAAGAGTTACAGAAACATTAATTCCTGTGAAATCAAGTATCAGTGGCTATAATGCTCTCCTTTCACCACTCTTCAGCTCAGCATTTCACCCCACTTGATGCAGGCCACAGTTTATACCGGTACTAAGGCAACATTAGCAACAAGCTCTCAGACCACTGCAGTATGGTTCAACTCCGCCGAGCAGCGTCTCGTCCGACCCGGTACTCCAGCATCCACCAAGCTGATGCCAAGCAAAGGAAAACATGACAAGGCATCTGCCTCTATTGCGTACCGAAGTTTGCCTTGCTGCAAAGCTTTCTACTGAAATACACACGCTTCAGACCACGGGGGAAACATTTAAATATACAGTAAGAGTTGAGCTGTTGTGTGGAAGCCACCTTTTTGAGGCAATAACCAGCCAGCCTACTTATTCACATGCCCACACACCACTCTAAACTTACAAACCAGAAATGAATAAGCAACTGACACTTTTGGACTAGTGTTCGTGCATCCTGCAGACTGACACCTCTTTGCATCAGCTGCGTTTTCATGTGTTTAAAGATTGATTCAGAAATGCTACATGGAATTGATCCCTCGCAGAGCTGAGATTATGTTTACAGCCACTTTCATCTAGTGTAAGGATGGAAAGTCACTTAAGAGAGCTGCTCCATCCTCCTTGTTATTACTCACCCTTGTTAATCAATCTCCTGATTGATTATTCTTACTGCTTTCCTTTCAGACCTGTGCTAGCATTAGTGCAGCCACCCAGGAGCGCTGGAGTGATGAAAAGATCTGGCTGAAACACCAATCCAACAAACAAAGTGGCTAGTTTCAGCCATCTGGGCACAAAAATGCTTCTCCTGGCATGGCGGAGGTCATGAGATGGGGATGGAGAAAAAGAAAGCGGGGGAAAAAAGCAAAGGATAATGCTCCTCAGCCACAGTCCGTGGCTGTATGCTGTACTACAGTGGTCACACAGTCAGCCCCCACCCCAGTCATCAAGGCTCTGGTTATAGAAAGAGCAGGAAGAGACATGTTTCTAAAATAAGCAGAATTAGTCTCTGGAGACGCCTGTTTCAAGACTTGATGGCTACCCTGCTAAAAAAGTTCCTTCTTCCCTCACTCCAGAAGGTTTACTGGCTTTAGCTGAGGGCCATGCTTTTCAGAGTGAATTTTATGGAGTGGCAAGATGAATCCCATTCACATTTCTGGGGAGGAAAAAAAAAAAAAAAAAAGACACAGCAATTTTCTTCACTGTAGAAACCAAACAACCCTGGTGACGTGGGACAGCAATTACACGGACACTACAGACCTCTAGCAACAACTCCTAACAGCCAGAACTCCCACAACAGATGTTGTTAAATACAAGCCCAAATTTGCCTGGACACGCAACAACTCTAAGCATGTCTGCTAGTACAACAATTTACTGTAAAGCAGCAATTCACTACAAAAGAAAGTCGTCAAACGGTATCTTGTTGCTCTGTGTTGAGAGAATTATATTACTCAGAAAGGAACAGGTACAGAAATTAAGATGTTTTACACCAAGGAGTTATTTTTGATTAAAACTTCCAAGTTTGTGGTGGAGCTTTTCCAACAAATCTTAAATAGGTAATTCTTCATTTGTGACCTTATCAGCCATCTTATTTACTTGATCAACGTAATTGCTACTGTAATACTGGATTATAGCTGGGATACACTGCCTGCACAGTAGATTCCAGGACCAGCAGAAAAAGAAACTACATGATGCATTCTTCCTCATGGAAGTGGAGAGTTGGGGTAAACACTGATGGTTGAAAAGCAAGAAATTTTAATCAAAGAACCAAAACCTTCACTCACCCTGCAAAACTGTTTGTTCCCTGGATATGGACCAGCCCTGTGATAGTTGCTGTCACAACAACTATCAAGTCACTGAAAAATCACCAAAAAGGATTGGATTCAATGGGAAAAAATGAGTAAGTGTTAGGTTCTGAAAGAGACTTGTGGGTCCGAAACCACTACTGAAAACCCAGCATGGGCACCTGCATCACATTGCCTCTTCAGCTGAATACATGAAAATGTTTATGTACAGGTTACCAGCAGGCTGAGGCCACAGCTCATGAGAACAAATCTAGAAGGCTATGCAGGGTGTCAGCTTATGTCCCCAGAGTATGGGGTGTTTGTTAGTTTATACAGGACACAGCTGCTTCAAGACAGAACAGCTATCTTCACAAGCACGCACACAGTTGGACTTTATTCCTCCTTTTATATAGAATTTCTTGACATTTGTTCCTGGATTTAACAGGAGCCCTCAACCTACTGACAGTTCTAAATAGTGGAATAAAAAGCAATTGTGTGTTTTTCTGAAAAGTATTTTTTGGTCTTGATTTGAATTACTGAGTAGAAACAAATCCACGCCAGTTAGGTGCCTGGCTACAGGGAGGGCGGTGAGGACAGAGATTTTTCTTGATAAGACACATAAATTTCCTCTATAATCAGAAAAAAAGAGGCACCAATTTCAGAACAACTGCGGATGAAGAAGTTTTCTGATATTTGACATCTCTCCACCTTGAGAAAGACAGATTCAGTTGCGATACAGTTCACGGAGCAGAGGGTGGTAACAGTTCCCAGATATTTTACAGCACTGAGGCATACCCGAGAAGCAAGAAAACTGGGCTCCAGTCCCTCCTCAGGGTTTGCATTCACATTTCCTGGGAATGCTCTACCAGCCTACAGGATATACTTATAAGAGCGCTCTCCACAGCTCTTATTAAACCAAAACTGCTATGCAACCAAGAATGAAAGGCACGAAGACAGAAAATGAGCTGATAAAGTTTTGACTCTTGTTTATCTACTGAATCTCTCAGATGGCGGGAGGCAGAAGACAAAGGGAAGTAAGATTCCAGATCCTGTTCCCTGTAACAGATATACAGATTTTACAGCATATTGTCAATGGGTAAAAGCAAAGAGAGTCCTGGCACCAGGATTTGGAGTATGAGCTTTATTTCTTTCTCACCAAATGCCCTAACCTGTAGGAAAGTGAAAGGAAACAGATGCATGTTCACATTCAAGACACAGAAGAGAGCCTGGACTGCAAACCTCCTGTATCATGTATGACTACTCTGACTAGTGCGCACCGAGCTGAAATCCCTCTCCAATTGCAGACCTGACCAATGTGAACTACATGGACTGCTCTATGGACTTCAAGAAGTTGAAATGAATACTTATCCTCCAATAAGCAACTAAAGGCAAACAGGGAGCTTCTGGTAAGCAAAGAGACCTGCTGCATTTAGACTTGTATGGAACATAGCAAACCTATTTAGGCAGGACAGATTACATACCATGTTTTGTTTCATGACACTGTATTTCTAGATGTGTTTTCATTAGCAAAATCCATTGATCATTTCACTTCATAAAAAAACCCCTGCAACCGGCTGCAAACCTAAATAATACTTATCATAAGCAAACCCAAGTTGCACATTGTAAACACTAGTGCTGCTAAAGCCTACTCGTCTTCTCATAACATATTATTCACATTTTCGTAACATATGTAACTTCTACTTACGAAGTCACACAAGTCCAGACTTCATGCTGATGATGGTGACAGAAAGTAAAAGAATGAGAAAAGACGCTCAGGGACAACGTGAAGATGCTGCCACTGACAAAAAGCCTTCACCTGTCAAGTCAGCAAACCCCAAGCACAACCTTGATCTCTTCCCTTTGTTCTAATGCCTTTTGGAGAGCACTGTGGCACCCGCACGACTAACACTGGTTAGTCAGCACCACTGCCGAAGTAGGGAGCTTTTTTTCAAATAGTGTATGTACCTACAGCCATGCACAGAAGGTTTGTAATTCAGGACTAGACCCCCTTAGTGCTAACATACCACAAATAATTACTAATTTAAGAATAACACTTTGCTGTATTAACCATCCTTGTCCCTACTTGGTCCTAATGCGGAGAAAGAAACTATCTGTATAATGTTTTCTTGACCTGTTGAATCTTAATTTGAAGCCAAGATTCCACAGTTTAGTAGTTGCTTTGGAAAGCATCTCAATGCTTGAAAAGCAAGTAGTACTTAGACACAGCTCATGTGAACAAACAACCTTTGTATGATCACCACATATAGGAAACTGTTTAAAAGCCAAGTGAGGAGCACTTTCTCATGACAATATTATTTTTTCCACATAGGTTTATTTAGATACTTTTACCAGGCAGTTATCCACAGACTGCAATTTATAGGGTAAACTCTGACAACTATATTTTGGAAAAGTAGACGAACAAACAGGTGTATTGTGCTTAATGTTCAACATTATATTAGGAGAGAAATATAACTCTGCATATTCTCAAGAGGAGCAGGCAGAGGCCTGCAGCTATGTCTAATTAAAACACCAGCAGTATGCTTTTACTGTTTATTACCTATGGCTTATACCTAGTTTCAACTGAAACATTTGCATCTTTTTCTGAAAATCCAGTTTGTAACTACTTCTTGCTACTCTACACCTCTCAAACTATTCTGCTTTAGTAAGTACAGAATAAAAAAGCAGAAGACCCCACCACCACACACCCGCACTCTTCCCTTTTGCTAAGAAATCCAATGTCAGTGCATCCTGCCCACAGAAAACCGGGATTCTTACAAGGACATTATGAAGTTCCTTGAATTTTAAGCAAGGACAAAATAATAAAACCTATTAATAAGCTGCTTATGCTAGCATGCAAGCACACCACAAAGACAGCACCTCTCTAATGCTAAACAGCTAGCGCACCAAGCCCATGGGTACCGATACTGTGGTTGAAACTACTATTTTCTGTATCTACAGCAGCTTCAATACATGTGCACCTTGAGTGCTTCCTACTTCAGGATAAATATGTAATGAAGATATGTAAGTGTTATGAACCAAAACACCTAATTTTTTTTCCCCATAAAACTGTCACTGTCAAAAACATCCATTTTCCATGTTCTTGCCAACAGTTTCCAGTAGTTCAAGTCCATCACAGCCTTAATGACTCAAAGCACGCTGTCTGCATGAATTTTTAAGAATTCTCACTGTACCCAAATCTCACTGTTATCAGTAGGCATTTTTCTGTAACAAGTATTTCAGGGTTTTCACTATTACAAGCACTTCTTTACAAAACTGTGATTAAAACAGAGGGGGAAAAAAAAAAATCTGTTCTTTCATCACTTTTCAAATGCTTTTAGAACCATCAGTCATTTTTGCCATAAAATTTAATTTGTCCTCTTGCTTAAATGTGACATTTTTCTTTAGCGGGGCAGACTGTGAATAGAATATTTAGCTTGTTTACATAGATCTTGCTAGTCTACAAGACTTCTTGGCTAAGTTTAGCATTTCCATCTCAGACAAATTACAATTAGGAATGCCACATACCGATTTAAGCCATTCTAGTAGAAAACATGGGTGTCTGTTCCTTGTGGTAGTATTAAATTCCCACACACTCTGTACCACTTACTACTCCCACAAAGAGACTATTTAATTTTGTGCAACTTAAACCTCACATTCATCCACGCAGGGGGAAACGAAAAGTTTAGTTAAACATGTAAATATAGCTCTTACACAGCTGACTGTAACTGATGCTTCCGAGGCTGCACTGCCTTAGTAATATCCACGACTGCCACAACATCTGGCTAAACTTACTTTACTCCCTGCTTTTGTTTTAAAGAAAAAGCAGAACAGAGGTATGTACATTCTTAAGCACAAAGCTAGAGAATTTCAGTTAATACAACGTCTTGCTGTTTTATTTCTTTAAGAGAAAACAGTTGCAAACTTCTCACTGGCTATTGCTGCAGATACTGCAGGAAGCCAGAAGCTGGCACACCGCAAAGGGCAAACTCAGCGGAAACTCCGTTGTTACATGGCAGTGTTCACCCACCGGTAGCTACCATTAACACTCAGGGTACAGTTTCAGCAACCAAAACCAAGATGAAAAGCTAACTGCTGCTGAAAGGAACAGCGGTGCTACAGCACCCTCACCTCCAGAAAAGCAACCTCTGTCCCCATGCTCCCACTCACAGACACCCCCCCCCCGCCATGCCGAGCCAGCTCCGCTTGCTGGGCTGGCAGAGCGATACTTTGCGTCATCCCTTTCCCCTACGCATCGACACCTGCTTTCTGTAAGCTTCATCAAACTGAACCAGGCCTCCAAACGGACAGAGTGCTGAGGAAACGACTTCTATGAAGTGCCAGGTGGCTGTCAGACTGACCGACCTACAAAATTACACCGGGCTCTCAGTGCTGCTAATCCAGCCTAAATCCAGGCTGTCACGGGCCCACCTTGCTTCTCTGCAGGCTTTGGGTGAATTGCTCATGAATGCTCTGTAACATGGCCAGCCAGTTTGGGGAGCTATTCTGATTTTATTTTTCCCAATAGGTTATTAGAATAAATTAGTTGGCCAAAAAATATTAAGACCAGCAAAGAACAAAACACTGAAGGTTCTCATGGCTTGTTTGTTTGTTTGGGGTTTTTTTTTGTTTTGGTTTTTTTTTGTTTTTAATTTTAATTCAGGATTGGAATGGCACATACATAGAATAATGCTTACAGCTAGTATTCAAATATTTAATCACAAGTTTTTTTAAAAGATTAACCATTCTAACTGTCCTGGTTTCAGCCAGGGTAGAGTTAATTTTCTTCACAGAAGCTAGCGTGAGGCTGTGTTTTGGATTTGGGATGAGAAAATGTTGATAGCAACAGCTCAAAACATCAGCACGTTAAGTAGTCAAGGACAGTCCAGCTTCTCATGCTGGCCTGCCAGCAAGAAGGCTAGGGGTGCACGGGAAGCTGCGAGGGGACACAGCCAGGACAGCTGACCCAGGCTGGCCAAAGAGATATTCCATGCCATATGACATCATGTTCAGTATATAAAGCTGGGACGAAGAAGAAGGAAGCGGTGGAGGGATGTTTGGAGTGATGGTGTCTGTCTTCCCCAGAAACCACTATGTGTGATGGAGCCCTGCTCTCCTGGAGATGGCTGAACCCCTGCTTGCCCATGGGGAGTGGGGAATGAATTCCTTGTTTTTCTCTGCTTGTGTGCGTGGCTTTTGCTTTACCTATTAAACTGTCTTTATCTCAAACCATGAATTTCCTCACTTTTACTCTTCTGAGTCCTTCCCCCGTCCCACCGTGGGGGAGTGAGCGAGCGGCTGCGTGGGGCTTAGTTGCTGGCTGGGGCTAAACCACGACACTAACACAATTCAGAACGAGACTTTTACTGAAACAACTCTCTCTCAGCATACTTTCAACATGGAGTAAGTGGTCAGGAAAATGAAATAATAAAACACTGGTCTGCCCATCGAACTCCACACAGCCTTATAAATCTGTATCTATGAGATTTTGTAATGTAAGTTTAATTTTACATATGTGTGTTATATATATACCAAATATATATATAACAATGATGATGATTAATGCAATGGCAGTGATAACTGGCTAGCTATAAGCACACAGTGAAAAAAACAGCGGACTTCACCCAGATTTTAATCATGAAGTTTGAGCACTTGCAAAAAGCTCACCAATCTTAGAAAAAAAATTATTTCAATCCTAACAGACATCTTGGTTTACTGGTGGGGTTTTTTGCCTTTTTTGTTGTTGTTGTGTGTTTGTTTGTTTTGTTTTTTTTTAAACAACATACACATCACAAAGTACTTTTTATAAAGCAGTACCTGCCTGAACAACCTGCCTATTAATACACTTTTCCTGCTTTCCAGAGCAGGATTTTAAGCTTGGAGTCCACAGGCTGCTTCTAAGACGGCTGCAAGAGATAATAAAAGATGAGGTTTCTCAAAGTAACCAAGTAGATCTACCAGTTTGCCACTACTGAGCACAGACAGCTCAACTTCTCCGGGCCCTAAAATTCCCCACTTCGTACCCTTCATCTATCTGGTACCAACTGTGGACAATACTTTCATCTCTTAAGTGAGACAGTGGAACAAGCTGAGCAATAACTCCTTGCTGAGTTATTTCTCTCCTGATCTAGCAAGCTAAGATGAATTACTCAAGTCAGAAGGACACTGAAGCATGCACAAGCAGATGCTATGAGGTTCCACAGCAGTTGATGCCAACTTATCTCTGGACTACCACAGTCCCACACTCCTCCCGCTACAGCTGCACAGTTTCCTATTCCCCTCCTTTGGTGTCACTAGTAATGCATGCGGTCACTCAGCTGAAACAGCTGATCTAGCCGAAAAATAATTTTTTGCCAAGCTATTTTTCAACCAGATCAGCTACTTCAATTACTTACTGTACAGCTTTGTGACTTCCATTGCTGATGCAAAGAGGATGGCAAGACTGCACAGCTACAGGCAGGAGGGACACAAGACCTACACTGGTACAAATTGCTGCAGAACCATATTCCTACAAAAATAAAACATTTTTAGTTGAATTCTTGGAACATTTTTCAAAGTATGATATTCAGGGTAATTTAAAAACCACTTGTCTACTGTGGAGTTTTGAGTTATCGCTAATGAGTGAGTTTTTTGGGTTTTTTAACCTCTGCAGATACATAGCATTAAAATTGCTTCCAGCTACAAGCAAATGTTAATCATATTAAATACAGATATTATTCATTTAGAAAGTGAAACTGCATTGTGAATTATGCACCAAAAAGAGCCAGTATCTGTGTAACCTTTTTTATTACTATCTAAACACCCTCCAAATTGGTCAGCTGGCAGTGATAAAAATGCTGGCAGCAATCTTACACTCTATAGTTACTCTAATGCTAAAGTTGAGTTTTTCACTGAAACTGGTGATACCAGCAACATAGCTATACAATCTTTTAGCCTAGCCTTTGAAAAGTTATGTAAACAACATCTGCAGTGGAGGCAGGCAACACATACATATAAAAAAATGTTTATCACTGTTTATCAATTTTATGATGCCTTTTGAACAACCTATAGCTGATATGTATAGTATGTTCTTCCAAAAAAGGAAATTTGCTGTTTCCTTTTTTACGCTCAAGTCCACACCCAGGAAAAATTACACTGAAATCTTGAACACTAATTTCTCACACAGATTTGTATTTGCATAGAAATGACAAAAAAAGCGTAAAAAATTATTCCCCATTTTTAAACTGTCCAGTAAAAGCAAAGAACAAATGTTATGTCCTGAAATGTTACACTTACAGATGTTTTGGAAATGCGTGTAGGTTACATTCACACGCAACTGGAAGACATTTTTAATCTATTCTGACACAAAACCAGCAAACTGACATTTCAAAAACAGTCAAGTCTTCTATTTTATGCAGATGGGCTACAGTACTCCTTTCAGCATCGGGACAATCTTTTGCTAGCACCAGAAAGTGAGCACATTAACATACACTAAATACAACCTTGCAAAAAACCCAGAAGGAATCTCAGAGAAGGTAATTCCTGACTTTATCCTATGTGCAACAAAACTAAATTTCTAATACACAAGAAAAAAACATCAGTCTAATCAGAAAAAAACCCAGCCAGAACACACCGGCAGCACATAATCAACCTTGCTTACCCTAGTCAATCTTGTGGATGATGTTAGCAAAGATTTCCTCATTTGTCCTTTTTATTATCAGAAGAGGGAGCATTTCACTTGCTGACTGGACAAGCACAAAGACTTCAGCCACTCCACTCTCTAAGACATGGCAATAATATGAGAATTCATCCCGATGCAAAATTTAATCCAAATTTAATGATAAACAACTATGAAAATGTGTCATCTTTTGATCCCTGGGAGAGTGCTTTTTATTTAACATCAGAAAGGCTACGTTCTTTTATATTTATCTCCACTTCAGAAATAGGCTTTCCTTCTAGCTGTACTCATCTTCACACAAAGCCCTTTTACCTAAGATCTGGAAAACCAGACAGCTGAGAATCTCAGCAGAGCTTGCACGTTGCCCAATTTAATACTTGAGCAACTGAACCTGCACAGGATGCTGGCCAAGCCACCAGAACGCTGGGTCTTTCAGACGACCTCCTATGGTCCTCGATATGCTCATGACACTCAGGTTACCCCACAACTCACTGGGAGAGCATCCTGCGGTCTTCTGCTTTATGGCAGTGCAAGACCACAGATCACTCCCCTGCCAAAGACACAGAGCAGATGAGGACATATCAAACGGCTTCGTAGAGCAGCTAGCTGCAGAAGCGGAAGGCAGGACTCTCAGTGCCAGCGCCCAAGGTTCGCACTGTGTTAAGACACACCAAACTACAATTCCGCCAAAGAAAATTAATGAACACTAGAATGACAGCTTGTCCTCCTTTTTGCTTTGCAAAAGGGAACAGCCCCTGCATCCTTATCTCAATACTTACTTCAAGATCAAGGTTATGCCAAACCAGACATCCTAGTCTCACGTTTCTTTCTCAAAACCACGACCTCAGGGACAAAGTACACATTAATATCCAAGACACTACCTTTGACTCACAGTATCACCATTTCCTAAGTGAAATACTGACTCTTTCTAAATTAATCTAATACAATTATTTTTCTCCTCCTTTAAATAACCACAAATCAGTCATCTTTGAGGGCAAATTCAGTGTTTCAGTTCAGCCCAATATATAATTATTGTTTTTCATTCTACCACAAACGTTGAGAAAAGAAGAAAGCTTTCAGTTTTTCCGTTCAGCTTCCACATCAAAAGTGCCTTTACTTGCACAGCTCTAAAGGTAAAAAATTTATTTGTTAATAGCCATAACAGAAAATTAACTACATGTGAGTACATGTATGTAGTATGTATACTACACAGAAATTTATCGTTTAATACAGTAAGAATACATATAAACAATGGCTCCCCTTCATGCTTATACATTAGAACATACTGAGAGCAGAAGTTAAAACTAAGCTAATTCAAAACTAGGACCAAGTTAAGTGTAAGTGATCTTGTACAAGACATGAATCCAAAATAAAGGAACTGCAATTATGTGAATCTTTTTGGGGGAGAAAATACTGGTACTAGATATTGCATGTGTTACAGTTTATAAGCATTTTAAGAAGAATCTGAACTTAAACATGGTCTTACAAATTAGAAGTTTAGAGAAAACGACTATAAACAGAAAACTAATTATTTGTTGGCAGAACATGATGCCGTGTTGCCAACATGGCTGTATTAATTCATCAAAGATATGCAAGATGTTTTTCTGTGGGAGAAAGAAAAGAATGAAAAGGATGGTGAGAAAACACCAGTATCTTCTTAGCTCTTACTAGCAATAACAAAGTTAAGACTCCAGCCTCAATTTTGTTACTCAAAACTTCCCCCTCTAATAAAAACCACAAGAATACTAATAATATTTTGCTCCTGCCGTTGGAAAAGAAAGCAAGCACATGAAACTGCTTTTAAGACAGAAAGCATATTTCATAACCCTTTTTGCAGCTGACTGTAAAGAGAAATTGAGAAGGATATAGACAAAAACGTCACTCCAATATACTGAAGAGCCTTTACTCAGTGACACCCCAGAGGATTACAGGTCAGGTAGGAATCCTATTACCTTTCCCATATAATAGTCTCATCAGGCTACTTTCCCTATCATGTGCTTGGTTATGTGCAAATTTTGTACTAAATCAGTGACTTTACCATCTCTGTGAACATCTTCCATTTGTTAAGGGGAGAATACAATAGCCTAGGAAGTCCAGTAACCACTCTGATTTGTCTATAATAGAAAAGTAAATGAAGATGGTTATTACAAAAATACAGGATGCTTAGTAACAACATTCTGCTAAAGAGAACACCCTTAGTACTGAAAAAGACAACTGTACTATGTAGTGATGCATAACGAGGTGCCCAGTGTCTCATTTTTCATTCACAGAACTCAGAATTTTCATTTTCTCTGCGTGACATTCCCAATGCAAGCTATTCTGCAAGCCTACACACATCTTAAATTGGACTACAAACTCATACAGCCTATTATGAACACAGCTAAAGCACACGGCAATTTCTTACAATGAAGCTGCATATAATTTTTAATGGTACTTACACTATTAATCCATAGTATTAGTATGTAATACTATTTATGTAATAATTAGTGGGAGAGAAGAAAGTTTACAGAAAGGTCTTGTCATAAATTTATCCTGACTTACAGTTTTAACAGTTTAGGTTACTGGGCCATGCCTATACAGGACAAATTAGGGGGGAAAAAAATTAAAAAGTAGAATTTGTCTTCCCATTTGTGGGTAAACACAAAAATGACTTTGTGGGCCACCTGAGAAACTCCATAACCACAACAACTGACAGATACTGGTTAATATTGTGGTCCATCATGGTTACTGTGTGGCAAGTAACACCACCCTCTTCAGAAATACAGAACATACAACAAAACGGAGCAACACAGAGCGAAGAGGAAGTACACAGAAAAAAGGAGATTATATCGGCCACCATAAATGACAACAGTATTCAGCATTAGAACTAGCCAACAGACTTCAATTTTTTGACACAAAAGGAGCCTTAAATCAGAACGAGATATTGCCAGTGTCTGTCCACGAGACGAAGCCACAGAATTTGTTCAGCTGTTCATTTGTTCAGGATTCTGTGACATTCCCTCTTGAAAAACAAACAATCATCCTCTTCAGAAACAACAGCTAACTCTACCCTGCACCCAAAACTCATTTTCCTGTAAAGCCTTGAGACGCAGCCATGCGCGCACACATCCCCAACCCCAGAGCAGAAGGCTGAAAAATCTCGTCACCTAAGCAGCAATGTTAAAACTGCTAATGAGAACACTACTACTAGCGAGTGCCCTGCGCAGAGCAAGTGGGAACAATTTGTAGAATCAGCAATACAAAGACAGACGGGAGATAAGAGGTAGGAGAATATGGACTTAACTCCAAATTTTCTGCTGCTGGGAGACAGGAAATTTTCTAGCGGGCACAGAATGTAGCAGATGACTTAAAAATCTAGTCATAGGGGAATAGTACACATACTGGCAAGTACTTTTTAATGACACTTCCAAAATAAATCTAACTACATATTGAGTTAATTACATTGTAAAGAATTATTTCATTTATGTAATTGCTTTATAAGCTTTACCAATAGATCCTGAGATGCTTAAAAAAAAAAAAAGAAAAAGAAAAAGAAAAGGCACTCCCAGCAAGGATTCCCTCTCAGAGGGCTGACTGCAGCTCCTAAGAATTAAAAGGATGCCAAGGGGACTGGCCATCCTAAAAAAAAAAGTTGGAAAAAATAAATCACTTGAAATTCTAGAAAAGCAAATGAAGGCAGAATAGGCTCCACTACTGCCAAGCCTGGATTCCCTCTTTCCTGGATCTGTCTAACCAATATATCTTCCAAGTGCCATGCGAGGAGGCGTGAGCAACGTTCAAGCTAACTAGCTTGCCACAGTTAATACTGATAGGAAAATCCCTGCCTGTTTTAACTTCAGTTTTGCAACATCTTACCGATTATAACAGCCTCTCTCACATGGAAGGGATACAAAATGTATTTGGAAAGGAGCGGGGAGGAAGAGGAGGTCAGGTACGCCAACTGCCAGCAAAGCTCCATCCAGCCTCTACCCTTTCCCCCCAAAAAGCCCACTCCCCAATCCGTGTGGTGGGTGCAACGCTTCCTCTGAACTAACAGGGAACAGAAGGTATCACGCATCCACCCCCAACATGCAACGGTGACATGAGCAAAGGCTGCACCAGGCATCATAAGCAGGTCTGCACTGAAGAAGCCCCGGCCACCGGGCCCACAGGCAGGAGAGGAACAGGAGGGACTCTGCATATCTGTCCGCTAGAAGGAAAGGGAGCGGAGATGGAGCCCATTCCAGAACTACAGCCTTTGATGATGGCTTACAAAAAGGGTCCCACCAAGAGGAGGTACTTCATCGGCCTGTTTAACAGCAGTCCTGCCGCAATCGCAATCAGAACCGATTCTGAAGGCCACATTACCAAGCGCCATGGCCAGCCAGGAAGCCTGCAGCAGGCTGATCAGAGGGCTGGGCGAACCACAAGCTAAGTGTGCATCACATCACTCAACTAAATCAAGACTGGGTGGAAAGGTAGGCATGACAACTATTTACAAACAACTGAAGAGCATTCATACTAGTGGCAGCGAGGGAATTATATTCAGCGCAACGGAGAACATAGCATGTGTCCACCCCGTGTTTGCACCGCTCTGCCCAAGCTTGCCTCTCTGCTATCCAAGTTGTCTGCTTCCTGAGCTGCTTGCTATAGCAAACAAGCTCTTTTCAAAACTGCACCGTAGCGGAGCTACCCTAAGAGCAGTATAGGGAGGATGGCTAAGAGCAGAGGAATGAAATAATGAACCAGGAAGAAAGAACAGCAGGAAAAGTTTCCGGATAGTTTGTTTTCAGCTGTGGGAATCACTTCCCAAAGGAAGTGGTAGAAGATTAACCACTTGAGTTGTTTAAAACTGAAGACAAAACACTAAAATCCTGCACTCACATCAGAAATTCATGCATATTCTAGCGAAACTTGCATCCTTCCAAATCAATCCTTCACAAGGGTGGGCATAACTGAGAACATGATGGAGACTGGATGACTGTACATAGCAGAATGAGCTCCCTGGCTGCACACACAAACAGCGTCAGATTTTTAACTGCTGACATTTCATTTATCACATGGCTGGCAAACAGATACAGCACTCACCAGCTCAAGCTTTGATTAAGGTTATGATTTCATTCTGCATGCCTGTCAGGTTTGCACCTTTCAGCTGAAACATCTTTGAAAAGGACAAAAGTTGAAGGTGTTCGCATCCTGAACTTGCCTTGTCTTGCCTACCCATTGCCAATGGCTCACTGTTTTTGCAACCCTTATAAATATAGCCTTAGGCAGGCTTGCAAAATGCTACTTAATAATTTGCCAGAAGCAAGTATTATCTTTTGTGACAGGAGAATGAATCATCAATTTCATCACTGGGATGGATGTGGACAATGAACGTCTTCACTACTTTCAAAGTCTTGTTTAATTTAGTCTAATTTACATCTTTCTAGTAGTACAATACTTCTTTAAAAAAAATATATATAGATCTGCTAGCAAGTAATCTCATTTCATAATAGAAAACTGATTTTTCTCACCTTAACCACCATCACCTACTGAATGATTAATGTGCCAGGAATACATATTATCTAAATCTGTTTTCACATCCATAAAGTCCTGCTCCATTTCAACACACATTAGCCATGAGCAGTTCCACTAATATGACTGGAGACAATCCTTACTCCTAAAGGTCTGTGTGCCTTGGCATGAACAGGACTGTAGCACCAGTGGGAAATCTACCAGAAAAATCAACATTTTCACCCAACATGTATGTGCGCATGTGTTGGCACGTACTGCTGGATTATGCCAAGGACAGACACAGAAGGAACAAAGAACACTGTTCAACTTTTTTTAATAAAGTAGTCACAAAGACTACCTGATGAGTCTAACAGGCAGTCAGACACTTATTCCATAAGATAAAGATATCTGACATGGGCTAAACAGTGAGTCAGAAAGAATTTCCTATCATTTCATGTTTCCTTCCAACCATTGGTTGCGCTCCTATTGCTGTAAGTTATTTCAGAAATCTCCACGTGAAACAGATCACATACAGAGGCCTCACATGCCCACTTCCACCCTGACACAAGCGTGTAGCAAGCTATAAAGGCTCAGAGCCAGCTTAAAGCAAAAACCGCACAAATTTGAAAGCATCGAGCAGTAAGAACACTGCAATACGATCATGCCGTCATTCAAACAGAGCCGCTCTTCATAGTTACTTGTAGCAGACAAGGGCAAGTCACAAATCCAGATATCCAAGCTCCTACACCGCCTCACTCCTCAGGGTCGCATTCCCGTAACTCGCGTCCCCCCAGCGCCCGCGTCCCGCGGAGGCGAGCCTTCCCCCTCCGCCTCAGCCGCCGCCGGAGCAGGCGCTGCGGGGGACGCCCACCCGCCCTCCCACACACTCCCGGGGAGGCCGCCCGAAACTTTGCCCAGCCTAGTGCTGCACCTCCCCGGGCACCTCCGCGCGGGAGGCCGCGAACGGCACAAGGCAGCTCTGAGCGGGGCACCGGTACAGGCTCCCACCCTCGCAGGGAGGGAAGGGTGGCGGCGGCCCGGCCGCGGGCGCTGCCCGGGCAGGGCTAGGCCCCGCGCGGACAAAGGCCTGGCTGGCCCCCACCGGCACGGGAGGCCCAAGGCCGCCGTCCCGCCGCCACAGGAAGCCGCAAGGCTGGGCCCGACACCTACCTGCCCGCCCGGCGCGCCGGCCCGGGAGGAGCACAGCGCCCCGGCGCCGGGGCAGGCGCAGCGCCCCCTCCTCCAGCCGGGACGGGCGCGGCGGCGGCTCCTGGGTGCAGCCGGCGACTCCCCGCGCGGGCGGGCGGCGGGAAGCCGCGCTCGCCGCCCTCCGCCCCGCACCACCCGCCGGGGCCCGCCCGGATACCGACGGGCGCGCCCGAGATGAGGCGCCCCTGGCCGGGCGGGCACCGCTCAGCCCGCTCCCGGCCGGCTCCAACCCCCGCCCCGTCCTCCCGCTACCTCGGCCATGGCCGCGGCGCGGCTGGCTCCTGGCAGGGGGCGCGCTCCGGCCCGCCTGACTGACTGACTGACGGACAGACGGACGGACGGACTGCAGCTCCCCTCTGCCCTGGCAGCGGGCTGGGCTGGGCTGGGCCGGGCTGGGCTGGGCGCGGCGGGACGCCCGGCCTCGGTCCTTGCTCCCCGTCCGCCTGCCCGCCGCCGCCGCCTCGCCTCCGAGCAGCTTCAGGGGGAGCCCGGCGCGGCGGGGGAGGGAGGGGAAGGTCCGCGTTCGGCCGCGCTTTCCCCGCCCCGGAAACACATTCCTCCCCGCTGCCGTCAAGCCCGGGCGGGGGAGGCGCTCTCCGCCGCGGCGGTCTGGGGACGGAGGGAAGGGCTCTCCCTGCCCGGGGGGGACGGCCGTCCCCCGCCTGTCCTCCGCCTCCCTTCGTGGCGACCGCCAGCGCCTTATTTGGCGGGGCTCCATTAGCGCCGGGGCTGCCTATCCCCCCGCTCCGCAGCGCCCGGGCGCTCCCGCGGGACGGGCGGCGGGGATAGGGCTGCCCCGTGGCTGGCGGCGCTCCCCTCGGCGCTCCGGGCTCGAAAGGCTGCTCGACCCCAGCGCTTCTTTCTGAGGGCTGTTCCGGCCCCTGCTCCCTTGGCTGCCTGCTTCCTCCCGGCGCGACCCGGCGGTGCCCGCGGGGCCGGGACACGCGTGGGGGCAGAGGGGTGGCTGCGGGAAGGGGGACCGCCTGTCCCTCTTGCTCGCAACTGTTTCCAAAAGCGGTGGAAGTCAGTGAGTGGCGGATGCGCTGGGCATGACGCCGATAGCCCGGGCTTGAAAGTGGAACTCCCCCCGTCCCTCGGGCAGAGCCTGCGCTCTTCGGTGTGTGCCCTTCGGCTTTTTAAGTGCTCCTTAAAGTAGGTTCTCGGAGGCTATGCTGATTAAAACGTAAAAATAAAAATGTGGCATTCGACACTGTTTTTGGAGGTAAGGGCTGATGGGGAACGCAAGCTGTGGACTCGCAGTCATAAAAGCTGTGCCTTTATGCGTGGCCGCTGGAGCTGCTGTCAGTTGTTTTTTCGGTATGGTTAACTAAACGAGTGGTGCTGCAAACTGATAATCACTTTTATCGCTTTTCCCCTGCTATGTTTCTAGCTGCACTTTGAATAAAAAATTAACACTGTTTCTGCCTTACTGCGGCGCAGCCTGTGATTCAACCCTATGGTCCATTGAGGCAGAGCGGTTGTTCAGGACTGTAGTCCCTTAACATAGCCGCATTAGCAGAAGCTTTTAATGCTGGTAACAACTGTAATCGTAAAACTGTTTTAGTGGTGTTAGAAAATGAGATTGAGATGGTAGACGGCTGCTCCAAGCAGCTTCGTCAAAAGCAAGCACTGGCCAAGTGAAGTGGAAGAGAAATAACTTTGACGATCAGAGGCAAGGAAGCCAGAGACCATATGTTACAACAGGTAAATTGGTATGTAATATTAACACTGTCAGTAATAGGGAAAGAAGCTTCCTTAAACCCAAAGTTTTAAAATGGTAGAAATGTATGGCCATGCAAAATAAAACTAAATGCTGGAGGGATAGCAATCTGCCAAAATGTAAAAAATTTAAGTACTGGGGGAGAAAAATGACAAGGTATTCTTTTCTGCTGCTTTATTGCAGGGAAAAAAGCACATTCTGCCAGAATATGCAAATGGTGAGCAGGAGTCCACTATGGTGTACTGTAAGCAAGAGGTGGCAAAAATGTGCCTCATATTGCTGGGGCTATGAGGAGTAAATAAAAATGCTTAACAAACTGGTGCTTCAAACACCACGATAATGCTCAGCTCAGACGTTTGTGTGTCAAATTGCCAGTGGCTGACTGTGTCATGCAATAGGAAATTGGCAGGAAAAAAATCTCCCAAATGGCTGAAAAAAAAATCCCTGCATTATTTGGCTGCTTTCTGGACTCCTTTGGAGAGTACAGATGCGTATGAACACCAATTTTTATTTTCCAACACTTCTGAAGTACTAAAGATGTCAGAAAAAGCACTGGAGGTGTCTGAGTCAGCAGACACAATTGCAGATCATGTCAAAATGTTTAGCATAGTGTCTCCATACTGCGGTATATGTGACATCTGGGAGAGTGTGTCAACATTTTTGCATGGAAGGACCCAGGAAAAGGCAGGTTTTCATGGCTTGAGTGGGCAGCAAGGAAGTGAGTGGGTCACTGTTAGGCTTGGGTACCATTTCTGGAAATCCACATCCTTGCATCTTCCAGAAAATAGATGAGAAAATGTGAGACGACACAGGAGTATGAATCATGTATATTCACTTAGTGTGTATACAGATTTCTTTGATACTGCTGGATTTACTGTTGTGTTCGCTGTTTTTTTCTGTGATTTTGAGAGATCATGGTTCTGTGTTAGAGGATTTGGATATGTTTCCAACTCTTCTTTCTCCAAGTACTTGCATGCGTCAAACCCATATAGTAATTAGAAAATATCAGAATTATAATACTTCAGTTAGTTTAACTTACTTGTATTTAATTGGTTTAATTACATTAAATGAACACACCATTTTCCCTGATTTTTATGTGCATTTAATACTCGGGTTTTATTTAGAAGACAATAAGGACTGTCATTTGGTAATGATGCCTTTTGTTTTATGTGTAACATATGTTCATTTTCTGTGAACAATGTAAGAAGTGAATTTCTGCGCTGTAGAATATACCATCACAGGACAGCCAGCAAAGTGATGCCTGCAGCTCCTACCAGGACTAGTAAAATACTTTGGTTTATGATTATTTGCATATCATATTATTGAAAAACTCACACAAGTAATCAGAAAAATAAACGTTTTAGTATTTTAGTTATTGCTTTCAAAGTATTTGCAGTACATTTGGCAAATTATATTGCTTAGTGGGTACAGCTGATTTAATTACATGGTGTTATCTTTTATACCTACTAGAGTTTTTCTTTAAAGCCCATTGAAGAATATATTTTCATTCTGCCTAGCTAACTTTTAATCTAAGCCATTGGCAAAAGAGGACCCCGGTACCACAGAAGTGGTTGGTGGAGCACCAGTGCTGTGCAGGTCACAGTCTAAGAATCTTTGGCCTATTGTCAGTGAGTCATTTTATATATATATTATAAATATATATTATCAGCATGACCAGGTTATGTTGTAGAGGAATCAATCTGTAGCTGCAGACTGCCTTGCAGATGCAGGTTTTATTATCACTTTTACAGAAATGGCCAGGAATCCCAAACCAGCTTTTGGTGTGTCCAGTGTTGCGTGTGGCCAACTGTGTAAATCGGGGGTGCTCAGCTGCAGCTCGAGGACTGGGGCTGAGCGTCCCCACGCCAGGCAGGCATGCTGCGATCCCTCCCAGTGCCTGACTGGTAACCTCAGGGGTGTGTGGTCATTTGTGTGCCTTGAGGACTGCTGCCTCTTGGGAATCATAGAATCATTAAGGTTGGAAAAGACCTCTAAGATGATCAAGTCCAACCGTCAACCCAACACCACCATACCCACTAAACCATGTCCTGAAGTGCCGTGTCTACATGTTTTTTGAATACTTCCAGTGATGGTGACTCTACCACCTCCCTGGGCAGCCTGTTCCAATGTTTGACCACTCCTTCAGTAAGAAATTTTTCCTAATACCCAGTCTAAACTTGAAGCCATTTCCTCTCATCCTACCGCTGGTTACTTGGGAGAACAGACCAACACCCACCTCACGACAACCCGCTTTCAGGTAGTTGTAGAGAGCAATAAAGTCTCCCCTCAGCCTCTTCTCCAGACTAAACAACCCCAGTTCCCTCAGCCGCTCCTCATAAGACTTGTGCTCCAGAACCTTCACCAGCTTCGTTGCCCTTCTTTGGACATGCTTAAGCACCTCAGTGTCCTTCTTGTAGTGAGGGGCCCAAAACTGAACACAGGATTCAAGCTGCGGCCTCACTAGCAGCGAAGCAGGAGCTGGTTGGTAGGAGAAGCTGCAGCAGCTCCTGCCCGGTTATCAGGGTATCTCCTTGGCTGCGGTTTCTCAGTGGCCGCATGTTGCTGCCAGGCCACTGAGCTCTGAGTTACTAAAGCCCATGCAGCCGGGTGCTCCCCACCATCTCCTACTCCAGTCCTGAAGCTTGCAAAGGGTTTAAAGGGAGATCCTTTGCAACTGAGGCCACAGTGAGGAGTACCATTGCAGATCAGCCCCTGAATGCTACTGTGTGCATCAGAGCAGCCCACTGGGCAGTTTCATAATCTCGCCACCCACTAACGCAGGTCTTTTCCCCTTTACTTCTTCATACTGTACTAGATACCTCACCCACCTCTGCCTCAGGGAGTGTTAATTTATCTGTACTGCTTCTCTTTCCCACCACACTTTGTTACTGAGGGCAGAGTACTTTCCCTTTCTCCCCTTCTTCTTCCCCTCCCTCTTCAAAATGCTTCTACCTTACCTAAGATAATTTTTCTTTCCAAACTAAAGAAAACCAAATCATAAACCTGAGGTGAAAAATCATAGTCTAAGTACAAAAGACAGATAAAGGGTGGGAGAGAAAACATAAAGCCGAAGTAATTTTCCCAAGGTTAGCAATGGAGCCAGGAACAGAAGGCAGGTCTCCTGGGACCACAGCAGCCTGTGGCCACCTGGGCTGTGCCAGCTGCGGGAGCTCCGGGTTTCCCTGGCATGGCCTTGGAGCCGAGCAACCGCAAGCTGCCACCGCTCTTTTATTCCAGCAGCGACCATGCAGTCGCTGAGGGGCACGGCAAGCGCTGAGACCACGCTGGCAGCTTGTCAGCACTGGCTATGCCTTCCAGCGTAGAGGATGGAGAAGTTAGACGTGGACACAAGGTTAATACAGGAAGTATTATTAGAAGATAGGGTCACTCAGTACGGGAAGCGATGGTGCTAAGTGGTTGTGGTAATGGCTTTCGATAACAGCCTCTATTTGTCTCCTCTCCTCGTGAACAATGAGGAACACTTCTCTGGAGGCAGGCAGTGAGCAATCCTGGCAGGTTGTTAGCCATGTAAAATATGCCCATTATATGGACCGGTACATTTACATTAGAGCGAGGTTCTCCTGCCCCACACAAGGGCTGGAGTGAAGTGAGTGACAGATACATCCAGCTGGAAGATTGCGGTAGATTGTAGTCTGTGGGCAAAGGTTTGCTCTCCACGATTGTCTATCTGCAAGACGCTGACCTACTGGACTTGCCTCCTGCTCACGGGAGCAACGTTCAGCGCTGAGCTGCAATCAGCCTGATACATTAACACCTGGTTTACGATCAGTGCTCAGATCTCTACTTTGTTCAATCAACAGTCTTGTGTCTAGCGTGAGCCTAAAAAGGTCAGAGTCCGTCAAGCCCTTCCTTCAGCTCACCAGTGTTTAAAAAGCAACTTGTCCCCCTTTGGCTGTCAGGCAAGGAGAAAGGAGAGGTCAGCCAGAGCATGTGGCCCTTCTGGTGGGACGGGCCCGTGCCATCCATTGCACAGGCACGGAGAGGGCTGTTAGGGTGGAGGGGCTGAAGGGCAGCTTTCGGAATAGCTGCACTGTGCCTTGTGGTCCTTCTGTCCTCCTCGGGCTCTTTTTCTGCATTACTTCACCTGCGAAGCTGCTCTCTCCTCTTTCTGTGCGTGTGTTTGGATAAGCTAAGGTGCTGCTGTTACAGTCCCATGTTTTCCCTGATGCCAATAGCATACACATTCCTCCTTGTTTGTCGCATGGATGTACTTCTTCCAAAGCTGTTTTGTGGGACTCCTATGTCATTGTGAAGATAATTTGTTTTATGCAGAAATTCTATAAGATATTTTGCCTCTCAGTAAGCAAGGCAGGAATCCTTCTTCATCCTTAGCCATGAAGCACAGGTTCCTCCTGTGTTCCAAAGTAAGGAAGTGAGCAGGAGTTAAGTGAGGAGAATAAAGTCTTTGAGGTTTATGTTCAAAGGAAACACTTATGATCATGATAACACAGGACAAAGAACTTCTGCACCAGCTCCTTGTGTTGCTTGAACTACAGCATGTTTTCTAGAGAACTTGATTTAAAAACTTCAGGCTTGAAGAAATTTTAGTGTTTAATTACCCAAGAAAAGATGCCTATGGGAGATTAGAAGTATCCCCAAAGGATGATAATTCTGAATGTACAATAACTTTCTGAGATTCAGCAGTTAGTTAATTCTTACCATGTGCTGCTTTTATTCTGTGAGGCTCTGTGATCACATGCCTACATATTCCATTCCCTCCTTCTCAGGGGACTCCCACTGCTTAGACAAGCAGCTTATGCTCATTTGGGGAAAAAACTAATTCCACTGCCCCCCAAAAAAGTGTGCAAGGAGGGTTGTGAGAGCTTTCCTTTGCAGAATTCTTCTGTCTCAATTTTGCCATGAGGGACACGTGGCAACATTTTAAGCTCAATGCAGTAGTTATTACTGCATGAAATTACTGAAATTTAGACTTTTGTAGAGGAGAGGAGGGATAGGAATGAAAGAGGAGGATTTTGATATCACCTGCTGCAGAAAAAGCAGGAGAGGGAAACAACCTACTAGCAGTGAGAGTATTTGTGTTGTTAAGAGCAGGAGTAAGGACAGATTTTGTGTTCGTTGGTATATAGGGGAAAGGGGAGCTATGTGGAAAACAGCAGATTTTAAGCAAGACCAGAAGGCAAGAAACTGCACAACTAAAGTCTGAAGGAAATAAATAGAAATGGTACCTCTGGGAAAGGAGATTTGGGCAAATAGAATCACTATTGTATAAGGTGATTGGCTGTTCTAACAGAAAACAGTGGCAAAAAAGGAAGAACATAATATTTTTGTAGTACTATTTCTGTCAAGTAGAAGAGAGTCCTATGTTGAGATTGTTCTGAACCCCCCAATTTATCCTCCCTGGACTTATTCTTATTTATCTACCTGGACGTATTCTCATGATTGTGTTTCTTCAAATAATTTGTTTCACTGACTCATTTTTTTAACATTTCCTAGACTCCTATCTAGACCACTTCAGCAGTAATGGTATTTGGATGAAGATGCCAGTGATTTACAGCCAAAATCTCTCACTTGCTCACTCTCAACGATCCCCGTATATTGTCCTCTTTTTCACACAAGTGTCATAAATTTTCTTATTCTTAAGAGGTTACGTCTGGATGTTAATAGCAGTTTTACTTGAGTATTGATTTATCCCACTACCTTGTCATCTAAGCAGAGGCTAATACAAAGCAATTCTGTCTTTCTGTTGTGCTATTCACCCAGCTTTTCTTCCCTTCTTTACGACTCTGCCAGCAGTTGCAGTATTTTGCAACAGTAAACTGTATAACTCACCGGACTCATCAAGAGAAGAATTCCGTTTCTCAGCCTGCGGGTGCAGGCTCTTAAATGAAATACATCGCAAATTAAATCCTAGGTGTGGAACTGCAGTAGTGTCGTGGTTTAGCCCCAGCCAGCAACTAAGCACCACGCAGCCACTCGCTCACTCCCCCATGGTGGCACGGGGGAGAGAATCAGAAGAGTAAAAGTGAGGAAACTCATGGTTTGAGATAAAGACAGTTTAATAAGTAAAGCAAAAGCCGTGCATGCAAGCAAAGCAAAACAAGGAATTTGTTCACCACTCCCCATGGGCAGGCAGGTGTTCAGCCATCTCCAGGGAAGCAGGGCTCCGTCACGCGTAATGGTTTCTTGGGAAGACAGACGCCATAACTCCGAACGTCCCTCCACCCCTTCCTTCTTCTTTGTCCCAGCTTTATATACTGAGCATGACGTTATATGGTATGGAATATCTCTTTGGCCAGCCTGGGTCAGCTGTCCTGACTGTGTCCCCTCACAGCTTCCCGTGCACCCCCAGCCTGCTCGCTGCAGGCCAGCATGAGAAGCTGGACTGTCCTTGACTACTTAGCAACAACCCAAAACATCAGCACATTATCAACATTTTCTCATCCCAAATCCAAAACACAGTCTCACACTAGCTTCTGTGAAGAAAACCAGCTCTATCCTGGCTGAAACCAGGACAAGTAGTTTGCTAGCATCCTTGGCAGTAGGATATTCTGGCCACAGCTGACACTATAACTGTTACAAGCACAAAGCTCCATTTTGATTTCATCTGGGTATAATGAGCCAGCAGGGAACGAAAGTGAAAAGATAGTTGTCGATGAACTAATTTGTAGTGGAAAAATTCACAAGCAGTTTTTTTAGAAAAGGTCAAAAAGAACGAGGTGGAACATCACAAGGAGGTGAATGTATCAGTCTGGTTCATGTCAAAAAAGTATTTTAGAGTTACTATGAGGGCATGCTGGATGTCCCATTGCTTAGGCAGTGGAAAGGCATTTGGCTTTCATCCTTTTGCCTCAGATCTTACTCAGGATCTGTGGTATTTTCTGTAACCACATACTTGAATATGTGGCATTGCCTTTTTGCTGTAGCTGAGGTTTAGCTAAAATTAAACTGTCTTCAAACTAGTAAATGTGAATCTTAATTCCCTTTGCTTGGCTAGTACCTATATCACCGAAAAACATGTTCCCTATATGATCCATCTTCCATCTTACCCTGTCCTTCCTTTTCCTCCTCCCCATTTTCATCTGTGACCTTCCAGATTTCCTCATCTGCTTTGAATAGTCCCCTCATTCTGGTCCGCGGTGTGGACTCTGAGCCGTCCCTTTCACCAGTGGCACCTACGCCTTCGTGCTTACGTGTTCTGGCTGCACTGATCTGTCCCCAATTCCCCTTCAGGAAAGACGAGTTTTGAGGGCAGTTGGGTCACACAACGTCCTCTGAAGATGGATCTGCAGGTTCCAAGAAAACTCTGCCCTGCTGCTGCCTTTCCAGATTGGAGTGTGCTTGCTATAGACAAAGCTTTGGAAAACGTCAAGTGCTAATAAGCTTCTAACAAATATATGTGAACCGAGGTAGTCCAGTCTCATAAAGCAGCCTGATTTACTAAGCTACCATAAGAAAGGCCAAGGATACCTCTAATGGCTCAAAGGCCTTTGCCCCAAGGACAGGATGTTGCAGGAATTATTTTACCTTCATTTTTTGTATCTTAGTTTTACACTGCTGGAAATGGTGGGTCCATTTTTGCTTTCAGCCTGATGCATAAATATAGCAAAGCTGTGTAATAGATAAAAGGGGTTTATAAACAGAAATTTGGGCTTGACTGAAGGCATTGATAGTTAGACATTAGTTCTGTAGGTTTACAGGGACGTTGCTGAGGTGACATTAATGAATTTCCTAGTACCTTAAAATAAAGTACTGCAACGCTAACATTGTAAAAAGCTGTAAAACAAAAAGATGCTGCTATTCAATTTATATAATTCTCTCAGATGCCATAGCACTGAGGTAACATGTGAACCCTAAATTAAAATTGGGTTGTGTCATTTCAATGTCTAAGCAGATCCAACATAGTAAGTTTAAAAGCCATGATTAATAGTAAATATTACAGTAGCTTTGAAACACATCCATTCTGATAATTTAACATCTTCTGACATTACTGTCAACACAGGTCTTTTAAAAAAAGCACTGTAGCCTTTTTGTCCACAAAATCCTTCCTTTTAAGCTTTTCTTTATGAAAACATCTTAAGACTAACACTTTATTTTAAATTCAAGCACTTTCTTTTATTATTTTTCAAATGCCAAAGGAAATGCTTTACTGGTGTAAACATTTATTTGTGCGCTATAAAGCTATTCTGCAAGGAGTCCTCAAGAGCAGATTTCTTGTACTCAGGCCATCGGATTGTAAACTTGGCAAAGACCTGGGAGCAGATCTTCGCCTCCGCTGGTTTCCATAGCTCCACTGGACCCATAGCTAGCGACAGATTGACAAAGAACATCCGCTGATGATCCATCCTACAAGCGTATAGCACCAAACCTTCGGTGGGATCTATCTCTCCCAGAGACAGCTAATTAGTTTCTAGGCTGATACTATAGTCGGTGGACAGAGTGATTCATGCTGCCTGAAGATAAGTGCCTGAGAAGTCTCATATCTCTGTTGACTGTTATAATCAGTTTGCACTTGGCAACTAACTTTTATTGGCACAGTTAAGTGTGACGAACCCTCCCTACCTTTTATGTTCCACAATTGTGAATACTGGGACTCTTCTGAGTACTGGAAGAAATGTGTGTGTGCCCAGTTTGAGCGTTACAGGAAGCTGCATGCTGTCTACTAAGTAGATTAGAGACTGTTGGCCACGTCCTGAAGTTTTATTAACTTCTTACTCAGCTCTTATTCGGCAGTGTTCTCCGTGAAGCATTTCCACTTAGTCACTGGCTATTCAGCATGATTGATTGATCAGAAACATTCCTCTAATATAAGTCAGTCTTATCATGTTTAAACACAAATATAGCTTCTACCAGCCAGGATGTTATACATACTGGGAGCGGGAGGGACGCGGCCAGCTGGAAGCATTCCCTGTTTACTGAATCCATATTGCCATAGTGCTTCTTTGCACAGTCAGAGAATTGCTGTGCAGAAGGAACAGTTCACAGTGAGTTTCAAATTATTTGGCCTCAAGAGCATGTGATTTGCCTTTCATTTTATGCCTTGATTTCAGTCCCCTGTTTGGGCTAAAAATAGACAGACAGATATGTTAAGTATGCTGGCATTTTATTTATTCTACTAATTTCATTGCAAGCTTGTGGTAGAGAATGCCTTCACACCAAATAGTTGTTCCATATTTCAGACACTTCTTTTGTGCTGCCAAGAGTTGTATTTTCTGACTATGATAGTACCATAAAAGTACACTGAACTGACTCAAGTTGACTCATGGTTGGGGCAGATGATGCCTACAGCTCAGCTGATTCTGTATAGCATCACAGGTTATTTATATAAAATGTTTAAGGCTTTCAAGTGACTTGTTTATTCTCCTTTATTTAAAATTTAATTTTATACCAGGCACCTCTTGGGTGTTTCTGTAACTCTTTAATCTGTTGCACCTTGTCCTTTTTAGTGGAGGTAAACTGAATACAAGTAGTGTATTGTTTGTGTGCGGTAGTTTTTTATTTTTTGTTGGGAAAGGACAGGACTGAAGTGAAAATGAAGTTTCTAGTTCTTGTTACCTGGACATTTTTGTTTCAGTCATACTCTTGGGAACAGCCTTGACTTCCAAGTGCAAACAGGAACTTGATTCACCTGTGGGAAAAGGTCCAGACTTGCTTGTGACGCTTTACCTGCAGCAGAAGGTTTGTCTTTTGCTCTGATTCAGTTGTTAGAGTAAAACCAAGTGACACAGCACTGATAAATCCATATACTGAGCTGCTTGTATCATCTTACTGTCTTCTTCTTACTGGGCTTACTGCCTTAAGGGCACTGTGGTATTTCTGGAAATGAGTTTTTTTCCTGGAATACAGAAATATAGGCTAATTTAACAGATTTTTTTTTCACTAGTTCATTTTAATAATTTTATCTTTTTGCAGAAACTACTGAGTCACCTAGTAAAATAAATGCTCAATTATGGGATAATTGCATATTTTTGGCACTCAAAAATAGTTATTTGTTACAGTTTGACTCTGCAATACTCTGAAATTTGATTCAGTCTGTTGATCACTGGAGGAGGAGCTATGGGTAGACTGGTAGAAGAGGCAAAATAGCACTTAGGCACCTATTTAGACATAATTTATGTCTAAAAAGAAATCCCAGGACAGTTGTATTAAATGATCTACTATATGACAGAGGAGGCCTCATCCACCACACTACAGAATATGTAGGTAGTTTCATGTAGGAGTCCATTGACTGGCTTCTCACAGCATGTGGTATTTAAAGTTTAATTTCCCAAGCTTATACCCAGTGATAGATTGTTCCCCAAATGGCAGAGAGTGCTTTCCTGGCTGAGGAAGGAATGTGAATACTTCCATCTGGTTCCTTAAGTTTTAGATGTCACCCCCTGTCAGCTTCCTTTCTTTCCAGTACTGGTAAATAAAAGACAAATTTTTCTGGTTTTATGTTTCTTGAAGTGAGGAAAAAGAGGTGGGTTAATTATTGTCTGAATGGAATCTAAACCTTGACCTGTTTCATAGAATTGTAGAATAGTTTGGGTTGGAAGAGACCTTTAAAGGTCATCTGGTCCAACCCCCCTGCAGTGAGCAGGGACATCTTCAACTAGACCAGGGTTGCTCAGAGCCCCGTCCAACCTGACCTGGGATGTCTCCCATGGTGCATCTACCACCTCTCTGGGCAACCTGTGCCAGTGGTTCACCTCCCTCATTGTCAAAAATTTCTTCCTTAGATCTAGTCTAAATCTACCCTCTTTCAGTTTAAAACCATTACCTCTTGTCCTGTCACAACAGGCTCTGCTGAAACAACCCATCTTTCTTATAAGCCCCCTTCAAGTACTGGAAGGCTGCAATAAGGTGTCCCCAGAGCATTCTCTTCCCCAGGCTGAACAACCCCAACTCTCTCAGCCTGTCCTCATCGGAGAGGTGTTCCATCCCTCTGATCATTTTTGTGGCCTCCTCTGGACCCACTCCAAAAGGTCCATGTCTTTCCTGTGCCGAGGGCTCCAGAGCTGGACACAGGACTCCAGGTGGGGTCTCCCCAGAGCACAGTAGAGGGGCAGAATCCCCTGCCTCAACCTGCTGGCCACGCTGCTTTGGATGTGGCCCAGGGTACAGTTGGCCTTCTGTTTGTCTGTACATATACATACATGCATAGAGAAACATGTATATATATGCGTACTTACATGATTTATAAAGATTTTCATGTTTTCGGCTGTCATCCTCTTCTAGGGAGCAACCAGTTTCTCTTTTGCATTAAAAAAGCTTCTTCTTTGAACTGTTTCAGAGTGGTAACTGTCTATATTATCCGGTTTTAATATTGATACAGAACATTTAAATATCTAAATTAAGTAGCTATTCAATGATTTCTTAAAACATTAAAGGCTAGACCTTATGGGCTAAATTCAGGACAAAAATAGTTTTCCTTTTGATTTCTTTAGCAGTGTTGTTACAACGTTCTCCAAGAAGAGTGACATGTCTCACCATCACTTAAGTTCCCGTGTTTCATACCCCTCTGGTGTTCCTATTAGCTCCGGATATAAGTAAGACCTGTCACACTGGATTTTGGATAATAATTGCTCTAACTGATGTTACCAGATGGCCCTCAGATGTCACAACTACTCATGATTTTTCTAGAGAAAACATGAACCTCAGTGAGCACGTGTGTTCGTGAGAAACTAGTGAAGCGTGTTCTGCTGAGTGTTTGTATCCTTATGGTTTCCTTACTTTTTAAATGAGCTATGGTAACATTTCAATTTGATATCAAAATATATTGTGCAACTAAATTGTTCTTCCTTTCTCCCGTGTGGTGTTTGGGCAGCAGCATGCCGACTGCTATATTTAGGGTCACAGAACCCTATTTTGGACAGCATGAAGGCTGATGCTGTGCTGCTGGCGTAGCGCAGCAGTCCTGTGCTTACACCGTTTTCCTCATATTAGCCCCCTGCTTTGAGTCACCTCAGCGAGGAAATGTCCCACGATGACTGCCAACTTTTTGTTTCACAACCCTTTTTCTAATCCTTGTGCCCCACGCCCAAAGCCCTCCCCTCCCCGGGTCAGCCTCCACATAAACCCTCATCCCAGGCTGCCGGCCGTCAGCCTCGGTCCATCTCTGGCTGCCCAAAGCACCATGCCTCTGCTTGAGTGCTTTCCCAGCCACTGGGTTACCACTGTCTTTCTTTTTGGCTACTGCTGGCCAAATCTCGTGTCTCCTGGATGTCTCGTCTTGTGCTGCCCCTTTCCCTGTTCAACCTCTGGCTTTGGACAAGGCTTTCACAGCACCGGACAGAAGCAGCTGTAATTAAAAATCCGTCTGAGTACATCTGAGGGCAGAGAAGGAAGAAGGGCATCCCTTAAAAAGAAAAAAAAAAAAGCCATTTGGTAGTTCAAGATACATTCTTCTGTAAAAAGTATTCCTCAGGCAACCAAAAATATTCATGTCTTGTTTCTTTCTGCATTTGCTGGAAATCCACTAACCAGTCCAAATACAATGGGGCACACATACACCTGTTTCTAGTGATGGGATGAAAAAACTTTCATGTGTCCATATTAAACCAGGCTAAAAATTGAGCAAATAGTGTAGAAATATATTTTGGCCATACAAAGTAGAAACACTGCATATATACTACTTTTTAACGGACTATCACCAGCTTGAAATTATAGAAAAATGCGAATTAGGTAACCCTAGCCACCAGTATCTGTGGACTGCTTATTCTGTTGTTCCACCGTCCTTTGAAACTTATTTTCTTGAAAACACTTTTGCAGGCTGGCTGGCTGTTTTCCTGGAAAATAGCTTCTGAATAAATAACAGGGCTTGGTGGAAACTCCATGGAAACTGGGGGGTGTCAGCTCTGTTTCCAGCTGTTGTCCTCACCCGCATCTCTATTGTAACCACTGGATCTGTTAAAGTGTAAATCCAGCGGTTTCCTCCCTGACAGACTTTCAAGTCTTTCCCCTCACATTTCTGCTGTGCAGAGGATGTTTTTTAGGTCCTTTACAAGTCCATGAACTTTAACCAGAACGCATGACTGTCAGAAATTGCCGGTTTGATTGTAATAGTTGGGTAAACCCATTTAGTCTGGAGTCCTTTGGCTTCATAGACCAAGTCAAATTGCAATAGTGAAAAGGGAAATTAGTAGAAATCAAACATGGTTTTGGTTTTGTAAGATATCCTGAGCAGCTGTTTTTGCAAACACCGGGCCCATTTTCTTCTGAGCCCCTAAATCTAGACCTCCCTGCGAGGTTTGGTGCCTTAGCCAGAGTATATTTTTCATCTAATAGCAGTATAAAGAACAAAAATGGAAAATGTAGGGCCTATTGAAAAATTATATTTCACATGACAGAACTGATTTTTTTCTAATACCTTAAATAACTAATTTGTGTTACATTTTGTTTTCATTTTTTATTTTAATAATACGGAATGAGTTCCTTATTTTCTATGTTACTCACTTGCATAAACAGTGAAAGAAAACAGCACCCTAAAGGTCCTGGCAGAGGCTTCTGAAGATAGAAACTGTACAATAGGTGTGGTGTGCTTTTCCTCTGGGTAATAATTCTGCAAGGCAGGGCAGCATTGCTTCATGTAGGATTGTCTCATTTTAATACTGTTAAGTGAGTGGTTATACTATGATTTTTTTTTTCCACTAAATGTTGCCAAAATAGTTTTAAAATTGGATTTCATTAAAACAAGTCAGAATTCTTCACACACAAATAATTATAAAAAAAGAGGTAACAACTTTTTAAAGAGAATTAAAAATACCTACGTTTAGTTTACAGAGACACTAATCCTCTACTGGAGAGTGGGGAAAAGGTATGGCTGGCAGTAGGCTCTCCTCCTGTCTCTTGTTTTCTTGGGCAGGAAGAAAGGAAAAATGTCCCTCCCATCATTTTCTGAAAATTGAAATAGTGCCAACAGACCTGAAACTCTAGCATTCTTCTTCATCACTGCACCAAATAGAGTCCAGTAGTGGAGAGATGTACATCACTACTGAGATAGCGTCAGCTGAGTTTATTGCAACTGATTGAAAAGAAGACTTTCCATTTGCAGCACATTTATTTAAAAAAAATACCTTTTTTTTTTCCAGCTTAGCCTGAAAACATTTTGGTGAGCCAGAAGTTGCTGGACTTGCCTGTCTCCCAGCTCACAGCTGTACCTGACTACAAGGCTCTAAAGCCCCGCTGCCTCCGGTGTTACCCAACCCACATTCGCCGGGCTTCCTCAGAAACCCTGGATTTGGCAAAGGCCTGCCAAATAAAAGCTATTCCAGACAGACCATTTCACATTCAACAATGCAGATTTTTTTTTTTTTTTTTGGGACAAAACTCAGTTGCAAAAGTTGTCTTCTAATTAGCTTTTGCTTAAATCCCTTTGCTTTTGCTATGGAGCCAAACACAGAGATAGGAGATACTATCTTTTAGTGTCACCTTGGGCTAATTTTAGCTTAAATAACAATTTTAATAGAGCTTGTAAGCAGAGTTTTGCTTTTCTGTCCTGTCATAAAAATTGTGATGTAGGCGTTGGCTCCCTGGAGCTTCCAGCATCCTTTCCCCGGAGGCAGCAAGAGCAGGAACCCTGGGCCACACAGCTCCGGAGCGAGAAGTCTGGGGAAGTGGCCGTGTCTGCTTGCTCTGGTTCCTCCCGAGGCTATTGATCATTGCTGGAGACACAGCAAGAGATTAAGTGGCTGTGGTATAATCATCCTCACATTTTTTGGTGTACAAGGACAAGCCCTGGTTGAAGCCTCTCCTGCTGTCAAGCAATAATATATTCCCTCTTCCTGTAGATTTACTTCTAAATACATTTTCTGCTGCCTACCAGGACATCAGCTGATCTTGCAGCCTTTGCGAGGAGATTTGACAGGTTTCACTCCTCTGCCTGTTTTTGTAAAATTTGTAGGCACTTGATTTCTGAAGACATTTCTGCCCCTTTGCTGAGTTTTTGTTACAATATTTGTAAGACAATTAAACAATCTAAATATGCAGGATTTGGCTAGAAAATGGAGGGAGGAGGATTAATGCCAACAAGTATTTGAAGGGCACTGACATCAAGGAGGGAGAGGAATTTTCTAGGAGTATCCAAGAGCTTATACTAGAAGCAAGAATAACGAAAATGTCCAAAAATAAGTTTTTGCTCTAAGTACAAGGAAAAAATTTCCCAGGTTTACTGCTTTGTAGAAGATACTCCAGAAATAAAACCTCTATGCCTCATCATTTACAGAGTCCTCTGGAATACTCCAGATGGAAGCATGCAGTAGAAAGGTGGAAAAGATGACCCAAGAGCTATGACTTCTTCTTTCTCTAGGAAGAAACAAGTTTGTTACTGGTGTCATTTATGTGATGGCAGTCTACAAACAGAAAATAAGACTAAAAGGAAGGCACCATCCATGCCCTGAGAAAATTACAGCCTAAGGCCCTGATCCTGCAGCTGTATCTGTAGGGATGGACCCTGGAGGCCCAGAGCGGTGGAAATCCAGAGCCTGGAGGGCTCTGCAGAGCTGCAGATCTGGCTGCAGGATAAGACCCGTGTGAAGAGAGCCTCAGCTTGTATCCACTGAGCAAACCTGTAGGTAGCACAGCCCTGGGTGCTCAGAAGGTTTATCTGGAGCTCTGGGAGACTGAACTGTTGACAGAGAACACCCATCAGCTTCAACTGTCCCAGTAGGTGCCTTTGTCTTCTTCTAAAAAGCGGCAGAGATACTGCCTTGCACTTTGCTTTAAATACTGGTGAAAAGGAGAGGCACGGCGCATTTCGAAGAGCGCTTACCAGCCCAGGATTCGGTACGCAGGTTGCTAGTGCATGTTCAGACATCCTTACGTGCTACTAGAATGGACTTGTCTGCCTGACTAACCTGATCTGTGAGTAGAGGAGAAACTGCCCTTCCCCTTAATTTTTTTGAGTAACTTGCCTGAAAAGGGTTGACTCTTGAAAATGTTTGTGGCTTGGCCTCCTAGTCCCTTTCTAGGAAAATGAGAAGCCTTCTCAAACCGGATGATTACAGGACAGTGCAAAACAAGCCCCAAACCCATGTTTGCTGTCTTGTTATGGGAGTTGTGTAGAGAAGCTGTACGGAAAACTGCTTGGGGGCACATTATTTTAGTTTTGGATATTTACTTTCTCATGTACAGAAAGTTTAGGGTTTCTATTTTTAAAAAATGTAACTGAAATATCTCAACCCCATAACTTATGCAAGGAACATACCTGAAGCTATATGTTGAGATGCAGATGTGAGATCAGTAGCGATCTGTGTCCTTCTTTCTAAGACAGTCTTACACGAATTGTGGTACAAGTAACCATTCCATTTTTTCATTGAGAGATCAGAGATGCACGCAGCGTTGGAGCTGCAGCCACACCATAAAGTTATCTATTTTTAAGACACAAAACTGTATAATATAAGGCTTTCTTAAGACCTACACCTACAGCTGTACTCCTTAGTTACTCATTAAATCCATCTTAGAACCTCTGCATGCCAATGTAGCATCAGGGTTTGGAGGATTTGTCTGCATCATATGACACTACCAGCTCAGCTAGATTTTGGAGAAATTACCCGTTTTAATTTTCTTACTAATAATGGATATTAGAGTGTTTTGTTTTTTCATTCCATGGACCAGTATTCAGGAATGATGGGAAGCAGTAGAGCCTCCCTTTTGCTTCTACTTTGCTGTTCACCACTCCGCTCACTCTTCTGTTTATTCATGTCCTTTCTTCCCATTTTCTTAAGTTCATTTATACCTGCCCTTTCTGTTTCCATACCTTCTCATCTCTTTCTCTCATACTTCCTTTTCTATGTCTTCTTCCACATTGTCTCCCCCACCATCTGTTCAGTTCAATGCATTCTCCCAGTCTGAGTGGAAAAACACTTTGAAAACCCTGAAGGAGGCTTACAGAGTGGAAGCAGCAGGAAATGAGGGTGCAGAAACAAAGAGGAAGCTCTTACTGATGAACTGGTGTGGTGCTGTCAGCAAGAGGGGAAAAAAAAGGGGTGAAGAGAGAAAGAATGTGCATGCTTAAAATCCAGCCAGAACTGGGACCATTCCTCTTTTACTTCTCCCTAGCTTTTGCCTTGCTGAGCTGAGGACTTTGGCCTTTATCCCTAATGTTAATGAACAGGAGAAGCACAAACACCCATAAAACTAAGCTACACCAAGAAGGACATATGTAATATGCTAATTTTTGAAGGGCGTCAAGAAGTAACCTTTGAACTGAAATTTACTCCAGTAAACAAGACAAGAATTTAGGTTTTGAAGATGGATTATGAGAGCAAATATTTCTGCTTGAGATATTTTTTACATTCCAGAAATAAATGGTGATTTATGAGGGCTGTAGATATGCAACCCATTCTAAATTAGTATAAGTTTCATTTCAAAATGTACTGTTTATCCCTCTTCTAAACCTGTAATAAATACTTTAATAAGACTTACAACAGTTTTCCTGTTGGACATGTACTCTTCTGTCTTCCAGCTCAGAATTATTTGTTCAGAATTATTTTGTATTTCATCCCCAGCCACTCTGAGTATGCCTGTGTTTCAGTGACTGCTGTAACTAGTGTTAAATGAAAAATGATCTGAGGTGGCTTCAAATGGAAATTAGCTTGGTTACTGATAGCTCTACAGAAATGGCCAAATGAAACTTAGAATGGTTTGCAGTACACACCTAGGAAGGCTCTGTGGTTAACTGAGTTGAGCTCTGTGGTGTTATGGTTATGTTCCTTGTAATATCTGAAGTAGATGGGGAAGAGCTAGTTTAGGCATATCTGCATATTAGGCAAAAATACTGCAGAAGCTACAGGCAAGCCAACTTGCATTCACCATTTAAGATATCATAGTTACTGTTACAAGAGCTTCCTAAAATCAAGTTGTTGCAGGTTACAGCCATGAAATTATTTTCATTTTTATAATAAGAAACAAAGTGTCTTCATTTGTCAGATGTGATCTTTTTTTATAACCCTGTTCTTCTGTTGTCTAGACACTAATACCTGTTAGCTTGCATTAGAGGAGCAGTTTTTGTCTAATTTGGAATTTAGAGAGGACAACCTGTCGGTATTTCTCTTTTGCCCTTTAAAAACAAATCACTTTTCTGCTCAACTTTTGAGTCTGAAAGATTCTCTTGTAAACCAAGTTCAACTCTGTTCTGAATTCCCCCCTTTTCCCCCATACAGTAACAATTACATGAAATGGCAAAGCAGAAGACCTATATACCTCTCACCAGTCTTGGAAGCCTTCATGTTTGTGCAGCCATAATATCACATTTAGTGGGTCCACGGGTATGTCAGTGAAAGGGATTAATAATGTGAGAGTAGAACAAAGATACTGTAATTCTTTACTCAGCACTGCTTTGTGCTCGAACAACTGACCTGATGGGGCACTGAAAGAACTTCTTTCACACGCTTGTCCCCCATTGTGTTCTGCTGGGCCCATCCAGCATTAGGAGTATCTGACACAATTCCTGCTTTGTAGCAGCCCCCTAACACCACGTTGGGTCCGAAGTAGCTGAAATACTGAGTCTGTTACAGTGAAAGAGACTCTTTATTCATAGCCTGTAAAGCCATAAGGGATCCTTGAGATCATCTAGTTTATCTCCTGCATAACACAAGCCTTGCATAAATGCCTGTTTGAATAAAGCGTATCTTTCAGAGAGCTTTCCACTCTTTGCTTGAAAGCCTCAACTGACTGATGGGGAGCCCACCACAGCCCTTGCATGTTCTTTTAGTGCTTTCAATTCACAGCCTGAAGCCTGCTGCCAGTTTGCTGCCTAGATCACGCCGCTCCTGTTTCCAATCTGCTCTTGTTTCCTCCGGACTGTGACCAAGCCGCACTTTTCACTTTTTCTTGTACACTAGGTAGAATGAAATAAAGAGTAGAATAATAGGATATGTTTAGAGAAAGTGTTAGGAAAAAGATGAACATTTAATTTCTGTGTAGTTTTATTAAAAGATATGCTACTAAGGCCCTAAGACCAATTTTCAAGATATACCATGGAACATTAGTGAAAAGTATTTAGGTGTGTATATGTTAAAGATGCAGGTAGGCCCCCAAGGGCATTGTCAGGCAGGCTGGTAGGCATCTGACTCCGAGACCTCAGTGCATTTGTAAAGGAGTGGTTCTTTGTTATTTCACTTATTTCCCACCGGTTCAGTACAACTGGAACAGGTCAACGTCACTTGGAGTGAAGCTCTGAAAGTGGTAGAAGCTGGATTGGCATTCAATTGGTCCCAAGCACAGGATCCCGGCTCCTGAAGTTGCTTCTCACTCTGTCCTTGTGCTTGGGACAGGCGTGTTCAATCATTCCCGTAATGCTAGGAAGCTTGCAATCACTCTTAATTTGCAATATCATTAATTTGCTGATGTTAAAGTTCCGATGTGATGCTGTTAAAAATCTGTTTCTGAAGAACTGAGGATTTCATGAGATGAATTTGTAGCATGGTAGGGAGGTGAAAGAAGTACAGAAGAAACGGATATGTAGACGGCTTAAATTTAGCTAATGTCTTGCATGAAATCTTTTGTATAAATAACAAATCCAAAAAAATGCCATTCATTTCAAGAAACAAACATACAATTAACAACTACACCTCCAAGTAACATAAAAATTTATGACTCTTTACAAAAGATGGGAGAATTGTTTGCATATACTTAGCTCCTTTCCATCCCTTAATTATATCCAGCTGTTACAGCAAAGTGTCAACACACACTCACAACTTTGTGACCGTATTTTTGGAAGTGTATATCCTGTAAGCTAGAATATGGATTTACATAGTACTAAACATTTTTCATCAGTTTTCTTACCACAGCATCCTTGAAACAGATATTACTCAACTCAAACTGGCAGGAATGTTTTGTAGGAAAGGAGTTTAATTTAAAACTGAAAATAAGATATCAATAATTACTATTACATGTCCCTTAAAAATCCCATGAATTTATCTGTGCTCCTTCGCCCTCTTTTTTACTTAGTGCTGGAGAACTTTCTCGGTCAATGATACTTGCAGGCATAAATTCTTTTCCCAAGGCACCTGCTTTTCCATATCAGATTGGTCCCTGCGACTATGTGGAAGCATGCCTTCTTATATGAGGCAAAGAGAAGAAGCAGGGGAGAGATGTCCAGGACCCTCTCTTTTTAGAATTGCCATCCTGGAGGATTGGGATACCATAAGGTTCAGCCAGTTACTTGGAAGTTATTCTTGACATAAACTAGAGTAAGTTAAACACAAATGAAACTACTTATTCACACAGTTGAAAACAGATAACACGAAATGCACGACAGACAAAAATACATGAACAGAAATGAAAGTAAAAAAGAACCCCAACACTCATCTCTGCCAGGGACTCTGGTTAGCACTGAAGGTCCTTCCCCTCTGAAGGAGTAGTCTCTCAACCCGGCAGGTGCTTTCTACTGGTCTTGACTCTACAGCTTCAGGTTGCTTTCGCAGAAGAGTCCCCTCCTAGGGGACCACTAGGTCTCTTTCTAGACCAGTTCTGAGGAGGAGAAGGGGAATTGTGGAGAGTCAAGTCTCCCTTCCCCACCTCCTACATCAGCTAGTTTTCATTAATACAAGCAAGGAAGGTTTCACACCCTTCTGCCAGTAAATTGGCCTTAGCAGTTTCCTGCTTAGGTGAGTTTAGGATTAGACCTCTATCAGGTAATCATGGATACGGTTCTGTTTTCCAAAGAAGCTGTGCCAATTACTAGCAGTTCACAGGAAGTTGAAAGTTCACATCTTTTCAGTTAAATCATAACTTGGCCCATGCACAGAAGTTGCACCACTTTATGCTGATGTGATGAATCTGTAAAGTGGCACCAGGAACTGATTGCTTCGATGTTTTGGAAATAAAACATGAAGAGTCCTGTAAATGTTTTTTCTGGTTATATGCTGTATTTTTATGAACAACAGAATGTAAAGGATTCTTTTGACCAAAAGACTGTTTACTGGGTGTTTTTTTTTTCCCCAGTATTAAAACAGAACCATGCTAAGCACTGATAGAATAAAGCATAAGAAGTTGGAACTGCAATAGGTATCTATTTCCCTGGGCTAGATCTCTTAGGACAAGGAAAAAATACTTACTGGCATAGAAAGAGTAAAAGTGAGTACTTGATTTTACTTACAAACTGAAACACAGATCCTTTAACAGAATCCATGTGATAGGTTATTATATCACCTGAATCTTGTCCCAGCAGTTGTCTTTTGAATTGCAGAGATTGCTGAGCCAAGTGGGCTTCACTTTGCATGCCACTCTATTATTTGACATTGTACTGAAATGACAGTATTTGCTTGCTTCTCAACAAGTCACTAAATAAAATCTGCATTTACTTTCTGAAGCTGCCAAGTTAGGCAGACTTATAAATAGAAAAATAATAATTCTGATGGAGGAAGTGGGGTGAGGTGTTATTGGAAAGGTTATCTTCCCCGTGGGTTTTTACAGCATGCTCAGACTCATGGTTTGCACCCAGTCCTTTAGTCACGTTGCAGGCTGACGCTTTGAAACCAATTTTTGGTTTCTGAACCAAGAAAGAAAGAATACAGCGGTTGTTGTGTGCCATCTAGTGTTCCTCAAATGCAGCAGCCGTTCTGAGGAGGGTTCCCACGGGCGGATGTCCCTCGCCCTGCGCCCGATAAGGCCACCGCGCGTCTTGTCTCCCGTGCAAAGCGCTTGCAGGGCGAGAGGCCACGAAGGCTCGGTGCCCTCTCCGTGCTGCTGGCACCAGGGCTGGGCAGGGGAAGGGAGGAAGGGGACGGTGGGAGCGAGAGCGCTAACACAGTTCTTTCAGCTTATGGGGAGATACCACGGTTTAAATGTCGCCTGCGGGTTGCACTAGAATATAACAAGGATGACACCAATGCTGTGACAGTCCCTGAGCTTGAAGAAGAGAAGTTTGCCTTAAAGCAAATGAACTTTATGTCCCTGTGCTGCAGCTGGGTGTAGTGTAAGTCTGAATACAGATTCAGCATAGTTCAGATGCTGTTTTGGGACCGCATGGAGCTTGTGTCCAGGGGCCCTGAAGGAGGTACCATCCTCACAACGAGAAGAGTGGTCTACATACTTCATCTTTACAAGCTATTCTGGTTTAGTATGTCTCACTTCCTGTATGTCTGTTTTTATTGATCCAAAAATAGCTAAACTTAATACCTTGAGATGGGTGTCACAGTTAGTAAGAGACTAATTTTAAATGCTGTAAACAAAATACGGCTGGAGAGCTGAGAAACCTGCAAGGAATGCAGTAACACCAATGTGGTTTGAACTTTGCCAAGGTTATAAAGAAAAGCCTGTGAAAATTCAGAAAATTGAACCCACATGGCCCAAGTCTCAGACAACTAAGCCTTGGAGATCGTCATTTAGCTCTGGCATTGCTTATGTGAGTTTTGTGGATGACCACAGGGCAAACATTTGAAACCATACATTGTTCTGTGCATTAATGAGGAAGTGAGGTGTTGAGAAAGGGAACATTAAATGGAACTGAAAATATATGAATTAGAGAAAGAAAATACTACTGGGTGTGGGGAGGGAAGGAAGCAGACTTGAGCAGCAAGTCTAAGTTCAAGCTGGATTTTGACAGGCCATATTTTTATCAATCAGGCCCCTTTCTTCCAGTTTATGTAAATGTAAATTATTTTGGAGAGATAATTCTTTCCTAAAGGAAGGTTAACATAAGCAAATGTAGACAAACAATGTAGAAAGACAGACTGAACTTGTAACTCATTTTCTGGGTATTCTATGGTTGTAGCTAAAGTTCAGAATGAAAATGTTTATTGTTGGAATCCTTATTATTACAAAAATGCTTATTATTATTAAAAGAGAAGTGGTTCAAGAACAGCAATTGATAGAATAACTAAGAAACAATTGAACTGCCTGACATTAGGAGTGTATAATAACCTCATTTTTGGGATCCTTCAGAAATCCATGGCAATCCACTGTGTGCATGCAATGAATCCATTATACCTGATAAAAGCAGTAGTTGAAAAGAATTGTGGTGACTACCACATGTGAGAATGTTTCAGGTTTAGAAGCTCTCCTCACAGACAGCACACAGCCTAAACCAGGCAATTTTACACTTTCACAGCAATGACATCTTTTAATGCAGTTGCTTTTGACCCCTACAACTTCTGCTGATTCTCTTTCTAATATTGTAGTACGTTTTTCTCCCAGTACTTACCTCTTCCTGTAGTTAAAGCAAAAAGTTAAACAGGCTTTGCAAAAATTGATTAAAAAAATCCATGCACTTGAACTAGCCCAAGAGATATCTCTTGTAGACAAAAGAATAAGTATCTGCCTCCTTTTCCTAACCACTTGTGCATTCTTTGGATTTAAATCAAAACCCTATCAGAAATTCAGGATTCCTTTTCTCTTAAACATAGCTTCTCTAAATCATGGACTATGTCTCTGACTTTTCCAATTAGTTTGTTATTGACCAGAATAGCTAGTCAAAGATTCATGTGTAACCCTTGGTCCTCTCTGCTGCTTTCACGATCCATCAGGTGAGTCATTGCTTAGTAATTTCTCCCCTGGAATTCAAACAGAGGAAAACCTGGGGAGGAGTTATTTCTTTCTAAGAGGGCTCCAGATGAATAGGTGATCATCATTAAGTCTGTGCAAAGGGCAGGAGTTTTCCTTGTCACATCCTGTGGATTCCTGGGGATTTTGATTGAAAAATGGAAGTAAAAGACAGCAGAGAATACCAGCAAACTCCACAGTCAAGATAGCGTGTGGAGGACATAGCTATACACTGACACTGTTACCCGAGGCTGTCCCCAATGTCAAAGGGAATTTGTGGACTGCGTGTGTAGATTACCCCAAACTATTACACTATTTATTCCACCTTTTTTTTTTCATGTGTGTGTGTGTGTATGGTATGCACAATACAACTAACAGCTGATGGGGCTGGGTACATCCTCCTATACAATGTTAATAATGGGGAAAAAATAAACATTGCACACAGCAGCATAAAATGATAAAGCAGCCAGTTTCCTAAATGAAAGATGAGATAAAGCTTGGGTCTGTAACTCAGGAAACACATCAGCATTTTCATCACACGCAGCCTGGAATGCTGGCTATAAACAATAGGCTGGCAGCACAAGGGGAGGAAAGGAGAGAATTACTTAGTCTAAACAATTTATCTAAGAAAAGTTTAATGAGCTACTTCTGTGTTTCAGTACAAACACAGGGGTTTAGCTCAAATGAGCAGTTTCTTTAAGGCAGCATCCAGAGGATTTTTAGCAGTGGTGGAAGGGGGAATGCCGAGAGGGTTGTGCAGAGGAGTTTTGTCATCACTTTGAAGAGAGGAGCTGCTCCATCCTGGGACAGGAGGGGAAGGGTAAATGTCTACAAGGTTATTTACCCTATCCTCTGACTTCCATGTTGTTTGGTCTCAGCAATCCTTCATTTCCTATTTTATTCTGTCCAGCTCTGAAGATACTTCCACAGAAGAGAATGCAGAATGTTAAAATGGAGAACAATTGCAAGGAAAAGAGCACTAAACCTCTCAGGTTGAGTTATCATGGCCAGTCACATTTGTGTGAGAAGTAAGTTTCTCTCTTGGACAAACATACATAGAAGAAACCATATCATAAAGATCTTCTGAGCTCTGTAATGTGAAGCAGGAAAAAGCTGCTCTGAGTCTCATTTATTTATTTTTATTATGTTAGAGCTTAGCAGCCTCCATCTTGGAGCAGGACCCCACTTGTAGCAGCCCCAGTAGGAAATGACAGGCCCTGCCCCAAAGTCTGCAGAAGCAGTGGTGGGACATAGCAAAGGGATGTACAACCAACCCGCGAGTAGGGCACATCAGCCGAGATGACAGCTGGTGCCCTTTGCCCATCAGCAGGATTTAATCTGGAGAGAGGTAATAGGCCTGGAGCGGACGGGTAGATCTATGATGTGATGGTGAAAAAGATGAATTGGGGCTTACGGGTGAATCCTTCAAGGATTACTGTGGCTTCATGGGCTTCCATGGGCTCCATCCAGATTGAGCCTTCGCAGTGAGGACCAGGAGGCAGAAATCCAGAGTAAATGCAGTATAATCACTATGGCAATCTTGCGGGCATATCAGAGAAACCCCGAGAAGCCTCCTTGTTACAAAAGCGGAGTCTGTGAGGCTCCCGTCCTTCTGATTCAATAGGAAGCTGCTGCCTCCAGGCAGCAGAGGGTGGAGGGAGGCACTTGTTCTCCGGTGTGAAGTGAGGGCACCCACATGCCCAAACCGAAGGCAGGTACAGCTCTTTCCTTTGAAAGTTTTCAAGATATATAAATGGAGATGTCTGGATTGCAGCTGTCTTGCCTCCTTGGAAGGCTGGTCTCATTTCTGAGTGCCTATCAGGGGAGCTGGAGAAAAATCAGAACTATGACAATATTTGAATAGCTGGCAACCTTCCCATGCTTTCAAATGGCTTTTAAACATAATGCTTCTGACGCACATATTGCTGGGTAACACTGAGGATGAAACTTTAATTTCAAGGTAATTAAGTTATCTGTTCCTCACCATCAGGACTTCACTGACAAGGGCTAAGGGCCCCTGAGAACCAGAGATCACCGTAGAACAACTGAATTGCAATTTTGGAAATTTCTGGAGTTCTGTGCATATTTATACACTCACTATACACCAACTATTTGTTTTAGGGAAGTGGAGTCTGGAATGGAAACAATGGGTCTGAAGTCCTCATGAAATTGTCAGAAAGTCAATGGTGGTGTGCCAGTTCACGACCAAGCCAGGTAGTTTGAAAAATATCAGGAAACTGGGAGGAAGCTGAAGAAATAAAGAGTTTTCCACCTGGCCTTTCATGGACCCGCTGCAAAGCTGCCCTACACCTCCATGGGCAGCAGCCTCTTGCCTGTGGGAAAACTGAGTGCGGCTGTCCTCATCCCACCTGGGGACTTCACGCAGACTCTGCTGGCTTCTCTCGGGGTTGCACGTATGCCCTTAAAGTGACTTACTGGAGGATTCCAGCCTTTTATTCAAGTACATGAAGGGGAGATTGGAGCAAAAAATGTAGTTCTTTGGAGATGAAGTAATGGCAAATATCTTGGAGATGGAAAAGGGAAGCCAAGATTTAGACCTCAGCAACCTTGCCAGTGGAATAAGCTCTACTACATAGGATATGAATAAAGATCCTCTCAATGCATAACACTATTTTATGATCCCTCAAAAGAGGAAAACTGTCTTGCCAGCACAAGAATTCTCATATCAACAACATTGAATGTTTCAACAGGAAAGCCTTGATGAAGTGAAAGCCAAGAGCACTAAGGATGCTGAGGCCTATTTTTCCCTGCTTTTAGGAGCAACATGAGTTGGTAAAAAGAGACACTTTGTACCAAAGTTTTTCTGGCTCTAAATATCTCAGGAAATATTTTCTAGCTTGTAAGGAGAATTTGTATTTTGTGACAAAAACTTTGCCAAGGAAACAAACCAAGAAAGTATAGAATTATGTTCTAATTTGGAAGGTTGTGATTGTTCTGCCAGATGGCAGAACTTTTTACTGTGCCATAAGATAGGCTAAACAACAAATACAGGGATAGCAGAATATGGGTTACAGATTAAGTGTTGTGGAAACCTATCAGCTTAAAACTGCTTAAAAGTTTTAATAAAAGTATGACTATAATCTCAAGAAGTAACTGGTGACCTGATTCAGATTTTAGTGCGTGCCAAGTGTATAATTCTGACCAGATGACATTAAAGATGGAAGTGCTTTTAGCATATGTGGTATACAGAAATATTTCACCAAGATTCTTCTCCTTAAAAAAAACCCCGAAAAACAGTTCTGCCTTCTCCTGATGCTCCATCAATTCTCCCCAGGCCCCGTTCCCACCACGCACACTCCCACGTAAGAATTTGTAGTGAGATGTCACAACCATTCTGTTAATCTGCTCCAGTGTGAGAGTTTTCTATGAAAAAATAATTAAAGCCATATATTGTCAGTGTGGTCTAATGGAGCTTGTGATTGTTCTCAGTTGAGCTTAATGAGATATTAAACAATACTTTTGCCTAAATGCAAAGGGGGGAAAAGCAATAGAAAGACTTAAAAAAAATTACAAAACATATTAGAGAAGAAACAAGTAAAATATATAGCTTGCATCAACTTCATTCCACAAAGGGTTGATCTCATGAGCAAAGTTGATTTTCCTACCAATTAAGCTGAATAAATTTTTTGGGATGATTCAGCTTCAGGGACTTTTATGTGGTATTAGGCCAGATTCTGATCTGAAGACCTATGCAGAGCATGTGAATGAAATGCTTTTTCCATTGTTTAAATAGGGAACTTAGTGCCTTATGTGGGTTGATGTAAGGCTCCTGCATGTGGAACAAAGTGCTCTGAGACTAGCCAACATCAAACACCACGTCTTAGGATGTATCTGACGGTGGAGATCTTGGCTCCATTTGCAGTTGGTGTCTTGATGATTTGGAATTAAGTGCATTGTTTTTTTGAGGGTGGTTGCCCATTTGCTGAGGATGTGATGGCATTTGCTTACTTTGGAGTTGCTCAGGACACTGCTCAGAAGCAGGGCATTTGCTAAGAAACATCCACCACTTCCCAGGCTAGTGCTTTTACCATAAGCCTCCAGGACAGTCTGAGTGAGGCAGTGCTCTCCCTTGCTCCTACCTATGCAGAGCCACTATACGGTGGGAAACACAAGACACGGTGGGGAGGGAGCAAAAGAAAGGCTTTGGACCTGCCATCAGTCATGACTGCACGTTGTGCCTGGTGACGCTTGGGAGGAAACACAAGTGGTCTCTGTCTCTGAACGCAACGTGGTCCAAAGAAGTTGTTCTCGCCCACGTGTGTTTTAAGCTGAGGGAACTTCTGGTCTGGGCAGTTCCAATGTGCTGAGAAACACCAGCCCAGGGCTGCCCATAGTCATGCTGTGATGACCCCTTCTCATGGCTGAAGGGGTTATGCAGGATCAGGGCAGGGCTCCACAGATGTCGGAGACACTTTTTTGCCCCGTGTACTCCAAAGGAGACATGGGCCTCATTCACACAACACAGACATGAAGAATATATTTTGGGGACAAACCCAGAAGTCCCTGAGGCTGAGGCAAGTATTTTCTTTGGGGTCAAGAGGTTGCAAAACGTCCCTTTTCTCTTCAACATGGAAGGAAGACAAAGAACTGAAGGTGCTGAAGAAACACCGCATTGTTTTTTTTAGAGTGGGAAAACACAGCTGATTGATAGAATTTCCATTGTGTTTTAAGTGGCTTCAAGAGCGTCTTTCTAGTCATCTAACCTCTTATTGCCATAGTGTCTGAGTGTCTAATGTGAATTTATTGCAATGGTTGTATATTTGTGGTTGAGTTTATTATTTAACAGATCACTTTAAAAGGCCTTAGACTGTCATTTAGATGAGATACGTGTGAATAAAGCCAGCAGGATTTGTGTAGTAACAGTGTGTGGTACTAAAGGGCTGAGAAAAAGAGAAATAACTGTAATGATTTATTTTCTGTGTGCCAACTTTAACAGAGAAAAGTTGGAGTGATTTGGGAGAAAGGACAGAGGAAATGACAATAAGCTAAAGCCAGTTTTCAAGAGATTAAATTTCCATCGACTGTTTTAGAGATTTTTGTAATTTGTATTGTAAGGAGAAGGAGTCTCTTTCTGTGGCAGACTCCCTCCTATGTCTCCACAATCTCTGCTCCTGTCTGTCTGTCTGCCTGTGGATACTTAATTGTATGTGAATATTTTAACAGGAAAACACAGTGTATGGCTAAACCAGGTCAAAGAAGATTTATGCAGCTCTCCCATATAATTTACAGAAAGAGTCTGCAAAAAGAAATCCTTTCATGCTTTTCCTGCTTCCAAGTGGCTGAAATGCATGTCTTTCTTGCTCTTGTTTTATTCTGAATATTTATGGATATGTTTACTTATTAATGAAAATTCTTAGAAGCAGACATAAGACCTACTTCCATCCTCCAAACCACTTACAGTAACTATATCAGCTTTCTGGATCTGTTGCTTACTTGGAGACTATGAGTTCCAGGAAAAGACGTGTGGGTGTTAGCGGGGAGTGGGCAAGGAGAAGTATTTATTGAATTTGCATAAGGCAATGCTTTTTCCAAAAGGTTTTGGGCTTGGAAGATGGGTACCGCAGCTCTCCATATACTCCTGGCCTCTCCAGGACCTCTTTCTGCGTACGGGGGGTAGTGGCGTGTCAGACCGTGCGACATGGGACGCGTGGGGCACATGGAGCGGGAGGACTCCGGCAGCTCTGCGTCAGCTAGCGGGGATCCTGGCAGCACGGGGCTCTCCCGAGCAGCTCATCACGTCCTAGACAAACCCACAGCCAGCCACACACGGCACGTGTGGTCACGGGGGTGGAGAGGGAATATGAGATTGTCTTGAATGAGCTGTGAAAAAAAGGTCTAAACGTAACGTTTGTGCTTTGCTCTAGCAGAACAGGTGAGTCTGCTGTGAAGCTGAGGGTGTCGTGAGTGCTGGTTCTCAAGCCGCTGTGTATGCGATGCGGTGCAATCGTGCAGACCTTGGTGTTTGTGAGTTAATGCTGAAATTCTCAGAATATTCTAGGGAATTTGAGTAACTAGCCCCAAAGCGCTCATGAGAGAGTTTTCTATGCTTTTCCTCCCAGAACGAATGAAAATGTTCTTCTTTTCTGTGTTCTCATTATACAGAGAAGTAAACCTCTTCAGAGCTGGTGAGTGTGGCGATGAGCTTTCCTTCCCGGGAAACGTAAACTGCAGATGAGCTCCTTCGGGTCACTAGATAACTGAAACACATAAACAGTACACAGGTGGATGTTGACTGAAAACCAAACTTTGTGGTTCAAATAATTTTCACAGGAAAGAGCACTGGGTCTAGGGCTTTAATGGGAGAGAACACATCATGGAAACATGCAGAGGGGAAAAAAGCACAGAGGAAAAACAGATTATAGTGTAGGAAAAAAAGTTGATGGAGAGTTTTCCAAGCAGAGAGTTGGCTGGAAGGAGGTTTGGAGCCAGGACAGAAGAATGTAATTCCTCTTTGACTCTTGTTCTGTTCAGGAAGACAGGCAGTTATATATTATTTCTAAATGAGGAGCTTTGCATCATAGGAATACTTTATTTTCTCCTCAGAAAAGAAGAAAAAATCCACATAAGACTCCAGCTTGGCTCAAATAGTTCAGGTCAAATAGATAAAAAATATTTATCAAGACTTTGCTACTTGTGTCTTTACAGTGTGCCCTTGCTGGGGTTTATCAATGCCAAGAGCGAGTTATAATTCTAAAAGAAGGGAGGCAAGTGAGCCCTAATAAATAAGTTACAGGGAAATTTATGCTTCCAGCCACCTGCTACCCAGTCAACTGTGCTAATGCCTAGCAAAATCGAAATCCCTGTGAGATTTCCTGTCTCCTGAATATTAGTTTCCCCTGTAGTAGGCAGATACCTCTCTAATGGGTTTCTGGCCACCTGCAGACCTGTCCAGCTGGGTAAATTGCATTGCATTGTAATGAACCTGCTTAAGCAACCAGGAGGAAAGTTCCTTCAAAGTTATTTCCATAATGGAAAAAAAAAAACCCCTTAATTAAAATATTATTCTTTTAAGTAGAAAATAGAACAGTTAGAAAACTGAAAACAGTTAATGGTAGCTTACCTTTTTTGTCCTATCTTAAATGGTAATGAAGGCAGCTGATGATACCCATTGCAGGTCATATTACCAGGACATATTAAGTTGTGTGATCTGTGTAGTGAAACATATGGGGACATTGCAGGCATTATCTGGACATGCTGTTTGGATATTTTATTAAGATACGTTTTCTAGACACTTTGTTATGCACCTGGAGCCTAATGTATTCATAGTTAATAAATTCTAATGGATATATGAATGTGCAAAGGAGGCAAGGTCAGTGAGAAGGTGGATGTGTCCCATAAATAGCGCACTCCAGAGACTTTTGTCTATGAGATGACAAATTTCACCCTCCTTTCCTTTTCACCCTCCCCCCGCTAAAAATACCCCTCATGGGAAAAGTAGCAGAGGGATCCAATGGATATGTGACTCATGGAAACATCAAGGAAGAATGGAAAGGATAATAACCTAGTTTTTCACATTGCCATGTGACTTTCACAGAAAATGAAGTGGCAAACCCTGATAGAAAAAAAAATTTTCCAGCATGGCAAAGGTGACAGGCAGTGACAGTCATCTCTAACCATAACAGCTGAGAAGGTTTTGTCCTGTCTGGAAAACTCTGGCCCCCAGGGTGAGGAGGTGAATAGCCCAGCCTCAGAAGCTACCTCCTGTGCACAAGGAACTGAGGAAATCTCAGTTGATAGGTATAGCTTAGAAAGATATATTCCAGCCTTTTATTTTTCTGTTGCAATTTCATTACTGCAGATCTGTTTAAATCTGTCTTACAAAATGAAATGGTCTTTATCTTTTATCCCATCTTGTATGGAAATAAATTGATTTGCTATTACCAGGTAGACACTGGGTACTGTTCTCTTATTACAATTATTCTATTGTTAGAATTGCTGGATTTCTCCTAGAGTACCACACAATTTAGACATGGTTACAAGTCCCCCCAGAGTCTGTGAGGTAGTGTCCCTTTGTCTGCAAATGCATGCTGTAAACTGGTAGGCTTGATTGGAGAGGAGGAGAGTTTTCCAGGGTCTGGATCTGGACATCACTTGATTTGTGTCATGATGCTTCAGTGGGGCTGGGATGCTTGCCTGCTCCCGTGGCTCTCCTAGCAGCCAAGATTATGGGGTGACAGAGATACCCTATGAGATGGAAAGGATGTCATGTTTGCAACAGGAAACTCTTTTGCAGCCTTTTCTATAATCAGTAAGAAAGCAGAAAGAAAGGCTCGAACTCTTTGCTCTCCTGACTCTTCCATGTGGCAAAATCTCCTTATGACCATGGTAAATACCTGCCTCTTCTGTCTGTTAATGTCATTGCATTGGAGCTTTTGCTTTTGAATTTGGCTCTGGTTAAGTAAATATTGTGGTTCTGTCTGGGCTTCCCCTCTTTCTAGCTTCCCTTGAGTTTTTAAATGAACCTCTGTGTTGAGGCATGGCTCACTGGGCACATGCTCCTGAACGCCAGAATGAAAGAGTCAGCAGTTAGCGACAGCAATTACAAACACAAATCCATGCCAATTCCTGCTTGGAAAGTTAAAATATAGCAGCTTTTCCTACCATTTCTGAGTCCCTGCTCCTTTTGTGATTTTTCTACAGCTACATGAAATGTGGTTAATTAACCTGCCATCACCTTCGTTTCTGTGACTCAGTAGTCACACTACCTACTCAGTATGCTGGTTTTTCAGTGGTGTGTGCTCCTCCCTGTGCCGACATTTTATTTAACCTCTTCGTAATCTACTAAGTTAATTCAGTTTTGCGTGATTTTATTTTTTTCTTCTCTTCTCTGCTGGCACTTCTAGTGCTCCTGGTCTTCATTTTAAAATAGATAACCCACATTACTGTACGGTGACCCAGATGGTCATTCTTTCAGTTTATTTTTTAGCCCTAGGCTGGGTTTGGCCATGCTTTTCTGGAAGGTAAGGCTTCTCTGTCTTTGCAGAATACACCTTACAAATGGGAGCTCACTAACAAGCATTTTTTTTCTTAGATAGTTTATTTTTCTGTTATCCTAAGTTTTCAATGAAAAGGAAAACTACAAAAGGAGAAAATTTGCATTTACTAAAGAAGCTATGAAAAACTGAAGCTGGAAAATGTCCTCCAGTTTGAGACAGCCTAGAACAGTGAAATTAATAAATAAAATTTAGATAAAATGGAGAAAGATAGCTACCACTGCAATGCAGTGAAACGGAATCAAGGAGTCTGAGTGATTCTTTCTTGTAAAGGTCAACATCATCGACTGAATTTTTGTGAACCTAATAAATTCTAAGATATGCTATAAATAGGAGCATCTCAAGGGCAATACTTAAGTCATTCAATTGAAAAATGGGACAAAATAAATAGTAAAATGATAATGAGAAATGGCAAATCAAGTTAAAATGGTATGTTTAGACCTGGTTTTCTTGATAATACAATTTTAAAATGTTACCAAATCAATTCTTATTTATAATGCGTTTTGGAAAGAGATTAACTGACTTTGGATACAAACCAGGTTTCTACTCAGGTTTTCAATAATGCTAACACTGTGTGTATTTGGCTATTTTTGAAGGTTGTCACAACAATGAAAATCTCTATTTACATATTTACAATTTGATATGAATTTTAACCTGTAAATTCAATGTTTTATGAGAAAAGGAAACAACGTTTTACCATGTTACATTCAATATAGAACGACAGTATTTTATTTCAATTTTCACTGATAAAAGTACAATTTATTAGCAAGGAGGATAATTAGTCACAGGCTTGTAATAAATTTTGTCCAATTATTTTTTTAATTGAGGGAATTCCAATAGTTAAAGCCCTGTAGGAGATTAGATGATCGCAGTGGTCCATTCCAGCTTTAAACTATATTCATAGCTTTGTAGCAAATACCCCCCAATTGTATATTAGTGTATAATTTTTATTTTTATACAATGAATCCGACTTCAGACCGGTCTTTTCCCATGAAGAAGAATATTGGTAGCCAATGCTCAGCATCCAAATATGTTCTATTCCCAGCTCCATCCTGACTGTAAAAGCTCCTGTTGTGCGCTTCATCCTGACCGTAAAAATTTCGATGTCCCAAGAGCACGTTGTGGTTCAGAGATCAAGTTTGTCTTTGATGTAGTTGGGACTTGATCAAGTGATTATATCATCAGGAGATCAGCAGGACCTGGAGAAGGGATTTGAGCTGCTGGCTGGTCTCTGCATCAATGTCGAGGAGACAGCTGGCTGGCTCCTCGCTGTGTTCTGCCTCCCACGGAGGATGCGCTAGCTTCACCAGCCGCCTGGGTACACAGCACCCTCCAGGAAAACAAGGGCTTTGAGCAGGCGAGATGAAGAGTGAAAATTCAAACAAATGGTGGCAATCCTAGGCCTGTAGATGAATATTTTCCAGAGTTGTCTCTAGTAATAGATAACGTAATATTTAGCCACTTTCCTGAGCGAATGCTCACTGCACAGAGTGGTGAAGGACAGCACCCAGATCTTCTCTGTAAGCTGAACTGTCACATTAACCCTATCAGAAGAAAAATGGGAACCTGTGGACATACTCTATCTAGTACACTTTTTGGGTTTTGAGGTCTTTTTCAGTCCCCTGTCCCTCAGACAGATACGCCACTCTTCCAAATGAATGCATTTTGACTACAGCTTCAGCCTTCTCTCACATGTTTTTTGTCTGCTGGGAACACACGCAGCAGATCAAGGTAAAGCAATAACAGGAAAGCATCTGAGCATAGATGCACAATAACCAGAGGCACTCAGAGCAAGTGGTAAGGTCATGGAAAAGTCACAGGGAGGGCAGAACCTAAAAGAAAAAGGGACCAAAACAGGGTATGTACACAGAAATAATGCTGACAGCATCTTCATTTTGCATTTGAGGCACTCTGACCCCTAACAAACAAGAGCGATGTGACTCGATGGGTAGGAACTAAAGGATAAAAGAGCAGCAGGTAACCCAGGACTGTGGCCCTGGACCTCTGTAATCCCTGCCTGGCAGAAGACAGGGTGGTGATGGATAGCTGCTCACACAGGCCAAAAGGATGCAGGATCCCAGCAGGTTTGCAAGGTGTAGCAAAACTCCCGAGAGTGCTGTGGGGAACAGCTGGAGCAGCTGTGGGTGTTGCAGGGGCAGAGGACTAGGACGAGCACCTGGGAAGCAGTGAGCCAGGTGAGGACCAGTCCCTGCAGCAAATTACACCAGTTAAACTTGCCCTTGTTCCTCACACTGGAAACCTTTACTCAAACAAATATCTTTGACTTAAGGTTGTGAGTGAATTACACTTTCTTTCTGTGTGCTCAAGGTCATACAAGGTGAACCAATGATCCTTTGGGATCTTAAACTCCGTGAAATGAAGTCAAGGCTGACTGGGACAGCAAAAAAAGAGAAATAAGTTGTTATAGGTTAACCCATGGTAAGCAGCTAAGCCCCACACAAGCACTCACTCGCTCCCTGGCAGAAGCATGGGGGAGAGCATCAGAAGGGCAGAAGTGAAAAAACTCATGGGTCAAGATAAAGACAGTTTAATAGGTAAAGCAAGGCTACATACACCAGTAAAGTAAAATAAGGGATTAATTCACTACTTCCCACCGGCTGGCAGATGTTCAGCCATTTCCAGGAAAGAAGGGCTCCATCAGTATAACAGTTACTTGGGAAGACAAACACCATAACTGCAAATGTCTCCTACTTCCTGCTTCTTTCCCCCAGCTTTTATTGCTGAGCACAACACCTAAGAAATGGGCTTTTTCAGTTTTGTAAACCATTAGGAAAACTTGTGGATTTCTCTGAACTTCTTTAGGGCAGTTTGCAATGAGACACTCTGAAGGAGAAAATAAATACTCAAAGTACTAACTTTCAGCATGTATCAAGGAATCTAACAGCCAGAGCTGTGCTCTATAATTATGGTATCCAAGATAGATGAACCTAAATAGTTTTTGTATAGATTTCTGAAAGATCAATACTGCTGCTTCTTTTTTAAGCCTGTCCTATGACATAGATAGATACATAGCTAGAAAAGTTGTGTATTTGGCTGCTGCAAATGTGGGAGAATTTCTGACAGGTTCCCTGAAGATGCTGAAAGAAACAATTAGAGCTTTCATTATATTCTCTGACATGTAGGAGTTTAAGATGTAACCTATAAATGTAGCATGTTGGTTTCTTTTATAAAAGCGATCTAGTTTTTGGAGCAAAAATAATCCTTTAATTGTTAAATCTTTGGATGCCTAAACTTGTAATAAATAATTTGAAGGGGTATTGGTAATAGTGAATGATTTCTTTTCTCTCTCACAAACCCCAGGAACAACAGGAGTGAAGGTCATCATGGCTACAATCAAGACCTGCTCTTATTTCTGAGTCCTGCTATTACATGTTTTCTCGGGTTCTGAATTTTAACAACAAACTAAAATGCAGTTTGAATCCCACTGTTCTTCTTCCCTCATAAGGGGAATACAGAAGACCAGAAAACAATGTCAGGAAACCCTTGCATTTATTTTTAGACCTATTCGTTAACGGCTTTCCCTCCTCCCTGCCAGACAAACTCCTGTTGAAGTTGATGACTAAGGATTGCAAGACCTGTCCGTTTCTTGTCTTGCATTTTGCTTCTGGCTGAACTGAAGGCCTGGCAAAGTTCAACAGTTCAGTGAAGCAAATAGCAACCCCCTCCCCAAAAGGGTAATGCACTGCCCGCGTAAAATTGTGATTGTGATTAAACCAGAAAAGTGGTAGCTGGAAAGAATCTAAATGCACATTTTTCCCTGTCACTGTGTGGTTTTTGCACTTACCAGGCAGCAGTTTCATGCATGCTGTAAATCCATCTGTGTGCCCTGAGGCCAAGAGAGGCAGTCCTGCCTTCCTCTCTGCTTGTAGCCCTGCTGTCTCCCTCAGGCAGGCATTAACCGACCTGCCAGAAACCTTACCCCTACCAAAAACAAGCAAAGAACTGAAAGAACAGCTGTGGTCTGGCTGACAGTGTGGTTGCGCAAGTGGCAGTGCCAGTAATGCGGTGGGAACATGCACCCAGGGACGTTGGGATGGCAGGACAGCTCCTTCTTGGTGGCCACATAGTCTTCAGGTGGCTTAAACCATTTGTGAAAGGACGCCCTGAAATATAGTCAGGCAGGGAGAGTTAGAAGCTGATGAGTCGAGTAGAAAGAGCATAGCCCCACAGGAGTTCACCAGTACATGCCAATTAAAGGATCAAAGATTCAAGTGCCAAAATTAGGTGATGATATTTGCAACAGAGAATAGTGAGGTGTTAATAGATGCAGCTGGAAGAGAACTTTAGAGAACTAATGGATAGGGATGAAGTAAAAATAATTAAAATTATATTTAATGAGGGAAGCAGGAAAGCAGGTTAGCACTGTTTGCTCTCGGAGGAAATGAGAAGGAAGATAAATGAGAGTGAGTAGAGAAGATAAAAAAAGCCAAAAAATAGTTAATGGAGGAAAAATGAAAATCGCTAATTTGTTTCCTTTGTCTAATGGTATTATAAAAAGAAATAAAAAAAATATAAAAGTGACATTAGGGGAGTTTCATATTCCTTGATGACACATCAGTCTCAGTTCCAGCAGTATTTGATCATCTGGATAGCTATCAGGAGGTAAATCCTTTGTCAAAATTAATCAGCTTTAAGAAAGCAAGATTTAAAAAGCAGTTCTGTAGAGGCTCATCTGCAGTGGAGGTAAAGTTTGCTTTCTCTGGCTGTAAAGCACCATATTTCTGCCAATATGTTGTGGAAAAGCATCTGGCTTATTCTCGCTCACAGAAAAGGAAACAACAGTGCATTGTATTGTATGGTGAAACTATTGACTTGAGCATCTGTTGCAGTTAGGGAGGAATTTATTGATATATTAATATCAATGCCATATGGCATATTCCTTGCTCTTAAAATTCCTGGTATTTATATGGGGCTGGTCAAATGTAACCATCAGCTTCCTCCAATTGTGCAAACGTTACAATCTTCTATATGCACGGGGAGGGTGAGCGCTCTGAAACGGTGCTGATGGCACAGAGGGAGGCAGTGCCAGAATTGGGAACAGAACGAAAGCTCTTGATTTCCTTGTTATGGTGTTTTGTATTAACCAACTACCTTTCTTGGGGAAAAAACAAAACAAAACACAAAGATAACTGGGAATTTCAAATAGCAAAATCAATGCAGTATGGTAAATTTAAAATTATTAGCATGAGGAGCCACTGGGAGAAATGTTGGGGGGACTGAGTGCTCAGCTGTTTGCACAGCATTTCTCGGAGGTGGATAAAATCTTCTTTGCAGACACACAAAGGTGGCCCACATGGCTACAGACACTCTTCCATAGCTCATCCAAGTGCTCCTGATAGCTCCCTACACCCTGAAGTCTCATCTCTGAATATCTTATGAGGAAGGTGTCTTATTCAAGACCATGAGCTTCCAGTACTGTCTGGCAACATGCTTGGCCAGAGATAGTATAATACAGTCATTGATGTATGCGCGTGATTGCTCAGTGTAAATCCTTAGAACGTGCACCTTGGTTTTTCCACAAGCTCAGTACCTCTCCTTATCTCCTAAGCACCAGAAGGCTCTGCAGCTCAGACTTCCAGCAACACGGGCTGCCAGTTGCTACCTGTCAGCTGGGCAGAAAAGCAGAAGCCTTTGCAAGGACTTTTTTCTGTCTTATTCCACAAGTTTCTTTGGAGGTGGCCTGTTGTCTTCTCCACACTCTTGTGGGAGCTGGCCCCGGTGCAGAAGTGTCCCTCAGGCCAAGTCTGATGTCTTCAGAGGAGATCTTTGGTGCTTCTAGGCAAATAACCTATGGGTACCTGAAACATGGTCATGCGCATTGGTCTGTTTGTCCATCAAGAACCGGTGTGTGGGAGGAGGGAGAATAATTAACATGAAAGTCATGAGGCTCTTTCCCTGAGCTCTGTGTATATATTTACCTGGTAGTTTCCTGTCAGTGTGTTATCATGTCATGTCTCTTAGGGAAGACAGAGACCAGTGCAACATACTCCTAGCCCTCTTAACTTCAACAGTGTTATATAGAATTCATACTTCTCATGTTTTAACATACAATTAAAGATCCAATTTTATCTGTTTATGGTCTGTCTAGAATTGGTCTGTCTGCCAGGGAATATTCTTATTAATATATAATTATATAATAATATTATATAATAATTTTATATAATAATATCATATAATAACAACAACAACAACAACAACAATAATAAAGATAGGGTAGCAAAGGACCAGGAAGACTTTCATGGTGGTTAGGTAATTCTGAAGAAGCAGAATGCTTGCAAAGAGAAATTTATTATTGTCTTTCCTGCTAAAGGGGCTTGCCAGTTGTGAACATATCTTGTCACACAGAAATACAAGTGTAAAACCACAGGCTTTAATAAATACTATATACATGCGCATATGTATATATATGCATATGTACACATACGTGTGAACCTTATCAGAGATCTCGGAAGAAAAATCTACAGTGTAATTTCCTGTTTAGAAGTAAGAGAACTAAGGAGCTGTCAGTCATATATGATATATATGCACACAAATATTTTCAATTACAAAAAAAAATCAAATATTATCAAACTAGAATAAAATGTTTGGTAATTCCAGGAAAAATTTTCAGGAAATATTAGACCATATTAGTAATGTGAGTTGGGCTCTGTACAATTACATTATAATGTTGGTACATTGATAGCTGTCTATAATTTTATCTGAGATCTTAAATTTGGATCTCCTTGATTTTAAATCTACAGGATCTACACTTTCCTATTTCTTAGAGCTTACAAATGAATTTACCTTGCTAGGTTAAATAACTTAACCTTTACTGTGTTCAGAAGAAGGTAGTGAGAGAGAAAGTTGACAGCTTGTTGTCTCTTTGTACAGTTCTATGGCTGCTAAAAGTCTGTGGTGCTGTTAGTGATAAAGCAAAGTTGTTTTTTTTTTAATGCTTAAGAACTGTAAGTAACATGCTATTATTGCATATAGGGTATTTGTTACGTATCTGTATTTATCACAGAGCTGAACTAGTTTGTCTTCAGTAATCAATCTTTTGCTATTATGGCTCTGGGTAATATTTTTATAGCGTAGACTGTGCCACCTGACTGTGAGAGGTTTCATCTGTTGTCCTCTGAAGCTGCTGGTGTTAGCATTTCTCAGAAACAGGATACCAGACTAGATAGAAACACAGGAACTGCCAGGTCAGGTCAGCCTGTAAACTTTGCAAAATATGGGAGGAATATATTTAGCCAAGCCTCAGCACAACTCTCACAACTGCACCCATAATACTGTGTGACAAAAATTAGGCTTGATTGCAATTTCTATTTATCATGATACAGTTTTTCATCTGCAATAGTAAATTTTTGCAAACATGGAGAATGATGAACATAGAATAATGTTCACTTCAAAATAAGTTTGCCAGTTAGAGAGAGAGAGAGAGGTTGTTTCTAGGTCTGCACCCTTATGAAGCATGACTTCTCTCATGCTCCATTTGGGACTGCTAAGTTCATCCCCTGAGCCCTCCTCAGCAGTTCGCTGCCTTTCCCGTGTCTTTTCCTGTGCTTCTGCTGGTTCCCATAAATACCCAGCAGACGCTAAACCATTCCTATTGAGTCTGGCTTCCATGCACAACTCTTCCATGTTCCTATTGATGCATTTATTGGCCTTTAAGAGATTAAATGAGGCACAAGTAGCACGTATAGCCTTTGGAGATGAATTCCTTTATCTTGACTCTGTCTAGACAAGGGTTTAAGTATTTCAGTTCACACCGAATCAATTTAGTGTTACTGGTATTAAAAAAAGTCAAACAGGACTTCTAATGTCTTTGGACTGACTTGATTGGTTTAAAAACTCAAGAGCCTTGTTTATAACTAATATTTTTTTGGTGCTCTTCTCAGTCTTTGGGTGCAAAATCTTTAACTTCCCTAGGGTTTCTGTTCTGCCAAGGGAGCTAGAAGTGTCCCTGTGTGGTGTCCTGAGTCCAGCAGCTGAGCTTCTGGGAGAAATGCCAAATGTACAAGGCATGGTAAAATCATGAATTGAAAATATTACTAACTAGGCCAATCTAATTAATATCTTCTAAACCCAAGAGTTTACAAAATGAAGCATGTAATTAGAATAATACTAGTCCTTTGAAATCCTGGCCTTGAGAGGCGTGGATGTTATACCACATAACTAGAAAACAGGACTAGGATCATTAATAATATTCCTAAAAGAAAAGGCAAGGCAATGAATGGAAAGGACCAGGCTCAGAAGCCTTTGATGGCGGTGGGTAGAAGTGCCTAATGGTCAGGACTCCTTGAGTCCTGTGACTGCGTTCAGTGAATTGTGCAAATTGAGTGTGGGAGCCAGTATAAGGCGGCAGTTTCCTTGTGTCTTAGGTCCTTCTTTTACTATTTAAGCTATGAATCTTCAACCTGAAAAAATCATATCCCAGTTCACAGCAGTCCTGAGGGGTTTGAGTTTCTCATCTGGAAGGTGCAGCAGGTGTTGCTGGCAGGAAGCTGTGTCATCCTTTATAGCTTCAGTATGATTTAATGGAGGCAGAGATTCCTTCTTGGGCTGCAGAGTTTAGGCTATGAGTGTTTGAGTGGCAGCAAATTGGGCTGAGGTTTTCCTTTTGAGGGAGAAATTATGTTGTTAGGATAATCTGGAGTAGAAATCACTGGCATGGTGGTATTTTCTTTTTAACATCTCTCAGCACACAGCCCACACTTGGGTTCAGTTTTGTTGAACTGACATGGTAATCAACTATGCGCAGGAAAGCCCTGTGTTCGGCTATCTCTGCTGCAGCACCCTCTGTTTCTAGGATGCATGGAAAATGCAAAAAGGTCCAAACGACCATGGGCTCTTTCTCAGTCCTTGTCTTTTCCACACTGGATCGCCTCAGTTCAAAGACCTCCTACCGGACTGGTCTAAAAGGGGAGCTTTGCCATTAACTTTCCCCGTGCAGTTGCTTGGCAACATAAGGTGAAGATCTAAACAAAAAGACAAAGAAAAATGATTTAATTCACAAGACAGTCTGAACAGCTTTGGAGGTAGGCACTTGGTAGTACTGTTTCTGTGGTTTGGCTTATGCTACAAAATTTTGCTCACGAAACAAAGTGACACCCCCAGTTATCACCTGTATGCTGAAAAAAACCCGTGTTGCAGACACACATATGGCTGCAGAAAAGACTGTTTCCTGGCTTGGCTCTTGCAGTCTGGGGAGGAGGTGTAAATAGATCAACAGAAAAAAGCAGCTTGGTGGCATATGTTACCCCCACCCTGGGGACTTTGATAGCAGAGCCCTCAGCTACTCTCTGCATAGAATTGCACTCTAAGCATGTGTCTGCTGCGACCCCTCATGTCTCCGCTCCTCTTGTCTCTGGCCAGGAGAAAACATCGGGGGCCAATTCATTCACGTGTCCTTTCTGTCCCCAGTGTTGGGTGACATGTCTCATTATGTACTGTGGTGGCACTTGGCACTTCCACTCAGTGCTGGAACGAGATGCAAGTCCTCACAAGGCACGTAATGTATGCGCTATCGGTGCCAAAGTGGAGCCTATCTCTTGTAAAATGGCTTTGATACATCGATAAGTGGAGCTAGCTGACAAAAATTCCTTAACAATGAAGTATCATTTCAAAGCCAATATTTTTTTAGAGTGCTGAAGGTACAAGGACCCCTAATGACTAACAGAGGATCGTTATGTATGCAGGTGAAAAAGAAAGATGACAAGGATTTTAAATCAATCTATCACATTATGCATTTACCTGCCAGCAGTGAGTTTCTCACCCCTTTCATTTTCCACTGCCAAATACCACAGATTCAGGCTGGTAAGCAGAGCATTTGGGGGCAGAATTTACATTAAAAATGAACCTTTTACATAAATTATGACCTCTTTTGTTTCCCTGCTGACTGATGCACTTTAGCTGTCACATGCCCATTGTAGAGGGACTATTCTTTCCCTGATGTGTGCATGTAATTCTCATTAACATCAAGGCGACTTAGAAGTATTCATTTGGGAAAGACAGAATCCAAAGTGCCTCTAAATGCTTATGACAGGGGTGCCCAGATTGCCAGGTCCTACAGGCTACAATCCAAAATTTTCATCTGGCTGAGTGCCTCTCCCTTCCCAGTGTCTCCCTCAGCTACCGCGTGAGTCCCACTGCCCTAACTCAGACAACCCCCCAGACCTTGCCGCAACCCCCTCTGTCTCCCCGAAGCCTCCCGACAACCAGAACCTCTCACTGTCTCTCCCAAACTCCCACCTTTCCAAACAGCCTGGGCAATCACACCTTGTGGCTGCCAGCCCACCACCTCTGCTGTAGATCCCTGCTGATGCCTGCTTGGTCCAGCAGCGGCAGGCACCCCGGACTGCGGTCCCGAAGAGCTGGGACTGCAAAGCAAGGTGCCACTGTGGGAGGCTAGCTCTGAGAGAGAGGAGGCTCTGCGCTTTGACAAGTGCTTTCATCTTCATGCGAAGCGAGCACAGTCTCTGTGTTAGGCACGGGTAGGAAGTCTGGCTGTCAGCGGCTTCTCTCATTCCCAGATCTTCTCGTGGTGTTAGTACTGCCACACAAGGTGTGGGACCAAACCTGAGTTATTCCAAGAGCAAGGGAAGAATGACTGATGAAAGTTTGACAGGACACATGCTTAGTGTCTGTAACTTGTTCCTTGGTCTTGGTGGGTGAAAGATCACAGAGACCTCTTACATCCTCATTTGATTAGGGCTATCAGTTTCTCTTTTGTGGCACCTCCCTATATCAGTGTAAAATAAAAAATAGCCCAACTAATAGTCTAACTCATGTTAGAGGAGCCTAGAGCATAAAAATACTTCTAAATCATTTATCTCTAAGGGCAGTCAGCCCCTATTCCAGCCTTCCCAGAGGCTGGAGACTAATCACAACAATAAAGTAACTCACAAAGTAACAAGATGCCTACAACATGATATAGAGGAGGGTACTGCCTCACTGAGGAAAAGAAAATTACCTTCCAGTGGCATTGGTATTTCTTAAAATTAGAAGTCATGAAAGAGAGAAGTATGGCAAAAACAGAGACATGGATCATTGCTTCACCTTTGCGAAGATGCTTCCAGTGGCTCCGTGCAGAAGGGAGCTGTGAGATAACTGCTCCCTGGACCACCTGGTTGAATACTGAGATTGGGGTGTTTGCTAGCAGCATGGGGTTATTGGGCACTTGAGGTTTAGACGAGTTTAGAAAGCGCTTTCTAATCTCCAGTATTTGTTCTGTATGTATTGTTCAGTATGAAGCCTTGTGGATCCATGAGCTTTTGAGAACCCTAAATTAAAACAACAAACCCAAACATGCCCCTGGCTATTTTATAATCTTCTTTAAAGATGAATCTGGGCACATACAACTTTGGGTTAGACATTTGCCTCCTGCCAGGTAGCTGAATGCATTTAGTTTCATAACATGCCAGAGTCACTTAAGTTCTATAAGCCTAAAGATATGCATTGTGGTATGGTTTACTCCTTAATTATGCAGTTATTTTCAGTAAGAAATGTCTTTTTTTTTTTCCCCTTAATATCTCCTTCTCAGACACTAATATCTTCTGTCTGGTAAATGTCTTCTTTTTAACGGCAGAACGGGTAGGCAAACTGAGAGTGCAAAACGCTCCTTTCAGAGAGTGAAACTGCCAAGTGCCTGACAGGTCCTAACGGTAGCATGTGGCACAACTTGCAGGCTGGTAAACATGTGCACTTCTTAGTATTTGCTTTCATGTGGGGAGGGGGTGTGGTCTCAACATTTCACATATGTCACCTAAGGGGAAACAGAGCCATCACACTGGTACAGACCGGTAGCCGTGCTGATGCTAGGCTGTTTCTCAGTAGTTTTAAAACATAATGAATCACATGCTCTTTGCTTTCTCCTTACCAGCAGTATTCTCTGTAGAAGTTCAAATATCTTTCAACAGTTGTTTCTTATGCCTGAAGAGAGGACTAAAAAGATGAGCAGTAACAGTTAGATGTGAGAGAGGATTAAGGTTGTGGGGAGTGATGAGCGATGCATATGTTGACATTTCAACTAATTAACTGGGAAGCCTTGAGTCAGTGGTGGCATGTAGCTACATGGCTGCTGGAGCGCACTGGGGATTTGCCTTTTTCCTAAGATAGACATCCAAGAATTGGGAGCTGAACTGCCATCTGGAGATGCCCATCTCTACTCACAGAAGGAAACTGGATGGCTGGCTTAGACCTCACTTTTGGATGACTAGAGAGGATGAACAGGAATCTCACTGCTGTGACTCAGCACTTGATCTCTTTCTCTGGTGTTTAGCAGGAGGTTGTTAACTCCTCTCAAGTTTCCTGCTTCCAATCCTCTTTCCTTGCTTCCTTCCATCCTTGTTCTCTCTTCTTCCCCATGAAGGAACTCTTTGGCAAGAGACAGCAAATGACCAAAGTTTTTGTTTCAAGAATAATGTCAGGGTGTAACATTTGTTGTATGCAGTGGAACAAAATGAGACCTCCATTTTGTATTGCTTTGTTTTCTTTCTGGTGAAAGAATGATAGCCTGGTGACTATACTTACCCACATGATTCAGAGCCCTTTCCACCATAAGATCAACCAAACTATGACCTTGTATCATACTCAGTTCCTCTCCACTACTAGGATGTTCACCACCTATAGACTACTGACATAGGAGTTCTAATAGCAGAAGTTTTGTAACTTCCTTGAAATAACCCTTCCCCCAAGAAATCTACTTCTCTGAAAGCTTTTGTGTTTAACTACTTAGGATTTTCAAAGATGAGTAAAATTAAGCTGCAAAATACCGCCTACCTTCAATACATTCAGGATTTTGACTTCACCCTCTCTGCCATTCTCAGTGGGAAATCTCTGTCCCCTCTGTAATTCGTAATGAAATCACTGCAGCTTGTATGAACTTGTCCAGTACAATTTTGAAGTGATAACTTGGCTCTTGCTCGCAGTACAGATAATGCCTTTCCAAACTAATTTTAGTAGTCTGCACTGAGCTCCATGCATGGCTACACCATCACACTCAGTATGGATCATAGTGTGAACACCACTGCCTGCCTCAGACAATTTGAACATGTAAATGGTGTGACACTTTAATCTTAAATAGTAGCTTTGATGTTACATCTCTGTTATGCAAGAGGCTTTCTCTACTTGAGGACTGCCTTTATGTGCGCTGAAATGCAATGGGAGAATCACTGCAGCGGTTCAATGGGAGAAGGCAACAGTAATGTCTGGAGCAAGAAGGAAAGAGAACTATATCCAATTGAATCCAGACAGGTGGACTTGTGCCAAGCTAGAATTTAATTAAAACACTGGGATTAAATCCACTTTTCTAGTAGCACCCTCTTTAATTAAGTGCTGAAGGCAGTAATATGACTAAGCTGTGTATCTTCCTGTCTTCAGAAAAGAGACAGCTGAACCTGTACATTGAATAGTTAGAAAAACTGGACAATTTGCTACAGCCAAATGCTGTATTTCACTGAAAAGGCAACAGCGTTGGTGACAACTGGTTCTATTTCACAAGCTAAAGAAAACAATATAAACCATCATCCATACAGAGATGAAGACATATGTTAGGAAACTGCAGTCACACTCTGCTTAACGAACGACTTCTCATTACTTTTATTTAATCATTCTGTCCATGTAGAATCTAGGGTCACATATAAAATATATAGTCTTATAAGTACTCTTCAGTAACTCTTTTAATATACTTGAATTTGTGTTCAAGCAGGTTTCAAACTAAGCTTTAAAAATGTTCTTATAATGCCAAACCCCTGCTTCAGGGGATCATTTCATCTTGATTGGCTGACAAGATAAGTTTTTATTCAGTCCACAGGGGTAGCTTGTTTTAAAAGTCTAAAAATATCCATGATCTTTGGAATATTCTTTCTCAGAATTGGTCCTGCTGAAGCTGCTCTTCAGTGTTTGGAAAAGAGTGAAGTCTTTACAATCAAATGATAATGATATATTGGAAAGTGGAACTTGAGCTTCCACCAGCTGCACCAGAGTTCAATTACACTAGAGATGAGATGGAATTTAAAAAGACAAGTCCTGTCACTACCAATGGCCATCAAATACATTTTACAGTCCTATAGTTTTGTTGTGTGTGGAATATTGACATGATGCCAAATCTAACAGATGTATTTTAAAGTATTACTTATTTATGCTGCTGCACATGATGGCCACCAGGTTCTTGGGTCAAAAATCTTGGACAGATCCTATGTGCGTGTTAATCAGTTGCCTCTGTTTTCATTCTTTCCAGTGAAATTAAGAGCAGAAGACTTTAAAAAAATCTGAAAAACTGCTGAACGATCACAATGTGTTTGCCAATAGCAAACAAGCCAGCAAGTTTTTGAGACTTTGGCTTACACTGAATAGTAATTTACAGCAGGCATTGAGCACTGGAACTGATTTAGGGGACAGAAGAAGAGGAGATTTGTCTTATAACGTTTCTTTTGTATTGAGAGAAATATGCCCTCAGACAGTAATTCATAACAGCGAAATTGGATGTTTAATGAGGTCTGTGATTTAGGTGACTAAAGTGAAGCAGTATCTGCATGCAGTTATGCACCAAACAACATGTCTAGGGATCAGATGTTATTCCAACTGCTTGCGGAATGAGGGGCTACTAACTTTAGGAAATTATAGAAAAAGTGGCTTTATATATTTGTTAGCAGCAGTAGTTGTTTGAAACTTGCCATCTGGGGGTTTCTTACATTCTGAATGCACCTTATGAACTTACAGGTCCTGATTTTCATACAGTAGCATCAACTACTATACTGCACTTAATGTAAAAAATAGTTTCAGTGCTGGGAGATGTATCTAAGCTGTAATGATAAAAACTTAAATTGTGTCCTGTGCAAAAGATGATAATGATTATTTTGTATTTGAAAGTCTGTGTGAATTACTAATCTCCCGTTTTCTCTGCTTCTGCAATTGGGTAACATTTGCTTTGCTTTTTTTAAGTTTTTCTACAGTCGTCTTTTGCTATGGCACTTCTTAATTGTCTACTAACAATCCTTTAAGACACTGGCATTATTTTTCAGCTGGCGACCGTGGACAGTGGCCCTGAACATTTCTCCTTCATGCACAGCTCCATCTGATTTTCTGGGCTCTTTTACTTGAGAAAGGCCCATAGAATTGGGTCTGGCAGCACCATTAGCAGGAAGGACAGGGACATTTCGACTGCTCAGTGCTTTCCCCAGCTTCAGCATAGATTAGCAGATTTTGGGATGTCTGATTACTTCTATTTAAAAGACTTGGAAATGATGAGCCGTTTCCCATTTCTCTATCATTTGTGCATTTTGTTTGTACAATACCTTTCAGCCATTTGATAATATATGCAGCTAAGGGATCACAGCTGTCTCTTGTATGCATTTATATTTGCTTTAGAACTTGCACTGACCTAAGGCAATAATCATTAAAGAAAAGAGGTATTTTTTTGAATGATTGAAGGGAGACTCAGCAAATCTTTATCTTCATTCTGCACAGTGAAGATGGAGAAACAGAAAATGGACTTGGAAGAGATGAAAATCAAAGCCCTCTGAAACATGGAGATTCCCAAATATATTGAAGAGTAACATGGAGATAATACAGATGCCTCTGTCTCTTTGGTGTAGCAAGCACTAAAAAATCAGAACAAACTTCATGGTGATTTACAGGCCATATACTGGGGCCTGTGCTGTTTGCCCACATAAATGCAAAAAGAAGGAAGACATGTCATGACCCTTTTGTTAAAATGCATATTCAGATACGAAGTATGAGTTTTCCTAATAAAAGGTAATTGGAAAAGATCTCGAGGTTCACTGCAAGCACAGTGGTGTCGACAGCAATATCTATAATAATGCTTGCTAACACTTCTGCTAGTTTCTTCCAGGCCATTTCAAGGTTCTGTCAGGTTTCATTAATAAGTTCACTAGGACTCCTTCTGTATCAAAAGCAGACAGTGATTTTGGGTCGTCCTTCATGCTGCCTGTCATGGACATAAATGTGTTTCTTGCTGAGAAAAATACTTAACAAACCATCTAAAATAATGGTTTGAAATGCATGGGAAGTTATGAAATATGGCTATAAGTTGCAGGAGTTTGAGACTTCCTAGAGAGAATGAAGAGCTGCACTTCTGAAAAACATGCTTGTTATTCACAGAGTCAGAAGGAGTACTGGAGTAAATTGTAAAGTAAAATTGTAAATAGAACAAATTTCTAGGAAAAAACCCCCAAACATCTTTGTGCGAAGTTATACATGTAGATCAGAATGAAACCAAAACACAAGATGAGGAAGTGAGAGAATTAATAGATGACTGTGAGGTAGGCAATGATCGGTCTAAACTGCAGCACTGTAGGAATACAGTATAATTATCTTGCAGCAGCCAGAGCAAAACAAATTTAACAAGCCTATAAAAATCCAGGCTTAATTCTTAGTTCTAGACTCTGAATAAAGACATGACCAGACCCAAGTCTGCCTAAGTATGAGGGCTGGATAAGACTTCTTCAAGGCATACCATAATTCTGTAGGCAGCAGTGGACGACACAGTCATAAAGGAGCCAATGTTCTACCTACTTTCACACTAGGTATTTGCCTCCACTACTGAAATCAAACCAGCGCATTTTGAGAGTCCTACTATAACCTAAATGGTTAAGTTTTGCTTCTGCTAGCTGGTTAGCAGGTGGATCAGTGCTTTCAGATGTCAAAACCAGCTACGATCAAAATCAATCAAAGCAGTTCAGATCTTTGTCCCTGGGAAAACCAAACAAAACCACCACTAGTTTGTTCATAATTAGAAATAGTTAGGAAATTCTATTAATTTCATTTTACCCATCTAAAATATAGACCTTTAAATCTGAAGTATTAATTTAAACTATTCTATAGACAAGAGAAACTGATACTCTAAGAGGAAAATTCATCCCATCTTCAGGTAGCCATTTGAAACAGTGGATATAACTCACACTTTGGAGACGATGTCCAACTTAGCCAGTGGTAGAGAAGCTGAATGTTACCCTTGAAGGCTAATTGACCACACTTGTAGTAGCATGCCATACTTTTGATGTATTGATCATAAAACCCAGCAACAGCTCTGGAAAATACAAGAGTTAGAGCTGGCAATAAATGCACTTGATGAAGACGCTGGATTCAGAAGCATTTATGCTCACAGCAGCCATGTTACAGCCCCTGTCTGTGAGATAGAAATGTACATTTTCTGTATCTTTTCATGTTTTTTGCACTATGCGACCACAATTTGTTATCCTGTAGGCACTATCACAATATAAACATTAAATACAAATTCCTTTAGCTCAAAAAATATTATATGCATGAAGTAGTAGGGGAAAATATTTGCTGAATATTATCTTTAGCCTGCAAAATCTGAGCTAGGAATTGAGCTAGAAGAGCAACATGAGAGCAGCTTGAAGATACTTCTGCCTGTAGAGATGTTCTTTGCATTTTTAAGTGCATTACACTGTCACAAGGAATCCCCAAACCTGACTAAAACCTTCAGATGTTTAATAATCACACAGCCCTTTACCTTTAGGCAAACCCTCTATTCTAGTACTTCTAGTGCTTCTTCACCTACTGTTGTAGAATCATGGTTGCATCTCAGGAGATATGTATATATGTGTGCTTACTATATTTAATACACACACAATGTGTTATTGGTTAAAACGTATATATTGGTAATCAGCAACAACTCCAAAGAAAGCTAGTAAAAAGGCTGAAAGCTCGATCGCCATTGGTGTCTAATGAAGTGCCTTCAGCAAGTATGTGCTGATATGAAACCACAAAGGTCAGACTTGTGCTGAGCTGTGCATTATATTTGAAGCCCAGAAGAAATGGCAATCTGTATTAAAGTTCATAACCTGTGTGAAGCGAGACTTGATTAAAATAACACAAGTTGTTAGCTCTGAGACGGTTCTTTATGTGAAAAGAACAAAACTCACCACACATAACTGTGCGGTATGAAAAGCACTGAAATCTTCTCTGCATTTAAAGCAGTGCTTAGCATTGTAATAAAACACATGGTTCAGTTATAATGTGGGGTCAGCAATGCAAGGAGCAAGAAGAATAGCGTTAAATTAAGGAAAATGAGAGATCTGACTGACTATCAGTTTAGCACTATTACTCATGATGAGAAGTAAAATGAAGTTCATGACCCCATCTACTCTGCCTCTACTCTCTGCTCCTTCATGTCCTTCACCTGAAGGCGCTTCCTCAAGGAGATTCATAAATCCATATTTTTCTCCAATTAATTGGCACACACTTATCATAACTGTTCTAACCACCATACTTCTATAAACAGAAAAAGAAAAGCTGTTACTCTGAGGCATGTTACTATGTCCTCTGCTTGTGACTGACAGATGTTTGATGTTTTTCTCTTAAACTACATGGTGACATCCTCACAGCATTTCTTCAGTCTGTTTGTCTATATAGTACTGTGTGAATTTATGCTATTACATACAGTACATAGCAAAGAAGAACCAAATAGTCCTCATAATGCACATAACATATTTATTACCTACAGTAATAAGCTGGTACTGGTTTATTTCAGCTTGGAGAGCAACCTGATCTTTTCCAGAAAGCAGCTACCACTTAACTTTTCATAAGCAAGAGTACTAACAGGATCTTTGGTAAGACACTTATGCTATAGAGAAATCCATCTTTTGCAATAATAGCTATTAAGAGCCATAAACTAATTGTAGATAATGGCCTACCATTCAGTGGCAATAATTCAGCCACTTTATCAAGATATATGTATTTAAGTTGACCACTTTAGGACCTCAGTATGCATGAAGAAAAGGGACTGGATCGTGAAAAGACTTGTTAAAAGTAGCAAAGATGATCCTTAGTTGCCTACAAATTATGGCACTGAAATAGGAGTCTAGATTTCCAATGAACTTCCGATGACCTCCTGTTACAAACAAGATAGTGATGCAAAGCAACCATCAGACCACGAAGGGCTGGGACATTGGAGCAGCATCAGCTGAGCAAATGGGAAGTCTGGTCCCATACTGGGCTTCCTAAGTGGATAAATGAGAACTGGGGTGCCCTGCACCATGCAAGACAGAGAGTCCAGGGAAACATGGCTTATTTGGCAGGCCTTGACTTAAGAAGAAGAAAGGCCAAAGAAATGCAAAAGGAAGATAACATGGCCTACAGCAACAAAAATTACATTTAATTACGCAGGTAATGGGTACAAAGTGGTATCGCTGCATGTAACCATTCGGAGGACCTGCAAAGGAGTTGGTGTTGAGGGTCAGAGATCTTTCACACAAAGGGTGGTGGCAATCAACTTCTTGCCTCAGTCTCAGAGCTGCATGATAACTCCAGGACATGAATTAGTCAACATGAGCTGTAGGTGGGACTGAGTTGTAGTTGAGTTCATTCCTTGCTTTGCCTCTCATCTTCTGAGGACTGATTAAAAAAAGAAACTAGTAGAATCCAGAATAAGGAGGTCCTTTCTGATCTACTCTTAACTATAAGTATTTTCCTGCTTTTCTTCCATTTTGTCAACCATGCTTGGGGTAAACCAATACCTTCACAGCCTGCCTACTTTGATAATCCTGTGCTCCCATTACTTTGCAGAGTTAAGCCTTTCCAGATGTAACAACATAGTTTTCAGAAGGCTCCAGTGGCGGTCTCCTCACTGCTTCCCAGACATCTCAAGTACCACTTCCAACCAGTCTGGTGGCTTTCCTCTTCACTCCACAAAAACACACTTCGAAATAAAAAAAAATTTTTTGCTGCTTTGTCTCTCCTCTCCTCAGGTGAATGGGGGTGAGAAAATATAACAAAAGGCTCTTGGGTCGAGATGAGGACAGTGAAAGATCACACACTGATTATCGTCATGGGCAAAACAGACTCAACTTGGGTAAAAATTAACTTAATTTATTGCAAATCAAATCAGAGTAGGGTAATGAGAAAATAAAAACAAATCTTGAAATATCTCCCCCCAACACCTCCCTTCTTCCCGGGCTCAACTTCACTCCTGAATTCTCTCCCTCCTCCCCCGAGCGGCGCAAGGGGATGGGGAATGGGGGTTGTGGTCAGTTCATCACACCTTGTCTCTGCCGCTCCTTCCTCCTCAGAGGGAGGAGGACTCACACTCTGCCCTGCTCCAGCCTGGGTCCCCCCATGGGTGCCGTCCTTCAGGAACGGGCTGCTCCAGCCTGGCCCCCGCGGGGTCCCAGGTCCTGCCATCAAACCTGCTCCAGCCGGGGCTCCTCTCTCTCCCCACGGGGCCACAGGCCCTGCCAGGAGCCGGCCCCAGCGCGGGCTGCCCACGGGGTCACGGCCTCCTTCGGGCATCTCCCTGCTCCGGCGTGGGGCCCTCCCCGGGTGCGGGTGGAGATCTGCTCCCCCGTGGAGCTCCATGGCCACAGGGGCACAGCCGACCTCCCCGTGGGCTTCCCCAGGGGCTGCCGGGGAACCTCTGCTCCGGCACCTGGAGCCCCTCCTGCCCTTCCTGCTGCTCTGACCTGGGGGCTGCAGGGCTGTTCCTCTCACATCTTCCCACTCCTCTCTCCGGCTGCAGTTGCTGCTGCCATTTCTCCCCTTCTTAACTCTGTTACCCCAGAGGCGCTGCCACCATCACGTTTGGCCTTGGCCAGCAGCGGGTCCATCTTGTAGCCGGCTGGCACTGGCTCTGTTGGACATGGGGGAAACTTCCAGCAGCTTCTCACAGAAGCCGCCCTGTAGCCCCCCCGCTACCAAAACCCTGCCACGCAAACCCAATACCTATAGAGAGAAAGCGGACACAGCTATGCCTTCATTTTAGGTTTTCTCAGTTTGTTTTCCTCACGGACAGAGCTATGGGAAAGAGTCAGATTAGAAGGTTAAAAGGAGAGGAAGGTAAAACACTGGGGTCTAGTTAGTAGTCTCAAAAGGCAAAATGGGAGTGATCCACTCTGGTATGCTAACAGTTATGAAGCTGGTAAGTAAATATTTAGTAGGAAGAGTCAATATTAAATCAATATTTAATTAATGAATTAATGCAAAGTTATCAGGCCTGATGTAGAAAACATTGAGGATTCCCGAAAGGTAGATTATTTATTAAAGGCACAGCGTCCGGGTCCCTAACATGGAGAACACAGACCTGTCAAGGATGTGGAAGAGGTAGGATGAGTTGGGTTCTTCTCTCTTCTCACACAGGGTATGTGTGGCACCAGGTGGGGCTATTTCATGCTTAGTAATGCTTAGTAATGATTAGTAATTGCATGCCTTAGTAATGTGTAGGGAGATGTTTATATAAGTATTTGAGCAGTGAGGGAAGCATAAATTGCACTAAGGAAAAATATACTAACAGTAGGTAAAAAACAGTAGTTCAGCCCAGGCAATTTACCTCTGAAACAAATGACATAAAACAAGGTATTATAGAGGAAATGAAATAAAGGTGCTCAAGATGAAAATGATGCATGAAGAATGCCAATCTTATCGTCCTGAGATGCTGCCTGGGTCTTCAAAGACACATCCACACCTGTTGCCTCTTTGAATGTAGAAATCCACCATTTAAGTTCAGCTAACAGATGGGTTGGTATCCCCACTCTCTTCTCCCATGCCTGAGGATGTAAAAGTGCATGACAGCTGCCAGAGACATTTCTGTGATGCAGACATTTTCTGAGAATTGTGAATGTGTTTTTGCGAGAGAAAAATGAAGGAACTGAACATGGGAGTTTTCTGATAATTCCCTTTGCAGCTCATGTCACCTGAAATACTTGTTTCCTCAGGCAAGCCCTTCATCCTCCAGCCTCTCATCATTAAATCCCTCAGTCTTTGTCATGGCAACACCTGCCAAACCCTGCCAAACCTCCTACCTGCCTTCTCCCCTTGAAAGCACCACCTGACCTCTCTCTCTGGTACCAATGGTGCTCCAGTAAGACTGTCATTCCTTTTTCAATTGGACCCACCTCACCCATTATGGAAACAAAACTGTCTGTAATAAAACACAATGCATCATGCACAGTGATGCTGTACAATGACAGCGACATGAATCAAATGTTTGTGAGATGACTAAAACCAATGTAAATTTAAATAAGATAATATGATTATTGAAGGTGGAATTATGTTTGGACACATGGTAAGACTCCATCCATCTGCGAAAAAAGCCAGAAGATTTTTTAATGAGATTTTCAGTTATAAATGTCGAGACATCATCAGTCCTGAGGTGATAAGATTAGAGTTTGATTGTGTGTAGCTATGAGAATAGAAGTGTATATAAAGAACTGACCTACTGTAGAAAAGCAATTAGGGTCTACAGGGGTACTAATGAGCAAATAAAACAGCTATACAAAGTATCCCATAGCAAAAAAAATTAAATACAGTCTGTTATAATTTAACAAACACTTGTAGATAAAATTGTGGTTATGGGTGACTTGAGGCATAAAATGGTATAAAAGAAGAAATTAAAGCTCTAATAAATTAATGTTGCTTGAACAAATATGCTGTTAGACATTGCAAAGGACAGGACAATTAAGGAATGGGAAGGGAATTACTTTTAGGATCTAATATCCAGATGCCATGATCTGAAAATCAAAACTGACTTCAACATTTGAGTTTGTGAAAGTGGGTTAGAACTTACTTAGAAAGGGACTAATTGTACATAAGAAAAGACTTATGAGGGTCAATTTTAGAGCTATACTAGTATACACCTGTTAAGCCCTCATAGGCCTCATAAAAGGTAGTCTATGAGGACTGAGGAGCCTTCATCTCCACTGGGATTGGCAGCTTCAGCTTCCAGCGGGCAGGTTTGTACCGGTAGACGCTGCTGTCATTTCCATGATGCCAGTGGGCCTTACCCAACCATATGTCAGCTGTGCTGCCCCTGCCTATCCTGTACATCTGCCTTTTGCTGTGTAATTGTTCCTTACGTCATAGAATTGTAGAATTATTTAGGTTGGAAAAGACCTTTAAGATCATCAAGTTCAACTGTTAACCTACCACTGCCAAAGTTCACCAATAAAGCATGTCCTTAAGCACCACATCTACATGTCTTCTACAGACCTCCAGGAATAGGAGGTATGTAAAACTCAACCACTTCCCTGGGAAGCCTGTTCCAATGCTTGACAATGCTTTCAGTGACAAAATTTTTCCTAATGTCCAATCTAAACTTCCCCTAGTGCAACTTGAGGCTGTTTCCTCTTGTCCTATTCCTTGTTACTTGGGAGAAGAGACTGACACCCACCTCACTACAATGTCTTTTCAGGTAGTTGTAGAGAGCGATAAGGTCTCCCCTCAGCCTCCTTTTCTCCAGGTTAAACCCCCGTTCCCTCAGGCCCACCTCATAAGACTTGTGCTCTAGACCCTCCATCAGCTCTGTTGCCCTTCTTTGGATGTACTCCAGCAACTCTTATAGTGAGCCTTTCTTGTAGTGAGGGGCCCACAACTGAACACAGTATCTGAGGTGCGGCCTCACCAGTGCTGAGTACAGGGCGACAATCCCTTCTCTAGTCCTGCTGGCCACACTATTTCTGATACAACCCAGGATGCTGTTGGCCTTCTTGGCCACCTGGGCACACTGCTGGCTCATAGCCAGTCAGCTGTCAACCAGCACCCCCAGGTCCTTTTCCTACAAGCAGCTTTCCAGCCACTCTTCCCCAAACCTGTACCATTGCACGGGGTTGTTGTGACCCAAGTGCAGGATGCGGCACTTGGCCTTGTTGAACCTCATACAGTTGGCTTTGGCCCATTGATCCAGCCTGTCTAGATCCCCCTGTAGAGCCTTGCTACCCCCAAGCAGATCAACACTCCCGCCCAACTTGGAGTCATCTGCAAACTTACTGAGGGAGCACTCGATCCCTTCATCCAGATCATTCATAAAGATAGTAAACAGAACTGGCCCCAGTACTGAGTCCTGGGGAACACCACTTGTGACCGGCTGCCAGCTGGGTTTAACCATTCCATTCAGCACAATTCTTCGGGCCTGGCCATGCAGCCAGTTTTCTACCCAGAGAAGAGTATTGCCTGTCCAAGCCATGAGCAGCCAGTTTCTACAGGAGAATGCTGTGGCAAATGGTGTCAAAGGTTTTACTAAAGTCCAGGTAGACAACATCCACAGCCTTTCCCTCATCCACTATGCAGATCACCTTGTCATCGAAGAAGATCAGGTTGGTCAAGCAGGACCTGCCTTCCACAAAACCGTGCTGCCTGGGCCTGATCACCTGGTTGTGCTGTATGTGCCATGTGATGGCACTCAAGATGATCTGCTCCATAACCTTCCCCGGCACCACGATCAGACTCACAGGCCTGTAGTTCCCTGGGTCCTCCTTCTGGCCCTTCTTGTAGATGGGCACCATGTTTGCTAACTTCCAGTCAACTGGGACTTCCCTAGTTAGCCAGGGCTGCTGATAGATGATTGAAAGTGGCTTGGTGAGCACTTCCACCAGCTGCCTCAGTACTCCTAGGTGGATTCCATCTGGCCCCATAGACTTGTGGGTGTCTAAGTGGTGTGGCAGGTTGCTAACCATTTCCTCTTGGATTGTGGGGACTTCATTCTGCTCCCTGTGCCCATCTTCCAGCTCAGGGGTCTTGGTACCAGGAGAACAACTGTTCTTAGTATTAAAAACTGAGGTAAAGAAGGCATTAAGTACCTCAGCCTTTTCCTGATCCTTTGTCACTATGTTTCCCCCGTATCCAATAAAGGATGGAGATTCTCCTTAGCCCTCCTTGTGTTGCTAATGTGTTTATAGAAATGTCCTGACAGAAGGCAAGGAAATGGGACTGGGCTCCGCACTGTGGCTATGTGGCTGCTGGCTCAGGGCTGGTACGTTTGATTGTTGAAATAATAATAGGATTTGCTTGTCTCTACCTGCCAAAGACCCTTTTTACAGACTGTGGCCCTAATATTTGAGCCTCAGAGCTATGCACTCCTGGCACTTGTTGTCTCTAGCTCACCCATCTGTTATTTTCATCTGCTCTTCTTTTTCTTTCAGATTTGCAACTTATGTTCTGAAATGTAATTCAGATCTCATTGCACCATTTTTGTCTTTCTTTATGCAGCCTATTTAGTGTGGAATCCTGAAGGTTTTGTGCTAAGTAGTTGTTTAGCTTCTAGGCTAATGAATTTCCCCTAAATGAAAGAGAATCTTCCTAAAAAACTTGTCTCTCTTTTCTGAACTTCCTTCTCAATGGACTCACTTCATAGTTTTCTTTTTTTCACTAATTAATTCAATTGACATTTATTTTTCTTCAGAGAGCCCCATGTCTGGTTATCAAAGAAGCAAACAGAGTGCAATGAAGTACATTTCTAAGGAATTTAGATTTGGTGAATATATGGACAACAACTTTCACAGCTGTCTTTTGAGAACAATCCCTATTCTGACCACAAAGCCAAGTTTTTCTCACGGGCGTTGCTGTAGTTCCATCGCATATTTTAAACAGGTACCCACAAAAACACTCTTTCGAGGAGGAAAGGTTTGATACTTTCTCTTCAAGTGTAACAGTCATCAAATATGTGGTAAGAAGCACAATATTTTTTCCAGGGGTAGTAAAGTATCTGAAGTAAAATGTTTGTTCATGAGCAGTCAACCTAGGGACATACTGACAGTGTGTGCATTGCTCATATGTGCAACATAAAGAAAGGATTTGACAAACTTTGATGTGCAGATTGCTCAGTATTAAAAAGAAACAAATAGGTTAAGTATTGCATACGTGCAATGTAAAGCTTCTGATCTGGATGCAAATTTCTTGAAGGTCTCCCTACCCATGATCATATGTTCCACAGATGAGTTCAGTACCCAACTGAATGACGAATCAGGCTCAATGGGTTGCTCTTGCAGCATTTGCTCCCACCAACAACTTCTGCTCTGCATTGGGAGATTCAGCCGCGGTTGGGTAAGTCCTGGTGAGTTCAGTGGAAATTTGCAGGGAGTTCATCAGTACAAACCTTAACTACTGGAGCAGAGACTTAGTGGAACAACTTGTCAAAAATGGACATTACTCCTGGTAAAACTCACTGCCCTAAGAGCAAGCCACAAGGGGTGTGTATGACTTAGGGTGTGTGTCTTGGGTTTCCCACGGCAGCGAGGTGAATTACAACCTGCAAGCAGTGGTGGCAGATTTGTCCTCTTAAATCCCTGCTATTTGGCTAAAAGCTAGGCATGTAGCTGGAGTGTCTTCCAGCAGGGAGAGAGCACTGGGCAGGCAGAGGGTGAATCCCTCCATCCTAAACCACGAACAGTCTCACCAAGGTGTCGGTTTGTTGGAGTTACCTACCAACAGATGTAACTATGATTAAAACATTGTGCTTGTTGCAAGATTCTAAATAAAACCAGCCATTTATGTAAAACCAATCCATTTTAGTATAATAAAATACATCAGGTATGGGATATTTTATGAAAATGTTTAATTCAACTGTTTCTTTGGAATGTAGTAGTCATAGTTTGGAAATTTAAGTTACAGTTCAGTTCTATGTGATTTTTTTTAATGCTACTCAGTGTCTGAGAATACAAATGTCATTTAAAGTTAAGGCTTCGCTGTTCATTTTGAAACAACAATTTACAAGTGTCATATTGTCATAGAAAATAAAAATTTCTGTAAAAAAAATTTGCACAAAGTTTTATGATGGTACAAAACATGAAGCAATAATATACCAGTAAAATGAAATCATTTTACTACAGAAGATTTTTATAGTTTTTCAATAAAGAAAAAATATGTTATTTTACACTTTAAAAATTATGAAACAATCTAAAACAATATAAACTGAACATTTTGTAACACTGCCTTTACAAATTAATAACTTTATAAACATATAATTTTTTTAAATATATTTATCAGTGCAAGATACTTTTCAATGTAAAGTTGCAGTATCATTTTTCCTTTATTGAAGGGCAACTTTCACTCTATTACCTTCAGAGAAATCAAATCTTCAGTGCTAGATCCTCATTATCATAGAAAAGTCTGAAGACCACAAAGGAGATGTTCACTGTTCTCCGTATGATAAAAAAAGAAAAAACCTACTACCACCAGCTTTACTTTTCACATAGATCAAGACCAACAGCTGGTCCAGAATCTACTGAAATCCATGGGCATATTTCAAAAGGTTTTGGGCTCAGGCTCCCCAATGGGATTTTCTCTTCAAGGCAATACACGCATGTAACTCTCAGTCAGGTTAGTGAACTAGAAGTTTTTTTCAGCTATGGAGAACAGATCCTAATGCTTGAATCACATGGTGGTAGTGTGCTGAAAATGGTTTTGAAAAAATCCACTTTTTCTTTGGGTTAGTTAGCTAGCTGCTGCGGTATTATTATGGCCAAATCACACTGTTGGATACAAATGAAAATTCTACCTCTGACAAAGTGAATTTGTCATTTGGGACATTTCACGGACTAACTTTTAGGTCTAACATTCAGGCCTCAGGTGCTCTGTCTTGCCTACTGGAGGACACAATTCTAGAGCTTAGGGAGGTAACTCTTCCAATTTAGGCATCTAAATGGGTGTTTGAATATTCACTGTAGTCTCTGCCTTTAGGACTCCTTTGAAGTAGCAACTGTCCACTCTTTTTTCTATTGTGTCTTCCTTTAAAATATTTTCAATTTCCAAACTCACATTTTTACCTCCAGTCTCCCTCCCTTTTCTTCAATTTCTTGATTACTGGTGGAGTTTCTACAGGTTTTTCTGTTTTATGGTTTGTATTGGTGAAATGATATGCTCTAAAACATTTAATTGATAAATAGGGGTGGATTCTGTTGCTCTAGTGATTCAAGGATGAATTAGCCCTTCTTTAGTCCTAATCCTGGACAGGATACTTCATTGCTCTACTACAAAAGCAATTTTGATAAAGACTAACTCAGAAAGTCGCAATCACTTCCCTGACTCTGCTCAGAGAATTCAGTGAGGAAAAACATGAGTTCAGCACTTTGCAGGATATTCCTTTCCCCGTGTTTGCACTGGTTTTACCTGCTGGTTGGTAGATGCCCAGGGGAAGGTTAAAGCTGCCTTCTTCAACTGCCTCCCCAGTTATGGCTCTGCTGTGTGCAAGTTGTGCGACCACAGAAAACTGAGGGGTTCCCCTTGCGCCTACAGGAGGCGAATGATCTCTCCTATGGGGTGGGACTCTCTATGGTCCTCCTATGGACCCTATGGAGGGCAACAAAATCTCGTTTCTTTTTACCCTGTTGGACCAGCTGCATAGGCTGTTGAATATTATTTGTCCAATAGCATTTGTCCTAAAATATTAAAAAATTGCCACATAATTGTCAAACACATTTTCCCGACAGCTTACACTACTCAGCTCACTGAATCCATCACTATCTGCACTTCTGGTCAGACGGAAGCCTCCTGGCGTGAAATGCCAACTGGATATAACCGGATGGTAAGAACATACCCTACATACACTGTGGGATTTTATTCTGCCCTCAGTACCCATGCGTAAGCCCAATTAGCATTGATTAGCATGAAAATACACATTTACTCAGAGAACAGAACTCTGGGTTCAGGTAGGGGCAGGAGGAGGAAAGTTTCTCATTTTAAAGGCAATCTTTCAGTAAGCGAATTATTTTCCCTAGCGTAATTAACAGGCAAGCTGTTCAGGATAAAAGACATGTTTCATGACTTCAGGAAAAAAGATACTGTCACTTTATGCTGTTAAGAAGAAACCCAAAGTTCGACTTTGGAGGGTAAAGTTAAGAATTTTCCCTTATTTTTTAACACAAACTCTAATAAATCCTTTGCCATTACCAGCAAGTTAAAGCTGCAGTTTTCTTTCCTTGGCAATGGCAAATGCTTATGCAATCTACTCAGAGAGAGAAAGAGAGAGAGGAAGAGAAGAGAAGAGAAAGGGAAAGAGATTTTACATTTGAAAATACATTCTATATGAAAGAACAATAAAAGGGGATATTGCAGCTTTATACAAAAGGGTCAAGAGACATGAAGTTGAAATACAGAAAGCAGAACAATTGAGCCAGGTTGTCAAATCTGATTAGCCCTTGCCTTGCTGCGGCTACTTTCTTACACTAAAATATACTTTTCTTTTAGTCAGTGAGCCATCAGAGTATGATTAAAGACAAGGGCATAACTGCAGAGAAGCAGAGCTGTAGTTAATGTTAACACAATGAGAAGCAGTACAAACAAAAAGGCACTTGAGAGGACATACACTAGCCAGTGCCAAGGACTTTTTTGTTTAGTTTTTAGGCAGTACACTCGGTTACCAGTTGTGTCTGATGATGGCACATACTCTTTTATGGAGTTCACAAGCACAAAATTTAGTACAACACTGAAAAACATCGATAAAATTTGACTGTATTGCTTCGTAAACAGAGCTGACACACTATATCGGTACTGATGCAGCAGTACTTTCAAAAACATCCTAACCCTTCTTTGCCTATGCACAACACGAGCAATTATACACAAATACAGGTGCAGGAGTCCACTAAATTGCTGTTACTCCAATATTTTCTGGGCACTGAGCTACAGACAGCATGTCCATCCAAAGGACCCCACTGAATACATTTTGTGACAGCATCTTGGATTTTGCACAGTAAAAACAAAATTATCCATTAACAGAAAAGAAAAAAGAGGGAGAGAAAGAAAGGCAAAATGAACTATAAGTCAATCATACTTGGTCTCAACACCAGCATTTGATTATTTCAAATAAAACCAACAGAAAAAGCAGACTGTACATGATTCAGATTGTTAACACAGATTGTTGTCCATGTTTATCAGTTACACACTCATTGAAGCTCCTGAGAAAAGCTTGGCTCAGTGTCATCAATGCACTTTTCAGCCTGTACAGTAAAAGAAGATCAACAGTTCCCCAGCACGACCGAGCTATGTCCTTCCATCCCGATTCTCTGAAACTTCTCCAGTCGCTTTATACCTTCATGCTTCCGAGTATGAATTCTGTGTGTTTAGTTTATCTTTTTTCAGTTTTACACCATCGACCAGTTCAAAATTGTAATTCTCCAGTGCAGACAAGTTCCTCTCTGACATCCCATTGTGCCAACAGGCACAGTACAGGACAACTCCGCAGATGGCTCCTAAAAGCACCCCAAGTGCACTCATGGCTATGATGGTAATAAGGATCGGATCTAGGGTCTTCAGGACGTTGCCTGGTTTCCTGGAGATGTTATCATCATAGTGCTCGCCTGTATGGTATGGAGGCGTAAACCCTGAAATGGAGTAAAGGATTGCAAAATTTTCAGACCTGATTCTAGCTAGAACAGTGTTTGATGAGTTGAAATTTGGAGAAAGGGCATCACATAAGTTGTTTTTGACATAAGTTGCTACAAAATTTGAAAACCCAAGTTCTTGGAGATAGCATAAATAGCTGAAAACTGTAATGTGGCCCAAATAGTTATTTATTTTTTTCATACTGTTCTCCAATCCTTGAATATGCTGCATATTAGTAGAGGTCTGATCCTGCCTTGGATCAAGTGGGAGTCTTGGGAATGAGTAACAAGACCTTTGGATTACATTTTGACAGCCTGCAGTATTTAGCTCAAAAATGTTAATTAAATCTTATTCAGCTCAGTGAGAATGTTTATAGCTTTAGACATCAGTTGGGAATCTCCAGCCATTTTGCATCCATTTCCACTTCCCTGACTTCAGGATTGGACCTTGAAATGGAAATAGTGACAGAACTGACACAGAAGAGCACTCTGCCCCCTTGTGTAAAATATTTAGTGAGTATCATTATGTTTTCCTTCAACCCTTTCAGTTTATGAAAGAGATCCAATAAGCTCTCAAACCCTGCTAATTGTTGCAGGAAAAGCCAAAAAATCTTTTTGGACAAAGCTTGCTTTCACTGAAATCAATGATAGCAATCCTGTTGACTGTAACAGAAAAAAATTAAGCTCATTGTCTGAAAAATGCAAGTATATTTTATTATCAGGACAATATGACAATTATGAGCCATTTAATGATCCATTTACAGCTATCATCATTGAAAATGATAATACTGTGGTAGACTGGTCATAAAATGACATTTTCAGCCAGGTCTGAGAAACAATTAGCCTGAAGAGTTTTGAGTCTAATTACCTAGATACTGCGTGAGTCATAAATTGTAAGATATAAAGATAGTGGTTTCTTCAGCTGTGGACAAGACTTCTAGATAACAAAATATTAAGGAGCTATAGTGTGCATGCATATATATGTATACAATGTAAAAAATTATGTATATAAAATTTGAAAGGTTTGAGATGAGACAGGTATAAATAATACGAAGTCCATAAGATTATATGACATAGAAGAATAAAGCTATTAAATCCTAATAAATTTAAGTCTCCTTAGCATCTGATCTAGATAAATCAAATAACTTTAATACAATATGCAGTTAGAGAATTAATCTATAAATAAATAAACAGAATACACAAATTCACATGAAAATGCACTTTAAAATTAATTCCCTTTTAACAATAACGTAATTTTTACCTGTTTGATTACTTTCTGGGTCTTCTTCTTCATCTATTTCATTCTCCACATCAGTTGATTCTAATGAAGCAAAGAGAATTGACATTGATTATTAGGGTTACAAACACTGATTGACTATCATGCTGGCAATAATGGTATAGCAGATTTTCCTGTGTCGGAGCATCATTATGTCAGCTTGACAGAACTGTTCATTATGATGGGCTCTGAAAATTAATGGAGAAAAAAGAAAGATTTAAAAACTCCTCTCTGCCTAGTCTTGGCATTGTTTTAGTTATCAGCAGGGGTTTCCCATGCCTGGGAAAGAGAAATCAGTGTGATGAATTAGCATCTCATTTATTCTATTTACAATTTTGGAGTCCAATTCCATAACACTTCATCAGCGTAGGCATAGTTAATCACAAGAATAGTTTCACTGACTGTAGTGAGACCACTTGTGTTTGGGCTTCAGGCTGAGCTTTTGGCTTTAGCTCCCATAGGCCAAAATCTTTGCTCAGCATTTGGTTTGAACAACGAAAACATATGGAGATAGGAAAGAAGTTACTTTCTCATTCTGGGGTCAGGTAAATACCATCGCTGTGGTCCCAGCAGCCTTCTTGGCACTGAGAACACTGCAGGAGGACCAAGCAGTGCATCCTGCCTCTCTTTCCTCCTAACTGTCACTCTGGTGGCATATGATGAACCCCAGGAGATGGACTGCGTGATAAAAAGAGCCTTCTCATCCTGCAGTGAATTTACCATGTAGCTGAAGTCTGTCATGTTACCCTCGAAAGGATATTAGCTACAAAAGGTGAGAAACACCCTCTGTTATTGCTCTCAGTTGTGTTGCCAACTCGCATGGCAAAAGTTTATATTTCTAATGCTGAGGGTTCTCAGTTCTATTTCCTCTCCTACATAAAGTCATTGCTTCATCTCCATCGTGAAGGACAGGTTCACTAGCTTGTGTTTATCTGGGGTTGCGGCTGCCAAATTACGTGCGGTATGCAATGCACATATGATCAGCAGTGACTGGAATAACTCAAGACTGGCCAGAAATAAAAGGACTCAAATAGCATCTCAGGAATAGCCTTTCTCAGATGTGGAAAAGGCCATGTTCTAACATTACTTCGTGTCCCATGTGTCTGGGAGCTGGTGACTACAGCAAACGAGTCACAGCAAACTCAGAATTACAGGATAGCAGAGGACAGAGGAGAGGCCATTTCACCCTATCTGTGTACCCTGTAAGGGTGTAATGGTCCTCTGAAATAGAATTCAAGTAGGCTTGGTAGTAAGGGATCTAAAAAGCGTGAATAAATAAAATTGGATTTTGAGGATTAGATAAAACAGAGAAGAGCATTAGGAAAAGCAGAGAAATTTAAAGAGGGCAGCAATCTAAAATATAGCTATTTTAGATGTGAGAATGTGAACATGCTGTGACCCATGTCAGCAGGATGCCAGTTCTGATCCAAAAGACTGCAGTTGCTGCAGTACTGAGGTGACATCAGTGGCACTTACTATGAATAAAGCTATGGGCCAGATCAGGATGTTTTCAGTGCAAAACTTCCTATATAGTCAATAACTATCTGTCCCTTTCTCACAGATAGAAACAGCTATCAAAACAAAATAGATAATATTTTGGATAAGATTTCTGTATGTTCTTTCTATTCGTACTTACTTCGGCAATCCTCTTGTGCTACATGATTGTCAATTTTAATATCATCCACAGCAATTCCTCCAGTTCCTTTTCCAATTTCTCCCTCAATGACCACCTGGCAAAATAAGATAATGTTCACATTCTTTTCCTGTTAATACACAATTGCAGCATTCAGGATATCTTAATTAGTTGTTAACACATATCTGCACTTGTCATGATGCCACATCCGCATGTACTTTGATTGTGGTCTGCCAATCTGCACTGCATGCCTTTATGAACTTATATATGCAAATGTGAATTTATATAATGTCAATAACTTCATTAAAGACTTTTACATCAGCAGCAAAACTGTGGCAAGGATGCAGTTTTGTGACAGATGAGAAATGATTTCTAAACTATTTATTTGGACTTCAATAACAAATTCCTTGTATCGCTCAGCTGAGGCATCGTGAAATGCACCACTATTATTACTGCCACAGCAACAGCACCTCATCTGTAGGTATAATACTGTCTACATAAATCCTTCAGCGATATTTTCTGCCACGGTGTATAAAACATGACCAGCAAGGTCTTACTGGCCTCGGCTCTGTTAGTTCAGCGAGGAGCAGCCAAGCTCACCTGATAGTGTTTCACAGACTTGTGAAGAAGAACACGTCCTTCCTTCCAGAAGTTTGCCTGGTGCCCGCTCAGGGTCCACAGCACCTGGTCGTACTCGTCTGGCTTTTGGTACCGCAGTTTGATCTTCAGGGTGCCGACGTGTGCGCCGGACATGTGGTACCAGAAAGTCATGCAGTGGGCAGAGTTCTGTGAGTAAATCACGGGGCTCAGCAGTCGGGCGACTTTCCCTTTCTGGCTTTCGTCAGCTTGCGAGTAAATGAAATTGCCATCTCCTACTGTGACAGAAGGACTGCATTAGGAATAGCCACCAGCTTTCCTTTTCTTTGTTTACCTAAGAAGCCCCGACCACCCCTGATCACTTTGCTTGCTTTCCGTGCTGATGGGCCAAGCCTCGCAACCGAGAGAGTCGGAGGGCGTTGGTTTGGGAGCTCTAGGAGAGCTGATGTTCTCTAAGGAGAGTTTATTTCTTCTGGCAGTCTCTTTTGCTGTTCACTGGGATGCTTTGTGCTGAGAGTGAACCCTAACAACATGTTCACTACATGGCACAGATGAGGCATTTTCTTTTTGTCAGGGAGGGAGGGAAAAGCACGTTTGGTGCGACACGTCTGCTCCATTAGTCAGCGTGCACCTCCTGAAGAGAGTCAGCCCTAGTTCAGCAGGCTAGACAGAAATCCCCCGGGCCTAAACTACACTAATTGTGCAAAGAGCTATTTTTAATCTCTGTTTAAAGTAATATGTTCTTGAGAAGGCAAGATTAGAATGGGAAAAACGCTGGAGGATAAAATAGCTTTGAACAGCCATGATCAGAGATCAGGAACTGAAATCTAAACAGTGCTCCTAAATAGAGCCTGAGCATCGTCACAAACGGTGCCAGAGTTATTCCCTTGGTTTTGGCAATAAAATATTTGCCTCTGTATATTTGTGAGCTGTTTCCTGAAATACTAAGATGATCACTAACATTTTCTGAAGAGCATAATGGATTTACACATGTTGAAATCTGAACATCTAATACACTTTACTTGGAAAATTACTTGCTTAATCACACTGGGAGAGAAGTATGTGGGAGTGTGATTAGTTTGGTAACAGAAAATTACTAAGTAAGATACTGACTACAGAGAAGTGCTTCTGATTTACACCAACCAGGCATCCATTTCAGTCAGCTTTTGAACAACTTCTTTGCAGAGAATTATGGTGGAAAGATACAAAGTTCATCCTGGTGTGTGTAAGAATAGATTACCTGTGCAATGCACTCACACAAAAGGACGGAGATAGCATTTACTGGCATTGGTATAAAGTTATTTTGAAAATAGGAGGGAGAAAAGTAACAATAAGAAATACTGTTCCTCAAATGCTGAAATAAGTATACAAACCTCTGTTTATACCAATGCTTAAACAAAAGAAGAGTAAAAAGAGGCAAAGGAAGATGTTTTGGGAAGGGTGAAGCTTTATCAACATTGATCTTGCTTATACACGATATTCTTGAATTTAATTTGAAATAATGTGTAATTGAGACTTGCTGGATTTTAATGGTATAGTCCTGCAGCAGTGAAGAAGGGAAGGTGAGCATTGCCACTCCGGGAAGTACAAGAAGGACAGGGTAGTAAAAGGTGAATCAGGAACAAAGAGGAGTGGGTTAAACCCAGTGGTTGGAAGGAGTGGGCTTAATAAATGAGAAAGAGAAATATTCTAACATGAGACAAGGACGTTTTCTTTTATTTGGATTTTTCTGTGGGCAGCCAGTTATCCTGGCCAACATGCATGTGGAAATACCTGGCCTTTGAAAGAATTTTATAGGGGAAGATGATGTTAAATTCACAAAAAAAATTAGGCTTTTTATTTCCTTTTTTCTATCTTACTGCAGTAACAGTCCAGCTTCTTCAGGAGCAGTGTTTGTGCCTATATGCTCTTTCCAACTTTGCTTCTGTGCAGAGGGCAGCACAACATGTGCAGATCTCATCGAAGAATGGTGATAGGGAAATGCAAAGGGAGGAGAAAAGGAAAATAATCACAGCGTTAGGATGGCTGTCTCAGTTGGATGACCTAACTTTGGCCAGATTTAATCATAACATGTATAATTTGAAGTGACATAGAGCATGTCCTGCTGTCTTAAAGCAATTGCTGTTGAAGAACACTTCTGTGGAGTTTCTTCAGCTTTATACAAGTGCAGCTGAGAGTAAGGTATGCCTGGGAGTTGCTCATTGTGGTCTTGCTGTGTAGCAGTGACACTGAGGGGCTTGTTTGGGACAGCAGTGCCATTCAGACTGCTCGCGGTTTGCGTTCACATCCACCCCACTCATTCTGTACCTGCTGGCAGGCGAACGGCAAACCTGGCAGGTGAAGGTGCCGTTTGAGTTGAAGGAAAATTTTGGAAAATATTGAAAGTTAGTGCAGTAAGGAGAAAAAGGGGCTGCCTGTAAAGCTTCCTGAAGCTACAGCTAATGGAACAAATAAGTCTTTTGCACTAGCAGGGCCCAGTGGAAACAACAAAATCTCATTTGAGGAATATAATTTCTTCATCTCTTGACTGAAGACAGGTTCAGTCTCTCTATAATCCTTGGTGGCAAAGTGCAGATAGCTCTCATTTCCAGAATATTATTGCAGTGCTGGGTCAGGAACTCTGTCTTCATTGTCTTAATTAGAGCTTTACTTATGCATGCCTTTTAGATTTTGTCAGTCTCTGGCTAACATAGCTTTTAACCTCCTTTCAATGTCAGATCCTACTGAGCCATTTCACTTTACATCAATTTTTCCACCATTACAGCCTTCACTTCAGCTAACTGCATTTAGTTAATTTGATGCCATTTATTTGTACAATGCCATTTATAGTCAAAGTATTAGAAGTCTTTTTTTTTTCCCTGAAACTACTGTACTTGTCTTAAGATTCAATTGAAAGTGTCTCAGAATTTAAAAAGTCCAATTTTGTCTAATTTCCTTGTCATTCTCATTAGGCAAAGGGGTTGCAGAAGTGGGGAGGGGGATTCATCTCAACATATTTGATTAATCTACATGTATGCAAGAGAGCACACTAAAGTGAGAGGCTGTGCAGGTCATGCAGCGCACTGCCTTCTCCACTAGCCAGCAGCATGTTTATTGCTTAATTATGCAGACCCACGAGTTAGATACTACAAAACCAACCAATCAATTTCCCAGGGTGATATTTCTGGAAAAATGAGCGAAGGTATGGCTATAATCTCCAACTCCTGCTGGAGCGGAGGGCATGGAAATATGTCCATCTGGGAAGTTTCACTTATAGGACCATCCTGTGGTGAACAGTCTGTGTAACCACAAACTGGAATAATATGAGGTTTTTTCATGACTCTATCACTTGGTAAGTAATATTTGCAGAATATTTGGTCATTCAGGGTTTTTTCTATCCCAGGTGACAGTTATCCAAAGGGAAGTCAGAAATATCTTCAATTCCTGACAATAAATGATCTTTATTGCCCAACAGAAAGGACAGTTATGGTCTGTTGTGACTACATGTAACAGTTTAGGTTGCCTAGAGAATCATCTTTGTGACTTTACATATTTTAGGTATAATTCACTGTCCTCTTGTTTTGGAAGGCATGTTAGCATTAAGCAGAACAACCTCTTCCCATGTAAAATGGCTAAATCATGAACTCATGATTACCTGTGTGGTCTTGAATTGGCCCAGTTTTGCTGGTCAGGATTGCCCACTTTAAATCCACCTGGTTGTCGTGCTCCCAGTGGCACAAAGTCTTTTGGGATCCCCAGCCAAAGGCACAGTTGAAGTTGTATAGTGGCAGCTCTGCAGGGAAAGAGGAAAAAGGGGGGAAGAAATGTGGTTATTAATTGCGTAATTCGTATTTTGTACTTCAAAACCAAATGCATGCATTTGACCATTAACAGAACCATTCCTACTTGAAACTCTGAGAAGCCATACCAAGAGCAGCTCTGCTGGGAAACAGATGAAGAATGACTATTTCTAGTAAATGATGTGGTTGTTTCTTGTCTCTTTATGACCCATATTTTGGGATTTTTTTGTGGTTAGCTTAATTCTTCTGATTTGCCCACACTAGCTGATAAGTGTGCTGTAAAGAGATATGATTCAAAAAGAAAGCTCTGGCTTACTTATCAGATATATTTGCTGGTTGATAATATCTATTTGTACCATAACTGTGCAATATTTTGCAACAACTCACAATAAGATTTGGACAAAAATAAGAAAGGGCAGAAATACTAATGGAATGTCCTTGGCAGGAAAGGATTTCTTGTGAAATGTATAGTATGTGGCTTCAATAAGGAACTTATTTCAGCGTCTTCCAGACACTTAAGTAGGCCCACAAGATGGCAGCATTGAAATGGACAAGTTGAGATGGAAAAGGGACAAATGTGGCTGATTGCCAAATGAACTCGAAATAAGCTTCAAAACAAGCTCCACATAAAACATGGGAAGTCTGGTATTATGGTCAGGATGAGATCATATCTTGCTTTCAGCTTCTCTTCAACTCTGCCCAAAGGTTTAATACATAGTAGCTTATTTTCTTCACTGGAACTTGGAATTTGAATGGAAAGATTATACAAAGATAGCATATAAATACCTTGCATTTCTTCTTTTCAGAAGCAGTTTGAAATCTTTTGCGTTTTCGGTTCCTACCCCATTGGTATGAACCTTTACCTCACCTTGAGCAATGACAACTCCCAATAGAACAATACCCTTCCCACAGCAATGTGACCAAATCCTGAAGTCTTTTCTCAGACATGACTCACACCTTATTAAAGGAATAACTTAGGTTTACTTTAATGAGATGTTTTGTGCAAGTATGAACTAAGAACAAAGGCTCTGTGCTTCCATCAATATCAGCTCTGGAGGAAGAATTGTGTTCTTTTGCTTTCTTACCCATTATTAAAAAAAAAAAGCCAGGAAAGATAATGCAGCCCCTAGAATGTGTTTTCTTTATTGTGGGAAAATATGGAGAAACATGGGAAGTGTGTTGGGGCCTGTGGCTGGCTAGACCTTTGAGGTGGAGCTCTTCCAGTCTGAAGAGGTAAAGACCTCCTCCATGTAGTGAGCTGCCCAGGGAAGACTGGAAAGGCCTTTGAACTCATAACCCAGATTTTAATGGAAAGTAAACTAGAATAATCATTTTATAACACAGAGAAAACCTCAGGTGAGTAGGTTGAGACAGAATGGATATAAAAAGGGTTCATCTATCATTCTCTCTTGGCCTGCTGTGTCCTCGTTTGGGGGGTCCTTGCTCCCAGACACAGTTTTAACTCAACTTGCTGGATTCCTGCATTACAGCCACTGTGCCCTCTCCTGTCTGGCTCCTAGAAAATTTCTTTCTGTCAGCAGAGAGTTCTGAGCATATGGCAGCTCCTGCCCTGTCCCCCGCCTGTCAGTACCTCGGCTGTACTGTGGCATCTCTCGGCACTGAGCCCTCGTTCTTCGCTCCTTCCTTTCATCTGCCCCATCCCGCCCGCCTCCTCCCTCCCTCCCGCTGGCCTCCAGAGGGGTCTACTCCACATTGTCACGAATACAGCATCCTAGCTGGGAACAAACGAATTAAACAGATAATGTCTGGCACGGGAATTCAATGTGGAGAAAACATGTTTCCTGGAGGACCCTAGCCCTTTCTTGGAAAGGGGCAGATCATGGTGAATAATCTCTCTTTTGGCTCAAAACACTGAAGAAGCAGAACTCAGCCTGTGCACACATGAGTGTAGAAAGACAATACATTATATTTCTTTCTCCAGTATTTTTTTTTTCTAGACAATGGGACCATGATCAAAGACAACTTGCCCAGAAGGGGACATCTGAAAATCAAGAGGAGTTTTTAAAGAAACAGAATGACATTGAAATGAATTAAAGGATTTTAAGTTCATGAAAAATAGCCTTTCATTGTCAAGGAGGCCTAGGGAGAGCTATATTGCATGGCTTTGACATTAGAGCCATGAAACAGAACTTTAGAAAAGGTCTTAGGAAACGTAAAACAAAATTAACCTTATTAATCACGAAGGATTATATCATGCAAAGCTAGTGATAACCTGTGTGTATTCAAACCACAAAAAAGGAGAACAGTGGTAGATAGATCACATAAATCTGAAGATATCACACAGCATAAATGAGCACATAGCACAAAGACATTGAAAGGACTGGTATTGTTCAACTCTGAATAAAAATAAATAGCAGAAGATACAGGAGAAGTATGTAAATGGATGAAGAATCCAGAGGAGGGAGATGACAATATTCTGTTTTCTCCATTTCATAGCCTGAGAACTGTGAGATATCCAGTGAAGTTCAATGTGGATCAAAGTTAAAAATATCTCATATGATGTGAGCGATACTTGTTTGCCTCAAATGCTGCTAAGGCTGAACACAATTGAAAGAGAACTGGACACTGAAAAGGGTAAGGAAAATATCTGGAATTTAATTGTTAATTCTAAAGTGCAGGGAATGGCAAAGGCCTTTTGCTTCATGGTCTGAAGCCAGCTCTGAACATTTGGATTAGGAGAGTTTCAAAGCAGAGCTAAATTTCACAGCGCCATCTAATAGAGAATTTCTTACACTTTCATTTGAAATATATAGAGTCCAGGAAACTGGCAAAGAGCCTAAGTCTGATATGCTTTGGCCATGCTTGGCTTTGGTCTCACAGACAGCACAGTGTAGCAGAAAAATGAACTTTTCCATGCAGAAGTTAATGAGAATGCCCTGGAATTGGGCTGGATTTGACCAGTAACCTGCTCTCAGATAGCTATTTCTTGCTAGGTTCCTATTATTTTCTCAAAAGTGATTGTGTTAATGTATTCCTTAGACAATCACAGCAATGGGATTGAAGGTCAAAGGCAAGGCATTTCAGAGTGCTCTTATTTTACGGGCTCCTTAAACATGCCATCTCTTATTGTCTATTCTTATGTCTCTTCCAATGCTTCTCCCAGGGACCCATAAAAAGAAAAAATAGACCTGCTAGCCAATTAATAACAGGCACTTGTAGCATCAGGATAGGTTCGTTAGTTATACGGACAATGGATCTGCCCCAGAAAAAGACAGAATAGTTCAACGCTTCTATTAAAAATCCCAGGGGGCTGATACAGTAGCTCACAGTAAGATACAGGCAATCTGTCCTCTTCTTTGTCCTTGAAATATAGCTTGGCAACTCTGGGGGAAGAAAGGAAAGTAGGGACAAGTAGCACTTGCTGGGCTCCCTCCGCAGTGCTGGCCCATTCCCCTGCTAGGATAATTCTTCTGCCAATACGTGATTGATCTCCGGGTTTGTGTGTATTGAGAGGATGAAGAAAACCAGCTATTATGTAACCAAATAGCAGCAGTTCAGATGAGAATCTGAGAAGGAGGTGTGACGAAATCCCATATGCCTTTTTTGAAAATGTAGGGTACGTGATACTGAATTAAAACAGATTTATCCTCTCAAAGAATAACCAACAGCTGTACTTCTTGACCACATCTTGCTCACAGCTGGAACCATTACTGCACATGAACAAGAAAGTCATTTGAAAATCTAGTTGAGTGAGTTTCTTGCAAGTCCATTAATCTTTTGTGGCCCACAGACTTTGACATATTTTTATAACTCCTCCAACAAGAGGCAAGAAAGAGCATGATGGCATTAAAGATGCTATGAAAATTCTCTATAGGATGCTCTTGCCAAAGGGTAAATCAACATTAAAATGGGAAATTACAAACATAATTTGGACCACTTCAAAGTAGTATATTGGGTCTGATTCATATTTGCATTTCACCTTTTTATATCCCTTATGCTGGCAGCACAGAATTATCTTAAATGATAGTAAATGATAATCTAACTGCTTTAATAGCCCTTTATTGATGCAAAGTTGTCCCACCTTAAACGAGAATCAGACCTATTCTACCTTCAAAAGATTTCTTAGCATAGACTTTAACCTCAGGATTTCTTAGTTATATTTTTCTGAAATAGGTAGTGCCTGTGTGAAAAACAAGATACTTTACTTCCTGAACAGTCTGCTTTGTGAAGGACTGAGCTTACATGCTGAAAGCACATAACGTAAATGAACAGCTTGCTCTGTATGTAAATGGCTAAGAGTGAAGCATTTCAAATAGTCCTTTGGAATTGAAAAAGATGTGTTCAAAAATACTAGATGTTGATGAATCTTAGGACTGAGGCCTGAAAGGTATTTACCTTGACAAACAGATCTGTTAAAGGCATATTTTTTCGTCTGAGGAGGAAAGTAGATCCCCTCTTAAAAAAAATCCAAACCTTTAAACATTTTTAGCAGTTTGAAATCATGATTCTTTTTTATTTCTTACAATTCAGCCCTCTTGAAATGAACTGTAAAAGTCTCCTTGATGGAAAGCTTGTTTATGCATGGAGGCTTTCCAGCTATTTGCTCTTAACTGTTTCTATAGTGTATGAAAGCTGGTTGGAATAGGATAATCTCAGGCTTTGACACACACAAGCATGTTAGTCTGGGTTAACAAGATTAGTGGTGTTTGCAGGCTTGGATGCAGGCAGGAGGACAGCTACACGTGGCGTTAGCACCCGTTGCAGAAGTACCTGCGCCACGGCAGGCGCTGCTACTGAGGGCTGGCAAACCTCCGTTCTGAATCACCGTGGCACAGGCTGCTGGGGCCAGCACCGGCGCGGTGCAGCGTGTGCGGGGTTACGCGCTGGAGCCTGCATCCGGCAGCTGATCTGCTCTTTGGCTTGGAGTTCACCATTTACCTCAAGGTGTAGCAGCATCTTAAGGTAAACCATCCCTTAGAGGGAATTCAGGCTCAGTCCTTGGTGTGTTAAATTCATACCTCGTTCAGCTTAAGAATAGTTGAAAGAGCCAGAGTGCGCTGATCCTCAGCCAGCTGAGGGCTGGCGGGTCCCTGGGCAGCTCTGTAACTTCAAGGCCAGTTTAAACTATGTTGTTTGTGGCTGCCGAGGCAGACTCTCGCTCCCTGCTGCACGGCCTCTTGCTCTGACGTGCTCCACGGGGCCAGCTAGGTCCACCCGTGCCCCTTGAGCAGAAGGAAATGCTTACACCACCTTCATGCCAGGAGGGGTTTCCCCATGTTGAGGGGAATTTCTGTCTGCCCCTTTTTGGGAGTTTTCTGGCTGGTTTTCAGGGAGGGATTATGAAGCAGCTGGAAACCTTTACGTCTTAAACTGGAGATTCTGGAAACCTTATTCGTATTTATTAGAACCTGACTGATCTCTATCTATGATCTTTGTAATGTGTTGCCATGTGGGAGCCTGGAGTTTGGGATGTGAACTTGTCCCTTATTCCCCGGAAGGAAACAGTTGCTACCAGCACAATGCAGGGAAGTAGCATTGGCATGCTCCGAGGGGAACCTCAGAATCTCCTTTCGTGGAGAAAAAACTTGGCTCATCACAGGGTAAGCGAAGGTGGTGCAGGAGGGAAATAAGGAGAGAAAATGAGGATATCTACATCTCTGGCAGCAACAGTCAGTCTATTACTGGAGAGTCCCACCCAAGCCAAAGGGATTAAACACAACCTGCAAACGTAACTGGCTCTGGGGAGGAGGGAGGAAAACTGCGTGCACAGAGGCACTTTATGAATTTGCGATTTGTTTAAATGCAAGAAGACAGTTAAAAACCTAAAAAAATTCCTTCATTTCAACAAAAGAGAAAGCTAAAAGATCCTTTCAGACATAAAAATTTAAATGTTTTACTCTAAAACCACTGCACAGCATCCTTTCTTCCTTTGCAACCCCCACCCTTTTCCCAACTGTGGGGTCACCAGCAGCCCTCCAGCCCTTCCGCTGTGGCAGAGTGCGGAGAGGTGTCCCAGGAGGGCAGGCCAGCCTGCCGTTGCGTTTCTCATTGCTCCGGTACTCCGCAATCTCCCTCTTCCCATAAAGCAGGGCAGAGCTAGAAACAGTGTATGCTGACTAAGCCAACTGGATGACCCTGGAGACAAATTTTGGGGGGAGTAAAAGCATTCGCCTCTGCAATATCGGAACGCAGAGGCCAAGAGCAGGAGCAAAGTCTGAGATAAGTCAGCTCTGCCTCTTAACCAGGTTGACAGCATCAGTGTCCTTTAGGAAACTTTTGTATTATTAGTCTCTTTTTTTTAATTGAAGCAAAAGCGGATTGTGCCACATGGTTGAGGAAACCATGATAAACACTTACCCACCCTGTTAATAAATCACTTGCAAGGCTGTGCCTGACTGTACTTTAATGGAGGAAATGGGAGTGACTAAAAACTGACCTCTTTACCGCTCCACAATTATTACTGCAAAGCATTTTAAACTAGTGTTCATAGTTTGTGGAGTTTGGGTTTTCTGTCCAAATCTATCCTCTCCCCCACTCCCAGTAAATTGTACAGGATATTAAAAAATGGTATGAAAGCTGTGGAAGAAGCAAACTAAAGGTTTTAAATGCTGCTAGTCATTGTATTGATTAAGTAAAAAGGACCTGCTGCCAGTGGCAACTTCTTTTTCCCTTTTCAAGTTCATGGTGGCAGTTTATGTAACCCCATTTTGAGAAAACTTGCTAGAAAACAATATTGTAAAACTGCCAGCTCCCTGCTGGAGAAAACTGGCAAACTTTACTTGTCTTAGTTTTGTAAAACCAGGGCTATAAATAGTGAGTGGGCCTGTGTGGCTCTGTTTTTGTTTTCCTGGAGTTTGCAAACACACTTTGTGTCACTGACATGCCACATTTAAACAGAGTGCACTGTGTGATTAAGTTAGTTTAATTTTGTCAGCATTTGGCATTTGCTGATGCAGAAGGAAATCTTGTTCTCTGCTGTGTCTACATGTGGATGAAAGGAATAAAATATTTACTGTACAGAGCTGAGAGACCAGATGCTTCTTTTCTTTAGAGACTTTTAGGGAATGGGAAGTCAGGAAGTGCTGCAATTCATTATTTTGTCTCTGGCATGAAATTTGGGTATGGAATTTATTATGTTTTCAATAAGAAAAATCTTAATAGTTTTTTTTTACCTGGTTGTAATGTATTGTCTATTACTGTTGGCTTTTCTGTATTCAGCGCTGTAGTACCACCTGGAAAAGAAATTATGCATATCATGATACATGGGACACAACAAAGGACACAGCAGTCATTAGGAATATCCTATATATAAATCTGAAGTATTACCATCTTTATTAGACATGTAGGTAACTGACAATGTGAGCTTAAGCATGAAAATATGACATTAAAGATCCAGTTTCCTTTATCAAAAAAACCCCCAAGAACTCATCATTAAATAAAGCTGTATATCTTTGAAGTCCTTTCAAACACCAGCTAATCAATCCTCACCATGTCCCTGTGGCCGTCCTTGTTTTATAGGCAGTGATTTGCTCCAAATCACATGGGAAGTCAGCGACTGATCTCTGTAGCACCTCCTAACAGTTCGCGCATTCACCCATGGCATCTTGTTTCTCATATGCGGGACACGAGGTCCTCCAGCCCCTGCCATGCTGGATCCTCCCTGTGTGTTGTTTCATAGCTGCATTGTGAGAGACGTGCACGGGAACTGCCCGACTTTAGGCTATAGTCTAAGGCAGGTTTCACTTCTGTCTCAAAGAGCAGGAGGAATTAAGGACTTTGTCTTCTTCAAGCAGATGAACAAGAGGTGAGTGGGGTCATGGCCCTCTCCTAAGCTTACTAATTGATATTTGTAAAATACTTGACTTTTTAAAGCAAGCCTCATATTGATAAAGGAAACAAAAAGTAAATTAGCACAATTATAAATTCACGGTGGGGTGCTGATTACCAGTCAATGGCTTTTCTTTTCTCCAGCAAGCAAGTGCTTAAAGCATTATAGAAAGGATGACTATGATGACTTCCAGTGAGAATGAATGCCCAAGCTATATTAGCTTTATGTTTGTGAGAATGATCTGATGGGAAATGCTATAAGCCACGCAAATGGAGTAGCTCTGTATGGGGTCCAAATAGAGCAGGAAGGAATCTGGCCTACAGCACAATTACAGTTAATTGCAAGGGAGGCTTCATTGTGATACTCACATATGTGCAAGTGCTCTCAGGGAAGTGACTCTAACTGTTGTACCCATGAGAATGCGGGTGCCACACTCACATCGGGAGCGGATAAAAGAGGGTAAGGCACTGATGTCACCCCCTCTGCGCTGCCCTGCTATCCTTAACGGGCCGTGAGATTTACATACTTTCCTTCTATGCATTTTGGAGGAAGAAAAAACATTTACCATGAAATTATTGGTAAAATCACTTCTGTAACATCATACATACAATGCAGAGTTTCTGCAGTGTCCAGAACAACTGGGCACGCACTGCTCAGGGTTTCTAGGTGGTATAGCAATGGATTATACTAAAGTCTCTGCACTGTCGTAGAAGGGCGATGTAGTAATTTTCAATTTTAGTACCGAAATAGGTTCAGTTCCCCAAAAGAGCAGGTGCTCAGGAAGGCTGGTGGCTGTTCCCTTGTCTTAGAGATTATAAGCTGCTTCCCTAAGCACAACCTGCAAAAATTGCCAGAGGGAGTTTCTTCTGCTCAATAAGTTTTCCCTAAGGCACGTGTCCGATGCAGTCCTGAGCTCCCTGAAGTGCAGACTATGAGCGAACAGCGAAGGTGCTTGCATAGGTCTGTCTCCTTCCCCTCACTATGTGAAATACGTCTGTACCTATCGGGCTTTGCAAGCCAGCCCTCAATGCAGGGCTTTGCAGGAAGCCCCAGCGTTTCCTGGCCTGTAATAAATAAATTACAATGTTTAGTAACATTGAAAGCTTTCTGAGCTGCCTTGACACAATACAGACTATTTTATCAGACGCCCCGCATGGCTGTTTTAAAAAAGGTTAAGATTCATCTGGGACACTGATTTGGAAAGCAGTGACAGTGACGTGAAACGTCTTTTCCATTCAAGAACTGTTTTTCAATTTATGATTTGCCACATGCATTTACAGGAGACATTGGCAAAGCTCAGAAACTGTTTGATGCTGAAACTGCACTTTCATTTGTATCCGCTGTTGGATCAAAAATCATAGAATCACAGAATCATTTCGGCTGGAAAAGACCTTTAAGATCATCAAGCCTAACCATTAACCTAGCACTGACAAGTCCACCAATAAACCACATCCCTAAGCACCACATCTACACATCTTTTACATACCTCCAGAAATGGTGACTCAACCACTTCCCTGGGAAGCCTGTTCCAATGCTTGACAACGCTTTCAGTGACAAGATTTTTCTTAATATCCAATCTAAAACTCCCCTGGCACAGTTTGAGGCTGTTTCCTCTTGTCCTATTGCTTGTTACTTGGGAGAAGAAACTAAAGGTCTCCCCTCAGCCTCCTTTTCTCCAGGTTAAACCCCAGTTCCCTCAGACCCACCTCATAAGACTTGTGCTCTAGACCCTCCACCAGCTCTGTTGCCCTTCTTTGGATGTACTCCAGCAACTCTTATAGTGAGCCTTTCTTGTAGTGAGGGGCCCACAACTGAACACAGTATCTGAGGTGCGGCCTCACCAGTGCTGAGTACAGGGTGACAATCCCTTCTCTAGTCCTGCTGGCCACACTATTTCTGATACAACCCAGGATGCTGTTGGCCTTCTTGGCCACCTGGGCACACTGCTGGCTCATAGCCAGTCAGCTGTCAACCAGCACCCCCAGGTCCTTTTCCTACAAGCAGCTTTCCAGCCACAATTCCCCAAACCTGTACCATTGCACGGGGTTGTTGTGACCCAAGTGAGGATGCGGCACTTGACCTTGTTGAACCTCATACAGTTGGCTTTGGCCCATTGATCCAGCCTGCCCAAGTCCCTCTGTAGAGCCTTGCTACCCCCAAGCAGATCAACACTCCCGCCCAACTTGGAGTCATCTGCAAACTTACTGAGGGAGCACTCGATCCCTTCATCCAGATCATTCATAAAGATAGTAAACAGAACTGGCCCCAGTACTGAGTCCTGGGGAACACCACTTGTGACCGGCTGCCAGCTGGGTTTAACCATTCCATTCAGCACAATTCTTCGGGCCTGGCCATGCAGCCAGTTTTCTACCCAGAGAAGAGTATTGCCTGTCCAAGCCATGAGCAGCCAGTTTCTACAGGAGAATGCTGTGGCAAATGGTGTCAAAGGTTTTACTAAAGTCCAGGTAGACAACATCCACAGCCTTTCCCTCATCCACTATGCAGATCACCTTGTCATCGAAGAAGATCAGGTTGGTCAAGCAGGACCTGCCTTCCACAAACCCGTGCTGCCTGGGCCTGATCACCTGTGATGGCACTCAAGATGGTCTGCTCCATAACCTTCCCCGGCACCACGATCAGACTCACAGGCCTGTAGTTCCCTGGGTCCTCCTTCTGGCCCTTCTTGTAGATGGGCACCATGTTTGCTAACTTCCAGTCAACTGGGACTTCCCTAGTTAGCCAGGGCTGCTGATAGATGATTGAAAGTGGCTTGGTGAGCACTTCCACCAGCTGCCTCAGTACTCCTAGGTGGATTCCATCTGGCCCCATAGACTTGTGGGTGTCTAAGTGGTGTGGCAGGTTGCTAACCATTTCCTCTTGGATTGTGGGGACTTCATTCTGCTCCCTGTGCCCATCTTCCAGCTCAGGGGTCTTGGTACCAGAACTACCAAGCTTCCTCCGTTCCAGGTGCAGACTATGTTATGTCTCTCCTTCTTATTTTTCTGCTAGTGATGGCAGCTTGGAGCACATCAGTGCCTCTGAGGCTGTAATGCAGTGTTGGTGGGGAAGCTCATGGAAATGTTTCTGGTGGTATATATGTGAGTATGCTTTGATCAAACAAATCTGCTTTGTTTCTGTCTGGGAAAGGTTTGGGGCTGAGTTTTGAGTCCTATACTAGATTTTCGTTATGGAAGTATATATGTATCTTGAACCTAAACAATATTTCATTTTGAGACCTTCAGTGTCAGACAATAAACCTCGAAAGATTTGTCCAGCATTTTTCTTAATTAGAGAAAGTTTGATTAGGACATTTGATTAGAAACAATTCCTGCTCAGAAAAAGTGCCTTCTCTTCCAGCTTGTCATTATTATTTGCTTCAAAAATTACATAGCTGAGAAAACAATCAAAAGTATTGTCATATGTAAAAGGCAGATGCCTGTGTTTTGACAGCACTGACAATACGAACTGCATACCAATGTCCATGTATGTTGAGTGACTAAATCAGTGCAAACGTTTAGCTGATAACTGGTGATGGATATGAGCTACAATGAAGCTGCAATGGAATGAGGATGGTTTCTGCACCTGTCAGTTGGTAGTCATCACCTGTGCCACTGTGACAGTTTGCCTGGTCATCATCACACTCATCCACGGGTTTGCCTTCGGAAACGGTAGGGACAGCCGTCGGAGCTGAAACAAAATCCCATCATTCAGTTAAAACATGCTGCAGAATCAGCATGCAATTGGCAGTAACATTCTGATGAGCACCATACGCTGTCTTCATGTGTTTTATCTGAGGAAAGGAGCAACTCTACTTTGCAGGTTAGTTAGTATTACTTTGCAATGGGATGTATCTCTTCTGCCTCCTGGTGCCAAGGGACTCAGCTGTATCTGAGCTCCTCAAGGGCTGAGCGGAGTTGGACAGCAAAGCTCCGGACTGTCTATTCACTGGCTGATGAGTGTTTGTTGTTCCTACCAACGAAGAGTGAAAGCCTGGCAAGGCAGAACAGGAGGCTTGGGGAGGGGTAGAAACCCCATCATTTTATTGCAGGCCAAAGTGCCTATGAGTGGGCCTGTACAGAGGAGCAGGAGGGGTGCATGCTCAAGGTGGTAATTCTCCAGCACCCACCACATTGCTGAAGAAATCTCTCTGCAGAGCATATATGAGAGGAAATGTCTGAGCAGAGTCCTGGTAACAGCGGCAGGAAGGCAGTGTGATGTAGAATCACTTTGTGCTCAATGAGAAGATCTGGAAGGAGTTTCTTTTGGTTTTGTTGAAGTTATAAATAAGACATCAATGATGTCAGTCACCCCTCCTGGCCACCTGCTTGCTTCTCATTGGTGACGACTTTCCGGTAGCTGCTGCATAACCAGTAAAAGTCTGACCTTTGTTATTACAGTTAAAAGCTTGAGATTTGTGCAAGGTGCCAGAAAATACATCTATAGCCCAGTGTCTGCAAAACATACCACATCTGGAAAATCAGAATGCAGATACTGGGTGTTATGTTTAGTTTTATGTTTTATGCTGCAAGTATAGTTCCCTGGCTTAAGATAACCAGACTGGGAATGTGGTCCAGGCTTTTGTCTGTTCTCACCCTCTGTTATTTTCATTAACAATGTTTTGCTCTCATTATGAGAGATGCAATACTGCATCCCTTTCTCGGATTCTTCTTTGCTCTTCTACTGCCTCCAGAGCCTGCTGGCCACATAAGATCTTATGCACTGACTTCTTGGCCTGAAAATGTCAGGAGGAATGGTAGTTTCTGAAGTAGCTATATTCTGGGATGAAATACGACTCTTTAGGACCCTGACCTATGCTTTACAGGTAAAATCTAGCCCTAGTTGAAGAAACATTTCTGTACCTATTACGAATTATGCAGAGAATTTCTTCCCCACATCTCTTCAAAAACCCCTCTGGGAACTCCCTCTAGCTTTCTACATCGAGTTAAGTTTCTTACCTTGATCTTCATGCCCCTGTATAGCCTCAAGCTTGCCTACATCTCTGCCATCATTTCATATAAGCCCCCTCGGATGCTTTGAGCACACAAAGCTTCCCTTTGCTCATTACTGCTGGAGAGCTGATTTCTACTCCTCTCTGTGCCTACCTCCATGCTTCTTTTCTCATCTCAACTCCTTTCCTTCTCGGTAAATCTCAAGTGACTTCTCTTCATTCAGCTCTCTCCTTAAGATGCAGCTTACAACTAAGTTTTATTATAATGCTTCTCCCAGGGGTAAATGGGAATTGACCTCCCCTGTCTCTGGGTGACCTACAGGTGAGCACCCTTCAAAAGCACACCACAGCAGAAAGACAAATGCAAGTAGATGTGTCCCAGGGAGAAGTTGTACGTGCTGCTGCAGCTTGCCTAAAAGCAAAGGCGTTTTGCCTGGCCAGTCTCCTCTTTGCCTCCTCCATTTCACTGAGCAGCGTGTTCTTGTAAGGTGGTCCACAGACTCACTTCTTGATGTCTAGGTGGCTAAAGGAGCCTTGTGGCTGCAGCACTTTGCCCACAGGTTGTGAGTTTACATGAGGCAGGTGCTGGGTTTTCTTTTTTTCTGAGCAAGTAGCACAATAGTCTGCAGGAACTAAGTATTCCCACAGGAAACGAGAACTTCCTGCAGGAACTAAGAAGTATTTCCAATCTCCCCACTTTCCGGGCCAAGTAAAAAGCACACTTATTCAATCTGGCCTTCACTAAAAAACAACACAGAACTCATCAATTCTCACAGCAAGTGCCTCCCACTCTTCCGCCTTGGGGGAGAAATGGTGAGAAAGAAATGGAGGCAGAGCAGTCATTCCCATTCATCTTGGGAGCCTGTTCATCTACTTCTATATGAGGTATCGTATGAAACCCTGAATAACATGGTTTGTTATTCTGTATATTGTTGGGCTGTGTGGTTTATAAGCCATGCCACTACACCATCATCCATCAGATAAAATTGTGAAAATCACATAGAGTTATCTGTAGTTATCTATGAAGTTAAGTAATTATTGTTTATATAACAAGAATCAAAGCTTGACTTCATGTCACAGTCCAAGGATAAATGTCTAAACTTTGCTTTTCCTGGTCTTTCATCTCCTGCATACTTTTGTAAAATTGCAAAAAGCTTGGTAAGGAACAAAGAGGCCCCTTCTGCCCCCCAGAAGGAATAGCACAGAGACTGTCCAGCCAAGTAATCGTTGCCCACCATAGAGTCTGGTGTGACTTTCATGTCCTTTGAAGGAACAAGGGACATAATTGCTATATTTAGTGCAAAGCTCCCTCTGCATTATCTGAAAACATCTCTTCTAGGGTTGTATCACAGTAACATAAAATATAAGTTCCTGTCTCTATTATCTCCTAATAGCTCTATGCTTCTCAAAAGTATAATCATAAGGCTGCTTAAGAGAACAGAAAACCATGTGGAGAATATCACTGTGATTCAACAAAGGAATGGGAGAAAGAATAATATTTGTGCCTTGGGCATATTCAAATGTCTGCAGAGAAGGAACTGATTAGGCCAAGAAACAGCACTAATGGCAGTCATGGACGCAAGAGTCCGACGTGCTGAATGTACAGACACAGCAGTATTCAGCAGTAGTCCAAGTGGAGAATGTATTTATGAAAATAATAAAGTGCATTCATCTCTAGCAGAGCAATTACCTTCAAGTTCACAGCCCAGCAGCTCCATTCGCAGCCCCAGTCCTCCGTGTGTGGCTCTCTCTGGGTAGACACGGATGAATCTTGTCGATACAGGTTCAAAAGTCCGCAGTTCAGGCGTGTCATAGTTGGTGTTGCCTTCAAAAGTCTGCAAAGCATGACAAGTGCTACTTGTTAAAAAAAAAAAAAAGCTATTTTCAACATTCATCTTTTTCCCTTCATTCTCTAGTCTTTGAATTAGGTGAGCACTAGACCACTTAATAAGTGTCAGGCATTCCTGTCCTAAATGAGAATGGAAAATACATAGTTAAAGCTTCTCGCAAAAGTAATGCATTTCATTTTTCATAAACTCAGTAGCAACTAATCCATCAGGGTCATAACAAGAGCTGAGTGTTTAATGAGACATGTTTTTAAATGACGCTCTGATCGGAGGTTTAACTGGGTGACATTTTCAACACTTCTCAGGGAAAAAAAATGGCTGAGGTGAAGATCCTGTCACCTTTTAAGTGGTTACAATAATAATCCAACTATTCAAGAGAAAATTTCAATCTGATTTCCCCCAGTGACAGAGTTTCGCAAGTTGTAGTTATTTCAAAAGGCATAAATTAAACTCCAGGAACAGTAGCTGCAAGAGTTCTTCCAGTGAGCCTGCTATTGAATAAGAATAAAAAGAAAGAAAGAAGAAAGCTGCTTCCTGACAAAACTGCAATATAATCTAACGGGCAAGGCAGGTCAGCAAATGTACATTTCAGACAAAAATCTCTTCTCTGAGTTGCACTCTGGGTTCTTCAGCCATAATGCAGCTCTCAATGGCATTTGTTTGATACTTTCAGCTTCTCTTGTCAGTGATCTTTTGCATATAGAACAAGTTATAATTTGTACTTATAGCAACACCTCGGATGGAGATGATTGGTCTTTAGAATGAATTAACTGTACAAAGAAGCAGTCCTTGTCCTGAATAATTTATAACATAAGATAGGCAAAAGGAGTTATTTTTACCCTATTTTATAGTAAAAAATTACTTTGGGATATCATGTAGAGAATAATGTACAAAATATGAAAATGTATATAACAATGAAGTGAAAGTAAAGTACTTTCAACTTTTCTGTGAATTAGTTAAATGGCAAAACATTAAAAAATGTCTTCTTTGAACTAGAGTTTAAATTTGGGATTAGAAGCACTATTTATAAGACACTTCCAACTCATAGCTGCAAAGCCTGAAGCCTTCTTCAAGAAGAAACCACAAGATGTCTTTCATTTTGGATGAGAACAAAACCCAACTTGCAATGAATTCCTCCTATTGATCTGGGGGCAGACAAAACCAAGGCCATGGGAAAAGCTGGCCCTATTTCCCAAAGCACAAAACTAGCATAGGTAATAATACTGATTGTTGTTTATATTTTCAGTGCAGTCCTAAAAGCCTTGCTTGTTTTTACTGTACACCTCTCTATTATGAACCAATGGTCCACAAGTCTTTCTGGCCATTGGTTAGAGTGCCAGTCACAAAAGCCAATAATGAGGGGGGACTGTGACCAACTAAATTAAAAAAAATCACTTCAACATTAATGCTGCTTCTATTTCCTAGGGGAGATTGTACCTCCAAGGTGGTGTCAAGGGGCACTGGTTGACCTGGTGTTCTGCCAGTGCTTGGAAGACAGTTGTCAAGAATTCACATGTAGATAGCCTGTCAGCTCTAATTAACATGCAATTACATATTATTATATTTGAATAGCAATATCGTGCAAATGATCAGAAAAGCTACCTACCACATAAAATAAAGAATGCCATTTTAGACAGACACATGTATCTGAGGAATCCTTGCTTCCTTTTTAATAGTAGTCTTAATAGCAACATATAATAATGAAAACTGTTTTATAAAAGACATCAGTACTGGAGTACTGACACATAGACATTAGAATTCAATAGGCATCTAGAATTATATTGAATCATAATTATATTGAATCATTGTCCTTTGTAGTGCAGAGCTGCCTGTGATTCAATTTTGACTGTTCATTTAAAACACGTACTGATATTCTTTGTGGGGGAGGAGAGCAGAGTATACAGTAAAACTTCGCTTTATGAGTGTCTTTTATACAGGCTATGTCACAAATTGCTTTATTTAATTACAAAGATAAGTTATAATGAATAATAGCTAAACAAAAGAGAAGCTAAACTTGTGAGAGGAAAAAAATTCTTCCTAATATATTTTAAGATCAAAATAAACATGGCAGAAAAATTTAACAAGGTTGTTCCAAATGGCAGGATAGTCAGAAGTTTCTTTTACCAGAAATGATGAGAGGAGGTGTGAAAAAGCCCCCAAAAGTCATCAGCAGGTAAGTGGGAGGAGGAAAGAAGTATGACAAAGATGACTTTATGGAGTAAGCTTAAGTAAGACTATGGAGAAGAAATACAAATTGTACCTTGAAATGAAAATGGGGTTCTGCATGGTGGTTTGAGGATTTGAGTGGTGTTCACTCCTTTGAGTGCTTTAGCTAGGCTAAAGGGGGAAACTTTCTGCACATTCAAAAATAGCAGAAATTGGGTCAACTACAGAGGAAAGAGTTATGGTAGTCTTGTGAAAGGAGCTGCAGGCATGGATGACAAGATCAGGTTGAGAAACAAGGTGGTGGTGCATCCTTTGAACATACTCTGTTGTTATATTTAGCTTGTCATTGCTCTTTCTTTTCCTAAAATGCAGTTGTTTGTTTATTGAAAGTCAAGATTTTAACCGAGTGAAACGATGTGTTTCATTTCATATAACAGGGCTGTTTCTAATCCACACTCCTGCTGTGACTCATTATAGCATTCTGCCCCATCCAGCTCCACTTACATTTAAAAATACTACATTCCAGTACTAACATTTTAAATCTCTCAGACTCCCAAATCATGGGATTTATCTGATATTCTTTAAAGAAAACTTGTGCTTCAGAAGAAAGTTTATTAAAAGTCTTGAATTTTTGAGAAGGTTTATAATTATGCCACAAGAGATTTGAATTCCAGCCCTCCCCATTCCATTAAACTTGAAAGTTAATTTCTGGTAGTGATGAAAGCTGAGGATGGGCTCAGTGCGTTAGTTAGCACACTAGTTTTCTTGTCAAACTGCTAACTTCTGACAATGATGGCAAGTGCTTGTATTAGGAAACAGAAAGCCATGCAGCAGACGGCGCACTGCTTTGAAAGCATATGGCATTATTTTTTTCCCTCGTTGAGCCACAGTGTAGAAGTACATGTCAAAACAACATCTATTTTAGAGAGAAAATGGTTAGATCCCATTGTTGATTTACACTCTCTTCACACTTTATGATGAAGTCAAAACTCATGGTAACAAGAGAAAGGAGCTGACTGCAAAGGCTGAATTCATTTAGTTTTAATCCCCAAAACAAATGATGAAAAGTGATGAGAAGTGAGAAAATGCAGACATATTCAGTGAGATTAAAACAGGAGAGAATGAAGTCCAATATTTACCAAATGTGCCTGGAAAAGCTACATCCCTGGGCCCACTCAGCTTTTCCTTTAGGGAAACACAGGTTTGTCCAATGGATGAGTCTATATAGCAAAAAAGCTTTTACGTCTAATTTTCAGACTAACGCAGGTGATTTATGGAGCAACTCTCAGGATTCCCATCTGCCAAGCACCACACGGATTTGGCTTTTGAGGGCACATTTTGGTATGTGATTCCCCGATCATCCCAGTGGTGCAGCAGTGTGAACAGGACTGCATGCTCACTGCTTTCCTCAAGGAACAGGGTAGGAGGACTAAAAAATGGTTGTGCCTTTTGAGGCAAAAATGTACTTTGCAAGTAACGATAGCAAAATGGAATGGGAGACTTAATGAATGGGATTCGGGGTAAATAAGCTAAACACTCTGTGCAATTTGTGTCCTGAAAAGCATTATGTTCAAAGACAAACCCGAATAAGTACATTCCCAGAAATTTTTCTAAGCCACACTCATTTTCTTTTCCTTGACATCTCACCCAGCAATTCATTAGTCCCCCCTCCATAAATGTCTTGCATTTTCTGCTTGAATCTATGAACCAGCTATCCTTTCTTCCCAAGCATCCTCCAAAATGCTTCACTTGTGACAGTATGATAGTCCTTTTCACTTGGGATGGGATAACACATCAAAAACTCCATCACTTTCTTGTGGAGGGACTGGACCAGACCATTGAGAGCCTGTGAAGCTCTCAAAGCAGTCAATAGGCAGTTCAGAAATCCAACAGGTACCCCATTGAGTTAAATAACACCATTCTCATTCTACAGCTCAGACAAAAGAGAAGCAAAGGAAAAGTAATTCAGTATCTCAAAGAAGTTCATTCAGTATCTGTGGAAAAACTGCAGAGGGACCTCTACTTTTTTGGCAGTGTTGCACATTACCATTGCATGGGATTTTGCAGTAACCTCGGGGCCGCAGGGGCACACCACCCGTGTTAGAAATCAAGGCTGTTGAATAAACAAAACCTTTGCCACAGAGGCAAATATCCTAAGGCCAGCTCCTGCCCTCAGGCACGGTACCGTTCCCACAGCATCCTTTCAGGGTTACGGCCCTAGGACTCCTCCTGCTTGGCTTCATCCCAACTCTGTGCCTTTTCTAAGGTCAGAGATAGATGTTTAAAAAATTAGTGCAAGCTTTCTTTTAAATGCAACTTTTTTTTTTTTTTTTTAGTCCAGCTCTTTCCTCCTTACCTTTATCTTTTTTTTGCTGGAATCCATGATCATTTTCCAATCTGATCCATTGTTGCTGTAGCCAATTTTGAATTTTTTCATGAATACTTTGTTTTCTCGGTGCTTGCCTCCTTGGACAATTATGCCCCTCACTTTTTTTTCTTCACCAAGGTCAATTTGAAGCCATTCGTTTGTATATGGATGAGTAGTTGGTGGCAGCGCCCAACCTGAACGGCTTGTTATGAGGCGAGCATTTTCTGGGATCCAGTTTCGATCAACTTGGGTAGATGCAGTAATCTGAGAGTCAGGAATGAGCCCAGACACCATACCCAGCATCCCAGAGCAAGGATAATCTACAGAGGAAAAAACCCAAATAAATAGTTAACCTGAACAAGCACCAAAACGTAAACAGGACACATCAGTCGGTTCAACTATCATAAGCAATTACTTATTTTTTTCTTATATCCAAATAATCTTTTTGGATTTCTATATAATTTTCATTTGTTCAAACTTGCACATCCTAGTTTTGGCAGGAAGTACCAAAATACCACAAGTATTTCTGGCTTGATGGGAACCAAAAGGATCAGAAAATCCTATTCTATTCTTGTTTTCTATTCTTCTTGCTAAGGCAAAGGGTGCAGGGTCACATCTGAATTTGTCAATATTTCTCTAGAGAAAACTTCTAAAATCAGCCAAAACCTGGTTGCAGATTACTTAATTTTGGTAACGTTGGAAATAGAAATCTTTTATACGTTCTGTGAAATATGATTTATTGCTGTAGTCGAGATTTTTCTACTGTATTTCTTTGGTCTCTCAGGCTTTTTCAAATGACACAGAAGCTAGAGAGTTGCTTCTTTTATGGTCCCAGAAAAATATAAATTAGAAGTAGGAAAAGCTGCTAAGAAGGAAAGAAGATTCTCAATATAGAATGTAACAGCAGTTCTGCTGATATTACCTTTGTCTAATCTGAAAAGATATCACAGAACAACCTGGAATTCTATAACGTAGTAGTCAGTAAGCTTATGTTCCTGCTGTATGGAAACCAGTCCTAAGAAACATTTTTAAGACTAAAGAAACACCTTAAGGGATGAAAAAATATCCCTAGAACTATTAAAAATTAGTGCCAATGAACTGTATTAAGAGCTATAAAATGCTGCCAGATATTTTTTTTTTTTTAAATCAGCTTTGTGAAAAGTATTAGTTGCATTCCAATACCGATCACTAGCGGGAACCTTACTATATCTGTTGAGTTGCTTGAACAGGCTTCGGGTCTAAGTGTTTGTACCTTGCAATGCTTTTAAACCTAGTTATGTATGTTTGTTCCTTGGGAAACCTGCCGAGAACTACCTACAAATAGCAGGCATGAGAGAGAGGGACTGGAGGGTTAGTAAAGAAAAACAAGATCAGAATTTGCAAAATACCTGTGTATCTCAGGTATTTTGCATGGAGCCGTAAAATAATTGCAGGAGAAGTAATTAAACCTTTTTTTTTTTTCACTTCTTAAAGCTAAACATCTAAAAGATAATGCCAGAACAACATTCAGATAACAGTGGATGTTTGAGTTGCTGTGTTTTCTTTTCTTTTTTTTTTTTTTTTTTTTTTTTTTACATTTCTGCATTCAGACCACAGTAGAAATAGTGACATAAAAATAAAACCCACAGCATAGGCACAATAAATTCCTTTGGTTGTAAAATCCTTCCCAAGACCTACCTGTTATCTTGCAGCCGTAAACTTCAAATCTCAGTGATACTCCATTTTCCCAAGACACAGGTCTAATTCGCACAAATCGTGTTAAAACTGGTTTGGCAAAAGGTCTGTAAACAACCTCAGTGGGATTGCTATTCCCTTGAAACACCTTTGTGTGGAAAGAAAAAGTATATATTTGTTAGGCTTTCTCTTAAATGGCGTTTAGAATTCTGTGTTTCACGGATAGTTACGATACAAGGTCTAACAGGGTTATTTTGGGGGGGCGATGAGACAAGAGTCTTGCGTGGGGAACTATTTCATTAAAACCCTAACACAGGTTTTGCAGACAGATAAGCTTTCCTTGGGTAGGAAAAAAGAAGAGGTAAGGTGGTCGATGATACTGAAAAATACTTGCCACCTGCAGAGCCCCGTAACACACCTCAGCGCTGCAGAGCAGACCAGGAGAGCTCAGGGCCATCCCGAGAGCAGCAGCTCACCCGGGTGCAACAGGGGTCTGTCCACTGCCTGCCTGTTTTGAGGTGTTCCTGATGCCCAGATCTATATGCAGGAATCACATACGCCGGCCTTTGTCACCCAAGGGCTGCCGTGTCCCGGAAGACCCCCCTCAATGCCCCATTAGGGCAGTTTTATTCCTCATACACTCATAGAATAATGCAAAAAGCTACAGAACCTCAGGCCCAAATTAAAGGTTTGGATTTCAATTAGACCACATAAAAATCCTACATGGAGTTAGGATAAAAATATATATTATTTTGCTGTCCTTGGGCTTAAGAGTTTTGCAGAGTGTATCGTGCAAACCTTGCTTTGTTAAACACCTTCTGTTTTCAAATCCTTTTTAACAAGTACTCAGACTTTCTTTCTCCTTGCACACCGAGATGGAAGTCTATTTAAAATCTATATAGCAGGCTCTAAGATTTTCTCTGCGTCCCCTGAGGCTAACAGTCAGATTAGACGAACAATGAGACTTCCACAAGAAGGGACAGGGTTGTGCTGTGCTTTCATGTTGAGGATCCTGCAGACGCGCTCCTTCCTAGCAGAGCTGAAACCTTGCAATGTTCTAGTCCAAAGAAGGTGATTCAGTTTCCTGCTGCTTCCTCACGTAGAGAGTACCGATTTCCTGTTGTTTTCCATGGATACAAACCCCTCTCCTTTTATGGGAGATTCTCCCATTTCTTGCACACACCGTCTACCTTCCTGTTTGTTACTTGCACTAACTGCACTCATTTGGAGCGGAGGCCAGCAGCGCACAGCTCTCAACTCATCAGGCTCAGTTATATCTCAAGTGGTTTAATATAGGAGTTTCATACCTAGCAAGAGATTTTGAAAGGAGCTACGTTTCTTTTCGGCAACTTTTTTTCTCTGGGATGACCTGCTGTAGTTTTCCCAAGGTCTGCATCTGACAGAGGAAATGAGTCTTTTCTCAAAAGTGCACAACTCCTTATGTGTGGTTAGTGCAACACTCGTGTGAGGCTTCCTTGAGGAGATCTGCGGCTGCCTGATTTTGTTCCTTCAGCAGCCACGTCTCCTTAACTGTTCATATGAATAAAAATATCAGAGGGAGACTGGTGTGTAGATTTTTCTTGTCCTGATCAACAGCAAAGCATTGCCATTTTAGAAACCTGATTTTTTTAATAAACCCTTTGAACAAATAACACAGGTTTAGGCAGTGTTCTCTCTGATTAAGGACAGCATGTACAATAGAAACTCATGTAAAATACACTCTTGGAGAGTTTACAAATTGAAGTTGGTAATGAAGATCAGGCATGGTCTGATTTTGAAAGAGGCATTTGTTCAGATTACGGGAACCAGAGCCAGGAAACCCTGTGTCTCATACCAGCCGCAGCACTGGCTCCTCTTGTGACTTTGGGCAAGTCAGTTATTGTACCGTTATACATCATTACACAGTGCCCACATTGTGGCATTTGACCTTCTAAAGTTCCTCTTCTGTAAAACCAGGATAATACCTGTCAAAGAGAAACTTTCAGGATTCATTTTTTATTGTTTTACAAAGTGGTTCAAAGAAGAAAGATGTATGTGTTAAACACTGCTACCTTGTTGATTAGATAAATGTAGTGGACTTGGCATAGCACTTACAGATGAATCAGGGACGAACCAGTAACAAAATATTTAGACCTAGATAGGGTTACACTGATAGAGTTTTATATTACACAGCTCTTCTCGGTCCTCACAGAAGGGTCACAAAAAAGCTATTTGGAAGGGAGGTACCACAAAACCTTTCCAATTGCATCAGCCCCTGGCAGCCTCTGGGGATGCTGCTCCCGGGCACATCCTGAGCGAGGTGGGAAGGGGGGCACAGCCTCACTGGGACTATTCCTGTGAGAGTTGGAGCAGAAATGACTTCTCAGTAACGAGCTTTATGCTCATGGTAGCGGATAATGAAGATTTTTCTTATGAGTGTCTAAAGCTATTTCATTGGGAGGTCACAGAGAGCAAATCCACTGATAAATGGAAAGGTGATAAAAATCTATAAGGATGGAAAGATGTGCCTAATTATCTGTCTGCATGACCCCCATCACTGAGATGCCTGGAAGTCTAACAAATTACTAATGACTTGCTAGGACTCCTGCGAGACAGCATGGCTGTGCACAGGGAGCTGAGCCACTGACACACTGCATATCCAGAGCTTCATCGCAGGCAAGGGACTTACATATTTTTTGAAAGGTTCCCCATAATGTTTTTCTCAAAATCTCTGGCAAACTGGGAAACGGCAGCACACTCCAGGGAAGAGACCCAAACCACTCACATTCTGGTGGGTGCAACAGGCAGGGCAGCACCTTGCACCCCTTTCAGCTGCTCTGGGCTTTGGGTAAACAATTTCTGTGGCCTGTTACTACTGAGACAATAGCTGTCTTTTGGATTTGGGATATCGTAAACCCTGACCAAGCTGAGTAAACCTACCTTATTCCTCCTTTTTTAACAACTGAGAGTAACAAAACAGTACAATAGTCTATTTCCTGGCCGAGGAGAGGTAAAAGAGAAAAGACTTACAACAGGCTTGTTTCCTTCCTTCAGTGTAATCCAGTCCTCTCCATTGGAGCTGACATCTACGCGGTATGTTTTCAGATAATATTCTTTCTTTGTTTCTTTTGAGATGGCTCCTTGGGTCCCAATTCCAGAAACAAAGCGGAGAAGGCCTAGATCTACCTGTGGCAAGGAATGAATCGGGACATGAGGACAGTCAGCTCAGAGCGTAACAGTAATAATGAAATTACACCCCCTCCACGTTTTACAAAGATAATAAGGATTTTATATAAAGGAAATTGCAGCATGTTGTCGCTAATAACATAGCTATAATCTCCTCTTTTATAAACAGTGTCATCAGAGGAGACGGGAACATTTTCCTAATTAGCCAGGAGGGCTGTTCACATGCCAGAGAATTGTCTTCCCTCTGTGGGGGAGGAACCAGAGACCCCACCAGTGCGAGCGAGGACCACCAGACTGCAAAGCAGTTACTAGAGAGGTTCCTCAAGGACCAGTCTGGTGAACAATCTTACTTAATGCTTTCACTAACTACCTTGCATAGATGCTAATGAAATTCACTGAGGACACAAAGCTGCAAGGCATCGTCAACACAGGGGAGAGTCATGCAGTGAGAACTGATTGACCCTGAGGACTGGAGTATTAGAAATGCGGTGAAATCAAATAGTACAGTATCAAAGTTGTGCACTTCGGGAATGATAACAAGAATTCTGCTAAAACCCAGGAGCTCATCACTTGCAGACAGAAGAGGAGAAAAGAATCCCATGGTGTATTAGTTAGTCACAAAATAATTACAAATAGCTATGTGATTTTGTTGGGAAAAAGGCAAATGAGTTGCTTGTACCATATGATGTATTTGAAGAAAACAGAAAGAAGCATTAGCACAAGTGCAATAATTCTGTTCCAGCTGTCAGTGAACTTTAACAAATAGAAAATAATGGCATTTTGAACTTGCTGGAGAAATGAGTCCTACGGTGTGCACATGAACGTGTGTTAGAGGCCTTCTCTCTTCTTCACTTATTCTCTCTTTCTCCTTCCCCCATGCAGTTACATTGCAAACAAATGGACAAGTGATTTAGGTTAACCTTCCCCTCCCCCAGTTATTTATTTGTCATCCAGATCTGTTTCCTGATCTAGTTCATCATGTGGCATCACAGAAGATACATCGGCATGGTTGGGAGGATGGTGTGGGGTGCAGGAGTGCAGCGACTCAAATCAGTTCTGCTGGCAAAAGAAACCTTTCTCCCAGGGCACAAGTCCAGCTGCCAAAACTTTCTCACAGCCAAGTTGTGACCACAGCTTTGAAACACCTGCCATTTCCTTACAGCCTTTCTTTAGCCATAACAACAAACCAATTAAAATCAAATTCATCACCTTCTTTGCCTGCAACTAGAACCTTCTCTTTGTTTCCTAGAGCAAACCATTTAATTTCAATATAAAATGACACTCTTCACAAAATATTAGAGTAATTTATTCCCCTAAATTTCAGTTGTCCAGACTTTAGTAGGATAATAGATTGAATTAACCTTTCTCAAGTGAATGTCCCATGTCTCAGGTTTTTTCATTATTTCCAAAGTATGCAGGATGGAGAATATACGTCCCCTGTGTCCCACAGGCATCCTTTTTCCTGGATGTATGTCATATATCCAAAGGCGCTGGAGCAGTTGAATTGACATGCTCTGCATTCTCTCTCAAAAGGCTGAAGAAAGTGCTGTTGAGGACAGACTGGCTGCTCTCTCAATGCCCATGTCATATGCAAGGCATTTTGAAGTCTTCCAACACAAGAATAGCAGCCTTGTATGTGACAGATAGAACTAGCTTTCAGGGCAAAGCTCCTGCCCCAGTTTTAAGGCTGGTAAAGTCTACATGTGACATTTTAGCCCTTGTCTTTAGGGGTGAGTTACTACATTTTGTTTTGTAGTGATAAAAAAAATCAGACTTAAAAAAAAATAAAAAATCCCAGCACCGCCTTACAAAAACAATCAAGTGATTTAAAGCAACTGGAGAGTCTCAGATGTTAGATTGTTGCAATCTGAAAGTTAATGGGGGAATCTGGGCATCATTGCGCTGAGCAATCTCAGCTTAACTTCAAATGCTCTCCAAACTGTACTCTGCTGATTGTAAAGTGTGCTGCACTGAGTTATGTCCAATACCACATTCACTTCCAGGCTGAAGTGCACTTGAAAATCTGGAAGTCTGAGGGAGTGCAGAGCTAAGTTATTTAAATGATCTGCTTCTCTTACAATTTGAAACAGCTCTTCAGTTTTGAAATGATTAGGGTCCCAAGCCTGTACCGTTCCAACTGATTTGAAATGATGCTAGTAGGGGCTTTTTAATATACAGTAAGTACTTCATTGTGAATAAAGTCAAGCAATGGCCTATTACAAGAGTTCTAGGTATTTGAAGCCAAGTTAAAGTTTAACCTCGGGGTTTAAGGGAAGGTTTGATTAGTTGATGCCTGAGCTAACAATTACAGCTACTGGTCACTGACCGTGCAGGAGACTCAGGCTTGTCCCATCAAAGAACTTCAGGCACCTAAACTTTGCTCAGTCCAAATGCTGGCATTCAGTACATTCCCTTAACTCTTGGGGCACTGAATATCCTACAGCATCTATCACACTGCCCAGAACTAAGTTCTAAACACACAAAGGATTTAGACACTTCATTCCTAAAACATGGCAGAATTCAACAGGTCGGCGGAAATTCTCCTGCCAGAAGTTAACAGTTCACTGGGAGAGAAAGAGGCTCTGGGAAGACCTGTAATTTATTGCCTATACGTAAGGAAGAGGCAACCTTATTAGCACTCCTGGCTCCAGTAACTGTGTAATACAGTACAGGAGGAGGGGGGCATCGCTTGTCATTAGGGAGAACATCTCTTCACATAGATACGCTCTTTCCGGATCAGCAGATCTTTACGTGCTTCTTGAAAACTGGAACTATGTCAACAGCAGTCCTCTCCCGGAGCGCCTGGAGGCTGATGGCTCAAGTGTTCAGCTGCATGCTACAGCTTTAAACCCCTTGAAAAAGCAAGCTGTAACCCCTGACCTGCCACATGTCAAAGGGTATTTGCTCAGAAGCTGGTAGAAGAAAAAAGAATAACCTTTCATAGAACCACAGAATCACAGAATGGTTTGGGTTGGAAGGCACCTTGAAGATCACCTAGTTCCAAGCCCCCTGCCATGAGCAGGGACACCTTCCACTAGACCAGGTTACTCAAAGCCCCATCCCACCTGGCCTTGAACACTTCTAGGAAGTGGGCATCAACAGCTTCTCTGGGCAACCTGTTCCAGTGCCTCAGCACCCTCACTGTGAAAATTTTTTTCCTTATATCTAATCTAAATCTACCCTCTTTCAGTTTAAAGCCATTACCCCTTGTCCTATTGCTGAATGCCCTTGCAAAAAGTCCCTCTCCAGCTTTCTTGTAGGCCCACTTTAGGTACTGGAAGGCTCCTATAAGGTCTCCCTGGAGCCTTCTATTCTACAGGCTAAACAACCCCATCTCTCTCAGCCTGTCTTCATAGGAGAGGTGCTCCAGTGCTCTGGTCATCTTCATGGCCCTCCTCTGGACCCACTCCAACAGGTCCATGTCCTTCTTATGTTGGAAGCCCCAGAGGTGAATGGAGTACTCCAGGTGGGATCTCACTAGAGCGGAATAGAGGGGCAGAATCACGTCCCTTCACCTTCTGGTCATGCTTCTTTTGATGCAGTCAAGGATATGGTTGTCTTTCTGGGCTACAAGCGCACATTGACATGTCATGTTGTGCTTCATCAACTAACACCCCAAAGTCCTTCTCCTCGGGGCTGCTCTCCATCCATTCTCCATCCAGCCTGTATTTGTGCTTGGGGTTGCCCTGACCCATGTGCAGGACCTTGCACTTGGCCTTGTTGAACTTCATGAGGTTCTCCACCAGTGTTTTGTGAGAAAGGAGCAGTGCAAACAAGAAAGATGGGGTTAAGCAGCAGGGAAGCAGAAGGGTTGGAGTTTGTAAGTACTAACTCTGACTCAATGCAGTGGTCCAGGAGAGAGGTAGAGGTTAAGGCATTTTCCTCCCTTTGACAGTTCTCTGCAGTGGCCTCTGGAGGAACTGCTCCTCTCCAGGTGCACAGAAACAGATTTGCAACACTGAGCACCCCTCTGTGGTGCCTAAGTATGTTTGTAAATCAAGCTCTAAATTTACCGATCTTCTTCTCTAAGTGAGGTGATAGAAATAAATTATGTAGAAGACTACTTTGGAAACTGCATGACACATCGTAAGGGGCTGCAAAGCTCACCTTTATTAATCACTTTGTGATGTATTTTGGTTTCTTTCCAATGTCTTTTGAAAGTTTACCTTCTGTAAAATGCATAAAATACATATTCTAAATGTCTCAGGAACTGCTCAGAGCTGATGTTCAACCATATCAACTGCTATTAACAACTGGAACCTGAAGGTACCATAATGCAGCTGTAGTAAGACACAGACTTCTGTACTATGCTATCTAGAGGAATTGTTGTAAAGGACAGCAGCTCTAGTACAGCTGTGTCACCAAACAGATACGAGTTCTCATGCTTTTTGGAGGCTTATGCTTATAGAGTCCAACTATCAGTGTAATTTCCAGTCAGCTTAGTACATCCTCTCCACAGAGGTCTCCAAGTGTTATGATGACCAGGGCTAATCCATTTTTCTCAGATCTAGTCTCCTCCAGCTGAGATAGTAATACAAATCTTTAACAACTAGCTTTTTGTTTTGGGCTTCTTGTCCTTTTTGTTTTGGGCTTCTTGTCCTTTTTGTTTCAAGAGCTTGTGTTTCATGTTAAAATGAACTGTGGAGAGAGGTGGTGATGAAATACAGGACTTTTGAAGATGAACATCAAATGCATTTCCCTGCAATTATTAGACATTTAACTTTCTGCACATATGGTAAACAAACATCTGGTATTTATTTTAGAGGATGCAAGTGATTTTGTAAGCTATTGCATGCTGTATGTCTGTGATCTGAGATAGGCAGCTCTCTCCAAACCTGAAATCATGACATTTCATTTCCATGACCAGAGTTTTAGCTTTGACTAACTAACAACAGTGTATTTCTACTTCTTTTTTCACATTCTATTCACTTTCATTCAGATTAAAACCCATATCTCTTCTGGAAAATGATGCCTTAGGGCCTTATCCAAAAACACAGCCTTTGCTGACTGCCTGTGTTGCGGTGTGACCACCTTTATTGGTAAGCACAAGACTGGGAGGACACTTGCCTATAAGAATTGGTCCCTAACTTACAAGAAATGAGGAACATCTCAAGTGTGTGTTTTTTTTCCAGGAGAGAAATGTTCATGTAAAAAAAGCCCCAGTTTTTCCTACTTTTAAAATGAATTTCTTTCCTGTGAAAGCATACTGTAAGACGCTGGCTGTTTCTACATAGGAATTACTTCTCCTCCGTTGATTATGCAATACCTTCTAGCATCCACGAAAAATACTTTTGTTGCTGTCTTACTGTCTCTGAAAAATATGGGTGGGTGACACATTTTTAAGACATAGATATGCAAGGGGTGGCATACGCATTTTATTAGAAACCAGTTAAGGAGAAAGAAAAAGAATAACATTTAGCTCTGCACAATATATCATGTAGCAAATCTTAGTAAACTGCTGGGTAAGGAACAACTTACAACATGCACGACTTGAAATGAATATTGCTGTTTCCTGTCGTCATACATAACCATGTCATAGTATGGAAGACCTTATTTTCAGAATGAAAATCTGCCTTGCTAAATAAAATACAGTCATTGAGGAAGCTGTATCAAGGGAGCAGTTTTACCAGCTTTTAACACTTCTACTGTAGATCTGTTCAACAGCCTGAGAAAATAAAGGACAAAGTGCTGGAGTTTGATTAACAACAGGAAGCTTTTTGTTGTGGGCATCTCTTGTGGCTTGAAAAGCTGTATAATCCATCAGTTGACACAACATACCAAAGTAAATATTTTTAGAGAACTGTGTCATTTCCCTACATCGCATACAGTGCTCTGGGTCAGATTAACTGTTGTGACACTTCACTGTTCTTCTGTCAAATATTTTATTAAGCAAGAGTTGATCTTTTCTATTAGGTGTTGCTGTTGATTTAACCAGTCATGTTCTCCCATGATGTATATACAACTATCACTTAATTCCTTTATTTATTGAGCTTTAAGTAAAGAAGAAGATAAAGCTAGGTCAAAAATGGCACAGGCTGTAGTAGGAATTCTGAAAATAGTTTCATTAATTTGGTTGGAATATTACTTCCAAAAGTCTTTTTCCTTGAAATGAGTAGTCATTAAAAGATCACAACTCTTTTTTTAATGTCAGAGTGTAAACATTCATCCGGGGTTTAAGTGAAAATACTTAAGGCTGTAAACCATCTCAGATCTTTGTGCAAAATTCTCAGTGATATTTGTGGCAGCTCCATAAAGAAAGCGAGGAGAAAATATTGCTGTCAGTAAGATCTCTCCTGAGTCACTGAAGTTCTTTCTCATTGACCTTGACAGCAACATCCTGAAAGCCCCAGAAGAGAAAGCAGCTAATCACACGCTCAACTTCTAGTCCGTGCCTAACAACTGTCCTCAGTCGGTATGCTTTACTGAACTGATGCTTATGTGACTTGGCAAAAATGGGGAAGCAAGAAAGAGAAGATGAGCAAACATTCATGCCAAAGAAACAGGAATGCTTGGCAGCAAAAAGGAAATGAACTTTCTTTAGCACTTGAAATATTCCTCACAATCTTCACCTTCTGCCCAAATCCTTTTCTGCAGCAGAAAAGAACGTAAGTGTAAAGATTCCCCCAAATGAAAACAAAGAATGGCCTCAAAGGATGCTATCACACTGGGATACTGACGCTGGGATTGCAGTACTGAGTACAGTAATTTTTTTTTAGACGCAAATCAGCCAGTTTCTACAAGAGAAAATTTAAGATAATGATGAAAAATATAACTGATGAACATAAGAGAACTTCAGTCATCATTATGGGGCTGGTTTGAGAAGGAAAAGATGCAGAAAGTGTAGAAAAATGAAATCCAGAAACAAAAAAGAAAAAAGAAAAGACAAGAAAAAAAGAAAGAAAAGGCCTCTGTGTCTCTGACAGAGAAAAGATAATGCTTGTGTGGGTTGTGTTGCATCTGGATTCATGGCACATTCTCCCACTCTTATGTTAATTTTTTTTTGCATAAATCAGAAGCAACTAATTAAAAAAGAAATATTTAATTCTGACATGTTCTTTGAACTGGTGTTCCATCTGGTTCTGTTTGAATAGTAAAATCTGCTGTAGTTGTAAAAATTGGCAAGCAGCACTCTGGTAAAGAGAAACAAAAGAGACTCAGTACAGCAGGTTAATACACTAGCATTTCAACTTGAGACATTTCCAGAATTCAGCAAACCAAATCTCTCCAGTATGGAAACTATAAAGATCAAATATGAAAGAGAAATGCTGCGAGTGGGCCGGGGGAAGCGCTACCACTGGTCCACATTAGCTCTGTGGGACATTTTTAGTGTGAGTCTTTGAAGGAGTTCGCTTTAAAAGCAAGGGCAACGCAACGCTCCCCTAAATGGGCTTGCTGTACTGTATGAAACGCATCCAGTGCCCAAGCAGTGATAGGGAACGATCCTTCTGCTATTCATTTGCAAGCTCCACCTTACACATTCATGTGGTGCTCTGATGTATCACGATCGTTATTCAGAGGACTAAGAAAATACCTTCTGCTTAATTTATTTTTTTACTTGAAAAGTACTGAAAACCTGAACACCAAGATACAATAAACTCTAATAACAAAGGCAGGAAAATGTAACCGTATTGGGATTTCTATAGAGTCCGGGATCTAAGTAATCAGCATCTTATGCCATTTGAACCCTCTCCGTAGCAATGGAGAGAAAGGCTGATTAACTCCCAGTGCTTTAGAAAAAGATTGTTTTACGTCTTGCAGGAGCATATCTTGCTGTGAAATATTACTTCTTTAAAATGAAAACCTTTGCTTCAGCACTACATTAACTTGCAAATGGATAACCTAAGACATGTACAATGACTTGGTCAAAAAAGGAGGAATGTGAATGGCCCCTTTCTCCAGCTAAGATGCTTAGGAACCCTTGCTGAGCAATAAATGAGTCAGGAACGTAATACTTTTAATTAACGTTTTCTGAATACTTATTTGTAATTTACATTTAATTTTAAACCTGAGCTTAATCCTCTGATCTGGAATGAAGACAACTATTTAGTGCAGTTTGAATGTAACCTTCCCTAGTTTGTGTTAGAAACTATAGAAAAGGGAAACTCTATAGCAATACTCGCAGAACCACTCTTTTCTGAGAGAAGGACATAATTGTAGGACTTTTGTTCCCTCGAGTGTACTGAGCAACTAATGCACAAATGGGAAACAAGTAATCCAAGGCTTCTCTATCAGGCTGCTTCACATGTGAATAACTGGGCTTTGGGTGGAAAACACTGAATTTTGCCTATGAAGTTTTTCTGTAGCATTTTTTTTTGCCAGCTGCTATCCTGCTGAAATCAGAGGGTACAGGCAGCAGGACTTCATTTATAATATGTTTTGGTATTTTGAATGTAAGTAGAATATTACACATGCGTGAGCACAGAAATAATCTCGGCTTCTCCCTGTTTCGCGGCATACCTGTGCTAATTGGGTAGGAAGCTGGTGAGGAGATGATCTACCATGCAGGATCTGACCATGCAATCACTGTGTTCTGAGAGAGTTCCACTGAAATCACTGGAATTTGCTACACTTAGATATTTTTGAAAGTTCAGGCTTTGAGTTTTCTATAAAAAATAGCAACAAAATGGGGAAAAAGTGCCAGTGTCTGAGATTTAATACTTTTTAAGGCTAATTTCACTGGCAATTGGAACAGGTGTATATCCTGTGTCACATAGAAATATATGTATTTTCTTGTGATCAGCTTTCTCATCTTGGAAAATTGTCACAGTCTCTTTAAATCAGTCAGTCATCCACAGGAGCCTGCATTCATTTATTCTCTGTTAAATGGAACTGTCAGTTTTGTTGCACCAAAATTCGATTTTCTATTTCATACACATTGTGTATGATGATTTTAATTTACTACTGGGTCACCAAGCAAGTCGCTGCTTTTTTAAAATATGAGTTTCTGCTACCTTCTAGAAAAATGTCAGGTAGCTGCAGTTAGATGGTGTGGTGAGGGTGCTGTAAATGTGCAGGGAAAAATGAGAGACAAAGACTATGCATGCAAAGATAATTTTGGTTTTTCCGTGGTATGTCCCTCAGAGGTCTGAGGAAACGCACACGAATAGACGAAATACTTCTGGGGTGAGGTCTGGCAGACCCGCTGCTGAGAGCAGAGCTCTCGTCCCCGGCCGGAGGAGGAAGGGGGACAGCAGCAGGGATTGTGCAGGCCAGTGGCCACCCGGAGAATTTTCCCTCTGGTGCTAGAACAAACCAGGGAGAGTGGCAGCCCCCAGCTCTGCCCTTCTCTCAACAAAGCCTGCTCAAACTCCAGCCGCAGGGTTTTCATTTCCAGGGTTTCTTTGGCCAAAGAATGGTGCTTGGTTTGTGTACGCCCACCTGGCCTCTCTGAAAGTTGCTCTATCTCCAGCTATGTAAAGAGCAAAGCTATCGATTTTTAAGTGCCGTGGCTTTTTAAAATAAACACAGGATGTATTTTCTTAGTTAAGCATATCATGAAAGGGGGGAACACTCCTATGGAGAGTTAATTTTTATGGCCTGATAAGGGCATTTTAGAATTATTCTGTGCTGTGTCAGCCCGTCGGCCCATAGCTCGAGTTTAGTAGGATTTGCAATGGAAGAGCCTGCTCCTGTCTGTGTTAAGGCTGAAAGCCACCTTAGTCTATAGTACGATAATCTATAACCTAAATACGACCTGCTAAAATATGCCCGGGTTTTATATGTGAGAGTACAAATGGATCTTTCAGGCAACTTCAGAGGATCCCCAGCAGAAATTAATTTGGCCCAACGTGTTCAACACAGGAGGCTGCAACAAAGAGAAAGACCAGACTACATAGGTACAGCCGGTTGGTAGAAGTTATGTATAAACAGTGCTTCTCTGATGAGAAGCCAGTTGTTCCTGAAAACAGAGAAACCAAACCTCAGCTTAATGTTTGGTCAACTGTTTTCTCTGTTAGTAGGTTTAATCAGACAGTAATTTACTCTGATGCCTTTTTAAAGACTTTTTTTAAACCTTGAATAAAAACATTAAAACATTAGAGGTAAAACAAAAAAGGAAGTATTTCCCTGTTGAAATATTTTTTCTTTTTTTTTTTTCTTTCTTCATGGAAAGAAGACAAATTGCTTTCTAAAGGGCAGATATTTACCACTTTGAAGAAATCTCATTTATCCTTCCACTTTACCTATCTTGCTACTGCTGTGAAAACGTCACCTAATGGCCAGAACAGAATTAAACTGGGACAGAAAAGCAGGATGACACAAGGACCAGGGAGGCAAATAACAGCTCAGCAATAGAAAATCTGGAGCATAGGATGGGGAAGGGCCCACAGGACTCATGAACACTCAGCATCATACTACTGTGCAGGTGTGGAAAGAGTGAATACAAATGCACAATCGTCTCTGCAAAGCACTCAGCAGCACACCTATCATCTCCAACCCAGGGTCGGCCCTGTGAGAACGGAGACCTTTAGCTCAGTAACAACTTTACTTATTATAACATGCCTCAGCTGTGCGTTCCTACCCAAGGCTGTGTTTCTAGCCACTACCCTTAGTCACTTAAGTTCTAGCCTTGAGCTCTACCTCATCTGCAGTTTGACACCTGCCTGGTCTTGTAGATTAATTTATTTCTGCTGGACTCAAAAAAACCTCCTTCTGAGATACCTGCCTTCACATCTGCAGAAAGTCCTGGCTGTGGTGGAGCAGATGTGTTGCAGTCCCTGGTAGCTGGGTGGGCAAGGCTGCCTCAGCCCTCACGGGGTCTGCAAGACGTCTGGGAGAGAGCTCCCCTACCAAGCAGAATGGCACAAACAACTGATTTTTTGGCTTAATGGCAGTTTAAAAAACAGCAAACAATAACAAATGTTTTGAGTCAAGCCAAACATGTGAACCTATTGAACAGATAAAAAAAGAGAGAGAAGAATCATTTTGTACAGAGTTTTTCAAGTGGTTTTAATTTCTGTGAAAGTAGAGAACGATGTGATTTTAAAAAAAACACTGTGGTGTTTAGTTTAAAGCCATATTTAAAGGTTTTAATTTCTTTCCCTCCTGGAACCAACTAGTAAAAGTGAGATAAATTTACAAAATTATTTTAGTAGTTGCTGAATCAGTGCTTTTGCTGGACACATTTTTAATTTGCTATCTCAGCTCTAAAGGGCCATCTGTCTTGCAGCCGTTGAGGGGATGTAGGGCTGGACTGGGAAGTGGATGCATAGGTAATTACAGAGTTATATTCAAACTACTCAGATCTCTGCATAATGGATCCCCTGAAAGAACTGAAACTATTGTAATGAGTAGGCTGGTAGTGGAAGCTCGGAGGGGCTCTGCTTCTGCTGCTCCTCCATATGCTGCACGCAGGATTGCTCGACGCCACACAAGACTCCCCTCTGTATTAGGGCTGATGCTGAAACATGTCAGAGGGAGGTAGAGAGGATTTTCTTCTAAACTGCGTTTTGCACCTGCACTTCTGGAGTAATAAGGCTGCCAAGAGTTTTGCACAGTTCTCTGAGCATCCCTTCAGCTTTCCCAGAGTGATAAATCTATGGCTGGGAACTTTCTGGTAGTAAAATAGCTCTTAAAGCACTTTGAATAATCAAAAAAACTTCATACTTTCTAAGGCCCTTTTATTTCTCCCTCTCCTTCTTGTCTAATTTCAGTACTTGCCTTTGTGAAACTCTACCATTTATTCCCATGTCACAGTAAATAAAGGTACGAATGTATCCTGCTGGGTCAATTAACCCCGGTTCTGCGCTGTGTCACAGTCTGTACTGGCTGTGATTTCTAGAAAGGAATATTCTTTTGTCATTCTTTGCCCATGTGCCAAGTATGCTAAGACCGTAAGATAACTATAACACTTTTCCACACAAAGCTAACTCTGCTTTTTGTAATTTCTGGAGTGCAGTTATGAACTGTAAAATGACATGAACCAAATACATGACTTGTATTCTAAAGCAGTAGAGAAGACAATGGACTGACAGTTTTTGTGCTTTCATGTCAGTGTGCTCCCTAATGATGGGCAAGTCCCGCCGCAAAGCCGCTGAACTTCAGCTCTCAGGCAGTCCTTCAAAGGCTAGGAGAACTGGGAGGCTGAGGTTTCCCAGGTTTCATGTTATTCTGTGCAGTAATGTGAAGCACTTCACTGCAATATCAAACTCCAAAATAAACAGAAATAATAAGAATAAAAATGACAGGCATTGTTGACTTGCACTTCCTTGGGCTTTCATGTGAAATATTTAGATAAGCTTGCTTGGTACAGTCAACCTAAACATCTTCCTGGTGTAAGAATAAAGCTGTTAATGAAACAAATGTGCTGTGCAGCAGCATATATAAATACTGACTATATTTTTAAGTGAATATCTGATAAGGAAATATGCTATGATACAGATGAAAGGTCCAGACACCGAATGATGAACTGCAACTATTTTCAGACATGCTACAGGAATAAATCTGTACTAATCTATATACCAGTTCGTATCAGCGATGCATGCTTCTGGGTTTTGCTTACAAAGGAGCAAATAATAAGGAATGTAGGTTACTGCAAATGTGAAGGAATGAAGACAAATGTGGAAGGAAAATTCCACCTCAGAGGTCCCTCTCATTCTGGTGAAGTAGTGTATACATAGAAGTGTTTTAAATCAATGGAAGTGTATTTTCCTTGCACGGGAGAGTTAGTGTTAAATAAACAACTGATATTTCAATCAGTGGAGGCGGGAGGGATCTCCCAGGTTGCTTTTTGAGGAGGCCTATTCTCCGGCCTCTCTCCAGATCCCTGAATGCTGCAAGATACAGAGGGAGAAGTTTGCACCACATCCGCTGATATTCCCAAAGGTCTATTCTCTGGAGGTCTAGCGGCATACTCTGCAGGAGCCGTAGGCGCCCAAGGGATGGGTGGGGAACGAGGTGGAGCTGAGCAGGCAGAGGCCAGAGGGAGCGACCAGACCCGCTCCCGGCGCCAACCGCTGACTCCGGCCATTTCCACGTGATACCAGACCTGTGCCCTGCTGAAAAACCCAGCAGTACAAATTTGGGCTGGATTAGCCCTTTGTGTCATATTAGCCAGAACGGACAACAAGGAGTCCATCTTGGTGTATGGCCTTATGTCAGCTGCAGAATGACAGATAATACCCAACCCAGGGTATAATGTCTGTTTATGTTAACCCGCTGTTAACCTTTTTTAAACAAATTTGAACTGGCTTTAAACTTGTGTTTATACCAGAGTAGTGCTTCTTGGTTTATGGCTGCAAAGTTTTGATCTGATACTAGGATTCTCAAAGCTGGATTTATGGTTCTGTCCAAGCCCAGCCATAATATGAACTGAAGATCTTGTGTTATTAACAAACATGCTTTGCTCTCTGGGCAAGCTGGAGGTCTCGCTCAGTGTTACAGGATGAGAGAAAAATTGTGCCACCCAGCAACTATCATCCAGCTTGGTGGGAGTGTAAAGTTTTGTGTTATATGCATTCGAAGAAACATTTTGATAGAGAACATACAGGTTCCGCAGTAAAAGTACCCAGAAGGTGTTGCTCCCTGCGGGTTTGAAAACCCACACCATTATGAGGATTGATGATAGCACAGGTTCCCAGTGACCCTGGTAATAGGCAATCAGTCTCCCTTCAAAACCAGACACACGTGGGTCTCAAGTGTCTTTAGCTGACGGCACCTCTCCGGCAAGGCGCAACTCCTGGAGCACCCCCGCTCCCGCGCTGCCCTGGGCGGCTGCTGGCCACGACCCGTCGGGGCATCCCCGAGCAGCAAGGGCTTGCCACGCACAGTGGCCCATGGCTCCCGCTCAAAGGCTTCAAAAATGAGATGCAGAAAGTTCCCTAAATATAAAGGTTTTGCATGTTTCTTTTTCTGACGAGTGCAAACGTAACTGCTGTTCTTAAATGCAAACATTAAATCTACTCTGTAAAAACACAATTACTGCTGCCATGGCAGAAATCAGTTGTCCCTTTTGAAGGAATGCCTTGAAAATGCAATCATAAAATCCCTGCACGTTATGGATTTCATTAACATTGTACTCCCCTAGGATTCCCAATTGCACAATAACAGGAGTTCTTTAAATTTTAAATACCACAGACAGGAACAGTTTCACTAAAACCAGATGTGAAACCCTCACACTGGCCTTCTTACTGGTTCTAAGTACTGAAACTGGCTGGTAATTGATACCTATTAACGTGTTTGTTGTTCAGATTACAGAAATGGAAACACTATACTATTTTTCCTGTGAAAGGATACATTAATGAGGGACAATGACTTGCGTTGCAATGGCAGTTCCCTGATCCCGATTAAATTAAAGGGCTCTTTTTACTTTTTATCTTAAATTATGCTATTGCACACTAAAGGGCAGTCGAATGTGTGAAACATAAGTGTAATAAACAAGTAGACTGAGCTTAGGGTTGAGGAGCTAATATCCCATACGACAATAAACTAACTTCATGCTTTTTCTTGGCAGCCCATGCCTCATGCATATCTTTATTCCATTCATGTTAGAAAATCCACAGACTTTATTAACGTTTTTTTAAAGAAGAAATTCAATCTGGAGTGACTCTGTTTCTGATTATGGAGTCACTCCAAATCTCAAGTTAGTCAAGCAATTTTAAAAAGTGTATTTGAGGGTAAAAATAAAATAGAGAAAGTACTGTGCAGACTTACGGTGTGACTGTGCTATGGATATTTTGAACCTATGCTTTGACATTTATTTCAAAACAACTAAGGAAAGGAACGGACAGACAGCTTTCACTTAGCAGAGCCCAGTAAGCAGGCATCATTCAGATGAACTCAGGAGTTAGTACCTTGTCAGCCACAAAGGAGAAATCTATTTTTTCCACCAAAGAATGGGTTCCACATCCACAGATGGAATTCATGCAAATCCATTTCCAACAACAAGCCAACATTATTTTCCCAATTCTTTTCAGCTAAATGGTCTGAAAGACGTCAACACCTCAAAGGAGACAATCATATCACATGCCCTCTAGACGTCCTCTATAGATACCAATCTCCCCTTGCTGATACTTAACTGAGGTTTTCTGTTTCTTTTGTCTTAGCAAAAACATTAACCTTGAAGGGAGGGGTAAAAGGAAGGGAAAGGAAAACTATAATATTTCCCCTATACTAAAAAAAAAAATGATACACTAAGGAAACTGGTATTTGGAGCCAAATTTTCAAGCTGCTTCGCCCATGTATGATTGTACGTATCTGATATATATGCCCTTCTTGCATATACATATTAGCAGTTTGAAGGCAGACATCACTACTTAACCAGCTGCAGTGTGTGTGTGCAGGTATGTAAACCTGCAGTCATGAAATGATTAATGAATATTGATATACACAAAATCTTTGTCTCTCAGACAGGGGCATATAGGCATAATTTCACTTTAAAAGTTCCAAGTTCAGCATTGCTGTATCTTTCAGCCTGCTTTTTGCTGTTGAAAATTTTCTAGAGTTCTTGCACTATGCAACAAAAATCCATTTTATGTTGCACTGCACAAAAGCAAATACTTCAAATAAATGACTAGTTTACAATAACATACAGAACAAAACAGAACAAAGTGACCTCAGTCCTTCACATACAAGTGTCTTTCTCTTTTTATAAAATATTATGATTTTTTTCAACGGGTGATTTCAGAGTGTTTTATTAGTTGCATGTCCTTGGTTTTTTCTAGGCTCTTACGGAGATGAACATCTGTTCCTGGGGATATTTGTACAGAGGAAACATGGGATTTCAATATTTTATCCAGATACAAACTCGCAACATGTGCTTACTGCCAATGGCATCAAGCCTTTGTAGAAGATCGCAGTTCACACATGCAAGGACCCTGTTATTGAGGTGCCTGATGGTCTGAAGAGCTTAGCACCCGTCTCAAGACTGTCAATTAAGTTTAACAGGAAAGCATTTGGAAGTTTGAATTAGCAATGTTAGTATTGAATTAAACCGTAATAAATAAGTATAAGAATTAATATTCTCCTGACACAAATGGAACCAAAGATGAGTTAAACTGTTGTTCCTTGTGAAAAGCCATAGGATGGCATAGTCAGTCTCCAAACTAGCTCAGTTCCTTCTGCTGCATAGGCTGAGTGGTAGAAAGATTAACAGTTCTGCAACATGTGTTAACCACGTCTATTCAATGCAATGAATCTTCAAACAAGACTTTGTAGGCCCAGTCTTGCAAACAAGACCCAGCTCTGCATGAAGGCTGATACAGCCCGTCATGAAGTCTGCCTTGGGGGTGCTGGTCTCTCAACATGGGCCCTGGGCAGTGGAGGAGATGCCCTAGGGCTAGACTGCTCAGGGAAACAGTTCATGCTGCTTTTTCCAAACCAGGGGCTAGGTGAAAGAGGTGAGAGCTGTCGTGTGAGCAGTACAGCATACAAATAACCACCAACTTCTTGGCTCATGTCATAGCTGGAGGCAGTGTAAAGCTGCTCAAAATTATGCTCAGGGGTTGTTTCAGCACCTGAGAATCCTGGTTTATGGCAGAAGGCAAAGGAGGCTGAGAAATTCATGGGCAGGAGGCCTGAGATACCCTGAGCTGTTTTAAGCATAAACCCCCGAGTAGCTTGGATTCTGTTATGTGCTTGTTATTAAAACAGTTAATGGTTAAAAAAAGTCCTTTGAAACTTTTTCTCAGAAAGATCTAGTTCTAAGTGAAAGGATTAATCTATATGTGTATGTACGTATCCATCATAACTTAACAAAATTAATATGCACACAGAACACATGAATGAGATTTAACTAGTTCTCTTGTTTTGATTATCCAGTCATAAATATGTAAGTGACAGCAGAAAAGAAGGAAATAAAGAAAAAGTGGTGGCCCTCCAACCAGATGAAGCATATGGAATTTGATTCTGAGGCATTCCACGCTTTTTCCATGTGCATTCCACAAATTGCAAGTAGCAATGATTAATAACAAGGCTTGCACTCAGATAAGGCTGGGGAGATTTTAACATTTATTCCTAAGTAAGGAAAAAGGATCCACAGATTTTTTTTTTTGCCACTCTGAAGTCTGATTAGGACTATTGTACACGATTACTAATTTGCCAAGAGCTCAGGATGTGTAGGGGCCCCTAAGCAGTACACCTGAGATCCCCATTGTGTGCAAAGGATCAGAAATGGAAGATTTTCCCCTCTTTCTTCCCTTTACTAACTACTTTACTAACATGTTTTTAAGCTTTCTTGCAGACAGCAAACCTCACAGGAAACATCAGTGTGAACATTCATGTGGACGGCTAATAAGGCATTGTTTTCATATGTCAGTTAGTAATTTCCTATAGAAAATAACAGAAGCAGGAGGAATGTTTCAAATATATGAACAAGTTTTCAATATTAGTAATATTGATCTAATATGCTCAAGTCTTTCTCTTAGCTTTTGCCAACATAAATAGAATCTAGATCGCAACTAAGAAGTGTAAGTCAACCTACAGTTGAGACAAATCAGTATTTTTTTCACCTATGATATTAATACTTGCCTGCTAGTATGGATTATTTGTATACAGTAATTCATACGAATAATTCTGACCTGTTCAGGAATCATGTGCAATTAAGCTATGGACTGATGACAACTACCAAACAAGCTTAAATAGGCTAACCGAACTTAAGGAGTCTCTTCGTGGGGTCAAACCTTTGCAGGTTTTCTCCTGTATTAACAGAGCAGAGCCAAAGCAATCTTGCTAATGAATGTTGTGTTAATGTACATGGAAGAATAGCCACTAGACAGAGAACGCTAAACTCATTTTGTGTGTAGCATATTCTAGAAGGGACATAGGTCTTCTGAGGTGAAATCTGAGTGCATAAAAACACCGTGCCGTATTAATGCTTAACTGCAATCAGCTAGAGACATAGCACATGCTCAGTTTACTGGAACATTCCACTTTAAGTGCATGTTAAACTAATATTGACTTTTCCACTAAACCAAAATCTCTGTTATTTGTGCCCAGAAGACTGAAAAAACAATAGACGTAGGAAGCAGAAGAATTAATCTTCCTGACCTTTTCTTTTTTTATACCTTTGGGAGTCAGTCTTTTTTTTTGGTGTCTAATAGGGAATGTGAGCTATTCACTTGCAATGATTCTTAGATTATGTAGAATTACTTTACTGTGTTATTTTTTTTCTTTCTTTTGCATGCTCCACACTCAATAAACTCCTCAGAATATTATTAATAATATCTTTAAAACATTATCTTTTTACCTGTATCCATTCTCTGCTAGAATCTTCCCCTGGGGTCCATCCGTTCTCAGGGTAATTTAGCCGGGACCTTTCTGAAGACCAGATAGCGCTGTACTGCGAGGAGACAGTGATTTGATCAGAGTGAATTTCTCCTGACTCCATACCTAGTGGTTCCATGCACTGGAAATCTGAAGAAAAATAAATTACCATCATTATTATGGTCAGCTTTTTGATTTAGACTTTGAATAATGAGAACATTTTCCTGCTTTGAATATGAATACATAAATAATTTATTTTTATGTGACTTTGAATTCTTTAGCAACTTCAAGTGAGGCAGTATTGGGCTTATGGTGTCATTCTTAATACTGTCACTTGGGTTGCCATGGCAATTCCTGCAATAATAATGCTATACAAATATTTTTAGCCCAACATTCTAGCCATTTCAATATAGGACAATAGAATTCTCTTTTCTAGGGTAGCACAGGCACTTCTGTGGTTTCGTAATATAAAACAACATATGTTCAACTCATAATTATGCACAAAGCCAGGAAAGACAAACCAGATGACCGTATAAAACAATTTTATTTTAAAACTATTTACTCCAGTACAAAAAGTATATAATTTTCAAAAAATATTATTAAAATTCTAGCCATTTTCTTTTGATCCTAAACACAGGAAAGAAACAGATCAACAAAATTTGAATCCAGGCCGGAAGAGTATTGACCTAGGGGAATTACCGCCTCTTCTATAATGTGCTGCATTTTAAATAAGTTGATCATCTCTATTTGATCTCTTTTTGTTGACACAAAAGTTACCAAGACACTATAGAATCAGTTGAAACCTTCAGAGACTAAGGTGCTGAGCTGAAGGTTTCAAAATCTATGAGTTGGAAAAATGAGCTTTTAATAAGCAAAGTTCTCATTTTTCAATGAAAATTAAAATATCCTGGAAAAAAATGTTGAAACTCCTCTATCTAAGCCTGCATCATAGAAAATGTGTCCTCTTATCATCCAGAAGGGTTTTCACACACACTAACTTCTGTTCTGTTGTTCTGTGTTTAAGATCTGAGGGCATCCCACCATAGCAGATATTAATTCTGGCTCCAGTGTGATGATGCCTCAGGGAGGGTGACCGTGGAGGAGGTGGACATGGGGACCTGAGTTGGCTGTGCTAGCTAATGAAGGGGTAGGAGCAGCGCCTACATAAGGAGAAGCCAAACTAGGTGGAGGTACAGCCTGAGAGAGATGGAGGAGGATTCATCCACAGAGGCTGGGGTATGTCCCATTCCCTCTTCCCGGCTATGCATGTGTAAGAAAGCTATTAAAAAGGCAAAGGGCAGAGGAGAGGTGGGGAGTAACAGGGATAATTGCAGTTCACTGATTTTTCTTTTGTTCCTTCTTTGACTAAACAAATACATCAAATCTGGGTGAATTTGCTCAAAACTCAGTAAGTCGCAGAAAGGAGAGAGAGTTTGATTTAAAGTGCCTGTTTAATCATTGACCAAAGCAGGGAAATCTGCAAGGACATGGTATAACACAGCCTGTTATTTTCCTGTGTCTCCCTCACTTTGTTTCTTTCTCTGTCCAGAGGGTAAGCATGAAAATGAGGCAATTGGGAAAAAAATACGAGACAGAGAACAAAGCTTAGATAGCTTATGAAATGCTTTAACAAGAGCACATATATTAAATGGGTTCTTTTTATTCAAGAAATCGATCATCAAAGCTTATTCTATGTAATAAAAGAAGGCTTTGGATAGTGCATTCATTGTTCATGTTTCATTGTTTTAAAGCAAGTGTTCAATTGCTCTGCATTCCTGCATTTCCTTGGTCAGCACAGTTTTTCACAATAATTATCCCAACTTCCTGGCAATACTGTGGAATAAAATCGTAAGGAGAATTCTGCTTCTTGCGCTGCTTTTCAAAGGGCAGCTGCTCTTTAAAAAAAAAAAGGCAAAACAGAACCAACCCTTACCCACCATCTTATTTATTTAAGGTTTCTTTAAAGTTTCATGCAACACCTGGTGTGCAAGAAGACATGACGGAGAATATTTTCCAAGAAGTTCTGTAGGATAGATAAATACTGACCTTCTGATACACTGCTCTGTGACACACTGTAGTTTGCTGAGAATCCCTCTTTTGCTATTGCACTGTCGGTGTAAAATACCATTGAAAGAATCCCTGTTGAAGACCGGACACGTCCTGGGTTGTTCTGCCCACAATAACGTCCTATGTGCGGGCCAACTGCAAAAAGACAGGATATAATGGTAAACTACCAGTTCTACTACAATAGATGCCACTACAATAACCTCCTAAAGAGAGTCCCTCAGCAGGAAGCAGTGAACCTCTATAACAGTTCAAAATCACAATCTCATCAATAACTTAGCAGTGAACAATAAATTGCTTATCCTACTCTAGTAATCTTACTTCTAAAATGTTCCAGATAGCACTCCATAAACCTCTGAAAATGTAAAGAATCAGGATTTCAAAAAGTGTCCTTTAAAGTGTGCAGAGAGGGCAACAGTGCACAAAATTACACGTACAAAATACCAAAAGTACTTTCCAAAGTGTGATCGAAGCACCTATTTATGCCAAGGACATCTAAATGCCCTGATTTGCCCACCCAGTCTACAAGATGCTCTGGGACTAGGAGTTCAAACAGCACCTTCCAGGTTTTATGCTCAATACTGCAGATAATCTGTTATTTTTATAAACAACTTAGAAAAACATTTTTGCATTCATATTGAGGCTATGACTGATGACTTTTTATCCTCTCCTATTTAGGTTTTCAGCACACTCTCATGGATCTCTTGCCCATAGGCTCAATACTAAAGAATACTGTAAAAGAATTCAAGAGGAAAATTTTAATCTTTTCAAAAGAGCAAAGGATGTCTTAGATATATCTCCATGTCACAGAACACAGGCACATACACACATGTATGAGCTTGCTCAGTGTTAGAATGTATAAACCAGCTCACGATATTTTTCTGGATTTCCTGTGCAATGAGATAATCTTTTTCCTTGATTAAGCTACTCAATTCACAACCAACGTACGTGGCCTTCTAGCACTTGAGCATTCCCGACAGATAGGTCCCTAGGCTGTTGAACAGTAGTACCTCTGTGCTTACAAACAATAAGAAAAGGTAATGTTACAACCCACCCACGGAGTCAATCATGAAAATAATCATAAGATGTCATTCTAATGCTTACACCACTGGCTTTCCAGGCTTAAATTAACACCTTGTCATTTCTCCTCTAGGAAGCCCATTTCACTTTCAGTTTAAAATATAAAATGTTTATATATCCTAATTATTCACAGTTCAAAGAAAATCCTCAGCTAACATAATTTTGTAGTAATTTATTGGTATTTTCCAACAAGTAAAACAGAACTCTTTTAAAACAGCTTGGAATAACTTTATTATGTAAGCTACACATTTCTGTAAAGCCCCAGAGCTGCCAGAAAGAGGGAGCTCAGATGTTATAGCTCTTGCTGCCAGCATGTGCTTTTCTATCCATATTCTGGCCATAGTGAGTCTTCAGTTGCCTTGGCAATACCGTGGCATCTTAAAATAATTGCCAGTTCAGCCCTTTTCCACCAAGGTTGTCCAGTGCAGTATTGATAGAACGAAACGCCCTATAGAGGATATAACTTGAATTCTTCCTCGCCCTAGAAATAATTAAAGCTTTACTGTTTTATTATTTGGAGTGAGAAAGTTGTTTTAGACTGTTAACATTAGTGGCTTTTTAAAAACACAAAATAATGCCCCCACTCCAATTGCTGCAGGGTTTTTTTTTTTTCTTTGCATTTTCTATGTGCAAACAACTCTGATCCTGCTTCTTGCCGTGATGGTCTTTCAACATTATAGCTGCTGATGTTGCTCTGAACTGCAAGAAAATAGGGAGGATAAGGCCACCATGTTATGGCACTCTGAGCCTCCCTCCTCCCATTTCCTGTAGGGAAGCCTCTTTGAAATGACAAACAGAAGAGAACTTTGTTTAAAGCAGACAGGCTTTAAGATTCCCCATGACTCACTGGTTTATAATTTTTAAGACATATTTAGTGATTCTGCATTTCAGTCTTCTACAGATTGTCCCTGCTGTTAGAGTACTATTCCCCTTGCTAGCTGTGTAGACACAAGAGTTAAAACTTGCAGAATATGACACAAAGAGGTATTGAATATTTTTGCACAACATGTAAACCTTAGCCTACTGAGGTAATACGGTATTGATCTGAGCAGAACTGGATGAAATAGGGATTCTTATTCTTCTTGAATAAATTCCTAACACAAAGTTATCCTTTTTTCTGTTCAAATCTTGGAAACTTTTGAATGACAATAAATTATCAAATGTTTCAGGTGTCACCACATCAAATAAATGCTGTGTGGGGAACACCATCTGTGCAATCATTAAGAGGATGATACTGCTGTCTGCTTAGGTAGACTATGCCACTGCTTTTTTTTAACCATCTTCCTCTGACCCGTCCTTACGAACCGCGATGGGCTTTCATAATAGACATATACAGTTCCAAATGGGAATTTTAGGGTGGCAGATCCTGAGAAGTCTTTAGGTCCACAAAGCTCTTTGCAGCCTTTACCTATAGACCATCATGTCATTTTGTCAGCATTCTGTAGGAAGGCCTACTCCAAACGCGAGTCACTTGGAAATGTTCTCACTCAAGGACACTTCTACATTACCTGCAGAACAAAGGCATTTCGGTGAGCCAGCCGCTTCATTTGACTGCCCATGTGGTAGCTATTTCTGGGACCTGGGCTCCTCTTCCCAGTGGCATAGTATGATACAGTGGAAAACTAAGTAAACTTCAGGTTAAAAGGTAGAGGGGCAACTAAGAAACCTGCTGTGCAAGCTTTTCCCAACTTGCAGAGTCTAATTCTAGAACTTCAGTAAATCCTTGATTATTCTTAATACGTGTGTTTGAAGGTTTACAGAATCTGAGTCTGGAATGTATAGAATATGGCTGGTGGTTTAAGACTAAATATAAACCCTATCCTTACTAATTCTTCTTTTCTTTTCTACTGTTTGCCCTTCTGGACAGAAAGTATTGGTATCAGGAAATCTTGAGACTTATTGAAATACACATTTGCCCACCCATTTGAAATCTTACCTTTTTGAACTAATTTTAACCCCCCCCAACGAAACACAAGCAAAGAAAAATGGTGTATCAGACGTCTAAAATATTAAAAGAAATGTTATAGTATAGAGCCATTTTACTGAATTTTAAAGCTGGTCTGTAAATTATGCTGGTGTGCTGTGGACAGTATTTTCACAGCAGTATGATTATTAGTGACAAAACATTTACACTCAATTTAGGATGCTAAAGAGAAAATAACTGAGAAATGAATCCCATCCTCACAGCGCAGTAGTCACCTACACTGTGGTTGTGTATACTCTTGTATCTGAAGAGCTTCTCACAAGAATGTAGAAAGCAATCACAACAGAGGAGAAACACACCTAGATTAATAGCAACTTTCATTTGCACTGATGTTAACAACTGAAGTAAAGTGTTCTGTTTTGCTCTGTAATTCAGTGGAGGCTCTTGTGGTATTGACCGAAGCAGCAATGCTTAGCCTGTGGTTCTCAAACCATATGTAAACTTCTTTAAATTACTTTTGAGCCCCTATAAGACAGTCTATAGAGCTTCAGAGAGAGCTGCGTGATGAATATGTGCAATTCATCACTTAAGCTAGTCCTGGTTTTGAGTGGGCTATTTTTCTTCAAAGTCATCAATGGCCTGTTCTCAGCGAGGCTGGCTGAGGTATATTTGTGCCTTGGGCAAAGACGTTTTTGGTGTCTAGTTCATTGATGCAAATCACATATTTTTCTTCTGTGATCTACTCGCTCCCCTGCTCCCACTCCACCTGTTATCTCCTTCAAACCATGGTCCCTTTTCTGTGCAATATTTGCAACATGCACCTCTAGTTCTCAAACACTCTCCAACAGGGTTTGTTTCACTTACTGCTTTGTTTTAAAACAGAGACCAAAGGGTGTCCTTGGCATGCAGTTATGCAGAAACAAAATGCTAGGTTTGAGGCATTCCTGAATGCCTACCATTCCCCTCCTGAACCAGCAAAACACTTACACCAGTGTTTAACTTCAGACCCGTAAGTGTCCTTGGTGAATTCCTTTTGAAGTCAATCTAATCTAACTGCCCACATGCTTCAAAGATAAGCACATGTTTTTCAGAATCAAGACGCAAGTACTCAACACTTGCCAGATTCAATCCACTGAAAGGGCAACCAGGTAGGCTGAGGACTCCCTGATTGTGACAGAGCATTTCAGGATTAACGTCATCGCAAATGACTGTTATAGTTGCTAGGAAATTCTCTAACAGAAAATTGTTTTCCATGAGAAAAATGGCAGTTACATAGAAACAAAATGTAAATGGAAGCATGCTGATTTTGACACATTCTTTTCAACATCATTGTGAAAATTTGTTTAAGAGAACTTTTTTTTTTTTCTCTTTTTTTGGGGAGGAAGGAAAAAAATCACAACTGTAGAAAACAGCAAATTCATTTCCTGCTGATCTCCGGTGACTGTAGCTGATCAAACTCTACAGTGAAAACATTTTCCACTTATGGTGGATTTCATCTGCTCTAACTTATGTACCTCAAATTTACGTCTACGTTAGTGATCCACAGCTGCCAGTACAGTCAATGAGATAAACATCTCTAGAGCTCCATTAACTGCCTTAAAGTAGATATCAGAGACAAATCAGTGGGGTGCTGTTCTCTGCTGAGAATGGGGGGATTAAAGGTGCCTGGCTCAAATATTGACACCAGGTTTCCCGAGCTGGGTCAGAGCAGCACGTTCAGGGGGCTGTCCATCTAATTCTGCGCTGGCTGCAGCCACAACTATTTTCCATCAAACTGTTCTCCATGTCCTATTAAGAACTGCCATCACCTTGGCAAATCACAGCTGTGTTGCTGTGGAGCAGGGGGTTTGAACTGAAGGGTATAATTTTTTCCAAGCATTTAAAAAATCCTTCTACTTCTTGTTTATATCAGTGCAGTGCAGTAAGGGCTTTAACCTCTAACACAACTGGGCATGTGAGAGGCAATGCAGTGCAACAAAGCAAAATAGGTTGCTTTTTTATGGCTATGTCTATATCACTACATAGAGCAGGCCAGGGACCACTCTCCAGACCTGCTGCCAGTGGCCAGGGACTGTTCCTGGGACCAGACTCCCCGTGTGACACAGTTCACTCCCACAGGGCCCTTCCCTCGGAGGCAGGATGGCCGTGTCCAACGTGCCGGCTGGGAACGCTGCCCAGCTTTCGCTGTCCTCCAAATTATGCTTAGGAATTGCTTGGGAAAGTGCAAGCTGATGTGGGCTAAAATTGTGCAAGGGAGTGTGCCCGCAGTTAAGAAGTACACATAACCGTGCCTTGGCTCTGTTTTAGTTAATAGTGTAGATGGAGGTTCAGAATATTTTTTCACGGACTAAAGGAAAATGGACAAATGGCTGAAAGACTCACCTTGGGTGAGCTTCCCTTCATCAAAGGCAAACATACTGTCTAATAATTTTCAGAAATTTACTACTTCCATGTGGATGAAAATTAGATTTATTTTGCCTTCCTTTCTCCTTTTTTTTTCTTCCAAAATTATCTGTATACTCTCTTTTTGATATCTAGAAACATTTAATTTCTATTTTCAGTTTATGGCCAGGTCATATCAGTGGTTTCTTGTGTCAGCTTTGCTCTTCGGTTGAAACAGTTCTTCTCCCTCCCAGGGATTCATCCTGTGATGCATTTATAGAGAAGTAATCGCATCCTCTCTGCCTTTGTAGTGTTAAGTTAAACAAGTGAGACTGACAGCTAAGGATCGTCCTGCAGTGAAATGATGCAGCAAACATTTCCTTACAACTGCCTCAACCTCCAACAGTTTGTATCTAAGGAAACACTTCTTTCTAGTCTACAAATTCAGTTGAATATTTACAAACATGTAAAAACCCTTATTGGATGTCAGGATCATTTTGGGTTTGGACAGTTTGTGAGGGAACTGGAAGGCTGATAATGCCTGCTGTTAATTGCTCTCCAGTATGGCTCAGCCACTTTCTTGAACCAGGAAATTATGGCTTTGAAACCCTCTGACACTAATAATAATGCATTTCATTTTGGTAATATTGCACATAAATTGATTGATTGGATCATCTTTTCATATGTCAGTTTAAATGCAAGTTCTACAGAAATTCAGCTTGGACAGATTTGGCCTATACACAAATAAACCTGTTATTAAATGTTCCAGACATCATTATTGCAGTGTTACAACAATGTTTTCCTAACTGAGGCATTAAATACTAAATAGTCTTTCAGCTACTGTTATGGGTCTTTCTCCGTTATTTATTGGTGTCGATTGAAAAGAGCCATGATAAGCCCATTAAGCATAAAACAAAAAGGAAAACCAAATATACATTAAAAAGCACATACCTATTTACCGCAGCATCAATAAAAACTTTAATTAAAATTATATTGGGGATTCATCTAGGAAAACAGGCAAGTTTAATTGTGTTATTAAAATATGTTCCTTACTTTATATGTTTTCATTTAACTGAAATATTAATGTAAGATTAGTAGTTTGTAGAAACTGCCACTGCTGTTCATAAAAGCAAAGAAAATATCTGTTAATATGGATTATCACACCAGTGGAAAACTGAAATAGCTGTAATTGGTGCCCAACACAAACAACATAAATCTTCAGTTGTTGAATTTTGCTACAAGTTACAAAATTAGGAAGAAAAAGGACAGCCTCAATATGCTTCCCTTTATCAGCTTATGCCATACATAGAAACAGTGAAGTAGGCATCACAAACAATCAGTTTTACATAGCTGTTTGCACAATTCATATAGGCATTTGGGCACCCTAAAGCTTAGGCATTCAGCTTGAACAGTCCCTCTTAGGCTGGAGCCGCAGCCTATTGAGCTGAGGTCCTTGGAGAACTGGCACATGGCTGCCCTACCTGGAGGTGACTTGGATCTTGCGGACTCATTGCCGTATATGAGAAAAATAGAGGAATCATGCAGCTATTTTGTCCATCAGTCTCAGTGTAAAACAGGGATATGAGATTGGGCAGAGGGTGAAATGAGGGCCCGCTGGCTCTACAGGCTTAGCTAATATCTAGCTATGCACTTAGTGAATTTGCACAAGGTCAAGTGTGGTCAACAACTAAATGGAAAATTACTGACATGGCAGAGAAGTAAGTTCCAGAAGGGTATCCAACACACCCACCCTGACACATGTGCCCAGCTAATCAGAGATTATAAATTAACAAATTAAGATAAAACCTTTGGATTTGCTTATACTGCTGGAAGAGAGAGCACAGTAAGGGAGGAACCCTGCAGTGCCCAATTGCCAAAGCTAACCGAATGAATAACTCATTGACTATTTCCTAACCTGGCTAATCATTTAGTCACTATAATTTCAGTTGTATGGACACCATGCTTTCCCTGGCAAAAAAATTCTCTGCTTTGACAGCTGATCTGTAACTTGGTTCCTCCACAAGCTGGAGGGTTAGTACCTGAAGTCCAGTTTGTGCAAGTCGTTGGAAATTTCTGGACAATACTTGTGTGTTAGCTGTGGAAGTCTGGGGACCCATTATAAGGCTTCATATTTAATTTAATTTAGCCTAGCAGGTCCATCACACATTCCCTCTAAAAAGAGAGGTTTCCCCCAAGCCAACTGTTCAAAATTCAACATATTTCATAAAAAATCCCATTCACACTATGATAGGCTTTACTGAATGAACTCACAGAGCATTTTCCCTATTTCTCTTTAATTCAACTCTTTTTACATAAATCAAGCAAGAACCTCTCTACTATGACATTTAAATAAATGAGACTACGCCTTCTGCAGCCCACTGTAGAGTAATGGTTATGCATATCACAGTCCATTTTTCTCTTACCGTCAGGGAATCCATCCCAGATCTCCAATCGGTCATAGCGACAGAACGCTCCCCCTGGAGTATTTGAATCAGGTTCTAGCTCAAAGCTTTCAAATTCCAGTATAATCTCCGACATCTTTGGTGCAAAGATAATATAAGTGCATTCAAGGCTATTAGGATATTTTTCAGGGAATCCAGGGGACTTTATGACTCCACTTGATGCCGTAAAGTTTCTGGAACATTCAGGTCCTGTAAAAGAAAGAGAAAAATCACCTGGGTTAACACTGTGCTACTAAGCAAAGTAGTTAGCTGGAAAACAAATTAGGTCGTATTGTCTCTCCAGCAGCAAAGGTGGCTTTTCAATGAAACACCTCATTTTAATCGTTGCATTAATCATTCAGCCAGCTTGTTCCTATTATTGATAGTCAGGTTTTAAAGCACATTTCACATATACTGTCTGATCTCTAATTTTCAATTTGTATGGAACAATATGAAAACTTGTACCAGCTCTAGAAAAAATTATGACAAATACAAAGTCATGTGGGAACAATGAAAGTGTAAGCTGCAGAAATCTCGACAGAGCCCTAGAGAAATAATTATAGCCCCTTCAAGCTCAAATCTTTAAATCTTATGGCTGACAGGCTTTTATTGGTAAAATAGAATTTTTTACAAAAGCGGGTGAGTGAATTCAGTAGAGGGAGTAGTGGTTTCGGATTCCTGGAGCATTGACTCAGTAACTCTGCCAGATGTGACCTATGCCTCCTTGACAAACTAAATGTGAAAGGTAATTCGTACATGTACCAAGGGTGAGTGACTCATTCTGAGTGGTGTTGACACAGGTGCACCAGTAAAATGTTGCTGTTAGTGCAGGCATGATAAACTGTGTGATTAGAGGCAGTGTTGCTAGAAGTCACCTAATGTCAATGTTGACACACCAGCTTTCCCTGATGTCCCCACCATGGCATAATGGGATGCTCCAAACAGTGCTCTTGGCGGAGCACGGAAGTGGCAGTAAAGGTGCAAGGGTATAAAAGGCCATATCCCTGGATTTGCTTTTGTGAATACAGGGGACTAAAACTGGAGTCCCTCTCTTGTTGACAGATCGCATTTCTCCTTTATTTAGGTCCCTCAGGAATCCTCCCTGTGGATCCCACATCTGCAGGTGTGCTCAGAAGTCAGCCGCAGGCACTGCCCACACATCCTCCCACAAGGTCAGCCTAGGTACCCCTCTCTGCCTTTTGACACTCCAAATTTAATGGAAAGTGATTTACAGGATTTGGGGCATTGGTGGATAGCAGCCAACCTGGGAAGTTTGAGTAGGATGGCTCAGATGAAGGTCTTTGGACGTAAGTAGAAGGACACAGGCAACAGAGTCTGGTTGCAACAGGCAGGTCAGTGCTGGAGGATGAGTGTGTGCGAGGTTTCAGTTTGGATGAGGATGCCCAGCATCCTTAAAGACTATAGTCAGGAGCCTTAGAGGATTTCCAATGTTTAACACAGATCATTGAAAGAAAACAGTCTGGCTTGTTGCATATATGAATACTTTTATTTCACCATAGAAAATGTTTTCCTTGTGAATGTGCCAAACATATTACCCCCTACAGATTTGGCCACCTCCCAGTTAAATTCAGCATTCAAGAGAGAGGTCTGAATGAATTTAGTCTGTTCAGGTATTTTTGTCCTTCAACAGACACTGAGAGAAAATGCTTGAGCTATCACATCAATATTCAGAACACTTCATGGCATATTTTGGAAGATGTAAATATTAATGCACACGTAACCTGACCCATTCCAATTTGGGAAATTACATTTTGCCTATAATTAAATCGCCTCCTTACACATTAGTCGGATATTTCTCTTCTGTCCCTGTCATTCCCTTGTCTCCTTGTCATGTACGGGAGGGTTATATTCTGGTTGTTGCTCCTCACTCCGACCAGTAGCTGCTCTTCCAGGATAAAAAAGCTTTGCTATGCCATTCATAGCATAAAGTGCTCTATACTCCTCTTGGAATCCAATAAAAGATGCAATATAAAATGTAAGCCAGGATCATTACTGCTTTATTAGATACAGACAGATCCCGGCTCTGTGAGTGCACAATCGTCAGGCTCCTTACGCTTACACATGGTATCTCAATACCAGCTTGCTTTGTTTTAAACATGTTCAAGTCAATCTGGTGGAAGAAACAAAAGCTGTTTTTGGAAGACCTGCCTCACTAAAATGCCCTCCACAGATTTTGACCCTTTACTGACATTGTGAAGAAGCTCCAGGAGTTAAATAAACACTGAGACTATGAGGAACTCATAGGGTGATCTTCACGGAAAAGTAGCAGAAAAGGTTCTAGCAGAGACCTGACAGAATAGATACTTCTGAGGTGGAGAAACTACATGTGGGCATGTGTATGAAACAGAGGAAGAGATATGAGCTGAAGGAAAGAGAGAGGAAGCAATACAGAGAGCAAAGAAAAAGATGTGACCTTGGAGATAATTTCATTTTGTCTCTGAAGGTGTCACTGAGCCAGAAAATCATTTGCCTTCTTGGTTGACACTGTCTTTTCTTCCAGTTTACACCATAAATTTAGTTGACTAAAGTGAGGAATGTTGAATGTGAACCGTGTAGATCCTCTTCTAGTGAATAGGCCCCTCATCCATCCTAAGATAGGCTGGCTGCCGAATCCAAAACAATGAACATTTCAGATGGGCAATACGGGTTTCATGTTTTAGTCTGGAATTCAACTTCTTCACATTGTTTCTTCATTTCAAATTCTTCAGTGTCTTTGTGGCTAAGGAGCTGAATGAGGAGGAAAGGCAGCTCCTACTCTCAAAGCCCGTACTTCATTTATTGCAGTCATTACATGTGCTGGCTGGTGTCTCCTTACAATTTCCATGGCATGGGGCACTTTAAGCATCAGGTTTAAAATTCAGCTTAGGACACAGGTAGTGTAATGCAGTATCTCTTTTCAAAACCAGGATGATTTGACAGGAATAATGGGCAAAAATATACTGTCTGCTGGAATGCAGCTTAGCCTTCAGCTCAGCACCACAGGACCTTGGGATCATTTTAATACTTCTTATACCTGGGAAATGATGAGCTAAATTGTGAATATGCTAAAACGAAGCATATTAGTCTGGCGTGAGCAACTGAGATTCACCTGCATAACACGGTGAACTGGTCAGCTTTATTTGGTACAGATATTAAAATGTGCATTTGGAATAGCATATACGCATTAATTCAAAAATTAAAAAGGGCTGTGTTCCCACCGCAACTATAAGTTGTATCCTTTGTGTACACACAGCATTTTCTAACAGTGTACTCAGTGGTAACTTTCCTGCCTTAATATACAGTTTACGTGGGATGAACTAGAGTTAAAATTGCTCTGGGAGCCATAATTTTGACTTCTCTGACTTCTGTGTGTGTAAAATCACATTCATAACGCCACCTTAACATGGTTAATGTGTATCATTGAGAGACGTAAATGACCACACAAGGAAATAAACACAACATTCCTGTCAGCTCTGAGTTGCCACTACACTATTAGGAAAGAAATAAAAGCTTTTTTCTTGAAAATGCTCAGTTGCTAAAATAGATGTTTCACAGATCATTCTTTCAGCACTTCTTGTGCTTCAGCCTTGTTCTTTACGGAAGATGGTACTGTATATATAAGCACTGAGAAACTTCATGACACAGTTTCAAGAGTTTAGCCTCCTAAAGACACCAAAACAAATAGAGATATTTTTTCAGGAAAGCTTGGTGTCATTTCGATGCTGAGTTCTTTCAAAAAATGTGACCCTGAAGGTCACCAAAAGAATTTCTGGGAGCCAGGAGTGGATTTACAGACAGGGAAGATGGTGAACAAGAGGTCTATGGCCCCAATTAGCACTGTGCAGAGCAGCAATCACATGCGATAAAAAAGAGACTTCACTACTGTGATTCTCCTCATTAACAGTACAGCTGCCACCAAGCGGGTGTGCTGAACACAGCTGAAAATCTGGCTCTGGTTTAGGTCTGTAAAAGGGTCTTTAACTGATTCTGAAAATGGGGCACTGGCTGGGAGTGGTGTGCATTGGAAATTTGGAGGTTTAAGCTGCTTTTGTGAATATGACCCTAAACATTGATGTGGAAGTCAATATCTCTTTCTATAAAGTTAAGCTTATTGTCTTTTTATATATTATGAGTTTTGGTTCTGTATTCTCCAGGCATGGAATATATGAATTATTTCTCTCCATCCAACTATAGGGAAGGTGTATGGCAAAAAAAAAAGATCTTACTGCCCTTCTAGCTATTGACTCAGCAAGAGAGCTACCAAAGAGGGACTCTCTATAGGTCTGGTTAATCCTGGACTGTTTGTTTCTCTGGGCTTTCTCCATGCCCTATACAGGTATCTGTGCTCACTGGCACTGAACGCCTGGCACAAGCATCCAGCAGGTCATGCCTGTGAACAGTGTGAGTTTCTCCTATAGCTTATCTCCCAGATATGATTTGTGAAAGCAACAGCAACATCATCATCATCTGCTGCCCATGTGTACTCTCGTCCTTTCCAAGCCCACGGCCATCTCTTGGGAATTCAGAGCAGAACACTAACCAAGATAAGTCAAGGACTCAGAAGGTTACAGTGCTGTTAAAGAAGTAACATTGTAAATCACACGGTAATTATTATCGCACACACAAAAAAGGAAGAAAGCTAATGGTTTTAAGATGGTTGAAACAGCTGATGAAGACTATCACATTACACCCAGAGGAGCCAATCCTCAGATGCAGCTGACCCATTGGATTCAAAACGATTTACACCCATTGAATACACGCCCCACCTTGGCATGACAAGGGTAATACAATTTTCTCTTTCAAGCATTTTCATGCATTGCCCCTGTTCCAAGGAATTACGGTGAACTTTTTGATGCAAGCAAAAATCACAGGTCACGAGCGATATAACAATGAATTGTTTCTCACCTCTTTTGAAAACTTCGTAACGGATAGAAAATCCTGCTCCATGTGTCTCATAGTCGGAAACAAATTTAATAAAAAGATATGGTCCTGAAGACACTAAAGGAGGGGGAGCAATTTTTCCACAGTACTTTCCCCATAAGCGTCCTTCAGCATTATCTCCATCAATCACTTCAACATAATCATACCTGGTAGATAAATGGAAGGAAGAAACTTTTAACTTCCAGGAAAGAAGGAGAACTAATTAATTTAGAAACCATAACACAACATAGATAATCAAGAAAAATGCTAGCTTGCTTGGAAAATGCATTATGCTGAAAGATGTAAGCAAAATGAAATAATTAAAATGGACTACATTATGTCTGTAGACATCATCTGGCAACATGGAACTATTAGGAAGAATGGTGTCCATTATGCTTGCAGACAATGTCAGCTAAAGTAACCAATTAACAAAAAAAAAGGAAATCTCATGAGCACAATTCTGTGTTATTAAATTGTGTTCCTTTGTCTGTGTAGTGTTGTTATCAATACATAATGCATGGCATCCTTTTCAAACTGTGAAGTTCTGTTATGAATTCAAAAATGTCTTTTTAGCTGGAACTCTTTATGAACAATACTTTGATTTCCATATGCTGTCCTCCAAACATATGTCCGCAGAATGATAAATAAATCCCTCAACATTAGATTTTGTTCAAAACTCCACCATGTTTCCGAGCAGTGGTAGAAAAATCTGTTATTTTCCTTGTTAGCTGGACAAACAGTTTGGAGCAAATCACAAAATCCACACGTCAGTCACAGCACTTGTTTTTTCTCAGACAAAACCCGTTTCATTACAAATCGTCTTCGCTTAGGTATTTGAATCAAGAAAGGCACACCATAATATTCGTGTTTGTACAGCGTGTGATTACGGAACAGACTGGGCTAAATCCTGCCCTGGTTACTCGCTTCGCTCCTAAGGACTGTGTAAGGAAAAGCATATAACACCGCAATAATGATTGGTAGGAAAACTTTGCCTGAGAGCAAGAGTCATCTTCGGGTGCCTCAGCCCTGCCACCGGAGGTGCCAATACGCGGGGCTTGGCCTGACGGGTTCGTTTCGGAGGGCTGAGGAGAGCCGCGAGCTTGGTGTCCTGAGCCAGCCGGGGAACACAAATGAGCGGAAGAGTCACGGCGCGGCAGAGGCTGCAGGTGCAGAGACAGGGCTGGTTTTTAAGCTTTATCAGCAGACGATTTCACCAGACCCCGGACAGGAAGGGGGAGCAGACACAACCTGTAGAATCAGTCTAGTCCTCTCCGAAAGGCGGTGGCACTGGGAGCCCGGGCTGTGCTCCGGGACTCTTTCAGGCTGCGGCGCGAGGCTTTTCTCTGCCCCCGCGTCTTGGTGCCTCAGCCGCGCTGCCGTTTCATTTAACGGGTTGCTGTTAGCCAGACAATCTCATTTACTTTTCATTATCCTACTACGACTGACGTTAAAATGTTGCCATTAATTTGTTTAGACCTTTATTCTGCCGTTACATTCACTGAAATGTTCCGAGCACATTAATATAAAAGGAAGAGCTAAAAACGACAGGACAATAAAGTGTGTCTGACATTTTTAAAGAGATCAAAGGAAAAAAATGTCTTCATGATGACCAATGTCATTTTTAACAACTCTGCTCCAAACCATCCAGGGCACATTACTTATGTTTACATGAAGTCCCGTGAGACAACTGCAAAGATGATATCACTAGTTAAAGTGGACGGCTTAAGGCTCCTTAAATTGAAAATGACATTACCTCATCAGTTAAAATTGTGTGCCAGCTTTGGTGTATATCAAGTAGAAAATAAAGCTGACACTGATGGAACTGTAAGCATTAACATATGTGAAATACTGTGTTAACTGCATTTCCTCTTATGTATTTGATTTTTCTAGTAGCAATTGCTCAGCTAGTTAGCTTCACTGTCCTGATTCAGACTGGTGGAAATACAAAGTGGAAATGTTAATTTCTGAGATAATTTTACAGATACTTTAAGTAGCCTGCATTTTTTTTTTTAAATAGAGTTTTGTTTTTTCTGTAATTTCTTTGTGATATATGTATAACAGGATTTGAAAGTTGTGAGGAGAGTTGTAAAAAGACCTCGGAATCGTTTTTCTTTGGGGTTTTTTTGTTGTTGTTGTTGTTGTTTTTCATTTAGCAATATCCTGAAGAATACCAGCTCTAAGTTCCTTGCAAAACCTATTGGAAGTACTCAGGAATGCCGGCTGCTAGTTTTTATACTTTAGGGAAAAAATGAATGTTGAAAATTTTTAACAAAACCTTCCTCCGAATAATTAACCGTTCATTAAAGAGAAAGAGTAACCACATAAAACCGCAGCATCTGCGTGACAGTCTTTGCTCTTCTCTCCATGATGACATTATTTCACCAGTTTCCCAGGCACCATTCATTGCTCAAGCCTCAACAGTACATACTTTTTCAAATGAATATCAAGAAGAACCCTATTTCTGAAGTATGATTATTTACCTCATCTATAAAGAAGAAAAAAAAAACAACAAAAGTTTTGAATTCAGCATTTTTATTCTGCTATATTTTAAAAATAAACAATCTTCTATAGCCTTATTAAGTCTTTTGTATACAACCAAAAAAATAATTAACCTGTAAGTAGCAATTATATGGAGTAAATTCGGCAAAAAAAAAAATCAAATTAAATTCTATCACTCTCCTAGGTTTCCTACTTTATAGTGGTAGCCTGCCCACACCTTTCCATTGTCCCTTATAATGACAGAACTGTAATTTATGGTGCTCCTTCTGGCTGCTGTGCAATTGTAAATGACACAATTTGGTTACTAAAAGGCTGTCTTCTAATGGATTTTGCAAGTTATAGGTCATGCAGCCCTGTGGAAGACTGGAGGGTTTTTCTTTTGCTTTGAAAAATTACTGACAGACAGAAAAGAAGTTTAGCTGTAAGACAATACGTACAAAGCATGATTTGAAAAGGGGAAACTTCAGCGATCAGCCCTAGAGACTTCATATTCTAAGGATCGTGCCTTTCACTTGGCAGCTAACAAATGGATTTGGATTCTCCCACACTGGCAGCAACATCTGATATCTGGGCTGCTGTGAGTATCTGTGTTATTTTTTTCTCAGGGAAATGAAATTACTCTGGATTTTACTAGTTCATACTTGGAAACCAATGTCCCGCTGTCATTTTTGCACTTTTCAAAATCCTACCGGAGACCATAGTGTATCACAAACAACTGTTCTTGTAAATAGGAGACAGTACAGTCACAACTTGAAAATGGAGTTGCTGCCAAGGAAGCTCAGAAAGCAGCTTGCATCTCCCTCTGGACTTGGTAGCAGTTCTCCGTAAGTTTGTCAGGAGAAGATGCTGTGCCAGGGATGCAGTTGGCACATTGGCATCCCTGTGAGGAGACTGAACGTGTCACCTCCACAGCGCCCAGACAGTCTTGGCGCGCAGCCCAGAATACTGAGTTTGCAAATTTGGATTTCCCACTTGGCAATTCTTCGCTCAGTTACTGCTGCCAATGGTGTGGCAAATATTTCTTGTAATGTTATAATCCTTTAGGGTTTATGGCACAGAGATGTAAATATAAACATGGCGCTAACCGTTGAGGGTAGTTTCAGGTGAACGACTAGAGCACGAGGTCACGTGCGAAAACAGGAGACGCCTGCCCAGAAGAGGGGGTAATCAGCAGATATGTTCATGGAGCCACTGTGCCACAAGGCAAAAAATCATTCCCTTTTTGCTTGTCTGGGTCTTTCCAGACATCCCATTTTCTGCCCGCACCCCCTGCGGTGCGCGAGGACCAGGCGTGGCTCTCGCGTGGGAGCCTGCTGAAGCGCGCCGCAGAGCTCCCACGCTGCCCCTGCTCCTCCCAGCCCGTGCCTGAGCATGCCATTACTAGATGGTCCTCGTGTGATGGTTCAGTAAAACAACGTCTGGGACAGATTCCCATCGGAAAGATGAGGGAATCTAAGGATTCCTCTACACATATTTGAAGGAACTGCGAAAAACTTGCTCTTTTTTTGGAAAGTGTAAGTTGTGGGTTCGAGGAAAAGGCCAAGCAATACTTACAGAATGAGCACTGGGCAATGAAAAACACAAACAGCTGCAGAATTCAGATTTTGGTGAACTCCAGTTTCTAGTAGGTGCTAACAGTGCTTACGTCTGGTTTCGGTTCTGAACATGCTGGCGACCCCCGAAGTGCACCATAGCACCTTGTACCGCAGAAAATGAAGTGAAAGCGCTGGAAAGCCCTGCCTGCTGCCGAAGCCAGCCGCTCTGCCAAGCTACGCTCCGCTTCTACACATTTTCCTATTATTAGGGCAGTGAGATCTTATGCCTTTTGCCTAAAAAAAACTCCTTCCCAAGACATATGCAGAACTCAGCTGAAATCTAAATATCTGCCATTTTACCTTATGCAACAATCAGTGAAGCATATACAACTACAATTTCCATCTGAATATGCCGTATTTTTCTGCAGCCTACTATAGTAGGCTATGATATGCACCTCTGGGGTGGTTATGAGTATTTTGGTTATTCACCTGTTAGACTGAAAAGATTTTCCACCCCTCTGTTTCTTTTATCACTCTGATTTCACTTCCACCAAGCTGCTAAATCTCTCCCTGACACAAATGATCCACCCTGGTCAGACTATCTTTAGTTCTGAGCACTTGCTTCTTAGTATGTATCTTTCTTTTGCCTTTATTTTATAATTTTTTTTTTTTTTAAATTCCTCGCAAAGCTCCATTTTAGCTGAACAGAAGGCATTGCAAGAGGAAGTCTAAATAAAGAGTTTCGAGCTGTTCTGCACCATGGAGTTGTGCCCCACTAGTGACTGAGGGTCAGCAGTGTGGGACTTAGCGCAGTGATGGTGGCACAAGCCAGTCTGGAGCCCAGAGATAGAAGCTTAAGAACCGCAGGCACTCGAGGGACACCAACCCTCACCCCGCTTTATTAGCAACAGGAAAAGGAAGTACACGCTGTTAAAAATAAAAAATTAAACTGAGCCCCAAATGGGCTGTTTTTCTGCCTGTAACCTCAAGGGTCTGTCGGGTCGGTCTCCACCCGAGCCTCCGTGCAGCCTGACTGCTCGCGGCGGCCTCCTCAGCCCCAGCCTGGCCAGGTGACCTGGCTGGTGGGTGCTGGAGGGGCAGCCCCCTCCTGCGGGCACGGGCCAGCCTCCCCTGGCAGCAAAGTGCCGGTAGCCACACGGGAGGGGATATAACTCCTGACTCACAGGCCTCAAAACACGCCTCGGTGGAGGTGCGAGCACCACGTGGGCCTTGGGGGACCCCGGGCGACTGCTGTGTCTGCAGCCAGCCGCCAGGCCTGAGCGGGGCATGGGTACCCCCTCAGCACCGGGAGGCACGGGAACCGCAGGGAACCGCCGGGTCTTTTGTTTTTTTAGCCCCTTCCCAGTGGGCTTGGTGCCATAGGGTCCTGCGTGGTGTATTCCTGCCTGGCTGATCGCTCCCACCACACACTGCAGTCTTCTCAATGCAGAAGTCTTTCTCCGTCCCCCCAAGTCAACTGTTGGTGTGGACGTCTGTCTTTGACATGATGAGTGAAGTGACCCCTTCCTTCCTTCCTTCCTTCCTTCCTTCCTTCCTTCCTTCCTTCCTTCCTTCCTTCCTTCCTTCCTTCCTTCCTTCCTTCCTTCCTTCCTTCCTTCCTTCCTTCCTTCCTTCCTTCCTTCCTTCCTTCCTTCCTTCCTTCCTTCCTCCCTCCCTCCCTCCCTCCCTCCCTCCCTCTCTCCCTCCCTCCCTCTCTCCCTCCCTCTCTCCCTCCCTCCCTCTCTCTTTCCCTCTTTCTCTCTTTCTCCGCAAGTGCACACGGATACAGTTGAATTAGCACCAGCCAGGCAGCACAAACTCCATGAGAAAGGCGGAGGTGGGAGCGAATGCCCATGGCAGGAGGCTTTTAATCTGGTTTTGCTTGTACTGGATTCATGGTGCGGATGAAGGCCCCTAAGGGAGACAACATATCATCTGAATCCCACAGTTCTCTAAAGTGCTGGATATTTAAATACAAATCGATTAACGATTTGTAATCTACTGAAATCCCTGTCAGTTGGGGGGGGTTTGTTTCCATTGGTGTTTTGTGAGCTGGTGTTTTTGTGGTCTTCACCCAGGGCCAAAATTCACTGAAGTTACTCATACAAAGGTCCTGTCAACCTAAGAGATTTCTGGGAATAAGGCCATTGGGATTTGGCCACTGTTCAGTAATTTACTAATGCCATTAACTGACAGTGGGTCTCCATTAAGAATGAACTAGTGAGGATCTATTTTAGTACAAGACAATGCTGTATTGAAAAAGGGAAAAGATATAACAAAGACATGGATGAAGATCTACGGTTACCCACTGTAACAGTTTGATTGCAACTAATGTTAGCAACAGTTTTATTATTACACCGGTTTCTGGCATCATCTAATGCTTTGGGATTTGCCCTTCCATTTTAAAATTAAGCTTTTAATTCTCTGCTGAACAGAGGAATCTGAAATACAACATACCTTAACCAATAAAAGTTCAAAACCCAGAAGTAATAAAAATAATCGCTACTATTTTAAAATCTGATTATCCTTCATCTTATCACACACTTCTGGTTGTTTGGCTCATGCCTTTTGAATACCTGGGACTGGCAGAACTGAAGATCTGAACTAAATAAGCAAGATTATATCTGCACTTTTATCTATACAGCTCCACTGAGAACAGTAGACAGATCTTTAGCTGCTGCAAATGAGATTAGCCGCTTTATGTCAATGGATCTCAGCCAGTTTACACTGATATATGGCTGAAGAGGGTGCAAGTGGTGACAGAATATTTTGCCTTGTATTTACTTAGTTCTATTCTATTTACACCAAATAAAACCTGGAAAATTCTTCAACAGGAATGTGAACACCAGGATTCACTCCAGGAATGAATGTAACGATGTCATGCAGAAAATGAAGAAGAAGCAGAGGTTGTGGACCAGGTTTTGCCATTTTAGTATTGCAATGTCCTAGGGGAGGTAAAAGCAAAATTCATCTGCTAAGGTCTTCAGCATATCTATCTGCAAAAAACATTTTACCAATGAAAAGATTTGATCTTGAAGTTAGGGTAAACTCCACTGATTTCACTGCTTGCCACATACTGTAATAAATTATAATATAATGATCCCAGTATATAAAATTCAAAACCTCTTCTGGGAAGAAGCATTCAATTCTAAACCTCTTCAGTGAGGAACTTCAGTTCATAACTTTTTGGCATAGAAAAATGCTATCTTTTAGTGGAAAAAGGTTTCTGTCTGTCAAGTAAGACAAATTTACAAATCTATGATGTCCACTTTAAGTGGGGGGTGGAAAGAAACACTTAGCAGTTTAAAGACTTCAGAGACGAAAGAGCTTTCTAGTGTCAAACTGGTGAAGTTTAGTATTTATAGGAATTTCACATGCCTCTAATTACTCTAAACTCAGTTCCCAAGTAAAATATGCCATCTGGAAGATATTAGAGTCATTTACAACTTGTTCACCTCCCTATTTCACTGCAAAATCTTACCTCTTGCCAACTTTCCACTGTTCTTCACAAAATAAAATACAGTCTAATTTTTACTGGTTGTTTCATAGTTACTTTATCTACATTGAGCCAGTAGCTCTTAAGGGCTTAAGAAACTGGAAAAAATTATAATTTTTTAAAAGTAATTTTCTTTTTACTTACTATACCTCAAGCTTTATATTCTTTCATGTGGACATTTCAGGTGTGAGGGTTATGCCTTGACTTAGTTTGGTATTTAGCCATTAATTTGACATGGTTAGATTTGGAAAGATATTCTAGGTGATAAGAGAGAGAAAAAAGACGGCACAAGCGGTCATCTTGCATAAGAGTAGGTTCTTGTAAGCCCCAAAAAATTATTTCCAAAATCTCAATTATACCATTTTGGTTTTGTTTTTATGATCTCCCAAGAGATGCCCATCAATCAGAGGACTTCTCGTTAGTTGAGCAACTTCATCCAAGTATGCCAATCTGTTTATAAGTGAAGCTTTACAAGATACCTCTGAGGTAAAGTTGTCATTCTCATTTTACATATGTGGAGACAGAAGAGAGAGACCGAGTGCCAACAGTCTCCCAGAAATTTTGCAAACAGCAAGGAACAAAGCCTAGATAGCCAGATACTGTGTTTTAAATATAAGACCCCAGTCTACTCCTCCTGAAATAATGTAAAGACTCCTAATGGCTTCTGTGGGTTTCAAATAAAGCTTCTTAACAGAGGTTCAAAACTTGGAAGTTTTCTCAAGCCATAGAATGACTGGAAGAAGGGTCTGCAAAGTCTCAGACAGTCCCACAAATACATTGGTGTGATTTCTGTAGGAGAGCTAGACTAAATTACTCGCATACAGAGACTCATGCATATATACACACACACACTGCTGCAAGGAGACAAACACTAACTGTATGCCTCTATATCCATTAAGCATTATTTTCATGTGCCTAACTAGTTTAATGTTTTGTGGTTGGATTAGTGCTGTTAGCATGTGCTGCTGAATTCACTAAAAAGTCCGCCTAATTGGTAAATTGTAGAAGCTTCAGGTTTGCTTCCTCAAATGCCTAAAGAACAGAGAGAGTTGTATCAAAAGAAGATCAGAATCATTTGTGATTTCTTTTTCTTTCCACGAAAATAGAAAAGGAATGCTTTAAAGTGATGGCAACCTTATAGTACTCCATTTGGGAATTTTGAACTGCTGATTAATTTGTAATTATGCTGGTGGGATCTATGTGGTATATTAATCATAACCTTAGGAACTTGACTCTTGAAAGTATTGGGTAGATGTTAGCTTTTCACAGAAACTGTGAAAGTTCAGAACATAAAATAAGTTCCACACTTTTGAAACTCAAATATTTGTCCCTTGTGGGCTGTCTACAACCTTTCTGAGAAACACCCATAATTAATGAAACTAAAAGAGGCTAAAGGAGAAAGGAAATTGCAGACATACATATCAGCTTTAGAACACAAGTTATGGCAATTTTCCTCCATGGCAACCATGTCCTGAAGCTCTGTAAATGCAGTAAAATGATGGGTATTTTCATTTCTTTCCAGTTAGGAACTATATTAGGAGAGTATTAAGGATGCAATGTTAGGCACTTGGAACTCAATAGTTCTCAATGTTGTTCCCTTTGTTCTGATTTCTGCACCACATTCCCTTTGGGCAGACCATTGGCCAAGTGAAAAATCCGCTGTGGGATTAGTGTCGTCACATACCTAGTCTGTATTGATATAAATGATTGCTATGGGTCTTCCTTGCCTGAAAGTGTGACACATGTAAATGAGTGGATTGATTTTTGCTGAGACTGTGTCTAAAACCTGTATATAGCCACAAAACCAGGCATATGTACAAAGAAGTGGAGTTATTGGAAAAATACAGCTTTGTTGTTGAAACTTTTGTCTTGTCAGTGTTTAAGCAAGTACACGTATTAGAGCTTTTCCTGTGTTTTTTTTAGGGCAGGGATGGGGGCAGACTCTCTTAAGCTACCACCAAGGAAAAAAGAGTTTGAATTACATAAAGAAGATCAAAACTTTCAAGGTTTTTTTGGATTGAAAACGGAGTCCTAAAGTGTATGAAATGTGTGGCTTTAGTAGCTAAATATTCTCATAATGCTGAGAAGAACGTTGGCAGTCTGTTGTAACACTTAAAGATGAAAACCATCCCTCCTTAGTTCTTTCATATAATTAATACAAACTTGGAAAGGCAAAGTGCCTGGCCATAGCATCTAGAAGTGCTTTCTGGCACAAGAGGCACACAAAGCTGAATAAGAAGCATTTGTAGTTCAGAGATCAACCCACTTACAATGTCTGCATGTTTCCTGGCGGGCCGTTATCTCAGCACAAAATAATTTGGTTGTGTACATTGCCACTTTAGCAAACAACCCTTAAGCAGCATGAGTAATACGCATAGCCGGCAACTTTAAAGAAGCCCTGGCTTTGTGAAATCTAAATGATATTTCACAAGACCAGTGCAAGGAACATTTACTCATGGATGGTGCTTTCAAATTTCAGCCTTCTGATCTTAGTAAATGTGGTTGAAGAGCTGCCTGAAAAAATCTCACAGTTCTTCTTCTGTTTTGCAATGGGGACATGTGTATGCACGTATGTGTGCTTGTTTCTGTGTGTATCTTTTATATTCTTTGTACAAAAAAAGACCTGAATCGGTGTAACTATCTCTTTCCATTCATTCTCAAGCAGAGCAGCAGCCTGGGAAACTTTCAGCCTGGGAGATGTGCATTTCAAAACAACTAAAGCAAATTAGAACAGGGAAGTAGAGTGGAAACCTCTATGCAAATTTAACTGTAGTAATTGCTACCAAGCCTTTTCTATTAATTTGTTGTCCAATTTCAGTACAGACATTATGAATAAAACTTCTGTTGATAACTTAACAGGTGTAGTTGGGTTTTGCACACATCAGTGTGTTGATCCAGCATGTTAGTACAGGCCTCCCCATGAGTTTCTGCTCTTGAAATCTACATTAGGAAATTCAATAGCATCCTCAGCATCATTTTCTTAAAAAGTACGTGAATATTTAACATTTATTGCAAACAGATCGCTATTTCTCTTAAACTCAGTTTCATACAGAGTTACAGCACATTGTTTTTGTAATAGAGCTCACAGTTGAACTATACCACTTTGAAACATCAGTATATAAGTTTGTCCCGTTGAGCAATTTTATTACCATTTTATTGTGTGTATCATTGAACTAAAAAGCATATATAACTTCAATGAATGTATTTATATTATGATAAAATATACCATAGTTGTTTAAAGCTGCTAAGCCTGAAGTTAGTTCATTCGTATCTTGTATCACAGAGAGTGTCACAGTATTTATGAGTTTTGTGACCTTATGATTTATATGGGTCTTGAGAAATAACTATGTGTTTAGAATGGAGGAAAACAGTGGCCAATAAACATTCCCAGTAGCCTAAAAACAGGAACAGCTTGTTAGCTGAGGTCAGCCATATGACCCAGCGCCTAGTGAAACTGCATTGTTATAGCTAGAGCGTGGGGCAAACCAGCTATACAAAAAAAACCCACCCCAGTGATCCACCTCTCATAAAAATGTCTTTCTTAGAAAGAGAGGCATGTGATAATGACTTACAGGAAGGAAAATGTGCACAGCAGATCAACATCATCCCTGGTACAAATTTACAGAGTTTAGTGGAGTTGCATCAGGTGTCCATTGGCCTACACTATTTTAAAATGGAAAACTACGTTGAAAACCTGCCAGAACTGATAAGTGTCGGCTAAAGAATTTTGCATAGTTTTCTTCTGGTACTAAGTACTTACCTGTGAAAGCAAGCAGGGTAATGAACATACACACAACACACACACATACACAGCTCGTGGGCTTCAGTAATTGGGACCATACCGCATGCATGCACGCCAGCTCAAATCCCCGGTGGGAGCTGCGCTAATGTCAAGGAAGTATTCATTAGATGGGACCGAGTTTGTCTTCTTTCCACTTCCTTCTCCTCCCTCATCAGTGCAACTTCTTGAGATGTACTCTCTTAAACGTGCTGAGCATTGGGACCTATACTCAGTGAAGGCTAAATCTTGTTTGGAGCTGCATGGCTGTGAGATGGCCCCTGCCTTTCCAATCAGGGCAGTGCAAAACCTAAGTCAGGACTAACCCACACACAGAGGAATTGCTGCTTTTGAGGTCAGCAGTAATGTTCTCCTAGAATCACTCTCTCCCATCCTTGTCCTGGCTGCTTCGACAGCTGTGGTCCAGAAAAACACAGTCTCCAGGAAAGGGCTTTTACTGGGTCTGAGAAAGCATGGGGTAATGGTGTTGATTTGTCTTCTGCATTTCATGGGTCAGGCTTCTGTCCTTGCTTTCTACTCAGGGACAGTATGACATGGAGCTATAATAACGTATTACCTGGTATATCAAGGGGACCTGTAGTAACTCAATGAATTGCAAACATAAATGGTGTTGATACTTCTTTCCTTTTGTTACCCATGAGAGAGTGGTTCTCTAAGTCTTCATTAATCAATTACAATAAATAAGACTTGAAAGGCAATAAACCATTACATGGCTGATGAAAACACCTACTCTGCAATTAAACGGATAAAATCCTGATTTGATGGCTTTTGTTTTGTTTACACTTTTATCACTAACTGATAATTCTAGTCAGGTATCTATTAATGCTTTTATTTCTGTTTGTCTACGTAGTAGTGGTAAGCATACAAGAACAATCTGGGTAAGACTCTGTGGTATTAAGCATTGATTCTTTCCTCTCCTTCACTCACGGCAAGCAGCACACTAACCCAGACAGACAAGCCGTGAAATATATTTGGGCCGGATTCTCTTCTACGTGCAGAGAATCTGAGCGAGATAACGCCATGCTTTCCTCTGCGGTTTAATAATGCAAAAGACAGGCTTTCGCTCACGAGGGAGAACAAGGTTTGTTTGCCTTATGCATTCTTAAAGGTATAAATTGCCCAAAACAGTAGTAGGAAGTCTGGGAAGGAAATGAGATAATGCCCCATCCCTTTCCTCACTTTGAGCCCCCGGAGCTGGCTCACAGAGATGTCTGGCTTGCACAGAAGGACGCAGGGACTCCTTCTGGCAGCGTAGCCTCCATCCTCCTGGCCCGCCCCCCCCCGCCCCGTGCTGTGCCTGAGGCGGTGCGGCTCCCGGCAGGTCGCGGGTGGGCTCCTGGAGCCGTCCCCCCGCTGCCCGCGGTACCGCCAGGCACCGTCCCTTGCAGCGTGGTAACGAAAGGGAAACCTGCGGTTTCGCTCGCTCGGCGCTGAGATACCCAAATAACCACGATCGCACCCGGCTTTGAGCCAGATGATACACGCGCTGAATAAAAGGGTTGGTACCCGGCAGCGGGAGGATCTGTAGCTGGGGGAATCTCAAACTTTTTGTCAAAAGCACTTGGTTTTCTCAAACTGAAACATTATTTTCGTAACTTCTAAATACAAACCCTTCCTGTTTGAACAGCTCGCTTGTTTCGTGCCATCGAGCCTAGGTGTCAGCACGTAGTCCCCTTTAAAATTTTACAGCGTAACATAACCTCATTTTGTTACGATGTAAACATTTCCAAGATACAGGATCCTGTTTTTTATTACGGGGGTGAAACAGTAATAATCCCTTCTTTTTCCTGAAACATGCAGAAAAAGCCTTTAACAAATTAAATGTACACATTCCTCATTAGCTTTAACCTGAATCCGGTCTCGCGGGCACTGTAAAACCAGTCCTTCTTTCTCTCTCTGAACAAAGGGATGTTAAGAGACTAACAGACTATTGCAGAGGCAAAATCCTGCCTGACTCACAGTACCAACACATGTTGAGACGAACAGGTTCCTGAAACAGCTCCAGTGAATTGAATTTTCATGTATTTGGCATATAACAGCCTGTATTTCAGCTTTTCCTCAATTACTGCACATTCTTCCTCCTCAAACAGTTACCATGAAGTGTCCTCTTCCCTGGCATTATTGCCACATGTCTAATGCAGGAACTACACGAGTTAGACAACTTCAAGAAATATTTCAAACCTTTGTCCCTTCCCCCATGAAAATTCCACATGGGAATTCACAAAAGTCAGAACTAGCAGAGGGATAAGAGAGGAACGGATGAAGGATTGTCTCCATTTTCCCCATAGGGATAAGGATCATGGAAGAGCCTCTCATGCCGGCAACAAAAGGGTATATCAGCTGGAAAGAACCTGAGTAAGGTTTATATGCAGCATTATGCTCTGGGAAAATAACAGTATTGCTCGTTAATGGTGCTGCTCAGAGCAGTGATAAACTCTACCAAAAACTGCTATTCTTGCATTTGGAGATGTGATTACAACACAGGGACACATGACTGAACCATTTTTATTTAACAGGCTGAGGTACTAATAATGTCATAGACTCTGTTCAGTGCTGAATGTTCCCACCAGGGACAATAAAACCTATGTCACCACAGCTTTGCCACTAACTGGGTAAGGATTCGGCACCATTACAGATGCCTCAGTCATGTCTTTCACTGCAGAGCGGATGCAGATGTCCAACACGTGGCAGGTTGGAAGCTGGGAGTCATTGTGCTGTTGTGAGAGCCACCGGCCGGGAAGGCAGGAGCGTTGGGAGGGAATGGGGCAGGACTGCCATGCTGCCCAGGGGTTGCCTGTTTAGTCACCTGTAAACTTTCCATGTCATTACAGCTCTGTACTGCTCACACGGTAGCTAACAGGGCCATAGCATCAGGGGATTAAAGAGAGAGTTGAGATCTCATGCTTCAAATGCAAACAAATGTAAGTCTATATGGCCGTCAGTGTGATGGAGCTTAGGCTGTTTAGGGAGATGGGAGATGATGGGAGAAAGTGGGCAGAGACTGGACTGGAAGGCTGAAGGCACAGGCTCTGTTCCTGTGCCATCACTATTCAGTGAAGCCAAGTGACAGCTAACTTCCCTGCGCCTCACTTTCACTGCCTGGAAAATCGGATATTGATATTTCCCTGAAAGAGTTTGAAGGCATTGGATGAACTGAGATGGCTACACTGTCATTAATTTAGTGATTTAATACGTCTTTTGTAAATAGATATATTTAGTTGACAGCTCTTTATTCTTGCTCCTAACCCTTTCAGCACTGATTTAAGATTTTTACCTTTGCAGATGGACAATGAACAAGACAGACAAAAAGTCTCAAAATACTATGTATTTTTTGTGAGCTTGCATTTCAAAATGTTCATTGTGAAATACGGCATTTTGCTACTCTTGCCCCTACATGAAACATTGTTCTACTAAGTACATTATAACAAGCAATAACATTTCTTTATAACTCAGAAATAGTCATGGATGTGCAGAGATTTACAAAATTAATACTCAAAAGTATTAATAAGCCTTCTGCATAAATCCCTAGGTGTGGAAAGAGGCTACCATGTATCCATAAGCTCCTTAAGATGGGTACTTACAAGGAGTCTGAAGAACAAAGGATTTGGGGGACAGTCTGTTTTTAAGCAGAAAATGATTGTCTGACATCTGAGGGACCCAAAATTACTCTGAATTACCCCGTGCTGAGCATCCTGCTGCTCTGGAAAACTGGTTATCTGAGGAATATGTTCTGTTGGGTCATGGCAGGGTGCCCCAGCAGGTTATCCACACTTGTTTCACTCTTGACTAAACATATTGGGGCAAATGGATTCAAAGGATTTCTTCTTTGAGGAGAGGTACAGGAGTACCTGAGCTCAGGTGTGAGAGGTTGGCCACCTTTCCCCCAGACTTCCTAAATGATGATGGTGATTATACTTCAGTCAGTAAAACAGAACAGGAACCAAGGAGATGTGCTACCTCCTTCCTAATCCTGCCAGTATTTTCTATTCGAATCTCAGCTGATTATGCTTTCTCACCCTTTGATAATCAGCATACAATCCAGTAATTGTACTGTGGAGTGGAGCCTTTTCACATAAAGTTATTGCAGAAAATGTCTCATTGCATAAAAGCCTTAGCCAAATTGTACACAGGATAGATTACACACACACCATGAAGCTGTCAAAACATTGTGATTTGATTAATGAGGCTGTTAATTTTCAGACTTGTCTCCCATACAGATCTCGAGCCTCTTCAGTCACATCAAGACTTGTGAGGTTAACGATATTCCCTGCCAGCCTTAGCATGAGTCTGTCACGTAATAAATGACTCTCCCTCTGTTTGCCACATAAGAACTGTTTTAGATACCTGGGGCAACATGAGAGGAAGCGAGCCTATTAGCAAACTCTTCACTATGGCAAGTCATTCTGAATGTGAAATGCCTTTCACGCAGTATGACCAGTGCCCTTTACACCCAGAACTTAAGCTTGCTCCTCTCCAACATGCATTTTGTCTCCTGATGCTTCTAATCCTTAAGGATGCAAGTCCCGCTCACTTCAATTTTGTAGTCCCCGGCCCATCTACCTTAAGCCAACACACTCTGTAAGAAGAAAATCAGGGAGTTGCTATAAGGTAAAGGAAAATGGTTTCATATGAATTGAATCCTAAAAATAGCCCATCCTGTTTTCCTTAATCTGCAATATCTGTGTTATTCTGTAAAAGAATCCTAAAGGCATTAACACAAGTAAGGAAGACAGGATGGTGCAGAGATCTTCTTTTCCCTCGTTTCAGCCCACCCTTCATACACACAGACACAGAGACATGCAAATCCATGATTAGGAGGCACGGTGAAAACTGCTTTTAAGTGTGATCATTAATCATGTGTATATTGATGACATTTTATTTGTATTTCTTTCATTTTAAGCACATCAGTCTTGGCTAACTGGTGCTTTATTAAATCAGTACTATCCGCTACTCATATGATTTAGAAACATGAATTACTCCATAAGCTAGAGAAGTCTAATATTCAGCCAGTCTCATATTCAGGCCATATGCTTCAACTTACAAAAGCTGAGATAAAAATGACAGCATCACGAATTGATATGTACATGACATATTTCGAGAATTAGACTGTACAGCCCTGCTTTTGCTGACATCAGTGAGACTACTCGTGCACAAGGATTTAAAAGCATAGAGGTTGCACACAGAGCTTGGGAGAAAGGTTTTACTGTTCTGCAGTATGACATCAGGTTGGGACAGTATCTATCTTTCTGCAATAAAGCCAACATAAATAACAAGAAAAAAACCTCTTCTTATATGATTTTAATGATTTCAATTGTTGGAAATGCAAAAAAACCTTTTAGCATATGTATGTGAATTAGAAATGCGCAATTCTTAAAGTTGAATCACTTAACAGAATTATAGATAAGCCTTCTTATATTCCCTAAGTGCTTATCAGTCTCACCTAAGGCAGGTTTCTGTTTTTTTGTCAAATTAGTTTTATTTCAGTCAATATTGTTCAAGAACCTATTACAAATCCTCCAGCTTCTATATGATTCAAATACCTTTGAATATTACATTGTTTTATGAAACCATGTTTTCAAATGTTGTCCAAAGTGATGCTGGAAAGCAGAAATACAGTTTCTACATGCAATTTGCACCAGCCTGTCAAAAACAGCATAAAAGGGAGAGAAGAAAACAGGCTACGTGATATGTTTTGTTATTGTTAAAAACAAGAGGGCATCTCACCTAATAATTTAAATAAGATCCTGTTGCCTGACGTTTTTAAAGCCTTTTGATCTCTTTCTTCTGGTTCCCTGGGCTGTGGCTCTGTGTGGTGCAGTAGATGGAAAGCTATGGATTAAATTTCGTGTTGCCTATGCCCCCCTTTACTTTGCCAAAACCCCTGTCAGTGGGCAAAATGAATGTTTGCTTTTATGAAGGCCACTCCACTGGAGATGGTGGTGAACAACGTTTACTAAAGCATTTTAGACACGGGCCAATCTATAAAACTACCAAGTTCAAATTTTCTGTTATTATCAAGGCAATAATTCTTTGGTCCTTTGTTAAAATGATGTACCAATTTGGGTGGTGCAAATCAGGGACTGGGAATTAACCTCCTGTAATCTGATTTTGAAAATGAGTTTAACACACACTGCACCCCCGAAATAGAGGTAATGCATTTGTTTTGCAATTTGCTGCGCTTGGATATAATGCTAGGAAACGACAAATTTTATCTTTCCAGAGCAAAGACAGAAAGAAAGATACGTTATTACCGCTGGTTTAGTGCAAGCGGATAAGCCTGAACAATCTGAAGATAAAAACCTTAGCAGAGTGTTTCGAACTTCAGCCACACATCTAGCTTATGCATTTTCTCACTGAATGCAATGCTACCACATTCATTAACTTTGACACAGAGCGAGATTGGTCAAAAACTTAGAAATATTAAACTATAATAAGAAATTTGTGAAAATAAATATGAAACAGGCATAAGAAATCACAGGTTGGAGCAGACTTTTTCACTGTTGCGACCCAATTAGTTTTGAAAGAGTTCTATGAACCATTACTACAGACCCTTAAATTTCCAGTGGGTCAGATTTAGTGCAGGAGATCGTAAACTGCTTTGTGGCGAACAGCTCAAAGTATTTGCATTCAATTTACATTTAGAATATGTAACACAAGCTGAGAAGAGGCTGGAAAAGTCCTTTCCGAGAGCTCTGCTTTATCTGTACGTAGGCTCATTTGGTTTGGCAGAGGCTTCAGCGGAGCCTGGTGCCCTTCCCCCCGTTCAGAGAGAAATGCTTATTAATTCTTCTCCAAACCAGCTCTGATAGAAAAGCGTCACTTCTAGCCTTGACTGTCTCCCTTGACAGCCTGCTACTTTGCTTAAGTGATCTCACAGTTACAACGTTTTTCATAATATTTAACCTAAATTTTCCTTGCCACAGATTAATCCCACTCCTTCTCTTATCAAGCACGATGGCTTCGCGGCGCGCAGACAGGATTCCTAACGCGAAACAGCGATCCAGGCGAGGGGTCTGTCTTGGAGTACGTGATGTCAAACTGACCTTTGACTCTCACCCTTTAAATACATCTCTTGGCATCCTGTGCAAAAGAAAACAGACACCACTTGTTTCCTAACGATTTTACAACTGGCTCGGGCTAATTAATCAGTCTCCAGCACCCAGGGCTCTGTGCTTACCTGTCTGGAGGAAGTGCAGATCACAGGAGCAAAGCGAGGTTCCTCAGATCTATCGTTCACCAGGTACTTCATTAATTACTGAACAGACAAAGGGAAATCTGTTCACGGTTGCTTTTTCCTTTCTGCTACTGTGCAGCAATCCCATTACCCATTTGGCTGTTTCGTTATATGCAAAAGTAGATTTTGGTTCCACGGCCTATTTCGATTCCTGCCGTAGTTTAGCCAAAGCCAGTGAAATTCCAGTAGGAACAATTTGGCCCACTGTCTTTAAGTATTTAACCATCTGCACAGAAACCACAAAAGAGACGCCCAAACCAAAACCACTCATTTACATAATAAGGATGTGAACCTACTACAGCCATGTGAAACTATCATTTTTCACATGTGCTTGTGAATCTTTTCCCAGGCTTTTGCAGAGGGAGGGGCAATCTGAGGGTTGGGATATATGAAGTGAAGAGAAATGTGTGGGTGGGGAAAAATGAGGGGTTTCATTTTTTTTCCCCTTTTATTCTTTAAGAAGCATGCAGCAATTACCTCTGTGTTTTAAAGAAATGGTAAAAATACCCAGAGGTTATAGATTGATGCTGTTCCTTAATGTTTATACAAATATAAACACACAGCTAAAATAAATACAGAAGTAAATGGAATACACCCACCTCTACAATTACAAAATCACTTTCCCATGGGGAAATTTCATCGTATCCCCATCTGTTAGAATGCGGATTGTGCCATGAACCATTATGGCTTATATCCCTTAATTATTTTGTATCATATGAAATGTAATTGTAGATATTCCACGTATTCATTGCAAATCCTTCATTTTCTTTCGTAAAGCTACCTATGTTCTTGGCCTAGTTCTGTGTTGTGGAAATGAATTCCCAGGGTTAATTAGGTGTAACAGAGTAAGCCACGGTCCCGATCCCACGGTCTCTGCATAAGTTAAATTCTCACAGAGATAATAGAACTTTTACCAGGCTGAGGAAAAAAAAGGGAAAAACATGCCCATGACAGTCGGCCACGCAGCTGAAAGCAGAAGCTCCAAGGGAGCTGCGCAGCGGCCGTCCTGTGCGCAGGACCATGGCAGACACCTTAGCCAACAAGGAACCCAAAAAACCTGCACGCTGCAATCACACTCTCCTCTCTGGCTTTTTGTGAAATTCGGCGGACTTCGGTAGCAGAGGGCATGGCAGCATGCAGGTTCTGCTGGTGGAGCCACATATGCTCAGGAGGAGAAAAGGCGTCACCGACTGAAGAATCTCGGGTATCAAAGAGCAATTTGAAAACAGCAATTTGAAAATATCTACAAGTCCTTCTCATGGAGCTTTTCTGGTCCTGCTTGCAGGACCTGCATGGTGTCCGGGCCGGCTGCTCCGGCTCCACCAAAGTTGAAAACTGCCACGGCTCTATTAATTTACGTGGATGCAATTTAACCTGCTGAGACCTAGCCCAGGGAAAGTCCTCCTTCGTACACCTATAAACATGTAGCAGTGGGTATATTTAATAGCTGCTTTATCCCTTGCAGCTGAGATGCGGTTTCAAGTGTTCTGCCTCCAGTGCAAAATATGGAATTTGTAAACTGTGGTGGTTTGACAAAACTTGCGGAAGACCAGAAATGGCAAACGTCCCTATGCATCCTACGAGCAACCACGCATCCTGCGTCCGAATTTGTACCTCGGACTCCTAAGAGCAAAGGGAATCTACACTCCCAAGCAGTATTCCTAGAAGGAATAGTGCTTGTGATATTACCAGCTGGTGAAAATAACGATTTTGTGATTTTTGACTTGAAAACACGGATTTTGTTATTTTTCTAAGAGTACTATTTCATAACTTTGAACTAATGCCTGTTTTAAAGCTATGCCCATTTTTGCATACTGTATAGATGCTTTGTCCTCTTGGTCAGAAAAGAGGCTTATTATGGCAGACATGAAAATATCATGAAGGTATTTTCATGATGGTTCAGCAGAAAGCCTCAGATCCTCAAATCCAGCGGGCTGATATAACAAAGAAGATAGATAGACAGCCTCTGAATTACAAGGCCCTCCTGCCAGAAAAGAGGTGATGGACTTCTTACACATCATTTGTTACTGGATATTAGATATCCTGTAATAGACTCACGATAAACCACAGCAGATGTTTGGAAAGCACATAATTTGCAATTGATTATACATATATATCACAAATAGATATGGTATAAATAATAGTTGCCCTGTAATCATACTGCTTTTGTGAATCAGAGATTCAACTCTTCAATCAATTGTTGAAATTTTATCACTGATCTTCTACAATAAATATAACTTTGAGGTACTAATACCTCCCAGCTACAGTGACATTTAGGGTACAAATCAAAAAGCTGATCTGTGTCTTCCCTGTGTGCAAGCATGTCTTGCACCCATAAAATGAATTGATCATGCGAGAGCAGTGGCATTTGTGTTACTTGAATTTCACCCGCAATTCATTACTTAGCATGGCACCTATTCGGGTCTATGGATAAGATGTGGTCAGAAAAAGAGAAGGCATTCTGTTCTGCTGTCAGGTAAGGAGGGAAGTCAGTACTGGGTTTGGCCTCCGTGCCTGAATCAGATGGAGCAGAGGAGGAGGCTCAGAGACAGAAACCAAATCCCAAGAGCAGAGTGTCAGGCTGCAAGGGTTTGAAATGAGCTTCCTTGTGCTCCTTGGAAGCTGGAAAAGGAACGGAGGTTTTCTTCTGAAGATTTTGAAAAGAAGAATAGATGCATCATGATCACTTTGGTATTATTCACCCACTTTGACATAATCTTTGTCTCCTTGGTTGGTTTGTTCCTGTCTGCTTTCACATGAACTGAGCAGTATTGAAAATATACAGACATTTCCACACAAAAGAACACAAATATATCATTTGAATGTGAAAGAGGTGCTAAACAGTGCTCTTATTTAAATGATGCCTAAAGCCAAGAGACACGGGGTCTAAGATATATGAGAACAAGACACAAAACCTTCTCTACCATGTTTAAAACCACATTTGTTTAACTACTCCATGTTCAGATTACGTTCAGTATTTTTCCCTAGGCCTGCAGTTGCTGGAACAGACAGAACGTAGCCGACCTTTGGGGTGGGTTTTTGTAAAATAAATAAACTGGATGGCAGAGTATAAAAGTTACAAACCTCTTTAGAATGCCATATGTGAAAATCTTACAAACAGTCCATAAATATCACCTGCTGGGTAGGACTTGTGGAAGCTACTGCAGAATTCTCTGCTAACATCTTCCCCCCTGAAACATTGAACCATCTGGTAATGACAATTTATTCTGTACCTTTCTGTTGGCATGTGCCTATAATTATAAATCATGTTATGACCATCTCCAGTCTGGAAGCAACACCATCCCACGGCCTGGGACCAGAAGCGCTGACACTCTGACTGAAGTGCTGGGGAAGGCTAAAGCACCCATGGTGACACCAGCATGTTTGTCCTCCTGTCTTTGGAGGCAACTTTAATGCCATTATAAGTGAACATTTTACCAAGTGTTGTGATTGCAATTTTTCTTCCAGAATCTAACTTCCTGACGAGGAAGTTCGCATTTGATCCAGTTACCGCTGAAGCAAATGGGTTTTTTCCATTAGCAACGCAGAGCTGGACCAAGTTCAGCTGTGCAGCAGCGGTTTTAAAACTTGGTAACTTGTTTGTGACTATGTCTGCTATAACTAATTATCTGAAATAACAGAGCCATTGACTACTTTAAGGGTTAATTTCTTATTGAGTTAATTTTTAAAATAGATTTACTTTTCAGTTACAGATCTGAAGAAAATCTTTTAGGACCTTATTCCTTTTTACACAGAAAACTTCTAAACTACAAAAATTATGTCTTTTTATTTTAACAAATTAGGTTTAAATATTCACTCCTTGGCTGGCTTTTATCCTGGGAGTGAATTTTTATGGCTGATATTTAAATCCTTGAAAGTAGGGCCTTATAACAGAATCTCTGACATGTTTTAAACCACTGTGCAACAGTCCTGGCTGGCACTGCTCTCGTTAGCACTCTTTTTAATCTACTGTTTGAATGTACTGCTGAAGAAATACTTCAGATTTTAGTGGACAGAATAGTTGTGGATCCTAAATGTCTTGCCATGAGAAATGGAATTAAGAACAGTACATACGGTTAATAGCTTTATTATTATGAACAGGCACAAAGGCTGACATTTGAAAGTCATTATCCTCTTGCACAAGCTGGTACAATTATACTTTTAATCAAGAATTTCTACTTCTTTTGTTACTTCCTGCCTTTCCAAGTTCCTGTGATATACAGTTCCCATTTTGGCCTCATCCTGTTTTGCCCTTCTTCTTGTATGTTAAGGAGTCTAGCTCTACTGTAGGCTAGCATTTTTCAAATGCAGCAGCATACAATAAACAGGAAAGATTCCCTTAGAGACACTGTTGTTTTTAGCTGATCAAAAGGCCATTCTGGCATCCGCTTCTTGCTCAATAAAAATATTATTTAAGGAAAAAGAGAAACAACTCTAGATTAGCATTACATCCTTAGCTTGGCTAAAGACTCAGCAAAAGAAAATGCTGGCATCGTTACTGCTTAACCTATTGCTGCTTAAGTCCACCCTATTTTATCTGCATAAAGTAGAGACAAGAAATCAGTTTGTAAGTGAAAATGCAGTGTCCTCTATTTTTGCTGAATTTTTAACTACAGAACTACTTACTACAATTTAGCAAAACATCAGAAACCTAAGGATACTGCCCTGACAATCTGCCAGGAGTCTATGAACTGCATCTGATTTGCGTGTTTCAAGACTGTGGGAGTTTTGCAGCAACAGGAACTTCAGGATTTGGGCTTCATAACTTGGTCTAAGACACAGTCATTACTTTGACCCCGATTAAGAAAAAGTTTTGAGCTCAGACCTAAAAGGATGCATATGAACAGTCTCTGAACAGAAGCATTTCATAGTGGCTCATCATCCACGTGGTGTGGTCTGCAGTGATTACAAATCTTAGCGTGCGATACTCCATCTTAATAGAAACAGTCTTGTTCATGTGTTGAGGCAGGAATATTTGGGCCTTAATTCAGTCACGTTACTAAGCATGTGCCTAATTGTAAGCACCTGTTGGCTACATTAAATAAAGCGGGGTTCAAGCATGTGTTAAACAGGGCTGAGTGTGTGCCGAGAGAAGAATGAGGAAGCTCAAGTGAATGAGTTGCGTTTGCTGCATTAGGCAGTCTATGTTGTGTCCGCTTACATTCTGGTATTTTTCTTTCCATTGCCTTCCACTTCAGGGACGGTGCTCATATCTTTATGTCCTACCAAGTATGTCTGCTGCAGAAGATCTCTAACTGCCAACCAGTGTGCTCCTGCAGTGCATGGGCTCTGCAGAGGTGACTTTGAACGCCACAGACCAGTGAGCACAGGTCTGTCAGCCCGCCCCAGTGAGATTCAAAGAGGCTCTGAGCCAAGCTGCAGAAGCTGCAGGTAACACTGCCCAAGCACATGCAGTTTTACACTGTAAGTACATCAACAAGTCATATATTTTAAGACAACAGCTTCAGTTCTTGAAGAAAGTGTTTACTTCTATATGAACAGAATAAAGGTCTTGTGCACATTTTCTGTTTTCATTTTCATTTGTAACCCACTTATACTGCTTGTTGTGCATTAAGCCTGTGACGTGGCAAGCAATTTCCAATCAACTGCAAGATTTTTTTTATCTTGTTGTCATGGGTGATATTGTACCAATCCTGGCAATCAGCTCTGTGTCCACCATGACAGAAATGAGCTTCTGCAGCTATCTAAGTCTGCCAGCTTTCCTGTCCACTCAGGCAGCCATTTCTGAGGACTTTGGGTGCAATCTATTTCGCCTTACAGTAGCTGTCTAAAGCCCAGGGAGATACGCTGAGATAGTTATCCCTTGGTAGTCTGGGGAGAGAAATGGGAGCACCTTGAAAGAACGATGTATCTTGGTGCTCAGTCTTACAGTGGAATATATTTTTGCTGGAGGTATCTCCCTCCCCATAAGCCACAGAGGAAGAGCAGATACCCAGTTTAGAGGAGACATCCAGCTTTTGGAAGGATCGATTAGGTGAAATTGGGTGCTCTTCCTGCACTTTCTCACCTTTTTTCTCATAATCGTTTCTAAATGACACTTGCTTATCATTCCTGCTTATGCCTTGCACTTCCAGCTACACAGCAAATGCCGCAGCAAATACACTGTGTTTATTTCCTACACACATGCCAACACTGCTTTCTGCTACATGTTCCCTCCACATCGTAATAAATACTGTGCACTGCTTCTTTTGCCAGGGAGAAACCTCTTTGGTGGATCACTCTCTCTCAACTGTTTAAAAGGACATTATTAAGCTCAGTTCTGAAAGAATGAGGAAGAGAGAAAATTGCAAAGGGAAAGACAAGCAGGAAAGTTTTAGACATTAGCTGCAATCTTCTGAAATTTAAGTTGGAAATGCAGTTACAAGGGTAGATGAGAAAGGTGTAATGTTGGGGACAAAGATAAATTTAGCTTGTAAATTCGGCTTCTGGCTCTAACTTCCATGTGTGTATCATGCAGTTACTAGACACCTGTGCTTGGGACTTGAAACTTGGCTGGTTGTTGCAGCCACGTGGTCTAAAATGGCATAGTAGGACTTTGATCTAATGCTGTGACCTAATCTTGCAGGAAGGACAACCCTGGCCCTGACACTCTAGGTCTGTGTGAGCTAGCGATTTTTGTGGGTGAACACGCAGCAAGTTCGGAGAGTTCAAAAGTGAGGGTAGCTGCTCTTGCGGACGGAGCCAACAAAGGCAGGCGCTTGGCAAATACGACCGATTCCTGCCTCTCTTATCTTTGACGTGCTGCCACAGCTTTACAAACACCTTTCAAAGGAAACATGTTGCAGTCAGGGTGTGCTTCCACTGGGGTTGGCTCAGCAGGGTGCTGAAGTGGTCGTGCACGTAAGCACGGAGGACGCCGGGCAGTCCCAGAGGAGCACGTACTTTGCGCGCATCAAAGGAAGCTGAAACCCAGGAGCTGGCCCACAAAGCATGTGTTCCCGCTGTTTGCAGCCTGCAAAAAGGCAACAAAGCACTCCGGGACGACTGAGGTACAGATGTGGGAGCTCTGGTTCATGAGAGAGGACTCCAGAACCAGTCTTTCAGACAGCAGCTACGGAGGTGTTTAGAGTCCGATTTACTGCAGATTGTCTGTTTGTTGTTTGGCTGTTGCGTGTGATCAAAATGGGTCACCCCTGCCAAGGCAGGCAAATGCAATTCTGTCAAACAGCATCTAAGTGCTTCCTTTGCTAAGTGGAAACAATTGCTTCTCCTCACTTGGCAGACTCCTCTTTAGGTTCCTTAGGTGGCACTGACACAGTTCACGGATCAAGTATGCCAGTGCTGCTAATAGTGAAGAAATATCTGGAAGGAAATGTAGGAATGGGCTTTTTTCCCACAGTAAAATTTCAACTTCCACTAGAAAGAAATATGCAATAATGTTACCATCTGTGTCACTTTATTCAGGCCAGATCCACATTACAGCTAGAACAGTGTTCCCATGCTGAAACACTGCATCATTATTAGCAATTACCAACATAACTCCATTATTAGCAATGGGATGTCTACAGCCAGTTCGCATCGTCTGTGCTGCTTTTATTTATTTTGGAGAAACAATGAACATAAAATGTCTCTGCTGGACTCTGACATGGTGTGTACAAAGGCAGACGTCTGTTGCAATCTTGGGGGTGGACAGGGAGGAGGTGACGGAGGGAACTGCTCAGCCACTGAAAGCTACTTTCATCAGTGTTTCCTTTGGCAAAAACTGCTCTAAAAATGCTAGGGGAAAGGGTGGAGGGAGGTGAGGAGGAGGGGAAAAGAGGGAGACAAAAAAAGCCTAGGATGAAAAATGTTTTTCTTACTGCAGTCAGTTCAGAAGCTTTTTTTGACAGATAATTGCTAATTATTTGAGAGATGGACGTTTTTTCTGCAGATAACCGCCTCTCATGCCTTAAAACCCTGTAGAGTTAGGCTGGAATAGCCTTTAACACCTACTTTAAAAAACCCTAAGAACCAGCAGACAGCAAATCATCTATTTAACACTTGGGAAAAACAGATACACTGCAAAAAAATATTAAACTCTGTCCAAAAACAGATGGTTCAAGAGCGTATTTTTACAGCACCTTTTAACTTAGACACCAATTCAGTTTTCTGGTTACTGGGTCAGTTTGCTTAATGGCTGCATCAAACACAGGGCGATGCACGAGTGAAGTCCTCGGCTCAGTGACCAGGGTATGAGATCTGCTCTAACGTCTGAGCGCACAGTTGTGACTGCTTCTCTTCAGAATTCACCAAGAATGCACATTAAAAGAGGCTGCAGGGTAAAAAACTACAGCTGCCTGACAGACAGGCAGCAATCTCATTTTACACAACTCTTGTCTGTACTCTGCTGAAATCAAAACAACAGGCTGATTCATAACTTCCAAATTATCCATGCAAGAAAAGTGGATTTTCCTCTGCTATAATGAGTGTAGGAACCTCCATCCTCAGCTCTGCACTGAGGAAACAGTCCGCAATCTGCGCCCTCGCTGCAGCCGATCCAGACCATACGCACTAAAACAGGCTTTAACTTGTGTTAACACACTGTTAACCAGTGCTCTTGATATGGTCCTTAACGGACAGCTTATTTTTGATCCTTTTCTCCAGGTCTCAGTCTGGGGCCCGGATACTCTGGGAGGGTTTGCCATGCTGGCTGCGGCCACGACCGCCTGCTCTCGCCATGGACTCTGGCGGGCGCACAGCGGGAGCTCCCCAGGACAGGGTGGAAACTGCCAGATGCCTGCAGCCTTGGTGAACTTGGGGCAAAACTTACCTGCACCGGGACCAAAGATAGCTATTTTGGTCCTAAGTCCTTCCTGTCCTGAGCCCTGATTCTGAGGCGGCTCACCCTCATGCTCTTTTTTTAAAAAGGTCTTTCCCGGGCTTAGCTGAGATGGCAGACCATGACCCAGCGGGGCCCTGCAGCCAACATGTAGGGACATGCTTGTGGACCTACCCTGCAGCCCTCCTCCTAGGGTGGGTCAACCCTACATGATATTTCCATGTATTTTAAAATGGAAGAACAGAAGGGCACCTTCTTTTCGATAAAAGCATGAAAACTAAAGTTTTGAAATGAATAAGGAGAGCTGGTGAGAAACTAGTATATATAACTTGAGCAGAAAGGCTGGGATAGGCTGTGAAATAAAGGTTCTGAAACATCCTAACTAGGTCTTCTTCGGTTTTATGGAAATATTTGGTTTTACATGGATTGATTAATTTTAACTTTTGTATTATATAAAATGCAATTCCTTTGAGTAGCAAGTTGGACAAGATGATTTCCTGAGGTCCCTTCCAACCCAATTGATCCTGTGATAGAATGAAGCAAATTTAATACAGCTAAGTAAAATTTTGTTTTAATATAAGACTCAAAGAAAAATAATCAAATTAAAAAGATGTTTCAACATTTTATGATCAAAAATTGAACAAAATTTGCACCAAAAAATGATTTGAATGCTGCCACTCTGCTTTCTGGGGGGAAGAGAACTGGGTGGTTTGAATTTAAGCCATTCCATGGCAATTGGCCTCAGAGCCAGACAATGTCCTTTGCCTGGTTTATATGCTACATGGTTACAATAAGACTTCCTAATATGATTTAAACTAGTTTTTCTCATCAAAAATATTTTTTCTACAAAAGTCTTCAACTAGTAGCAAACTGTGTTGAATTTTTCAGCGCAGTTCCCACACAAGCAAAACCCACCAGCCCTCTAAGTAATGCTTTTGCTGATGCTGGGACTCAACCCATCTGGAAAATTCTTGTAGTACTTTTCTGGCAAAAGCCGTATAAGATCATACTTTACTAAAAATGCACTTTCCCTCCAGGTTCCTTAGTGGCGATACAGAAAAAAAGGTGTTCCTTGGGATACAATAAATAAGCACGTGCATGCGTATATGTGCAGATGTGTGAGATTTCTCCAGCACAGAAACATTCAGTTGAGGTTACAGCAGTGACAGTTCCATTATAATCCCATTTTCACGTGCTTGGAGCTTTCTGAGCTGTATTATTTTGTCACAGAGGTTTACATTTGGCCCCTAGCTCATAGGCGATATGTTTTTGAGGTTTCACAAATTTTATCAATCCATTTTTGAGTTACCAAGAGGGTAAAGAAATGCTTTTCCTGCCTCTTAGATTCTTGTAGCCCTGTTATGGCATTGATTTTTACACGGAATTCTCTGCAGAGTTTAATAGCAATCAGCAGCCTGATGTGCCTTAATGACTTCCTCTGTGCGTTCAAAAAATGGCTAAACTTGACAAGTTGAAACCTTCCAAGGGGCCAGCACTCATTGAGTAATAGCTCCAAGGTCAGTTTGGGATTATTATTTTAAAGTAATAATAGAACAAAGACATTAAGATTTCCTTGAGTTTATAAAAATGTTTTGAAAATTAGTTTTGTCTTCAGAACAGCCCCTCAGTTTAGAGCTATCTGGCCACTTCTCAGCTTGTGCACATCAGGTTAGACCCACTGCAGTTATCGTAACAGCAGCAGGGAAGGATCCAAACCGTAAAGGAAATACAAAGTAGTCACAATTTCACTAACTTCACTAGAAACACACAGACATAAAACTGGTATAGTTAGGTAGAGGATAGGACCCTTAATGTCAATGATGTTAGCTATTTTGCACAGTATTTTTGTGTAATATTTGAAAGAGAACAATTCCCTGGAAATGTAAGCCTGCACAACGTGTAGAAGAACATGGCATAAGAAGGTTTTTTCTGTGCCAGTCCAGCTCATTTATCTCCACCACGCCTGCCAGGGGATAGCAGTGGGACAGTGTAAGGATCTTGCAGCAGCCAGTGTGATCTTTGTCCCAAATATGCCAGTAATTTGCACATCAGGGTCTTCCTGAGCCAAAAGTCATGTCCTTGTGTTTAATGGCTTTCAAACAATTTTCTTCTCATTGGTGTAAGTCGGCTTTGAAGCCAAACATTTAGACTCCATAACAATGGGACCCCTAATGCTATTTTATGTGTACTGAGAGAAAAGGCTGGTAAACTCAGAGTTTGGTTTTTTTTGCTGGGATGAATTTTGCTTTCTGAAAGTTTTGATCATGCAGTGAGGGGTGAAGAAACATAGCCAAGCAGTCAAATCAATATAAATTAATACTTCCATTTCCTTTTGATTCTATTTTCCTTCTATAAGTTTATCACTTGAGCGGGAGTTTCAAGGCTGTGACTGAGAACAGAAACAGCATCAGGAAGTTGGGGTTTTAGCAAGAACCCAACATTACCAGCTGTCATGGTTTTTGTCATGAGTATCATGAAATTTGGTTGCAGGTTTTAAAGCATCAGCTGCTGATAACATACTATTGCCAAACTTCTCATTTAAGGCGGAGGAATTTTCTGGCTATTATTATCACCGAGGAAATTCCCCAAAATATATTAGATGGAAAATGAAAAAGAAATCAACAGTACTTTTTGAGATACAAGGATTTTTATAAAGTTTCACAAATTTTGAGGCCTGACTTACGATGTCCAAAACTTCGAGTGGACAATATTGAGAAAGCAAGCTACTGTGTTTTACTCAGGAGGGTGTGAGCTTTCACATCACCTACAGAGAGGAGATGGGGAAGGATGAGGCATCAGGTGGAACAAGCAAACCACAAAACAGCCTGAAATGTTCCGAAAGGAGGTTAAGAAACAAGGTTGATGACCCAGCACAGTCCTTCATGCATTACGTGTACTCTAACAACAGAAATGGGGGTGTTTTTTAATTTTATTTTATCATTGTTCTAGCAGTACGAATGCATTTGAAAACTCATGGGCCTCTTTTCTCCCCTACACGCACTGTGTGCACTGGAAGGAAAGTAATGTCCAAACTGAGAAAAATTCTACGCCATACACTGGTACCAGAAAAGTGCTCTTCAAAAAAAGATTTTCTGGAGTCTAAACCAACGTTTTTTTCAGTAGGGAGAAATTTTGCCATTGACTTGAAAGAAGCCAGAATTTTACCTTCTGTGCAGGGATGAGGAATGCTCCCCCCATAGCAGGCAGAGCAGGCCCAAAATCTTTGTGTCATCTGCTTCCACAATAACAGCTTTATAGAAGTAAGTTAAGAATGAATAACTTAACAGCTACCCAAGGCGGCTCTAAAGTGCTGCTTTCCCTCGCTGCACATGAGAAGACAGCCATTAGTGTTGCTGCTGCTAGGTTCACTGCTCCTCGGGGGACGCTGCGTTTGCAGAATGGCCTGGTTTTGTACTGGCAGTATGCACACATTTGAAATTGCTTGCATTTGGATGCTGTTTGGTGCTCAGTTTTGAGTTAGTGCCGTGTCTGTTATAGATTCTTCTCATCAAGGATAATGTGTCTCCTGTGAGCATGAGTCCTATTCTTTGTTTTTGTTTGGATAGCACTTCTCTGAAAGCCAAAATATTGCCACACGCATTTTTACACAGCAGTATATTGTTAAAAAAAAATTAACAGCCAGAAGAAGAACAAATACAAACTAATGGCAAATAACTGTTACATTGCACTACATTTCCACCCAGCAGTCTCCAAGGACTTCACAAACACTAAGAAGTGCATCCTCAGATATTTGCAAACCAGAGAAATACTATCCTCTCTAAGGAAACTGAGGCACAAAGATGGCGATTGACTGGCCCAAGATCAAGCAGTCTGAGAGCGTTAGCACTGTAAACAGCCACAGTGCCCTAGCACCCACTCCTGTGTGCTGCTTTAAAGATGTTAGTGGAAAGAAAGGTTTGTACACATGACAAAAGGACTTTGGTCTTTATTCCACCTACTTTTAACAAGCTCCTACCCATCCTGCATGAGTACTGAAGCCTGATCTTGCTGAATGGCAAAACTTTAACTGACTTCACTCTGAGTTAATGCTGTTTTAGCTACAATATTGGCCTTTCTTCTGAGAGTTTCTAGGGAACTGTAGAAATGTAATCAGCTCCTCACTCAGCTGATATAAATCACTGGTGCTCCACTCACTTCAGTAGAATGATCTTTGGACAAATTAGAATATTGCCCATGAAAAACAGCTTCCTTTCTTTACATTTTTAAAGGAAAATTATCAGATGAGAAAGAGATGAAGCTGCGATGTGTCAAGGAAGGATATATTTTCCTTTCTATGCTGAGCATATGGGCACATACCAAAGTTACGTGGTGATCAGACGTTTATTTTCAGAGCACTCAGAGTTTGATTTCAGAGCATCAGCTGAGCTGTGGTTACACCTGTGAGCATGTTTTTACTTTGTAATGTCAGGGGTGGGAGGAGGAATAACTAAGAAAAGGGATAAACTACCTTGCACGTCATATGGAATATCATGGGGCGAGAGTGTGCATATGGACAATTTCCATGGAGTAAGCGAGGTGCTTGAAGGTCACACCACAGTAATTTATCTAGCTGCCTACTGAGGCAAGTTCAAAAAAAACCTTCCTGGAACGCATAAGTTACATCAGGCAGAGGAACTGCTTAGCTTAGACACTTTGCCTAAGCTTTTGGTTGAAGAGGAAAAGCTGGGAGAAAATGGACGTGTCAGTATGAGGAGGTCAATATGCACATAGAGAGAGAGAGATATGTGTGTATATTGCAATTTGCAACTTGCAACCATTAAGGCAATCTAATTAATTTTTGCTAACAAATTTAGCTAATACAGTGTCCAAAAACCTCTACTAGCATTTGTGACTAGTTATGCAACGCAGAAGTAAACCTATACATTGTTTTTACAACCATTTTAGCTATACCAGCTTAGAAAGCATTATAGATAAAGCAGTACAATCCCCACTACAAACAGCTGACACTAACAATGTTTATTTCTTCAAAAGTACTGACATAAGACATCTTTATACTAGAATACATGTATTCCCCAGTGTGTGTTGAATTGTTTTAACTATACACAAAACCTTAATTGAAATCATTAAATGAGTACAAAAATCGGTGTGTCAAGACTAGGCTTTAGAAGACAAAGATTCAAGTCTCAAGGACTACGCAGGTACGGTTAATTAAAAAGTGTAAAAATGTGCAAAGTAAAAATGTAATAGCCAGTAGAGGAAGCCTAATTGCCTGGGAAATGTGAGACTGGCTCTTGGAAGAAAGTTTTAAGTTTACTTTGAGGGACAGCTATTTGTGTGGGAAAGGCTGAAGAGCACTGGCTTTTTGAATAATGACATGCTATGATGGAAAGAATGAGAAGCACTATTAGCTACACTGTTCAAGAGTAATAAGGAACTTGAAAATGATGTCAGAGAAATGAGATAAAGAAGACTATTATACTGTTTGAAGGCCATCATCTAGTATAGCTGTGGAGGAGAAATGAAAATGGAGACCAGTAAGGAACATAATACGATATGCTTATGGTATTTTGTGCTTGAGCTATTGGTGCAACACTATTGGCATCAGTGGAGCTGTCTTTGCTTGCTTCGCAGCTCAATGTGGTCCTGTATCAATTTTATATACCTACATTATATAGCGTATGTGCTATTGAAGCACAACAGAAAATTTTTGAAATGTATTAGAATGTTAGACTATGTAGAGTGGTCAAAATGTGTACCTGCTTTAACTGCTTGCCATCTGAAATACAAGGAGATGAACTTAAATTGTCTGCTATAAATGCATGTAAAGAAGTTTTGGATTTAAGCCCAGATATGAATATACAAATAGATAAAGTTTATAGAATTGTGACACAAACTCTCAGGGGTTTTGTGGGAATGTCAAAAAACACTCAGCAATCAGAACATATACCTGCCATGTTAATACATCTTATGCCTCTGTCTCCAACACAGATTATGGAGATGGCTGTGAAACAGAAAAAAAGAGCTTTTATTTAAGAGCTACCTTTGCATATTTTTCCAGACTTAACTAAAGCTACTCAAACGGAGCGACAGCCTAGGATTTCCTCTAAGAAGGGTTTTTAGCATGAGGGATGTAAGCCTCGCATTTTGCATCTGGCAAAGTAGAATGATCGCTATGGAAATAGGCAGCATAGCCTACGTTTCTGCATGGTGATCAAGCTAAAGCTTTTCTAAATTGCTGATCTGCTTCCCTTGTTACAGATGAATACATGAGAGGAAAGTCGGTAGAAGTTGTCTGGCTTAATGACAGATTGGCACAAGATCCTAAAAAAAGGCAAACTTTGGTTCTTACCCTTGCACTTAGCAACTTGTCCCAAACCTTCACTATTATGAGCTAAGATTCAGGCGGAGAAATGATAACTTATTTATCGTGATTTATGAATTGAGGGGACAAAAAAGAACGAAGCTGAATTTTCTACTGTATCGTAAATTACTCTGCAAGCATCTGAAATCTATTGTTATAAAAAGTAACTATTCATTTGTGTAGTGCCATAGATGTATGTCCTAGCTATTATCTGCACAAGTGAGTCTGTTGTTTTCATTGACTTCAGCAGGACTGTTTATGTGCGTAAGATGAGCAAAACTTTGGCTGTGAGGGAGCATTTCTCAAAGCCTGAGGCAGAATAATCACATGGGTGTGAACAGAACTCCATTTTTCTTTAGGTTACCAGCTTCTAACTTAAGAAGGAATGTTGTAAAAAAAAAAAAAAAGAAAAGGGACTACCTGTATCTTCTTTTCCAACATGAAAAGCAGTGGGGCATGGCCCCAGCGCAGGGCTGAGCTGTGAGTGCAGCGTGTGCCTGCCCTGCAGTGGGGTGCTCCAAGCCCTCTCCCACCCCACAGCTCTGATGGACTGTGTCTTCACATGGGGGCACGGAGCAGCCCACGGTGCAAATGTGCAGTGGAGCCCAAGCTGCTGGGAGCGTAAGGAAGGGATCAACCCAGGCTCTCATTCACTGTGAGGCTTGGCTGGTCTGTATTTAGGGGAGACATGGGGCATGTGGCCACTGCAGCTCCACATCAGCATGGAAGGGAGCAGACAACCGCCCAGTTTCTCCTGTAGAACAGCAGGTTATTGTGCTTCTGGGATGTGCATAGTTTCTTCTGGAAGAAATCAGCACGTCAAACACGTGTCTCTTCCACATATGGAGATATTTTGTCAATGGTCCTTCTGAGCCACCTAATTCTTTGGTTTATAGCATTACATAAAATACTTGTAATGCTATTAACATGCAAGATGCATCTAAATATGCACAATCCTTTTCTGTTTAAATGAATTATTATAAAGCTCACACAGTTCACAACCCAGCTTTGTGGACCAGAGTTTCATAGTACCTTATGTGTGAGAAAAAATCAGAAATGTGATTTTTTTAGGTTACATTTTTAAAAAGCTTTGATATTACACATGAAAATCAATTTCCTCCATGGAAGTTTAAGACTTGGGAAGGGGGTTACTCTCACATTTTTGTGAATTCCTACAGAAAAACAAATGACCTATGCTCTCCAAAAGTTGGCAGGTGACTTATTAAACTTCTCTCAAATCTGCTTCAGGAAGTTCATTAAAACTCTATTTGGAAATGGCCAGGTGCTTGCTTCCCACAGTGCAAGAGGGAAATCTGTCACCCTGTTTAAAAAATTGTTTGGTTACTTGGGATAAAGAAATAATCATTATACCAAGCTGTGTGGTTTTGTGATGGAAAACTGTGGCTTGGTGAGAAAAGTACCAAGGTCAATGCAATGAAAGACCAACAGTGAACTCAGACCTGATTTCAGAAGTCAGCAGTGGATGGAGGCCAGGACAACGAAGTCTTTTCTGTGGTTAACTTGAAAACACTTTTTAAGATTCTGGGTAGAAATAACTCTCTAGCTTGAGAGAGTTTTTAGCTTGAAAAAATATCATTAGAAAAGATTTTTATATGTTTTATGAGGATCGCTAAGGCTGACAAAATTACCTTGTTTGACACTGGATCCTGACCTAAATACTATGGCCAAATCAACTAACAGGAAAATAGTAGTGCTAAGGCTTTTCCATTCTTTATTCTGCCAAACCATTGCCTCTTGCAATCAGGATTGATTACAAACACCCAATTAAGAGGCATTTGGAACATGATCTGAACACTAATCCTGTCTCTTTTTCTCTTTATACCTAATTATCAGCCTTAAGATGGGTATTAGCGCTTTAATTAGTAGATTTACTTTAGGAACTTCTACATAAACTAAGAAATCTACTATATGCATAAATGTGTGTATATATGCACAGTCTTAAAGAGGTGCATGTAACATGTATGCCTATATCCCAGTAGTTCTGTGTGATATAGAAATCTAGACACATACATGTGAGTGCATGTATATCCTGTTTTCAGACATAATTTCATTCTTTGGAAATACTACAAAAGAAAATAATTGAATTTGGTTTTACACCAGCTGTATAAAAATCTCTCTATCAATCATAATTATCAAGTTATGATCCAATGTTATAGCTTTCAATGAGCTATAATTAAGAAACTAATTTTCAGCAACACATAGGTTTTTGTATTAATTATATTAGCACAGAAAAGGAGGGAGGAGAGGAGAGCAGGGTGGAGTTGACTGAAAACATACTGAGTGTTTCATGGGACTAATGCAAATGACGCTGGATTTCAATTTAGAAAGGACAGCCCTCTGTTCTGAATTTGTCTATCTCTGTCCACAGAAATGGTGAAGGATTAGGCTCATGGGAATCCAAATATGACCCTCAGCTTTTCTGTCTGAAGGGCATCTGGTTGTAGCACATCAAGACGGAATTCTCCCCACAGTTCACTTAACTGTCTGGATTAATAGAAGCACTTACATATGATTGTTATTATAATTTTAGTGCGCTACTGTACAGAAACCCAACTCAAGGCTCTACTGTGCCAGGGAATGCACCCATACACACAGAGTGGAAAACCAGGCTCTGCATCCAGCACCTCAGCCCCCAACGCAGGCAAGCACAGAATCTCCAGCTATGACCAGGCAGTTTAGTCATGGTTTCCCTAATACCTTTTCCTAAGAAAACTCAAACCCAAACCGCTACTCTAAAAGAATTATTAAACAGTTTGACCATAAAGACTTTCACAAGAGTTAACTGCTTGGATAAACAACGGAAGAGTCAGTTTATGACACTGTGGAATCAGAAAAACAATATAATTTCCAACTTCTTTCAACACTTATTTAGTCTCTAAAGCACAATAAAATAACAGCATTATCTTTAGATAGTTGCATCTGATACTTGTATGCAAATATATGCCGAGTCCTATAGCATGTACTTGTATATACTTTCATGATCCAGAACCTTTAAGTTCAGAAAAGGTGTGTGTCTGTGCGATAACATGCTCCATGTCTACTACAACAAGTGGGGTTTTTTGCTTCCCCGATCCTGCGCAGGCTCTGGGCTCACTCCTTTCCTTGGCATGGTTTACTGTAGCTTCCAGAGGGTATCAAATAGCAATGGTCACCAGCAGAGGTGTCTGGAGTCTACTTACTAGCAGCACGGTCCCTCAGAAAGCCATCTGTGTGCTTTATATAAAGTAGAGAAATGCCCTTGAAGTGCACCCAGGCTCAAAGTGTGTGGGCTGGGGGATTTAGTGAACTCAAATCAGGACAAACATGGGAGCGTGGGCGCTTCTCCAGCTGCCCTCAGCAGGCGAGGAGGGGGCACGCCCGCCGCTCTTGGGTACCTCGTCCCCAGGCGAATCGCTAAAAGCCCGACGCTGCTGCCCAGAGGAGTGGAGGGGCCCAGCAGCAGCAGAGGGAGAGGGAATTAGGAAGCTCTGACTGACATTTGCCACCAAAACGACTGATACAGTCATAGAACAGTCCTACAGGGCCTGTGCTGCACCCTTCCTCACAGCCTTAAAGAATAACAGCCGACAGCTCTGTGGAAGCGGAGGGCAAAATTCCCATCGCTTTCAGTGATAAGGAGGCTGCACTGGGCCCAGACCCTCCATTACACCCGAGATGTCCCTGTTGCAGTTTCGGGGAAGCAGGTCAGGGCTGCTAAGGCCGGAGTCTGGGCCGCACCTCTGGGCAGCCAGAAAGCGGCTACGTGCGCGCAGCCCTTCACGGGAGCCTTCCGACAGGCGAGGCCGGATGGGCGGCCCAGCGACGTCCGCCACGGGCGGGTCTCCGCGAGGCGGGCAGCTAGGACACCCGCACTCCGAGCCCCGTGACTCGAGGCAGCGGGCTCGCACCGCCTCTGCGCGAGGAAGCACAAAGCAGGCCTCGCTGCACAGAGGGACAGGCACCAGGATTTAGGCAAAAGCAAAGGAAAGCTTACCCTTTGCAGGAACTAAAGAAAGGCGGAGCCGTGGCTTGCCTTGCTCCTGTTTATTTTACCGGCCTCAGTTTGTTATACCTACAGACTTACAGCATGAATCCATTGACATTATTTAGAAATAAAATGGATGGACGAATTTCTAACGTCATTAAGGTCTACAGGAGTTCCGTGGGGCTACAGTTTCACCTTGCAGGTCTGGATAGCTATGCTGTCTTCCTTACCCAAGGATCTGGAGGAGCTGTTTTATTCTGTATAAACAAACATGGGTATTCTTTGCTCTGTATTCTATAAGTGACTGCAGTTTCTATACAGCTCTAATACCAGTGAAACTAAACCCTGGTACATGCAATATAAAGAATAATTATCTATGACATCTCTCCTTCTACAACTCAAATGTTTCCAAAATGGGTAATTTTTCCATTCCAAGTGATTTGACAGCATTGTGCGTATACTCCATAGTTGTCAACCAAGGCTGATATTTACTCTCTACTACTATAAATGATGGCAAATAAAACAATTGTGCTGTGTGGTATATCTATGAAAACGTTGTAAAACAACGCAGTCAAGTCTGGCAACGAAGTCAATAATTTGTCAGTAAGGAAACCACTATTGGGCTTTCTCTACCCAACCCTCCACCTTTCTAAAGCCCCTTTCTTCTGAAGCTTCACATTCATTTTCTTAATGTTTTTAACCTAGTGTCTGTGAAATTTTTATTGCTCCCTAGATAATGACATCTGATCTGAATGTAACCACACACCTCTTTGCTCAGCAACATTTGTCACAAACCATTATAAATTATCATGCTGATAGTGTGCATTGCTGGGAAACCGGAAAAGTTCCATAAATTCAAAGTACTGTATCAGTGACATTCTTGTTTATTATCTAGGTATAAAGTTTTACTAGATTCAAGATGGCTACATTTACACAGTAGGATACTTCAGCAACACGAGACTTGTACAGCTTGCAGAAAGTGCTGAAAAGCATTTACCACATGCAACAAACACTGGAGCATTTTAACTAATATGTAGCCATATGTTTTGTCTCTTCTATTCATTTTAACCATGTTCCTGACTCCAAAAATGCATGGCTATTATTTGGGCTTGCTTGAGAAAAGGCAAAACAGCAAACAGAAACTATTTTCTCTTAAAGTACAACCATAGTTTCTGTTTCTTGGGCTCCTGAAAAGGAGGCATAACACTCATTAAAGTTAAAAGTTAAAAAGAGACTGTGTATTTTTTCATTATGTATGTCCTTGATAACAATCTGTGGTTGACATGATTGTATACTTCCCGTCGAGACCCAGGATTTCCATTATGCTGGTTCAGTAGTTCTGGCTGGATTTTTTATTAGATGAACCTAGCTTGTGTGAACAGATTTTTAATTATTTGCGTATCTTTATTCTTCAAAACTGTGAAAGTTGAGTCCTTTGGAATGCCTCCAGAGAAACAGGAATTTTCACCATGTTTGCTTGAAATGTAAAACAACTCAAACAGTTCTGATTGTCAGAAAATCACACATACATGAATTTTATTAGGAGTCATTTGAGAAATACTTATTCATTAAAGCATAGCATAATAAGTAGGTAAATCAAGGGCATATTTTTTAAATTAATTCCAAACCCTAACATACAAAGAGACTAACTGGGAACAGCTTCAGTACAGCTAATACTTAGATTTGCTGCTTTTGATTCTCCTCAGAGAATCAACCTTTCACCAGTTTTACATTTCAATACATCTAGCCCTCTATATAGAGTAGTATTTTTAAAAGTTAGATAAGGTCTCTCGATTTTCTTGTTGACACTACAGAACAAGAAGGTAACCTTTCCAAAGTCACATTGTTTCCCTCCCTGGGCTCAGGGGGGTCCTTGTTATTAAAGTTGTTTTCAACACTAACTAAGGTCTGAGATGCAATGAACAGCATTGTAAAGAGGATTTTGGGAGCTAGGCCAGCAAGCTAATCTTCTCCTCTAGTCTACTCTAATTGTATGGGGCATTTTTTTTTCTCAGACATGAATTCCCCTATCTCTCATTTTCTATCTGCATTTCATATTTAAGTGCTTATTAATTTCCAGTGCTAAACCTTTCAATAAACTAGAGTGTAACCTAAATTGCACATTTCTAGACTGCAGACCGAGTTACTAATAAGCTAAGTATATTAGGAAATCAAAATGTACTTAGTTGCAAAACCAAAAAATCTTGTGATATGTTTTATTGTATTAATCTCCTGTTGTACCCAATATTTGGTACAAGGAATATGAATTTTGTAAGTAGACACTGAAATTTCAAACCACAGAGGTTGTTGACGAGTTCCTGTTGCTGAAATAATTTTCTATTATTCTGGTCCTAATTTTTTTGGCACAAATGCAATCCCTCTCAAGTTAAAAGGAGCAATTTTAAATATAAGTGAAGTAGCAGCTGAGTAATTTAGCATAGCCTAGAAGATTAGCATTTCAGCGTAGACTAAATAACGGTAAAGTCATCACCATAGCACACTGCAAAGACAATGCAAGCAACCCTGTTTAGAGACTTCCTTCCACCCACTACCATCGCATTACTGCACTGGGCCCCCTTTCAGAGAAATAATGCAGGGGAGAGAGTAGACAATGAATATTGAGAAGGGAGTGATGGCGGGAGGGAGTCAATCCCTTCCCTGGACCCCGTTCAGCTCAGTCTATCACTGTTTAGCACAACACTATGCCACAAAGATTACTTGTTCTTCAAATAATTGTATCCTGTACACCACTTTACTGCTGTCAAAGACCATGTTGGTTTTACAGTCTTGGAAAAACATGTATTCTAGCAAGGAATAAGAAGGATTTGACACTGAAATATGCTTCATTTAATTTCCTAATCTCTACCTAAGAGACATAGACAGACAAACATTTTAAAGCATTAGCACTGTCCCACAGAACGAAAGCAAAACTGTATCAAGAAAACACTGGGAAGTGAATCATTGCCTCAATACAACAAATTAAAAATTAAAGAATGGGAAGTCAGCGTGTGAACATATGGTGCGAATATGAGCTGCAGCTCCAACACCACAGTAAAAACTCATTTTAACAAAGAGTCGGTTTAGTTTTATGAGCATAGGGTTTCCTGCATTATCACTGAACAATGGTACTGAAATGCTGATGTATAAGAGATTATGAAAAAACAACAAAAAAGCAACTAAGCACCACACTGCATCATTACAGAACTTCATTTTAAGGGAAATCAATAATTGCGATCTAAGTAATCAATTTATTAAATAATAGGAACAAAGATGTGCATGGTAAAAACTAAGTGCTTGAGTACAGTTGCTGTCTTTCAGTTCAACACTCTAACCACATGGTCTGTTACAACCACTCCTGACAAAGCTGAGCATCACTTTACAGGACCAAAACCTGTAAAATCCCGAATACTTCCATGAAATGGCAAACACAACAGCTATTGAGTTTAATCTCTTTCTGACATGCAGAGAAAACCTTGACTGGTAGCATTAATGAACAATAACTCTCTCTTGCAGTTGTCAGAAGGGGATGAAAAATCCATGGTACTCAATAAATTTTTAAATAATGAATCACTAAAATATTTTCTTCATGAAACAAGTAGGCTGAATTTAGAGGGCACATTGAAGAGGGGAACGATCTGACCATGTGTTGCCTTGTGCAAGCTATGCGGTTTACAGACGTGGGGAAAAGTGGAAAACAGCTCCTGGGAGGCTCCGAGTCCCATCCTCATTCTTGGAAATAGGTGGTTGAAGGGAATGAGGGGAGCCTCAGCTGTCCCCTTCCTCCTCTTGGGGCACTACAGCAGAGCAGGAGGGGTGGGGGAAGAAGAGCTATTGGCTATAAATGAGCAGAAAAGAGTGAAAGGGGGAAATACGACTATCAGTCCTGCGGTCCACTGCCCCCTTAATGGGCGAGAGTAAATGCCAGACTAACTCCACGTTAAGAGGCTTTGGCAATTTATAAATTGTCTGTTTCTGCCATAGGCTGTTTGTAGCTGCGAGGATACGAAACAGAAGGGAACTATTTTTTACAGCCCTGGAGGCTCGCTCAAAGAGGCCAGCAGCCCAACGAACGCGCAACGGTGCCTCCCCCAACCGCAGCCCGGTAACGCGCAGCAGCACCGTCATCCGCTTGCCTCTCCCATCAGGCGGGCGGAACTCAAACCTCCTACAAAGCTCAAAGAAGTTGCCAAGATCTTTTCCAACTCTTTAGAGCCCAGCGCGGCGCGGGGCGCGCGGGGCGGCGGCGCGCCGGCAGGTGGCGCCGTGGCGCTCCGGAGCGCGCGCGCGCCCGCACTTACTTGCAGTCGCGGTCCTCCAGGTCGAAGTGGGGGTTGAAGTTGATCATGATCCGCTGGTAGGGCTCGGGCGCCTGGATCAGCCACTCGCACTTCTGGCTGGGGTGGTAGGACTGGGGGTAGCCGGGAGAGGTGAGGTACCCGGGGTTTAAGATTTTGATCGTGTCGCCGCACTTATCTGCAAGGGGAAGCAAACAGATTGGCCTTTTTTCAGTTCCTCCCGGCAAGCACTCGGTTGCGGCCGGCAGCGGCGAATCAGCCCATCGCCATGGGAATATGCCGGGGGGGGTGGGGGTCGCGGCCTTCTTCAAGTAAACTTTTCCCGCATCCCTACGCCTTTAACACAGAGTCATCTCTGCTGCATTTTACCGAAGGAAAGAGGCCTGCCTCTCCAACTCATCCTTAAGTCCAGCGGCTGGACAGGCAGCAGGTAGCAGAAGACAGCCTGTTTCTAACAGTACCCTTGCCCCAAGCTCACAGTGCCTCTTACAGTGTCAAAACCTTGCATCCTCACAACAGCGTTAACGCTGGCTCAGAAGGGTGTCTGAGACTCAATTACCTCTAAAAAGTATAATCTTCTTAAGTATGAAGTTTTAAGGAAAGCTGGGAGGAGACCTAAAAGGATGCCATTTGACCCCCTGCCAAGCTATGGGATAAGCCTGCTCTGTGTCAGTGACCACTGGGATTGTCTTGGTGGATCCAAGCTCATTCACAGCAGACCCTCCCTTTGTTTTATCAGTCCATAAATCTAGGCAGGTTGAAACTATCTGTGGTCTCCAAACCCAGGCTAGCAGAGAACAAAGTGGTTTTAGTGAAGCAGAAATCATCCACTATTTATTCCTTCAAGGAAGTTTGTTCATGCTTGGAGACTGCATCAAAGTAATGGAGCAGAACAACATCCTTTCCTCTCCCCTCCATCCCTTCCTCCCCCCCCCCCCCCAACAAAGATTTATTTCTAGCAGCAAAATAGTTGCAAAAGTTTCCAGAATCACCAAGTGTGACTGTGAAATGTGCTGTGCTGCATCTTGCTCCTTTGGCCAGCATTGTCAGGGTTGCATTATTAAGGTTTACAGGAAAAATAAAAAGGGACAAGAAATCCAACCTACACGGTCACTCACTTTACTGTCCAGAGCAGGTTTGTGTTACCACTTTTTTACTGCTATGGATTTCTTTCTATAGACCTTCAGGGAGGAAAAGCTTTCTTCACACACTGTTTTTTTGATTTTGAGCAATAAAATATGACAGTAAACTTCAGACAGGAAGAATGTCCACACTAAAGAGCCAGACTACGTATCACTACATCCCAATAATGGTATGTACAGGCTGCAGTGCTGTATCTAATACATTCCCTGTGAAAGAAAAATGGCATTCCTTGCTCTCAGCGTGAATTTATAAATGTATGGGATTTTACTGTAGGAAAAACAGGTCAAACGGAAATGAATGAGGAAGTGCACATCAAAAATGCATAAAGCTACACTACAGAAATTGTTTGCCATAAATTAGGAGGGAAGGGTATGATACATACTCAGCTGTATGGTCAAAACCCAGATATTGCTAAGCATGTTGCTGGGAAAGGCTATCTTATTATTTATTTCCACTTTGCTTTTGCAAAACAGGCTGTTTTCCTCTGACCAGAACAAAAGGCATTGCAGCTTAAAGCTCAAAAATTGTCACTGGTGATTTTGCTAATCTGCTGTATGGGGCTCTCAGGGAATCTTGCCTTTTCCTCCCTGTGTAAGCACACTCGGAAAGTGATCCTGTCTCATTAAGCCCACTCCAGCCCTGCAAACAACATGGCAGAGTCTGGCATCTGTTAAATCCCTGAAATAAAGCAGTGCTGCTTCCAGTCACTTGACAGAGTCACTTCAGAGGACGCTGCGGTGGACTCACTACCACCAGTGCTCCTTAATCTGCGACTTCTGGGAAAGTGACAGTGTAATAAGATAATACGGTCTGCTAGACTCCCTGGCTCTGCGCAATCTCTCTCACACTTGATTAAGAAGAGCAGTTTCTAATGACTTTGGACCATTAGTTCTAAATAAGGTTAATGAATTAATTTAGCGGACACTAGTACTGCATGTAGGTGAAGGTGGCATTAGTTAGGTCTGGTAGGTTACAGAGGAGGTTAATGGCCTTGGTGACTCCAGCAGGGCCACCACATTAACCGCTTGTGGTGGAGGCTTCTGACCAGCAACCTGCCCTACTCCCATTTGAAAGGGGAGAAATGATCAACAGCAGCACTGGGTGCCTCCTCCTGCCCCTCAGAAGGTGCAGGACTAGGGGCAGCCCCGGTTTATGCGGGAGCCAGGGAGGCAGCTGCCCGTACCCCTCACCTGGGCTGGAGGGGTGAGCAAAGTGCACCTCTCAGAGCATCCCCAAGCTGGGCTTGGCGCACGCTGGAGGAGGCAGCTCGTCCTGATTAAATTAAGCAGCCTCCTCAAAACGCATTGGGAAAGAGATTAACTTCCATCATAAAACACGCGATTTTAATACTCTCTCTTCCACGACACTCCACTTGTGGTCCCTTATTAAAACAATATACCAGCCTAAGTGGAGAGTGTGCTCTTCTTTTAATTACTTTGATTGAAAACGCAGTCAGGCAAAAGTAAATATTTGATAATTAGTTGATAATGATTGCTCAGGATTCGTCGGGAAAGGAAAACTCGTGTGCGAGAGCTAAACGTCAAGCAGTCCCACAATTAGACCGTCTTTAAAAATGCATCATGCAGTGAAATATTCACGGTGCCCTGGCATTGTTCGGGGAAGGAGGACCACGCTGCTTTTAATTAGTGGTGTTTTCAAGGGCTGCCTGATAGTACATTAGCTACATCAGTCATTTGCTACAGGATTTCTCTCTTGGAAGGGAGACTTGAGCCTTCACAGAGAAGCTCAGCTTCTCTCTTGGCACTGTGCAAGTTGCACGTAAACTGCAGACTTGGGAAAGGGGTAGCCCAGAGAGCTCTCCGTTTGAAGACTACCCGCAGGTACACACACAGCTAGTAAAAGGCACGATACTCCGATACTACGTAAGATACTACGATCTTACGCTTTGGAAAAAGAAAGGGAGGGGGGGAGAAAAAGCCTTCCCTTTAAAGGGTTCATTATCTTTCAGATATCGAAGGCGACACTTATTTAATCGCCTATGGGAGGAAACATTGTTAAGATAATTGGCTGTCCTGATCTAGCGAGAACGAGCAGCCTGCTGTATACAACAACCCAAAAGAGCAGAAAATAACGTCGCAAGGCCATGCCAGGCGGGCGATCCTCGGGCGCGGACCGCTCCACCTCCCTCCTCCGGCAGAAAGTTCCCCCCAGCCGGGCTCAGCTCGGTAGCGGCCCCATCGTCCGCCGTGCCCCATCGCCCACCAGCACTCCGCCCCGCTCTGGCAGCCCCAGAGCCCAGCCCCGCCCGCAGCTGCCTGCTCAGGCTGAGACCCGACGCGCCCCGTGACACTTACCGCTTCGCAGAGCCCTGGCGAGGGTGAAGGTGAGGGCAGCACAGTGCAGGAGAAGTCCCCAATCCATTTTCCCTTCCGACAGCAGGGAAAGGAGGAAAAAAAAAAACACAAAAAACCAAAAAACAACCCAAAACAAAAATGCCCTCCACGCACAACTCTTCCTAGGTGTTAAATCCGCCAGCCGGAGTCAGGAGCAGAAAGCACGGTCCGCAAGGGCAGTCCCGGGGGCCGGGGGAAGCTGGTTTCTTTCCGTGGCTCAGGTCGCCCGCATCCTGTCATTCACCGCCGGCTCCCTCTCCCCTTGCCCGCACTTGTTCCTTCCCCGGGCGCCGCTGCCCCTGCCATTCCCAGCGAGACTAGAAAGCCAAATGAAAACGAGGGGAAAAAAAACAACACAAAACCAACAAACACACAAACAGGACAGACAAAAATCCTCGCCGCTGCTGGCACCTCGGGAGCACTCTGCTGGGGCGGGCTCCGGGAGACGGGGAGGGGTGCGCTGCGGAGAGGAGAGAAGGAAGGGAAAGCGGCCGTGAGCGGGGACCAGCCAGGAGCTGGAGTTTGGCAAACTGCGTCCCCCCCCAGCCTGACCCGCTCTCCCGCTGCGGCGCGGCCGGGAGCCCGGCAGCCCCGGCGCGGCGGTGCCCGGCGGTAGTGCCCGGCCGTGCCCGGCCGTGCCCAGAGGTGGTGCCCGGCGGTGGTGCCCAGCGGTGCCCGGCGGCGGTGCCCAGCCGTGCCCGGCGCCCCGCACTCACCTGCCCCGGCGGGAAGCGAGCGAGCGCGCTGCCGCCGCGGGGACGCTCGGCCGGCCGGGGAACGGGAAGCGCCCGGGCGGCTCCTGCTCGCAGCCTGAGGAAGAGGAGCGCAACTCAGCGGCAATAAGAGAGGCCGAGGAGCCGCCGTCTCCCAAGCCCCAGTCCCCTCCCCCTCCCCGCCCTCCTCCTCCTCCTCCTCAGCCCCCCAAGACATCGGCAGCACGGAAGAACCAACAAACAAACACGGCACCCAGGCGGGGCGGGGGCTGGCTCGGGGGGACGCGGGAGGGGAAGAAGGGGGACGAGAGGCGGCCTCCCCCGCCATGGCAGGTAGAGCCGAGCGAGGCGGAGGGACCCACCTGCGCCCCGCCGCGCCCGCGGGCTCATGCCCGGCCCGGCCCGGCCCGGCCCGACCCCACAGGGTGCACACACGCACCCTTCCCGCCTGCCGGCCCACTCCCTCCGCGGTGCCCCGCGGGCACCCTGCGCCGCCCCCCGGGCCTCCCTCTCTGCCTCCTCCCCCCCGACCCCGCTCTTTTTTTTTGCGCGAATGTGCAGCCAAGCACCCGGCCCCACACGTGTCCCTCAGAGTCCCTGCGGTCCCCCAGTGGGACACCACCCTCTCCTGTGATCCTAGGGGCTGCTGGCCACTCTGGTGTGGACTGAGCTGTGGGGACCCCCTGTGAGGGGACCCCCAGTGGCAACCTCACCCAGACCCACGGCCTTTGTCCCCTTTGTATTTCTGCATCTCTGGGGGGGCCTTTCTGCACCCTCTCCCTCCTGACCCTCTTCCCACTCCCCTTCTCGCCCACCCTGGCTGTCATTCCTGCTTCTCTCAGCTTCTCTTGCTGCTTTGCCCACCCAGTCTGTCCATCTTTCATATGAAGCCGCTTGAGGGGCTGAGGAGCTGCTGGTGACCTCTGGGCCAGCTCTGCTCCCCATGGAGGCTATGCAGTGTGAAATCCCCACTGGGGACTGTGTGTCTCCTGAGCAATTCCCGCACCCCACACTGGCACCGGGACACAGGTACAAGGCGGGGACTTGGCGGGCTCTGAATCCCGCTGCTTTGGCTGCACGATCTGGTGCTCACCAGCTATGGGTTCTGTCCCTTCCTTGTCCCATTGCCCTGCCTTACAGGCTGTCTCTGCACCCGGGGAGAGATTAAATAGCTGAACCCGGCTGCCTCTTTTATGTGGAGCTCTTTGAGCTCCCTCTGTATGGAGGCTATCCGGCCACTGGGGTAGGGGTTAGAGGAAGAGCTCTAAGGCTGAAAGCTGAAACACAGTGTTAAATGGTCCCCAAAGATGGGTCCGTGCTAGGAAACTGACCTGTGTCCAACAGTGGCTGTCAGCCACTCTCATCTCCCAGAGCAGAGTTTGAAAACAATTTATTAGTGGTGCACAGTCGAGGCAAACTCTGTTAACGCTTCATCAGGAAAAAGGCCTGTTAGAGGACCTACTCCACAAGGAGTCTTTCTGAAGGATGCAGAGAGAAAAAGAGTTGAGCTTTGCTGGGGCAGGGTCATCCTCCAAGTGCAGCCACAGCAGTAAATCCCTGTCCGCTCTGAAGATGTAACTATGTTTGAAAGTTTTCAAACATAACTGTAAGTCTGCAGCCACATAGATTAACTACAAATGTGTTACATCTGTGTTCAGAAATCATACACAGATTCAGCCTCCCCTATCCCTTTGTCTCCGGCCCCAAGTTTAAGCCTTCCACCCTCACTCTCCCTCGCTGCCCTTTTGAAGCCCTGACTTTAAGGTCAGCTGAAGTCTGGAGATTAAGTCCGTAGGAAATCTGTCTGCCGGTTTCGTACTGCACACTCTCTCATCACTACTTTTCTGAGTTTTTGCCAGACATTCCCCTTCTCTTCTGTGATTGCAGTTCTGTAATATCGTGCACTAAAGTACAGTTTGATCCTGTTATACTCTCTGTACTTTCCTTCATTCTTTCCTTCCTTAGCTTCTGCCTCTGCCCCTGCTCTTGCCCCTGCAGCTGCCCGTGCCCACATCTGCAGGCAGGCTGGAAAGCGGGCAGGCTGGAACTGGTCAGACTGAGTTATCGGGTTCAGTCTCATTTCCTCATCTTTAGGCAGTCTCTGGATCATCATGTGCAATACTTATGCATTTCCTTGATTGATTGGGATGTATATTTTATGGGTAGCACATTAAGCCCCCTTTATTTTTTTCTTGTAGAGAAGTTCCCAGAACAAGGGGGAAGGGGAGAGTTAACAGTGCTTTCTGGTTATTAAAACTCTCATGCTGCTGGATGGTCCTTGAGATAAATTGGTTCTGTCCTGAAGCAGATCGTAGTCTGCGACTGACTGAGAGACAATATAGGTTTTAAAATAAAATACATGTATTTTGAAAACAGAAATTACCTCCTGATGGTAGCTTACTGGGGGTTGCAGAAGTGTATACATACAAGTTTGTTTTAAACATTCTGTCTCAGAAGCTAAGATTAATTCTGTAAGTGAAAAATAGTAAGCAGATACCCAGAGAGCATATATATATAAAATTACACTTAGTGCATGACAATGATAGCTCTCCTGCTTTGGGATTAGCATTGTCCATCAGGTAATTTCTACGAATCTGCAGAGAGGCAATACTCATTCACTCATGCTGTAAAGATGTTCCAAACCAACCAACCAACCAACCAGCCGTGGTTGTTTTTTCTATTTGTTTTCCTATCGGATTAGCAAGTCACTTTCCACAGATGCAGGCACAGTGTGTTAGTAGCTAGTGTATTTTAAAGAAATTCCATTCTCTGGAAGGAAAATTAAACACTTAAATGTAGGCAGAACATGTACATTAGTGAAGATGGTACAATGTGATAAATTGTAAGACTAATGATGAAGGTTGCTTTTATCACCTCAGCCTACCTTGTAACCACTAATCCATATACCAAGGTTTATTTCAATATGCTCATGTCTCAAATATCGGGGCTTCCTCCTCTTGCACAGAGGGAGATGTGCACCAGGCTGCAAAGACAGCTGAACAGGAATGGCCTCTGTTGTGGCTAACGTGGCCCGTGGAAGAGGATTTCTGCCCTTCCTCAGCACTCTGTGGGAATTTTGGATTTCACAATGGGGCTTTTTTTTTTTGCTGTTGAATTCTCAAGGCCTAGGAAATATAACAGAGTCTGGTACATTAATGTCCTTTCCTATCGTAATGTGGTATAACAGGAAGCAGGTTTCTTCCGTGTATGAATAGCCCTGAAATGATAAGTGAAGACATTCTATCCTTGGTTTACATATATTTATCTGAAAATATTTAATCTTTAATCATCTTGAATATAAACTGGCATAAAATGAAATGTTCAGAAATCTCTTTTTATAATCCACTTCTCACATTTTAGTCACAGTATTTTAGGTCCCGATCCTGCAACTGCTTACACATTTGTTCAGCTCTCCATTTTCACATCAGTAATGGCATTTTATGGCAAGGATGAGTTAACGTTACAAAGACTGAATCTGAATCCAGTGTATGTAAAAGTTAATGGAGTGGCTAGCTTTGGGGTTTGGGTTCAGGCCCATCTTTGCTTCATAATTTGACTTGGTGCTTATAATGCTTTTTTGAAGATTGCCTGCACTTCTGTTATAAACCTGTTTCTCAAGAACTTTATAATTCAGCCATAAAAAATATTTGCCTTGGGCTAAATCATGTAATATAAAACTTAAAATTCCAAAGAAAAAACCACTTTTTCCACTTTAACAATAGCAGAACAGAACAGCTTTGATGTTTACTCCTTTATGCACTCATATAGCACAGTAATGCATTTAATTAAAAACTAAGTTTGGCAAATGATTAATCCATAGCTGAAGACACCTTTATTTGGTATTATTCTGGAAAAGAAACACAACAAATTAAACCCATCCATAATATTAAATGCCTGAAAACGGAGACTTCCTACCAATATTTAGTGGGGAATAAAGATATATTTGCTTTATGACTAGTACCTACTAATATCTTTATATATAGTCTGGTGCTCATTTATAACCTTCTCTAATGCTTTACTTTTCTTTCACTTATCTTCCCCAGTAATCTCTGCAAAATCAGGCTTCTATGTCATCTCCTCTCCTGTTGCTTTGGCCATATGAATCACTGCTTGGCTTCCTGTTGCTTACTGTACTGAACTGAAGCTATTTACCCTTATCTTTAAGATCAGACATACATTTTCCCTTGTCTATATCTCTCCTCTCAACCCTTTTATCTCCTACATCTTTTATCCTCCTACTCAGTCTCTCACACCCAATGCTTTTTTACCCTGTCCTCTCACATTACACCTCTTTTCCACACCCAGCCACATGCATCTAAATGATCCTTCTTTTTTCACAGCACATCTTACCCTTCTCCAAAGAACCACTACAAATACACGTGTTTTTATAAACCATGCTATCTAATTTGTTCATTATTTAAATTTACATATGGCCATGTCTTGCAAAATACACTCAGATCTTATACTCCATTGGTTAGAGATCAGATTCATTTGCATTTACATCATCTCCATACTGATGTTAGGGTTAGAGTGACTTTACAAATATCTTACCAAACTCCTTGGAATCACAACTGTGCCATCTCACAAACGCCTTATCAAAACATGTTCATCATCCTGTCCAAACACATTCCACTCCAACAAATTAGCACAGCCCAAGGCTTTATTAGCTGATTATCTGATTATCAAAAGTCAGATGTTTTCATCTGTGTCAAAGGCAAATCATCACACATATCATTCTACTCTCATTTCCAATCTGACAACAAGCTTGTCAGGTCTCTCCTAGGCCTAATTCCTCTTCTGCTTGCATGGCTACAGCTGCTGAAAATATAAGCATGGTCACCGTGTTCTTCCAGATTGCCCCACACCTTTTCTTTTCTTCAGTAATATTCGTATGTTCTCGGTGTAATCTGCTTTTTATCTGAAATAGGAAGTGGGGGACATATACAGCATATGATTTATGGCAGTGTCCTTAATAATGCCTGATCAACTCAAGGGGTTCTGAAGTAGCTGTTTCTGTGATGAAGGAAGTAATACATATCAAATCCATGCATACAGACTAGGAATCTGATTATATTTCCATTGATGGCAATGACAAAATCCCACTGACTTCAAAGGAGAAAAGCAAGCCCTGTATGACGATAATGGACCCTTAGATTATAAACTTGTTTTTATCAACTTCAGTTGTTTCCATTTGGTTGCACAATGGGTATATCAATGCCTGTGTTTACACAAAGATAACTGCTACAAAAAGCCAAAATAGCAGTTCCTTTCAAAGCAAGGCTTTGCCAGACTGAAGGTCTATAATCATTAAGAAGTAGGTGAAAATGGTGTTAGGTGTATCTTTGTATTTCTTGTCTTGCTCTATTTTTGGCTGGAAAATTAGTGTCCTGCTCATGTAATCTATTCATCTGTAAAGGCCCATATGATTGTATCATATTATTGAAAATTATATGCACTACTTTATATGTGTTACATCTGATAGAATAATACTAGGCAGGGTGCGATGTTATTAGGGAAATGGAAGCTGTCACAGCGACACTGCATGGTTGTCATGCACCCCCTTTAGCTACAATGCAGCAATCACTGTAAACAAGCAGTCGAACTGCATTCATTACAGATCAGATTCCTTTTCTCCGTCATCCCTCATCTTCTTCAAGAGATGCTCTCTATCATAATTTTCTTTGTCACTTATTACAGCTGATGTTAAATGGCTTTTCAGCTAAATGCTTGTTTGGGTTATTTATTAACTAGAGAACATTTACACTGGCATACTTTGATGTTATACATGAAATGCAGAACCCATTTGTAGACTATAGTGGATTAACTAGAAATTCAGGGAATCGTATTCAAAGGGATTAACTCTTAGGCAATGGATTACTTCCAGTTGGTTAGCTTCATTGGAAGAGATGGAAGCAAGCCCTAAGACTCAGATCTTTATTCAGGTGATTACATAAAATGGTAGGAGTATTATTCAAAGAAAGTAAATATAATTAGTTTATATATCTGCTTGTTGTTGGTCTTGCACCTTAAGAATATGGATCGAGATCTGGAAGGAGCTCTGAGGCTCTACTTGGATAAATTTTGTTTCATACTGGGTCTTGAAAGTGGAAAGCAAGAAACATAACTGGTCTGATCTAATGGGTTCATTTTCAGAATGTTGGTTTCTTTCAGTACTTTCTCCTTATTGCTATCTCTGTAGAAAAATGGCTCTGAAATGTTATGTCTTGTAAAATTGCTTCGTAAAAAACCCTACAGAGTAATATTTTGCTTTCTTACTTTTTCAAGAAGATGCATTTAAACAGAAAGACATTTTGGCTATGGAATATGGGTGGGCAATTTTTTAAAAACTGAATTTGTAGGGTGCAGTAGAGGGATTTCAGAGAAACCAAATGGGGATGACAGAAAAGTGGACTGGCAGACTCACTGGTATATAACTAGAAAAAGAAAGCAAAAGAGAACCTGAACAAGGACTGACTGAACAGGAAATTATGTTTTAAAAGGCCTCACCTTTCTTGGAAATCTGTTCTGTTTGTCTTTTTTCTTTCTCCTGTCTTTTCTAACACATTTTTACCTGTATTGGGACCTTTTAGTTGCCAATAAAGTAAACTGAAGAACTCCTGTTTTGAGTAAAGTTGACTTAACAATTTTTACCTACCTTGTAGGAAAAAAAATGTTTTCTAAAGAAGCTTGTAAGCAATACTTAAAGTGGTTTTTAACACATCTCACAATCTTCCCAATCTTATTTCATGAAAAGGATAACAGAATCATTGTGTTAAATTTCTTGTAATCTCCCAGGTATGGCTTTACATTTCTGAGACCTTTCTGGAATCCAGTTTTCATTGTGGGTTCATGATTTTATATAATTCAGACAGGTTGTCATGAGGAGAAACACAGTTTTCCAGGCTGTCATAGCAGCTAAAACTTTCTTTTTTTGTGAAATTGTCACCAGGGCCTTGGCTTCTTGTAACCAAATAACCATTATTAGTTTAATGAAGAAGCTCTCCAGCAGGCTGTTTCCAAATCTGTAAGTTATCTGTCCAACAAGTATGTCACTGCTGTGTGCAGTATTTTATTCACAAAGGCCATCTGGACAGCCTTGACAAAGGATTCATATCATTTGCCAGAGAACATCTTGTTTGCTGTGAAAAAAAATGAAATTCAATGTTTTTCTACATCTATCAGGAGAGATCACTTTTTTGTTCTCAACTACTCTGTTGGCTTTACTGTGTTGAAGCTTCTTTTTCACCATTGCAGAATTTATAAACATGACATTGACTCCTTTTTCATCCCTGTAGTTATAATCTTACTTACACCTTTGTTCTTTAAGATTATTTCAGACTCTGATTAGTAACAGTCATTGATTTATTCTGGTGAGATTTGTGTTTGAATGGAAACTCCCTGACATTTATATGTTATGTTGTTTTTGAGATTTCCTTCATGGCTTGTTCATCGCACCATAGCATATCATAAAACCTTCAATTATTTTCTTCTCCTTTGGGGCAATTTCTTCCATCACAAAGACCTTAATGAGTAAAAAACAGACAAAAAACAGGTACCACATATAGACTGGAAAAAGGTCAAAGCCCACTTTAACGGCTTGGCAACTGCACGTAGTGAATCCAAAAGGTGCTTGGTTTTTATTGACTGGAATGAAGATGATTTCAGCTAGGCAGAAAACACCATGCTGTGACCAATGGCCAAGAACCCCACTTCAAATTAATCCTGCAAGGTACCAAGCAATCTTATAAAAGACTGAGTAACCTCAGCTGCCATACAACACGGAGTAGGAGCTGACGTTTCCTCAGCTCCTTAGAAAAACACTGCACATCTTGCTGGAAAGCTCTGTATCCTTCATGCAGAAAGTTCATATGTTAATATAAATTCAAATGTTCTTTCACCCAATTACCCGTAATTAGAAAAGGGCTGCTAGACCTATGTGATACAGTATCTGGATGAAACTTTAGAAAATTAGTGAAGTTGATTTTTTGGCATGTGCAGTATCACTTCCTGAGTATAATTAAAATATGATTTTTGAGAACGATAGGAACTTACTGGATTTATTGAAAATTCCTCTTTTACATTTACTACCTTGATTTTTGTCTTACAAAATAATTTTGTGGCATAGATAGATGATTCTGGTGCAATCAATATAAATGTAATACATGTTGCATTCATCAGTATATTCAGAATCTCTCCAAGTCTTCATTCAAGTAAAGTATAGATTATTTTGGAGAGTTTAAGGTGAATTAAAATTTAAAAACAAAGTGTGTGAATGGTTCTTAATTATGTAAATGTGGTACTTGGAGAAAAAAGATGAAGTTCGTGGTGAGACAGTGTTGACAAACAGATTTTGCTTTTAAATGTTATCTTTTTCATGGCTAAAGAAGAGCAGAGATGAGCTGGTGCTCATCCCTCCAAAGGCCCACACTTTTGCAGAAGAAATGTGAACATTTTATACACTGACTGCTTTCAAAACTAAAAATGTAGCTTCAAAGTTTAGTATCTCTAGACATGGTGGGAAGACTGCAATGTAGATGCTAAAACCCAGCAGGAAGGAGAGTTGCAGGTGTTTAGAGGCTGGGGGTATTTGTGTGTAATGCTTCCCTTGGCAAAGAGGAGCGTTACTGGGGGAGTTAAGCTCCCTGTTGTTGTCTCCTGCTGCATTCTGGCAGCACTCTGCGGTGTTGCCAAGTGAAGCACACTCAGGTCCTTTAGCCAAGATATTAACCTATTGACCTGCTGCCCCAGAATGAGAATGCTGCCAGCCATAATCAGCTCTCATTGAAGGGTAAGGTATTACAAACATTGAAAAGAAACAATTCCTTGGCAACTAATCAGAAGATTTACCTGAGAAACGCTCATTGATAAAAGTCAGTTTTCTGGGAGACTCTGCTGCTTGCCTATGCCCTATGGAAAACTTTGTCTTCATGAAATTCAACTTAATGTATATTAAAACAGATCAGGATAATTTTGTTCAGTTGTCAATCTATTTTGGAGTCCAAAGAGAAGTTTATTTTTCCAAAGGATAGAACAAAGAAAGAGTGTTGCTCTGTTACTTACAGTCATTCCAATCCCTACTTATATCAACTTGAATTAGCTTAATATTTTAGTGAATTAAACAGCCCGTGGTTTTGGGCAGCGAGAGCTCGTGCTGGCAGGCAGTGCCCGGGCACTGGGCATTGGGAGTTAGCGTGTGCCAGGGACCATTCCCCATAGGAAGCCAGGACAAAGCTGTCCTGCATTAACAAGGCTGGGTTAGTTGCCATCAGCCCAGACCGCAGTCCCTGACCTGTTTCACCAACTAGTATAGACATAGTTTTAGTCTAGTATAGACATAGTTTTAGTAGCTGCGCAGACAATTGCTACATCTTTGCAAAAACTGTTGCTGTCCAGCAAATGGAAAACTATCAAAATAAGAGTTAACCAAAACTAGCTACTTTTCTGGGGAACATGTTTTTGGTGTGGAGAGGAAGCAATCAAAGTGAAGGGGGACCTTATGTACCACAGCCTGTTCTCAGGTCCCCAGTGTGGAGAGCAGTCCCTGCTGATACCCAGGGATCAGACCCTGCAGGTGCTCCAGGCAGGGTTTCTGGGAGGGTCTCGAGCACGAGGACATGCAAAGGATTCATCACCCCTTTCCCATTCAAATTCCTATTATTCAGCTACTGGGTGATGGCCCAGACTTCTCTGTGTCGCCAGGCCAGGGTGCACAGGGCTTCCAACAGCTCTGGTTAGCAGAAGGTCTAGGAAGTGTTTCAGCATTCAGCAGTGTGAGCTGCTCATCGTCAACGGGGAGTGGGTGCAGTGTCTGTTACACTTTCAAACACCCTACAGAAGGGAAGAGGGTGCCTTTGAGAGGGACAGAGGGGCACCACCCCATATTGCTGTGCCAGTTTGCTTTGCCACCACAATCAGGAGTGGATCTCGCATTTGCTGTAAGAGGGGCCTGCTACCTTTCCACCCCATAGCCGAAGCACATCTATGTGATGGTGAGTTCTGGGAAAACACTGAAGGCAGTGGGAGATGACCCTTCTCATGCCATATGTCCTGCCTTTGCCTTCTAGGTCTTGAGCCTGTGCAGTGTGGTGCCCATCTTGCCCCTGTATGCTGAGTCACCCATAGATATTCCCTATGCCTTGTGTAAAGCACAGCTAGATCCTTCTAAGCTCACCTGGGCCAACTATGAATGAGTTAAAAACTGGAGTGTACACAGATATTAGGAAAATGGGAAAGGTTAAGGCAAGGTATGTCTTTTAGACATTGCCTTTGGGATACTCTCAGGATAACTTTGTTGTTTTTCGAACTTGTGTGGTGCTAGCGGTATGGCCTGTGGATCGTGCAGTATCCTGATGTTTCTTTTGGGGCACCTGGCTGGCCCTCCCCTCCTGCGCTTTCTCTTTGCATGCTGAAAGAAGGGTTGCTCTGTCTGTGAGGCCCAGGCTGGCTCCACAGTGCTCCTCAGGCATTTGTTGACATAGCGTTAACAACACTTGTCATCAGGACTGGGTCCTTAGGCCAGGCTGCTAATGAGGAAATTGCCTTACAGCCTCAAGAGTGGGATTTTAATAAGTGTGATGTGGAGAGTATACACGTGCCCTGGAGTGTTGTGTGAATATTTTGGGTTGCATGTGAGAGTACAAGGTCTTCTGGGTTAATGTTGGAGTACGGTGACAGATGGAGATAGCTAAACATGGTATGGCCTCATCCACACTGCTCCTTGGTGGAAGCTAACCCCAGGATGAACCCAAGCTTCATCTTGAAGAGATGTAAGGGGGATAGTCCATACCACTTCTACTTCTACAAAGGAGAATGCAGAGCAGAGGTCAAGGGCCAAATGCTCAAGCTTGCACACTCATTTCACAAGGTATGGATATGCACCATCAGTCTTTCCTGGAATATCTGCCTTTCCTTGGTAGAAACCATGGTTCTATTGCTTTAATAAATTACAGTGTTATTAGTATCAGGCTAGAAACACAATTTTTAAACAATTTAATTAAAAAAGTCTTACTAGCTTCCCTATGATCTACCTCTGTGTGTTGACAGAAGAAGGTGTCTGAATTTCAAAGCTGGCATGGTTTGAGTCACATCCTGGTGAACCATGGTCACTATCGCTGCTGTACACCATGTTCTGATTGCTGTTTTGCAAAGACATTAATGAGTTTCCCAGATCAAAGCCGGCTCTTTCTCAGCGTAGTTTAACATATATAAACAAAATCTGTTGCAGTAACTGTGAAATCATTTGCATTCATAATTATAGTGGTTTTTCTCATAAATTGCAATCATATTCAAGAAAACATATAAAAATAGAAATACATTACTTATGCTTTATTGTTCAAAATGGCCTTCTGTTTTATCAAGCTGCAATGATTAAAAAAATACATTTACTCAAAACAAGAAACCTGGAATACCATACTGTGGCAAGGTGGTGACAGATCAAAATCAAGAATAGAGCAGTTATCTCTTAAAAAGGAGCTAGAACCTTTGAAATCACTATCACTGTAGTATTAAAAGCCTCCAAATAAAAACAACACCATGCCATATAGACATGAGATGATATTATGCTAGTTGAGGGCCTCAACTGCACCAAAACATTTGAATTTTTTATAAGGTTTTACATTTTTGATGAAAATATCTTAGTAAGGAACTGTTAGTAGATTCAAAAATATGTCTGTCATGAGTATTCAGGTCTGTAGTGTTGTGAAAGCTCTTGGAAGTGATGGTGGATGTGCAGTTGATCAAAAGTCTCAGGGGATTTAAAATGCTCAGTAAAATCCAATTAAACAAAGTAGAGACCAAGGAATTGAAATGTCTCATTTTTCCATCCAAACACCTGCATATCTTTAGGAATTTAAATTATTATTGGTATATGTAGTCTATATAGGAAATAATGAAATATTTTTGCCTCCAAGAATTATAAATTACATCTAAATTGAATAATTGAGACAGAGGTATTGTATTCAGACAACAAGGTCTGAACAGGTCGGCTGGAGCAACAGAGGAAGGAATTTGATTATTGGTCTATTATCATAAAAAGCAGATTCTGCCACTGTTACTCTCATAAAGTTGTAGCTTAGTCCTCAGTATCTTACACCATTTTGGCAGTTTCACTACTGATGGAGAATAGCATTATCTGACATGGATACAGATAACCAAATCTGTCTGAAAGAAAAGATTTTTCAGTATTCTGCATTAAATACATAGTAGTACAACTTCTGACCATGGTGTTCTACTTAAGCTTTCCCCTGTAATGGATGATTTGGCTGCAATAAGAAGTGACAGGCTTTCCCATCTTAGGACTAATCATAAAGTCCTTCTGGAATTCAAAAGGAGTTTTCTAATGTCCTAAGAATTCCTCTCTGTAGGTCCTGGTTTTAACAAGAATTAGAAGAAGAAGTGCTGAAACATAATAAATAAGGCTACTCTCCTGAGCTTTCCAAACCACTTTTGCTGACCCAAGAGGCACGTCAGAAAAATACTGAACCCTGGGAGTGCTTATATGAACCGCACATTTTGAGGAGCAATGGGTCACGGATGGAATCTTTAAAATAAGAATCCAAAGTTCAAGGCTGTTTAGATTAAGTTCTTGGTGTCAGTTTAGTGTAATTTAATGGCAAGCCCATAACTCTAGTGCAATATTAATGATGATGTTAAAAAGCTCATGAATACAGATGCAATTACTATGAGATTCCCAAACCAGTCCTTTGTGATAAGCGTGTTGATAATCCAAAGCTAGGGAAAAGTGAAGGGTCATTTGCTGTGCCAAGCTTAACACATTTGGGCTCTGTTGGAGTAGTTAGGGAAGCCAATTTTGAAGCTGAGAGCTGTTTGTTTTAAAAGCATTGCTACTGCCTCCTATTTGTTTAATTCTAGAGCTCTAACATTATATTGTCAGAAATTGCTTTGAGACTTCACTTGGCAGGAGGTGTTTTCTCAAGAAGATAGGACCCAGGTCATTTAATACTAATTCAGTGTAGGAGCCAGATTCAATAGGGAGGGAACCATCCCTTTGGTGGGGAGAGAGACAGAATTTTTGCCAGAGAAGCTATCAAGTATGTGCTCAATGGCTCCTGTTGCCAGCCAGGCAAGCAGCTGGTTTCAACACGCACTATTGTTTCCAGTTGGTCCTCATCTGTAGCCCCATATAGAGCACATCACAATAATTAAGTCTAGAATTTACAAAGGCACGGACTGGAGGTGGCACTGTCCGAAGCCAAGAAGAAATGTGATAGATGTCTAATGGAAGGAGATATGAAATGTTGTCTTGGGTCTTCAAAGCCACCTGCGATGTCAAATAGCAATAGGAATCCAAATGCACTCCAGGTCGAAATTCTTCCAAATGGGAAGTGGAAAAGAAGTAAGATCACACCTATTTTCACTTACACAATAGCACCTCCTCCACCTTGTCCAAATTAAGCTTCTGTCGGCTTGCCCTTATCTAAGTATTAATCTCTGCCAGGCACAGGCAAAGCAAAGATGCCGCACCATCTGGGTTTGACGAAAATGAGGCATAGAGCTGCATGTCATCTGCATCTTGATAGCACAACAGCCCAAACTGTGTTATTATCTCTCTCAGCATCACATAGAGGAGGGGTGCTAAAATATAGCCTGGCAGAACCTGTGTGAAAGTGTTCTTTGGGCAGATGAGCAATTGATCAAAATCACTTACTTTCATCTCCTGGGGCCCAAACCTGTTTTAGTTGAAGCCTAAAGCAGTTTTGCAGTTGAGTTCAGTGGGAACTGGAGTTGACATTTGGAGAGGAAAGAACAAAATCACTGAAGTGAGTGATAACATAAGAGCTATGCTGTTTATCACAACCAAGGACCACGGGTATCAAAGCCTGCTGACTGATCTAAGAAATTATAACTGACTTCTGAGGTTTTGCCCATTGTTAAGGAGAAACCAACAACCAGTGAGACTAGAATAACCTCTGTGTTATTCTCCTAACTCAAATTAACCTGAAAAAAAAGGATGAAGGAGAGATTAAGGTTCCTGACTGGTTTATCTATCCTCATCTTCCTTCTTGAAGGCCCTTAGAAAGGAGGTTGTGGAGCAATGTGATAGCAACAGAATTAATTACAAGTACCGACATGCATTTTTAAAGAAGACCAATGGTTATGTAGTTTTGCAAAGATGCTGTCTTTAGTTCTTATGAAGAATCAGAAATATCTGATCTAACGCATTTGTGCTCAACTTGGTTCCAAAATCCAGGTTGCAAATTGAAGTCCTTCCTCAAACTTCAAAACTGCTGCTGCTTAAACTGGCTGACATATTACTAGAGAATAGGTCACATTTATCCCTTCCAGTCCCAGCTGTGTGACCACAGGTGGAGACACTGGTTGTCTTGGAGAGCACTGAGGGTGAAGAGTTCATTTGTCCATCTCCTTTCCCCAGGTAATTAATTGCAATGAGGTAGGTTAGCTTGGCTTCCTCTGTAGGGTCACCTTTATTCTTCTGAATGGAGACACAGCTTTCACTACCCTTTGGGGTCTGTGCAGCTTAAAAGCCTTATATATTTCACCTAGGGTGACACTCAAAAGGTGTATAAAAGATGGGTGATGACATAGTTACAGGATGAAGGTGAAGGGACGAAAAAGCTGCTTGTAACAAAATTCCTTTGTTCTTATTTTTTTTACTAACCACAGCATGCAAGATGTGCAAATGTCCTGACGGAGTGGACATGCATGTAGTACAGATCGTGCTTTACATCGGTCTGCATATATGTCCTTTGAATGGGATAAAAGATTCTCTTCTAAGCAATCTGGGTTACAGGCTCACATGGGTTGAAAGGAAATCTCTATGGTATTTTAATCCTAGCAATTTTCTGGAAATTTGTGAGGGGAAAAAAAAGACTCAGATTAAAAACTTAAGCTCTTATACTAGTTAAGAAAACCCAGCATTCTAACATGATTAACATTAATAAGTAGCGATTTTAAAAGCAGAAAAAGTGGCTAAGCCATGGTGGAACTGCATTTTAGGAATTTTGAGATAATAATTTGAGTATTAAGCTGTGAGAAATTGGTCTGTACCAGAAGGGAGCAGCAGGTTTGATAACTAATGCAGAAGCTGAAGCAAAGAAGACAAAATCCTTTACAAAAATGGTCATTTAATGTACTAAGGATGTGGGGATATATGTGAAAAGTATGAGCTGAAGTACCTATGTCAGAAATGTCTATTTTAGAAAACAAGTAGTTTTCTGATGATCCCTAAGAGATGAAGTATTAAAAGAATGAAAGAGAAAAGGACACTTTAACTCATGCTAATATCTCTTTTTAATTCAAACACAGTTTTGTGATAAGCACTACTTCCTTGGAGTAATAATGGTATTTAAAAAAAGAGTATGCGCATTAACTTTCATGGTGTCATCATGACCTGTAAGTATTCAAATGTGGCACATGAAGACAATGTCCTAGCTTTGTAATTGTAGAAGGCCAAATCATTTAATAGTTTATGGACAGTAAAAAGCATTATGGTTTGTATAGGAAGGAGCAGGAAGTTTTTATTGTTATCTTCTCTGCACTACCATTCTTGGATTTCATATAAATATTTTCAAGCTGTTTTTATTATTAGATTTAGTAAGTACCCAGGGTTGTAAGAAATAACACTGAGAAATGAAATTTCTTTTTCACAAAAGATTCCATTTGTGTGTTGATGCAAACTTTATAATGTAAATGTGTTTCTTATGATTTTAGGTTAAGCTGTGCAGGCTGTATTCAATATACTTACATTAAGATTTTGATGACACAAAAGTTCAGAGTTCATTTTGCCTAAAGCATTCTTTCACTATTGAGATTTCAGTGAAGAACAGTGAAATGTGACCAGAATAACCAAGTAATGACCAATACTCTAAGTTATCAGAAAGATAAAAAGGATTAAAGTGGCACTTTGAAATACAGCTCTGAATGTGGAACATACTGGAGAAAACATTTTCAAAGAGAGAAAAGAGTTTATAAACTACATATAGACTAGCCAAGTGCTGTTAAAAAAGGTGGTTGAAAGGTGAGCTCTGTCCTGTCAGTAAGGAAATCAACAGAGAAAAACAAGAAGTCAAGAAGTTTTCCATAATTTTAAAAACTACACATGATCCATGCATACTTACAGTTTGTATAAATTAAACACGTAGTTCTATAACACCCATGGAGTAATGCACCATACAAATTAGAAGCATTTTTAGCTAGAAAACATTTTAAGGACGATAACAGATCTCCTATCCTTTTCTCCTCAGTAGAATAAAATATATTATGTCTGACTGGAATCTACAAATAGTGAACAAAAACTAATCCAGGGATAAAATCAATTCCCCCAAACTGTCATACTTACTTAGATTATTTTTACAGTTCTTTCTACCAGTAGATGTATAGAATGCCTTTTCTTGTAGTATTTAGTAGTGTGAAGGGTACACGCTTGTTTCCAAAGGATTTAGATGTCTCACTAATGGGACTAGGCTCCATGTGCTCTTCATGTACTGGGGTCTAAGATGACTGTTTAGAGTCAGCTAGGTGTAGGGGCTATAAAAGGAATGTCTGGAATCAATTGTTCATGCAATTGCACGGTCAGCGTGCATATAGACATAATTACTTCTGTTCACTTCTATCCATGCATAATTTTCTCTGTTTTAAATTGCCCAGAGCAGACAAATGGGAGAAATTCTTTTGGATAAACAAATCTGGCATTTCTGCCCTTGCTCCCCTAAGGCACCCTGTTTTGTAGGTGGGCGTGCTGAAAGCACACCTAGCCCATTGGTAATACTGACTTCCACACTACATGACTTCCACAACAAATGTGGTTGGCAGGTTACTAGAAATGGTTCATATAAAAACCTATTGAATAGTAACCTACTCAGAAATTAAAGACCTGAACTTTGGGCATGTGGAAAAGAACATCTTTCAATACCTTAACTAGTCCCAAGATTAGAGGTCATTATTTGGGCTGAGAAGGATGGCTTTAGCTTTGTGGCCACTATGTCCTACTCAGGAAAGAGAGGTAAGAGCTGTGAATTTGACATCACCAGGACGTAGCCTTCTATGTGGTCGTGTTCTGCAGGTGCTAGTGCTGGAGTCATCCTGTTGATGAACAGTATCAGGAGGAGATCACCAAAGTGATCAGTGTTCCTGTTTCTAATGTACTCAAGGCGTAATGAACCGTTAGTTCTTTATTCCAGCCTCAAAACACTTAGAGCTCCTGTCTTTTACAAACGTAGAAATAGTGCATTGGTTATGACAGAGTTTCCATAAGGTGTCTCTGACAGTAGTTACTACGATAACTTGTCTTTTTTCTCTGGGTATTCATTTTAACTTAAAAAAAATCAAATTGCTTTAACTGTGTTTAGTCATCTGCCAGGATCACCTTCTACATACATAAGGGACACCATGGGAGAAACAACCACAAAACAGGGAGGATAAGGTTTAAGCTCCTGTGTATTCTACTTAATCCTGATAGTGCCTGTTTTCTGTGTCAATTTTACTGGCAATCAAGCAGTTTTAAGCTAATTTTGAAGAATTTATGCTGACAGAAAATTAAAAAATCATATCAAGCACAGTCACATAAAAAAAGCTCATAGTGGTAACCATATTATCAAATAAAAAAATTACCAGGTCACCTGCATATCTATTTTTTTTTGGCACTGCAATTTTGAATTTTAGTGATCAAATACATTGAATTGAATTGTTCACGGATGAACTACATAGCAAAAATTATTTGACAAATTGTTTTGAACAACGGACACATTCGAGGAAGTTGTTACCTGTGCATAGACAATGCATCGGCATAACGGAAAAGGCAAAATTAGTCAAATAAATTATGCATTGCAAAGCACTACCTCAGCTCTTCTGATATCCTATCCCTTTACTGTAGCTCCTGCTTTCACCATATGGAGAAATAAAATGCATTTCTAATTTGTTTTCTAATAACTACTAATTAGTTAAGGCCTTTGAGATCCATAAGGAAATAAAGTATGTCCTTGTAGCCTTCCAAATAAAGCTCTAAAGCTGCAGCTGGTACAGTCCCACATTGCTGGTCCTTCCAGCCTCCAAGAAGAAATTGAAATCATCCCTCATTTAGATTTTAATATGAGATTAAGTTAAAATCAAAATGACTAAAAGTAGCAGCAGTCATTTAGTCAATGGGCAATGGATGAAACTGGATGGAAGCTGTGCCTTAGTGGTGACTTAAAAGAGGATGATCTGAAGGAAAACACACATACAATGTTAAAATGGAAAGAGGCAAATGATTTTAAACTTTTTGTCAGATGATACTGTTAGTGGAAATAGTTTCCCTGGGAAAGCCTGTTTTGCTGTGGAAGCGTCCGCCCCCTCCGCAGAGCTGCTCTGGAGCAGCGACGTGAGGGGCATGGGGAGCACGTCCCAGGAGTCATGGCTGGAACGACCTGTGCATTCGTTGAGTCGATCTCCCCTGACCCGCTGAAGAATTTCATCATGTATCCTTCAGCATTTGTCCATGTAAATTTTACTATAAACCTGGACCCTTTTTTTAAACTGTGGACATTTTAGTAAGAAATAATAATATTTTTTGATACTTCGACTGTTCCTCTCTGTGTTCTTTGCCTACTCTTGACTCTTTATCATTTTCTACTGCCTCTTCCGATTCATGTGATCTCCCCAGCCAGTCCCTGCAAAGTTTCTTTTGTCTCTCATTTCAAATGTTTTCTAAAAATCTTCTTTTGGACACTGGGAAAAATAACTGTTCATTAGTCCATTACACACAAACTGTATAGAGAGGTGATTTTGCTTTGTAGAAGATTTTAATATTTTAATTATTTTTTCCAGCTGTAATTTGGAAAAAGCAAAAAAAAAAAATTCAGCTTTTGAAAGGAGGAACAAAAAGATATTTGGTGATTGGCCCTGCTCCTGTACGGTCATGCCAAACCTCTCCATGATCCACGGTGGTTACGGAGGACCTGGGCAGCTGCAATGACAGGAAACCAAGAAGATTGCCAACAGAGACTTGGCGGGTAGGTAGGTCTATGAGACCTGGTCAGGGCTCTGTCACAACGTTGTCAAAACCAAACCACTTCTGCCAGACCTTTCATTTCTTATGAGACAGCAAGTTCTTAGGCAAAAATATTTCCCCAACACTTTTGTGACCTAAGAAAGTGTGGCTGTATCTGAGGGTACTTGGGAGAGCACTCCTCGTATGGGGCAACGTCGTACTTCCTCCGTGGCAGCTCAGCTAGTTGCTCACGTAGTGACTGTCCATGGGGCACAAGCGGTTCGGTTCGGTTCGGTTCGGTTCTGTTCTCCCCTCCCCTCCCCTCCCCTCCCCTCCCCTCCCCTCCCCTCCCCACCCTCCCCCACTAGCAAGTGGGGCTCTCCAGGCCACAGTAGGCTCTGCTTCACTCAGCTGAGCATTAAGCACGTGCTAAATGGAAGCACATGAGTCATCCAGCTGACATGAACTTGAGCTGATGAACAGCAAGTAATGAAAAAGAAACAACAAATACTTTTGTTCATGCATGAACCCCTTTAGTTGTGCGGGGATACTGTTATCTGTCTGAGTAATACCATAGCCATCAATGTTTGTCTGAATGCCTGAGGAAATATGGGAAAAGGGCAGGGTACTGATACCACAGAATTCTAGTCCTTGTAAATTTTACAAATAAGGTCACTGACAAATATTTTTGTTATGTGGTCATCTCTTGTGAGGACCATCATTTCCTGGCATGCCCAACGAGTTAATATTTCTTTGATTTTGCTGGCCAAACTGGACTAAACCAAATTTCTACGTTCACCTTCTTAACATTGTAAGTGCACCCACAGTTGGTGTTTTTTGGTGGCACAGCTAAACTAAACGAACTTTTCTAGGCACAGCCTCAAGAATGTTGAGGAGACTGCCATCCAGACATCCAGTGTTTGTCAGCCTGAACATCCTCAGGAAAAAACGAACACTAGGTCTTCTAAGTCATGACCTTAAGTATTACCACCTTTTTTATTTGTTAGGAAAGTAATTGCCACTATGTTTAAAAAGAAGAGTGTCTGTATTCATTGAGAACCTGATTCCATGCTCCAAAGGAAGCTAAGGAGGATAAATATCTACTTCCAGGTACCCGTTGGCATCACTGATAGAGTAATGATAGAGTTCTGCAGGAAATAAAAAATGCATATGTAGAAAGAAATGTCTGTAGGCACAGAGGGAGCTTTGTAAAAAAATAAAGTCCCTAGGGAATTCAGCACTGTTCTTGAGTTAAGTGGCAGCCAGGGGGAGAGAATTCAGAACAGCATTTAGTGTAAAGGCTACTCAAACCCCATGTATATGCCTACATAATTTGCTGTGGCTAGCCTGTGGGGACGTGCTAAATTTCATTTTGCAGTCACCCTTGTTTTCCTCTTCTCTTTCTGAGGACAATAATTTTTAGAAAGAACACTGGATATCATACCCATTTTTGGTACATGGGATCTTAAAGAAGATAGACTGTAATGTGAATTCCTAAAAACTGGTTTTGATCCAAGCTCATGTTCTTTGCTTGTTTGTTATTTTTACTGGTACCTATTTGGCTGCTTCTAGCTTGTGTGCTACTTTTTCTGCTCATTTCCATAAATAAAATGTTCTTTCTCTGCCATGTTGCTGTTTCCCCTGATTATTTCCTGCTGTGTCCTTGGTGTAATAGTGTTTCTTCTTTTACTTAAAACAGCATGCAATTGCATTTTGAGTTAAGTTAATGGGGGATGGAAAGGATGTAGCCAAATCTCTACAGGACTCCCTGAGTCTCACCACAGCATCTCTACAAAACCTTTCTATGGGTCTGGCTCAGTTTTTCTGCTGATTTCTGTTGGCTTTGTTTATTACCTACCAAAGTAGAATATTTTGTATTTCACTTGCTATTTAATGAAATACCCTACAGTAAGTTGAATCTCTAGTATTAGCTTCCAGGGAACCAGTAAGAGTCCAGTTATTGTTACTGCTATTGGGGCTGTATTGGTTCTTTGCCATCATTAGAAGAATAAAGTATTACATCTGCTACCCTTGCATTACAAAGCAGCTACATAAAGCTCAATGTGAGCTTTATTATCTGTTGGACTTCCCATAATGTCTAGCATACAATGCAGTGCACCTATTTAGCAAAAAGGTTCCTTCTGCAATTGAACCTTCTCTTAGAAATAGAAAAGGATTTTCAGGCTGTGAATCTGCAGGTAGTAATTTTAATAGCCACTAATGTGAATTAATAATTCTAATAGCCTCATTTCTGATGCATTATCAGAATACTGGAGAGTGGGTTGCCATGGCTGCTATATTTTATCACTCACAGCTGTGTAAACTCTTTTAGACCAGCCGCCTTTTTTTTTTTTAACTAAAAAAGCTTTCGTGTGACTTCTCACTAGGGTTGTTCTTAGAGCCCTCATTCAGCATAGACTAACACAGCTCCTAGGAAAGTATTTTTAACCCCTCTGGGAGACTGAGCCATATTATTAGCAGCTTAGAAAAAATTCACTATCCAGGGAAACATTCAAGGTAAAAGCAGTTGTCATCATGCTGGCATATTTATCATTAGGAATGCATGATCTGCCCAATACTCTTCAAGAAATTCAACTGCCCGGTGAAATAACCAGAGAAACAAAATAAAGTATTCTCTGTTTTCCAGGATGCAGCAAGCTCTAAAAAGCACAGCACATTTCTTGATTTGCAAAACTGTTATACGAAGATGGAGTTTGCATGGATATAAATTTTGAATTTTTAATTCTTTGTCTAATAGCAAGACAAATCTTTAAGTATATGAGTAACCTCATTCTTGCTTAGCAAAGCACTTGAGCACATGGAGCTTAAGATCTTGCTTAAAGTAAGCCCTTAATTATTGTTTGTATCGGTTGCTCATCTAAGGTAAAAAAGTAAAAGCTCAGGAGCACTCAGTGCACAGGGCTTTTTAACTCTGATACTTTATTTGTCAAAATAAAATAATTTCTGTGCCATTTGTGGGCAACTCAGTGGTGGCATTGATTTAGGTAACATCTTAATCATGTTGGCTAACATCACCAGTCCATCCTCATTTATAGATTTTCTGAAGCCAGTGTTGCAAATGTTCACGTCAAGGAGACCCTACCAGATTTTTAGCAGATAGTTATACTTCAATATACTTCAACATACTTCAACAATCTAATCTGTTAATGGGTGGACCTTAGAGTGGAGATTTGCATCTGGTAATGCGACAAACTTTCAATTCCTTGTCTGAAGAACATCCAGATCTCTGCAGTCAGCAAAACATCTCCAAATCTTACAGCAACAGACTTTATAGCGATAACGATGGTATTTCCCAGAAGTGCAAGAACGGTTTTTCTCACAGAATCTCAGTACTGCTATTTCTGGCTCTGTAATTCAAAAAACGAAAGGGAGGGACTTTTTGAAAAATATATCTCAATGTCTTAAAAAACCCCTTTGTTTCTGTTTTGGTGCTACAAAACGACACAGGGAGAGGAAAGGATTCACCTACACTCCTGTGCTTGGACACCCAAACCTACTTTATCTCAAGACTTCTACTGAACACTTTTCAGGCAAATCCTGTTCTACGCTGCCAGGAAGGACTGCAATACCTGTTTATCTGTGGAGAAGGCGCAACTTAGAAACCTCTCGGTAGCATTACTGTTTTGGGGCTCTGGGAAGACCTTTCTCTGCAGCTCGGGGCTCTGTGAGGCAGATTGTGCTGCACTTCGGCGAGTACTACCATTTGCTTCCACACCTCTCTGCTCTCATTTGCAGTGTATTCACCTTCACATGATGTTTCATTTGCTTTCAGAGTTGTTAAGAGTCACCTCAGTTTTTGTACTTACCATTAATGTACATTTTGTACCCTTAAAACCCTAAAAGGATGACCACAGCAAAGATGGGATTGAAAATCTTTGATGGATGACAGTCTTTCTCTTCACAGAAAGCATTTTGTCTATTTAATATTAGGACAGTTAGACAAAATTACATCTCTTTAAATGTCCCAGAGTGCGTCCTTTGTTATGATGAATCACAGCAGCCTACATCAGGCAGGTAGCACTAAAATGGATTCTTACATGGCACATCTAACCAACAGTGTCTCCCCTTGGACTCAACAAGACTATTTTATGGAATGTAGATATAATATACACAAACACACACACATACATACAGTTAATTTGACATATAAACTAACATAAACATTTTCTATTTTTTAACTATGGAAAAATATCAGGGCAATTTTTTTTTTCTTGACTCGTTTCTTAAGAAAGAATTAATAACTGAATCTTTTTAGATTACAAAAAAGTATCTTTCTATAGCAAATATAGATACCTAAAAACTCTCCTTCAAGAAATAATTGGATTAGAAGATATTTCGGATTTGGACAACTCTAATTAAATTACTTCTAAATTTTACTGGCCTCTGTGGATCAATCTCTTCCTGACCTTCACAGTCCATCAATATAAGCAAAAGCAAAGAAAAAAATAATCTTCTATCTCAAAAAAAAATGATATTTCTTATTAAAAAAAAAGCCTTCAGTTGTCTGGAGTTGCTTGCCACTTGACCTCATCATGCATTAACATTAGCTTAAAAAAAACACACCTATTTTTTTACATTCACTTCCATGGTACAAACTCTGTGTAAAGAAATTTCTTGTGCACTCTGGTTTTCTTTTGCACATTACATCATTTACCATCTTTCGAGGTAAGGAATTTAAATATATGTTGATGCCTTTATCATCTTGACAGTTTAAGGATAAAAAATCCAATGTGATCAACAAAAGACTTTTCCCTTTAAATGTATAAAGTAAAAGACATTTTTTTTACATCTCTTAGAAGATTAAATGCCACATATTATTTTGCACAACATTTAGGAACTCTTTTACTTGAGAAGCCCAGACTATATGTCTTTGAGGTCCTATTCTGATCCTTTGCATTTACATAGTGTAATTGTAATCTGATCGTGCATCTCTTCACTTGCCACAGTAATGAATGAGGACATACTCTGCCGGAATTCTGTCCTTTTGATGTAGATGATGTGCCTCAACAGTAGGCAATTTAAGGGGTCTGGAGGTAGGACTGCATATTTAGTTGCTTAGCTCCTGCTGTGCCTACTATAAGCTTAAAATTTTCAATGCTAGCATTTACACAGCAACAAAATTAATTTTTTTTTAAAATTATCTTTGTTTTATGAATTAAATTTAATTACAGTGATGCAAGTATGCATTAAAGTGAAGGTTGCTGATATGAAACCACACAGCCTGAATCAAAACAGTTTTCAGTCAGCAATGTACAACCACTATATGAAATTCAATCTTGATGTAAGCACAAGCCATCTCAATTAGAGCCATGACGTTCTGTGTGTCTCAAGCCTGATTTTTTCCCACTAGTTTTTTGTGTAATTTAATGAGTGCATCTGGAAGAAAAATGCAGTCTAATGCTTTTATCCCATGTGTAGAAATGATTCATCATAAGCTTCACACTGTCACTGCTGAGGATAGTGCATTGACCTTGGATGACCCTGGTTCAGAAGGATGACCCAGCCTCAAAAGCTAAGAAGTGTTCATCATGTCACATTCAGGAATGTGCAAAATATTCTTTTGGGCTGATAAAAAAAAAATTAAAGCTTCTGTGAAGTTTTGGAACTTCATTGAGAATAAAAGATACTTTTTCTGATTAAAAAGTTATTTCTACATGTCTTTTTTGTTAATTGCTCAGAAAGAAGATGTTTGTCTGTAAAAATGAGACTTTTCACCAAAGTGCAAAGTCAGAGAATTTCATAAATTTATTTTAATTCTCATTTATAAATGGAGTTGGAGTAAAAAATTCTTCAGTTGCTGGGAGAAATATTAATGTCTTTGAAAAAAAATATGAACCTTCATAAAATGAAAAATGTCAAATCAGGCAAACTCGAGGTTTTTCTTTTGCAACAGAGACTTCACAGAGACATATAACTTGGAAAAATAAAAGATAAATAAATCATTCCTTGACTTCTGTTACACTTCTTTTCTGCTTCTCTAAATGATACTCTACACTTATCTACTGTTTCTTTTCTCCAGATATTTTTTCCTCCTTTCTACTCTCTTCTTCCTCATCAAGCAATTGAAAACATCTTTACTTCTTGCCCTGAGGGAATTCAGCCATTTAACACAAAATTACCCAGGGATTCTCCAGATGGAATACATGAGACATTTCCTAAAATACCAAGTGAATGCTTTCTATGCATGGTGAGACGTGAAAATAGTCAGTTCCTGATCAGTTCCAAAACTCATTCAGCTACAGTATGATGGATGTTGGGTGCATGAAGCCTCAGATGCCTTCCTAATCACTTACTCCTTAATCCTCTCTCTTCCTTTTTCACTTAAATGATCACTATCACTTTAAAACCTAACTATACACACACACCATCCTTTTGCTCTCTGCACCACGAAAAATGAGGAACAATTCCTCATGAACCTTCTGTTCTTCCTAATTTGAATATAAGCAGGGCTAACACAAAAAGAGTTTCTCAGCAATGACCATAACGACTGTTGAATTAACCCCCATGTAGATGGGACCATTAGGTTGCAGTCCAGGTGAGTTGGGGTTCTCCTGCGTGCTGTCTCTTGGGCAGGCCTGCTAGCAAGCCACATAGTAGTCTGGGAATGTTTATTCCTTTGTTTCAGAGACCCAATTTGTAAAGTATTCTCCATAAAATAATAGTAAACAGAGATGTGGGAGTAGTGGGAAAATCCGCTATAAAACTTCCATTAGTAAATGAAAGTGGCTGTCACAATCATGTGAAAAGTTCAAGGAGGCAATCTTGTTAAACAGCCATTTTGCATAGAGAAATTTATACTGCTATAGACCTTTTCAAATAACTTTGATGTTTTCCAGAACAATTTATGAATACTGGGCTTTGGAAGAAGAAAGATCAATCCACCACAAAATAAAGTTGGCTAGCAATGGACGTTTGGTCACAGCTCAGACACTCCATATTCATTTATGACATACTTCTACACAACTCAGTAGGGATTTCTCTTTGCTGAAGAGCTCCACAAGCTTCTTTGATTCCATTTCATATTGGGAGTTGTTTTAAAATGTCTCTGCAATCACATTAAATTCTCCAGCAGCACAGTGTTCCTAACTCCGATGACAAATTGCCCTTAAATGAATAGTGCCAAAGCCAGTGGCCTCACCGCAACTAAAACAGTGTGTTTTCATTTGTATTGCCCTCTGAACTCTTCACATCCGTCCTTGTCTTGAGGTGACCAGCCTTCATACTTAGAACTCTGAATTTCTTGACCTACACAGCCTCAAAAACTGCAAACTTCAAAGACGAAGGACAAAAAAAAAGGGGTTTAATTTGTCTCCTCAGCCAGTCGTCTCTCATGCCGCGAAGTTTAACAGACAGTCCTCAAAAGCATGCAGCCAAACCAATCATATACAATTAGCAAAACATTAGACCAAACCCCAAAACACAGGTCCCTTTAAAGGTGCTACTCACATAATACCTACCCATGTAGTGGGCATGCGTGGCTCTGAAGTACAGGGCAAGGGCAACCAGTTGCTCCTGTGGCATTCTTATGATAGATACACCTTAAAAGCACCCCTGGCATGCTACCTGCTATAGGCAGCTCCATTACACTGTTACACCTCTGTATCAATGAGCGGCCATGTTGTCTGTCTTCTGGGTCTCTGGCCCTCTCCTCTCTCTGTCCTTCCGAGGCCTCTGCTCCCTGGTTGTCCTGGGGGCCTCTGCTGCTGCCTCGTGATTGCTTCCTGCTACCTACGGCCTTATCCCAGAGCCACCAGTAATCCGCTCTGCACAGCCCTGGTGTTTCAAAGCATAGACACACGCAACACACTGTTTTCATATATTTGTGGGTATTTATGTCATTATTACAATGTTAAGGGGGATGAATTTGGTTCTGTTCAGGTTACACCCGTCTCTTCCTTTGCAGGGACGTATTCAGGTAACTGCGGTCTTGCAGTTCGGCTGGTTAAAGCGTTCGTTACCCGGCCTGCGTTGGCTGGTTGTTGCTATGTGCCTCCTGACTGGAAAGTCTATTTTGAATGCTTTGGTTTTGCCTCATCCGATACTGACTTTTTGATATTTGCTGTAATATGCACATGCTTTTGATAAACACTTAAATATCATAATGATACATAGCAGTATCCCAGCTTGTACTATTAACAATACAATAAATGGATGAAATAATACATGTAATAGTTTAGATGCTGTGGAACTGTAAAATATCTAATCCCATTAAAAATCACCATATATTTTTTCAAGTTGTGATGCACATGTTGTGACATTTTGCTGGATTTGTTCAATCTTCTTTTAATTTTGCTGGAATTCTGTTATTGAATAATTCCCTGTAGATACAGGTATAAGATTTTTTCCATAATTTTTTCCATCCATTGGCCCCGTTGGAGTAAATCAGCATAAAGCCTGTGCGTTATTTTCAATTACTGTAATGGCAGAATTGTATGTTTGATTATGCACTTGAATCCATCTGATTGAGTGCACAGAGCACCAAATGTCTTTGGATAAATTTTGGTTTTCAATTACAAAGTGTGGTCTAACTGCCAAGATACCACATGACAAAGTACATAAAGCGCGTGTTTTTTGCAGACTGAAAAAGATAACTTTTGTATTGAGTGATTCTTCATGGTGATGGATATTTGCTGCTGTTTTCCTGAAGCAGGAGAACAATTGTTGGACATCTCTAAAGCTACTTGATTGTCTCCTTGAAAACAAAAGACTCTTTCTACTAAATTGGTACATGCTTGCATATCATACAGATTTGTAGTGTTTTGATTATCAGTATATCTCCATAGTTAGGAAATTTCTGGCCTCTACCATTTCTAGTATTTTCTTAGGACAAATGTGAGGCCGTTAACATACTTATTTTAAAATATTCCCAGTATAACACTGCACAAACCGTCCCCTTTCCTAATCATAATGCTATAAAGCTGCATGTAAGGGTGTGCAACCTTCTGAAATAAAACTTACCAAAGTAGACATTTCTACATTTTCACTTATTTTAAGCCTTGGAAAATTGTATTTTGCAACAAACATTGCATACCAGCACATCACACAGGTCATGTAATAATACAGATGGATTCTTCTGCTGTTTTTATAACACTTGAAAATAATGAAGTGGATGTTAGAAAGAATAAGAAAAGAAAAAATAAAGGGTGTCTTCCGTTATTTTCTAAAATGTATAAACTTCCATTTCCCTGTAAGAATGCTTTTATCATGTCATTGTCCATGAATGATAAATGCAAATACATTAGATATGGATCTGAAATCTATACTATGTAATGTCCCACTCATTACCCCTACACTTCTCAATGAAGTACTTGGGTCTCTTTCCCTTCTACTCATACTTTTTTTAATCCATTGTCTGCATGGGTTTAGCGCAAGATATGTTCCAGCTGACAATTCAAAAATTTGTGTTGAAAGGAATATTTAAGTTGATTTCTGTGTTATGCAACTCTTTATTGTAAATTTGAAAAAAACGTTCAGATTTCCATGGTGGCTTCAAATACATAGGCTTCTCTCCATGGATTTCACATCCCTTGAAGAATAACAATCAATCATTTAATTCCTCATTCTATTCCTTTCCTGTTTGTCTTGCCATCCCCTGCTTTTGTCTGCAGTATCTTTTAGGACCAGGCTAACATTTTCACCCTGGTTGTTGGATACACAGTTGTTTCTATTACAGTCTTATCTATGATCTTGTTTACCTGTGAATATTTTTTTACTCTGTAGTCATTGATTAGAAAAGCTTACCACTTGAACAGTTTTTTTCCTTCTTATTAACCTGGTAGCTTTTTAACTCTCCCATTCTTCTTGTAAAATTTCTTCAGCTCTTCAAATAATATTTACAAAATTCTCCAATTTCGTGGTTGCTGGATTTACTGGGCTTCGTTATCTTCTCAGCCTGGTTTAGCCCTTCATATACAGCTAGTTTGAAACCCTCTTTATAAATATTCCCCAATGTTCTCAATCACTAATCTGGCTGCAGTCCCCAATTATTTCTTTTCTTTTTTATATCCCTTGGCCATTTTAATTTGCTCTTTGTTCTGCAGTGTAAAACAACTTACTAGCAATTTACCAGCACTTTAAATGAACTGTCAGACCTGTCAAGTTCCCTTCCTAATACACTTGTACCTTTTGGATTACTTTGCATTTTTGAGTAAGTAAAGCCTAGCCAAAATTTTGGGGGCTGCTTTATCAATTAAAGTTTGATCTTCACTGTTTAGCCCTGGATATTCCCCCAGTGCTACTAGCCAATTCGTATGTTTTTCCTGTTTAAGGATCGTAGGTCCTTTTTCAATTGTTCTAACATGATTGGTGTCCAATACTGTTTCAACGGTGATTTGTTCACTTGTCCTCTGTTCCTTCTGGTTTGGAAATTAATTTGGTGATCACGAGTTTTACCATTTCTTGTGCTTGTTTTAATGTTACTAATTTGCATTATCTTAATGAAGAGAGTGTACTATATTCTTGTTGACTATCATTAAGTCCTACAAAATTTGGGTCATACCAGACTTCTCCATTCAAGTTATGTTATTCCCCACTTGTACAGCTGTTGCAATACCTATTTTTGATGCTTATTTTTTAAAGCTGGTATTTTAAAAAATGTTTTTAAACTGTCATATTTCCTGGTAACGTAGCACGTGATCAGATTTCTGCTTTAATTCCTATTTTTATCTTGCAGCACAACTTGAAAAGTAGCTTGGGTTTCACTTAATTTTTAGTTTAGCTCTTGCTTCCTCTTATGGGCATTAGTTACTCTTTTTTTTTCTGTGTTATGTTCATTTTTCTAGAAACCTCAACATTTCTGCTGCTCAGAATCCTTTTGTGTTACCTTACCTGGGTTCATTTTCTTCTATCTTCTGTTTTGGTTCCCATAGTTCATCTTCTGGGCTTTGCTTCTGATTTTATTTAATCTTCTTTTGTTTAATCTTCAGCTTCTTTTATTCTACTTTTTTTTTTTTTTATTCTTTTATCCCATATTTTGTTTCTTTGGTTTGGTTTTAGTTTCAGTGTCCTCTGCTTTCTTCTCCTGTACATTGCAATAACCAAATGGGTCACCTTTTGAACTCATTGGATTCTTGTAACTGATTTCTCATTTCATATTAACACTTAGACATCAAGAATTCCTCCTGCATTTTCTAATGACCCATGGAAAACATCCTCTGTCCATGGATTTGGACCCCATTTTGAGACCCGTGGTTCTAGCCGAGAATTAATTTTCCCACGTCCTAGAAATGACGAGACAAAGGTTGCGAACCTTTCAATCCGTTGCTCAATTTTTTCTGTTACAAGTCTGGTTACTACCTCTTGGCTAACTGATTCCCGATTATATAGGCTGTTTGGATACTTAAAACTGTTATCACCAAATGGTGAAGGTGAAAAGACAAATGTTTCAGTTAGGTACTTAAGCTGTCGAGGCTGAATTGCAACTAGATCATGAGAGCAAGATAGAGGATGTTTCCTTCTGCATGGCAGAATTTCAGTAGTACTCAATTTCCTAGATCAAGCACAATCAGGTATCAAAACACAATTATGTTTATGGTAGTAAGACAGTATTATCATAGTACTAAGTGCTACCGTGCTACTACCACAGCACTGAGATGGGAGTTCAGGATAGGATCTGAGCCATATCTTCTGCACACCTGATTCTCAAGTACAGGAGAAAGCAAACCAGTTGCTTTTGTGGCTGTCTTATAGACAGATCTTAAAAACACTCCACCTATGCTATCCATTATGGGCAGCTTCGTTAGGCTGCTACACATGTTTTGTACTAATGACCATCCATCCGGTGTCTACCGGGTCTCTGGCACCCTCCTCCTCCTGTATTTCCAGAGTCTCTGCTCCCCAGCTTTGTGGTTGCTTTCTGTTACACACACCCTTATCCAAGAGCCACTGGTAATTAGCTTTGCTCAACCATGGTATTTCAAAACACATGTGTATATACACATGTAATACTTTCTTGACTTGTTATTGATATCTATCTAATTCTGGTAATGTTATTATTACGGATTTGGATTAGGTTGCTTTCAGGTTGTAACACCCAGAAGAGTAAGTACAGAATATTTTCACTGAAAATGAACAGTGTGGAACTGTGACAGATGGGCATTAATCTGTCAGCAATTACATCGGACACAGAACAGAACAAAGTTGGGAAGCTGTAAGAAAACATGAACCTTATCTTTTTTAAAGGAAAAATGAGCTGGACACAAATTGACACCTCTAACCAGAATACGTAGGTTGTAAATCCATGACTTTTTTAAGGCAGGAACCTGGGGCAGACAGAAATAAAATGTGGAAGCCAGCTCTGGAGAAAAGGCTTCATCCTCCTTCAGTTTCAGAGGGACTCTCCATGACACAGGGCCAAAAATCCAGGATCACAAATTGCTCATATAGCTGTGAGTCTGTTGGTAACATTTTCAGAGAGCTTCTATGTAAGTGCCTTTGAGGGGGGAGCAAATGGAAGCTGGGTTCACCAAAGAAAGTAAGCAATGAGACAGTTAGCAAATAACATCTGTGCCAGTGGCTATGGTAGTGCTGGGGTGTCTTTGGGGCAAAAAGATCAAATACAAATTAAGAAGCTGGACCATAAGAGACTCTCTGTTCCCTTGGATTTCGTCTCACAGGGTTAATGCTTACAGTGTGCGAGCTAAGTGTAAGTATAACTTGTTTTATTATACTTTCCTTTTACTCTTTTATTCACAGTTAGGTATTGTGTTTCTTCAGTGTTTGAGGTTTGGGAATGTCATAATAGAATTTTCTCAAACACATAAAATCTACCTAAATGCCTATCTGTTTTGAATGATGTCATATTTGTCACACTTGTCTGGCATTTTTTACTCAGAGAAGTGCAAGCTGAGATAGAATCATAGAATCATAGAATTTTTAGGTTGGAAAAGACCTTTAAGATCATTTAGACCAGCCATTAATCTAGCAGTGCCAAGTCCACCACTAAACCACGTCCCTAAGCACCACATCTACATGTCTTTCAAATACCTCCAGGGCTGGTGACTCAACCCAGCCTAGGACAGTTAGCTATGAGGTCTGAGAGCTGACTGGTGAATACAGTAGTATGGCTTCTGAGCTCAGAGAAGAGTTGAGCTTACAAGGTTATAAAGGGACAAAACCGTATTTTGTCACACATGCCAAACATATGATTCATACTCGCAATTCTCTGGATAACTGCTTGCACTGATTTATATCTTTTTTTTTTCCTCACACAAAATTGAGAGTATTCTTACATTTAACTGATAATTATTTATCTTGTAGGCTCACTGAAAAACTCTACCATTTTTACAGACAGAAGGAACTCCAGTGTAATTATCAGTTCACATAAAAACATAAACAGATGTCCCATAGCAACACATATTTTATTGTCGAGAATGTAGATTTTGTAAAAATATCCAGAGACAGTGCTGTGAGTAAGCAAGACTTGTGTGACTAGCATTCCAGATGCCCTTATGATATGGGCACTGGATCTGATTTTTAACAATATGAAAATTTTTACTGATTTTAATTGATTTTACAGGGGAGTTGGGTACTCTGAACTTCCAAAACTTTTGGAGGAGAATGAAACCAGTCTGTTTCTTTTCTGGGTCAAAATGTAGCACCAACAGAAAACTGTAAAAACTCCTCTGGGTGAGGCTTGTATTGGTGAACCACTGCTGAGTACCAGTTTGCGTGCAGCAGTTGGAGCAGTGCTGAGCTTCAGCTGATCACACAGCAGCGAGGCAGAGCTTATTACCTCGGGCATGGAACGACGCTAATGTAATTATACACCTTTTAGGACTAGAGCTAATATTTCCAACAGAAGTCAGAGCTGTGTTATACCAGATTGGCCAGTACTAGCTCAAGAATCTCTTTGTGAAAGAGGATAAAGATTGTCTCTTCTGATGGTTATAGAGCTAGATAACTTCCTCTTCTGTGACAGTGCCTGGTGCTAAGCAATGATGTTACTGGTATTGAGCCTATCAGCAGATCTCACTGCAAGTTAGACACGGGACATAAATCTCTCTTTTGGAACTATGATGGCTATAAGTAGACTTATTTTTTTTTAAATGAAGGCTTAGATTGAAACTAACTTCATGATATGAAAGCTAAGACTGGAGGCACGTTGCTAGGCCTGAGTCAGTAAGACCTAACTTCTGCATTATCACTTTGGCATGAAAGATGCCCAATTACCTGCTAAAATTGTCATCAGAGACAGAGAGAAGGAACAAACAGAAAATCCCTGATGGGTAGAATACCTTTCTGAAAATGCTGGCTCTGGCTTCCTTCCGTTGCAGTGTATTCTCGTACAACTTGTTCCACTGAAAAGAATAAAAAATACAGAAACAGTTCTCATGAGTAACACAGCAAGGCAGAGCCATTTAGCACAGGTAGCACAGCTAATTTCACAGTTATCAAGCTGAACAGCGTTACTTTACCTGAGCTAGAACTATCAAACTCGTTTTGTTGTGGCTTTGTACCATCATATCCCGATTATTGAGCTATTTCTGGGGGATGCATTTCAGTTACTGTCTGAGATATTTTGTGCAATTCTTCCGCTGCACCAAGAAATGTTTGCCAGGTCAAGCAACGCATACGTTTTCCTGTCAAACAAACAGATGTGCCCATCTGCTCACCCTTTAAGGGCACACTCTGATCTTTACCTTACTAATACTTGAGGCCTTGGAAACATTTTGTAGATAAGGAGTTAAGTAAGAAGTGAACTGTCATTTCACCAGGACCTCACAGCCAGACAGTCTGAACAGGCCTTCTGCTTCAGGTCACTTCTATTCTGCTCATACCTGCATGGATAGAGTGCATGGATAGAGTGCATCTCTATCTGTCCTTGCCGAGGTGGAAGCCCTACTTTCTAAGATACAGACAGAATTGCTGTGTTTTTTTGGGTGCTCTGTAGCCACAGTATATCTTTGCAGTGGTAAGTGGGATCCTGGCATAGCAACTGAACAGTGCATAGGACTTTTTTTATAGATTCTATGTACAGATGATGCCTATATCTCAAGTAATTTTACCTACCTGATAAGGGACAATGAAAATCACAGAATCATAGAATCATAGAATAGTTTTGGTTGGAAGGGACATTTAAAGGTCATCTACTCCAACCCTCCTGCAGTGAGCAGGGACATCTTCAACTAGATCAGGTTGCTCAGAGTCCCATCCAGCCTGACCTGGAATGTTGCCAGGGATGGGGCATCTCCCACCTCTCTGGGCAACCTGTGCCGGTGTTTCACAGCCCTCATGGTGAAAAATAGCTGCCTTAGATCTAGTTGAAATCTGCCCTCTTTTAGTTTAAAACCATTATCCCTTGGTTCTATCACAGGACTTGCTGAAAAGTCCATCCCCATCTTTCTTCTAAGCCTCCTTTAAGTGCTGGAAGGCTGCAATAAGGTGTCCCCAGAGCCTTTTATTCTCCAGGCTGAACAACCCCAACTGTCTCAGACTGTCCTCACAGGAGAGATGCTCCATCCCTCTAATCATTTTAGTGGCCTCCTCTGAACCTGCTCCAACAGGTCCATGTCTTTCCTGTGCTGAGGGCTCCAGAGCTGGACACAGGTGGGGTCTCACCAGAGCAGAGTAGAGGGGCAGAATCCCCTCCCTCACCCTGTTTTGTAGTAACACAAAAGCCTTTTACATTTACATAACGTATTTCAATCGCAGAGCTGTAGAACTGTAGCACTACAAAGCAGTGTGAAGTTTCATTTACTCTGTCCCTGCCCAAAGACCACATTGGTTATACTTGCCATTCCTGGAAGGTGTCTTCTCCTTCAAGAAGTCCAATGATACAACACATTATCCCCTATAAATCTGCTCCATTTCCCTATTTTGTATATCACTAGAAGATTGTTTACACACATGTAGCTTTAGTCTCCTTTTCACTTTCACCTGAAGCTTATTACTGTGTTGTACCTTCTGTGCTTTAGTCTGTAGAACCCCTCTTCTCTCAATCCTTCCTGATAGATCCTATTTTCTGTACTTCTGATTGATTGTTTTTGTTGCTCTCCTCAGGGCTTTCTGCAATTAGTCCACAGTTCTTTTTGGAGTGTAGTAACCAAAACTAGAACAAATACTTCTTAGTCCCTGTCATTGCTGAAAAGAAGTGACGGATTACTTTATGTATCCTATAGGCTACATTCCTGCTTATGCATTCATATCCTAATAAAACACATAAAGTTCTTACAGATTAATCTACAGAATGTAATATGGAGCGTTCATTAAATCATGCCACAGCTATGTGATGTATAATACCATTGGTGTTTTTGTTTTAAAGTTATTTTGTTAAACATCTTGCCCAGTTGTTACACAGTGAATCAATACCAGCAACATCCCAAGAGTCTTGCTTGCTATTGCCTGAAGCTAGCCTTAAATCACACTACAAATGCCAAGCCTGATCATTATTAATTCTGAGCAACCTTCAGTTGTATAACTAGTTCTCCTGGAGTTAGTGGGATTCTTCACACAAAGAGGATGACTACCATGAAGCTGGCCAAAGGATTAGTCCTATTTAATTTTGAACTAATATCAACCTATGTGAAAACTGAGGAAGAACAAATGCCAAAATAACTAGGTGTGGCAAATGATGCAGCATGTTGTATGTATTATGCTGGTATTTCCACCTTATAACTGAAAATCAAGGATTTAACATGCCATGTCTAACTGAAGCCTTCAAAGAGCTTTATAGCAGCTCTGCTCCCATTGGCTTTTTATGCAATTCGGGTCTCTAAGACAAGGCGGAGGTCCCTGCCCTAACTGGAGGTTTGGTGGTTATTGATAAGACATTAGGAGAGAGCAGATATTAATTATTTGTGCTTATAATATAAATTCAGGTTTTAAAGCATTGCAGCATCTTGTCATTAAAAATATAGATGTTGAATGATTGGAGTCTAGAGCCCCACAGAACTTGTCAGCAGATTCCAGGGTAGGTATTCCCTTTGGAATCAATTAAAAGCATCTTCTGCAAATCTATTTCTTCTTATCCGCATTTGAAAGGAATATACAAACAGCATATTTAGGCAAAGGAAAAAAGGTTTTAACATCAATTACATCAAATTAGATTCTCTAATAAATTGCTAAGCTTGACACCATATGAACATATTTAAGTGAAACTTTGACTTGATATTTTCAAAGCATTCACTGTGTGCGACAAAAATAATTTTAATGGGTTTGCTGGTTATCCTTTCACTGGTTTAGGAATGAAAAAATAGACTTAATGCTAAAATCACTCCTCCAGACCTACTCTTTATGCCATATTTAGAGGACACAACCAGCAAAATGTCAGATTCTGTAAGCTCTTGAGCATTTCAGCCTCTTAATTTCTGTGACTAATGGAACTCAAAGGTTATTTGTTTGCCTCGATGTTTATGTGTCCCTATCTGCACAGACTGAGGTCATCAATGCTGTTTTGGGCCTCATGTACTTTAACTAAGTTGTAATTGGTCCTGTAGTACTTAGCAATGAGTGAAATAATAGCAATACTTCACTAGTTTTTGCTTGAGAGACTAGAAATTATTTTTTCCATTGCAAGTGGCAATTTCTTCCATTGAATGGAAGATGGGCATGAAGATCCATATTCTGGGACAATCAAGGAGTTGAGCAATGCCCTGGCAGCAATCAGCTTCTGCTCAAGTCCCTGTGTATCCAGGGAGCAGCCTCAGCATAACCAGGGTGGGCTGAGGGGGCAGATCAGATGTTGCCCTGTTGGTTCTTTATCCTTGCGCTGTTGTCATTAAGGTACTGTGCTTGTTGACAGTTGGAGCAGCCTCCCTTACTGTCTTTAATTTCAAGGTAAGGTCTCTGAGTTCAGGGTGATGCCCACAAAGCATGTCTGATTTCTATAGAACTGTCCCAGCTTTACAGAGTTGAACTCCAGGCTCTCAGGGAAGCCTTCTTCAGAAGGAACAAAAGTTTGTCTTTATTAGGTAATTAGGCTATGGAGCATAGAACTGAATAGACTATTCCCATAAATAAAGAATTGATATTAATGAGGAATGGATATTATGGCAAAAAAAGATAAATGGAGAATTATATTGTAATGAAATTATGTAGTGAAAGCAGTGTTGAAGCTCCAGGGTATTTTCTCATCAGCACAATGCATCTAAATAATTACTCATCTTATATACAATTGTGGAAACATTAAAACAATATTATGACAAAATGTTTTTTAAGAAACAAAATGTAACCTGTAACCTAGGCCTGATAAATTCCATTCATTTATGAAATCAAAACTTATGATTAATATCAGGGTTTAGTATATTTTAGGATTAGGAAAAAGCCCTTCAGTACAAAACCTCAAAGTTCTCTTGGAGTAGATGTGCTTCCCCCTTGCCTCCCCTTTTCCTTTTCTCAAGGGTCTGCTGAAGACATTCTTTACTGTCTACACCCAGGATTAAGAAAATGACCTGGAAAGCAGTGACACAGAAGACTCTCTCATGGGGAAAAGTGCTAGAAGAATCTCTAAAGAGTTTTGAGACTTAAATATATATGCCACAACGTATCAGCCAGTTTTGTCAAGATCTGAACCATCGATCCCAGCTTTAGACCTCTGGGAATACTTTCAGTACTTCTCTTCTGCCCACAGCCCAGGGTAAATCATTGATGATTGGATATATGTTTCACAGCTTCCACGCTTGTGCATGCTGAGATTTCTACTTGACTTCACAAGTCTTACGGATGTATGAATGCAGAGAGTAGAGACTCATGGCAAAGGTAATTTACTGGACAGTAAAAAGGAGAAACTGTTACTCTTCCGAGAGTTGTGATAAAAGGCTTCCATATCTGGCAAAGTATAGAAACTGGTGTGACAGGACATTTCACAGAGCCACTACTGACCAGAGCACAGAGCGAGGAGTCAGGAGATCGAGGCCCTTGGTTAAATTCTGTCATTGATCCTGGCAAATCACCTCACCTTCGTATGCTTCAGTCCTTAATCTGTAACGTGAAGAAAAGATACCAAATGGCTTTTAAAACTGGTTTGGGATCAAGTGGTAAAAGGTAGCTGGCTATTAGAATCAGGAAACAAGAAGACACATGAAGTGGTTCAATGTTTATAAATACCACACAACCCAGGAAAGGGTGTTTTTGATTAAAATACAAATTAATCTTTTGTTTATGCCTTCCTATGCTGTGGTGATCATTCAGATATTTAATATCAGACACTATTCTCACACACCCGAATGTATAGCCACTGATTTTTTTGGTCAAATAATTCCCTTTTCATATTATTTTCCAACACTTTCGTCTGGTACTGAATGTCGAGAAAGAAGGCACTTGTATTCAGCTCTGTACACAGAGTCAATAAAAACAGTGTGTGCACAACAGGGGAAATCAGACTACTGTAACTGTCTTGATTGCAGTTGTTGATGCAGATACTAAAAATCATAAAATAGCATAGGCACACTGTACTTCCAATTGAGGTATTCCTCATGGTAAGATTAACCTGTCTAAACAGAGATGTCCATTTAGATACCATCTGAGGTGTCCAGAACAGCTCTAAGAGCCAGCAGATACAAATCATGATGTGCACGTACTTACACCCTTTTGGAGTGACAGCTGGAAACTGGGCAGTACACTCCAGTGTAATCTGCCTGCACATGTGAGCCTTAAAACCAACATATTTTTAACTTTAAAAATATTTCTAAGAAAGACAACAAATACAGTTCTCATGTCACACTTGAAATGAGGAAGCTACCTCCAATCCTTCAATGGTTCTTTTCATATATTTCTCCTGTAAGACAGAAACATACATCAATTAATTATCCCTGAATTATGGATCCAAATCAAGGTCTCACAAAATGTGTTGTTAACAACACATACCGGTGGTGTGTTTCCATTGCATCAATTGTTTTAATGATAAATAACCCTCACAAAATGGAATGGTTTGTTGACAGACAAAAGGACAGTCTAACAACGGACTATTTAGACTTGTAAATGACAGAACACTTAGTTATTCCAAAATAACATCTCCCCATTAGACTATGATCATTAGATCCATAATTTTTCTGTTTATATGCATGAAACATTTATCATGTCTTCTACAAACAGGAGTCAGTCATCTAAATATAGATTTTGGACCATCCATTTCATCATGACATTTCATCGAAAGCCCAGGATTTCATTTATTCTCAGTTACAGAGATAAAGTGTTTGTAAACGATGTGATAAGACCATAAAGAAAAGTGGAGTGAAATTCAGCTCCATACAAAGATGATAAATACAATACCTACTTTGAACACTGGGATTATTTTGAGAGAAAAATGAGATATCGGAAGTCAGCAGCTATGTTTAAGATAAGAACTTTTTTCTCCTGTGAATTTTTCATTAAAGTCAGGGGCCAATAAAGAATTATCTGAATGATTCCTTTTTTTTAAAAAATGGCCACTACAGCCATCAAACTAAAAAAACCCAAAAGGAGAACAATTGGAACTAAAAGGAAGAAAATTCTGTGGTACTTTACTTCTCGTGTTGCGGAATTACTAAAGGGCTGTTTTTCAGTTACTGAAAAACCCTGAAAACATTTCTATTGCATTAAAATGTGCTCTGTTCAGAAGACGTGTGATTTTCAAATGCTCATTCAAGACAACCAAACCAGAATCATTTTCTCCAAACGATATCTAATCTGTGTGTTTCTGGGTGTTTCCAGCAGAAGCCTGAGCTTTCAGTTCAAAACCTTATTTGGGCAGTTTGCTTACACACATTTGGGACACTCATAAAAGCATTTAATCTGCACCCCTGAGCATTTTGGCTTCACCTTCTCATGAGTTCACTTTGGCAGGATTTATTTCTTCCCTTGCCCCCACCCCTTCACTCTCTTTTTCTATTTGGCAAAGTGGCAGCTTCTCTCCAAATCACTGCACCCAAGCCTATTTGAATGATTGTTTTTACTTTTGTAATGCAGTCTAAATCATAACTATCATAATGAGAATGTGCTTGCATAATTCCCATGGGACTTATTTTGCACAAACTGCAGAGTGGAGAACATTCTTATTTTATTTGCCAAGGTAACAACATTAGTTCTTTTCTGTGATTTTTCTTACTACAACTATATAACAGATGAACTTTTTTCCCTGTTTCTACCTTTTTTTTTTTTTACTTCATAAACAAAATCTAAAGAAGAAAACTAAATAAATAATGGAAGTACAGCATGTTCTTGGGTTCTATATATGCCTACAGGTGTCCTTTCATCATATTCATTTGGCTGACAAAGTGGGAAAGTGCTTGCAACCTGAGGGTTAGCTTGCATAACAAAAGAAATTCAAATTATGCTACAGAAGGGGAAGAAAATATTAAGCTTTGTATATAGTGATAGGACAAGGGGAAATGGCCTCAAGTTGCACCAGGGGAGGTTTAGACTGGATATTAGGAAAAATTTCTTCACCGAGAGAGTGGTCAGGCATTGGAACAGGCTGCCCAGGGAGGTGGTGGAGTCGCCATCTCTAGAAGTGTTCAAAAAACGTGTGGATGTGGCGCTTCAGGACATGGTTTAGGGGACATGGTGGTGCTGGATTAATGGTTGGACTTGATGATCTTGAAGGTCCTTTCCAACCTAGTGATTCTGTGATTCTGTGATTCTGTGATATAGTCTCTATAGATGGCCCTATTTGCGCAGCCATCTAAAGATTAAACACATATCTCTATCATACCAAAAATGTTAGGGTTACAGAATGGTTGAGGTTGGAAGGGACCTCTGGAGGTCATCTTGTCCAGCCCTTTTAATAGAGACAAGGATTTAAAAGTGAGGAAATAACAGATTTCAGATAGTCTACGTAATGTAATTTGTCCTTATCCCGAGTATGCGTTTAAACAGAGCTTTGTGTTAGACTTATTTTTCCCATTTGGCCTTCATATTATTTAATGTACTGGATTCAGAGAGCTCATGGAAGAGGAATTAGATGTTGATGGTTTTTTAAGCTGACTGAATTCCCTTTGTGATGTCTATAAACCTTTTGTTTTTAATACACACTACTCAAACTTCAACCACCAACAAAATCATTACACTTCCTCCTGTGTGTTTATATCATGACCAGAGGGTGAGAGCCTATTGAGATACTTTGGATTCTAATTCTCATTTTCAGTGCTTACAAAAGTGTAGATTTCTACCTCGCTTCGTCACACTGTGATTCTTGAAAGGACAATGTTAATTCAAACACTTCCTCACTTTTGAATCCTTCAGAAGTTAATGACCATTCTATATGTTTACTGCTCATCCATTTTATTATGCAATTCCTTAAATTGTTTGTAAAACACCCTATGAGCAATATCCAATCCAAACAGAGGATTTAGCAAAGTTCAGGTCGAAGCAGTTGGCTGCTGTAGTCATAAAGACCTATCAGGGCAGCCCCCAGCTCTCTTTGAGCACGCCCTGTTTAAGACAGTAGATATTTCATATCTATCTTATGGGTTCACTGTGAGAAGAGAAGTCTTGAGAATAGACTTAAGCACACTGATCCATGATGCAAGTGCTTCCTGATCCTTGTTGTAAGTGTTTTCTGTCCTCGTTGCTTCAACGAAAATAATGTACATTGTCCTTGAGAAGATCTGAACTCTAATACTACTGATGGATGCTTATATGTCTATAGGGCTATCATGCCTGATTTATGCAATGTGTATGAATGACATTGTGAGCGGCCTTGGACTAGCTAAAAATTTGTATATATGTGTGTATGTATCTGTGTGGGTATTCTCCACAGAGAAGGCAAATATACACTGTACCCAAGATGTCATAGGTGTATGAGAAGACAGCATGTTTACTGCAAATAGAGTATTTGGAGAATTTACATTTTACAGAACACGAGTGTGTGAGAATTCAGTTTTTTGGGAGATACAACTGGATCAGATTTCCACAGGAGTGACAGAAGACAAGTCTTGACATCAAAGCAATTTTCTTACGGAATTTCAAACTTCAACTCCAAAGCTCAGATGTGCTAGAGTCTCTCAACATGATAGCTACAAGAGTTCTTAACATGGCTAAAAGGATGTATTTTTACTAATTATATTCTTGGAATTATCTGAGCCATTTTAGTGAAAACTTTCCAAAAACAATTCAGTTAGAGACAGACACCCGCCATGGAAAATTTAAGTTGTAAGAGTTAAATTTTGGCAAACTGTATGAGTAATTAAAAGTACATTCTTACAAAGGAGTATTAGCCAATCTTAGACATTACTTCTATTACGTATAAACATACATGAATAACTAATATGTTTACTGCTGCTATGCATGTATATACACATTATATATGCATATGTATAGCAGAGAATTAGTGTAATAGTTTTTAATGCAGCTGGCAATCAGAAAGACACGGCTTTATGTGGAGCAGTAGCTTGTGCTCTTTAGGCAGAATCCTGAGGTTGAACACTAACTTCCAAAGTCTCCAAATTTTTCACATAAATTTAGAGTTCATGAACAGTGTCAGCCCAATGCTTTTTAAGAAAGAAGTCCTTTGTTTGGGTATGGCACAGGGCGGCACAGAGAGCAGCAGCCAAGCTTCCTATGTGGCTCTATCAGATGTCTCATCCCTGACCTGGAATAGGGGAGAGGTGAAAGGTTAGTCCATTCTTCATGCTCATTCAATACTCTGCTTCTCTGTTGAGTGCCAAAAGAGTATCAGTTACTGCCAATTGTGTGGTTTTTTTTGTAACGTGGACTCTTGTCCATTAAGAATTGGATTGGGGCCACAAAACCATCTCATTGAGCCTGTTGGAAAGTCATCTTGATCACGGTGGCCCTTCCAATTTCCACAATTGTTGGATTTGAAACAGGTACCTGGATTTAATGTACTTCATTACTTGACTCATACAGCTTCCAAGCTTTTCATTTGTGTTTGGAGAGGAGATGTCAGGGAAGGAACTCTACTAATACTAATAAAATAGAATGGTAATTACAATCTTTCAGTACAGCCAGGATTCCTGGTAAATCTATGCTCTTCTAGTCAGGACCTTGTTGCAAGAAAGGTCATGAAACATTATTAAGATAAAATTGCTCTAGTCAGGCAGTGTATGCACATTCTTAATACTCCCTGCAACAGTCTAATTTATGGGATACTTCAGTGAGAAACAGGCTGTGATGGTGCTAGTGTAACAGTATCTTAGCAGCAAATAAACACAGTGCGAGAAACTCTTCCTTTTAAAAACAATGTAAAGGAAAGACATTCAATCCCTTGGGCAATTTCTTTTCAAAGCATTTGCATTCTACAATACTTGAGAGATTCTCAGTGAATCACATGGGGGATATGGACAAATGCCATCTATAAGTTAATTAATTTTGCACATGCATTTCACAGACAACATTTAGACACTTTGCCCTTACTATCATTACTTTTTGGTCTGTGTGCACATAAAATTTACCCTAAAAATGCAGAATTTGGTTTATAAATTATGGCTTTATCTAAGCAAGAATGCCGTACTGATTTAACTTCAGCCATTTTCTAACTGGATGTAGTTACACTTTTGCAAAAAGCTGTCATGGGTATCCCAGAGCCCAGGATTCGAGTCCTTCCAAGCACAGACTTTCTGCAGCCATTCCTCTGCCTCTCTACATTCTTCCCCATGACCCATATTTCAGACCTGCCCTTCTCAGCTCTCTCACATGCATATATAGCAGCACTGGGATTTCACAAGCTCTCCTTTCTAGCTCTTTGCCTCGGGAGCAAGAGGAGCAGGAACAGTGATAGATAAATCAGAAAGGAGTGGCTGGTGCTAACAAAGAAAATTCTCTCTGCCAACGCAAAGGCTCCACCCCGGTGTGCTGCTGAAGATGGGGAGGCTGTGCCGGCGAGGTATCACTGCGTGCTTGCCCTGTTTCTGTACTCTTTTATAGGCAATAGCTATAGGACAGTGTCAGAGCCAGGACCCTGTGCTAGGGAGCCTTTCGTTTCGACCTCGCTCAGCTGGTTTTGGTATTCTTACTGCTGGGTTACTGTGCTGACGATGCCGGCAGCTAATGTTGAGCCCCTTTGTAAGCACAAGCCCAGTTTGTGGTTAATGCACAACACACCATGAGAGGCTAAAATTTGGGCCTACTAATTAATGAGGGCCTCAAATTGCAGGGCTCAAATCTGGATCCAGACTCCTCTGGAGTTTCAAGTTATTCAGGTCTATGCTTTTGGCTCTGGCTCATCTGTCCTAAAAACAAAGTGAAGTTGACAAATGTCTCTCTTAGGCAGCTGCCCTGAAGGACTGAATATCATTAAAAAAAGGCATTAAAATACAAAAGGCTTTAGTAATTTGTGTAGGGTCTAGTTTCCAGTAATGCTATAAGAAGCCTGCCAGCATTTTGGTGAAAAGGGCCTGCAGCACAAATCTTATTAACCAAACTGAATAAGGAACAATACAGCCTCGTTTTGCACTCCCACTGAAGTCAATGGCAGAACTCCCACTGGCCGTGGTGGTGCATGATCCAGTCTTTGCAGTATGGAATATGAGCACTTTCCATTAATTACCTGGTCTATTAGTTACCAAAGGCTTTTCATTCAAGAAAGTAACCCTGTTTAGCACACCATCTATGCACCATGCTTAAGAGTTTAGTATGATCTCAAACACAAATAGATTTAAACCTGCTGTTTTTCCTGAACATGAACCTCTCTGAATAGCAGTGAAAAGTATAATGAATTTAAAGCATAGTATAACCCAGGACCTGATCATCTTCATAAAAGACTAACCATGATGTATTCTAAAGTGAAAATTATATAATACTTTCTGTTTAACACCAGATCTTCATAAGGACATGGTGAAGCAAGTTTTACTCCTCTCTCAAAAGGTAATAGCTCCCTTGCATGTAGAGCTCACTAACTGCTGTATTCATTAGGATATTCAAGAGCCAAAATCTTTCTAGCCTCGGTGAACCTGTGTGTAATAAGAGTATCCATGCAGAAAGTGAGAGAGATGCATCTGGTGTGCCCTAAATTCATGACCTATCTTACTATTAGAAACATAATAGAGCAAACATTACTGTTGATTTCATTGCTGATCAAAGGGTGCAGGTAAGTACCAATTCACTACTCTCATGAGAGTGCACCATGGGCTATGGACAAGGCTGGAGAAAACTAATTTTTTTCCCAGGCTTCTCATAAATCATGTTGATTAAAAAAAATCATCATAATTTATATTGAAATTTTGACATTAATTAATTAATTAAAAGAACATCCTGTACTGGGTTCTGAGTTATTTTCATTCTTAAAATGCAATTTATGCTATGCTGATGGTTAATTTTCATTTATTTTGCTCTTTTTTAGTTCAGTGATCTTGTAAAAGCTTTTAATTCTCTCCTGTCTTCTTCCACTGCCAACATAGCTCAGTATAACCCAGACTTCTTAGCAAACATTGCTACACATGCCAGTATTCTGTCTAATTTTAACTAAACATTCAATAATGCTAAGCTATTTTGGTACCTTGGGCCCACATTCTCAAAGGTATTTAAGCACAGAGCTCTTGTGAGGAACTTGGCTTTGTTGCTTTCTAAAAATATTAGAATTCCCATACATGCTAACATGGCAATGGTAAATGAACAACTAATACTGCTGCTGTATTTACATAAACTATTATAAATTGCATTCTTTCAGTGTAGAACATGATTATTAATCATCCCATTCATTTCTGTGTTATATGCAACTAAATAAGGAACACAGTGGACCTTTTGTAATTACTTACCCTAACTTCGGTTTTAAAGCCAAACACATTGTGACCTTATACTGATTTTGGATTTATTAAACAGACTCCTCTATTATATGAAAGAAAAGAGAAGAAAATGTTTACGTAAGATTTTTGACATTTATTAACCCCACTGAAATCTCCCTCACACAGTAGTCAATAAAATGTGCGGTATGTACATATGGGTATAGTAATTAGCATGTATGTCAGAGTAACAAACTCTTTCTGTCAACACAGAAAAGGCTGGGAGAAGGGTAAATCAAGATTATTCTCTACTTATGTGGAATCTAAATAATTAAAAAATAATCTGCTGTCCTTAAATGCTACAAATTATTAAAAGCATTGAAATATTCAGGTCTATCCTCACGATTGTTTGTGCACTAGATTATTACCACCCAAAGTCCTCAAACCAGTGACCCAGCTCTCCCCTTCCACTGCCTGCTCCCCAAACCTGTTACATTGCCTAATTTTCTCTTGCTTAATTAACACTGGCACTAAATTTAGAATTGTCACAGCCTGAAAGGACAATTTATGATCTATGCATTCCTGTATTAGCACTAATGGAAATAGTGCTTGGGGAAATATTAATCTAAATTTGAACATTAGTTTAGGGTCATATTTTTCTCCATGCTGCCTAGTATATTTGCAAGCAGATGATGTGCCCATACAGATAATAGACTGCAGATAACAGACTTTTAGCCACAGGAACTCTAAAACATCAGTTTGCATACAGAAATACCATGCTTTGACTGCTTTAGAGGTATTTACAGCACTGCCTGCCAGGGGAATGCAGAAAGTTGCACTGTCCTAGAAAGAAAAGCCCAGGCTTTTGGTGTTACACTTTCTAGAGGGGTACAATATAGCTTCATAAACAGTTTTAACAGTTAAAGCAGAGAAATCTGTACCTCCTCTGCTACGGGGCTGGTTGACATGGGAAGCAAGAGAGTGCAATCCCTCTGCTTCACACTCTAAGCACCCAGCTGCAGGAGGTGAGAGATGCTGCTTCTCTGTTCTTCCCACACTGCCCGACTAAACACTGCTCTTGTGTAGTCTAGCCCATAAAAACCATTTCTTGAGAATCTGTCCCTCTGTCTTGAGCTATCTTGAGAAAATCAGGCCTTCTGAGGTTCAGCGTCTAATAAATTCTGCCCCTAGGCGAGGAAGTGAATGCCATTTCATCTTTTCTGCAGCTGCCCAGTGAGTGTATGCAGAGCAGCATGAGGAGGGAGACAAGCACAAGACGTAAATGATGATACAGAGAAGAGGGTTCATGCTTTTAAAATACTGGGCCTAATGAGGAGCTGGAAGATGGCTGTTTGCCTAAGAAGAAAGGGCCATGCAGGTAGTAGGGAAGATTTTGATAGGTGAGACTCCTGGAAACTAAGAGTCACACAAGTACATTGATGTGGTGGGTTGGACACACCTGGATACCAGGTGCCCACCAAAGCTGCTCTGTCACTCCTGCCCTCAGCTGTTCAGGGGAGAGAGAATATAACAAAAAGCTCGTGGGTTGAGATAAGGGCAGGGAGAGATCATTTAGCAGTTACCATCACAGGCAAAACAGACTTGACTTGGGGAAATTAATTTATTGCAAATCAATGGTACCAGTGGGGTAATAAGAATTAAAAGCAAATCTTGAAACATTTCCCCCCCACCCCTCCCTTCTTCCCGGGCTCAACTTCACTCATGATTTTCTCTCCCTCCTCCCCCGAGCGGCGCAGGGGGACGGGGAATGGGGGTTGTGGTCAGTTCATCACACGTTGTCTCTGCCGCTCCTTCCTCCTCAGGGGGAGGAGGACTCACACTCTGCCCCGGCTCCAGCCTGGGATCCCTCCCACGGGAGACCGTCCTCCATGGACTTCTCCAGTGTGAGTCCTTCCCACGGGCTGCAGTTCTTCATGAGCTGCTCCAGCCTGGGCCCCCCACGGGTGCCGTCCTTCAGGAACTGGCTGCTCCAGCCTGGCCCCCGCGGGGTCCCAGGTCCTGCCAGCAAACCTGCTCCAGCCGGGGCTCCTCTCTCTCCCCACGGGGCCACAGGCCCTGCCAGGGGCCGGCCCCAGCGCGGGCTGCCCACGGGGTCACGGCCTCCTTCAGGCATCCCCCTGCCCCGGCGTGGGGCCCTCCCCGGGTGCGGCTGGAGATCTGCTCCCCCATGGAGCTCCATGGCCGCAGGGGCACAGCCGGCCTCCCCGTGGGCTTCCCCAGGGGCTGCCGGGGACCCTCTGCTCCGGCGCCTGGAGCCCCTCCTGCCCCTCCTGCTGCTCTGACCTGGGGGCTGCAGGGCTGTTCCTCTCACATCTTCTCACTCTTCTCTCCGGCTGCAGTTGCTGTTGCTGTTTTTTCCCCCCTCTTTAACTCTGTTCCCCAGAGGTGCTGCCACCATGGCTGATGGGCTTGACCTTGGCCAGCAGCGGGCCCATCTAGTAGCCGCTGGCACTGGCTCTGTTGGACATGGGGGAAGCTTCCAGCAGCTTCTCAAAGAAGCCGCCCCTGCAGCCCCCCCGCTACCAAAACCTTGCCACGCAAACCCAATACAATTGAAAAAAAGGTGGAGGGTGGCTGAGGGGGAAGAATGTGGTGGAGATGTAAAATGCTGAAAGGAGATTTATAAATAGTGATATGACCGAGGAACCAGCAGGAGAAGCAGTGAGCAGAAGAGTAAAAGTGAGGTGGACTGAGAAAGGCTGTGCACAACGCAGAGAGCAGCTGCTAAGGGAGCTACAAAGAGACTCCAGACAGGGAAATCCAGGGAGCACCGCTGAGGATCATAACTTGGGGGGCTTCCTGTGAGGCACAGAAGATATAAATCTACAGTTTCTTCTGATTTTTTTTTTTTTATTTCCTCTGACACAAGATTACTTTCATGAGCCGTAACTCTGAGGATTTCAACACCTTTCCATGAAAGGCATCCCAACAATTGAAAGAAAAAGTTTCCAGAAAATGTAGAAAGTCTCCTGGTCTCCTGCTAGTGGCTCAAATGCTCTCCCAGGAAACATTTTTGATGATGGGATTGAGAGCAGCCTTGCCAAGGAGGACTTGAGGGCACTGGAGGATGAAAAGCTGGACATGAGCCAGCAATGTGCACTCACAGCCCAGAAGGCCAACCGTGTCCTGGGCTGCATCCAAAGCAGCACAGCCAACAGGTCGAGGGAGGGGATTCTGGCCCTCTATACTCCTGCATCCAGCTCTGGAGCCCTCAGCACAGGAAAGACATGGACCTATTAGAGCGGGTCCAGAGGAGGGCCACAAAAATGTTCCGAGGGATGGAACACCTCTCCTGTGAGGACAGGCTGAGAGAGTTGGGGTCGTTCAGCCTGGAGAAGAGAAGGCTCCAGGGACACCTTCTTGCAGCCTTCCAGTACTTAAAGGGGGCTGATGAGAGAGATGGGGACAGACTTTTCAGCAGAGCCTGTTGTGATAGGACCAAAGGGTAATGGTTTTAACCTAAAAGAGGGCAGATTTCAACTAGATCTAAGGAAGACAATTTTGACTATGAGGCTGGTGAAACACTGGTACAGGTTGCTCAGAGAGGTGGTAGCTGCCCCATTCCTGGAAACATTCCAGGTCAGGTTGGCCAGGGCTCTGAGCAACCTGACCTAGCTGAAGATGTCCCTGCTCACTGCAAGGAAGCTGGATTAGATGACCTTTAAAGGTGCCTTCCAACACAAACTAGTCTATGATTCTATGATTTTTCATCTTAGAATAAAAGCTATGTTTTGAGTCTTGCCAAAAAGACAGGAGGGCGTTTACAGTGTTAGCCTGTTTAGTTACCAATGGACGTGGCACTTCAGGACATGGTTTAGTGGGCATGGTGGTGTTGGGTTGATGGTTGGACTTGATGATCTTAAAGGTCTTTTGCAACCTTAATCATTCTGTGATTCTGTGATTCTGTGACAACAGTTCTCATAGACTACATGCAACTCAGTGTGGCTGGCAAGTCCACTCAAAAAAAATTAGGAGGGAGAGGTGTCTCATATATGTCCAAGGTAAATTTGACTTATTCTTCCAGAAAGCAATGTTTTGAGATCTATGTGGAGATCATTAGCACAGTCTCTCACATAGAGGTTACTTGGGCTGCAACAGCCAAGTAGATAAAAATAGTCTTCCTTAATACAAATTCAGAGAAGTATTAAAGTCCATTTCCCATTACAATAAGAAAACCCACAAATAGTATCCTATCACTGAATTATTTTTTTATGCATTTTTGATCATTACTTATGCATAGAAAACACATTCATGCTAAAAAAAAAACATTATCATCTGCTTCAATGGCCTGTGGTCAAATGTATTTAAAACAACAGTAATAATATATAATATCCCCTCTTTTTTTGCCCTGAAAGGTAACCTTAAGCAGTGTTTCCAAACTATTTCAGGTAATTTTGCCTTAAGAAAAAGCAATGTTCATTGAGTACTGTTGGCTAAACCTTTTAAAACCTCTCATTTGGGGGATGCCACTGTTTCTCTTCTTGCTGTGCCTGAGATAATATAATTTCATACTCCTTTGGTTTTCACAGTCTGACAAAAGGTTTTTGATATTTCTTATGAATTTTTGATTCTGCATCTCAATCATCTAGTAGCTGAATAGCCAGAAGTTTGAAAGATTCCAACTATTACTCACCATGACTAATTTTTTTTAAAAAGAGCTTTATGCCACATATGAGTGACTCCTTATCTGCAGTTTGCAGGAAAAAAAAAGTATGGGGAAATAAACATAGTGATCTGTTAAATTATGGAGAAAGAATGCACTATTTTATGGCTATTTATAAACATAATGAGCAAAGCATCAAAGAAACTTTGTTTTCAAATTCTGATGAAGGAGACAGATTATTTCCTCCAGTTTTCTCCTATCACAATACACACAGAAAGAGGGAAAATTTCTGAGGACAAAGAAAGCAAACCTATAAGTGCATGTTTTTTCAAGAACTTCTCCAGAAATTGACCCAGGAATTGCTAGAAATTTTAAGATTTGTGTATGGAAATCAACTAAACATGGGATAGCAGGAATATAGATGATGCACAGATAGGGAAAGGCTCTTCTGAAAAAGTTTTTATGATATGAAGGCAAATAGTGAACTGCAAATGAAGTATAAGCTAAACAAAAACACTAGGCCAAATTTTTGGCTGCTTTTCTCTGCTCAGCAAGAAACACAGGCAAAACCATCTTAAAGTGTTCTTTGAAGAATTGTGGTTATATTTTGCACTGATTTTTTTATTTTATTATTCCACTGGAAATAGATTTCTGCTTGGGAAAAGGTCTCCACGTGTCCATCTCAGTTTATAACTTCCTTTAGAGTAGTTACTATACCACCTCTAGGTTTATGGAATTAGCAGGTGCTTGCAGACTAAAAGTCAGATAGTAGAATTCCATACAAACAGTATTTGGAAGCATGACGATCCTCACCCAAATGGATATCTCATTGTGCAGTAGTCCTGCCATAACATTTTCACACTGCCTGCAGATACTGACTGTAGATGCAATGGCTCAAACTGGATACATGCAGGACTGAAATAATGTTGGCTGAAAGGGGCAGATGATTTGGATAAATGGAGTATGTGCCTCAGTTCATTAAATGACTGGGTTTCTCTTGCACATTAGTCTCAGATACTTTGGATGGAAGGGGAAAAAACCCACTTTTCTATCTTTTCCTCCTACAGGTGGGAATCGGTGGCTTCTTCCCAGCTTAAAATTTGGTCTTGGCTAAGCACTTAATCAGCGTCTCCATCCATAATTGGTGAAAATTCCTGTATGTGGGATAGTGCATGAAAACTCTTCAGAGACTAGTTTATTCAGTTTGTTGCTGCCATAGGCTACAAAGAGGACAATCCTGCAGCCTCAGCACTGCTCAGTATTTTCCCTCCTTGTCTCTGATCCCTGAAGCTGCTGATAACTCTGGTTGCTGCTCTCTCAGAGGCTGCCTGCCTGTCCATAGTCCATGACATCCATGGGGATCCTGTAGCTTTGCAGATATTATCCAAGGAATGTCTGGCAAGTGATCAGACAGGGTTTTCTTAATGTGTGTGCTGCCTGGTTTGGATAGTCAAAACTGATCTTGTAGTATTGCTTTCTTTCCTTGACTGGACAGCCTACAAGCTAATCTTGGACAATCAAGCACCACAACCATTTGCACATCTGAAGTGCAAAAGACCTGAAGTCTCGCCTCTGTGAACACTCAGCAAGACTTGGTCCCTTGAGCAATTATGGAAAGTGAAAGGATATAGCACACCTGAATGGAGACCATTAATAAAACTGAAACTTTTTTTTTTTTGGCAATGTTACCTCCAGTCTCGATGCTTTTGGCATAAAATAGACCCAAGAAGTGAGTTTTTTCCCTTACAGCACAGGCAACCAGGTGGTTTCCCCAAGGCTCAGCATCAGTTGTGAAAGGGGCTGGCAGTGAATACCAATCTGACGGGGATAAGGGGCAGATGATTTCAGCCAATGCAACTGTGACGTGCTGACGTGATTGCCAGAGAACTGAGAGCTTTGATAAATCCATTGCTCATATGGCAAAATACACTGCTAAAAGATCCCAGCAATATTTAGAGTAGGAAGTTTATTTTTCCCAGAATTGCTTTTGTTTTCTTATTCCATTATTCTTATAATTTTTCTTCTGTTTCCTTTCAACATGATTGTTTTTCAAACCCTAAACAAAAGAATAAGACAAATTATTCTGCAGCAGTATATGAGTTGGCATACAGTAACAGAAGGAGCCATTATGATCTGTCAGACAACTACTTATTTAGGGACTTTTGAAACTACTGATAATTGACCTAGTAGAATAAAACAGCTTCTCTGGAACTGGTGGAGTGTATTGTTTAAGTATTACCACATTTGCTGCAAGTCATTTAAAAAATGTTATTGACCCCAGTTAAACTATTACAGGCATAAAGGAATGGTGAAAGTGTGAGGTGTAATGGTGCTATTGAATTGAGTTTTACTAAACTGACTACATAAATACAGATTTGAAGACTAAGGTGGGGTCAGGTAGGGGGAGTTGGTCACAAACCTAAACCCCAGTGGCAAACACCATCAGTAACAGAGGCAGCTGGAGAGTGGAAGAAACAGATTATAATATGCAAGGCACTCGGCTGTGTCAGCCTGACAGCCTCTCTGTCTGCTCCACATGACTCCTGTGAAGGTTGCTGTGGGCTCAGATCCATGTGTCCCTGATGCATATTCAATACCAGACCCCATCTCACTCTCCAGAACAGGGTAAGTTGTGCAGACATAGAAGACTGACACACGCACACAAGCAGCCACATCAGCTGGAGCCGGGAACTGGATGCCAGTGATATCCAGGGACCTTGGGGACTTAGTCCCTAGGAAGCACAGAAATCCTGGAAGGCATTTGTAAATCTAAATCTTAAAATCTGGGCACCTTGTCAAACTGTGCTGAACAGTCTGATTGCAGTGGTTGCTGTTCATGGAGACAGATGTGGGCTCACTTTAATACAGCTACAGCATGGCTGTTGCGTTAAGGAGCTCAGAGGCTACTCATTTCTAGTTCTATGGTTAGGAAATCCTTCTGGGAGGTGAGAAATAGGAGTCTGAATAATCTCCATTTGAGAAAGGCACTGAACAGAGTCTCCTACATCCTGTGCTCCAGTCTCTGAGAATCCAGGTGCAAAAGGTTCTATGCCTAGTGGGAACTGCCTGTGCTTTGCGTTAGGGAAGAGAGGATCAGCTCCCAGTGAGAGTCCATTGCTTTGCCTCCATGGCAAGGGGAATGCAGGTAGGGACTGGCTGGCATACCCCTTTCCAGGTTTTCTCAGACAGGATGAAGTACACAAGCCCAGCAGGTCCTGGCAGCAGCTGATCTATGTGATTTGTGCTCATGTGCTTCCACAACTAGTCTGTACGTTTGCAAGAGGTGCAGTGCTATCTGGATGGGGCATTCTTACTATGCATGTGCCAGCCTCTTGATCTCCCTACGTGCCGTGGACATAGCTCAGGATTCCATACTGTTCTGTTGCTGCTCTGACTTGACTGTTGAACATTGGGAAATCTTCTTTTTAATCTTATTGTGTGCACAGTCCTCATATTCCACTTGAGCAAGATTTCCAGCTGGAAAGAAAGGATATATGTGGGTTTAAACAGTTCCTGCATCTGCCAAAATGTAGATTAAAACACCTCAAAAAATGTTAACAAAAATTTTGAAGAATTTTAACTTTTTCCTTGTAAAACCTTTGTGACTACTGAAACAGTGAAATATTTTAGAACAATAATGTAAGCACACTGTGGCAATTTCAAGTTCCAGTGCTAATATGGACATCTTCTTACCTGAAGTATGGAAATGTTTGTGGACATGCATGTGCTTGTTGAAGATGCTGTCAGCTACTACTAAGGAAAACAGAGACCCATCTATCTTTTTCAAGTTCATAACATGGCATTAGGAATAGAAATGAAGAAATTATGAGGTCTGAATTTGCCCTTACTGTGCTTGTACAAATCTGACTCACTTCACTGGTGTCAGTGGAATTACTCCAGATTTACACTGATAGAAGAAGAGAATTTACCTTACTTAGATTCCTTACCCACAGAAAAAAAAAAAAAGAAAATGCTAGTCTCGAGCTCTGGATGCCCTTGACTGTCTTTAAAGAACATTAATTAAAACTGACTGGCTCCAGCAATTATCTCCAGATCATGATACCTCAGTTGCAACACAAGTATAAAAAAAATTTAATTAGTCCCACCAACAAAATCACTAACTCTGTTGCTTGCTAAAAGTGAAATAGCTCTCCTCTGTAGGACAATGTCAATGTTATGGGTTAAGTCTTGGATTCTTGATGTAATGAAAGCAATATTTATGGAAGAGGCCATTTATCAGCTAAAGACAATAAAGGCCATGACTAAATTCATGGGCTATCTGAGACAGATAAACCAGTACTGTTATTATGAGCATCTTGGCAGCACTGTACAGATATATTGTGCTGACACTCTACAGATATATTTACCTACATGGAAGTAAATATACACCTATATCTTAAAATTAGATGTAAAGCAAAACAAAAGGGTACTAAAACCATGACACTTGCAGACACGGTGCCTTTTTTAAACTATCTTTTCCCATGAGGAAATCTGTAGAAATGGATAGGAAAAACTGTTCCACTGGGAAAGCAGGTCACATCCCTATTTTTAGGGAACAGTTTGCATGATCCACCCCAAATCTCTCAGGAACAGACTCATCTGACAGGGTTATCTATGCTATAGCAAGCACCAATCACTGACCATCAAGCATAACCAACATTCTTCAAAGCAACTCCAGGATTCCCTTAGGAAGTCAATACCTCCAGCTCTCTTAAGGAAGACAAGACAGAGAGAAAGTTGTGCTACCTATAAACTTCATGCATCAAATGTGTAACGCAGTGGTTTATGGGGACATCGTATTACATTATCCATCTGTATTACATTTCTATCATAAAGCTCACAGGCCAGCAATGCACATTCCTTTGGACCTGTTGTTTGCACACTAAGCTCCAGTCCAAGTCTGTTTTCTGGGCATCTTTCTGGAAAGTGGCCTTTCCCTGTAGGAAGAAAAAAGCCATGTTCAGAAGAGCCAGTCATATGTAGCTCTTAGGGTATGGTCCTGCCAGCTCTCACTACAGGCTGTTATAATGAGCTTTGCTTTTCTGAGATGCTGTTTTCTCTTATCACTGTTCTTGTGGTTACCCAGGAATGTCAATATGTCCTCATGCTGAAATTACAACTGTGTAAGAACTGTTTCAAATAAAGGAGTGAAAATGAAACAGGGAGGAGGAAGGTAAGAGATGGAAAAAGGGAAAGAGATAGTAATAAAATTAAAAATACAACTTATTTTTTTTTTTCATGCCTTTGCTTTCTTTGATTTGTTTGTTTGTTGTATCTTCCTGGAAGGAATGGTCACTTAAAGAAGAACTCTGTATAGAATTGGTGAATAGTATTGAAAATCCATCAACCCCTAGTAACGTACCAGGTACATTTTAGTCCATTTTAAGCCATAAGCAATTTGATCTGGAACGGAATAATGGATGTTCCTTATAGAATTAATTAGATTAGCTGGAATTAATTTGTAAATAAAATATTCAGTGAAAGAACATTACATAAGGTTTATAGGTAGCATAACTTTCTCTCTGTCTTGTCTTCTTTCTTTTGTCATTAAATCCAACCTTCGACTACTATTTTCAGTTAAGTCTTGTTAACAAGTATTGGGTCTTACTGTTTATTTGGAGGACAAGTGGATGTAAATGTATTTAAATCTTTATGCAAATTAAACTCAGCCCTTAGGCTGTCGGTTGCAAATGTTGTAGTTTGCAGCACAAAAAGCTAAGCACCTCTGGCCAAGAGTGAATTTTTATAGATGTGTGTTGAGGGGATACTAGCATTATCTTAAGTGGTGGCACTCTTAATGTTGCTCACGACTATTTTTTAGTATTAATTAGGGAGGGACAAATTATTTTTGAAAAATCACATGCATAAGTAGAAGTAGAAATGTTAACCTCCAGCTTCTAAAACTGCCCTGGTAAGAATGATTTTCTGACTCTACCTCCCACAATTGACTTACCCTCTGCCCCAGACATTTCTATTGCTATTCAACCCCTCTGTTGAAGGGCCTTAGCCAAGAAAGGAATCAGTTCTTGGCTGGCTGCTGAAGTCCAATGTCATTTGCACTAAATGATCTAGGGCAAAAAATATACAGGTTCAATGTTATTATGCAGACTTTGCAGCATCTGTTACTGTCACACAGACAGTTTGGTGGGACAAAAATAAGAAGCTCAATGGGGTTTGTCTGAAGAACTGTGCTGTTAAAGGTAAAAGAGAAGCCTCAAAAGAGGGTAGAGAGGGACCTGGAAGAACCTACATGACTCATCCAAAATGCTTATTGAATTTAGAATTTCACTAATAGACACAGCTGGTTGCAAGGTCAAAGACGAAGTCAAAGATATGACAAAAGGACATATATTAGTGCTCAAAGGCAGAGTAGAGAATCTTTGTGGGGTGAGGACAATCTCCCTTGAGAGAGATGGATGACAGAAGAGTTGATAGAAGAAAGAGAAGAAAACTGGGATACTTTCAGGTAATCTTATGGTTCCTGCAAAACAAGATTGCTCAACCTTTTGAAATTTTCATCCCTAAAAATGGTATGAATAATAACCATAATAATTTGAAATGGAAAAAATTCTCTCTCAGTAGGCATTAATTAAAAAGCAGTATATTATTTGCTGTCTGCTAAATGTTGCCAGAGATATAGAGAATCTATTAATCAGAGAATCCGATATATCTGTTAGTTATATTAATTCTACAGTTTTATCACATGTGAACTATCAGGCTATAAATTATACAGAAAGCTATAAAAACCTGATTATTTAAGTAGGCTTAGGTGAATGGGAAAATTAGGAATGAGTAAGGTCCCACTTACAGCTAACAATCATGTGACATTAGAAGTGGCTTGAGCCTTAAGCTCCAGCTCAAAGATTTGAGTTTTTTAGTGAGATTTTAAGGCCATCTACTGTTAATTTATTTCCATAAATGTATTAAAGCCTTGTTTAAAGGTACTCCATTCATACCTGAAGACATAAAGAATAAACCTGTTGCTGGTGTTTTCTCGGCTCAGGTAAAATCCTTAAAGGATCTCCTTTCTCTTGGAGAAATTTTATGTACTCAAATTCCACATGTGGGAGAGAAAGAGTTCTACCTCATCTCCTAAATATCTAAGTAATATGGAAGTTTTAAAAAAGGCAAACTTAAGGGAATGTTTTAAAAAGGAATTAATTCAAAAATAAAGGAGAAAACTAGAGTAAAAGAAAAAAAAACTATATGAGTAAATTCTGGAACATATCTCAAAACCAAAAAGCAGAAAAGCTGGACATGAGCCAGCAATGTGTGCTCCCAGCCCAGATGGCCAACCACATCCTGGGCTGCATCCAAAGCAGTGAGGCCAGCAGGTCGAGGGAGGGGATTCTGGCCCGCTGCTCCACTCTGGGGAGACCCCACTGGGAGTCCTGTGTCCAGCTCTGGAGCCCTCAGCACAGGAAAGACATGAACCTGTTGGAGCGGGTCTGGAGGAGGGCCACAAAAATGATCCAAGGGATGGAACACCTCTCCTGTGAGGACAGGCTGAGAGAGTTGGGGTCGTTCAGCCTGGAGAAGAGAAGGCTCTGGGGAGACATTGCAGCCTTCCAGTACTTAAAGGGGGCTTATAAGAGAGATGGGGACAGACTTTTCAGCAGAGCCTGATGTGATAGGACCAAAGGGTAATGGTTTTAACCTAAAAGAGGGCAGATTTCAACTAGATCTAAGGAAGACAATTTTGACTATGAGGCTGGTGAAACCCTGGCACAGGTTGCCCAAAGAGGTGGTAGCTGCCCCATTCCTGGAAACATTCCAGGTCAGGTTGGCCAGGGCTCTGAGCAACCTGATCTAGCTGAAGATGTCTCTGCTCATTGTGGGGGGGTTGGACTAGATGACCTTTGAAGATGCCTTCCAACCCAAACTATTCTATGATTCTACAATTCTATGTCTGGCAAAGAAGGCTAGAAAATACTGTACTCCTTAACAAGTTAAAACCAAAATCACAAAAAACATGCCAAAAAGATTTGGAGAAACTAATCTTTAGTGATACAAAAGCTGCTTCTCATTCAAACCTATCAGAATAAGAAAGCTAGTCTAGTTCCAAGATATGATTAAGAAATTATAGGAATATTTATGTAATATATAGCAATTGCTGGCTGAATCGTTACCATATCACAGTCATTCTTTAAAGGGAATGAGCCTGAGGAAATGCTTCAGACTGACTCTTCAGTGAAAGAGTTTTAAAATAATTAATACGTTTAAGAATAACAAATCACTAGAACCTAGCTGCATTGTCTCTAGAATTCTAAAAAAAGGTAAATATAAAATTGCTGAACTGCTAATTGACACTTGTGATTATTGATTACATTTGTCTTATTGTCAGAGGAAAGCAGATGGGAAACATGGCATCAGACTTTGAAGAAAAACTTCACTCATGATCCTGGGAAATATGAACCAGTAAATCTGATTTCTACAAAACAGCAGAAATGAAAAAAATTGATAATGAATATATGAAGTAATGCAGTGAGGAATATGACCTATTTGGGAATAGGCTTTTGATGAAAGCCATAGTTTTATTATAGTTGAGAAAAGAATAAATGAACATGTTGATATGGCTGATCCAAAGGATATAATATGTTCTGGTTTTCAAAAAGCATTTGACAAAATCTCTTTTAAAGAAACTAAGCACTCATGGGATAACAGAGGAATTTTTCTTATGGATTAATGGGTGATCAAAGAAGGTTAGAAACAAATGACATGTTTATACAATGGAGAAATGGAGAAGGGTTACGTACCCAAAAATTTGCAAAATCTTCTTAAGATCAATACTGGGACATATGTATGTTCAGCATAGTCTGGATCTGAAAATGAGGATGAATGTGTTGTCAGTCACTGTTAAGTCTCTACATCATATAGATATTTTTGGCATAGTCTGTTTTGAACTTGACTCTGAAGAGCTACAAAAGGATCTCACAGTCTTGAACAACTACAGAATAACTTACCATTTCAATATAAAATTCAGTGTCAGTAAAAGCAGGGAAGTGTGCACAAAAAAGTAAATTTTGCTCCAGGTACACAGTTATATGTTATAAACATATTTTTATGAGATATAGTAATTGTGGATAGTTCTCTGAATGCATCAACCTAATACTCAACGATAGCAAAAAAGGTAAATACAAGATTTGTGGAAGAAGTTTCTCTCTTTAAGTTGACCAATTTATATAATTTTTTAAAAGGAGTAAAGCTATCAAGAACACTTCAGGTCACTTACCCAAAAGTTGGAAAATTATTCTGCTTATTTAAAGAAATAAGGTTTAGTGGAACAGAAGCTGATTAGTTAATAATACCACATAATGATGGAAATGTGTATATTGAACTGAGATAGATATGCCATTGCTTTTCAAAAATGTCTGCCCACCCAGTCATTCCTCAGCTTGAAGATATGTACTTTCTGATGTGCACTAAGGTTCTTTATCTGTTTTCTGGTTGAAGACAGTCATCACGTGAGAGTGCCTCTCGTCTGTGACTCCCATGTCAGGAATGGGATGCCTGGAAATGCTCCTTGCTGCCCCATAGCAGGTACAAGGCAGAGCGCTGGCCCTTGGGTAGTCAAGACTTTCACTCCCATGTCTCCTTTCTGCTGATACTCCACCTAGAAATATTTGTTCTAAAGACAGCTGACAATACAATTATAATTTAAATACCTTTGTTTTCTGTGCAAGCAATCTTCCGTGCCGTCAGGGCCCTGAGGCCATCAGTCCCTTCCCCAGCCATGGGATACCATCTCAAGTCCTGCCACAGCTGTGCCCTGCCTGGCCTCCCACCCTGGGGAGCCCCCATGGGCCCATGTCCTGCCCAGCCTTGGCCATCCCCATCCAGCTGGGCTGGTGGGATGGGCCCCAGTTACCAGGTCCTTCCCTACCTGCCCCAGAGAGCCCTGGCAGTCCTCGGCCCCTCTCCAGGTGGGTCACAGCTCCCTGACACTTACATTTACTTTCTCAACCATGTATGAGAAACAGAGTCAGAGAAAATGTGGTTAATGTTACTACCCTGAGAAAAAAATCACATTCTCCAGCCTAAGTCCCACCAGAAGTCCCATAGCAGTGGTGAGCTGTGAACATCTGGACCTGGACCTTATTTAGATGAAGGCAAATAGGCAGCACGAAAGGGACATAAAAGCCGGTTTTTGTTCATAGGAGGAAGAGTTGGGGCCCCAGTTTTCTTATTCTGCTGTGTAGCAGCACTGTGCCTTGTTGAACAGTAGCTTTGTCTTTACCGAAAAAGTGGTTATTATTTGTCAGAAAGGACATAGTGATTTCTGTGCAGGACTGTATATTTTTGTGCAGCACTCTGAACTTTTGAAGTATTATCTTAATACATAACCATTCATAAACATTTAATCTCGTTAACAAATCCTGAATCAATCATTCCACCTAAATCGTAATTAAAATGAGGAAAAGTAACTGGCGCGACCACTCCAGTTTTATATTTGCATAATACAATTAAAGTTAAGAAGAGTTTCCCTAGTACATGTCAGGACTGATGTTCTCTACAGGAAATACAGTTACTCTTAAAATTTCCTGCCTGTTTCACTTTAAGAAGACCAAATTATAGAAAAGCACTGACCAATCAAATAATTGTGTAAGGCACTTAAATGTCATGTTTTATAAAGAAATTTCATGTTTTGTAAATAGAGAGATCATCTAAGAGACAATATACTGAATTTCAGAGTGGGAATCCCACCACAGGTAGTGGAAGAGTAAGATACAAATACTGAGATAAGTAATTTCTACTAATACCTGAATGGCATGCTGAAATTCATAGACATCTATTCTAATCCTGGATTTGGTTTATAAATATTATTTCTTTAAAATAAAAGACCATTTGGCAACATGGCTTACCATGTATTGTGGCCTATTTGATAAATAAACACAGAAATCACTGATTGAAGATATTTAGTTAATTATTGGAAAAGAGCTTTGACTAATGCCAGGAAATAATTTCACAGCCGAGGCATAGTTCTGCCTGTGTTTCGAATAATTCATAGAAAATATTCCTTTAAAATGCCAAATATTTTATTCCTGGATAAAGTTGACTGCTTTATTGTCTACTTTATAAGACAGTTACAGATTATGTCTACTTTTTAATTCCCACAAGGAAATGACATATTTTCATCCCGCTAAAGATTAACATTCACTTTGACCCTGTACTTTATGAAAATAAATTTAAAATGTTACATTTTTGATAGCACTACAGCTCTGAATTTGCTGATTAATATCCATGGGGATATGCAACTCGGGCTGTAAGCTAGTTAAAATAAAAAAGTGCTCCTTGTGCTTTGGTTGCAGCTCAAAGAATAGCAGGTGGTCACTGTTTACCCTGCTAAAGCAAGCCATTCGGTTAGAGAAAGCTCATTTTGGACCAAAGCTGAATGCCATGCCTGAGTGATTCTACTCTTAATAAAGCAGCCGAGAGTCTCATTCACGTTGTTTCATCTGAATGAGAATTAGCTACCGGCGATGGCATGTCCAGGAGCTGCTATTTTAAGATGGTTCTCCAGGCATGCTTATTGATGACTCTCAGTCTAGGAATCTGGGAATAATCTCTTAATGGGTCCACACTTTCCATGTTTGACTTTGCCAGTGAGAGTGAAAGTCACGCGAACGCGGCAAGGCAAGGAGCAGGGGGTGCGGGGAGGCAGCATCCTCTCTCCAGGGCGGGCACCCTGCCTGCCTGGTGAGCACTGTGAAGGTGGTGGGCCCAGATGTTTTCATTATGAAAAGGAAATGTATCTGCTCAGTGTGACTCCCGTGAAATTAGAGAGGAACCCGTGCCCAGAGAGCACAACGTCAGTGCAATCGCAATGCATGCTACTGTGATCACCACCAGACCTTGGACAAAAGCTTGAAACAAAGTGAGATGCAAACGCCCTTATTTTTGTAGGTAACAGATTCCCCTACATGCACTTGAAAAAATTGTCCTGGAAAAGCTGGTGGCTTTTGCCTGGTAGATGTTTGCAGAGCAGGAGAATTTCACCCTGTATGTCTGAGGCCTGGTTGTGTAACAAGAGGGTTTGGGGTATCGCCTCTCATGTGTGCAGTATGTCAGAGCTCCTCAGAAAAAGCAACGCACACGCTCTAACTACCAGGGCCACACTTCTCTAACCAGTCCACAGCAAAATGGAAACTATTGGTGTCTAATTTCAGCTACTCACAGGCTACCAAAGAAATGTAAAGATTCTGCATGTCTCATGAAGCCACCTTTTAAATTTGGACTATTCATTTTTTTCCTTCTGTAATTTTTTTTTCTTGTAGAGAGTGCCATTTAAAATATGAAATTAAGAACGGAAAGAACCTCCTATAGTGTTTAGATTGTTGTAGTTGGTCAACTAGTAAGATTACCCCAAGTTATTTACTGTGGGGAAATGGGAAAATGGTAAGAGCCCTTATTTGGGTTCATTAGGTACCTATGATCAGAAATATATTATGTAGGTTCTATCCATGCAAAGTTAAATAAACAGAAGGAGGTTTAAAAATTCAATTCTCCTAGCAGGCTTGACATGGTTTAGTCAATATCTTTAATCCAAAGTGAACAAATTTTTTTAATTAACACATATATCTATGACCACAAGTGAAAATACCAAAGTACTTTGAAAGAGACTTGTATTTTGAGAACATTCCAGATTGTGTGAAAGGAACTAATATTTGAAATCTGGTGAGAATTTGTGAGATTTTCAGCTTTACAATCAGACTGATGGTTAAAAGAAATGGAATTGACCCTTTAATGTATGGAATATTTATCTAAAATTTTCTGAAACATTTGGAAATTTACTTTAAATGGGTTTGGTTACTTCTCTCCTTGATTATTTTTCTTTTTAAACATGTTTTCAATACTAAATAATCTTATAGTATTTGACAATTTGCTGCCATTTAAGAAACACATTACAACCTTAGTTAAAATGCTTATCCTTGCGAGAACAACACAACCTAATCAATCAAAGGCAAATATGGAAACTCGTTTGTGTTTTTTCTTTTAAGCTAGATCACAGAGCACTGTCCTGTAGCTCTTGAAAAGTTTTACCAAACAAGATTCAATTTTTTTTTAGATTATTTTTTACTTCAATTTAACAGCAGTAAAAATACTGAACTCCTTGGTAAAGCAGTTTCTGATCAAATGGTGAAAAATGTTATGTGGGAACGAGATATTATTACTAAACCAAGATCCAAAATGATCACAGAATCATGACTGGCTTACGATGCTGTCAAACTTGAAACCCGTCCATTGATTTCCAGTGAAATTCTTTATTAACATTAAAAGTTTGTCTGATAACTCAGACACTTCCTTGGGTTCATACGTTTTAGAACTACTGGAGTGACACACTCCATTTCTCCCTCTCTGATCTGCTGACTCATTCATTTCATCTTACCAGTGAAGATAAGAGGAAGACTGCTGGGTTAGAGCTTTTGCTGTTCTTGTCCTATGCATCTGGCACTCCTTCCTTTAGAGATTAGACTATTTCCAGCTGGGGAGCTTTCAAAATAGCAAATTAAAATCTCTTTTTGCTTGATAAAGTATTTGATTACTGAAACATCAGGATGAGGTATAACCTCTAAAGTTATTTTAAAAGGTTTTTTTTCTCCCTCCTTTAATATTTCTTTTTTATTCACCCTTGAAAGAAATGAAAATGATTTGTTTTCAGAATATATACACTGCCAAATTCCTTGATCTTCTCTGCTGCTCCCCTTCTGAAGATTTTTGCTTTCACAATTAAAAGTTGAGACACTTTCCCCTCTCACAGGTCTTTGTGCTAACTTAAACACACACCAGCAATAGAACTTTCAGCAGTGTATATATTCAGAGTTTTTAACCTTCTTTGCAGATTAGCAACTGTCAAAGAAATTCATGACTCTTAAAAAAATACCACCAACTCTAAAAACTATTGAAGCGCTCTTTAAAATGGTTGGAAGAATTGCGTATCTTCTGCAGTACATTTCAGAGGGATGACTCACAGCAGAAGTTGTTAGGTGGCCAGCTCTGCTGGCACACTAGTGGTGTGTAGGAAGAAAAAAGCAGGATGCCAAGAGTACAGGAGGTAAGGCACAACTTGACAGGTGGCTGGGGACTCAGTCAGTCTCTGCAGAAGGGGAGCCACAGGAGAAGAGGAATATGAGTTGGGAAGCTTTCTGTTTCATTCCTTCGCTACGGTGCAGGGCTTTCTGGCAGCCAAGGTGTGAGTTAGCTGTTGTTTGGAGTCTGAAGAATCTTTGAGTTGTTTGACCTACGATCAGGTTTGGACATGGGTGTATTTTTCCCTTTGAGCTGCTAATCAGAAATTTGGCCATGGTTCTGTTGTCAACATTGGACTTCTGTTTTGATGGCTTGTTCTAAAAGACAGATGAAACTCATGTTTGGACCCTGAGGAAGATAATTTCTCCTTCCACGGGCACTCTATTGATGGATTTATACCTGGAGCTGACTCCAAGGTATCCCCCTTCATGACTTTGTCCTTGGAGATCACATTGATTGGGATCATCAAAAGCAGTTCCAGAGGCCCTGAAAGCAGACAGAGCCCTCACTAGAGGGTTGTCAAGCAAAAGCTACCTGATTGCAGCAAAAATGTGGTAAAAACTTTAATACCACCACAACATTGGAAGTAAAGATAGGATTTACCAAATCCCCCAGTTGCTTTAGGTGGCAGATATCTAGGAAGAAAATCCTACCTGGCTCTACGCCATGACTGACGTGAGATACTTGTGAGAAAAATCAGACTGCTTTCAGATGGACATGGTCTCTGTAGAGCTAGTACAGTACCTTCCCAGCAGAAATGCTACAATATTTTGGCTTTGGTTTTGTCCTTATCATGCTCTGTGTAGTACTGAAGACATTGGTGACATTTGGGCCATGACTTCGAGGCTGAAAACATGAATTTCACAGCCATTAAATCCTAGCAGGAGGCACCAGGTCCTCTGTAAATGGAACAGTTACTTCAAGAGCCCAGGCCAGCAGCTTTGCTTAAAACAGCAGCGATACGGCTTGTGTTAATGAGACACGGGTAGGTGGGTTGGCCAGCTTTGTTTTTTGTGAGCTCTTTCATTTTTTATGAAGCTTATTGACAAGGTCACAGTGAGGCAAAAATTACAGGTTTTATCTGTGTATACACACACGTACATATATAATGTACATGTATATGAATTATTAAAGCTTTCTGTCAGGGCACAATGTGAAGACTGATGTTTAGCTGGCAGATGACTTTTCCTCTACTGATGGATGAAGTCAGTGCAGTTATGCATATCCAATTTGGCTATTCATGGGATACTGTTAAAATACCTATAAACCTAAGTCAGGTGCACTGGTCTGCTCTTATTCTTTACCCAGAGAAAGTCCTTGTTAGTTGGCTTGTCTCCTCTGAGAACTACTTCTCTGCAAGAGTTTATCCTGCTCTGTTTCTCTTAGTCAGCTTGAAAACAAGCTGTTGAAGGTGCTGGTTAGGCTGCCTTCAGTAAATAGACACAGGTTAGCTTTACGTTTTCTCTTCTCTGCTCCAGATGGCAAGGTTAAATCCTTGTTCCTGGGTCTGGCCAGTATTGCCACATATATACATGAATGTCAATTGAGGCTTGTGTTGGATGGCATTTGCTTTACTGTTATCTTTACAATTACACATATCTTCCCTTAAGATGCAGGGCTTGGGGAAAGAGGAGGTAGCTCCTCCTCATCAGACCTACGAGCACATTTGGACACAATGTGATGGAGAAAGTGCAGGATGAACCTGGTGAAGGAACAGGGAGCCGGAGGCTTGTGGCATGGTGTTGAGAGAAGCCAACCAGGCCTTCGAGGTGATGAAAATAGCTTTCCTAGGACCCAAAGGGTACAGGGAAGTGTTTGTTGCTACTCCATAGTAAAAGAATTGCTTGGAAGCAAGGATGTCATGGATGAGGAAAGAGGTTGTGTACAAAAAACAAGCCTATTCATTTGTCCTTAGTTACTTTGTTTTCCCTATTTGAAAACTTGCATTAGTATGGTTTTTTTTTTCCCCAAATAAAAGTTGGTTGTTTAGTCTTTGGTTTTCTTTGAGGATTTCCCTAGAGAGCAATAGTCTAGACCCAATCCCACTGTAGCCAGTTTGGCATCCTGTCACTATGCCCAAACTAGATAAAAATAAAAAAACCCTGGGATTAGTATGAGGAATGCAGCTTTCTGTTGGATTGCAGGTTTTTGTCCACCATTTGTTTTTTTGTTTTACCAGTGAATAGTCTGATTTGATTCTCAGTTATTCCTTGATTGTCTTAGAAGTAGCTGGAGCAGCTTTCTTACCTTTCTATGTGAACAAGAATGTGCAATCTTTATGCATAGGTGCAAACCCACACTACAATGATTTATGTAAACTCTGCTTCTTAAATCTGTTGGAATGATTTTGTTGATACAGAGAAAAGGATTCCAGCTGTTCACTGGAGGAATGTTGAGATGATTATATTTTGGGTACCCTGTGATCTATGCTGATTGCTTATTGATTTTTGGGTGGAGTTTAGAGTGTTGGTTTGGATTTACGATATACTAACTGGTTTAATTTCTCCCTTGAGAAACTACTTTTTTCTTTGTGCAGACCCACACTTTCTCTTCTGAGGTCTAAGAAAAAAGGAGCCTGCTAGTGGAAGGTTTTATGGTTCATGAGGGGCTCTGTCTTCAGAGTTCACTCATCTTATCTGAGAAGAGAAGACCTCCAAGAAAACCTGATTTTAAGGTGCCCATGCAAAGCCTGTCATTTTGGGGGTGCTTTACAGAAGGAATTTATTCCTTGAGCAAGTGTTGCTCTTCAGTTTTGTGTGTTGGAAAGATTAACCTGCTTGTATTCAAACCTACAGTTCTAGTAAGTTTGAGTATTTCAAATCTAAAGCTTAGCTGAGGCTCAGCAAACAACATATAAAAATAAAACAAGCTCATTTGCTTAGTTTTTAAGATAAAAAGAGGCTCAAGGTTATCAGAGAAGATAGTGGAAATTAGGAGATACTCATTGTTTGAATAATGTATTAGGATTCAGGGCACAAATTACAAACAAATATCAGAAGGTAGGAACAACAAAAAATGTGAAGAATGCATACAAAGATATAGATCTGTTATCAGGGCCCAGAAGGTAATACCGTTTATTTGATTTCTCTATTTCCACCCTGAGATGGTAGCTGAAACATGATTTGCTATATATTTCTTTACCATGCTTTTTTTTTGCCGTTTTCATCAAACATCTAATTAAGCCATTACACATGCAGAAACAAGAAAAAAAAAAAAGAGAAACTTGAGAAATAAATGGACAGAAACTAATGTTCAGAGGGGAAATAGAACATGAGAAACAAACTACTAGGTCTTGATAGAAAGCATAATGTTTAAATGAAAATAATAGTAAAAAAAATATTGAAAGCATTGTAAAACTCCTGCTTGAACAATAGACTTTTTTACAAGATAAGCTGTCTGGGTCAGGTTGTGGTTTCCGCTATTATGCTGCGTACAGAAAGGATGCTGTAAAAAGCAGCCCTAGCTGGGCAGTTGCAAATTATCTTGGCATATGGGTGCATCGTGACATCCAAGGGATTGCACTGGATGATGTGCTACAGATACATTAGGAAAAGGAAGTGAGGCCAGCTGTGTAATTCTTCCTCAGGACATCTCAGTCCCAGACCAAATTGGAGTCCCTGGGGGGATGCTCATCTGTTCCTAGAATCATACTTTTATCCCTGTTGTACCCAGCTTTCCAGAGACATATATATAGCAGGATCCCTCATGCTCCTCTCACAATGAACCCATGTGTTGTTTGACCAGATTCAAAAATCATGTCCTTTGTAATGCCTTGTTATGGAGAATATTTAAGGAGCCAAAACATTTAGCTATTTTCTCATAATCAGTCTGCCTAAACAAAGGAAAGGTTTAGTCTGAAAATATACAACAGATTTCCAGCTGCTCTTTGCCGCAGCGATCCAGCCACTGGGAAGGTAGAGTCCCTAATAAGGAGCAGGTAATCAAGTCATCCTTGTATGCATTTTTAAGCACTTTGTTATGGACTTAGCTTTTTGAGGCAGATCTGTGGCTTGCTGCAAAAGGAATTTTATATCCCACAAGTGGGAAAGCATAGAGGCCCTCAAAAAGAACAGGTAATCTGAAATGAAAGACATACTGACCCTTTAACTAGTGGTGGCATTGCCACACAGCTTGCTACAAATGAAGACTGACAAATTGTCTTAGCAGGATAAGCAGGATACAGGCTTTCAATTTGCTGTGGTCTCTCATCTTAGCAATTCCAAGCTACAAGGATGAAACATGCATTTCACAGCTGTCGTGGATGGACCTGTCCAAGGCAGGTGTGGGCTCAGCTGGAGAAAGGGAAGAAATGGTGGCTCCTGATTTTACCATTCACTGGCAATGGGACCCTTGCACATTCCTTCTCCTGCTCTAGGGAAAGGCCAGGAAAGGGTTGGGAAGCTGAGAGCACTGAGATGTTATAATTAGCATGAGTTCCTTTGCCAGACATTCAAATTCTAGAAAGTGATCCCCTCCAGGTCCACTTGGAAAAGTTTGCAAACTCTTTTCTGTTTCTCTCTTAGATTTAAGGGGGAAAGCAGGTCTGAAAGCTGCCAGTATTTCTTTATTAGAATCAGCTGTTTTAGCTGAGGCTGAGCCCAGCCATATAAACAAAGAGAGAGAAAGAAAAAGAGTTTTGTGAGGGGAAAACCAAAAATAGATTGTTTGAAATATTCTTCTATCCTTTTCCCTCTCTGCACCCTTCAATTGATTTGACATAATTAGGATCTATTTGGTCTCACAGACATTTATGTGTTTGGTTTTTTTTTTAAAGCAGACATGTAAAAAATTAAGAGATGTTTTGCAATATTTGGCTTTGGTTTACCAAGTTGTGTTTGCCAAGATAAGCCTCAAGAGAGACAGCACCTCATTTTCACAAATATCCCTGGAGACAGCAGGTGCTTTCCAAAATGTCCACATTTGCATCTGGCGAGTTCAAATAGCCAAATTAGTCAAAACAGTACTTACCCACTAAATCAAATATCTAAGATCCTTTCCAGCCATGTCCCAGACTAGCAAATGTCATGGAAATGGACAGCTGTCCAATGGCAATTCCATTTGAAAGCATTGGCTGTGAACTAAAATCTGTTCAAGTTGAAAGAAAGATTCCTATGAATTGTCTTATCTTTTTCACTGCAATATGGGATAATTTCCTCAGTGTTTATGGGATATTTGGAGGTGGCTAATCAGAAATCTGTAAGATTAAGGGGCCAAGATCAAGAATTCTGAAACTGTTTACCAGACATTTGCAACCTTTCTGGGAGGATGATAGCAATCTGCCCAAAGATGGGAATGTAAACAGGCACTTAATGAAGATGGTTTGCACTGATACTCTCTCGGGTCTGTTCAGGATGCAGAAAATAGAGGTGGATTTGTTGCAAGAGATTGTACTGCAAACAAACAAGTTCAGATTCATCTCACAACCTCAGTTATCCATACAGCAGACATGTGCAACCGTACTGCTCACCCCAGGCTTCCATAAGAACTAGACTTATTAATCAGATACTCACTATTAAGGGCAACCTGGGTAAATATAAACACCTGCATTTAGCAGAGAAATCCTCCTTAGAGTCACTGACAGTGGTGGTGAGCATCATGGTTAAAAGGAGCTCCTTTATGTATGGAGTTAAGGCAAAAACCCCACAGACTGGCTGGCAACATCTGCCAAGCAGCACAAGATTTCTGAAAGCCACGATGCTTCTTATTACAAAGTGTGGGCAGTTGTAAAAAAAAAAAATAATGTCTTTGCCTGTCAAAAAAAAAAGACCAATAAATTATCAAGAGCTTGGCACGCATCTCTACTGGTTGTGGATGTCTTTTGTTATTCTACCTCCCTTGTTAATCATAATTTTTAATTATTGATCTTTCCCAATGTGAAATTTGTGTCTGCTCTAGGCAGACTCCTTTGATTGCCAGCAATCCAAGTACATTTGGTCTGTCTGCCACACATGGACAAGCCACTGCATGGAAACCCCCTTCATCAATTGATTTCTGTAGGTGCTGGGTGAAATGAGCAATAAACCTTCTAAATCATAAGAAAAGTACATTTGTCTAGAACAAAACCAGGCAATGAATACTTGGGCAGGGCTTTAAAACATAGGTGTAACACAAATAGAAAAAGAAGAATTTAAATGCCCATTCAAGAGCAAGGAGAGGGGGGTACAATTTAGCTCAAATGCAGAATAGCACTAGTTCCAACTAGTTGGGCTTTGGGATGTTTCAGTGGTGGATGCATGGAGAGGAAAACCCTCTTCACCCGCTGCAAGCACCAACCAAGATTCTGAATGCTGAAAAAGCAGTTCTTCAAACATGTTTAGAATTGAGACAACCAGGGGCTGCTATTGTCCCTGCCTGACATAGAGAATCTGTGGTCTCACCAGTGGTGTAGTACACCATTTTATACAGCTGAAATCTTAAGAGGTTGTAGTCAAGGTGGGGACATTTTGTTTATTGAAGGTAGAACTACTAAATCTTTCTTCACAACACAGTGTAAAATACATATTTTTTTTCACCCTGCAATTTTACCCCCTAATCGGGTACAGAGCATCCTCTTGGGCCTCTTTATCTACCTTACTATGCTTTACCATGTCAGCTGAATGAGCTCAGCTAATGAAAATCCAGAGACCCATGGTTCTTCTCTAAGCCTTGACATCACCTTTGGTGAAACTCCATTAGCTCTTTCTGGAAAATATAGGCTGTGGTGTTGGGAGTCTACAAGATCCTGCTGGACACTATTCCTGTTTGGCTCAAGGTTAGCAAGGTGCTCAGTGGCTGTAATCACCAACATGCTTTGAGTTGCCAAACCAGAAAGGTAAGAAGTGTAACAAGCAGATATTTTCCTGTCCTCTTTCAGTAGCCTGTGAATGAAGTTCTTGATCTCCCAACAATCTACAGTTTGTCATATTCACAAATATTTCTTCTTGAGAGACTTGATGCCTGGGAGTTCTTTTCTGCCATAACAGCTGGTGTGCTGGCTTAGATACCTCGAGGCCCCAGGCATTTCTCAGTGTGGGATGCACACTGCTTTGTGAATGATGCTCTTGCATGGGAGGAAAAGAAGGGAGAGTTTGCAGGTGGTGATGGATCTTAACAGGGGTAATATAGGCAGGCTGACTGTATCAGCGTAGTACAGGTGATTTGTTGCATAGGGCCACAGATAATTCCTATTATAAGTGCCATGTCCTCCCTCGGTGTGGCAAAGGGGCATCTTTGTAAAGATTTGCTCTGCATTAGTTAGGCTGGTGCCACCAGAGCTCTTGCAGGGTTGAAAAAGGGATGTTGCTAATTTAGGAACTGGGGACAGGCCAGGCATCCTCACAAACATTACAGCTTGGCCAGAGTACTTCCCATGCCTCAGCCTCCAACTTATCTCCCAAGCAAACATGACCCAGCACTGCCAGATTACAAATGCTTATCTGCAGTGACTGGTGACTAACTGTGTTTTTACTCTCCTAAAAAAGTTAATTTGGGCTTTGGCAGAGGAAGGAGCAGCAGCAAATCTGCATTCAGGGGCTGGCCTATGTTTGCTGTCTCCAGTGTTTAGGGTAGTAAATGAGAAGGCTGGTTCTCATCATCGTGACTGCCCCAGGAACCCTGGTGGGTATTGCTATGATAAACAATTGGACACTGGATAACTGACTCTGGTTTGGAGTTTAGCAGCCTGGAGAAGTCAAGGGAAGGTTGGGAGGAGAAGGAATGCACAAGACATGGCTGGTGACTGGCATGTATGCTTAAAACTTTGGAGTCTGAAGGGATTTGGGTGTCTGCCTAAGCCAGATAACAAGTCTGGGGGAAGGGAAGAGAGTTGTGTATGCAGGTTTAGCCAACAGTCTTTATGCAAGGAGGAGACCAGGGGAAAAGAAAATAAGAAACAAACGGAAGGTGAAGGAACATTTTCTCACATCCGACCACAATAATGTAAGTGGCACCAGCTGTTTGTGTTTGCAGGAAGGAGCATCTAATGGTTGTGCAGGATCAGGATGCTCAAAATGCTTCTGGCTCGTGAAGAGTCCTGGTTCCGGAGGATCCCCACACACTGGTTTGCCCAGTCTTATCCAAGTCAGGTGCAGAATCTGCAGCAAAGTATGACTTGAGGTGATGCCTTTGCAGACTGTACCAGCTTCCTGTTTGAAAGTCATTGTGGGACCTTTGGCACTGGAACGGTGATTAGTGTCTCTTATTCACCTCTGTACTCCTGAAAGCCCGTGCCCAAGGGCTTCTGGCATCTACCTGGGAGTGCAATAGGCTTGTCAAACTCCATGTTTTCAGGCCTGTTAAGCCTTTGCTTTTCTCCTAAGCACTGAGTTTGAAAATCTTTATGAGGCACCCTGAGGGGATATATGGAACACTCACAGTGATCAGAGAGATAAAGACCTAGGTGGGATCCCAGGGTCTTCATCGCTGGAATGTCTGTGGAAACGGAAAATGTGCTTCTGGGCCAGGCTATAAAGTGGGAAATGACAGTGAGTCTCTGGAATGTCAGAGTGGTAGAGACCAGAAGGTGACCGGGTAGGCCTGAGCTGAAAGGGTGCAAAGTGATGGGGAAATTATTAGGAGAATCATTAGGAGAATCAGAAGGGGACCATGTATAAGCATAATAAAAAAGATTTCATTTGAAAGTGGCAAGTTTATTCCAGACCAAGCAGGAGTAAGTTTGCTACTATGGCATTGTAGAATTTATTCACATCATTTTTAGTTTCAGATCATTTTCCTTTAAATGGACCATAAAATAACTACCTAGTCAAAGGCCAGAAAAATCATCATTGTAACAGTCATGGCCACCAGGAACATGGAGGCTGATGCTTACTGAGAGTTGATCAATGGCCAGAGGCAGGGCTTTCTCACTGGAAAGCTGCAGGTGATGGAAATCCTCTACCAGGAGGAGGCCTGGCCAGAGAACTGAGGCTAACCTTTTGCCCTTGTACTGGTTTTTGTACTTTTGTTTTTCCATACAACTAAGCTGGTAGCTTTGATGTTTAAATTAAACTACTTCACCTGGCAAAACAACATATTAAAGACAAGGTTAAACGCTTGGCAGCAATGCTGCAACTCTTTATCCCCAAGCACTTATTCCTCACCCTATGCTGCAAGGGCCCTCTTCCTTCTTCTGTGGGTGCAGTGGTTGGTGGGGTCTTGCTGTGAAGCAGATCAATGAATGAATCCTGTTTGGTCCAACGGAGAAGAAGTCTAGGCTGGTTTTTTTGTGTGTGCTTGTTTTTCCCCCAGAATTATTTCCCTTGCTCTGTTCAGTCTGCAGCCCCACAAGCACTTGTGGTGGTACCCTTGGTGAGGGAGGACAGGCATGGGGATCAAGTAGCCACAGGCAGGAGAAAGGATCCAGCCCATAGAGCGTAATGGAGCCCTAGGGGAGGGCTAGTTACGGTGATTCAGCTGATGTCTGTTAACTGAGTCATAAACAGTCCTGTGGCCAGACATATATCCCTCTACAGTTTACACTCCTGTCCTGCTATTTACTGCTCTTTACTGGTTTAAGTTTGTCAACACTAAGGGGCTTTAGCTTCCAAGAGAGACCAGCCTTGAGGAACGTGTTTCAGTGCCAAGGTGTCCTCAATGTGAAATGAGCAGGTACAAAATTCTGCAGACTTCCGTTTCCAGGCAATGGATCCTATTATCCTTTCCCTTAGATTAAAGAGACCTTTAATAGCAAAAACCTCTGCACACAGACTCTAAACCAATCAGGGTGTAATGTTTAAAGGTGCTAATGGCCTGCCATTAAAGGTCACTGATGTATACACATTCAGGCCCTAATTAAAGGGACTGTGTAGTTTAAGACAGTCTCTTTTGTTTGACAATTAAAGCTTAGAGGTTCCTTTGTATTGCAAAGTGGCACAAGGGGAGAGCTGATATTCAAGCCTCATCTTTGAAGGCCACAAGTTTCCAGCAGCTTTTAGGTGAGGGGCTTTTACAAGGGGGACAGGAAGTTCTTGTCGAGGTCTTCGATTTAGTGTGAAACTTTAGAAGAGATAAGAAATCTCAGGCAGTTGCTTTTTGGGCAAAGCAGTGAGGTCTGTGGTCTCTGCGAGTGGCAGACTGCCATTTGCTACCCCTGTTCGCAATCCACTCCGCCTCACAGAGGTGGGCTGGTGAATACTTTATAATAAACTAATCACATCACAGAAACAGCTAACATAAGCTGAACGTTTATTATTGCCCAAAAGAGGACCCTGATTTACAAAGTACACTATTGCTTGGGAAAAGTTACTACCGATCTACAAAGCAGTTGCAGTATTAAGAATGCTGGAAGGAAAAAAAGCACAAAACATTTCAATCTATCTTTAGGTGTAGCACAGGTTTTAGATGTAGCTTTAAGGTTTCCAGCTACTGTGGAACTGAGGGTGATTATCCTCATTTTAAAAGGTGGAATGCAGAGGGGCTGATTTCTAACCTTTGAAGGCTTAGTGCAAAAAATGAGGTGCTTCTGACCGTGTACAAAACTTACCCAGACCGATTAAGTCTTAGAGCCTTACAAGGAAAGGCTTTCTCACACGATTTATGAAACTTCCCACTTTTACTGAACTTGAGTGCGGAGCTGTGCAAAATGATTCTTTAGATAATATCTAGAGTGACTAATCAGAGAAAGGTGGATGAGCATTGGAGATAAAATAATTCAATATGTTAACAATCAAAAGAGGCAAAAACGAAAAGCAAACTGGAAAGTATACAGTCCATGTGCTTTACCAGAAAGTTGAGATTATGATAATATGTTGTCACAAGAACACTTTTTAGAAAATCTGTCTGATATCCTAATTTGATCAACTCTACATAAAGTGTAATATTCTGAGGATTTTCCTGTGAAGATTTTGATGCTGTTGACTTGTCATAAAATTTATTTAAAGAGCTCATTAAAAAGTAAAAAACTGTATTAAACTTATCAAGCAATCCAAGTTCCAAGCCTCTTTTATCAGTTCGCAGAATAAGAAAAACAATAGCAGAATAAGAGAATAAGACATAAATGCAAACACCCAACTAAGAAAAACCTTGAAAAAAGTTTTAAAGGTAGAACACGCCAACAGACATCCTCAAGCAAGGCATTCCAACACTGATGCTTCTAAGCTGCTCAGAGCCCCTGAATGAAGGTAAACTCAGGCCTCATTTGCACTTTTTAAGTCTCCCCCCGCCCTTCGCTTATAGGTGATTTTTGCGTCGAAATACTTTTAAAAGAAAAGTCACTGTGATGGTGCCCTAACTTACAGTCTTACCTTAATGCTGATACAAAGGAAAGTTCTGTCCTAAGAACAACTGAGACTGTAAAAGAGTTTGCTGCTATTGAAATGTTGATCTCCTCTCTGTCCTCCACCACTTCTCTCTCCCCCTCCTCTATTCCTAGCCCTGAGGCCCTGCTTTCTCCTCCTCACTTGCTCTGTCATTTTCCAGATGTGTCCCTGGGCTGCCTTAACTCACTGAGCCACCAGAAATCTTCTCTCTTCCCCGTCTCCACCCTCCTAGAATTAGTTTTCTGCCTGAGCAGCGATTAAAACCAGCACAGGGAAGGGTGCAGGGCTGTCCGAACACATGCCATAGCTAGCCCTTATTTAGGCTGTGCTTCACAACGGGAACGGGTGGAGTAGAGAGGGACCTCTCCTTTTCGGTAGCAGTGAATTCTACCTCATACCTAGAAATTACTTTGGTGTTACAAAATGTACGCCACCAACTTCCGGCAAAGTGATACACAATATGTAAATTGTGATTGTACGTTTCTAACATCTCTCCCTCACCGTTTTGAACTATTCAACATCCCCTTTCCCTCCCTCTTCCCCACTTGGTGACCGCTGCCTGGATGATCCCTCCCATGTGAACCACACACCGTGGTCACCCTCTCCACTGGGAAAGAGGCAGAGCCAAATAGGAAGTTGGCCGAAGCCGGGGTTTGTGTCTCTCAAGGACTGACCTGACGGCAGTCTGTGCCGCTCCCACGGCATCGGGCAGATCCTGGCAAAGACCAGGCCTCAGCAGGCAGCCGTACTGTTCCTGAGCTGCCAGACCAAAACTCAGTTTGGGGTTAGTATATGATTTATAAATTGATGTAAAAACCACACGTCATAAGAGAAAATGAAATTGAACTGAACATTTCCTAAGCGGAAAATACGGGGAGTTAGAAAGCTGTGGGAGCAGCGGCGGCCAGGGGTAAACCGTTCTCCTGCTGCAGGTTTTTGGGCATTAGCTCTCCCTTCTCTGTTCCCAGAGGTGGAGGAGCTAACAGCTACTTGAGAAGAATTGCTAAAAGGGTGGGGGAAACAGTTCTGCTTTGCCTGTGATGTTCCTGTCTGTAGGAAATGGTGGACCTTAATTATGCAGATTTCCTTAGTGAATCATCCACTTTCTCTTACAGGAAATAATAGAAGGTAACAGTGTTCATTAAATATGTTGGGTCGCTATCCTTGGAGACTAAAACCTCCCCGGTACGGCTCATGTAGTATACGCAGCGTGAGCTCTCCACATTAGCGTGCTTCAGCCCTCCGCAATCCACTCTGGGCAGCCACGGGAGAAAAGTGTAATTCAGCGCACGGAAGTGCACGTGTGTCAGTCCAGGAAAACCCCATCTGCTCCTGGCAGAAAGAAAAACTACCAGAAAACTGCCCACAAGACATACCCTGAGGTGACACGGCCTGAGGTGGAGCTGTCTGAGCTTGAGGGGCTCCAGTCTGCATCTTTTCCGCCCAGAATAGCCACACGTGTGTCTCTGTGCATGTGTGTGTGCCCACAGCTGCCCCGCGATGGTTCCCCTCGCGTTGTGCCTGGTGGTCTCCTGGGCTACCTCTGTCCAGGGGGGCAGAACCACGGGAACACTTTTCCTTCCAGGACAAACGGCTTTCGCCCTCCGCCTTGGCTCCTCTTTTGCTCCATCCATGTGTCCCGGTACCTCAGGCGCCCGCTCTTTGCACTCCTACAAACCTAAGCAGGTAAAAGAGACCGAGATGGCCTGGGAGGAGGGGGGAAATCTCGGCAATGCAAGTGATGATAGTGCAAGAGGCAGCAGTGCAAACCCCGGGCATTGTTCGAGGTCTTGGTAAACCTGCCTGCTAGTGAGCCTGAGGGGAGCTGCCTCTGCTCCCCTCCCACACATCTCCCTGGCTTCTTCCTTCAGGCCCATGAAACCATTTCTCTGATTGCTAAAAAAGTACCCATTAGCAATGTCTGTTTTCCAATGTTGACCCACACTCATGAGAGGCAGAAGAGGCATTGCCAGGGTCTGGGTGCAGAGGCAACAGATGAGCTGATCTGTAGGAAGTCACTGGATTTCAATACCTGAACTGCTTGGTCTCAAAAAGCAAAGCTCTGGCGTTCACTCTTATACACCCTCCTGCATTTCACTCAAGAGAAGTGAGAGTGGTGATATTTGTGGTCACATTCGAGGCTGAGGCTGTGGCACGTTCAGGGGAGAGGAGCAGTACGCTGAGAGCTCAGCCTTGTGTGAAACCTGAAGTTTCTATTTAGAATCATGGATTTAAAGCCCTGGCATGTTTTTGATCTCAGAAATACTGGCATAGCATACTTCCAATATGTAGAGGGAACGTCTGGAATTTGGATTGTTTTATGTAGTGTTTAATATAGTTGAGGTAGATGTGAAGCACTATGGGACACCATAATTTTCCACATGGAGTATTGTTCCAGAATGCTTCTGAAACACTTTCGCTCCATCACCATAATACTGTTCTTGTTAAATAGAAGACATTAAATAGAAACAGGTGATCACCCGGTGAGGGCAGGATCGGATGGTACTTTGCATTTTGAGACGACGTCGAAAGAAGCGTGTCTTGTTTTAGTACTGCAAAGACTTAGAGTACAAGTGTTTGTTATTCAAGTGAGGCTGGCATTAATCCCCAAAGTCAGTGTTATCCATTCCAGGCTGTGGGACTGTGTAGTGAACAGATGTGCCAGTGCATATGCACAATCCTTATGTGAAAATACAAACCACTTGTATTTTGTTAGAGCAAGGCTCTGGTATTGATGTTCTCCTCTTGCCTTAGACAGACAGTATTTCTAGATTAAAAGACATCTGCAAACCGTTTTTGTGGTGGTGGGGCAGGAAACATTTTATAGGCGTTACATAACTGTACAGTATGAATATTGAGGCTACATTTTATTAAAGTACATAACTCCTCCAACATAACTGGGTTATTTCTTCCTCTAAATTTAGCATATAGCAACACTGATTTTCTTAATAAGGAGCAATATTTACTTCAAGGGTCCCTTGATACTTGCTTTGGGACCCAGCTCAGTTTCTGATGACTTCAGTGGAGATTGGGTCAAATTCTTCCTTATTTTTGTGACAAAGAGAGATGGGATGTCTCTCAACGTTTTTCTTTTCCAAGTTAGAGAACATATATCAAAAGCAGACGCCCAAAAAGTGCTGAAAGAAGACCAAATGAGGAGGAGGTCACCTGGAGAGTAGGTACTTTTATAATCACTATATAGAACGCATAGCCAGTTTTCCATACTGAGCTTATTATGAGAGAGCTCCCAGAAGATAGAAACCAATTAACTCTTTATTTTGGCAGTGATCATTCTAGGTGTTCTTTAATGGGCATTATTCTTGCTAAATTATGAATGAGTTTTATAGTAAGACAAATGCCATTATCAGAGTTATTTATTCATGGGCTGTCATCCATAACATCCCCACACTAGTTTTTCTCAAAGTTTAGTATCGATCATTTGCTTTAATCAGATGCATCAAGGGACACTCAAAGAATCAGGAACTGCAGCTTTGAATATCAACATCTCTCTCTGGGTCTCTGCCAGGTCTAAGTGAGTACTGAGGCCATGTCAAGCATTAGGTAACAAGGGCAGTAAGTGGGGTCTTACTCTCCTTACATTAGGATAAGTGTCTCTGTGTCCCCCAAACTCTAACTTGACTGATGATTAATCAGCCTGCACTGACATGCCCATTACTCTGTTTTTCCACTTGATTCTGAGATCGCCCGTGGCTCTGCGGGGACGATGTCCTGAAGAATTGCTGGGAGTGCAGAAGGGTCTTGCTAACCCTAATGGTATTGACAGCTGTTCACTCTGTCTCGCCAGGTAAAATCTTCTAAGACGAGAGTAAATATTCTCTGCTCCATGGTAGCTAGGAGGCTCAAACCAAGTCTAAAATCAGCATTACATTTGATGAGGCAATTTAAAATGTCTATTATACATTTATATATACGTCTATTATACAATGTCTATTACTGTTTGTGTTGCTTACAGAGTGGATGGGAGGAAAGCACGGTGTCAGCATCTCACCTGGCTCAGTGAGCGCTTGCTTCTGCATCAATCTACAATGTTGCAGAGACTGCCTTATTTTCACTCTTTATTTCTTTACACAAAGAATCATCTTTACCAGGTAATAAATCCAGGCACACACAGTAAGAAATCTGCGCTCCTTTTTCCTTTTCATTGATGTATATGGTGTGCCTTAAACACTCTGATTAACAGACACGTCACTTCACTTTAGGCACCAGACAGTTAAAGTCTAGGTGTGAGGTAGTCACCATAGAGGTTTTCTAAACGCAGCGAGGAGAAACGCGCATTTCTAGGTATCAACTTGTCCAAGAAGGACATTTAAGAAGCAGCAGGCAGGCTTAGACACTAAGACTATTTTTAATACTACTAAACTGAGCCAGGCTATCACACAGCCTTGCGCACCGGTGCGTGACCATCCATATGGTCAAATTGCGAGCACTGTCAGTGGCAACCCAGCACTCTCCCAGACAGTGCCCACACACAGTTCAGGGCTCAGCATGGGCCTGACACATCCTCAATAAGCATATTAAATGTGGTCAGTCTGCTCTGGGCGCTGAGTGAGTTTAATCATGTGGATGTGAAAAAGGTAGCTCAGAGTGGGAGAATGGGTCCAGTCCCACATTATTTTCTAATGTAGTGGGAAATTTTAGATGTCTGTAACCAAGGATGAGCTGTATCCTGTGGCAAGTGTAATTTTCAGTGTTTTGGAGGACACTACGACACACCTGCGATATAGTAGGGGAACAAGTGACTTCCATCTTGGAGCAGTGTGAAGCAATTCTAAAGCCCTGCAACATTCTCTTAGGGTGCAGATTTGCTATATTGGGATTAGATCGATAAATTAAGGTCTAATCCTTAGGCTTTTCTACAGTGAATGGGAAACCATCCTTTGAGGATAATTCTGTTTTCAGTTACCCGAGCACAGATCTAGAGCAATTTCACTGAGGCGTAAGGATGTAAAAGCTGCTGGAGACTCAGATCTTCCGACTTCAGGGTTTGATCCTTACACCAGCAAATGCTTTTCAGACTCAGGAAATCTCAGTGAAAAATTTCAGTCTAGTCCATACTCAGACCTGATTTATAAAATAGGACATTTCCCTGTTTTCCACAGAGTCCACCTGACTTGCCCAAAATATCAAAGAAAAAACATGTTTGTTCCTATTTAGATTTATTACCAGGATAATTATCCCTGCGTAAATGATCTATAACATGCTACTTTTGTAAATATCTTCTACTGTTGCTATTAAAGATTTCAACATATTTTAAAACTACAGTTTACCACAGCTCGTTATATTTTAGCACAGCCTGACCTCCTTATCTTCCTGCTGGAAAAGATAGTAAGAGACAGCGTGTACATATTCCTTTTAAAATGAGATACACAATTCCCTCCTTCCCTCCCCACTAACACACTTTTTTGAATTCCAAAGTCGCATCGTTTTGCGCAGACCCATCTGCTTCTATTTTGAGGCAACTATTCTTCTGGCTCTGGAGTGCTGGGTAGCACTCCTGTTAAAGTCTGTCACCGTCTCTGGTTAATCAGCTGGAGAAGCTGCTGCTGCTATCTCTGCAGCACTCAGTGCCCATGACAGCCTGGGGAACAAGAGGGTTGGAAGAGAACCTGTTTCTCCCACATGCTAGTGGAGAACAGATCACCCGGGCGCCAGCCTTTTTTTTTTCCCCTGCTTCTGTGTATTTCGTGCCGTAGCAATAAATAGTCTTGATAGATATGCACAGGAATTTAAGCTACGTCCAGCAAAATGGGCCATGTATTAATTTTAAATAATTTAAATTAGAAATATCCAAGGTAAACCTAGGACTTGCCAGTGAAGTGGCAGAGGCATTTAGGAGGAAGGCTGAGCCGTTAATTGGTATAGTCATTTTGCTGGATAAATTAACACATATTTTAAAAATACTTTGGTGTACATTTTGTGTGTGTGCGTGTGGAAATTCTACTGAAAGAAAACTGTAAAGTTTTAAGCTGGAAAAAGATTTCATTATCCAGCTTTTCTAGCGAAAGAAAAACACATTTGGGAAAGAAGGCCAAGTTTCACCGAGTCACAGGGCGGCAGGTCCAAGCACGGAGGCCACGGGCTGGACCAGGCTGCCGCTGCCCCCAGCTCTCTGCCAGGCTGCCCTGCATGGGCGGCTGCTCCCTTTCGGGGCCGGCTGCGTGTCCGCGGCACAGCGGAGCCCGTGGTCGGGAGGAAGCCGTCTCTGGTTCCAGTTTGCTTAGCAACACCACAGTCTTGAGCCCTGATTTACAGGCAGATCAGCTGCCTGTGCAGTAACCTCAGCCAGAGTTTTGTTCTTCATTTTTTTCATTCATACAAAAGCCCTTACCTGAGTTCCACTTGGGTTCAGGAGATCTGGTTGATGTGAAACTGCACTCTCTGGTGCACGTTCATGACTTTTAGCATCTCCATCCTGAACATGTCACTCATAGGCCTCTCAACCACTTAAACACAGGGTTTTACAGTTCTAAAGCGGGTACACACTGTGGAAAATGTCACCTGTGTTCTTCAGCTGTGCCTTTTAAAATTCAACATGAACTGATCCTTTTACCTCATCAACCTCAAAATGGAAGTACTATATTTGCATAAAATGGAATTTTCTCATTTTCAGGGGTCATTTTTACTGATTTTTTTTCTGGATGGGCAGTGAAATTGTTCTGTTTTATTTCATTTTCTGCTTCCTGGGCTTTGTCATGGCTTAGAATACTTTTCTTATATAGTGAAGGTAACATTTGATTCATCAAATGTTTGACAACATTTTCTTGCTTGTCAGAAAAGGCATTCAGAGCACTGTTTTATAAGACCAATCTGTACAATCTACAGCAGTAGCTGAACTTTCCTCTGTAACCTGTGTATGATGTCTCTGCCTTCCTTCCTGCATTCTAATCTCTGGGCATATACAGTTGTGAAATGTCATCTATGCCATTTACACCTTTATTCTAAATGAGCTGCAGAAAACAGCCTTATCACACTAGTGTCATTTTCCTTTCAGTGCTTGAAATGCAATGTGTTAATTGCCAGCTATTGCTTATTTATGATTACTGCACCAAATCCACGTCTGCTTTTTTGTGATTCTGACATCCTGTTCTGGACCATTACTGTTATTATTACTACTGCAGTTATTTATTGTTCTTATAATGTTGTGCATATGGAAATGATACTTTTCAACTAAAATTAAGACTCTTTTCTAGTTTTGATATATTTAGGTAGCACTGAATTAAATAATAGCAATAATAATATAAAGATACACACACACCCCCCGCCCCGAGAAAGACTGCTGACTGTGAAGTTTGGTCCAAGCATGATTAGGGGAAAATTGTCAAGATACAAAAGGATTTATGCATGCGTTTATTACTTGCATTGGTGGGAGTTCCACCAATAAATCCCTTGGGATGGATGTGAGCCTACATTCTTCAATGCTAGTGGAACAGACCTTATCTTCAGCAATCATTCTATTTCCACGCTTTAATCTTCCTATTCTATAGTGCAGCTCTCTATAATTTTTCTAAAAGATTTTTTATCAGTCTTGATCAAGTGTGTTAGCTGATAAATGGTTGAGAGGTGCAGACTGCAAGGAAAGATGCAATGAGTCATGCTGTCTCCTAGAAACCAGACAGCAAATAGCTTTCAACAACTATTTCAGCCTTCCCAAGTACCCTCCACTCCAGTACTCTCTCAAGAAGTAATATAGACTTCTAGATTACCTGTATGTTCAGCTGCCCAGGAAAATTTGGGAAGCAACTGTAATGAAACAAAGTTTAACTGGAGTCCTTCAGTACCTACCCAGAGGAACAAGACTGATGGTAAAAGAAGGCAAAAGGATGATGACAAAATAGGTAGGTAAGGGAACTATTTCCTCAACAGTTTAGCCCAGTCTGAATGTGGGTTTCTGCCAACAGCAGTGGTTCAACTCTTCCCCTGTGCGTCTGACCTCTGACATTCCCTTCCCTTGGGGCAGCGCTAGCTGTCATATCATCAACCCTATGAACAAGCTGATTTGTCTGAAAAAAGCGTACAGAAAAAAAGAGATTCATTTTCTGTGTTGTGAGGTTATGCAATGGCTACTGCCAGTGCAAGAGATGTATCAGTAACATAAGCTAGGAACCGTGGGGGAAAGAATGTTTTAGGCTACGGTGTGGTCTCAGATTGCTTACTGAGAAATGACATCCTCAGCTGGGGTGGTTTATTTTGAAGGAATACACTTTAATTTTACTTGGTAGACAAGCTGAGCCTAGAAGGGGCCTGGAGTAACATCATGGATAGTTGAGAGTGGCATTGCTGCAAGAGCAATTCCAGGGACCTCCCTCCTTCCCCAGCGTGCTGCCCAGGGTGCAGAGGTATTGCACATGATCTGGATACAATACTGAATATTGCAGAGTGATTCTAGTCAGATCCACCACTTAGTGAAGAGTAAGGGTCTGCTGGGTGACATTCAGTTATTACCCTGAGACATAAACAGGGAAAGGTCCAAAAGCTGGGAGTATGCAAAGACACCTTAGGCCTGAGTCTGAAACAGAGGTTGAACCTCACTGAAAAGTCACTCCCAAAAGCGCTTGTATTGTCTTCTCCAGATGCCTGTCCACAGGAGATGAGGCTTCCTCTGAGGACTCCAGTGAGACAGACTGGGATTTTTATTCCCATTTAACAGGTAGAAAAACTAAGAAAAAAACATAAATAATTTGCCTAAAAACAAGGAGTAAACCTTCATAAGTATTAATTTTACTGGACCCAAGAGGCTGAGACCCTCATTTCTGTGCCCTGAAGATCCAGCCATGTGTCTCTAGATCCTGTAGCAATAGTTTCTATGGCAATGACCTACAAGAAAAAAGTTATATTTGCATATGCCTTTACTGATCTTGCATTTCCTTCAAATTCTATTCAAGTAGCTTAGTAATAAAGGATAAACATTGGAGCAGCCCTGTGTGGAAATTATGGACAGCAACCCCTTCTCCTTTTGCAGCTGCAATGCTCCTGAGAGCCCTGGCATCAGCTCCAAAGCTGCAGTGACTCTCAGGGATCTGAGTCCGCCATGGCAAGGGTGCACTGAGCGTCTTGAGGCACTCTCCTCCCTTTTACTGAAGTCAGTGTAAGGACCATGATACTGCTGACATCTGTCTGTGACCCACCGGGTCCCTGAGCTGCTCAGAGTGCCTCCTGCAGCTGTTCCTGTAGGGGATCCTGCTCATAGGTGGCCACAGAGATATGGCCAAAAACTTGTGGCACGTTCTTGAAAGATGAAATTATGAAAACAGTCATTAAATGGGCAGGTGACCGAAGTTGAACTGAACTTCCTTTGTATAAACAATATTTGATTATAGCTTGTTTACCCTATCTGGTAGGAATGCGTTTTACACTGTCATCACAAAACAGATCTTTTTCTAGGTTTTACCTAAGAAACTTGTTCTAAAAGCCTATCTGCCTTGCATCCCTATCCAACTTTTTGTGGGTGCATGTGAAGGGAGTCTTCAGTAGGTTCTTGACACTGCGGATGAGGTTACTATGACATAACAATGTGGAATCTGATCTCAGGTTTCCAGGACGTGGGTAAGCCTGATCTTAAAAGGTTTGTGAGGATGATCTATTCGTCTTCCCTGAGGATGTTTTGTTTCTCATGGAACCAATTTCTTCTTTCTGTTTGCTCCTACTTTGAGGTCATAATCCCCTGTTTGTTATACCAGCAGGATTCCCACAGCAACAGATTATGATGTCACAAGCAGAGATTTATGAAGCCATAGGACAGAGAAGCAGGAAGAAGGGCTCTGTTGTGAGGTGGCACTGTCTGCAAACCCTTTTTGTAGTAATTGCCCAAGTGGGAGGAAACCCATCTCACAGAAGTTATATTTTAACCATCTAAGTGACTGGTTATCAGTGTGACTGAGCACGGATATTCAACAGCAGTTTTTCTGCTTTAAAGCCCATTCATCAATCCTGACTGAAAAGACTAAAGTCCTTTCAGGCAATTTCCCAAATGTTGCTAACAAAAGGGGGCATGAACAACTATATCGAGTTTCTGTGTAAAATGAAGGAAGAGACAGTGGGAGTTGCAGAAGGCTGCTCAAGGGACACCTTAAGCAATGACAGCACCTGAGGTGTCACCATCACTTTCACAGCCTCATGGCAAGCAGACAAGTATAGAGTTTGCACTTCTTCAGAAAAGTTATTGGTTCTCCATGAATACCTGCTTGGCTCTGTCTCGGCTGGGTTGCCTCATTTGAGCAATACTTGGTGCCTATTGCAGACACGTTCATGAGACAAGGACTCTAAGACAGAGCTCTGTGGGACTTTCTTCCCCAGTCGGTAGGAGCTGTAGGATTTCATGTCTCGTGGCTGGTCAGCCACATGCTGCGGTGTTGTGCTCAGCTGGAAAATTCACCCTCTCTGCCCATCTACCCCACCCCTGTCCTGAACAGAGATGATGGTAGATTCGGCTGTCCAGCTGGGTCTAGCACCTGGCTCACAGGAAAAAAGAGTGTCTTTGGAGTACTGTGGGGTGGAAGGGTCTGTGTGCCGGTGTACATTTTGGGAACTGAGTGTGTGGGGTTTGCTCTCAGCGCATGATCCTTGACTGCTCTGCACACTCTTCCCTAACTTTCCCTTACTTGTCCTTGCCTCAAAGTGACCGGAATATTGTTTTGAATCTAACTTGCACAGTGACAGGAAGGCATTTGATCTGGCATTTTACTGAGATGTAACCAAATGCGTCTTGTAGAAGAAATTCCTCAGCAATGGCAGTTGTGCCCTTTTAGTGAGATTTTAGTCGAAGTTCTGAACCTCAGCTTTCCCTGTGGTTTAGCTTTGTGTTGAGTTCAAACCAGAAGGAGCACATTTTCCTCATCAAAATCAGGTGCTGTAAAGAATAGCTGAATTTCCACAAGAACACCTGAAATGCAAAATTGACCTTGTGTTGCATATGAGATTTCTACCAGGTGAATACAACTGAAACCTCCTCTGATTTCAAAAATGTTCAAGAAAATCTATTTTTCTTTCAGATCTTTTCAAGAAAAAAAGCCCTTATGAAAATTACATTGAAAACTGTAAGTTGGTGTCAAGTCACCTGATTGTTGTAAGTCCACTGCTGATTTTTCCCCATGGTCACAAACCATACAGGAGAACAGATAAAAAGATAAAAGTCCTGTAGTCATACAAGCGGCACAAACTACACCTTCATGAAAACTGTTTTTTTTTCTGCTGCAGACATAGGCTGCAATTTTACAGTGACACAAGTCAGTGATGTCACTAAAAGGTCCCAGCATCCTTCTGCATCTGCTGTTCATCACTATCCTCCCACTGCTCTTTCTGTAATGCTGGCAAAACCATTCATGTGAACTCTGTTATGAACTTGATCAGAGAAATGATGACATAAATGCAGGAACAAGCAGCCTACGGTGGTAGGTGCACGATCACTTTTGTTGGCATGAGTTCTGACTGATACTGACTTAAAGTACATATGAAATGACAGTTATATTTGCATATCTGTGTGTTGGCTTAAATTCTCCTCATACTGTTGCTTGTACGGATTATACCACTATGAAATTAAAATTTACCCAGAATGTTTTACAAGCCTGTTGCAAAATACTAATCCTGGAACCAGCTGAGTCTTGCTTTCAGTCTCAGATCTTCTCTCCATATCCAATCCAGTTTAGACATCATCTGAACATCCATCATTTGACCTACTGTCAGCCTTTGACTTTCATACATGTAGGATAAATGCCAGGTAGCAGAGCATTCAGAGGGTTTGGTGACTGCTGCTAGACTTTCAAGATAACTCTGATTATGATACTTGATTTACTACTTCTTGTTGGAATTGTATAGACATTCTGATTATGAGCAAGCACTAAACAGCTGTGGCACTAAAAGAGATGGGCAGACACAGCAGGCAGAGCCAACACATGGTGCTTGATGTAATTCCCTAGGACTGTTACTGATATGTGCTTTAGTGTCATTCACTTTAAGAAGGTTGTTGAAAACAACGCTATTTAAAAAAATATACAGAATTAAGTAACAATCATACTGATATTTTTGGAGTTCCTCATTTCTTGAAAAATGAGTTGTCATGCTATTTTCAGTTTGTCACAATCACAGCCAGTAAGTTAAAAAAAATCCCCCTTACAGAATATATTAATTTGTGCTCAAATTTTTAAGTTTATGTTTTTTTACTTTGATTATTTAAAATTTGTCAAACTTTTATGAATTACTGCATCTCCAGTCACAGGAGAAAATATACACAAGTGTTAAAAATGATTAGTCTCTAAATATCTTGAATGCCAAGTGGGAAATGAATAATGAAACAAAGAAAGTGTGTTTCTTGAACATGACTTACGTTAGGTTTACACCCACACTTTCCTTAAATAACTGTTATAGTGGAACTCCAGCTATTTACTTTGTATATCTCTCAGCCCACACTAATGGTTTAGGACCTGTAAAGTCCTGCCATTTGAGGATGTGAAGTGACTTTACATATATGATCAGATCATAATGAGTAGGTAGGTTTCATCATCTCCATTTCAGACATGTGGGTCCTGAGGCACAGAAGTTTAAGTGACATTCCCAAGGACACAGAGGAAGCCAGTGAGAGAGAGGAAAAGCCCAGAGTTCCTGACATCTCTGTCCTGCTCACTAATCACAAAACCGCATGTATTCTGCATACCTCAGAGATTTTTCCATTGCTGTTGCAGAACTGACTGTTCAGAGGTGTCTCTGTACTTGGTTCTTTCTCCAAAATTCCCTGTGTAGCAAGGATAATCTAGCAAAGGTTTTAAGGTGAACAGTGAAAGAGACAGAATCAAATTTCTACCACGTTAACCTTAGGAAATGCAAGAGTGGGTCCCTGACAGACACTTGTCACAGTACCAGGTCTTCTTCCCCTTGTCAACAGTCCAGGGCATGTACCTGGGAGAGGTAAAGATCTGTAAGGCACCTGAAGAACCTGGGCAGTAGTACTAGTTTTCTTGCTGGGCATAGTTACCAGCTAGACTTTGTGCGCTCCAGAGATTATAGAAGTGCCGGAGCTGAGTATATTTTGACAAGCCACAAAGGATAAGACCCCCTGGGAACCAAGTTCATAAAATTTACAGCAACCTTCAAGCTGTTCTAATTTTGTTTACAAAGAAACACAAAGAGTTAGGGCATCATAAGAAACTCCCTTATGGCTATCTCCTAATTGAAAAAGGAAATAAGTCCATTGTCTATGAAAGAAGGTCCATCTACATGGGACAATGCTTATCTATATTCCAAAGACATTCCACATACAGTCCTATATTTTTTCTGGGTTCTCTTGAATTCAGTTCAGGTCTAAGGACAAAGACGTAATTCTTGGGTTTCCCAAAGTTCATTTCCCTTAGTCAGGTGTGACAGTTCTTCAGGGTTTTTTGACCCAGGTTTTCCCTGTGTGGTGCTAGAGATCTTGTTTTGGCTCTTGATCATTACAACAGGGTGGAGAAAGCGTTGAAGTTCTCATTCAAATAAATCCTTTCTTGTTTCATTGCAATTTGTAATACTATTTTTTAGTTCTTTGCTAGCATGTATTGAAATAAATGTAGCAAGTGACACCTCCTAAGTAGGCAGAAGTGGGAGAAACCTCTTGGGGTGACAAAGTCCTCTCCATCCCCTGTTTAACACAGGCAGTCAGATCGTGTAATCCTTTGCATAAAGCTAAAACCTATTTAAACTCCTTATCCTGTTTTAGTCTTGTTAAAAAATAATCCAGAACTTCATAACTCTAATGGTTCCTTTTAATTTCTTCACTGCAAGTCACTGTTGTTAACTTAGAGCAGTGTGAAAATGCCTGAGCTAATTTTAAACGAGTCTTTGAAAAAATCTATCTGGGCAGTGATGCTCAGCATGAGCTCTCTTAGTTTGCTTCTTAGCAAATACAGATTATTTGGCTGTGTCTATATCAGCAAGAAGCGTGGGTTTGTATGACCAAATCTGCAGAATGAAACTTGGCGCTGAGTCCATATCCATGTTACAAAGACTTCGGGGATTTTACCTACTCTGCTTGATTGAGTCTCATCCCATGGGTAGAACTCCAATTAGTGGCTGGAGCTCACCAGGTGAACTTTCATCACATATTCCAGATTAATTTAATCTGAAAGGAATCCAGCTGGTGCCCTCTAAAACCATTCTGCAAGGTGAAGCAATCAGATCAGGAGATCTGCTTTAAAGTTGATCTGAATCAAAACACTGATGTAAACACATCTTTTGCTTTCTTAGGCTAAACAAGCCGTATGCATCTGTGTGTGGATACAGACAAACCGAGATCACTCTTACCATGCTCTGAATGGGCCAGATGTGACCCAGCTGTGGTATGGAAATGGAGTGCCATGATCTGGCTGTTATACTCTAAGGAGAGCTTAAGTCCGTCTCTATTCTCTCACTTAGTCTTGTTCTCAGTCTCTTCTGAAATGAAATCTATTCTCTGTGCCAAACTGGGAATAATTTTCCCGGCCTGCACCAATTTTAATATGTCTTTTTGGAACAAGGATAAACAGAACTGGACATGCTACTCCAGATGAGGCTAGTGTTTGGAGCTTGTCATTTAGATTCTGCAAATGCTGGTAGACATCACTACATCAGTTACAGGCAGTTCTCATTTCAAGGCTATTTCAGCAATTGTATCAGATAGAAATTTAGCCATCAGCTACAAATAAGACAGGCAGACACTGCAGACCCAGAATAAAAGAATAACAGCATTCTCTACCACAGCTCACAGCCTACTCTGAGCAGCACCCAGACAAAATTGTATATATAGTTAAAACTGATCTATAGTCAAGACCATATGAAATAGCCAAGACATATTTCCTATGAGCTATAACTCTATTCATCTGAGAAAAGTTACAGAGGGAAATCTGCTGGGAAAAGCACATGGATCTGCTGTTATGACCGCTCTATTACTGGGTCAGATTTTAGAATACTTTTCTCTCCAGCTGCTCAGATCTCAACACTCCTGAAATTTGAAATGGGCCATTGATGGGCCAGTTAGGACTCTGATGGGGCAATTAGGTTGGTGAAAGTGAGTATTCCAGGGTTGCACTTTTTCACAGAATTTGCTAAATTCTGTTGTCTAATGGACCCTCCATCCCTGCCCACATAACCCACTACTTTGCATTTATTCACCACAGGCAGAAAACTTAACTATCAGTAGGAGAGAAGGCAGATGGGAGAGAATATGCCTAGTTGCAAAATAAAAGATTGAAAGGACAAAAAATAATGAAAAAACTTCTATTTTTGACAGCTCTACATCTTAAATACATAAAAGACTTAAAAGTTGGAAGGCAGCAAACTCCCAAACACTTCACAGTTGCTGTCATTGGGCACTTCATGTCAGAAATACGATTCTGACTGACATTTGTGGGAGTAACATTCACAGGAAGGATTGTACTGAACAGTAGCTTTGATTTGGCATATCTATATTGTACCATATAGCATACTATAGATATTCCCAATGAAGTTTCTCATCCGGTTTCAGGACAATGTTGTGTCTTTGACAATTAACCATGCTGAGAAGCAGAGTTAATTTTCTTAGGCTCCTGTGCTATGTAAATGCAGTTCTTCTGCCTCCAGGACCTGAGCTAGGATGTCAGTGGCAAGGTGCTTTTGCTTACAGAGGATTTGGGCAACAGCCAAGTGTGTAGTATTGTACTGGCAGGTGTAGACATGTCCTCAGCTGGTGATGCTGCAGAGAATGAGAGGTTTATCTGTACTGCTTTCTCCATGTCTTATCTTCTCATTTCTTCTTTCAACATAAGGAGGACCTTTGGTCTCTGGGTGGTTTTACTTAATTTTGAACTAACTCAAACAGTTTGGGTTCAAAAGTTTAGCTTCAGTGTTACTGGTTTTATGTTCTACCAGGATGAAACTGTGGTAGAAGGCTCAGAAAGAATCATTTCCAATAAAAAAAATTAAAAAAAAAAAGGAAGAAAAGATGGGCAAGGATGTTGCAGAATTATAAACAAATGTTGAGATCAGCAAAATGAGAAAAAAAAAGGTAATGGAAAAAATAATATCATAAATAAATTCCATATGGCCAAGGCAAGGGGCAACCTGGCTTTAAGGGCAGTCTGCTGCATGCTGGCTTTTTTTCCAGCTTGAATTCCGTGTCACTGTGGGTTGTTCCTTTTTTAATTGAATAATTGAATCATTCTGAAAAAAAAAAATAGGGAGGCTAGCAACCTTACAGCTCTCAGGAAATAGTTTCAGAATGTCACAAAAACCTGTCTTCCTTTCTTTGATTTCTAACCACCTCTTAGAAACTTTATTCCCACACTGGTGAAGGGGTGAGAGCCCAGGACTTACATGCTCTGTGTTGGACTCTGGCCAGTGGTATTCAAACTGCACGTACCCTTTGCCAGATCTCCTAAGAACATGTGATGACATTTTTGGAAGGGCAAGATGTCTCAGAGTTCAGGGAATGGGTGGATTATCTGTCACTGTAAGTGTGTATGTGATCTAAGTTATTGCTGGGCTTCAGTTTGCAATCCGGGCTGAGGTGCCCGTTCATTGCTCTGATCTCTGAACCAGGGAGTCCATCTCGAGAGCCTGGGACATGTCTTGCTTCTGTCCACTGTATTTTAGGCAATAATCTTCTGAATTACAGGGAAGCTCTTAAAAATAAAAAATGTTTAGATGCTTTGTAGTTGTCTGTACCGTAAAATGAACTGAACTTCCGTGACCTTCTGGGCCTTATACAAAGACACTTGAAGTAGGGTTAGCCTGAGGGGTGGGTTAGCTGGGCGGCTGCCCAGCATGCTTAAGACTAGAGTGCACAACTGAAATTCTAGGTTAATGTTTATCCCCAATCAATTAGCGTTTTGGAAAGGCATGAAATTCTGGCTCGCCCTGGGCACCGTTTGACTAAAGGCCAGCCATAGTTGGGAGCCCCAGAAGGTTGTGAATCTTGGCTCTGTGGGAGGCCCAGCTATACAGCGGCAAACAAGCTTTCCTCCAAAGACCCTCAGTGCTCTGTTCAAAAGGATTTTTCATCCTCCACCTGTGGCCATGAAAGAGGATTGACAGATGGGCTGTTGTAATGGGCTATTGTGTAAATAGCACGCATTTAGCCGAAATGCTGAGGGTGTGTATTTACAGGGGACTTACATGGATTTTCATTGTAGATGAGGAGGGCTCCAGAAGAGCCACTGCAGGCCTGCTACATTAATTCCCTATTGCAGAGCAATGTGGTTTCTTTTTCATCATTAGCTTCTGTTGGAAAGTAAATACAGCAATTCAGAAAGGGAGAGAAGGAGGTCCTTCGAAATAACATTTGGCCTGGATATTAATGGACACTTTTTAATAACCTGGTCTTTCAAACCTTGCACTTGCAATGGCATTTGTACCCATATAGAAAGGCTTTGGGCAATTCTACCTCATCTGTCTCCTCCTCACATCTCTGTGCAGAATATTCAGGGATATAGCAAACTGGGAAATCAGGAGCAATAGAGTGGAGAGGACTGTCAAGTGTGTATTGATAGGTTGGAGGGAAAGGTGAAGTAATGTGTGGAGGAGAGCTATAAAACTGGCTGCAGAGGATTCATGGGAACTTGAAGGTTGGAAGGGGAATCTGATAAACAGCAGAGAAAATTACAATAAAGAGAAGATGAGAGGAAAAAAAATATCATTTCAACAAGGCAGTGAGGAGCTGACAGCAAGAAGACTACCCCAAATAAAAATGGGCAGAAATAGAGATGAGCTGGAGTAGCAGGAGAAGTACTGGAGGGGCCAGTCTGAAGGACACTGATGAGAAAACAGGAGAGGTGATGAGTGCTGGTCCCTGGGTGACCCAACAGGTAGGTGGAGATGGCTGGCCATCCTCTCCACTGCTGGCCTCAGCAGTGTGTCAGCTGGCAGGGCCAGGAGCTGGCAACATAGTACTGACAGGGGGTGAGCAACACGTGGTTTCACTGGCAAAGGATAGCTCTTCCCAAGGGACTTAAAAAATTTTGATATATATAGAAGCAGGTCTGGCTCTCAGGCACAAGGCTGGCAAGTGAGAAAAGAGCCAGTACATATGTCCATGTTAGTATTCCCTTCCAATGGCGACCCAGTCTCTGTGAAAACTCACCCTCTCAGGTCTGCCTAGAGCAGCTCCGGATTGCTGCCAAGCAAGCTCATCACGGGGCCACCAGAGATAAAATTGCCCCTCATCGTTTCTGTGAATCTTGCAATAAACCCACATTTCTGTTTCCAGCTCAGGATGATATACTCTGTCTGACAGTACTGAACAATTGCAGCCAGCCAGACAGCACCGTGACAGTCCACAGGGCTATTTTTGGAGGATGAGAAAGTTTGCTGGAATCTATACCAAATACCAATGGGTTCAGCCAGCAGGGAAAGTTAGTGCCACTTAACTCAGGTGCATAAATATTTCCAGGTCTTCACTGTTGGTGTTTTGCACAGCAAAGGGTTGGCTCTGTATGAAATATTTAGAGGGGGTGTTAATGTCCTTCTCTGTGCTGACAGCAGAAGCAGCCCTGTTTCCCGGGAAGATGGTAGAAGCCATGATTCTTGTAATGGATCCCCCTTTCTTTCCCCAAAAGTAGAAGTCGTGTGAACTGGTGGGGCAGTGAACTGTTTTTGACTGGATGAGGGATGAGTCATCTCTTGAAAATTGTCATCAAATTAGTGTGGAATCAGGATATCCAGGTCCCATAGAGGAAGATGGACCTAAGGAAGAGGTCAGCTTTAGCTGATGTCTCAAGACTAGGTCTAAGGTTGTCTTCCTGGGCACTGGATTTCAGTTCCGTTGCAGCTCCCAAATGAAGGAATTGTGTACTCATTAAAGATAATTGTACTTCCGTGCAATTTAGAGAGCAATTTGTGCCTTCCAAACACACAACAAAGGAGTACAGTCGGTTTTGTTGTTGATTTTTCTTTCCTGATTCCAGTCAATTGTTACTAATCATGTTGTCATTTTTTTAAAGAGTTGGCACCAAAACTTCATTCATTCCACTTAGAAAGAATCACCACCAACCTATTACAAAACCTGTCATTATCTCACAAAGTCATATTCTTGACATCTGTTAAGTAAAGGTTTATTTTACACTTCAAAAGTCAATCTGCACAGCTGACTAAACTTCTTCAAAACTGTACAGTCTGCTCCTGTCAAATATTTGGGAAAATAAAAGTTGGTTTAAGAAAAATATTTGGTTTAGTTGGAAAATGAGTCGCCTTTTTTTCTGTATATGGGAAAATGTGACTGACTTTTCTTAAAAATTGAAGTAGGGGGTGGAGAAAGAAGGTGAAGCATTTCTTATGTACTGTATCTGGTTTTATCAGTATCAGAAAATGACAGCTGAATCATTTCTCTGTACATTTTATTTCAAGCTCTGCATTTTCATTTTTTAGCTACAACATACTGGAAGGTTGATGGGGGTCAAGCTAAGCTCCTGGATAATTTGCAAAGAAAGTTCTAGGAACTATTTCATTCAGACTATCTGTGATTTGCAACCAAGTCTATGCTACATGACAATTTTGGCTTGGCTGTCAGACTTGGTTACACCATTAACCCAGGTGCAGGAGTCTAATGTGTGTAATTATAGACCTTGGCAACAACACTTAGAAACACAAAAGTGCCAGAAGAATCTTTCAGGTTTTCCAGCAGTTGATCCCACCCTATTTATTTCTCTTTATCACTACTAGCTCTGACCATGCATGCATGGTTTTTACTAGACAGTCTTCTAACTATTGAGAGCAATGACACAAACACTACTGTAGACAACTTAGATATTTTTTTACCATCTCAGAACAAGTCTCATCAACATGGTGGAATGTGTGCATGAGTCCTTTCTACTCCATGTTTTACCCTTTTGACAGCCTTTGCCACACTGTGTCATTATTAGAAAACACAAAAATGGTCTTTTGAATTAAAGAAATAGACATTATTTAGGAATGTTTTGTCAGAATAATTTATTAAATAGAAAATCCAATTGCAGCAACATCAAAAATGTTCACTTCAGTTTTACCTCCCTCCACCCAGAAAAAATAAAAATCATGGGTTCTCGCAAAACTCAGGAGATCTGGAGAATGGAAATTCCATATACCTCTCATCTGTGCACAGACACTCTCTGCGGTCACTCATCACAAGCCTGTACTCAGGAAAGGAATCAATTTACCAGTCTGTGGCCAGCAGTCAAAGCAGATACATTTCTGATGATCACTGAGATAAGGCAAGGCTAAAATTCAGTTAATAAGTGGCTAACTTTACTTTAATACAAAGAAATTTTGATTGCTTCTAGACAGGTAGTCTTGCACCTTATCTTATGCCTTCAGGTCAGCTTTGGGTCAACTATGTTGATGACTGCATTGGAGCTTAGTAAAGTATATTGGGTCTGGCACAACTAAGCACATCTCATCAGTGGAGTTAAGCCCTGAAAAGAACTTTTTCTTAGGATTATGTTGGTGCAGTCAAAGGGAAAAGGACAGGGAAGCTGTGTGTGACAGAAAACAGGAACAACACTTCATATATGCTGTTGGACTTGCAAGGTGAATTCCAAAGGTATGATTTTGAATTTCTGCAAAAGAAGTAAGTGAAATTTTTTTTCTTCAGTCCCACCATAAAAGATTAGGCCATAACCAGAAGGAGTAGTACATGTGACTGATCATCTCAGGTACGCAGATCCATGAATTAGCTCCACAACTCTTTCAGTAGTTGTCCCTTAAACTATATCTATGATTTCAAAAGTAGGGTTCATTTTGCCTTAACTATGCCATTAAAAATGAGGTATCTAAACTGAGTGGATTGTTTAGACTCCTACTATGGTCACTGGAAGAAAACAGGTATGTGTGCAAGGTGTTGATTATGTGATAACTGGAATGACTTGCTCTCTCAGCATCTATTCACATCTATTACAGAGTGAACCTAGACAACTTAGACTAAATGTGTTACGTGTTAGTCAGGTCAAGTTTGGTGAGATTAATCCTCCCTGGTTGTCTTAAATTCCCATTCTAGACAGACTCACAAAACAGCTGAAGACCTGTCCCTGGCCTAAATCTTGCCATAACTCACAAAGATTCTCCTACAAGGATCGGTGCCTTCTAGAGCAAACCTAGCAGCTGATCTGACTCTAATAAATCCAGGAAACAAGAATGCAGCTAGTGACTTTTTTCATCAATGGATGGAACACCAATGCAGGACAAAAGTCTATCTTCTTCCTAGGTCTAGGTGGATTTAAGCCTTCTTCTCCTGTCTCCTGGAATGTATCTTTACCACCAAGCTGAGTGGAAAGGTGTGGATACCCTTATTCTCCCATCTTGAGTATCTTCGGCTTTATATGGCCAATTTAAACGCTCACTGAGAAAGAGAGAAAGCAAGTACCAAGTAACAGAGGTTGGGCTAGGGAACTCTCTCATTTATTATAATGTTTTACTATTACACTCCCTTTTCCATTTTCATATCTCTCTTTTCCATTTCATTGTTTAAATGGGTCACAGAAAGTGGAAGTACATCAGTACGTGGGAACAAGAACAAACCTTCACAAGCCCCCTAAACCTCTTAATTACTATGGTGCCATAGGGAATCGGGGGAGCAGGGCTTAAATTCATTAGACAGAGAAGGGAATTGAATCCAGAACCCCATATTCTAGATGAGTGCCCCAGTCCCTGGAAGTTCTGGAAAACAGGGGTAAGGGATAATAGCATTTCCTTCTCCAGCTGGTTTTTAAAAGAACCTATTATAGAAACATTTTTTTACCTAGCTTTCAGAGATAAAGCAGTGCAGTAATGGGAGCAATGTGTGCCCAGGCCCTGAGGATCAAGGAGGGAGGATGTGGAACTCCTGCTTTTAGTGTCATTTCTTACTATCTAATTTAAGAAACTTCAGTTCAGCACACCACACTGTTTTAGGTAGAACTTCTTACAGGATTATCCAACTCAGTGCTTTGGGTATATAGTAAACCGGGATGCATAACTTAAAGACTAGATGCTACAGTGCTCTAAAGTGCAATGTTCTTATTGACCTAATCTTAGGATTACAGAACATCATAAAAATGTAGGTAGTAACTTTCTATCAATTTATTTTGAATTTGATCATATGGGTTATGTTGTTGTGCCCTAGAGTCCACTACCAATTTCCAAGCCTATTGTATGTGAATTTTGGGAATTTTCATTACATTTTATATTATTACACTTCTGTCTTTTGCAGTTCAGGCCTGGAATGCTGCTTATTATTTCTGTTGCCTTTATGAGGTTTTGGAGGTAAAATGTTTTATAATAAATGATAGGAATTTTCGTATTATCACCGGGACATAGGCTTTGGAGAAATCTAAGTGTTTTGGGTTTAACGCATCCTTTTATATACTGACCTATGTTATCATAATGTATTTAACATATTTTTTAAATAAACACACTCATATATGCTGTAGATCAATGAACTTTTCTTACAAGGGAAGATTGATTTTCTGGAAGCCTAAGGCTTAACTATGACTACCTGCTTAGTTTAATTTGTAGTGAAGTGTTTGCACTCTTACCCCAGTCAGTTTGCTCGTGTAAGGCAGTCTCTTCACAGTGATGGTTGCATTACAGTATATTACAAAATTCTGAGATAGGTTTAACATAAGTTAGAATCAACTTAATACAAAATGACCCACAGAATTTCCACAGGGGCAGAACGTAGTCTTTCAGCAGCTGATGGAATAATTCCTTATGAAGTTATATCAATTGGGATACTGCAACTTCTAAAGGAGCATAATATATTAAATGTCAATCAACACGAGTTTATGAAAATAGTTCTTGTCAAACCAACCAGATGTCTTTCTCTGATGGAATTACAATCTGGGTTAATAAAGGTAAACAACATTGATACAATATACGTAGATTTATGTCAGGGATTCGTCTGAGCGCCCAGCAAACATTTCTTTAAGAAACTGTAATGACTAAAAAACAACACAGCACACATTGAGTTTATTAGAACTGGCTAACTGGTAGGTCTCAAAATGTAAACAGGGAATCATAAGTGAACAAATATGGGTTTTGTGATCCTTGGAAAAGTGAAGAGGAGTTGGGCTGTTATATCTTCTTTGTACCTGTATGGCTCTGACTACAATACTGGGTCCAGTTCTGGGGCTCAATATCTTATAAAGTCATCTGCAAACTGGGGAAGGGAGAGGAACAATTTGGGGGACAAATACAGGAATGGTTAAAGGACAAGAAAACAAGGGTTGTAAACTCAATGAATTCAGTCTGTTTAGTTTATCAAAGGAAAGGTTAAGAGATTACATAATCACAGTTTATAAGTATCTCCATGGAGAAAATACATTTGATAATTGGAAGTTCTTCAGTTCAACAGACAAAGACATAACAAGATGCAGTAGATGCAGGACACTGAAGCTGGAAAAATTCAGATTTTAAGGCATTAATTTTATAAAGAAGATGATTAACCTCTGGAACAATTTAACAAGGATTATGGTGAAATCTTTGTCTCTGGAAATCTGTAACTCAGAACAGGATGTCTTTCAGAAAGGTTGGATTATATTAGCACAGTGGTTCCTCACAGTTTTACAATCTAAGAAACACTTGAGTGAATTAACTATTCAGTCTGCTTATGTTTAAATGGATATCTGCCATTTGTATCTTTACTATTTTCTGCTGGCTCAAAAGTGGTAGCATGGACCAAAACCCCTCTCTCAGTTGAGAACGTGTTTATATGCTGGTGCACTTTGTGGGTTGCCATAAAACTTAAACTACTCCTTTAAGTAGTTCAAAATGAAATACGGTCTCTGGCAGCAGCAGGATGTACACAGCTGTAGCATGTGTGCCTGTCATGTCATACCCCTAGCAAACATTCAGGTCCTGGCATGCATTTTCTTAACGTAAATAGTTTAGAGTACATGCTTATGCTCTGAGAGAGAAAAAAATTGTTCAGTCTACTGTAGTAACCCTGACAAATGGGGATTTAATGCCCTCTTTAGAGGGCATCTCAATGACACAACTCTGCTGGCTTAGTCTATCATTTAACTGCTCGCAGAAGCAGCTCAATGGCCTGGGCAAAATTTGGACTACAAGCTGTCCAAAGGTAATACCAGGTTGTGTGTTGTGTTGTGTCCTGAGAGTATGCAATCTCCATATCTGAGAACAATGGGTTTATGACCATATTTTAATGACTAAGGAAACTGGATTTAAGATCCTCTTTGTTGATGCTTCTCCTCTGTGGTGGTGCGACTGTTAACGGCTCTGAGACAAGGAAGGAAAAGGGACCTCATCCAGCCAACTGGCCATGCTCATTCCCACCTCCCCCCATCCGCACAGCCTCACACCTGGATGCCTCCAACCTGTGCTTTGTTAGCTATACTTCTGCCGTTCTTAATGCTGTCATGTGGTTAAAAGAGAAAACACGTGTCACATTTTTTTGAGATTATCCCTGGCCTCTTGGCCATATTCTAATTGACATCATTGCATTTTCCCTCTACGTTCTTCCTTGAGTTTCAGTTGGTTACAGTATTTCTTCATATTTGGTTCCTAATAATACACAACTACCATAACATGTAGAAAAAGAATGTAGATGTTTCAAAAGAAAGGATTAGCCATTATATGAATTATAAGGATAACTGTGGTTTCGCCAGGACATAAATCAATCCACATTCTTCAGGATATAAATCATAGGCTAAATGTCTGAGACTTAAAGGAGAAACTTCCCTCACCAACATGTTGTTGCATAATTGCCTATTATGGAAGTTTTACATCTTCCTCTGAAGCATCTGGTATGGGTACCATTAGTTTGATCTGGAATGGCAGTTCCTGTGCACCTTTGTGGAACATTCCTGTGACAGTTCAGCAGCTGCTCAATTCCATCTCGTACAGGGCAGCCAGATGTCCCACTGCTTTAAGGTTGTCCCACTTTCCAGCATCCTATTCTGCTTCCTTTGCTTGCCTTAAAGAAGGCTAGCTAACCTTATATTTTCACACACTTGTGCTACCAAATGCCTTTCACACTGGGACATAAAGCTACCCGCAATGTGATTACGACAAAGGAGGAAGCTGGTGAAAGTCAGACAATTTTTAGACTTCTGGTACTCAGGAAAACATACAGAGAAAAAATATTGCCCCCCAACTTCATATCCTGTTTAATGTCTTTCTTACTGCAATGAGAGATATGTGTTGTAAATCACAATCATGGCAGCAGTGATCACTATAATTAATTTTGTATAATGTTTTCCATTCCAGTCTTTTGTTTTCAGTAGTTCATAACTTTCTAAAGCTTTTGCTTATTGATTTTGAACAAGGGAAGGAAATGAAAAAAAGCCCCTACATATTTCTTTATTACTAAACAGTTATGTTTTCAAATGTCTCTGCTACTCAAATAGCTGTGGGTAAAGAACTGTCATTGAGATTACTGTAGACATTTTGAAGTAGATTTTCATTTTTTGAAGTCTGGAGTATGTAAATAGCTCATGCTAGAAATGCTGAGCAGATTTTTCAGGAAATATCTTGGGACAAGTGCAATAAGTGAAGAAAAGTTGCAAATATCATCCATGATGTCTATTTTGGGTGTCCTAGGATGACTGAGACAACCTAGGGAGTGATCCTGAGAAATTGCTGAAAGATTTAACCAAGGGGCTAAACTTTAGTACCAATGTATGGGCTACCAACTTATAAATTATTTAAGTTTTTTTTAGACATAAGCATGGTGGAAAGACATAAAGTAGGCTTCAGAACATAAGAAGATGTCTGCTTCTGAACTAATCGTCCCCAATTTTTTTAGAGTCAGTGGTGATGTAACCAATATGGTCATTGGAATCAAGCATACAGTCCTTTCTAATGTAGACATGCAGAAGAGATTGTATGAATTGCTTCTTAAAAATACCCATCTTTGCTGGTTAAATTGGTGGAGAATGGAATGAAAAGCTTAGATGTCTACATTATGATGCCTAAAGTTAGAGACATACTCCAATCCACATTGATTTTTATTCACATTTCTTCCATCTTCTTCCTCATAAGATCCCTGGGTTAACATTTGTACAAAGTCTAGTTAGTCTCCTGCCTTTTTTTTTTTTTTCAATCTGGAATGTCTTATGATACACACATGACAATGTTTAATCCAAGTAGGAATACACATACCTGTTCTTTTTCTTATTCTTCGTCTCATTTGCCAGCTGGGGAACTACATACAGTGGTCATGAAGGTTTAAATGTGTGAGTGTTGCAGTCAAAGTCGATGATTTCAAGGTTAAGCTTACTCTTTCATCTCACTATTGGGGCAGTGGAAGAATAAGCTTCCATGTTTGACAGCAGTATCAACTTATGCTCTTCCTGCCTCCCTGTTTAAAAATAGCCCAGCAAAAAAATTGCAGATCACTTTCCCTATCCAGGTCACCGTGTCACCCCAGTCCGGGTCATGGACAGCTATTCCAGCCATGCTGAGGGTGTGCAGCAAGTACAAGCTGGTTAAACCTGCACTGCCTCAGACAGAAATGTCAAAAATGACCTGAAAAAGAAAGTAGGCTGTAAGGTAAGAAAATATGCTGATGGTACAAAGTTATTCAGACTTGTAGGACAAGGGCAAACTGTGAAGTATTACAAAGACTGAGTGACTGGGCAAAAAAATGATAGATGAAATGCAATGTAGATATATGTAAAGTGATGCACATAAGGAAAAGCAGTCCCAGCTCTACTTATAAAATGTGTCTGAGGTGTATTAGGATTTTAAAAGGTCCAGAGAAGGGCCACAAGGATGATCCTTTTTTTTTTTGAAATGGTTTCTGCACCAACAGCAACTGCATAGGCTGGAGGTCCTTAGCCTGGAAAGGAAACTTAGGTAGGATTTGGTAGAGCTCAGTATAATTATGGATGACATGAAGATTGACAGCTCACTTTCTTTGAGAGAACTGGGGCCATCATGTGCACCCATAAGGGCCAGGTTCAGAACAAACTGAAGAGGGTGGTTCTCCACATGGTGGGCAATGGACCTGTGGGTCAGCTTGCCAGAGGGTGTTGGGCATAAAACTGGCATCATATCAATAGGCAGCTGGACAAATACTTGCAAGAATCACCCAAAGGAGATTACTAAATAGGAAAATCTCATCAAGATGAGGAAATCCTTGAGCTGAAAATAGTTTCAATCTAACCATGCAAAGCATTGCATATTGCTTGCTCTTCCTTGGGTTTTTACCTGTGGATGCTGATGGACACAAGATACTCAGCTAGATGGACTGTTGGTCAAAGCCAGAACAGCTGTTTTTGCATTCGTCTAACTATGGCTTTGTGAGTAGGAATTTTTCCTTTTGCTGTGTTTTGCACTAGTCACTGTGCTGGCTGTCATACAGATATGGAGTCAAGAGATAGTCCTTATCCCCAAAATCTTGTCTTAATGGCAAGATATAACCTGTGTAGGGGTAGATGGGAAGAAGCCTAACAAGGAACCAGTTCAGCAAGTTTTTCCACACTCTGCCTTTACTATGCACAAATGTGTGAATAGGAGCCAGAAGGTAATGAGGTGTTAGGGTGTATCTATAGCTGTGTCTTGTTGAGAAGCTCTTCATGAATTTATCACTTCTAAGTTTTTTACTTCATTCTTAAACACCACTATGAAGAATTTCATACTCCAGGAAATTTGTTGATAAGTTTGGGAATGCAGTGAGATGAAAGAGCACTCTAACTTAAAGCAAAAATGATCACTTTCGGGAAATACATCACCTGCAGCTACCCAGTAAGACTCTACATATTATTCTCAGAAACACTATATTCTGGCAGAAAAAACTGTGGAAATGATTAAAAACAATGATGTTAGACTAAAAGTTTTCTAATTAGATCAGTGAATATGATATGGTGTGTATCAGATTATATGTAATTTCATATGATGAACAAGGAATGCAAAAATGTATGCCTGTGCTAGTATCTCTGTATGACTATATGAATGTCTAAGTGAGTTGATCTGTTTGCTTGCATTTAGGTATTATTTTTACATTGACAAAGAATGTACATGTGTGAGCACTCATGTCTTCCTACATATGGCTGAGCTATCCCATTTTCTATTTTCTTTCCTTTCTCTAAAATTTAATTTACCTTCTGTCTCCTTCATATACTTTTTTTTAAAGCAAAAAACTTTTCTGTTTTACAAGTCTTATAGGATTTTCTTTCCAGGACATTTTGGGAAAAATAATCAGCCAAACCATTCCATGCAATTTAAAACCCCCGATTATCAAAATAAACGTGAAAGAAACTGAATGGGGAAGGAAAACAGTACTGCAACTTTTGTCGTCTGATCAGCATTTTTGCTGTTCAGGACTTCCTGAGTGGTAAAATAGCTCAGCCACCCATGCAGTCAAGTCAGAGGGCAGAAAATTTTTATATTACTCAGATTTCCTCAAGGGGATGACCATGCTGTGACCTCTTTGCATTCTCTAAAGCTCTGTGACTCAGAGACATTATGATGCTTCTATTTTAAAGAGTTTCTCCAGTGAACATTCAGGCTTTCCTCTGTGACACTTTTCAACTCAAGGGTGGGTAGAAGCATCTTGCCAGATTCAGTAACCTAAGGTCATTCTTGGACTCCCAGTATTAACATTTGATTAGCTGTAATAGTCTACTTTACTGTCCAAATTGTGCTTTACTTATGTAACAATGCATTTGAGTAGCCCCACTCATTTCCAGCTCTGATGTAAATGAATGACTCTACTCACAGAGTCATCCCATCTGTTTTTTTCTAGTACAAGCCTGGTAAGCCTTTTTTAATTAATCTGAAAAAAATAAATCCTTTAAGGTTTGTGAAACAGCAACACGTTCCCGTTAGAAGATAAAGAGAGAAAAAAAGATAGCTGAGTGGCTAGGATATACATGCAGACATATTAAAAAAAGAAAACAAACAATAAAGTAGGTAAGCAAATCACTGACGTTAAATTTATCCCCATTTCCAGCACTGAAGATTAAAGATTCCTAGGATTAAAATAATACATAAACAAATGTAAACGTGAATTTCAAGGTGAGATTTCATTGTGACAAGTGCAGTAAGCTAAAATGAACAATTTTTTAGTACTGTTCTCATGTACTTCATTCTGTTGCCTTCTATTTTTGTGGGTTTGTTACTTAACAAACATAGTTATACACATCAAAAAGAACATTTAGAAATATACAGCAGATTTTTCTTATAATCATATGTATCTAAACTGTGGGTAGCAGAAGAAACCATTCTCACAGTTTAAGAAGCAGGACAATTAACAGAACTTTTGCAGCTCACTGTCGTATGTAAAAGTGATGATTGAGTAGTTTATGAAGAAATGGAAGTAGGTACTGTACACAGTGTATGAATAAATTGAGACACTATTTGATCAATCAGCTCATTGTGACACTTCTCCCCACTTTGTATGGCTGCTTTACGGCTGACTGCATTGTAGCTTGGCACAGAGATATGGTGAGGAAAACAAAAAACACTCAATATATGTTGAAAAAACAGGTGAGAGAGGAGGAGTAAGAAGTAACTTGAATGTCTCCCATAACTTACATGTCCTAAAAGCACTGGTCAGGTGGGAGACAGGTAGTCTCACATCCTTGTTTTTCTTGCACTCCAAAGAGGATGAAGCAGGCAAGGAGCCAGGGTGGGGCCATGCATTTGATTCACAGCTCTTGTGCAGGCTGCAAATGCATTTTCTCCCGAATTTCCCTCCAGCCTCTGACCCTGGGCTTTGTGAACCAAGTGGTGCACACATGTAAAGAGGCAACAGTATGAACGTCATTAAAGCAAAAGAAGAAATTTTGCCATCTCATACTCTGAAACTGTGTGATCTTTCCATGTTATTCTGTGTTATTTGTTATAACCCATAAGAGCTAAATACAATCTCTAACATTTTCTAGGATGTGTTGTGGGTTTTAAATGAAAACCAAGGGAAATCTAGAGCATGACATCTAAGTGACATTGAATCACAGAATCATAGAACAGTTTAGGTTGGAAAAGACCTTTAATATCATCAAGTCCAAACATTAACCTAACACTGCCAAGTCCACCACTAACCATGTCCCTAAGCAAGCAACACATGTACACGTCTTTTAAATATCTCAATGGTTGGTGACTCCACCACTTCCCTGAGCAGCCTGTTCCAATGCCTGACAACACTTTTGGTGAAGAAACTTTTCCTAATATTTGAGCATGTGACCAAAACAGAGGTAAGTACAGACATTTAAGAGTAGTTATTCAATAACATTGGTAAAATGCTTCCTATGTAATGTAAAAGTTAGAGCAAGTCACTTGCCTGTGTAGAGATATCTAGTGCAATTTTATGCAATTTTGTGCAACTCAGGGTAAGCAGGACACCAGTGCAGGTATGGCACAGGACCTAGGAGAGACCCACAGCTTTCTGGAGAGGCCTTTGGAGGCCACGTGGGATACTGGGGGTTTCTAACACCACCCTGTGAATCATTCCTCATGTGTCTGCTAAAGGTTCATCATCCAGTTTCCTACCACTGTCAGTCATCTCCCCTGTCCCAGGTGACTTAGTCTAGATGAATTCTCCCTCTTTGCATTGAAGGAACCTAGATGACTAAGTAGAGTAGTCCCTGAGATGACTAAAGATAAGGAATGTCAATTCCACGCCCTGTTCTAGAATATTATTAAAAAAGAGTTGTCAATTCTATGCAATAGTTTGTATCTATGCAATACAGCTCAGCCATCGGTCATCCCACTGGACCATGGTTATACGACTGATCTGATTGCCTGAACAGACAAGGTGCAGTCACGAGCTTCTGTGGTCTTTTTGTGGCTCTCACAGATAACCTACAAATGCTGAAAGGGGAGAGGATCCAGTCCTGACACCATCTTTCTGGGGCTGTCCAAAAGTAGTTAAGCCAGCTTTCTAAAGTTAAGTACCAAAATTGATTGATTATTTAGGTACTTAAACAGGCATGGATTTTCAGGCTTCATAAATGTAGTCATGCCTCAATTTATCGCCGATCAATATGGCTAAAAAATACCTGGGGACTCAAGAAAGGGAGGACAACAATTTGCAAAATGTTAAGATTAAAAGCATTGCTTAGCATCTCATACAAGCCAAAGTTTGCAGGAAAAACGCATGTTTTCCAGTCAGCTTTGATGGTGGAGCAGAGAAAGAAAATGCTACTCGACATTTCCTAAGAGGAGAATCAGATTCTGCTGAATTCTCTTTTATCTGTGACTGATTGAATTATCCATTGCAAATAGCGTTCGTTGCTAATTTGGCCGTTTTGCAGTTCATGAATCATTCTGGAAACAATCCTGATTTCTACAAACACATTTGTTATTTGTAAGTATTCACTGAATAGTTTTATGTGAACAGATTTCAGCTTATTTTTTTGTTCTTAAATTGTTAGTGTCATCTATTCACTATTTGAAGTGTTTGACTGGTCAACCAAATCAAATACTATTGTCTGCACTCCCTGATTGGGTAACTGAAACTGATAAATACAAGTAAAATGAATAGCAAATGATGAATAGCAAATAGGGTATAACAAATATTGGATCATCTGAAATTTCATACAAGAAATACATAATTCATGTAACTTTTAGGACTCAAACATTTCCCTGAATACCTGACAGCTTCCAGAAGATCCCAGAACTATGAGTAATATATGTCAGAAATATCAGCAATTATACTCTCCATTTTATTAGCATAACATTCAAGAATCAGGACTTCCATGGGTAAAGAAATGTTGCACATACTGGCAAGAATGTATTTATCTGCATTTATGAATGTGTAGACGTGATTCATTACTATTTTCTACGAATTCTCTAAATATATTGTTAAAGTACAAATGTATGAACATAGTACATGATGCTTTTTCAACCAATAACAGGATATGACTTCTTCATATATACCAAAATGGAATAGAGGAAATGAACAGGGACAGGGAGTGTGTTTTAAATTGAGATTTGATGAGGTAGAAGAAAACAGTTCCAGATTGCAGTAGCTTCATGAAAGAAGATTTGCAACTACCATTGAAATATTGTTTCTAAAATTCTTGTTTTCTTTTTGAATTCTTGTGTTTTGTTTTTAATGTCTTGATTATTTTTAATTACAATATTAAAAATGTCTGGATTTCTGTTCATTTCTTCTTTATGGTTCTAGACATGAAGTTGTCACGTATTTATAAATACACCCTGGCACAGGGAGATTTAATAACTAACTGATTATTAATGCTACCAGTATCTGTTCTGAAGGATAAAAGTTAGTTATACAGAAAAATCAGTGATGGTTAGTTAGTTATCTAACAATCCACTATTGTTTGGATCCAGAATCTCAATGTACTTAATGCCTTGACCCTGTGGCCAGGAGGACATTTTGGCTGGTCCAGATGTATCTGTACAAGTAGGGACTGCCCCTCCACCTCTTGCGCATCCCTCTGTGTCATTGCCTCTAACTCTGTCATGTCACTGCCTCTAACATCTCATCAGGGAGGGGGATCTTGGACAAAAGCAGATTGGGGAAACAGAAGAAGGGACTTGGGCTTATAAACTCTTTTGAGTCCATCTGGGGATCGCCCAGTCAGACCTGCAGGAAGCATGTACCATCTAACCTATTCCCTAATGGGATCAGTCAGCAAAAAGTAGTAGGGAATCCTGTCACTGGTATTTACAAAGGCCAAGAAACAAGTTCTGTGGAAGATGTAGCATTGTCCTTTTCAGCTTTTTTCCTTCTTTTTTTCTTTATTGCAGCATTAGCAGCTAGCTTTCATTTTTATGCAGAATAAGGGCAATGGCACCTCGAAAACCAAAAGGTTCCACTGAAGTAAGACATGCAAGTCTAGCCAACAAATGCAACAGACATGGGAACAGGCTTTGGGACATCAAGTGATGGCTAGGGCCAGTGCACGTCTGGAAAGATTTGCCGTGGGGAGAAGACCTTGATAAGGGAAACTGAGATGCATAGCTTGAGCAAACTCAGTCTCCTCTCTTGAGGTTTCCAGGAGGTGAGTGAAAGAGTCCCTCTATGCTGAATATAACTGGATGCTATATATGTAATATAGATATAAACAAAACTGTAGTCTGCTATTTCAATCCCTCATCCAGTGTTTGGGTCCTCATTTGCCTTTGGTCAGATCCAGTCTTGTGTGGGAGAGAAATATTTTCTCTAATGATATGGAAGAAAGGCATGGAGTCTAACTAAAGACAGAAGCATTTAAAAAATAATTTTTACAGAAATATGAAGTATAGTACTGCTGTCATGATCTGTTGATTAGTTTAAGACTATCAGTTAAAAGGATTGTATAAGATCAAAGTTGCATGGTTGTTACCCCTTTTGGCACAGCCACTCAGCCAAATGCCAGTAGCCTTGCTTTCAGTTTCAAGGTAAAAGGGAAGGAAAACTTCTTGGGTATGTTCTTTGGTGTATCTTCTTCATTTTGAAAGATGACACATCACAGGGTCTTTCCTGGAGCTCACTAGCTACTACTAAAAATTCCCCAGCCTTTCTTCCACCAAGTTCCATGACAAAACAAAGTTTCCTCCATTTTCTTTGGCCATGCCCATGACTATGACTCTCACTCTGATGGCTTTATACTCACTTCTGCTGCTGCAATACTTGTCCATAGCTTGACATGCCAGCCTTATATCCCTGTAGTTATAACCAGTCAACCTCTCAGACCACAGGTAGCAGCTTTTGATTAAGCCTTGCTGTGTGACCCACTGTCTTGGGCAATGGTTTGTGTTGTTTCTAAGAATCTCACTAAATGTAGTTTAATTACTCCTTTCCTTAAGGCTGAGTGATGGTTGTTCAGCATGACCATTGCTTAAGCCAGTTCAATAATTGTCTGGAGACCAAAGAGTCACTTGAGAGCAGTCACTCATTTTTTCCAGTATAACAATATTATTATTTCCTGGCCTTGCCATATGGGCTATATAGGAGTGGGACCAATACCCAATTAACTGAGACAAAGGTTTAACTTAAAGCAATAATGATAGTGCATTTAGTGCACTTTGGAGCCATGGTTATCATTACTAAATTATAAATATTAATAACAGTTAAACACATTGTCAATGGTGCAGCCATTAAACATCTGCTACCTTTGGTACATGGTGCTTTTTAGCTGGAGTGAAATCTCTACCTTGGGGCATATGCAAGTGCACTGATATTTGTGACTTAATGTAACCCAAAGTTCTGCAGTCTCCAAAATGGTATTTTGACTTTAATATGGCCAATATAACACATAGACTTTTCAGGAGTGTCTGTTTTCCCAGGCTGTTGATAAGGATCGTTGTTATCAATGAATGTAGAAGCAGAAGACAGGATCCACTGATGCTTGCACTGCAGGCCAAGGGCTTCAGGCACAAAGGCTGTGCCAACACGATTTGGGCACAGAACTCCCTCACAGGTGCTCCACAGGAATGCAGCAATTGCCTCCTCCTCATTGATACACTGTGGTATCAGGCAGAAATCATACCTGTGCCTCAGTGTGGCCAACAAATGAGTTCCTTTCATGAAAACAATAATTATCTAATAATTATCTAATAACATGTTGGAAAGTCTACCAGTCTTCTCCCAAGATCTGATTTTCTTGACATCCACCAAGATGTCCTGATCAAAAATTGTCAAATACAGATTATTCCAAGTGTAAGCATTTATTTTATAATCTTTTCCTTATGAGTGAAGACTTTAAATATTTTTTATAATCTCTGATCACATAAGTGAACACGTACCTGTGCATAACCCTTAGGAAGCTGAACAGCAAGAAAGAAACTTTACTGTAGCTGACTTTATTTGTTAAGAGTTTCATTGGGTGATTTTATCACAGGTAAATGTAGCTTGACAGTATGCCAGAGAAAGAAAGAAAATAATTTCATCTGTCAGATCTTTTTCTTAGAATTACTTTGGTCCAAATCTACGGCCCAGTGGGGAAGAAGTGATTAACTCCCAAGGTCATTTAAGCATCAAACTGTACTTCTGGTAAGAAAAAGTCCCACCATTATTCTCAAAGCAGGTGTAAGTAGAAAGTAGAAAGGAAGCAAACAGGAAAAGAAAGGAAGAAGGAAGAAGGTTGTGAAAAGCACAGCATGTTAATATCTGCATTCCTCCTAATTTCATAGGAAGCAGAGAACAAACTAGGCTCTAGTCCATAGGCAAGACATAATGTGGACAGATATTGTGATAGATTGGTTTCAAACCTAGAAAGAACAGTCTATTCTGTTGATCAAGTGAAAAGGTAAGAGGTAGCTTGGTCTAAAAAGCAGAGCCTATCTTACAGCAAATTCTTAAATTCAGCAGATGAAGTCCCAATAAGGAAAGACCAAAGGCTGGGAAATATTATCTAGAGATAAAACACATTCTAAATATGCAATGTAAACAGCTGCTGTAATGACAGCCAACTATCAGAACCCAAAACCTTTATTTAAAAAAAAAAATCAAGTGACCATGTCGTATTTTTATACTAAGGATTTAAAGGGAGTTTTGTTGATTTGAATTTAAATTCAGAGTTGTTTTGGGTTTAGCTTTGAATCTCACTATAACTCAACTCTGCTACAAGCATTACATCTTCAGTGTATCTCCAAGCAATTGTAGAGGTAAAAATATTTACACATCTCTAATATTTAGTTCTTGATTTACATCAAAATCCTATGTGGTTAATTCCCATGTATATTAAACAAAAAAACAAGGCTAGAATTCAATATGCAATATTCATTCAGAGTGTAATTGAATCAATGGTATTAACTGTACAGATGAATTTAACCACTATAGGATAAAAACATATTTAACAGAAGCAATAAAATGACAATTTAACATATTAAAGGGCAACTAGCAATTTGACATAAATAAAATAGAGACAAAAGCAGACCCCAGTGGAAGCCAAAAGTGTAAATTGTTAAGTAAACTGTCTACTTAAACAAGACAATTGCTACGCAACAACACTATACATTGCCAGCTTAGAGCTCAGTTGAAGGTGTCACAATGTAAATGTCAGGTCTAAAAAAGAATGTTGTACAATTTGGAAATCCATCGCAGTGGTGTTGAGTAATTTTACAGAAAATTGATGGAGAGTCGTAAGATTGGATAACATCCAGAGAAGGTGTAAGTGTTCACCATACTTCAGTGGAGGTAGATGCCATGGGAATATTATCTTCAACCTTGAGTGTGTCCGAAGTATGTTTGGTTGCACCTTACAGTAATTTCTGTTTAGGACACAGGGGACTAAGATCACTTATTATGGATAAATCTTTATTTTGCAGTGAATTTCTAATAAAATAAAATTTAAAAAAAAGGAAAATGCGTGAAGGATTCTGTCTCCAATTTCCCAAACCATTCTTGGTATCCAGGTAAACTGAGCCACTGTTTAACACCCACTATGATTTACAGCTCACATTAGATGTTTCTTTGTACAGTATTTTGTAGATGCCAACATCTGAAAGCCAAAACCAGCAATGTTTTTGGCTAGAAAATAAGAACATACCTCTGTATGTATTTGGTTTGGTGAGCTTGTTGGCAGGATTGGAAGGTGAACTGTTTCTGTGAGTACACACCCGGGATGGTTGGCACACACCACTTGTTGCCCTTGCTTTGTCTTGAACTAGAAATTCCTGCATGGTAGGTATCAAGTGGGAAATTAAAGAAAAAAGGTGCCACACTTTCACTGTGTTAATAAGAAGCATTACTCTGTGGTACTTGCTAAAGGATTTAGTGCAACTAAACTCGGTCTAAAACTAGCTTGGGGATAATCTGATAAAGTTAAATTCACTCAATTTATAAACATTTGCATGTTATTTATTTATATCATTTACATGTGTTTGTCCTGATAACATGAGCCTATGTGAAACAGCTGTCAGCAGCCACCAGAATCTGCTTGTTCACTGTTTTTTGCTGGAAGCCAAAAACAACTGCCCAGGCCCCATGAATACATGCAGTTCATTTATCCCAATTAGAAACTAATTTCAGGCAAGTGCCACTAACCAAGAACAATGTGAGACAGAACAAGAGAAATGATCTACTGCAGTGCAGTAAAAGAAGAAAGAAATAACAAATGAATATTGAGAGATCCCATGGAAAGTGGCTGCTTTTTGCCAAGTCCTGGATAACGTGTCTTTCTGCTACTGAGGTTTCTATTATTTCTGCAGACACATCAGGCTCAAATTTTGAATTGACTCGGGGTGTTTGTCTCTGAGATTGCAAGACCCAGATGAGAATCTTGCATGAAATTGTTTTCCTCTCTAATTGCAGTCGTAAATACTGCAGGAATAGCTCTCTTCACAACCTGATGGCATGGCTACCTTCTACTCTTGGCCAGCAAGTCTAAGTGCTAGAACACTTAAAAGTTTCAGAATTGCAAAATGTTTAATTCCAATTTGGACTGAGATTCTAGGAGGGCTGTTCCTCACTTGATGGCTGCTGCTCATCTCTAAATTAAACCTAACTGCCTAACTGCACCTGATCCATAGTTCTACCAACTGGTTTCCCTTTTATGGATTCTTTTAAATACTGATGATAGTTCTTCATATTTGAACATCTTAACTTGTGTTATACATTGAAGAGGCCAAGGTCATCCAGCTACTTATGCAGAAATGTAAACAAAGTGAATGATGAAGCATGAATTTGACAGCTACCGCCATTCTATTGACATGCAAACTTCCTTGTCAGGTCAGCATGAGTTCTACATGGTTTCCCCTTGTCTTAATTTTTATTTCTTTACAAATTTGCATGAAATGTCAGCAGCAGCAGTGTAGAATTATGGTACATCATGTGAAAACAGAGCAAAAGACTTAATTCACATAATCTTTAAAATAACTATACATAGCCGTTAATCAGTTCTCATTGAAATGCATCACCGTTTCAGAACAGTGTCACTCGTGTGTTGTAATGAATTATTTGGCACTTAAGGTTTCATTACAATGCACACTCTAGCAGATAAGTTATTCAAAGTATGAATTAGAGTAACAGTACTTTTATTAATATTTAAATATGTAGCCAAATTATATTGAAAATATAATCAAGCCCCTAATTTGTACACTATTTGCCTTATTCTCTAAATGAAACTGTTTTTTTTGTCAGCCATTTCATTATAGGACAAACAGGATATTCTAATCTGGGAAAGATGTTTAAGTATAATGAATGTGAGTATAGGTCTTATTTATTTTTAAAATAACATACTAAGAAATGGTGATATGCCATACTATGACACCATAAACTAAGTAAATATAATCAAAGAATATTAAAACAAAGTAAAATTCTAATTTCTTTCAGAGTACAATTGTTTTGGAATTCTGTTTTGCAGAACATTTTCTATTCTTCTGATTTGAAATGGAAAACAATCACGATCTCAAAAACCATTAAAAGTGGGTTTCCAAATCTCAATCACATCCAGTCATAAAGTGCACAAATCCTATTAGAAATAGTAATTATCTCTGGCAAAACCAAATTAAATTTGAATAAATTTCTGTTAGCTTTCTGGTGTAAAAATTTGAGACAAATAAGATTGCAGCTGGCAAGGTAGCTACCGCTAGATTGTCAACACAGGGAGATTAAACTGTACTCATGAGACCTTCAAATCGGTGTCCTGCTTCACAAGCACAATTTGACTTTCAAATGACACGGACTAAGTAGATGCTACAGATCACTGCACTTGCTTGTCAGTGTTACCTGTGATGCTTAACAATTAATTTTGGGTCTTAAATTTTCAGGCAAGTATAATTACGTACAATAAAATTTAAGAATTCTTGTTTGACAATGATTGTAGAAGTCAATTACTTTTCTAGGTACTGAGGCAAAAGTTTTGTTCATGTGTCTTCCTTCCTTCCTTCCTTCCTTCCTTCCTTCCTTCCTTCCTTCCTTCCTTCCTTCCTTCCTTCCTTCCTTCCTTCCTTCCTTCCTTCCTTCCTTCCTTCCTTCCTTCCTTCCTTCCTTCCTTCCTTCCTTCCTTCCTTCCTTCCTTCCTTCCTTCCTTCCTTCCTTCCTTCCTTCCTTCCTTCCTTCCTTCCTTCCTCTTCCCACAATACAAAATACAAAACTAATCCTTACACTACTTTCAAAAGCCACAGTCCAGAAAAGCACCTAACCACACGCAAATCTCAAGTGAAGAGGGTACTCATATGCTCAAAGTTATGCAAGTACTTAAGTGCTTTTGTAGATCAAAGTCTGGATTTACTGATGTGTGTCTGAAGATCAGAGGCTGATCCATTACTCCAGAACACCTTGGAAATAGGTTTTATGTTTTCTCCTTCTTCTCTGTTTGCATTCCTCTGAGACTTTAGTAATGAAGGGAACTATTTATTTTCTCACTACTAATGTTCTTGACTGGAAAGCAGAAATCTTATTTTTAGTAGTACATTATTCTGTCTCAAGAGGGAGAAGAAGAGGGAAGGATGGAAATTGTGTATGAAAATAATACACTGGATTAAGATATAAGGCTACTTTATCAAGGCTTGCTTTGTTATAGTTGTTAAAGGGACCTGCTAGGCATGAAAGCAATTAGAATGGAGGCTCAGGGCATTGCAGTGCCTGGGCCTGCATCAGAGCTTCCACACTTCCAGGCACCTTTTCTCTAGGCTGACCTTCTTAGTAGCAAAAGCCATGCACTCCTGAAGCTCATCAAGCAAAGTTCAGCTCAGAGAAGATTTTTTTCTTTTTATTAATTTGTTTCCATATCTTGTTTAATTTATTCAAATTTTAGGAAAAGTTTACATGCTTTAAATACAAAGTAGCCTTTAATTTTTTTCTTCAAAACCTGAGTTAGTTACAAAGAAAACTCAACTACAATACAAAGAATTATTTCACAATTGCTCAAGCCCATATGTCTCCTCTCTTCTGTGAGCAGCAGCTCATAGAAAGAAGTAGAACTGACTGATCTGTGGGAGAGGTAAAAGCAAGAGAATCTGCTCCCTTAGAGCTTTGCCTCTTAGTTGGACACTGTGAGAAGTCCTCAATGAATAAACCATGGGACCAAAATTTTCCATGAAATTTGGAGCCAGAGCAAACCGCTCTTGGAAACCTTCTGACTTTCCTGTTGGAAATCCACTGGGAAATTAATAGGGATGTACCCCTGGAACACGAACTGAAGAAAAATGTCCCTATCTCTTCCCCGGCTACTCAGGAGGTGACATTTGTTTCAGACCAGGTTGCCTTCTCTAGATGGAAGCTAGTCATTCAACATCTTAAAATAGGCTTCATAGTACTAACCTGCAAGTGACCTATTAATCTTCCTCTTCCTGGCCTTCTTCCTCCAGTGGCCTCTTTCATTGTGTATGCAAAGGCTACTGGGAACATGGCAGTATCATTTGTCCAAAGGGAAAGAAAAAACAATGCTTTTCAAGATGCCTTCATCCTGGTTCTTTGCTCTTGGCAGGTTACAGTCCTCTCTGTCCTTTAGATGTGCTCTTGTGTTTAGCTTGCACTTTTTAGCACAGCTACTGCTATTTATCAGACTGTCACAATGCCCACAATTCTTGATGGAATCTGCTTTTGCACAGATGCTGTATTTGAGAACAGGATGGTTCTACCTACACTGGGATCTAGGCATGGCCAGATAAGAGACCCAGGGCTTCGTCCTCTGAACAGCCACCCATGCTGTACATCTCTTGCTAAGGTCTCAGTCAGTGCAGAGCTGGGCAGATGGGCAGCATGGTTGCTCTTGATCCTTGGAGGGGACTTTGCTTGCTTGTGGCAAAAGAACAGCTAAAATCCAGTTTGAACGGCATGCTGAAATCATCCCTTTAAAGCTTGCAAGATTTTTTTCAATAAGTGGGGAAAAAATCTTTAGGTCAAGATACCTGATGTATTATGATACAGCTCAGGCTATGAGGCAAAATGCTTAACGAAATGGAGGCCAAAAGAGCCTCGAGGAAGAAAGCTCAAGAAGAATCAATTAGCACTTTCCAGTCATCAAAACTGAACATGTACAACCATAGCTGTTCATCACAGTTGAATCTATTCTCACACAAGCAAATACATGGGTGGTGGAAGTAAATAGCTGCATTACCCTAAGTGCCTCATAATCATCCTTAATTATAAAGAACAACCATCATTACTATTATTATTACTATTAGACCTGTTAGACGTAACACTGGCTTCAGAAGGATTTGAATTAGGCCTTAAAGTGTCCCATACTAATATGGCACTGGCCTATAATTTCCACATCTATTTTCCGATGCTTTAGTTCTGCTTTACCATAGCAAATATATAGCTATTCTAGTGGAAGGAATTTAGTCTCTCAATTTCAAACTCTGCTTTTGCTCAAACACTAACAAAATTTTATTGTATCTTAGTTTGTTTTTTAATTTCCATAGTATTTGCAGCAGTATACATATAAGACCCTGACAGATATAAACAGTTTCTACAAGAGCAAAGATCTCTCCCTAATATAATTGTGCTAATGCTTTGTGAGCATAGCACCTATGGGAATTTCATGTTGTCAGGGTTTTTTCTAAAAGGCATGTGTTATGCCAGTGTATAATATACACTGTCTGCTGCAACATTAAACCAAGGGAGAGAAGAAAATTTAATCCAACTTGCAGAGCAATTATTCAAAACTAAATAGAGCAGTCACTTTCAGTAGAGATAAGAACAAACCAAAACTCTGGTGCAAACAAAACTCCTGACATTTTATTTCACTCCCTACCTTTCTTTTTCATCACTATGCATGCCCGATCAGAGTAAATTTGGTCAGGTTGTCCCTTTCCGTCTGCAGAATCTGGTATCTTTGTTATGACAAACTTTGCCAAGAGCCATTAAATGACTTTCTGTTATGGACTGTGAACATCTTAATTACATGTCCTAGGTCCAATTTTCCTTGTATACAACTGCCCACACTCCCAGTCTTCCTGAAGGTGATCCAAGTTACAAGTCCACTACTCCTTCAAAAGGAATTCCAGGAGTTAAAACTCAGGCTCCCGTTTACTCTGCAAAATCTGTTATTACAATGCAAGTTGCTGTCTTCCTGAGAGCATAGTCCAGCTTTTTCATAATGGAGATTCTATGTCATAGAGTATTTTACTGGGAATGTAAGCACTTTAATAAGAAAAGGATTGATTTTGCAACTGCCACAAGATTCTAATGATTGAAAAGAATGTATTGATTGTTTTTTTTAAATTAAAGCCATCTTTCTATTCATAATGGAAGGTCCTGCCCTTCTTAAGATTTATCACCATAGGCCTTGGGTGGAGCTTGCAATTTTGCTCTTACACAGTGAACATAAGGGAAGGAACAGACTATTAAGATGGATGGCTTTTTTATTTTATTTATTTAAACCAGGTTAATGTTAGCTTTTTATTCAGACAGAAAAGTGTGGGCAAGAAAGTCTTGGGAATTAGGTGGAAATAGATACACCAAAGAAAGTAGAAGCCTAGACTCTCTATACTGCTGTACCCAGGGTACAGCAGGACTTAAAAGTAGTCCTTCAAGTCCTTCAAGATTGAGACTTCAGGCTTTCACCTGCCTGCCCACAGCTGTGAATGCCTGGCTGGAAAAGTAAGGCTCAAGGCATAAACCTGAAACAAGCCACGCTGTGCCTGTGACCTGGCTGTGCATTTGAAAGCACAAGAAGGAGGCAGAGCACTGAAATGCAGGTGTCCTGTATAGTTACAAACATAGACTTGATCCCTCCACGTAAATTCGCTGAGTTACATTGGTTTTAGGGGTTTCACTGGACTAAGGGGTTCACATGTGCAAGGCCTGAGGCTTTTAGGACAAGTTCTCCAGCTGTGATGATGTTTTCTGACCCAGAATAATCCATAAAGAGATGGTGTCCCTTTCCACTCTTCATCGTTATTGTTGATATACAGCATTGCTTTTTTTTTAAGCCAGCATTTTGCTATTATTATTATTATTCCATTTCTTATTGCTTGTTTTATTAATTTACAAGACCTACTACCTAGTAACAAATACCTTCAATTTTTAAAATATATAAATTAAAAAATCCCCATAAATTTACATGCCATCCACAACAAGTGGTGTTACTAAAACCATCACTAACTTGTCTCTAGCTGATGATTAAAGGAAGGGACAGAATAATAATCTGCCTAAAGCAGCGCAGCAGCAAGAGTCACATGCACAATGTGCACTGAAGGAGCTCTGTTCCCCCCTGCAAGCAGTATCACATTAAGTCTAGGAGACAGGAAACCAACTATGGGAAGAGGAATCTGTCTTTCTGGCTCAGGAACAGTGGTTTCAAGTTTGTCAAGCCTACTGTGTTGTGAGGATGCTTTCCTTTATTCTGCATGCTGGCACAACTAACTAAAGCTACTTTGCATCTGACACCTGGTATAATCCGCATGGCGAGCACCCTGTGCCCCATGCTAAAAGCAGCTGGACCGAAACCTTCCTGAGCAGACAGCATGGGCCAGATTTTCCCAGTGGTGTAGAGCAGCTCCACTGAGGCAGGGGACGAATAATAGCCGGGCACTGGACGGCAACGGTGGTGGAGCCTCAGGGTACCCTGCGGTTGTTTCTGTTCCAATGGTATTCACAGTCACTGTGCCAACAACCCACAGGGATCTCCTATTTGCATTTTTGCCTATCTATAACTTAGAGGTTTGATCCAACGTTCACTAAAGCCAGTGGAAAGCTTTCTGTTAGTTCCAATGGGGATTGGCTCTCACAGCACTTGTGCAAATCAGAAACGTTCAGCCTACGCTCTGAAGGCTGTGTGCAGGTTGCTAGGATAATTTATCTACATCGTGGCCTGCCCCAAACCTCCCTCTTCCCCTGGGAAAATGTTCCCTCCCCATCATGTGATGGTGATTTGGAAAGAGGGCAGCCGGGAGCAGGCAGGCTCGATTGCTGCAGAGGAAGATGTGCCTGCCTGGCTTCCCACTTTTTCGGGGATGTCTGGCTCCTACCTGCGTTCTTCTACTCTACAACGCGTGCAAAGTCAGTCATGTAAGCGTGAGCATATTAAAACCACGCGTGTAGCAGCAAGCCCACAGGAGCCCCACGAACAGCCTCTGCTCCAGGTATGTTCCCCTCCCTGCTGGAAGAGTTGGGTCCCACATGATCTCAGTCATAGTATCACGTACCCAGACCGTAGAGGCAGCACGCTGGGTTAGTCTGCGGTCAGAGGGAAGGAGGTGTGTAGCTTTTGCTACTCCTGCTGTAACCAACTTTCCATTCTTTCATAATGTAAAATTCTCCCCGGGTTGCAGGCCAAGCCTTTCGGGAGGCAAAACCACTAGCTGAATGTCATGAAGAAAGCAAGTTGCTATGCTAAAATGCTGGCAGGAGTTCAAACCCAGCAGAAAGTTTAGAGCAGTATGAAAACACAACACAGAAAAATCATGTGAGCAGCACTTTTTGTCTGCTGCAAATAGCCAGTGTGCGTTTCGGCAACTTTTTCTATTATACAACGAAATGTTTTTTAAGCAAAGGAGAAGGAAGGCGAAAGAGCATTTTCTGACAGGGAGACCACCTGGTATGAACACAGCCATGGCTGTTAGCTTTGGCCCCAATTACGAGGGGGCAGTTATTCAGCGGCCTCAGCTCGTTGGCAGGCTGCTCGGTGCCTATTGCTCCGGTGCTCGTAATCACTGACCAAGGACACGCACTAGGAAAATTAAGGGTTTGAATGGGTTTGGAAAGGACTGACCTGTTTTGCTGTCTCTGGAGTGACTCTTTCGAACAAAGATACACTGTGTGTGATTAACCCTGCAAAGTGCAGTTTACAGATACCTCCAACAAATTAGGGGTATTAGCCCGGTTAAATTAATTAAAGCAATGTTAACATGCACAGACTGCTTCTGAGGCTTGGCTAACTAGCTCAAAGCAGGCTCCTCGGCTTTATGCAGCTCAGGCATACTTCCGCAGGGCTGCGTGGGACTTCGTCACTGTCACACACTGAGCACTTCTTCTGTCTTCCAGTGCTAACACTTGCCGTCTTGTGCCAACACTAGCTAGTCCCTCTATAAAAACACTCAGCTGCACATTTTGTAGCTTCTGTAAGCCATGTTCTTGGCTTAGTCTCCAGAGGCTGCAGTCTTCTCTGTCTCTCTCCTGACGTGTCAACCTCCTGTTGATTTTTACTTCTCCGGTTGCCTGCAATGTCTCCTTCTTGCTCCTTCACGCCAGGGAATTGATAAAGATTCGGTTTCCTTCCTCTCCATGCTGTTTTCTCCTCCAGTTAGGGAACTTGCAGGCTATCAATCCATACTTTCTTCTGGACCCCCCCATCCCCTCCTCATGCTGTTTTGACTACATTTGCCTCAGTTCTATTTCTCATGCCCTCTCTTCCCCCATATCAGTGTTTCAGTCTGACCCTAGTTCCCCTGCTTCTGTACCTGCTCCCTGGCATCGTTACCTTCATGCATTTAGGTCAAATGATACCCGAATCAAGCCTTGAAGTTCTGGTCAAGCAAGCAGTTATCACAAAAGGGAATGTTTATTGGGATATAAATTGCTGACAGGATTAGTTTTTCAAATTAGTTTTCTCTTTTGAGCGGGGAAGTGCTGCTAACCAGAGAGACGTCAGCCTGTCCCAGGGCATCTGTCAAGGTGGACGGCATCTCAAGCAACTGACTCCTGAGCACAGCAGTCACCCAGGTGCTGAAAAAGGGTATTCTTGGACATGCAGCTGTAGGTTTTGCATGCCCAGTAAATACTAATTCCTTTCTGCAGCTCATCTTCTTTTGCCATGGTTGGCAAAAGGACCTTGATTCTCTTTTTTTTTCCTTCTCCTGTGGAGTATCTTGGAGACAAGTCTCAAAGTTTTAGTGATGCTTTAATGGAAACAAGATAACCAGCCCGTGTAATGGGCAGTTTCCTGACAGAGTCCCTTTTCTTAAAAGTACTATCTGAGTTTAATGAGTTGAAACTCACAGTATAATTAGCAAAAGGCTTAAGATACTACTCTCTGAACTTAATTGAATTTAATTTACAGCCTGAACAATTACATTTACATGTTCAAGCAAATGTTTGCCTTTATTTTAAAGTTCTCACCACTGCTTATCTTCCAGGCCTTAGTAAGGCAAAAGTTCATTCATTAAGCTTTGTGGTACTAGGACATCTGACCTGACTTGGCTTGGAAACTGAATTTGTGAAATGTGATTCCTGAACATATCATAAAAGGACTTAAGCTCTTCTGATGGAAAAAATGTTAGCAGCTTTTAAAATGTATATGCTTAAGCCTTAAAGGAATGCTGTGTAGTATTAGCACAGCAACCTGCAAGTTCACCAGAAAAAAGAAGGACTTTACAATAATTAAGCTGTGGACTGTGTTTGAAAGATGTAGGGGGGTTTGTTAGGGTTTTGGTGTGTTTTTTTTTAAATTTATTTTTATTTCTTTTTTTCACGTGATTTTCTAAGCTTGTTGCTATGGAAGGTTGTGTTGCTTTAAAGTATATTCTTTTTACTCATCACTGAGAAAGTGAAAGTGTCACTTTTCATTGAGAAAGTGTATAAATTTTATCTGTGTAAGACACAGGACAGTTTGTTCTCCTATGGCATCTCTTAATATACAGATATTACAGTTAGCCAAGAAGACCATGTTTTACAGACCTGAGTGTCTTGGGCAGAAATTCTCCTTCGCCAACCAGAAGACATGAAACCTAAGGTAGAAATCAGCGTGAGGAGACCAGGCACCTGACTGTCTGCAGTGTTAAACTTCAGAGCCCATTAAGGTAAATAAAGGCCCCTTCTGTTCTGTTCCAAACTTGGAGAGAAAATTCAGCAACAGTTGGGGACTTTCTCCAAAGCAACAAGAAGCCAGCTATTCATCAGAATATGAAGTGTTGGAAAACCATAGATGGCAATATCCTGCAGTAGAGGCTGAAGTTAGATCAAGTAGAGGAAGATGGAAGAGGTGAGAAAAACATTAACCTGTGAGCAGCAGAATAGCTCACGGTGCAGGCTGGTGGAGAAGGACACGCTGAACAGATTCTCTGCTGTCCTGCCCACATTCCTGTATCAATATTTTTGGAGAGAAACTGCTCCTTGAGAAAACCAGTTAGAGAGAACTGGGTGCAAAAGTCATACAGTTATGTGGTTACAGGCTGTGCAAAGGCAACCAGAAGACAAGTTTTACTCTCAAATATTCCAGTTTGGTCCTGTTTTGGCAAACAGCAGAAAATTGTGATCTAGGCCGAACAGTAAAGACTATATTCTGATTCCGACTGTTTCTCTTGCCAAGGCTGTAAATGGAGTCTTACAGCTTCTTCTTACAGCAGATAGGCTACAGGACCTCACAGCTCACCTGGCCTTATTTCTTGCTGTCTCTGTGTCTTCAGTGCTAGGAAAGAGTCTCTGTCCTCTTCCTGGGTGTCACAGGTAGAAATATGAACATACAGGTTCATAATTTCAAATTTCATAGTGGTCAGAAGCCCCAGATAGAAATCATTAAACTGTCAAACCAGGCACTCTACAAGGTACGTAGTGTTTGTCTCTGGCAATCTTAGGGCAAGGTAAAAGTAAGGTTTTACAGTTGGAAGGAACATCTCTGAGCACTTCCATGCTGCAGCACGCCTAGAGACGTGCCAGCTGCCTTGAGACTAGCTGAGGGCAGCCGGCACGGTGGCTGCCGCCGCAGCAGCACGGGGCCACCTCCCGCCGTGGACCCTGATGAGTAAAGGCACTAGAGCTCACCTAAAATTTTGTCCAGATATGTCTGCAGAACCTGCACCGACTTTAAAGTGTTGCCTGAGTATATGCCTGGAGCAAGTCCACGCTGTATTACGTAGTTAAAACTGCAAAACCCAGGTCCAAAAGAAAGCCGATTTTGCCTGTGAGGGGTGAAGGTGCTGTCCGTGTCTGCGGGCTTTGCTTGGTTCTGTCAATGGCTGACCAGGCCTGCAAATGTTCTTGCGTTAAGTTGTCTCCTTTGATCATCACACCTCCATGAAAACTGACTGGGGAGAAGCCCACAGACTCTCACTCCGCGGTTCCACACAGCTCATGTCGTAAATGCTGTTGTCTTTTATTACACTATAGCATCAACAGATACAAAAATGGTCGTTTTGACAGCTCTTTCCAAATAGGTGTACGTGGGAAAAGGCCTCGTTCATTGTGTGGGGTCGACTGCGACATCGGCCTTTTTGGAAACCATTTGGCTTCTGGACCTTTGTGCATCTGCCCTGTAAATGCTGCTCTTGCTGTGTGGGAGCCCCGCTGCCCACTTTTGCGGGCACGTTGTTGCACCGTGGAATTTGCTCCGGGCTTTGTGAAGCTCTCCATAGGGCTGTATGGCTCCTACCTGTGCACATGGCTTCCTCCCTCTCCTCCCGTTTCAAACCTTGGAACACATCTGCAAGTTTTTCATGCTTCCCAGCCCTGCCGAGACGGAGGGGACGCACGCCAGCCCGGTGCGCGGCTCACAACGCACGGTGCCCCGGGACGCCGAGGAGAGGTTTTTGGGTGTGAGGAGGCAGGATAGAACCCTCGCGCCTTCTTTTCTCTCACACCCACATACCCGCTCATGTACACAAGGACGAAGCTCCGATCCCATGCCTGTGGCTACCCTGCTTCCTCTTGAATCACGCCACCCACAAAGTAAGCAGACTTTAAAACTTGGCATTAAGAAAAACAGAAGTAGATTTTCCTGCTGGTAAATTAATATGCCAAGGCAAACCCATCCCATAAACATGAAACTTTAACAAGCTCTTGCATTGAGATGCCCTAATTTGAACAAGGAAAAGTTTGTAGAGAACTGAAACCTGACTTTTCATTCGGAGATAAGGCTGTATACCTCTCTGCCTGCAAGCCCATGGGTATTTAAAAAAACCACAAAACAAAACAGAATGTCTTTACATATTTAAATGAATTAAAATGAACCTGCTCTAGATGAAACATTCCATTCAGTTCCTTAACTGAGTTTCTAAAGGGTGAGTTCCACTACAAAAGAAACTTATTAAAGAATAATGAAGACTGTCAAAAATCATATGCTTAAAAGCTAGTAAATAGCAAAGTAAGGCTTTTAGTCATCTTGACTGGACAAGGTGAGGTCAGAAAGAAACAACAACATATCCAGCACCATGGCAATGGGCTTTTCATACTTCTTGTCTTCAGCAATTGCTTTTTCAGAGAAAGAAGTCTTGCTTTTCTTTGGTCATACATTCTCTTCTGTTAATCACTGCCTTTACCCTGACCTCTGATATAAGAAATTCTCTTTTATACAATATTTTTACTTGAAGTGGTGAGTTTCTTTCTTCTTTCTTTTTTTAACTGAAGCTGTGTTTCCCTCACTTGGAAGAACAGGCAATAGAATAAAAGAATAACATAATCTAAGCCACTGGTGAAATGATTTTTCAAGCAACTGTATGTTGGATGGATCCTGGGGCTGTCATTATTTTCTTGACATTCATTTATACTGAATCAGTTAATAAGGCAGATCCTATGTCATGTTAAACATTTTTTCCTTGTTTATTTTCCCTGCATTAATAGCCATATTGTAATTGTACACAATGCTCTGAGCAAAATTCAATTCACTGGCACTGATTTACAACTGTAGAACATGTTCTAATGGGGATAACTGTTGGAAAAAATCACCTTAAAAGCATATGCAGACATAAAGCACTGATCAGTTGACATCTAGTTTTTGCTGTGTGGGAACAAAGTAGTTGTTAAATGTTTTACTTCTGTTGTTGTTGTTCATTCCTTAGCATATTCTCTTTTCTTTTTAAGTAAGCAAATGATCAATGGTGATCAGGTGCTGTTTCATCTTAAATACTGTTTGACAGCCTCAGGGTTAACAGAAATCTCACTGCAAAATGTTCATAAACTTATGGTGACGAGCAGAGACTTGGAGTACTGTGCTCAGTTATGTAAGAATGCATCTGAAATTGAACTTAGAAGCCAATAGTATCTGAACAATCAACACTGCATATGTTACGTTCTTTTTAAGTATAGCAAATAGTTCTCCAATGTGACCTTGATGTTCAAACAAGAGGTAATTAATGAAGGCACTGGTGCAATTTCATGGAACATGAACTTCCCCCTCCAAAATCTTAGTAATGAAAATCTAAGTATATTTTGTTATTTTTGATGCCCATAGCATTAAAAAAAAAAAGTCTCAGGTTACAGAACCAGGATTAGATGGCCAGAGAACACTAGAGGGAATATGAGAGAAGGTCGTTAATAAGAGGTAATGTTAATTCCTGTCCCTCGGACTAACATGGTGATGTGGTTTGGCAGCTTGTAACATCCATTTCTACTCCTCTCTTTTTCCAACTCTTTACAGCAGCCAAGCAAGTAATAAAATAATTTTATACTTACCTTAGTATCCTATGTCGAAACTAGTAAATAGAATGTATTGTTCACAATGAGAAGCTATTCTAAAACTAAAAAGTTTTGTTTGAGTTTAATTCTGACACAGCTGAAGATTTGTTATATAAACCTCATGCATAATTAAAAAAAATGTATATTTAACATAGGCCATCTGTAATTTCTGTGTCAGTAGTGACTACATAATTGTTTTGAAAATATATATCATTCATTATATGTGAATACTTATATAACCAAAAAAAGACATCATGTAAATCATTTCAACAAAAGAGACCAACCCAGTTTTGGGCCTAATGAGTGTGTGAGGTACTCATTTCCAAAATAGAATGTATATTTCAAAATAACCAAGTGAATTTATTAAATGTTCTATAAAGCTGATATAGTGTTGCATACTTAGGTTGACAGAAGTGTTTAACTTTGCTACCTAGTTGCCTTACCCTAAAAGCTTCTGAGGCACTCTGCCATGAAAAATATCTTTAGAAAAAGGGAAAAAATGGAAAAAGGCTAAGGGAGGGGGAGAGGAGAAAAGGGAGAGAGGAAGGAAGGAAGGAAGGAAGGAAGGAAGGAAGGAAGGAAGGAAGGAAGGAAGGAAGGAAGGAAGGAAGGAAGGAAGGAAGGAAGGAAGGAAGGAAGGAAGGAAGGAAGGAAGGAAGGAAGGAAGGAAGGAAGGAAGGAAGGAAGGAAGGAAGGAAGGAAGGAAGGAAGGAAGGAAGGAAGGAAGGAAGGAAGGAAGGAAGGAAGGAAGGAAGGAAGGAAGGAAGGAAGGAAGGAAGGAAGGAAGGAAGGAAGGAAGGAAGGAAGGAAGGAAGGAAGGAAGGAAGGAAGGAAGGAAGGAAGGAAGGAAGGAAGGAAGGAAGGAAGGAAGGAAGGAAGGAAGGAAGGAAGGAAGGAAGGAAGGAAGGAAGGAAGGAAGGAAGGAAGGAAGGAAGGAAGGAAGGAAGGAAGGAAACCTGCCTTAGCTTAGAAAACAACAAATCCAAACAGAGCTTCCCAGCAGACGATAAGAGTTCTGACTGAGACCAAATGGATGTATAATACATTACAGAAACAATTTAGCACCTGTTGGCCTTACATTAAAATCACTGCACTGAAAAATCCAGGAAATTTACACCTTTACAAGAAAAGAAGGATGACCACTGAGAACTCAGAGCTTCAGGACTATGTGGGATCAGTTTTATTCATGTCTTCCTTGGTTTGCCCTATTTCTCAGCTTTCCTGTTGGAAATCCTGCCCCTTGTCGATTTCAGATGGGATGATTATATGAGATGCCGCTTCTCTGTTTTGGTCAAAACAATCTGAATTCATTTAAATGGAAGGTCTGAGCTTATTCTTTTTTAAATTGAACAGGTTAGGGATGCTCAGCTCATACGCTCAGCTTATAGGTTATGCCCAACTTACAGGAGCAGTGAATTGGCACACTGGAAGCAGAGATGGCCATGTACAAACTGCCTGTAGATAAGGATGGAGGAGTTTCATGTTATACAGTTAATTAGGCAGGGCCAGGGGACACTCCCAGGCACTGGAGCTTGATTATTTATACTACGAAATTGTTAGGATGATGCCTGGCATGTTTTTGGCAAAGGTACAAACACCCCAGCTAACACACTGCCAAGCAATTCCCAGGAAGAGCATGGGGAAGGAGTTCTTCTCCACAGACAGTTTGCATTCAGCCACCCTGTTCTGGAGGGTAAGCTAATTCAATAGTACGGATGCAGGCTGTTCTGCATCAGCTTGCCTCAGTGCCAGCAAATGTTCCTGGGCATGCTTAATTTACTAATAGAGATGTAGCCATAGGTCCTATTCATGGACACAGTGCTGATTCAGTTGACTTCCCAGTCTATTAAAATCTAGGTAGAGGTTGATTCATTGTAAGCAAAATAAATACTTGGAAATGCAGTAGAGGTGAAACCAGCAGAAGCCTGGGAAAAAGTGCAGCTGCAGGAGGATCTGCTTGGAGAATAAACTGTAATAAAAATACACCGGCTATTGATGTAAGGTCATCTAAGGAAACAAAATGAGAATGTGTTGAGCTGGCACAAGAAAACAATTATGCTGGCGAGCCCTAGAATTAATGAAGTCTGATTTGCCACGATGTATGTTTCTCAGCTGATTGACTTTGGTTTTTAAGGAGATTTGACTAAAGCTTACTTCTATTTTAGATATATTTTCAAATGGTCCCTCTTCTGCTTGGATTCTCTGAAGTCTCACCACATATGCATACATAATGTTCCTTTCCTTCAGTCAAGCCACTTAGAAGATCTTTCTGTATGTGGCAACCTGTTTATTGAAGCTTGTAGGAACTTGGTTTTCTTTGGGACTTCTACCTCTCTGTCAAAATCAGTCAACAGGTTCAAAATTTAGAGGAGTACAAGCCCAAGAGCTGACTGCGCAAGCCTTGTTTCCATAGGAAATGGGTCTGCAGATCCATGCTGCATTAGGACACTGCTCATGCACTCAGCATAGAAGCAAAGAGACAGCGTTGAAAACTCAAGTGGGGAATATGTCAAAACCAATACATGACAATTTAGTTAACAGCATTCATTAATACATGTTTTTTTAAGTTAAGACAATTAACTAATTTCAAAGCACTATTTCCTTATTTTCTAATTCATTAACTTCTAGAAGTAGCACCCATACTGTTCAAAACATCCCTCTGAATATACTGCTGAGCTCTCAAAAAGATTTATTTTCAGCAACACCAGAAAAATAAAAAGATCTGGAAGAATAATAAAAAATGGATTAAAGTGAACAGAAATAATTTATCAACTGCAGACATACAGGAATGGAAAAATATGACTACAAAAGACTCCTCAAAAAATCAAGAAAAAAAAAAGAATTAAGCAGAACTACTTTACACTAACAATACATCTGTGTATGTTTGTCATTGCTGCCAACAAGGTGCCTATCTGCCTGTTGGTACAACAAGGTATTACACGACATAAGGAATATAAGGTAAACTGCTGCATAGGAAACATGCGTGATTTTTTTGAGGTCAGATATCTAACAGGACTAAATTCCTCCATGTTTGACTTTCCCAAAGCCCTCCTATACTAGTCTGTATATGCTTTTCGAAAATCAGTCCCCTATTTCTATATATTCATTTCTATTTCTCCTGCTTAATTTTTCTCAACATTAGGTTTCCGATTTGTACTGGAATAAGAATGATGTGCCTGTCAGAGTACCGTTGTCCATTATTGTTTTACATTAGAGGAATAAATTGCTTATCTGAGGCTACTCAGAGAGTTATTGGAAGAGCTTAAAGTCAAACTTAGGCTTTATGCTTAAGCCATTTGACCCTGGTGACTTTAATAGCATTTCTCCCATCTAAGGAGTCAAAATTCTGGTTCTTGACAAATAGTGGAGACAGGGGCTGATTTCAGACTGTTCCCTTTGTAGACACATGTCACAACCTCTGCAGTCTCAGATTCTTCCACTTTAAGACTGAATTATAATGTAATTAATGTGGATATTTATGTTCATGTGACCTTCTGATGAGCTGAAGCACAAAATTACATATCAAGAACCCTTAGTTGAAGGTGGGGGAACCCAAATCCTCTCTTCATTCCTCCAGACAGAGCCTCGGTTGCTATAATGCTCCTGGGCTTATTCAGCCTGGTCAGGCCTGTCTACAGGAATGAGCAGAAGCAACTGCAGTCTCCTGTGGGAAAATTTGCATTGAAGCAGCGATGTATTGGCCCTATATATACAAGACTGCAGTAATTCTCAACCTATGGAATATATCTCGGTGGTTCCCAAATTCCATATATTTTTCTTCCTTTACCTCCCCTCTCATCTGTAAACCCAGTTGTTTCTCTACAATATGACCCTGCCACTATGGACTACAGGCACAGATGGCAAGAAAACCACCCCTCCTCCTACAGCAGCATCCTACCTCAGTCAGACAGTTTAATTCACTGAACTGGCAGAAAACTATTCACTATTTTCTGCTGGGTTACTTTCCCACTGCTTTCGAGGTTGTGCAGCCAGCTCATTCCCGGTCAAATGAACACTAGAACAACCAAAGGGGAAGCAGAGGGATGTCGCTGGCCTGGAGGTCAAGAGTAGGACTGACCCTTGGGTGGTGGCATGTTAGCAGACAGATGCGGCTGCCGTGGCGTGGTAGACTCACTTGCTCAGGTCTCCTCACCAGTCTGGTGTCACCCGGAAGGTGGAGAGAAGAAAATGGTGATAGCAGCAGGAAGACAGAGAGAAGAAGGAGGGTAGTCTCACCAAGACAAAAATAAGAAAGATGAACTGGAAGGAAGAAGGAAGCCAAAGGGAAACAGATTGAGAGTTGCAGGAGTTCAGTGCCAGCAGATGTTCAAAATCGGATGGGCTGAGGGAGCTCCATGGGGAAATAAGGGTTGGAAGGGAAATGCATAGGAACCCAGAGGGAATTGCTGCCAGGTTAAAAAAGGGAGCAGGTTGTGCTGACAGGCTCCTCTTAAGCTGCTTTTCTCCAATTCTGAGACTTTGATTTGTTTACTTTGCCCCTGAAATTTTGAAGTCATTCTGCTGTGAAGTTTAAGACAGAGAAAAGGAATAAGCTTGTAACAGACCGATGTGTTTGACCCTCAGCTCAGGATATACGCAGGTAAAAGCTATTGTACCTGTGCATCTATCACTTTATAGTATCGCTTTACAGGTATTTCATTACTTATGAATAGGTATCCTGTATATCTTTTGGAAAATACCAGTGAGCCTTTAACTCTGGTAAAACACAAGCTGAAGAACCAAGCCAGGTAGACCCTTCAGGAACTCCTGGGCATGTAAGGCAGTGTAAATGGCAGCTGCATAGCAGCCCGCAGCTACTCTATACAACAGTAAGACCAGAAGGAAAGGAATTTAATTTGGTTTTGAAACCTCAAGGCTGGTGCAATGCATATTTAGGGAGGGGAAATGTACTTCCTTGCCTTTGCTTCACTGACAAACATGCAGATTGTGCAAGGTGGAAGCTCACTGATCATCCTTTCTCACACATTGGAGGGGCTGGAAACCTCCTTTCCTTTGAGGTTTTCCTTCTATCAAACTCCATCTGGTTTTGCATGATAATAAGGTTGAATAGCCCATGTCCTACGTTTGAACCAGGTAGATCTGAGTGAAGAGAGCTATGGAATCCAAAGATTTTGGAAGAACAAAACAGGTAGCACATTTTTTTCCTGCTTTCAGATACAGATTTATAACTTTTATTATAAACTAAAATTTATCAACTATCTGGAAGTATTTACCCCTCCTTCTATGAGACATTCATTACATAGCTCAGTTATTACAAGAATATTGTGGCAACTTCGGCTTCACCTTTAAAAGCTCTTCAGATTAAAAGGAGAGAGACAGAGAAATACATGTTCTTTCCTTCTTTCTTTTGGGCTCATCTTTATTCTTGGGTCTTAAAATGGAACAAATTTTCCCATTCTGGATACCTGATACAACTTGGATTGTACTACCATGTCGTATTATGAAAGAGCTTTGGGCACAGAACTTCCCAGTTTAGTTGTATTAACAACATTTTACAGGCTGAGAAAGCTGAGACAAGAGAGGCCATGTGAAATGGCAGGATAACCAATGAAAAAAAAAAAAATGTTACTTTAATTTGGAAAAAAAAAATTAATTAGTGAGATAGTGGAATTTATTTCCCTGCTGTGATAAATCTGTGGGCATATACCCTTGTCCCAGACAATGTGGAATTATGTTCAAATTCTGCCTGAAGAACAGAAGCACTGAGAAAATCTAGGATCAAAGCAAGTTATGTTATTCAGACCCACCAAATTTACACATTCTTAAAAGCAAGTCTGAAGCTAGCATTTCTCTTGAGCTCTTTTCATTTACAGGGTAGATATAACCCAGGCAGATATTAATTTTCACAACACTGCAGGGAAATCATGATCAACTACATCTTCCATGAGGAGTTTCTCTAATGAATTAGTCACAAACATATTTTTATTCCTCAGCATTCTGTATCTCTTGTGCCCATTACATGAATCTCAGATTCCATCGCTTTTGTGTTTTTAAACGAGTGCTCGAATAGATATTAATGTTCTGGAAGTAATATCAGTAACAAGTGAGCCAACTTTACTGCAGCCCAGTTGAAAACCAAAATCTAATGAATTCTGGGAGTCTCAAAATAAGCCATCTTTTTTGTGATTTTCATTCTGGAATAAAACTAAAACCAAGGATGCTGTTCCATCAAAAAAACCCAACCAACTGTTCAAGAATAAGGTTGTTCTTGTAGATAAGGCAATGAAGAGGTCTGACTTTGCCACAAATTCTTTAAATGCCCCACAAAAGTGTCCAAGCCTTGATCTTCCATTGCTAAAGTAAGAATGCTATTACTTTATTTCTCCCATTCTTAATCTTTCTGGCCTATTTTGAATACAAATCATGAAGAAGTGGGAACTGCCTTATGGAATCAAACACATCAAGTACCTTCCCTCTGGCAGTGACTAAGAGCAGATCTTCAGAAGACGGTAAAAGATACTCCAGGGAAAGGAGTGGCAGCATAATCTACCCTTATGAAAGATTCACTCTAATCCCTAGAAATGAGAGTTTGTCCTAAACCATGAAGCATGAAGTTTTCTATCCAGACAAATTTATTTTAGCTATTATAAACCACTCTCATTATTCATAACTGTACCAAATCCTCTTCTAAATGCTGCTGAATAATGTGGGAATGCGTTCTGTTGGATGATTCTTAATGTCTGTTTGAGTTATATCTATGCTATGGGGTATAATTGTGGCTGGGGCTTTTGGTTATTCGCATAAAGATAGTGGTGGGGAAGCAAATAGGCAGGGGAGGGAGGAAAGAGAGTTCTTTCATATAGATTTAAACTTCTTTTCCTTTGATTGCTGGCAAGTATTTAGTCATGAAACAAAATGTTGAATTGTGCATTTTGCAGTGGATTTTTTTGCTAAACTATATCAACCAAATGAGTCGGCTCTTTTGTATCCTCTTTCTAATTTGAGATGACTCTGAGGCAGCTTTGCTTTTGGAAGAACAGGAAATTTGGGGATTCCTTTCCTCCAGATTTGAAATTTTTCAGTTTATAAAACAGGCAGGATGAAGCATACAACACCACTGTCTCCCTGTGCGACTTGGCTCTGCCTTCATTTGGTCTGGGCAAGCACATAGGGTCAGTGCCTGGACCCCTAATTATTCGCCCTGTGCCTGGGACTGCGACTTGGCCGTCTCTCTGGGTATGAACCGCAAGTGAGAAGGGCAGGTTTTTTGTCCTTTTCTGTCCCTCAGGCGGTGTTAAGCAAACTGAAGCCTTATTTTCTTACAAGAATTGAGTCTCTTCAAACAGCTGTGTATGTGTGCAAAGTCTGCTTTTTTTTTTTTTTGCCTCCCGCCCCCCGGAAGGAGCCAGGAGCAGGTTTACCTGCTGGCAAACACAGGCTGCATCGGGGTGCCAGCAGCGCCCGTGGCCGCTGTGGCTGAGTGCTGCGGTGGCCGCTGCAAGCCCCATGCGCAGCGCGGGGAGGGGGGCTGCGCTCCGAGGTGAGGAAAAGCAATTTCAATCCACAGCATAAGGCTTACAAAATAAATCGCTCTACACCACCCCAGATAATTTGCGGGGTATTAAATGGAATCCTTTTAACAGGAAATGCTTGCATTCAAAAAAAGGGCAACAAAGTGGTGCGGCCGGACTGAGGGAATTGCCAGCCTTGCTTGCCAGTACCGCAGGGCAAAGATAAACTTTAAATGGATTGGGCAATCAAAATGAGGGCCAGGTGAAAACACCACTGAGAGAGGGTGCACCCTCTCTTACACCTTCCTCCTGTTAAGCGTTCATCCAGGTCCCAATTTATTCCTCATTACACTATCTGGAAAAGGACTGTCTGAAAGCACATCAGCAGCCTGAACGCCGGTGCTGCTCAGCTGGCTCGAGCCCTTCCCCCATTCACCCCAGCCACGCTTTTTGCATCGGCAGCAGCAAACTGGGAGACGGCTCTCGCTCTGCGCATCATCAGAGTGAGGTGGAGGGTGTTGCCACTGTCAAGAGGGGCAGGGGATAAAAACAGGTCTGCCCAGGCTCCTTGCTACAAGCCAAGGGCAGAGAAAGATGGAGAAGAGGTGGAATTGCCCTGGGAAGGGTAGCTGGCAGTTTTACATGGTGATATTGGGTTAACCTGCTTCATGAAATGAGGTTAAGTACTTAAATATTTGAAGAGCCAGGGGAAGGGGGCGAATGAGGATGTATTGCAGAGTCACAGAATTGGCTGAGGTGGGGAAGTGCCTCTGGAGATCAAGAGCAGGTTGCTCAGGACCACATCCAGTCGGGTCCTCACCTAGCCTGATGACACTATGATCTCTGCTAGAGTATCTGAGGAGGCTTTCAACTGTCTGTGCTGGGTAGTGTTAACTCTGCTGAGTAAGTATCCTGGCTATTAATCCTCCAGGAGTTGGCTTATCCATGCTTACATGGATCTCAGTGACTTGCTGTGTAGAAACACTCTGGAGCATCTTTGGTCTGTTAGGGACATGCCAGGGCCATTGCCTCCATCAGGAGCCTGGTAAGGTTACAGGCCCACAGTGGGCCCAAAAATGAAAAACCTTTCCAGAATGATATTTCAAAAATACCTGTTTGGATTTGGCTGGGCGTATTGCAAAGCATTAACAGTTCTAGGATTTGTTCAAAATGCTACACATAAACACTATTACAAAAACTCATTTTTATTTTGTTTCTATAGATGTTATAATCCACAATCCAAACACGTAAAAGGAAGAGCAGTGTTGAAAATAAGTTATTGAAATATTTTACATTTCCTTAATGTTAGTTTTAATGAAACTGGCATAATTCTGTAACAGGTGAAGATCTGAATACAGATGCTTTTGTTTAAAAGTGCTCAGCAAACTGTAGTTCTATTTTAGTCCTGAGTAGGAAAAATCTCGTTCAAAGGAGAGTGTTGCATTTTCATTAAAATCTTAAAATCCAATCTTATGTTCTTTGGTCAGGCTAAATTTACCCATATTTCATTTGGATCTCTTTCTGAATGAAGGGTGCAAGATCTGAGATCAGCTTGGATTTTTTAAAAGAGTTAACAAAAACGTAAGTACAGATGGGTGCAGCACCTCTTTCTCCCATGAGAAAAAGAAATAAAAGAATTTAGTGAATATCTTTCCCATGCGAATTAAAAGGAAGATATATGTAAAACAGCTTTCAATATGCAAACTCACAAATTCAAAAGGAGCTGAGCAGCCTTCACACAGACTGATTTCAATAAAAATTGAAAATACTCAGGGAAAACACTGTCATGCCCTTAAATACACTATTTTAAAACTTCAGCTTATATTCTGAGCACAGCTCAGGACACTTTATATAGGATGTGGAACTGGGACGGTGTCTGCTGCTAGCATCCTACTGCCAGGGGCTGGCTAGGAGAGCCAAACCACATCATTCAAAGAGACCCTGGGGTAGCTCCAGTGTTCACTTTTTATGGGAAAAAAGCTATAAAGCCTCCACCCTGATACCTTTCCAAACTTTTTTGCAGCTATTCATAGAGTGGGCCATTCACAGTGGGCTACTCAGAATTCAGCAATGTTAGACTAATGCCTGTGTAAAGGGTAAGAGAAACCTCATCTTTTAATTTACTTTATTGCAAGCTCTCTGTGCACAGTTTACATGCAACACAAGAGGTTAAAGATCCTTAGAGAAAATATCTTTGTCATCTAGCTACTTTGCTAAGAGATAAGGTTCCTAAAGACAAATAGGACAATACCAACCATACAACATTAAGGCTATGATTCTCAATGGTCTTAGCAAACTTAAGCAAATCCTTTTCAGCAGTCTGACACCATAAATGAAGTGTTTGAGATGGTATCTCCAGCATTTGAAAGAGCAACCCTGACACACACTTTGATTAGGGAAGCTGACATTTCTGTTAAAGTTCAGCAAGTCACAGAATCCTCTTAACATATGGCCAAAGATTACAATGTTCTCTTCTGAAAAAGGTGAGTGTGATTGCAGATCTCATAACTTTCAAAGTCAGAAACAAAACTTATTGTGTCTGCTTCACTTTTTCATTCTCAGCAAAACAAACAAAGATGGGGAGGCAGATAAAATACCAAAGAAGAATAATGATAATAATAAATCCTGCACATGCTTTGAAGACATAGAGAAGACAAGAAAGCAATGTAAATTTTGCTATTATACAAATATTATGGTACTGAAATTGCTGAGATAGAAGTTGAAGAATATTTTGTATGATATTATCACTATTCTGGTTTGATGACAAACAAGCCTCAAACCTAGAGATGGGACTTGAGCCATAGTGTGAGATTCAGCAGCCAATTTTGCCCATAGCTCAGATTACCTCTGTTCATATCTTGAGATTTGGAGGTCCAAAGAAACGCCTGCAAATTTAGAACATATGGAGTAGAAACTAGGCTAGAAATCCTGCCACAATAGAGCCTCCTGAAAAGGTTGCAGTATTTCTGGGTTGTGACTGGATCACTATACTGACAGATTAATTGTCACAGGACTGAATTAATCCAGAAAGCAGAAGAATGCCAACTCTTTTATGCAAACATGTAAAAGTATTTAGATTTTATTCAGTTTGAGGTCTGGGTGAAGGATCTGGTCAGTTCTTATTTATTCAAAGCAATTTACCCAGTGCTTTTGTTTTGTTCTTCATCTATCTAACAATGTAAAAAAAGATCTCAGTAGGAAATAAAAAGCAGCACTGAAATGTAGCATAAACAGTATGTATGTACACAGGGCTTGCAAATGGCGCAACTTGAAGAGGAGATGCTCCATTTATACTATCCACTAGCAGTTGATGCAAGCTGTCTCTATAACTGCACATCCTAAAGCATGAGAATAAGGACCAATCTTCAGAATTGTTTAAAAGGTTTACAGCTGCTTTCATTGAAATAAATGTACTGGAAACAACAGAATCAGGAAACGGTGCGAAGGCTATAAAGTTTGCATAAAGAAACCATTATGAAGGTGTGCCAATAGAACAATTGTTTGATGTTGCGTTACAAATATATCTTTTTTTCTTTTTCTTTTTTTTTTTTTGTTTTGTTTTAAGATTCAGTTTATCCAATGGCTTTTGCATTTAAAGAACAAAATGCAGGAATTATTTCCTGAGATGCAAAGTGGAAACTTTCAAAGAAATACTAAAAATCTAGTCAAGATTAGATGTCAGTCTAAGATGTGGCTAGCTTTTTTATTGGGTATTTAACTTTGTTCTTTCCCATCTCAGCTGTATTACCAGAATTGCTTCTCACATTTTCATTTCAGGTACCAGATGGAACCTGGAAAAACAGAACAACATAAAAACTAGAACAAAGCACCCTGAAATTAAAAATTTCTGATGATTTCAGATTAAGAAAAAAGGTCTGGCCTCTTTTATGGCAACTGTTAAGCCAAAGTGTGTATCAGGACATAGGATTTGAAGGAGGACTGCCCTGGTAATCCAGTAATGGAGCCCAGAGCTCCATTGCACAAATGCTTTACAAATATTTATTATTTTCTTGAGAACTCAGAGCTGTGTCTCATCCTAAGCGCTAGGGATATTCTAGCAAAATTTCTCAAGTGGTTGCTGTAAATACTAACCAGAAAGGCACCTGGCATTTTGCCTCTCAATTTCCCAGTGATGCTCTTAGTGTCAGTTTTCCCATTGGAAAAGAAGCTGAGGGCGAGTCCTGGACAAGGCAGAAAGAGGAGCCAGAAAGATGAAAAGCCTCCTCTCCTTTCCCTTGTGCACTCACCCACAGACCATCCTTTAAGAAGAAGATAAATTTTCAGCATTCAAGGGAAACAAAACCTGCCTCTAACTTACCAGAGTAACAACTTACTGTCTGCAAACATGTGAAATGCAATGATAACATCTTTTGATCATCACACCACAAAGCATAAAATATCTTGCACTCCCTGTAATTTACTACCCTTGGATTTTTTTAGGAAACAAGTGTTATTTCTGGTGAAAGATCCTAGACTGGCAGCTGTTCAAAGAAAGTTGTCAACGTGGGAGTCATGGCTCACCCCCACATTTCCCCTTCCAGCCCCTGATGGCAGTTGTCCCAGTGGCCTTTCTGATGCAACTTCTCACAGGGAAGGAGCAAGACGGGGAATTAACAATCAGCCTCAGCACAGGCCCTGATGATGCTTCTGGTCAGGGCTGTGACTTGTTGCTTAGGTGACCAATGAACATAATCCAAAACCCATGGGCTTACCTTTCTAAAGTTCTTCACAGAACAAGACACTGAAGGGTTTTTTAAAAAATTTTTAATTGTCCCTGAAGACTGGGGCTAATGACAGTATTTAAATTTATTTCCTAGAAATGTTCAGCGTCATATTGATTTTGACTCTTCAGATTATTTTTAAAAGTTCAAATGCTGAACAATCTCTCCAAGACAAGTTTATAACCATGATTAGGAGAGCTCTGGAGGGTCAGCAGCTGAAGGTTGGAATCCCAGCTCCGCTTACTTGTGCTGTGAAGAATCCTGGGGAGCAAATAAGACATAGACAGTGGGATTGAGTGCACCCTCAGCAAGTTTGCAGATGACACCAAGCTGAGTTGTGTGGTTGACATGCCTGAGGGACAGAATGCCCTCCAGAGGGACCTGGACAAGCTTGAGGAATGGGCCCATGTGAACCTCATGAGGTTCAACAAGGCTAAGTAGAGGATCATGCACCTGGGTTGCAGCAACCCCCAGTATCAGTACAGGCTGGGGGGTGAAGGGATTGAGAGCAGCCCTGCCGAGAAGGACTTGGGGGTACTGGGGGATGAAAAGCTGAACATGCGCCGGCAATGTGCACTCGCAGCCCAGAAGGCCAACCGTGTCCTGGGCTGCACCCAAAGCAGTATGGCCAGCAAGTTGAGGGAGGGGATTCTGCCCTTCTACTCTGCTCTGGTGAGACCCCACCTGGAGTCCTGCATCCAGCTTTGGAGACCTCAGCACAGGAAAGACATGGGCCTGTTGGAGTGGGTCCAGAGAAGGGCCTCAAAAATTATCTGAGGGATGGAACACCCCTCCAGGACAGGCTGAGAGAGTTGCGGTTGTTCAGCCTGGAGAAGAGAAGGCTCTGGGGAGGCCTTCTTGCAGCCTTCCAGTACTTAAAGGGGACTGATAAGAAAGGTGGTGACAGACTTTTTAGCAGGGCCTGTTGTGATAACGCAAGGGGTAATGGTTTTAAACTGAAAGAGGGTAGAGTTAGACTAGACATAAGGAAGAAATTTTTCACCATGAGGGTGGTGAACCACTGGCACAGGTTGCCCAGAGAGGTGGTAGCTGTTCCATCCCTGGAAACATTCAAGGTCAGGTTGCACAGGGCTCTGAGGAACCTGATCTAGTTGAAGATCACAGAATCACAGAATCATTAAGGTTGGAAAAGACCTTCAAGATCATCAAGTCCAACCATCAACCCAGCGCCACCATGTCCCCTAAACCATGTCCTGAAGCGTCATGTCCACATGTTTTTTGAACACTTCCAGAGATGGTGACTCCACCACCTCCCCAGGCAGCCTGTTCCAATGCTTGACCACTCTCTCAGTGAAGAAATTTTTCCTAATATCCAGTCTAAACCTCCCCTGGCACAACTTGAGGCCATTTCCTCTCGTCCTATCACTGGTTACTTGGGGGAAGAGACCAACACCCACGTCGTCACAACCCCCTTTCAGGTAATTGTAGAGAGTGATAAGGTCTCCCCTCAGCCTCCTCTTCTCCAGGTTGAACAACCCCAGATGCTCCTCATAAGACTTGTGCTCCAAACCCCTCACCACCTTTGTTGCCCTTCTTTGGACACACTCAAGCACCTCAATGTCCTTCTTGTAGTGAGGGGCCCAAAACTGAACACAGTATTCAAGGTGTGGCCTCACCAGTGCCGAGTACAGGGGCACGATCACTTCCGTACTCCTGCTGGCCACACTATGTCTGATACAGGCCAGGACGCTGTTGGCTTTCTTGGCCACCTGGGCACACTGCTGGCTCATGTTCAGCTGGCTGTCAACCAGCACCCCGGGGTCCTTTTCTGCCGGGCAGTTTTCCAGCCACTACTAGCACATACTACAAGCCTGTAGCATTTCATGGGGTTGTTGTGACCAAAGTGCAGGACCCGACACTTGGCCTTAGTAAACCTCATACAGCTGACCTCTGCCCATCGATCCAGCCTGTCCAGATCCCTCTGCAGAGCCCTCTGACCCTCCAGCAGATCAACACTCCCACCCAACTTTGTGTTATCTGCAAACTTACTGAGGGAGCACTTGATCCCCTCATCCAAGTCATCAATAAAGATATTGAACAAGACCAGCCCCAGAACTGAGCCCTGGGGAACACCACTTGTGTCATAGAATCATAGAATCATAGAATCTTTGGGTCAGAAGGGACCTTTAAAGGTCGTCTAGTCTGACCCCCCTGCAATGAACAGGGACATCTTCAACTTGCCAAGTTCAGCTCCAGCCACACCTTGGCCCTTCTGATCTCATCCCTACACAGCTGGGCAGCATCCCTGTAGTCTTCCCAGGATACCCATCCCTACTTCCACTGCCTGTGCATTTCCTTCTTGCCATTTAGTTTGCCCAGCAGGTCTCAACTCAGCCATGCCAGTCTCTTGCCTTCCTTTCCTGATTTCTTACACCTGGGGACCAAAAGCTTTTGCATTCCGTGGAAAGTGTCCTTCAAGATCTGCCAGCTCTGTTCTGCTCCCTTGCTCCTGAGGGCAGTTTCCCAGGGGGTCCTATTGACTAACTCCTTGAAGAGCTAGAAGGTTGCTTTCCTAAAATTCAGGATCCTGACTTTACTCTTTGCCAGCCCCAGAACCCTCAGGTCTGCAAATTCCACCAGTACATGATCACTGCAACGTAGGCTGCCTCCCATTTTGATGTCACCAATTAGCTCACATGTTGGTGACCAACAGGTCCAGCATGTCATCCCCACTGGTAGGGCTGTCTATTACCTGACAGGAAGTTATCCTCCATGGACTCCAGGAGTCTCTTGGATTGCCTGCAGCCCACTGTGCTACTTTTCCAGCAGATGTCAGGGTGGCTGAAGTCCAGCAGGACGAGAGCCTGCGAGCGCGATGCCTCCTGTAGCTGGAGTGAGAATCTTCATCAATAGACTCCCCTTGATTGGGTGGCCTGTAGTAGACACCAACCACAATGTTCCCTTCGTTGCCTCAGCCCCTGATTCTTACCCATAAGCTTTCGACCTGCTTGTGGCTATTCCTCCAAGACAGCTCTTTGCACTCTATCCATTTCTCGAAGTAGAGGGCAACGCCTCTGCCCTTCCTTCCTTGTCTGTCCCTTCTGAACAGCCTGTAGGCATCGATAGTCACACTCCAGATTGCAGGATTGTTTTCCAGCTCCTTTTGTTGCCCATGCTGTGTGTGTTGGTGTAGAGGCTTTTCAGCTGGGCTGTCAGCCGTGTCACCCTCTTAGAGGAACCTCCTTTAGTTCCTCTGAGGTCTTTCTCTGGTGCAATAGGCTGAGAGGCCTTGCTAGCATCCCATCCCTCTAACCTTGGTGTGTCATCCCACAGCTTGTTGTGGGTGAGCCTCATATTATACCCCTCCCACTCTGAGTCTAGTTTAAAACCCTGTCAATAAGCCCCGTTACCTTGCAAGCAAAGACCCTCTTCCCTTTTTGAGAATGGTTAATTCCATCCCATGTCCCTGCTTATTGCAGGGGGCTTAAACTAGATCATCTTAAAAGGTCCCTTCCAACCCAGAGATTCTATGATTCTATGATTCTACAATTCTATCAACTGGTCCTGACTCTTCAGCGTCTGGGATGGACACTTTGAATGGGATAATGATGCAACCACAGAGGATTGCTGGAGCACAAAGGGAATGCAAATGCAGGATATGTTTGTGGGAGGGGTCACTGCATGAAGCTTTCAGCTTTCTTTAATCAGCATTTGGCTTCAATTCCAAATAGCATTTTGCCTGTATAGTAATCTCCTGATGGTGATTCCTAAGCATATTTCATATGAGATGCAATACAGTTAACCATGTGTTCTGATGGCTTTGATTTTAACCTCTTTCTTCTACCAAAGATCTGCGGGACATTCTTGGCGAAGACTACCTGGCTAGTGTACTACGAGCAGGAAAAAAGTCTTTCTCAAGTTTTCTACTGCAAATGGACTGTAATGCTAAAGCTGGTGATGTCACGAGAATTTTTCCCTCAACTTCTCAGAGCTTTGGACTAAGTCCATAATACAACCACTTCTTCCAGTGCTTGGATGCTATTTCAGACTAACACATACAGGAAGTTTAACTTCCTCCATTAACTTTGTACACACAGAGGAATGTGAGCAAGAAAATCGAGTGGAAATGGAAATATTATTTCCAAGAACCAGGCAAAAGGGCCTGGGAGCATGTCCTCTGCTCACAGAAGTGTGGTCAGTATGGGGTGCCTCCAGCACTGAATCTTATGGCGCCTTAAGATGAAGGGGATTTTCAAGGGCATGGAAAGAAGGCCAGAATAATAGGCCAAAGTCTTATTCAGAGGAAACTCCTCCCTGAGCTCAATGAGAGTTTCCCCTGAGAAAGGGCTGCAAGGTTTGGCTCATAAACCCTGCATGTAGGTTTAGCAAAAAAGGGATTTGTCTATTCAGATTGGAGGAAAAAAAATTTGTTCTCTTATGAAGAAACTGTACATATGGATCTTGTTAATTACTGAGCGTTCCATAGCATTTATCTGTTCACCAGCATATTTACTTCGCCTAACATCTAATGTACCTTTGGCCTTTAATATAGTATCAACATTAAACAAACAAACCAATAAAATAATATGGTTACCAAAACTTATGAGTTTCTCTTGTATTGTCGAAATCCTCTCTTTGCAGTCTTACTCATTTCCTGTCAGGAGAGTTTGGCACTCAGTCTCCAGTACATAAACAAGCCCAGGAGCTGGCCCAAGCCAGAGGTTTTGCACAGCTAACTGCAGAAGATGCTTTAGAATGAAGAAAATATGATTCTCCCCAAAGGACCTGATCTCTTTTTGGGTGTCCTATATCCCTCTACCTGGCTTTTTAAACATCTCTCTTCATTCTTCTGGAGGAACAGCCGAACGAAAGAAATGAGGAAGCTTACCGTTATTGTGCTGCATTTCTAAGGCAATTTTCTGTTGGCTCTAAAGACAGTTTCCTGATATGCATGTGATTTTTCCTGATGCAAATGAGATGCACTGGAATTGTCCCTCTTTTGCAGGTAGTGAAAGGAGGTTATAGTTGCAGGTCCTTGTGGGGGATGTATGCATCAGCTCAGGTAGTGAGGAAAGCCCTATGGAGAGCACTGTCATCTCTGAATTAATATTGGCCATTAGCAGAGCATTGCGTCTAAATTGCTTGGGGATTTGAGGTAGGTCTTGCAGGAAGAACTTGTGAACCTCTACTCCACAGCACAGCATTTTGCCCTGTGAACATGTCCATGCCAACGTCTGAGCCTCAGTCAAAAAAAACCCCCTTTTTTTTCCTGAGCTTTTGCCATAGAATAATCCTTTCTTCCCCATAAATTTTTATCTATAATTGCCTTTTTGGATCTCTTATCCATCTACTTGTTATCCTTCATATGAAATAATTTTGGCTTAAACTTCTGTGTTACACCTCAGACCTACAGTTTTAAAATATCCCCCGTTGCCTTGTTTTCTGGGTTGTTCTTTAAGTGACTTTAAGTGAGTTTAATGCTGATACTGCACTAGTTATCAATCAAACCTTTGCCAAGAGCACAGAAAAAGTAAATAAATAAATAAACTCTCCGGTATATTTTGATGTGCCTTTGAAAGGAGGAAAATTCCTTTCACATGGCCTCTTGTCCCTAGAAATCTACAAGTTTCTTTGTCTTGGCAAATGGCCAAGCAGCACCGTGATCCACCATTTTTCTTGGCCGATGTTTTTAGGTCTTTTGAAACCAGACCAAGTGTTCAGATGGTATTTCTTCATTTAACAGCTGCAAGACAGTGACCACAGCTGCATGTGCCTTGAAACACAGCTTCCATCTATAGCAAGGGACGCTGTGTTTTTGTTTTTCTGAGATAGCTGACTAAACGAATTCAAACTCAGGGCTGATACAAGCAGTGCTGCAGCTTCCTATGAAGCTCTTTTACTCTACCTGTAAACCTTAGCACTTCAGAAAGCAGAGCCAGAGAGGGGTCTTTGTACAGTGACTGTGTATAGGCATGCTAATTTTCTACATGCATAGGACCGAACTAGCATGTCCCTAGGTGAATGCCACGCAAGTGGACTGAAGCCGAACATCTGTAGCCCACCTGGCAGCAATCCTTGCAAGCCCACACTGCTTGGTGCCTCCCCTCAACCCAGTCTAAGTCCCTTGAGGTTACAGACTTGGCAGCCTGTTTAAACTGACCCTGTTTGGAGTGGTCCCTTACATCATTTCATTTCATAAGCTGTTAACTAAACTATATGTGAGATTGGCCCTAGTCGCTTGCTGACAAATTGCAATGATGCTTGTAAAAAAAGGGGAAAAAAGGGAAGGCAAAAAAACCATCAAAACACAGTTCATGTGTAAGGCAAAGTCAGCCAGGAAACATTTATGGCTGGTCTTAAATGATCAGACATTCTGGAAGTGGAACGGAGGACCAAATGTTTCCCTGTCTGCTTGTTAGGGGGTTTTGTGGTGTTCCAGTGAAGAGTGGTGAGGTTTTTGTGGCATTAAAATATCTGAAACTAAGCCTGGCAGGATGGAAACATTCTGCCCATGCTTAAAAAGAGACCATGCATCTGTGCACTAAAACATGCTGCTTTAAGACCTTAATAATAATATTATTAACTAGTCGTTGGTGGTTTGAACATGAACTGAGAGGGGAACAAACCCAGTTTAAAAGCCATAATAGGAATAGTACCTCGTAACACCTGAGAAAAAATTCCGAAGGAGTTCAATGGTTTACCAAGACTAAAGGATTTGGGCACCAGTCAGTTAGGCGAACGTGGCTCCCTGCTACATTTACTTAGATACAAGAATGTGTGTTAGTTTTTTATCCATTTGTTTAGGAATTGCAATGACCACATTGTGAAAACAAGACTCCTGCCCAAAAGGTCACCTAATCTACACACAATAAGCAATACACAGATGGGACAAACTGACAAAGACGGCATGAGATAACAGCTACAGTTAGCAACGTAAGCACACTTTTCCCTTTCTCCAATTTATTTTTCCTTTTTGTTCTTGTAGAATAACAGTGGCTCAAAGCTTACAAGCAGCTGAAATGTGGCTCCCGTATCGGGGTTAAACCTGGGTAAAACAGGGCGATGGGGCTGTGCAGGCAGGATGGTGTGGGGGCTCTACTTTTCTGTGCAAGGCAAAGCCCTGGAAATGGCAGCCAAGGCGGCTGAAATTGCCGGGGGGGATGTCACCAGGGAACTGAGCAGAGCGGTCACTGCAGACCACCCCGGCCTCGGCTGTGACGGCCGGGCCCTGGGGAGCAGTTAGGGTTTCCTGCCTCTGAAACTCTCCTGGAGGTCCCTTTCCTTCAGGGTCTCTGAGGTGTGTGTCTCATGGCTCTCAGCCATGCAAAGATCTGGGCACGTGGCTCATAGGGTCAAGAGGAATGGCCACCCTTGTAGCAAAAATGAACCTCATCTGTGTTTATTGAATTCTTTCAGCATGTTGTTTTTACTGAGCAGAAGCCATCTCACCCCGTCTGCTCTCCTGGTGCAGGACACACAGCACACTTGTTTAGGCCCTCCTGCAAACACTCAGTATCCCACTCTGTTGCTTGTTTTTGCACTTATGCCTTTGCAACCTGGTCTTCTGCTGTGATGCCATTTTAATGTTTAAAAGCAATGGATTGATAAAATGAAAGGAAAAACTATTACACTTTCTACTAAGGATTTACTTACAAAATGCATTCAAAGGTTTGCTAATACGGTCATAGGTGTTTAAGAAGGGTGTAAGCAATCCAATGGGTCAACAAGTTGCTTTTATCCATGTTTCATCACTAGCCAGAATGCCTCATACTGGCATGCTTACACCCAGCTGTGGCATAGAACCTTGCACCTATTATGTATTCAGACATTATTAATAATTGATTAACCCTTTACAAACCACTTAGATGTGGAATCTCTCTCTAAAGTGGAAAAGGGAGCTGATCAGACAGGGACTTGTCAAAGAGGCTATTAGGCAATTTCCTTCCTGTCTGAAAAAAACACATTAATAAACTAACATTTGCATTCAGGTAAATTCTCCTCCATTTTTATCAAGAGATTCCTTTTGTGAATTCAGTTTCTTCTTTGGCTTTTTCTCTGTTTACTCAAAAAAGATTTCAAGTACTCTGGGGGACTCAGGCTGTATTTTCTGTGAAAAGGTTTTCTACCTACGTCATTTATAAATTCACCAGTCCTACATGGCCTGATCTCCTCATGACATACCAGGAATTATGCACATGCACTCAGGGGTGAGTGGGTTGTAACAATTTCCCCATGTAGGCTGCCAATATGCTTGTTATTGAAATGTGCTACTATACAACAGTCCTGGAGGAAAAATGTGTGTAAGTGGATGAGTCGCTTGCTTTGAAGTCCTGTAACCATGAACCAACTGAATCTGTATTATGGGTTTATAGAATCATAGAATCATAGAATGATTTGGGTTGGAAGGGATCTTTAAAGACCATTTAGTTCCATTACCACCACCCCCACAATGGGCAGGGACATTTTTCACTATATCAGGCTGCTGAAAGCCCCATCCAAGATGACCTGGAACACTTCCAGGGATGGAGCAACCACAACTTCTCTGGGCATCCTGTTCCAGTGCCTCATCACCCTCATAGTAATGAATTTCTTCCTTATATCAAATGTAAATCTACCCTCTTTTAGTTTAAAACCATTACCCCTTGTCCTATCACTACATGTCCCAGTAAAAAGCCTCTCTCCATCTTTCTTATGAGCTCCTTTAAGTATTAAAAGGCTACAGTAAGGTGTCCCCAGAGCCATATCTTCTCCAGGCTGAACTCTCTCAGCCTGTCCTCATAGGAGAGGTGTTCCATCCCTCTGATCATTTTGGTGGCCCTCCTCTGGACCCTCTCCAACAGGTCCATGACTTTCTAGACATCACAGAAGTCACAGGTGTGTCTGTCAATGGCCAGGCCTTTGGTTTGATCATCCACACTGAACCCAGGGAGGCTATAATTCTTCAGAAGTGCAAAGCATACCTGTCCTCATAAGCTCCAATGGAAGGACCTCTCTCCTCCTCTCCCAGGCAGCATGCCATAGCCTGCCGATGCCAGAGAAGGGATAAGCACACATGATTTACAGTAACTTTTAATGGAATTCACTTGATGGCTTAAAAGCTTTCTATATAATAATATTAGTTCCTACTGACTCCTAAACAAGGTTTTTTGTGGTTAAAAAAACACAAGTGTGTGAACTGGGAGGCACCGAAGGGACTTGAATTGACAACAGGCTGAGTTGCACAATTGTAAGGTATTGCTGGCAGCATGCTCAGGGGATTCACTATGGACGTTTCATAAATTTAAAATAAAGCACCTGCTTCTATGTTGAGTCCTTCTCTATTTCTGTGCTACTGAATGCGCCTTTGAAACCAAAGATATTGATATATTCAATGCTGCAGGGAAATCAATAAAAACTTTAATCACAAAATTAAATAAAACCAAAGCTACTGACATTACATGATAGCACTTTTGGAAGGAGCAACATGACGTTTTATGGTTCTCCTGCAACTGGGCTTATTATTTACCAAAAAAAAAAAAAAAAAAAATCAATAGCTTCTTCAGAGCTATTGGGATGGACAATAAGGACCTTCCCATCATTTTGAGTTGACATCTTAGTGGGCTTTAGTGCAGTTACAGAGGAATAGCAAGGTGTATGTTCTTCAGTGATGCAAGTGGTTATGACAGAAGGAATTCGTTAGCTGCCAGATCCACCTTCATCCCAGCCTCTCAACTTCCTTAAAAGTTTGTACCACCATCCTATCCTGTTCATCATTTATACATTTCCTAACTGTGAAAAAGCTGCAATGTGAAGGTAGCATCATCCCTGTGAAGTAGCAAGGTATGCTGTACAGTAGAGGCACACCAGAATCACACATACATGGCAGCACATTGTGTCAAGAAAAATTAATCTAAAAATTCATTTTGGCAAATTCTTGGGTAGAACTGTGCAGAATGATATCAAGTAAACATAAAGCTACTTTAAAACCCCTTATTTGTACAAAACCTGAAAAATCCTTATACATGTAAAAAGTTTAAAGCTAAAAGCTTCTTTACAAGAGGTACCTGCTTTAAAATTAATCCATTTCCATGAAAATGTGTTGTAAAAGTGAATAATTAAATCCTTTTACAGATTAACATTAAGACATTTTCTGCAAAGAATGAGGGGTGACATAGAGAGGAAGCTTCCCAAATGGAAATACATGAAAACTTTTCATTTTCTGTCAAAAATAAAAATTCCAGGTTCTTCCTGGAAATTCCTCAAAAAATTCCACTTCACAGTTTCCCCTTTCCAAGGGAAATGTTTTAAAATGTGAAGTATTTCTTCACAAAATTGAAAAACAAATAAAATATACATATGTACACAGTTCTACTATTAGCTACCACAGATTTTAATTTTGAATTTTGAAAGAAGCCAAGGACTTTACTTATAAAGAGAAAGATTTTCCATTTGTAATCTTCATATTTCTTCTTATTATAATCATTATTTGCAATAGAAAAAAAAATGCAATTAATCTGAAAACGGTTAGGAGTTTTACACCACAAATGCCATATATCACCTACAACACCAGAATTATATAATCAGGATTCTATGAATCATTCTTCCCACATCTGATCTAATGGAAACCTGTGGAAAAAGAATAAAGCAAAGAGAAATTTAAATAGAGAGCAAGCAGAAGCAGATCTTTTTTCCCCCTTAAATGAGTACATGTATTCAGGTTTTGTGGTGGGTTGACCTTGGCTGGCTGCCAGGTGTGCACCAAGCTGCTCTGTCATTCTCCCTTCTCAACAGGACAGTGGGAGAAAATTATGACAAAAAACTCATGGGTTGAGATTTGGTGGAGATAAGGGCTGGCAGATCACTTACCAATTACCGTCATGAGCAAAACGGACTCGGCTTAGGGACATTAATTGAATTTATTGCCAATTAAACAGAGTATGACAATGAGAAATACGAACAAATCTACAAACACCTTCTCCCACCCCACCCTTCCTCCCAGGCTCAGCTTCACTCACAGCTCTTCTACCTCCTCCCTCCTGAGTGGAGCAGGGCGATGGGGAATGGGGATGGCGGTCAGTTCATAATGCTTCATCTCTGCTGCTCTTTCCTCCTCATGATCCCCTGCTCCAGCGTGGGGCCCTTCCCACGGGATACAGCCCTTCACACACTGCTCCAATGTGGATCCTTCCCATGGGCTGTAGTTCTTCAAGAACTGCTCCAGCCTGGATCCTTTCCATGGGGCACAGCCCTTCAGGAACTGACTGCTCCAGTGTGGGTTGCTTGTTGGGGTCACAGGTCCTGCCAGCAAACCTGTTCTGTGTGGGCTCCTCTCCATGGGCTGAGGTTCCTGCCAGGACCCTGCTGCTGCATGGGCTCTCTGTAAGCTTCCTTCAGGGCATGTCTACCTGCTCTTGTATGGGATCCTCCACAGACTGCGGGTTGGGTATCTGCTCCGTCGTGGACTTCTGTAGTCTGTGAGACAGACCTCATCATGGTCTTCTTCACGGGCTGCCGGGGAAACTCTGCTCCAGCGCCTGGAGCCCCTCCTGCCCCTCCTGCTGCTCTGACCTGGGGGTCTGCAGGGCTGTTCCTCTCACGTCTTCTCACTCCTCTCTCCCAGCTGTTATGCAGCATTTTTTACCCCTTCTTAAATATGTTATCACAGAGCTGATACCAACACTACCGATAGGCTCAGCTTTGGCCAGCAGAGGGTCCGTCCTGGAGCTGGTTGGAGCTGGCTCTGTCTGACATAGGGGCAGCTTCTGGTGTCTTCTCACAACAGCCACTCCTGCAGCCTCCCCACTACCAAAACCTTGTCACAGAAACCCAATATTGATATACACACAAATCCAGAGGCATATGCTGCTAGAAGAATGAAAGAAGAGGCGGTTTTCTATTTAAGACTATTTAATATCATTTAAGACACAAGAAAATGCGAGTGTTCATTCTAAACCTAAGCATGTTTTTTACTATTTTGATAATTACTTCAATAACATGAACAGACAAATTCATCAGCAATGACAGCAACTCTTCCCCAACGGATGTCTTTATTCCATAGGTTTTATAACAGGGGAGGAACAGGGGCTGCAGGATATAAGATTTTGTTCTAAATCAGTTTTGGATTTATTCTGGAACAATAGACAGTCCCCTAGTTTTTGGCAAGGATGGGATCTTTAACACCAAGTCCTACTCATAATCAAAGGCAGAAGGAGAGCAGTGCAACACTTCTAGATAAGCTTACTTATGCCTCATTCAGATCCATTTATTCTGAATATGTTCAGAGATACTATTCTCTTTTCCAAATTATTACAATATTCTGCAACGAGTTGCTATGGAGGGCTTACTTTGAATCCAGGGACAAAGAACAGGAACCACCTGTTGAGAGATGTGTCCATGCAGCCATTTCCAGGATAAGGGACTAGCTTCTTGAATGGTGCTTTTCGTGGAAGTAACCTTAAGGGCAGAATTTATATAAGAAACCATTAGGGACAGGCACAATTGGATCTATCATAGCATATAATGACTTTCTGGGCCACATGTCACTTTGCTTTGCATCTTGCAGGCAATTTGTGAATGGCAGTTGGTGAGACAAGATCTGCTATATATATTTTCCCCTAGAATGTTGAACATGACACAATAAAGTCTGATTTTTATCTCAAGATAAATAATAAAAAATAACATAGAAATGCTGTTAGTAAATACTGTAAAAGGAAGTGCTCGAGGGCATTTTCTGATAGTGTAGTTATTTATAAACCTCTCTTTTCCACATGCTAAAAGACTCATTAAGGATGGGGATTCTGGATAAGAGCAATAGAGCATATTGTGCAGTGGGTAGCATGAAGTAAATATTCAATAGGCACTGGAGAGTCCTTGTTCAGGGACCAAGCTCGGGAAGTGATGTAAACTGTTCACAGAGCACTTAATTTGATTCTATCAGAGATTTATTTCAGCATGTGATTGATGGAAACTGACTAAGTGGTAGTGTGGCAAAAGTACAAAAGCTATTGAACTATTAATGTTATTTATAAGGACAGGACTAACCGTGATAAGCAAGGACCAATATGAAATGTTTGTTTGTTTATTTGGACTGAAAACTCTTCCTTTGTGAGGAGCCAGCACTATTGCATAGGCTTAACAGAAGCTAAAGACAAGTGCAGATCTACCAGAGTCAGCATAGGCTCAGCTCCATGCTGTATGGAGGTGCGGGAAGCAGGTTAGGGCTGAGAGTTTTTGCAAGAGATTTTGGAAGCACTTTGGTCAAAAACATATAAACACAAAGGCGCTGAGCTTCCTCGGATTCAGAAAATGTTGTTCTTCAATCTCTGACCTGTCAGCTGCGCTGGGCTTTGCCATTTCATCTCACTTGTTAAGGACAGCAGAAATGGGTAAGCAAAGTGGAACAGCAATCAGTATTCTTTGTATTTGACAACTATTTCGTCTCCCAAAGAAATCACCCCTTCCTTGGGTCCACATTTCCTGAGTGCTTGGAAACCACGACAACATAAATATATGCCAATCAAGCGGTTAGCATAATAGCATATTGTGAAATTATATGTAAACATCAAACTACATTGATTGGGCAATTTCCTATCCAGTTATTCTTGAATTACCACTTCCCTGAACATGTCTTTTAGGAATGTCTCAGCTAGAAAGCAGTCTGCGATGTATTATTTTCTTTAGACCTAATTTATTAAAAATATTCCAACTCCCACATACCGGTCAATATATTGCAGGCTGCTGGGACAGCAACAGCAACCCAAATTGGCAAGTAACTGACCAGCTACAGAACTCAAGGAGGAATATGGGTAATTTATCAGTAAATATTTGTATGAATTGATTCAAGAACATCTTGCTTGTGATTTACTGCATGAACACAATCTCTAATCTGCTTAATACCATTTCCCTGAACACAAGCAGAAGGATCAGACATACCAGTATTCCAGTACAGGAATCCCCATGGTACCATTTAACTTGTAGGAGGAAGGAAGGGTGAAAGTCACAGGTGGCCTTGCATTTCTTGGGAAAAGTTCCACTTCTCACGCAGGTCACCTCAGTAACTAAGCAAAGCCAACCAATGTGTCAATCAAATTGTAGTGAGTAGAAGTCAGTCCAAACATCTGCCTTTCTTCTCTGGTTTCCCTGGGTGTTCTCCTTGGATTTTGTTGCATAGAAATACTTGACATGAAAGAGTTTTCTCACTTCACAGAGAAAGACACAGCAGCTTCTTGGACTTCTGTCTTATTTGCTTTAGCCAGCCAGTCATCTGCATGACAGAGAACATTTTTTAATTTGGTGCTGGTGCACTGATTAACAGCTCAGGTCCCTTTACAGATATCTATTTCTTAGACTTGACAATCAGTAAGATTAAACAGTGAGTTTGTAGTAATTTACTTATAAAGAGTGAGCGGGTGACACCCTCATATCAGCTAACGTTGGCATATTATCTACTAAAAGAAAAACAAAACAAAATATTTTGTCTCCTAAGAATCAAAATAGGAAAGAACAGGAGGAATGTGTGGCATTTCTCCCCAGTGCATCAGGCAGTTATTTCCCAGATGATAATTAGGTTTCTTTCCTTTATTGACGTTGTAGGCTGGATTTATGCAGAAAATAAAGTTTTTGAAGTAATATGATATCCATGATCTGCTTTCAAGTTTATTCAAAGTTCATAGAGGCCAAGGAGAGTTTTGTCTTAACGGAGCTTTGAATCAGGAGTTGTTTTGCTCCATGAAGTCTCCACTCTTCAATTATCTGCAATATTTACGTGACTTTTTTCTTGTGAGAATAGGCATTCTGATGGTTCTCACAGGTCACCAGGTTAAAACAACATCTAAGTATCTTCCAACTGGCTAGATCCTAACTCTGACCAGAATCAGGATGTATAGAGATAAATTTCATTTTCACACAAATTTTAACCATATTTTTTGCAGAAGGATGTACACAAAAAATACTGCATTTGTAGTTTAGGCCCAACATTATCTCATCTGTCATTACAACCACATACCCCCAAGGATCTCTAGAAGTTAGGGAAAACACTTACAATAGAAGGATCTCTAAACAGAAGTCCAGCTGAACACAGAACTAGTACTGCCCCTCCACAGGGTCCATATGTCTAGATCCCAGACACCAGCTGAGACACTGCAATCTCTTGGCCATGTCTGCTCTATCAGAATGAAGTGGTAACTAGACAAAAGCACCATGATTATGCTTTTTCCTTCCTGATTGTTGGTTTTAACTGAGTTATCAACTGACTTCAGTAAGGCTACGCAGGGACTGAGCTGAGTTCAGACTCCCTGTTGTTGGACTGCACTGGACATGTCCAACCCTGCCCGTATCCAACGCACCCAGCATGTGAACATGAGTAGGAACCCTGCTAGTCACCAAACCTGCCTGGGCTTAGCCAGAGCAGTCCCAGCAGCTCAGCAGGACAGCCTCATCATAACAATACAGTTGGTCAAAAACAGGTCTCTAACCAAGCTTCTTACATTGACATCTGCCCTCAGAGTAAACATGTATCTAGGGTATCCGAACTCAGAGGATTTGGCAGGAGGGCCACGATGCTTGAACAATAAGTAAACTGGAAGAATATGAGATAAAGATGATGGAATTTTCTCAGGCCTTTAAGGTTGCTACCTTAAGGTAGCAATAGGTTGCTACCTATTTATCCTTTTATGAAAAATGTGCATGATTTTCTTCAGGTTCTGGACTCTCTGTGTTGTTTGTTGGATGTTGCAGCTGCTGCCCCTATCTTGGCTTTTTAATTTTTCTAATTGGTGAGGCAATAACATAAGGAAGATGGAATGTGCTATGCAAGTGCAAAGCACAAGCCAGGCTCATTGATTTTAGTGGAAATTAGGGCCTACATCTATATTTTATGCTTATATAGCACATTCCATCTTCCACACTTTTCCATTTATGGGATAACGTTGCCGCTGGAGAGAGCACATCACATTCACTTCTGTATTATTTAGCCATGTAATGTGATAGTGATAAGATCAAGATGTTTGGCACTAAAATCCAACTGTTTCAGCAAGTGCTTCATGGTTGCTTGGGGTGTCATATCTGTTAACAAGCTTGTTCATCATTGCTTTTTCCTTGTGGAACAGGTAATGGGTGGTAACGTGTGTATGTCTTTCTCTAGTCATCCACTGCCTTGTAACAGAAACAATTGTCCTTCTTTGAATAAGTGTCAAACTTGCCTTAAGTTGGATATTTTGTTTTGGGGGTTTGGGTTTGTTTTTTGATTGTTTTTTTTCCCTTCACGTTAAAATCTATAGACTAATTCACATAGGTATTTATGCAGAGCTGCAAAACATGAGACGAAAAAACTGTCAGGTGCTTAAATACAGGACAGCCGGGAATCCCCAGTCTGACACAGACTAATATAAGCACAGACCACTTACTTTACCAGTCCCTTCTTCCATTTTTCTATCTCTAAAAATGGGACAATCTAACACTTATCCTCCTTGTGGTAACATTGTACAATTTAGGAAATGTTTATGGAACAACACTGTTATTAGCGTAGCATTGTTTACTCCTGCAAATGTTGATTAAGGGCACTGAAATTATTGGGATGATAACAGTAAGGTACAAAAGGAAATGAAATGAGGCTTTAATCACTCTCTCAGTGTGTAAGAACACAGATAAGACCATTCCCAAGCACAAGCTGGGACGTTACCTACTAAGTACAATTTTTGTCACACATATTCTCTCTGGGGATTGCACCTTGGCAAAACCTCCTCTTTGGTGCCTGCTGCCACAGGCTACTAGCCTGGAACCAAGCTCTCAAACATAACAAAAAGGGTAAAGGCAAAGAAAGTTAATGTCCACAACATCTCATATGTCTCACTTCCACAGGTTTGGTAACCTTGTATAGAGCTGCTTTCATTACATGCAATGACATGCTGTGGTTTCAGTTACATGGGTGCTGCTGTGTTACTTCTTTGCCTACTCACACTAAGATACTGCTTGGATAATTATTGGCTCCTGAAGGATTGCACTGAGTCAACTACACATACTAAGCTAAGAGTGATGAAAATTTCTCCTGGATGAGACAAGTTAACATTGCTCTTGCTGACTCAAGCAGTGGGACTTACTAGAAATGCTGCTTTTGTCTAAAAGTCTGCAACTATTCCCCTGCTCAGGAGGTACGGCCCCAGCTCTCTGCTTCTGCTAATTTGGTTGGTGTCTACCTCAGCTTGCTGCAATGCTTGCACATCAACTCATGTGTGACTTGTCCTTGCTGAGAAACTTTGTTGCAGATGACATGACATGCCAAATTCCAGCCACTGTCCCCATTTGCATTCACTTCTTGACAAACCCCAAAATTCTCAGAAATGTCAAGAAGTCATAGTTAATCCAAAAAAATGTGAAAAGCTGTGACACAATATCTATGACACCTGCGGGAGTCTTGTAAAAATCATATATTTATTTCACTGACTGTTTTAAAACTCACCAGTTCATCACTGTTTCCTTCACATGCTGCAGTTTTCCTCCATCTCCTTCTTGTTAGGTTTTTGACCTTTGGATGCCTTGCAAGTGTGTACCAGCAGTATGAACGTAACATCATATGCTTCGTCCAGTGCAGATGCAGCAGTACGAAGTACAGATGAGAAAGCAGCTGTAAGTGAGTACCAGGTATCTCGTTCAGAGCCTGCCTTCCTCAGCTTTTCCCCTCTTGGAGCTCAGGAAGAGCAGAGGAGAGCAAGAGGTTTATCATGGGCTCTCCATTACTTTCTTACTCAGATTTCCAGTTACTATTCTAGATCTCAGCCAAAAATATTCTTTGCACTCCTTGGTGCCAAATCTAGAATGACCATAATCTATTACAGGATTAACAGTTTCTAGGCCCATGAAATATAATCTACTACTCTATGTTGGCTTCAGCAGTACATCTCCTGGAGCTGGTAATTGAATCCAGTTTTCTTCTGCCTGTCCTCATCTCCCTAACCCTTGCTGGGACTCTGCAGCTACAACTATGCCAGTAAACTGAGTGTGGTCAGAGCATGTCCCAGGCACTGGCACACCACTATCCATACTGTAAAACCGTTAACAAGGTACATGACATGTCTTTGGACCAGGCGGTCCAATACTCTTCCAGACAAGTAGTGGACATGGCTCAGGGATCAGCATGGGCTAGAGATTGTTCCCAGTTCACAGTTTGGATATAGTTTCCCTGCCTGGGAGTTAGAGAGAGAGACATTAGGTAGATTTGAACTGTGCTGTATCAATTGACTACAGGGGCATCCACATCAGTGTTTTAGTTTGGGTCAGAGATATGTATTAGAAACTAATTTCCTGATTAGTTCCAAGTTTTCCACAACCTTATTCTGACTAAAATAAAGGATGCAAATATCCTTTGTCACCCAGGGCAATACATGAAATAAAATTATTGCAAGCATGCTACTGTATCATAATTCCCAAGCTACTATGTATGGTAGATAAAACAAAGCAAAATGCTACTGTTAAAAGAAGTATTTTGGAGTCTTGATGTACCTTTGAACATTGGAGGTAACCTTCATTACTACATTGGACCTTGGGGCTTGAATATGACATTGCATATTCCTTTTTCCTCACATTCCTGTAACAGTACTGTCCTAGGTTAAGACAGTCTAGATTGTAAAGAGGCCATCTAAAGATTCAAAGCTCAGTGTACTAAATCTTTGTGCCCAAAACACATTGGGATTTATCCACAAGCAAAAGCTAGGTTAGTTCTGCAATAGCTGCAGCAAGATAAGCATAAAACGTCATGTAATATATGGACCATAATTCTCACTTGGCCACAAAAATTGGGCAGTCTTGAATGGCAAGTCTGCAACGGTTTTATGAAGCCAACTGGTATTGCTGGTACTATGGCTGCCTTTCCTCTAGTCACATGTTTGAGGGATCTACAGCTTAGAGGAAAATTTTGAAGGACAATTGCAAATGGGATGTATTCTCCAGATGATATTTCCAATTTACTCAATTATCTGAAATCCCATGCAATCTCTGTGAGGTTGTAAGAATCTTTTGTTTAAATGTTGCTGCTGTATTTTGCAAAATGGACAACAGCAGCCCTAAATTCAGAGATCTACTGATGGAAAGAGGAAGCCTTTAAAGAGGAGGACTTGAGGAATGTATATCTACCAAAAGCTTCAGTTAATTTTAAGGACATGTATTGTGCGTTTCCTCTGCACAGCATGGGTAACAAATTAATTCAAAGGCACATCTTGTGGATGCCATTGCAGAACTTTCCAAGGTGATCAGGGTTGACATTAAGATTAATGAGACTATGCCAAATACTTTGTAACAAATGGTGCTCATCTTCCACATTTCTACAGTTCTTTTACCACTCCTCATGTGCCCTCACAAAAGAGATCAGATGTCCAAATGGGAGTATGGAAACAAGTACTAGAAGATAAGAGATATTTAATCCAGTAGAACTAGAAAGAAGTTGCCTTGAACATGTTTACATAACAAATTATTGTCTTCTATTGTGCAAGGATTAGATATCTTCTTGGTATAATCTGTACTCTGAGGAATTATCACTTAGCCCCAGCCCTGGATCATACTTACATGAGACTATGAGAAACCCTTTTCTGGCTGTGCATCTGCCCAGCAGATGGACATGATATATCTGGCTTTTTTCTTTCTTTCATTTTTTTTTCTTCTCTTTTCCCAAATCCAGTTGGCAGATCTTGTTATTTGCTGGGCTGACCCTTCCAAGGGCTTGATATTGAACCTGCCATCTGGCTAATAATGAGGCCAGCTGGACACTAACACCAAGACTCAGTCCCAGACTCACATTTTCTTCATCTGGCTCCTTTTCTATCTGTTTGTTCTTGCTCTGTCTGGACCCAATGGACATCATGTTGTGCAAACTCACATAAAGTTCTTAGCCAACCTTTTAGTTTCTGGGTATACTTCATGATGGCAGGGGTGTTGTTTTCCTGTCCCCTCAGGCAACATTTTATTTTTGGATGTGGACCATATAGGATGCCAAAAAGAGAAAAACCTAATGAAACTAGTCTCACTGTTAATAAGGAGCAATACCTTCTTGTTGCAGCAACAGGGTCAGATAAATCATTTGATCATTTCCCTCAGAGTTTAATTGAACCACTGCTCTAACTCACCAGTTTGATTGATGTGACAGTGTACACAGATTCTTGATTCATAAGAAGTAAACACTTTTCTGTTGTTAAATTAGAGATTGACCTCTAGGACACTCAGAACAATTGAATCTGACAAAGACTCTTGGTACACTAGATGCTATTGGATCCACCGAAGTTGTTGAGTAGGGGGGCTGACTGTCAAAGAAGCATATTTATATTCCGCATAGGCTTGCTACTGGACCCCACCATGTCTGCCTCTGTCATGTTACTACTATCAACAAAATAAGAGTTAGAGGATCTAGGTGTCTTTGCTGGACACAGACAACTGATTGTGCAGACAGGAGGAGTGAACTGCTCTGTAAAGAAAAGTGATCCAGGAGCTGAGCACAGCAGCAAAGCAGGCAGGGCACAGGTCTCACCAGCACAGCCCCATAGCACCCCAGCAACATGAGCAAGGAATGTCCAGGGACAGGAACTGGCTTCAGCCTAGAGTCAAGATTGCCAGACAAGTCTGTAGTGATGAGCCAGGTCTGAAGTCAAGCCAGGAGGCCAGGTCTGCCTGTCTGGGTCAGAACTCGTATCAGTGGGGTGTATGGCTATGCATAGTTATAGCTGAAAAATTGCTGAGACAAGGACCAAGGCTTTTGTGCAACAGGTTTAGCGGCTCCTGCCAAACCATATAGGGTGAGAAGAATCAAATCTATTATCCTTTGGAAGTTTAGTTTTGTTAATATGACATAACAGATGTCTCATTTTCAAGTATAAAAATATAAAGTACCTATCCTTTTTCATGAATATACTGAAAGGCTTCCTCTCCACAGACAAGTGTTTCTCTTTATTAACATGATTTTGCAGACACTTTATCCATGAGAGACTGTAAAGTCAATGTCCATGCTGTGATAGTTTCCCTGCTCCTGTCCAATAACATGCCAGTGCCATATCTTCAAGGAAGAAAGAGATCATTCTCCCCCAAGGGGAGAACCTTGTTCAACATCTGTTCTATGTCTTCTGCAGCTCCTGCTGTTGCCTCTAACACAGATAGGGCCACTCTCAAGTGTAAAGACCCATTTTGAAAATGATCGGTTTCTTGCCAGCTGTTAAATGAAGTACAGTACAAGGACAATCCCTCACACGTCCATGGAGATAAGTTAATGATACTATGCTAATCAGGTGTGTTGTCCTCATTTAGCAAGCCTTACTGTGTATATACCAAAGTCTATTCACCCTGAATCCTCTGAAGCTTGTTGTGGCAGACCCTTGATTTATGCTGCTGTTGTTGCCTTAGAAAGCACAGAAGGGTTCATATTGCCAGGGATGTGGGATCAATCCTGTAATTACAGTCCATTAGCAGGGAAGCCACTGTTAGGACTCTCTTGCATTAGAAAGAGACCATCATTTCTAAAACTGTCTAAGACAATGAGGTCTATGAAAATAGCTCCCACTTGTGAGGAAGAAGCTTGTACAATCAGCTGGAGAGGTAATTGCATTGGAGCACAGGTCAGCACGGAGGGGAGATGGTCCCTGTCTCAGTGCATTAAAGGCAATCCACTATGGCTATGGCAGGCTCCCTTAATTTCAGAGTGATTTTCAAGGCCGCATTTGAGAGCAATCTGCCTCCAGATGGTTTTGTCCAGAAAGATTTCCCACCAGGCTTCTACTTAGTGCTTTGCACCCTGTCTTCTGATTCATCTGGGAGAACTTTAAGGAATTGCTTTCAGATTCACCATTCAGTTTCTTATAGACACTTCCAGGCCTCTGCTTTACCCATCTCCATCTGTGACTTCAGTTTTGAACCAATGCACAGCCACTGATCTCTCCTCCTACCCAAATCTCTGTTGATTAATTCACTGTTGGTATTTCCCACTATTTAATTCCAAAAGGTGAAGTATGGCTGTAGCTGAATGTGGTGTTGTTCATGGCCACATTGTTAAGAGCCAACTGCTGTTCCAAAGTGTAATATACTACTTCTATTACTTTTGTGAGAACAGGTGCCAGCCAGCTGACACAGGGTGCTGGGTACTTGCAAGCTCAAACAACCAGGTTATTAAAATATTGTTAAAAGAAAACACTGGCTGTCAGTTGTAAACTTGGCTGCCATTGGCTCCCCAGCATCGCCAGACACTCAAAACGCTAAATTGGAGATAGTACTGTTGGTAAATTATATAGCTCTAATTATATCAGCTCTAATCTCTACTGTTGACAACTGCCAAGCATCTGCATTTTCTTTGTTCTGCTACTGCTCCACCCAGAGAAATCATGGGCTGAGGACCCTCTCTGTTGCTGTTGTTCCAAGGCTCCAAACCTTGTTAATAGGCCAACAGTAAGATCATGTCCTACATTTGCCAAATATGACCTTTTTCATACAATCTCCTATCCCGTGTATTGACTGAAATGCAACACCATTTCTGTGAATATATGTTCAATATTTCCTTCACCAGCTGCTTTTCTCCCATAGCTGGAGAACACGAGAAAGTCTTACAGAGAGAAGTCTAAAGATTATTAACAATGGCTTCTTCCCTTTATCCCCTTTTGCCGTGTGTAATCATTTAGCCATGACTCCACTAAACCGATCAGACCAATCTATCTTTTTGTCTGCCAGTTCCACGTCCAAGTGTCAGCAGTCCGAGGTACGGTGCTGCCCAAGCCCCCAGGGCTAAGTGGGTCTTAGCTATGTATCGTCTGTTACTGGAATAGTTTATGCCAATGTAGCTCCCTGGATTTCAGCCCGAAACTACACATAAAAGAACTGAAATCAGCACTCCCTAGTCTCTAATTCCCAGCTAAGTCTCTACACACTTATTGTAATCTTCCTGGGCTGTCTGGGAAGTTCTTCTAAGGGGGGGCAATGTCACTCGCTGACCTATAGCTTCTTTCTTTCAGCTAGGTCAGCAAGCAGTCAGCCAAGGAAGTGTTTAACCCCTTAGCAGCAAGTATTGCACTGGGTGACATTTCCCTGGCTTTTCTACAAGAACAGAACAATGTCAATGATCATTAAGATCACCATTAATGATCATTTGTTTAAAAACTCAATAATGTGGATTTCTTGGCGTGGAAGCACATCTTAGGCCTTTGGGAAATTTAGATCCACTTGCAGAACTTCACCCTTGCAACCTCCCAGTAACATATCCACAAACAGATTTAGGGAAGATTGGAATTCTTTACAATGATGCAAATTCCACAACCTGAGCCTATTTCAATCTGTGCATTGAACAGTACCCAAGCAGTACCTTTAGGAGCACCAGATCCTTGAAACACTGTATGGTACGCACAGCAGCTCCCCACTTTGCCCAATATGTTACACTTAGTAGTTCAAGAGTTTCTTTTCCCTAGTCACGGTACAAAAGAATATTTAAATAAAAATCTAACCAAGAACCAGAAAGCTGTTCTTCTGTCAAGTTAGAAACTATTCCTCATTTCTGTTGCTTCTATCACCCTATGTGTAAAAGACCTGCTCAGTTACACTGAAAACAATTGCATTTTATTCCTCTTGCACGTTCCCCTTCTCATCCCAAGCCACCTGTTTGATGCTCATAACTTTTTTGAAAAAGTAAAATCTACACAAAGTATCCCTGACAGTCAATATTTAAGGAACATCTTCAGATATCCCATACTGCTGCACACAGATTTAGGGGCTCTCTCTTACCACCTGTCTGAGCAGGAGGTAGTGGTGGGTGTTACTGTATTTCTGTGCTGTTTTGCAGAAGAGGACTGAGCAACTGCACCGCACGCAGGTTTGTAAAGCCAGGGAAAGGATGCACTGAGTTGCAGCTGAGGCTGTGGCTCAGAGGAGGTCCCTCCAGGGACTCGCTCCCCAGCTGGACAAACAGCTGCCTTTCCCATCAGATGACTGCACAGTACAGACGCAACGCTGTCATATGATCATGTATCTGCTGTCCCAGGCACCGGGCAAGGAGATGACTGATGGAGAGACATTGGTGTAGAAGGTTGAGTGGGTAACAAAATGGTGGCCAGGGCAGAGCAGCTTGATGTTGCGTGACAGTGGACAGCCACCCGGGCCTGAAAGAACCTCCTAAAAGGAGGTGTTAAATCCACCCCTCTGCAGACAGGGCTGGTCCATGTCCATGTCCTGCACTCTGCACCCTCCACAGGAACATGGGCACAAAGGGAGCAGGATTTGCTGCTTCTCCAGGCACAGAACAAACCCGAGCACTTTTGCTTCCCTTTCCCGTGCTCGCTTGGCTCTTGCTGTGCTCTGTGGGTGACTGGGCCAACACAAACACACCCTGAGGGCCCGTGCACACTCACCTGCCACGGTGGGTCATGGGAAAGTGAGTGGGGAGCGTGAAGCGTTGGCATGACACGCCTGTGCCACACAGCCCCGGCCAACCCTGCTGCACCAGCGTGATGGGAGCTACAGCCATCATTCTGTGTAGGTGCTGCTATAACCTCCCTGCAGGTCTGGAGGTTTTCAGTGAGCTCTGATGTAGCATGTGTAAACAGGAATGCAGTGTTGCAGCTAAATACCTCCTTTCAATCAAGAAAAAGGCCAATTTTGAATCCCTCAGACACAGGCAGAAATTTTCAAAAGTGACTTATAGCAATCATGGGAGAATCTTTGCTAATATTCCTCTTCACTGGCTGCTGCACAAGCAGAGACAATCCCATCCTGAAGTGCTTCGTCTCCAAGAGAAAAGACAATAAGCAGGTGCAAAGAGCTATGTAGAAATTACAAGGACACAGCTAGAAAACTGGTCAGCACGACAAACACTAGTTTCAGCACAGCAGCAGCCTGACAATTGTTACATCTTTTGCAGCCATCACAGCAGGAGAGAATTTTTTAAATGGATTTGAAGGAGGGGCAGAAACTGCAGAGGTGCTTGTTTGAAAAATTGAAAAACGTAAGGAAGAAAAAAGCCAGATAACAGCTGAAGCCCACAATGACATTGAGTGGTCTTGGCTTTTGTTTTTGAGGCTGAACTGTTTTGGGTTGCTGTGGGGTTTTTTGGGTGGGGTAGAGACAGAATCTTTTCCAGTATGTGAAAATATGCATGCACACATGCACACACACACACACAAAACATTTCCCTGTTAAACATGCTTTCATTGCCTGCATCTCAGAACCTTTGTTACGGTCACATTTGGTTCTCATTCAATCTGTGCTGCCCCCCTCGCGCCTCTGTCTCGCTTCCCTCTATTGTTTAGCTGAGGCTTCTTTCAAGCCTCTCTCCTCACAGTGCCACTGAGGCCTCGTGCCAGTCTTTCTCCTCTTTCCCTCCTAGCGTTGTTTCTATCTATCTTTCCAGCATTCCCAGCATTCACTCTTATTTTAATCCTCTGGTTTTTTATTATTGGGATTTTTTCCCCCCTCTATTTCTCCCTGTCACTCTCCTGTCTCTTTTTCTGTCATTTTCTTCTCCTATGCATTAAGCATGTCCTTTACCTTTATTTAACCTCTAGACCAATTCCAGTATGTGTCTTATCTTTCTTCCTCCCTTCTGGTTGTTTCATTCCCCTTCTCTTTTTTTGATCCTCTTTTTCATGCTCTCCTTTCCCCCAAGATCCTGTCGATGTGTAAGCAACCCTTCAGTGTATAATTTTTGTTTCAGACCAAGATTCAAAGTCCACCTTGACAAAGAAGACATCTTCACTGACTTCAGTGGGTCTGCCTAAGTGCTGTAACTTGTAGGATTTGTTTTCTTCCAGAAACTGAGTTTCTGAAGGCTTTGATTACAAACAGAGCTATTTACATATTAAATGTGTTTGTGGCCAGAATTTGAACTCAGTGTACTACTTGAGCATCACTTAAGTTACAAAAAATATCTCTTTCCTGTTACCTATTTATTCCTTATTAAAAACATGTGAAATTATGTTAGAGAAACATGGTCCAAGTTGAGAGATCTTTTCTATTTTAAAGGAACAGGCTTTCCTGACGCAAGTGATGCTACAGAAACACTGTGCTTGTGAATCAGTAGTTGCTCTCAATGTGAAAAAAACATTTTGATGTTAGTTTTTGGGATATTCTAGATTCTGCCTGCCATGATGCTCTGCCTTCATCTTCACTGAGTGAAAACACTGGGACATCTGAGTTTTATTCCATCAAACAGAAAAATGTAAACCACTTCTAAGGACACGATTTAAGTATTTTCCTGTCTTCTACAGCTTAAATAGTTTAATTTTTTGTTACCTACTTCTGCTGGGTTTTTTCACTGCTGAAGAGAAGTACAGATCCAGAAGAAGACAGATGGGCTGAATATGTGGGAAGCAGTCAGAGTGATCTTAATGTGAACGGTCAGAAATGCTTTTTATTAGCCATATGAGTTTTATGGTTGTAAAAGGAACCATCAAATTCAAGTCAGGTTCCTTGAATTGCAGGAACTATGCGTTTTCCCCATGCTGGCTGGTTAAACAAAATGAAAAACATGAAAAAAATACACATGTAGGACAGTCAGAAGAGTTATACAGTTTAATATGTTTTTAATTAAAACCCAGCACTTGATGTGAATATCCATCCTGCATGAAGAGAGACATCAGCAAATTTTTCAGTGCTGTCACACTCTGGTTAAGTCCCTGCCTATTTCTGACCAGTGGTCTATTTCCCTATTAAAAAATGTTCATCGTCTTTCCCCCCTTGCTACTTTTGCAATATTATTTCTTCCCAGCATCTTTTCTTTTTCAGTCACAACCAGCCAAATTCCTTCTCACAGCTACATAAGTGTTTGCCTCTTCCACTTTCATCTCTCATGTTGCAGGAACCATTTCCTCTTCCGCTGCCATTATCTCAAATGGGCTTCTCCATATCAGTAACTCTTTCATCTCCTTTCAAACATCAGGAACATCATTCAGTGTCTCCCTTGGATAGCCTGTTTAGGCCTCCTGTCACTTTTACATTTAAATTATAGTTTAAATTATAGCTTCATTGCATAAGCCTTTAGGGGCTATCATTTGCACAGATGACTAAAATAAGGCAGACTAGCTCCATCTTATAAAGCAGCCAAAGGGCACAGGTTGCAGACTTGTTTACCCCATATCTCAGCCTGATTAAAAAAAAAAAAGAAAAGAAAAATGACTTGGAAGAGGGCTCAGAAAGATGAGTCAGTGACCTGCCACCTACAAGAAAGGTGCTTCTGGTGCAGAGCCACACATCCTTGCTTTTGACATCTCACCAAATAATTTCACCATTTGAAGCTGCCTTCCTAGATTGCCTCTGCAGCCAAATCAGAAATCAAGGCACGAGGTCTGAGTTGACAGGTAACCTCTGAACCTCCCTTCACCAATGATATAGTTTATGACAGACAACTTAAAAGCATCAGGTGTCTAAAATTCAGTGAGATGGATCTGGAGCCCAGCCCCACACCAAAGGTGTTTATTATTTAGAAAAGGTCATTAAAATATCCATTGGGTATTTTTCTCCACAAAGACCAGGCCAAAAACACAATGGCAGCTTCAGCATGAGAGCAGATTATCTGTATGAAGAATGAGTGATATTCATCTATGCAGAGCAAGACCTTTGGACCACTGGAGTCCAGCAAACATCTGGCGATGGCCACAGCCTAACACGTTTTCTGCAGAACTGTCTGTGGCTGTTGTGCCCGTGCCTGAGCTCTGCAGCAGCACCAGCTCAAGTCACAACATTCCCATGTCCTGGAAACCTCTGGCACAACACTCTGCTGTGCGTTTCTTGCCTGAGTCTTCCTCTGAGCTCTGTCATTGCTCTTACAGACAGAACTGAGTCCAAAGCATAATTGTGTGAGGTTGCGAGAACAGGTAAGAACACATCTTATATACCCATCAGACAGGCTTGAAATTAAAATCTGGTATAACAGACAACTATTCTCAGATCTAGCTGCAAAAGGTAAATAAATCCAGCTTGTAACTTAATGATCCTTGTGTTTGCAACCACCAGTGAAAACTGCCTGGGGAACAAAAGCTGGAACTGTATGTGGAAGACAGAATGAAGTCATTGGCAATCATATACAGAAAGCACCTGGATTTTATCATTCTGACCTGGAGACACAGCCGTATTAGTTCTGGCCAGAAATCCCTCAGTTAGTGAGGGCTGGGCTTCAGGATCAGTCCCTGGATATTAGATGTGTGCTGCTGCTCATTTCACGTTCGTACCCCACATTAGACACCCTGCACTGCGCAGAGGCTTCGTTGCACTACCCCACCGGTCCCTCCTCCTCCCTCCTCCCTCAGCTCAGACCAAAACTGTCTGCCTTTCTTGGAATTAATTTCAAAACCGCTTCATGTGGCGCCTGCTATTCCCCAACAAACAAATAAATTAGCTGCTGTGATATGGAAATTTGCATGATTCACTGTACTTAAGAACTGTTAGCTGTGAACTTATTAATTGAAAACCACAGGACAGTAATAAGTGTGTCCTTCAGTCTGAACACGAGTCCCTTGTTATAATGAATTCGTAAAGCAATAAAGATGTGTTTTTCAAGGAAAATGCCACTGCCTCAGGACAGTTGAGGCCCGGTCACACCTCGCAGGAGACAGAGGTGTTTTCAGGGAGGGGAGCACAGGACGCTCCTGCTGAAGCCCTGACACCCCAGCTGCAGGGCACAGGCAAGGAACAGGGGTCCTGAGGGGCAGCCATGCCAGCTCTGCCTCTCCCACCCCTCTCCAGCAATCCTGCCTTCACCTTCGGGATGCTTTCGCCCATCCCTTCCCCACCACTGGGGTGCAGGGAGATGGCTTTTGCCTTCCCCCTGCACAGCTGCCCTGGGGGCTCTCCCTGCTCGTCCCTCCTCTGTCCCCACACATGGGCAGCAAGAAATGATTTAGCCCTCATGTAACGTCACCTTTCAGCTGACTCTGCTTTCCTTGCAGAGCACTGCACCTATTGATCCATTCGTTCTGCTTTGGTCATACGTATGCACTTGGGTTTCCTTGTGCCTTGCATTTATTGCAGACAAACTGTTTCTCCTCTCTTTTTTTTAGAAAATTCTGCAATTATTTTGCAAATGTGATGCAAAGGCTAAAAACTAGCAAGTCTGTGTTTTCTTTAATGTGTATATGCGAGGTAGCTCCCATATATAACATGTTCCCCATATACATTTGCATGTCTAATGCAAGGAGTCTAGGCCTGCTTCCACCCTGACTCATGATTTGCAATCCCAGTGAAGCCAATAGTAATTGCTGGTCTGCACTAGAATATTGTATCATATATTTTCATACATATCACGATTTCCAAACAGGAAACCATTATTAAACCTGCATTGACAAAGCGTGGCAATATTTGGTGTGCATCCTGGCAGAATCATCCATTGCTTTGTTTTCTGTATTTTTCCTCTTTTTCTGTTTTCCTTCATTTATTCAGAAGGAAAGAAAGAGACTGCCTCTAGTGCTTGAATTTTAATTATTTGTTGCACTGTCCTTGGGCAGAATTGAGTGTTTCTGAGAGGTGTAACACATTGTACAGCAAAAACATGAATGTAGTGCCAGTAGTTCTAATGCCAGGATTCGTTGCTGCTTTCCTTATCAACGGCTATTATATATTATTTCTGAAATACATTCAAAAATACTGATATTTAATCTAACTTGAAAATTACAACCCTCAGAAAAACACAGAAACAACTGTCAAAGAACCATAGCATTTGTGGGATTTAATTCAAACACAGATTTATATTTCTGTTGTTCTTGATGGCAATAGTAAATGACTGCATGCATTGCAAAGCCAGGGATTTATTTTTTCAGAAACATACAGTAGCCATGTGAACCTGATGCCAATACTGTCTCAAAAAGGCGACCCATCCGCATTGCGGAAGATGTCTTGTGAAAGATCCAGTTTATAGGGTAGGACGAGGGAATGAGGCAAGGAACTAAAACTTCTATAGGCAGAAATAGCTGAAAAAACATAACTCAATTTAGAAATAAAGATTTCCTTTATCTGCCCTATAAAAACAAACTGGTCTTGCCCCATGCTCAGCCTTTTCTCATTTACCTGGTGTTTCTCAGTCCAACATTTTGTACCATTGTGGTTTTTGAGCTACTGTGAATGTAGACAAATCACTGCAGTGGTCCAGCCAGCAGAGCCAGGTCTGTGGGGGCTTCAGCAGATGTGCGTCATTCATGGATCCTTCTTCAAAGGGGACTCCAGATCACTAGATTCTTGCTATTGTTTGTAAGGTCACAGCCACAACTATTACTTATTTTCAGCAAAATAAAATTAAATCAGAATAACATTTCAGGATAATTAAAACATTCTTTTCCAGCTTACTCTTAATTTTCTATCCCTTAGCCATTTTGCATCTTCTATCAAAACCACAAACTCGGTATTTGAAAGCTCACTTGTTCTCACTAATCCTTTACAGAGGGGAATTATGATATTTTTTGCTCGGAAATGTAGAATGGAATATCTGCAACAGATCTAACCACTGGATAAAAACACTACAGCTCAGAACCCAGCAGTGCTGTAGGAATAATAGATTTCAACTTGTACTCCATAAACTAATCATAAGAACATTACAAAAAACAAAGCTCTCATATACTATCACTATCTACACTTCCTCTTTAAAAATTGTAAAAATCCAACTCAAAAGAAGTCAGGAGCATGGCAATCAAGTTTCCAAGAAAAGATGTCTGTAAAATTTTGGTTCTTGTTAACAGAGATTGCTATTTGTCTAAAGGACACCTTTTAAAAAAGCATAATTTAACCAGAAAGGCAGGAAAATTATTTGAGCTCACTAAATGAATGCACAGGACTAAAACACGGAAAAATCAAGCTTGACATTCAAGATACATCTGAAGTTAAAGGGCAAGAAAATCTAATAAATCAGAAGAACATTTTTATATCAGAAAAGCACAAAAATCACTTCCATGTCTTTCAGAGTCACAGAAGCATGGCCCCTGTTATGATTTTCTATTTATTTTAAACTAAGTAATATCTCACAGTTATCTCATATAGTTCAGAAAAAATTGGCAATGTAAGACTTATGGGCAAGAATATGAACTGCCCAACTCTTAAGACACCTTTATTAGATGATCCTTAATGCCTGCTTCTAGTTACTTAATGCAAATTAAAGAATGTTTTAATGAAGTGGGAAGGTAAGTCAGGCAACGAACAGATAAAAAAAGAATCTAGAGAGACACTATCATAGATCCAGTTCAAAACCACAAATATTAAAATAATGTCTCTTTTTTGAAGCATTTTACTTCATCAGCATTATCCTATTTTATCATTCCAGTTGGCCTATCTGCTTATGCATTAATACATCACTAATATATATCAACAATTTTAAGAAGCTAAAAAAGAAATAAATTCACCAGGAAAAAAAATCAAAACAGAGAGTCAAAATGTCACCCTTACATATCCAGCTTTCAGGCAAGCTGCAAGGGATTATTATTATTTTTTAATACAGAGACATTGAAATTTTAGCTTTTGTGTCTATAAAAACCATCTTCTCACACTATCTCCCCTTACCATATCCAGTAATGTTAGAAAGTGTATTTTAATGATAGTCCTTCTTAAGACTTTCTTAAGTAATATAAGGAAAACAATTAACTAAATAGAAAGGAACCGAACTCAATTAAAAAAAATCCTTCTCAGATCATTTAACATATCAGAAATAAATGGCTGCAACATGACCAAGGTCCCTGTGGATTAATCTGGGTATACAGGCAGGGCTGTAATGTTCACTTTATGAATCAACTTTTGAAGCTGGCATTTTAATCCTCGCTAGGAAAGAAGCTGTAATATTTTGCCCTCAGAAGCATTAAGGACATGCCCTTTAGCCTTGGCATGCCAAAGGCTGTAACTGAACAAGCCATAGAGGGGATGGACGTGAGCATCACGTGTTCTTCACTGCTGGAGAGAAAGCAAAAAAAGACCTCATCGTCCCACTTGGACAGACTTTAACTGACAACTCCTTAAGTTAAGTATAGTCATCTCAGATGGAATGCCTGCTGTGCTGGGGCTGCAGCTAAACACCATTTCCCTGACTTGGGCGTGCAATCCACAGGTTGCCTCTCTGAGCGAGACCACAGCCAGCTGTGGGCATGGCTTTCCCTGTCCCTGAGGACACTGGAGAAATGACGCACGCATGCATCTCCTTGCAATGGGGCTAAGGCATGATGATTTGTTACTTCGCAACTGTTTGCTCAGTGGAAGTCACTGAATACAAACTAAGCAAATTTGTGTGTGTGTGTGTCACCAGCAAAGCAGCAACTGAACTTTCAGAGAAAACTTATGCCACCATCCTACTCATCGTAGCTGTTTTAAAATCACTGCGCTACTTTAGTAGCACAAGGTCTCCTTGGAAGCGTGAATCATGCACTTTTTGAGACTTGTGGGTCTCCTTTTTTCTGAATCATAGCAAGTTTATAATGGGATAGGGCATACCACTCCCTACAGGGACAAAAAGGAGAAAAATGGCTTAGATGAAGAGAACAAATCTCAAAACAGACCAGGAAATCAATGACCTTCATTCCCTTTTTCTTTCCTCCCAAATTTAAGAAACTGAGTGAAGAAATTTCAGTGCATCCATTAAAGAGGGTTTACAAATTGCACCCTACATCCTATACAGAGGGCATTGTGCTTTTGTAAATGGAAACCATCAACTGTTTCTCAGATCAGCTTGGTTCATACTCATCACCTGCGTATTTAATACCCGACAATAAGTAGCAATAGGTGAACAGCAAGAGGCAAGGAGTTCTGCTTTGTTTAACCTGAGAATTGCTATGTGCTTATCCAAACCTTATCTACATCCTCCTACAAATACGTGAACCTCTGGGCAGGAGAAATATTTAGACACCTGCTCCTGAAATTAATGGGAGCTGCAAGCACAGAGTTCCCAGGACAATCAGATATCTTAAGTCTACAAAATTAGCCTGAAAATCTCGCAGGAACAATTTTTCGCTCTCATCATATTTACTACTTCCCACCAGGCAGGAAATATTTGAAGCACAGGCTCACTTGTAGTATGCTGGCAAGCCTGAATTTTTTTATGGGAAGGAACAAGGAGGCAGGGCAGGGCACTATACACGGGGAAAAAAAAAAATCTTTTAAAGTAACTGAAAAGATTCAGTGTCTGAAAATGCTCGATTTGGATTGTCTCAAGATTCTGGGTGGATTTTCAGTTGGTTGTAATTTTCATCCCAACAGATTAAGCACTCCTTAATAAAAGGGAGGTTTCTCTGGAAAGTGCAAGGAAAATGGCTTCTAGGCCCCTTCTTATAATGTAAAACACATGGGCATGCTGCTAAGCTCATGCACTGCTTTTCTGCATTCAATGGGTCTCTTTGCAGATGCAAGAGTTTTGGGAAAGAATGAGGACTGCAGCTTTTAGCCTGGTAGGATCAGGATAACATTTTACACACTCTAAATCAAAAGAAGAGGGTTCTTTTCCATTTAAGTACTCCCTTCAGGAAAAATGGCTTTAGGATGACTTCTGCAGTTTCTAAAGCTTAAAATGATCCCCTGGAGAAAAAGGATACAGTTATGAGGAAGAATAGGTACTGTAAAACCACTTGCTGCAAAGGTCCTTAGCAGAGGAGAGAAACTGGCTAGTTTACTTGTAATTCTGCCTTGTTTGGCTTTTTGTCTTTGGTTGCACTTTTTAAAATAAAGCCAAATTTCTGGTTTGATTGGCTGTTTCAAATGCTGAACAAATACTGTGAGATATAAAAGTGCACACATGTTTTAGTGGAGTGAAAATATATCCAATTGTGCTGAATACCTTCTTTGTAGTCCTCCTCCATAAGCATTCCTGGGAAGTCTTTTTTTTTCTTCTTTTTTTTTTCCCCCACAAACAAAAAGTGATCCATTCATAGCAGTCGGGTCTCACACAACTGACAATGGAGCTGAGTGCACCTGGACCACACAACTCATAATTACAATGATGGACCTGTGCTTCTCCACAGTAAGGTTGCTATATTACAGTTCTTACAAGGTTGTGGGTTGCTGGCTGTTTGGTGAGATGCCACCACGTGATCCAGGCAATGATCATTGCTGCAAAGGTGCATGGAGCTACAGAGATGGAGTTAGTCTGTAGTAGCTCTCTCCTCCCATCCTGCCCCTTAACCCCAGGGCACCAAATGTGGTCCAAAATGTAACATCTCATGCACACAGATACAAGCAATTCAAAGTATGGTCGATCATTTTTTGAGCCTATATGGGGCATATTGAACACTATCTATTGAACCCAAAAGTTGAGATGAGCCTGAGTTTGCCCTGTAGAAAAACTTGGGCACTGACCCAGCCGTTGAAAATCAAACATTGGAAATTGTGGCTGCAGAAATGAACCACAATCTTTCCAAACACCACTATGGCATTTCCTCCTTGTGTACCATTTCCCATCCCAGCCTCTGCAGAGACTGTGTGGGCTGGAAGTGGCTTTGGAGAAAGGAGTTAGTTGTCTCTGTAGTTAGGACACTCTCCCCAGGCAGGTTCCTGTCGTGCTAACATTAGAAGACCATGTTGGAGCAGCTGTCTCTCCCTTATTACCCTCCATGTGCCTCCACCAGAGCCACTTGAACTCAAACAGGTGTCAGTAGGGGGTTTCAAACAAACTTTCATGGGCCCCTACCTCTGAACCTTATGAAGTCCTAACTGGGCAGTAGGTACAGAGAAAGAGAGATGCCCAAAGCAATCTTTCTGTTTTGCCTCATGTGGATTTGGAGCACAGTTATCCATCTGCAGTTGTAACCTGGCTGGTAATCAGCTGAGTATGCCCATAACGATCCCTTCTTTTAATCACTGGGGAGTTTGTTTTTCAAAAAGACTTCTGCAACAACAATGATGTCTATGAATTGTTCACCAACCCAGTCCCCTAACCAGCGTGTCTTAAGAATGACCAGGGCTCTTTGTACTCCTCACATCTGCAAAAGATCAAGAGTCTGACTTTCAGTGTATGTGCAAAATGACTTGATATTGCATGACTACAGTGAGATCAGACTCTTCTTTATAACACATAGTTAAACTATGGAATGCAGAGTCATAGGCCGTTGTGGGTGACAGACATTTCTGGGCTTAAAAAATGTTATTAGAAAAGTGCTTAGTAGGCAACATCAAGGCCCATGAAAAAGGAAGAAGACTCCTTTGGTTCAGGAGTGCCTTGACATACAGATTGATGGAAAGCGGAGAAATATACCAGGGAAGTGTAACTATACACTCACCTTTGTCTAAAATTTTCATCTCTGTTGGACATCAGCCATTGGCCACTTGTTGATGACAGGCTAACCAGGCAAGACAGACATTTAATCTAATCTGATTTTTTGTAGCCATTCTCACATTCTTTCTGTTTTGATTAGCTTTGTAGGGGGGTGCAGGGAGGGGGGCATAGAAGGGAACCCTTCCGAATAGACAGCCTGGGTTATAAGACAGGACCATCCTTCAATCCATTTTGAAGAGCTGCCATTCAAGCAGTTTAAGGCATTCCTGCCATAGGCCAAACTCTTGTTAGATTTTCAGGTTTTATATAAAGGTGGGCTTGAGTCAAAATCCCAGGTCTGAACAGCCCACAGCTGAGATTTAAGATTTCATGGGCTCATGGTGCATGTAATCAAGTTCTCATACTGCCTTCAGGAAGGCTTGTTAGAGAGTAGGATTTTCATTTTCTTCCAGTATAGCTCCAAAAATGCATCTGGCAGTGTGTAAATTAGCTGATGTAGCTAACCCTTCAGCTCCACTGGCCACTACATTCACCTCATGGGCTAGAAAATTCCTGCTGAAGCTATGTCACATCTTGTTGAGCCAGAGATACTATGCTAATGTATAGATACACTGGATGTAATAAGCTCCAGTTTCCATGTAGTAAAAATGCTAGAAGTTCTTGTAAGTGTGCATAATAATATATATAAGCAGAAAAGTGTGGGAACAACATGCACATGGAGTGAGTGGATATAAGAAAGAAGTTGATTTTATCTTTTTAGGTGTAAGATATATGGGAGGTCTGAACAAATCTTTCTGATTTTCTGTCACATAAAGGTAGGCTCCAGTTTCCCTTTTTAAAGATGAGTTTAATAAAGTGAACGATAGAGCCAGATTAATTTTGTTCTCATCTGTAGGTATTGTACCAATGGGAAATGCTATCTGATAAAGGGTCTGATTCAGCTACCAACCTTTCTTGAAAAGGCATAATAGAATAAAAGCTATCTTCAAAGGACATTGATGTATTTATGCACTGAAATTAAAAAATAGATACTTCTGTCTTTGCTAAAGTTGACTGAGTTTATGCCACATTTCTCTAGCAATCCAGCAGCTTGGCTTGGTGTGAACAATGTTCTGTTTTTGTGTCTCAGGGTCAGTGGCCCTGCCTGTTATTTTTGGAGCCTTTTTTTTTTTATGTAATAAGCTAACTATGTGAGTAACCAGATCTCAGTTCTGCATAAGGAGACAAGCATTGTTCACAGGGATAGAAGAGACTGTCTTGAAGCTGAGGAAATAAAAGGCAGTGAAGTTGTCTTTTTTTTCGTTCTAGTCTAGCAAGGCTCAGCGCTGGCACACTCAAATCTAGGTGGAATATCTACTTTTGACAGTCTTAGGATATCAGCAAAATTAAAGATCTGAGCACAGAGGGCTTTTCTTTTAATTGGGCTTACTGCCTCCACTAACAAATTGCAAACATAGACTGAACATAGATGTGAACAAAAACCTTCATGTAGAACCCATTGTACTGTTCAAATAGACACCAAACAATCTTCTCAGCATAAATGCTCTTTCTGCACTACCCCCTGCACTCTCTTTACATGTATACAAATATATAAACAGAATCATGTATTTCCATTTGCCTTTTTTTTTTTCCTTTGGAAAGTATGGGCATTTATCCCCACCAGACTGTTTATAATGATGCTCTAGGTTTAGCTGCATGTCCCCTTTGGCTTTTCTCCTGAAGCAGGGAAGCATTTGCACAGAGCACACCAGGTGTTACTTTCATATCCTCAGACATACTGGAATATATTAACACAAACACTAAATCAAAACACAGCAAAATTAATGATCACTGCTAGGTTAGAGAAACCAAACTCCTATTACCAAACAAGACTTGTGTGTATTGTTTCTGTTATCTTAGTTCCTAGATTATTATAAAATCAGACACCAATAGCTAATTAGCTGTTGTAATTATTGGTTTGAGTTTGCATAAATTATGCTGAAATGCCCAACTTTCTCTTGCTTTAATCAATATAATATGTCAAAAGGTTGCTCGGGGTTCTAAGATAATGAGATAACTAAAGCAGTATCCTGTGTACTTCATTATTATAGGCTTCAGCCAAAAGAAATATCAGTATTTCCAAATTATCCCCACTTAAAGCATGCGGTCGGAAGCCTACTGCTCATCAAGCAACTGCTCATCAGCCCTGTTTCTCTTGTAACTAGTGCCTGACAATCAGACTATCAAATAAAATGTAGATTGAATAATGTAAATAGTTGTATCTTTTCCAAAACCCTCAAACTCCTGAGCAATACAAACTGCACCATCATTTCAATGTGTGGATTTAATCTTTGTCTGGATTGGACTCTTGAGAGGAACATGTAATCCTCTGAGGGCACAATTTTGGCCAAAACTAACTCTCATTCAGACATGACCCTATTGCAATCCAAGTTCACTTCCAGGGCTCTGTAACCTGCTCTTGCTTGCAATGCTAATGCTTTAATGCAGGGGTTACTTCTATAAGCACCATGGTCATTTACAAATGAAGTAAATTCTTTAATTTCCTAAAAAGCTGACATATCCCACTTTCATCTGCTGCTTTAAAGATCTTAATTATGAACAGATGCAAATTATTTTAGTATAAAATACAATTTTATGTGATAATGACGTAAGTGAAGGATAAGAATCAAGAAATATATCACTGCAATGGAAGAGGTGGAAACAAGCACAGTGAAAGTGAGCTTTATTGCTCATATATTTATACATGATAATCTTCACAGTCTTAGGCAACACTAGCTCTTCAGCTGTACAAATAAGACAACTATTCATCCCTAATACTCCCAAATTACTTAAATATCCAAAGGGTGATTTCAGTGGAACTTGGGCATCTAAGTCCAAAAATGTAATTCTTAAAATGCGTTATTTTCTTGCATTTATGCCAATAAAGTTCCCTATGAGACAAAAGTTTTGTAGATGTTCACAACCCCTTCCACACTGTCCATCATAAGCAGTCTGTCACTTAGGCCATGCTCAAAGCCATTCAAAGTCTACCATTAAGCATTCACCAACTAGGTTCTAAAAGGGAGTCATCCCATTACCGTGTACTGATCACACATGGGAAGAAACATGTTCTCCACAGAATATAGATGCACTGACTTTTGATGTCATCTGCTAAGGTTAAGATAGGATGAAATTAAGACCCAGCTGGACCAGAGGGGGAAAATAAGGAGGAAGAATTACTCTTTTGGTGAGAGAAAGGTTCATTTAATTGTGAAATGGAGGACTTGGCTACTACACAACGGAGTCCTACTGTCTTTCCTGCACCCCTTCTGTTGGCTCTCTTAGGTAAGCCCTCATTCAGAATCTGGCTGTTTTGAACTCCACTGAAAGGCTCCCATCCCTGCCCCAGCAGCAACAGAAGTCCAACTTGATCTTTGGACTCTGAACAAAGAACCAAGTACTTATGGTGGTTGTGGTCACAGAAAACAACACAAAACCAGTGGGCAGAATCCTAATTAAACCCTGGATTCTGAATGGTCCTTTGTCACCAGAAGGGACCAAGGACTAGCATGCAAGTTCAGATCAAAATTTCAGACTTGTTGTGTGTTTACTTAGGGAAAAACTTTCCTCATATGTTTCTCATGCTATTAAACCATTAAAATGAGAAGACTGTGAGAAGGAAGGTGGAAAAAAGGATCCACATTTAGAATTTGTGACTGGATTCTTCCAGTAACATGAGAGCGTTTACTTTTCAAAATAATCAATCCTGCCTTTGCTTTTAGAATGAATGGAAATTGAAGGTATTTAGAACCTCATAGGAAGATCAAGGGATGGGATATGGTCATGGTTGACAGAGGAACTGAAAATAAGCTTATCTGTTAAAGGAGTACAATGGAAATAGTTTCTGCATAACACGTTCAGCTGTGACCTTGAAGAGCAGTCCTTCTGGATTCAAAGGCCATTCTTGCTCAATGAAAAACCTGGAGACAGTTATGGTAAACCATGGAAGAGCACAAATATAAGAACTAAGATCAGTATGGGTGCTCTGAGAGAAAGCCTGGGTCTTTTCCTGAAAGCAGGTGAGGACACTGTTGAAATAAACATATTAATTAGTGCTTTGCATGGGGCTCATGGAGGGGGTTGGGTGACACATGTCAGAAACACATGGACATCTCCCAAGTGAGGAGGAAGAGATATTAAAAAAGAAAAACAACTGAGGGTCATAACCTGACAGGTAATCAAGAAATTGAAATGTCTGAAGAATGACGGAACTTTGAGGCCAGATGGGATCCAGCATGCTGGAAAAATACGGCATTCAGAGACATGGGGGAAAGAGTAATCACTTTAGTGCCCTGCAGATTTATAAGGTACATCCATAATGGCAGCACCTGTGTATGCAAGTGTACTGTATGCATCTATTTCATTATTTATGACTTTTGAGTGCATAGCGCATCTACTTTGCTTTTATTTTTGTTTCCAGCCAAAAAATTTCCATTATTTGGAATTTTTTAAGTTGCCTTTTTTCCTCCAGCTTTCAGCTTGAACTTTGATACCCTTCTCTTTTGTCCTGACTGCCACTTCACAACTGAACAGCAAATGAATCTACTTATTGCCTCTTTATTTCTTCATTGGTAAAGAAAGTAAGCAAAATTGATCTTAACACTTATCATTATCCCCCTCCCCAAGTCACAGCCCTCCATGGTAAATTGTTCCCTTTTAGAATGTCATGGTAGCCAAACTTTTGGTTCTCAAGAACCCAAATAATTTCCTAACCTATTTGTCTGTTGAACAACACCTTTGCATGTTTCAGTAAAATGCCTGGTCTCTTTGGAGCAGGTTTGCAGGATATATGTTACAATTGTGGCATTAAAACCAAAATGGAATAAACCAAAGGAAAATTCTTGGGCACCGTGCAGCGTATGCAGGGTTGAATGCATCTGAGGTATGGGATGAGGATGTGGAGTTTGCAGCTGCCCCCCATTATAGGATCAGAAATACATACTGTGATAGCCAATGCCGATAAGGAAGGTATGCTCTCTTTTGCCCACACGTGGCAAATTCAATCCTAGTTGCACATGTTGAAATTTTGAGTTGGAGAAGAGAGACAAAATCCAAGATTCTCAACATCGAGCACTTTCAGGTGTCTTCTGAAAAAGTCACAGTTTTGCCTCAATTCAGCCAGCCCATCTGCAAAATAGAAATAATAATGTTATGTATTGCTAGTGAAGGAATCTAATTTTTTTCTGGGTTTTTTTTCAGTAAGAAGTTGGAGACAGGGTGTCCTGCCAGAGGAATGCTAGCTGTGGGGTGAGTGGATGAGTGAATGTGATACAACAGCAGGCATGAGGTCTTTTTTTTTTTTTTTGCCTTTTTTTCTTCTACAGCCAGAGCCTTTTTATTACCGCAGTATTGTGCAGCTTTCTGAAAACCAGGCAGGGAGGTAGTGTGGGTCCTCAGCTTGAAAGGGAAAGGCACTTGCTCCATCCTCCTCAAGAGGCTGGTGGGGAGGTAGTGGGAGCAGCACCAAGGAGGTGTGGGAAATGCACCCCAACAGCTTGTGGTGCCTGCCAGCAGCCTGCCAGCAGCACCCTGCTCAGCTCAGATGCTGCAGCGCAAAACACTGTCTGCAAAGACACCTTCAGTTATAATGGAGCTACAGCAGTGTCGGTTACTCAGCCAGCTCTGTTTAAAGAGGCTGGACCCTCTGCTAAAGCCAGTCCAATGATGTAAACTTGGGCCTGGTGCCTCAAAAGTATTTGTTTAGATGTTTGATTCCTGTTGTAGTCAGATGTTTACCACCTTTGAGGAGTTTTGTCTTCAACCAAGATCATTTGATAAAGAAACTCCATATCACCACAATAATAATTTAATAGTTATTTTTTCAGGCATCTCAGTGTCTCACACTTATCTGTGCGGGATTCCTGAATGATAGGAAATTATTACCTCCGCTCAGAAACGTCATACTACATCATATAGTAGGTTAGGTCCATTGCCTAAATTCACACAGGAAACCTGTATCTGAGCCAGGATTTAGAGCCAGGTCTCCCAAGTCCCAGACCAGCGCACTAGGACAGGCTATCTTTCTCCTCTGGAGGTATGACTAGAAAGCCTCTGAAGAGAGACTTGCATTGCTTGTTTAACTGCAGCAGTAGGGAAAAAAAAAATACTAGCCAGGGCCAGGCTTGGGGAAAGCCTGAATTCACAAAAGCAAACTTGTACTTAGCAATCCATTGATGGGATGGATTTTTTCAGGGTGGATAATAAAAATAGCTGATAACGGGGATCCATACATTCTGCTTAACTACATTTTTACATAGAAAAGTCAGATTCTTTGTGTTATATGTCTGATTTTGGGGAGTGAAGGGATGCAAAAGAAATCTATTTTTAACATCTGTCTATGACATCTTTCCATTAGAAATTACAAAGATTTCTCTCTCACATCATGGAGATGAGAATGAGAAGACAACTTTAAACGTCCAGGAGCTTCAAAACATGATCAAGAACAAAACATGATCCATTAGAAAGGATAGAATTGCTGATGGGGCCATTCATGGTGGGACTCACCAAGGAGACAAAAGCCCAGCAGCAGCTACTGCTGGTCCCAGAGCACATCCCACAACAGCCCCTGTGCCTCATGGGCAGTTTGTGCTTGGAGAGGGCCCTGCAGCTTTGGGAGGGCTGGAGATCCCCATTAGACTCCTGCTCCTTGGGGAAAGACCGGTGACTTCCAGGTATCGCCCTTTCTTCCTATCCTCTTTCTCTGTATCTCTATTCTTGGGATATCTGATTTCAAAAAGCTATGAACTAGCTCGAATATTTTTTTGAGAGGTAAATATGAATGCTAACAGTTGTAAGGATGTGACTAAAAGACAGTCACAAGGATTAGTAGGAGGATCAATTTTCTTCACTTTATATATCAGTGACCTGGAAGAAAGAAGATGCAATAAGTGGATTACATTTGCTGATGATATAAAGTGAAAGGGCAGTCAAAACAAAGAACGAGGGCAACAAAATTCAGAATATATGGTTCTAGGAGCTGGATACAGATAAGTAGCTTATAAGTTTTGAAATATGTAAGGTAATGAGTCTGGGGAAAAAAAAAAAAGAAAAGAGAATATATACTCACTAGCCACACGTTACAAGACATTACAGAAGTGAAGTATACAGGGTTAGTGGTGGATAAAGCTCTAACATCATCAGCAAAAGTGCTGAACAGCATCAAGAAAGTGGGAAAAAATCTCTAAACAGTAAGTTAGAGAAAGGTAACTGCAAAGCAGGAAAAAAATCACTTAAATCCTGCAAATGAGGCTGGTTTTATGACAAAATATTGCATATTTCTAACCAGCTATGAAAAATATGTTGTTGGAAAAAAAATGGTAGAATAGGCCTCTGCCAGAAACTGACAGCTGTTGAAATATCTTGATTATCCAGGGACTGGAGATGAAATCCAGGTTTGTATGGCTGAGGATAGAGGATTAAAAGGAGGCCTTGCTGTGGTATATGCAATCCTAAGGGGAAAAGAGAGGAGAAACGATACGAGGCTCTCACAGCTGGTGACACCGGTGAGGGCAGGGAGGCATGGACGTCGGTGGAGGGCAGGCAGCAGCGGGGCTGGGCAGAGCTTCTCTGCATGGGGAATGAATCACCTAACAGACCAAGGGCAACAACAGGGACAAGAAGTATAATTTTAAAAAGTTGTTTGATGTGTATTTATAGGGCAGGGCCAGTTATGGGGTACACCTCTAACCCCTGAGGAGGGTCACTCACACACTTGCACGGCTCCTCTCCCCCACAGTTGTCCTTGCACTCTTTGGGCCTTACCGGGAGCCCACAGAGATGAATAGGGATCTTTGTGCTGACTGCAGCGAGGGCTGGATCGGATCCCACGTAGAGAGCGGCCTTTCTGTCACTGTTTTCCCTTCCAGCAGCCACTAATTAGCTGGCTCACTTGTGCCCCTTTGCTGGTGCTCTGCGGTGCCGGGGCGCTTTGGGAGCTCGCTGCCCCGGTTGCCCCCAGTGCTCCTCTTTCTTTTCCTCTCTGTGTGATCTGTGCTTGCTGCTCATTTGTTACAGCCATTAAGTTGTCTCGCTCCTTCCTCCCTCAGCTGCTGGCAGCGTTCCCCTCCCCAGGTCCCCCTCTGCCGCGGGAGCAGCCACATCCCTGGCCCCCACCCCGCAGGCGCCTGAGCACAGCCCAGACCAAACCTGCCCCTTTTTGCTCCACTACCCCTTTGCTGGCGCTTCTCTGGTCTCACAGTCCCCTCCGGGCAACTGCTCTCTCTCAACAGGACCTTCTGGACCACCTCCGCTACACATCGCGCTTGGGAGACTCTTGAAGTCTGTCCCCAGCTGCCGCCAAAGCTGCTGCTCCGCGAGTGCCATGACACCTGGGGTGCGGGCCCGGGGTAAGGCAGGCCAGGAGGCGAACGCACGCACGCATCCTCACTCGCTGCTTCTGAAGACCCTGCCACACGGATCTCGTGATTTTTTGGTCCGAGCAGAATTTCCTGAGCCCACAGCGTCTGGGTGCGCTGAGATTTTCCATAGTGTTTTCCTCTCAGCCTTGAAACGTCAACTGAACCGTGGAGAGCGAACCATTGACCACGTTGGTCAGAACAGATTTGTACCAACAATATTCAACCTTGCACTATCACCCTGTGCTTTTTCTTTGCATCAAAACCTTTTGGATTCAAATCCTTTAGCTGATACCCCACAATTAATATTGCTTTCCCAGGACTTGATAATAATTCCAAGCCAACAGATCCCTCCTGCAGTATGAACATCCATCCATGCTTCTCACCATGACCAGCCCAGTGAAATCAAACCTTCCCGTGGGCTTGCAGAGAGGTCTCAGAAACCCAACGGTGTCCTGTGCAATGCAAAAGGGAACAGCTGGGGACTCCCAGTCCTTACCAAAGCTCAGATACAGACCCAGCTTGCTCCCTTCCACCATCTTCTGAGTCACTGTGAATGCATCACGAACCACAGAGGCACGAACTGCAGTTGGTTATTTATAATACTAAAATAAATGCAATAATTTGGGTTGTGTGACTTTCCCTATGACAAATAAAACCAGAAACAGCAAATTCCTTAGTGGGTATATATGATTAATGTGTGATGAATTTATAATATTTTTGCTTTTGACAGACATTTAGAAGAAGTTGGGACACGGTCTACTACCACTTTTTCTAAATAAAAATCCACTTTTACTTATTCTGTCAGCAAACTTGCTGATAAGCCAGAAAAGATCAGAGAAATAGATACATTTGGGAGAAGATTTTACATTATTATTGGGTCTTTGTTCCAAGCAATTTCTGCATCTTAGGGATCAAGGTGAGCCTCCCATAATGCACCTGCTAGTAAGCAGGTATTAAAAGAAAGTCTTCCTAGGCATTTATCTTTGAGATATCAGACTGTAAGATGAAAAGACGACCCAGGGATTTGCTGACCATCACAGACAATGGCTTGCTATGATTAAAGCTATGGATGTTACCTGGACAAAACTACATCAAAGTGCTAATTAGGGAACAGGTACTCCTGACTGGATTGCCTCTGAGGCTAATATGCTTTCATTTGTGTTAAAACCCCTAGCTGATGCAGAGAATCAGTGTGAGCTAGAAAGATATATCTATATAATGGACAGTATGACTGCACTCTACCTTCTTTTCTGTGATATATTCTCTTTATGCAGAGAAACAAAATTTGTGTTTATCTCACAGTGCTGAGACATGCAATTAAAGAGCCTTGTCCTACAAAATCATCTGCCTGAAAGTAAAAATGAAAGAAAATTGGTCTGATTCATTTATTCCTGATGATAAGTACTTAACTATCAGTTTTCAGGAGCTTCTAATCCTATAATATTCCTAAAAGGCTTGCTGTAATCGGGATAGACCATACTTACATGAAGAAGAAGGGAAAAACATCACCCACATAATGTACATGAATATAGATGCTTTTAAAAAATCATTTAATTTACCAAGGCAGGCAATGGATATGTAACATGTCAAGCAGAACATAGAACAACTATATATATCAGTAGCAAAGCAGCCAAGACGCCGAGCGTGCTGTACGTTACAGATGCTGCCTGGTTTGCAGCACCACGCGCTCTGAATGCACCTCTGGTTGTGGAGGATCTGTCAGGAACAGAGCAGTGCCCAGTCTTGGGGGAATATTACCTTCCTCTCCAAAACTGACATGTAACAGACAGTGGTACAACAAATCAAGTCATATGGGGGGGAGGGGGGGCATTCTTCACCCTCAAGAAAAAGCATCCCGTTATTCTCCTACTGAGTGAAAAAACTGCATACACTTAAATGTAAGAGAAACCAGACCTATCTGTATGAGTCAGGCTGGTTTTGATACTCTTTTATCTAAGAAACAACAGAACCCCATTGTTTCTCTGTTGGGCATGGACCATTTGGAGGCCATATGGACATCCAGATTTTATTGCACATGCAAAAGATATTTTACAGTAACAAGTCTACACTCTCAGTGCTTCTTCATAGAGTGAGGGTGAGGCTGTAGGGAGATCAAGTAAGTTTTCCTTTAAAGAAGAAAACAAAACAGTAGGACTAATGCTACTAAGTGCATTACATTTACTGTTCCACTTCATCTGGTATAAAAGTAGGCAAGGGTAGCAAAGGTCTATTGAAATGACTGCAAAGGTGCCGACCCTCCAGAAACTCAGCTGCTTTCATTTATTGCTTACTTGAAGAAGTAATTAGGGTTCTCACTGCTTGGCTAATGCCTCCTAATGGTCACTTTATTCTTGAAAATTGTACAGTACTGTAACGGTTGGAAAGTAAAGTAATCATGTAAAAACGTTTATCAGGAATGGACCAGTAAAAATCTAAGGGCAAAAAATACTTTCTCTCAGGCTATGAAGGCTTATGCCCTTTTTTTCTGGAGAGAAGTAAAATAGAATAATCTGTTTCATAGTGTCCAGACAATACTGGCAACAGGAATACGTAATTCAGCCCAAGCGCTATGAATGCAAAAGGCCAATCTTCTGGCCAAACAATGCTCTGCCGGTATGAGCTCCTGGTTTTGCTTTGCATGTTTCTGTTGGAGAGCAGAGTTTCTTTCATCCTTTACACAAAGTAGTTTCAGTTTGTATTTGAGAAAACTAGGGGCAACACACTCTGCTCTTTGGTTTTTTTAATTCTACGTACCCACGTAATGCTTCCACTGCAGAGGTGTTAGCTAAAGACACGGGGGAGCGAACAGTTCTGGAGTGCCCAGCCCTGGGGGGATTCACACAGACCTCCCAGAGGTGCCAGAACTGAGGGGAGTGTGGGGCAGACAACCGTTCGTCTTTTGTCAGTAACAGCTCAGATGGATTGAAGCAGTACTGGCCCGGCTAAGCAAGGAATTATAGCTGAGTTAGGGTTTCAGTGCTTGGCTCACCATTTGTCTAATGGAAATCTCATCGTAATCAGAAATGCATAATCTCCAGTGCAGGTTTATCAGAAATCTTTGGTTTATCTATTATGGCTGATTCCCTACTTCCAGTGATGAAGCAAACGGAGAGTTTAAATCCACAGACTCCTGACTCAGCATCATCAATAATTGAGCTATTAAATCAGTTCCGTCTTGCTGAATGGCACTTCGTTCACAACTAGAGCCTGTTGCATGAAGACCATTTTGCTTTTAAAAACTAGGCTGTTCTGTACTAAAATTCTCCCAATAAAAACATGCTTTTCAAACCTCTTATTGGTTTTGTCAATGTGTAAAATCCCATTTTCCCATGTATTCACAATAATTCAAATGTAGTTGTCAATCACTTTTTCATTCCCAGGAAACAATTTTGTACCATGGAATATATTTCATTCCTGTCGTGGCACAAAGTGAACTATTTTAAAAGGATAAATAACACTTAAGGAAATATATTTTGCCCTGCTTCTGCAGTACTGTTTTTAAAATTCTATTGCCTATTTTATTTTCTCCTACAGCCTGGCTTTGTGATGCTGCTGTTTGCATGCAAAGCTATTTAAGTGGAACTTTGCACCTCACTTGTTCAGAGCTTATAATGAAGAAATATGTGCAAAGGCATTACTTTGCAAAAACAGATAAGTAAGCATACTGCCTGTCAAATGATGTAGCCCATGCTTGGCAGACAAAAAAATAAATGACTGCATAAGCCTGGTACGAGAGTCTGCAATCCACAGAGCATGAAATGTCTTGGGGACTAAGAGTCTGTATTCTGCATTTCTTCATACGTCTTTCTTATTTTCTGATTCTTTTACTAGGCTGCAGAACCTGCAGTGTATTGCAAAACACAGCTGCAAGGCCCCTTAAATGTATCTGGGATAAATCCCTTATGAGATATTATCTCATTAAGACTGGCCCAAACCCCAACCTGCTCAGTGATATTTAGATTACTACATTAAGTTGACAGAATGCGAAGAGTCATTACACCAAGGTACTCAGCACAGAGTATGCATTGCTCCATAAAGAAAGGAGAGGGGGGAAGGCTGTTTTAGCTTAACTGCTCTCATAAACAGCCAGAGGTAAGAAAACCTCTATTAAAACTATTAAGCTACTCTTACCCAGTACCTGTCTGACGCTAGTTCTCTGTGTTACTCATGGCATCTGGCAGTGTTTTCCCTTAAAGCAGCATTGCTGTTTGTTTTTCTTGCCAGCTCCGCAATCCATATCTGCTTTTGTCTGGGGAAAGTGAGACTATTTGGTGATGCTTCTGACAGAAAGACAATAAGCAGTTTGTATGCATCCCATGTACGCGGGCTCGCTTCGCGGCGGTGCCTGGGTAGCGGCTCTGCGCCGCAGAGGGGAAAGGCAGCACTGTGGCTGTGCCTTGCAGTCACTCCTGAAATGTTGATGCCAGGACACAGGCTGCCCTGTGCTCTAGGCTGAACCTCCAAAAAGGTTGCCCAGTGACATTTTCTACCAGCCAGGAGTCACTGAGAGTACTGGCTCCTCCGGCTTTGCACTCTCTCCTGATCTGACGCGTCCCCTGTGTCCAAAGATAGGGAAAAGGAGGCTTAAAGCACACAACGGGAAATCTCAACCTAAAATCGTACTTAAAGGAGAAACTAACTTACAGTGTGGTAGGAAGCAGCAACAATATCCTCCTTTGGAGGGCTCAGAGTGGGGGGCAGGGATGTGTGTGAGATACTTCACTTAAAAAAAGAAGACATATAGGATCCTCTGTTAGCAGCCAATTATTCTGCGTAAGGGGGCAAATCATAGCTACAGCTCTAGAGTTCCTTGCCTCCCTGGCCATGGAGGAACAGCAATGAGAAGGTCATGAATCATGAAGGTAGGTATGATGCAGAGTAATAGACTTGACCAAATATTTCCTCAAATACCATCTAAATGCAATGATAAGTTCTCACTTCCCATGCCTGTCTGAGCAAGAGATGTGACAGCCCCAGAGTGAGAAGAGATAACAGAAAGCGTAGAAAATAAATTAATCCAGTTCTAACCATATGAAAGTACACAAAGCACAGAGCAGAGCTTGAAAAGAGGAGCGTTTTGCTTTGTAAATTCAAATCAGAGGAGCAGATTTTTTCTGCTTTCAAGAACACTGCAACACCACTCGTCTCCCACAGCAGGCTGAAAATCAGCATGAGGGGAGGAAGTGAGGACCAAAACTAAAACAAAAGCTGGCAGCACCTAGGTGCTCAGGAGAGAGAAATTTGCCTTTGGTTATCAAGTGACTAGTATAACTTTTGTAATAAAAATGTCGCTGTGTTAAAAAATGGCTAGTTTTCCATGCCATTATTTCTCAGTTTTGTCCTCCCAACATTAACTATATTCCCTGATGAAACTGGAAGATCCAGGCTTTTTTGGACTATTTTTCATGTGTTCTGAAACTAGGATGTCCAATGTCATAATTTAGACTAGATAATAGTTGTCTGCTTTAAAGTATGCCTTTACTTGTAGCTACTTTCTATGACTATGGTTAATAAACAAATAAATATATATATGAAATATATATATAGCATGTCTATAAAGCAAATAAAAAAATATATGAAAATGGGAGTGTTTTCTTCTCTTGCTAGTCAAATTTTAGTTAACTAATCTCAGGAAAAAAAATATTTGGAGTTGTTCCATTCCTCATGATCTTCAGAGCGGTTACTTGCACATGCAGAATGGAGGTTATATCTTAACACACTCCCGTGCTACAGCATGCTGTAGCACGTACCCCTGAACCGCTTGTGGGGATATAAAATATTGTAAGGAAAAAAAGAACAGAGTTTTGCATTATGACTTTCCATGATATGGAAGAAACTGGCGAGTATTAGGTGTACTGAGTGGAACAGTTCAGTTAATCACCAATTTGCTGAAAAAATTTAATCTATCTCCAATCATATGAAGTTCTTAAAAGATTTTCCTTATGAGTCAACGTTATCCACTGCATGGTATATGCCAATATTTCTTTGCTGCTTATTTGCATGTGCAGTATGTTGCTAATATTCAATAGTCAACATTTTTTTTCCTAGAAATATTATGTGCTGTTTGTTTAAAAACAAAGTTTAAGGGCTTGTTTTGATGAAATTGCCTTCCAAGAAACTCATTTGTACATGCCTTCTGAAAAATGAACAACATGCTCTGACACAGGTAATGTTAGTACACTCGTAAAGGTGGATACCAGTGTGATTATCTGCACATACAAATAATACTAAAATATTAGAAACTAAAATTCTATCTCCCCAACTATTGAAAAAACTCTGTACTTTTGCCTGCATCACCAGGCAGGACGCCTTTCTGTAAGTAAGACTGTTTTTCACCCGTAGAAGAACTTTCCAATGCAACAGGCTGAGTCCTGGGGAAATTTCCCTTCATTTTATCCATTTTTCCCCACAAGTGTATGAGTGAGATAACTTGACTTAATGATGTCATTTCAGTGCCAGCCTCTTCAGCGGCAATTACCGAAGGGGAAAAAAAAATAAAAGAATGAATTCCCTGGGTGCTTTTGTTAGTTCTTCATTATTTTCTCTTTGAAAATTATTCTTCCATACCTCATCTTGAGCAGCCTTTTTTCAAGCTGAATAACCCTATTGCTTCTGCTGAATACACGGACATGACCACCCACACTTAGAAAAACCTTACCTCTTGCTGAGTTTCTCTGAAATGGTAGGCAGCAGGGCTCATGCAGCAATAAAACTTCATGATCACAGGGGAAGGAAATAGTGCAGGGCTAGGAATCTTCCTGCTGTTTCCATATGATTTCCTAATTTCAAAATAGGCTGAGAAATAATAGGGGGGAAATATATTGTGAGAGTTTCCTCTCTGCTCTTCTGTGATTTCCACCTGGCAGGAAAACTTTATTCTCCAGTATTTTAGAAGGAAGTTTTCCTCTTGAACCAAAGAAGTGGAATCACAGGGGATTACTTTCTCTGCCTTTTTTTTTTTTTCCCCTCTCCCCCAACAGGAATGAGATCTTGATTTGGAGCATGTGAAAGGTTATGGTTGTTTACACTTAGCGCTCAGTTTGGTCCAATATTAAGGTGAGATCCAGCTGTGATGATTTTGAAACATGTCCACACAGAACCCCAGCAGTTGGGACACTGGGATACAGACACTTAGGGCTGGTTTATCACTAAGAACAGCTACCTTTCAAAGCTGGAATAAGACATTTTGAGGTTGCAGCAGTTAATTTTACTCTTATATTTCTTTCCTTCCCCATAAGCCTTTTTTTATAAAGGGACAACCTGTCCGTTGATACCTCAGCCTAAAAGACCATATTTTCAATTAAAGTTTCCTGTGGAATAATAATTTTAGGGATACAAAATGAAAGCTAGGCAGAGTTTCTTTCACACTACAAATACCATATTGCTGGCAAAGTTACCTAGAAAAATAGTGATCTTGCATGTCAGTTTTAAAAAAAATAACTAAAATGAAAAGTGTTATAAAAGGTATTGGTTATGAAAATTAGGGCAAGCCCAGATTTACTCCTCCACCCAGAAGACTGCCAGCTTTACACTGCATGATAAACAACCATAGCAAAATCAACCAAATGCTAAATTACCAGGTCTGCCATACACACATTTGAAATGTCTCTATTCCAATGTACCGTTTTCCACACCTCAGTATAGTGAGTTCTCTCAAGTCACCCCATCAGCCACAGATCACTTTTTGGTTGTTTTTAATTTTATTTTATTCTTACTTCAGAACAGTCTATTAGCAATATTTGAACATGCATTTTTGGTGGTTTCCTTTTCCTTTCTGTGTCTCTGAATTGTGTAAAGAATAACCCACTGAAGGAAGTGAATGACATCATACTGTGACAAACGATTAAGCATTCCAGAATTTTTATTTCAAAATATAGTGGATTATTGTCGCTTTAGACAGTGGATTTTTACTGTGTTACCACCTAATGAGAGCACATGTGGTCTTTAGAGCTGAAGTCACAGAGGGGCACTGCTTTTTAATCCCTTGAATTGTCTGGTAGACTTGTTATTTGCTTTTCCCTCTCCCTCCCCAGAGTTTCATAGCCTTTGAACACCTCAGAAGAAGTGCTAATGCTTTACTTCACAGAAAATGTCCTAGATACAAACTGGCCTGATACACCAACAGCCAGAGTCCCACTGCTCTCTGGTACCAGTCTTGCTTCGATATTTATTTTAAGCCTGTTATGAGAGCGGGGAGGCAGCGAAAGGTCAGGAGGATGGTGAAAATGTGTACTTAGGGGGGTCACAAGTGCTGGGAAGTGGAGCTCAGCCACGCCAGGCCCCCTCCGCCGCCGCTCCTGGTACTCCGATTTCTCGCTCTCTGGGTAGGTTGGACTCTCCCACTGTAGGTTTGCACAGGCTGAATCCCATCGTGGGACTGTTGCTCAGCAACAGCGCGAGAATAATTTGTTTTTGGACCATTCAGAAGATGATTACATTTGCGGCATGCCCCCCCCCCCATTCCTGGGTATTGTAAATATTCATCTGAGTTTTGCATGTACAGTAGTTTCCCCTCTAGGTAAAAAACATACCATCCAAATGAGCTTTTAAGAGTACTTTACTCTGATGCATGCCTACATTTCCTCTCATTCAGTAGCTATAAAGTTGCACATAAAATGGCATTGTTGGGCTTCTGGGGGTTTGGTTTGGTTTTGTCTATGTATGTCAGATGAATTTCAGCTGGAGCCGGACGGGCTCTTTATGACAGTGCTGCTTCATTGTTTTGTTTGAGGCACATAAAACAAGTGAAGGATTTAAATAGTTGTGAACACCTGAATGACTTTAAAGCATTCGGCTAAAAGATAGGTTCAGATCTCCAGATTTCCAATTTCCTTCCTAATTGTTTCTTTATCTACACATCTTTCAGCACCCCATTAGAAAAACGTTCCCATGCCCTCAACTTAAAAGCATTTGTCTAAGGACTATAAGGCAATATTTAAATGCTTTGTCATACATTTCCCTGTGCTTTCACTCTCAGTAGTAATTTATTCTCAGTCTTCCAGTTTTCTTCCCACTAACATACAAAACACAGTTGCAAGGGTAAAATTTCCAGGCCTGCCATCCTGAGCTGCCACCATTTTGGCAGGGCTTTCCCCCGCTGCCCGAGAGGAGATAAAACACTCCTGATCCTTTTGTCTTTCAGTGCCTCCTTCATGCCCTCAGACCCGCGTACGGACATCCACCCCCCCGTGCCACGCTCAGTGAAGCAAACTTGGACATCACGTTCACAAACATCACGTGCATGCTTCCCTTAGTTTCGTTCTCCCAGGCATGACGGAACACAGGGAGAGAGGGAGAGAAAAGGAGGAGAGAAAAAAAAGAATTCAGAAATAAAGTTTTACCTGCTAAAAACCAATATGGATGTGTGCGTGTGTGTCTGTGTTCAGCAGCACTGGCTCGCAGCCCACTGCGGCACATCGACATGTTGCTAATTTAAATCTATGAGGTCAGCAACTCCACTACTGTGCTTTTAGCGAGGCATGTGCTTGTGTACCTTACCAACTCAGTCAAGAGTGGTTTGTTCTCTGCTGGTGTAGATATACGACGGGAATGGGGCTTTGTAGCACAACCCTTGCTGCACCTTCCCTCTCTCGGCTTATTTCTGCCCTTGGCACCCCTCCGCGCCACTGCGCGCTGCCAGCTTACAGGCAGGGGAAAAGGAAGAAGGTGGCAAATCTGGCATTTCACTCGGCTTTTCAAGGGCTCTTTGTTTTGCCTTAGAGGCACCCTCCCGCTCCGGGCTCCCTGTGGCGCGGCAGATCCGGCGGTCCGGCACGGGGGCTGCAGGTACGCTGATGCCCACCTGCCAGCCAGCGGCCCCTGGCCCCCGCCTCGCACGGGAGACTCCAGCTAGCCCCTCTCCACGGCTCCGCGCTCGTGTCGTCTTGCCCCGAAACCTCTGACGGGGACCTGCGCTGCATGGAAGGGACCTTTCATACGTTGCAGCCTGCAAGACGTGTCTATACGATGCGGGAAGGAGGCAGCCAGATAAGACACACACACACAAAGTCAAAAGGCACTGGGATAAGCTCTGCTTCAGACTCCCCTTTATGCATGCCCAATAACAAAAGCAATTCTTCCTTCTTAATTAGTTGTATTAGAGCAAACCTTAATACAAGGTTGACCTAAATAGAAAAGTGTATTTTTTCTCACTTTCCTCAGTGCAAGCTATATTTGGCCTATAAGTGTACATTTTCCTTTCTTAAACATTTTTCTTTTTAAAATGCAGGTTAAATGTTAATCAATGAGGTAATCTTCATAAAAATTACTAGGTATTGATGTTCAGTTCAAACTGGATATTTCCTCATTATTTTGAAGGAACGAATTACCAACTCCTGCTGCAGTGAACTCCTTGATACAACATACATTTATCCAGGCCCCACGGGGGTCATTACAATGAGATTCACCTCTCTGTGTGTGCATGTATATATTTAAAAATAACCCCCTCAAAGCTCTCCTTTGGTCTTTCAGCAGGGAACATATTAAACAGCAACAGCAAATCTCATACACACATCAATATCATGCTAACATAGTTGAGTTTCACTGAACCCAATGCCAAATTAACTTTTACAGGGCAATTACAAAATCTTATAATCATGCAAATTAGTAGTAAGCGGCTTACATCTTCCAATTAAATTGCCACCTGCTATTCCAAGATCCAAGTTAGCCATGTTAAACTTTTCCTCTTTTCATTTTAAAGAGAGACTCTTTATGCAGAGACTCATCAATGTATGGATTAGCCTTCCCAGGGACAGGAGTCTAACTCAGAGTGAGAACAGGCCGGCTATTTCAGCGAAAGAAAGAAAAACACACATCATACTGTGAGAGAAAAGGGCATTAACCCCGCAGTTAATATCAAATTTGAGTGCACAGGTGCACTCCTGAGCTCAGGGTCACATCCTGGCTGCAGCACAAGTCCACACCTGGGCAAGACCCAGGCACCTTCTGCCCCCTCTCTCCTCCTCTCCCCCCCATTTCTCCCTCCCTCTCCCTCCCTGTGTGAAACAGAAAAGCTGTTGCTACCTGGGCCAGGGTGGACCTGTGACTCCTGGAGAACAGTACAGTGTCCCCCAGCACAGCGACCCTCTCTCTGCTTAGTCCACAAACGCCCAGATGTTCTGTACGGTCTTCCTTACAGAATGAACACATGGCACATTACAAATCTTTCTCCCAGCTCCCTGCAAGATAACCAGTAGGATGAAGTGTCCAGTGGATGTAATTCACTTTAAGGTAAGGCAGTAAGTTGAGGCCATTTAACGGACTTACAGGGGCAAAAAAAAAAAAAAGATTTTAAGAGTCAAATTCCTAAGTTTAGCACTGCAAAAGTGTCATTTTTTATTACTTATGAAGCACAGATTTTGTAGAAAAGGAGGGATTTTTCTTGCTGAAAGCAGACAGAAGAAGAATGCACTGCTTGGGCTCCTAAAACAGCAAAGATGCCAAAGCATACTGTGGCCTACAAAATTAACTATGATGATGCAAATCAAATGTCTCAGAAGAAAAGTCAGGCATGAAACATAGTAGATAATGAGAACCAGTGTCAACTCTGGAAAACGTTACAGAATTAAATTCTTCTTTCTTTACTATCTCCTTCTCTCCTCCTTACCTCCCTGCTCCTTGGAGGCCAACCGAAAGATTTGACTTGCACCGTTAGGACAGGGTCTGTGCACATGTAAGGCACTGCCTTCAGTTTCCAGGAGGTCAGTTGTCAATGTTTTGTAGCCAACAGCACTGTTCTTCCAAATCAGTTTAGCTGACATCCATCCTGATGAAATTCATACAGTTTTGACCAAAAGCTGTGCTTGTACAGAGGACTGCAGCTTCTCGAACTTTTGAGGAATCATTAGTAATTTGTAGCCAGAAGCCCAGGTTCTTCTGAGGGGCAGCTTGTCAGGCCAACTTGGTGGATCTTCCCAGGTACTGAGCATCCTCCAGTCTTGGGTGTGTTGCCCTGAGGGCAGTGAGAGTTTGATGGCTTTTCTGGAGTGACTCCTTACTTATTTAGCCAAGTATCATGGTTCTTTCCTGACATGCAGCTCATAAAGTTGCTTGTAACTAAAAGGAATTGGGGTTTGCTTTTGTTATTTTAAGTGAAAACTAAGCTTCTGAAGAGAAAAAACAAACAGCTACTGAGCTGTAAAAATGAACTCTTATTACTTCTTCCACCAGCCTCACTGCAGCTGTTCCTAACCACAGCCATACAGCATAAGTCCAGCACAAACCCCAAGTATATCCCTGCAAAATGTAACAGAAACCATAGATGTCTTCGTTCAGAGTAGGAACTCCACTGTCTTCTCTCTTCTGAGACATGACAATTACAGCAACATCAGAGGAGATGTGGATTAGACTTTTTGTCTTTGGATGCATCAATGTTTGAAAACTCTGCTTGAATATTTTAAAGCATCTTGTTCTCAAGGATTTGCCAATGGAGTTCCAGCATGACAGAGATTTTGATTCATGGCTGAAAACAGGATTTTTTGTTGTTGTTGTTGTTACACAGCTAGTTTTGATTGAAGATCAGAATACCAAATGACTATAGAAATTCCTATCTTGCCTTACAGCCCAGCATTTCTATGGATAAGCCAATATATTTGCAATCAGTAGAAGTTGTAGTTTGTTTACAAGCAGTGTATCAAACCACCTTTTTCATACAAGGGAGAGAAAAAAAAAACACGGTTCTTGTGCCAGATAGTTGTGAAAGATTACACAGCTGCAGTGTCCTGAGGTTACAAAACTGCCAGTTTAACAAGCAAGATAAGCAGCAACGCTGATTTATTTATAGCAGTTTAGACATTTATATTGCTTTTTAAAAGAAATTTAATGAACCAGTCCATAAATAGTATGGGGATCATAGGTTTATTGCTGCCTTAGTGTAATGTAAGCTTACGATATAAAAACATGCCAGTAAGGAGCTTCTGTGAGAATGGCATCGGTAATAAGCTCTTTGGGGCAGGGACTGTCTTTTTGGGGTGTGTACATGGGCAGAGGCGAGCACCAGGCAGCAGTCATCTGGCCAAGATCTTGAGCTGCCATTGTAATCTAAATATTAGAAAATGACGACAAGAGATCTGAAAGCTACAACAGCCTGTGACAGGAAACAGGTCATCATCTTGAACAACAAAAATATATTCAATTAATATTTGTTTAATAGTTGGGACCTAATCTGAAGATCTTGTATGCATTTCAATAGATTTTGCAGTGGGTCCTTTGACATGGCAGATGGCAAATGTGCTAGATGAATCAGCTCAAGTCTATAAGCTGCTCTGCAGGAAAAGCAGGAAAGCACAAGGATCTACCGGCTCACTAGACTTTAAGGTAGTGAGATATTTTCTTATTTAATTTAAGAAAAGGTATGTCAAGCAATGAATTAAATTCTTGCTTCTCAATATGTACATCCAAAAAGCAACTTGATATGTCTGCTTTACCATTGATGGGCAGAGGTCAACTGTATGAGGTTTAATAAGGCCAAGTGCCGGGTCCCGCACCTTGGTCACAACAACCCCATGCAACACTACAGGCTTGGGAAGGAGTGGCTGGAGAGCTGCCTGGCAGAAAGGGACCTGGGGGTGCTGGTTGACAGCCGGCTGAACATGAGCCAGCAGTGTGCCCAGGTGGCCAAGAAAGCCAACAGGGTCCTGGCCTGTATCAGACATAGTGTGGCCAGCAGGAGTAGGGAAGTGATCGTGCCCCGGTACTCGGCACTGGTGAGGCTGCACCTCAAATATTGTGTTCAGTTTTGGGCCTCTCACTACAAGAAGGATGTTGAGGTGCTGGAGCGTGTCCAGAGAAGGGCAACGAAGCTGGTGAGGGGTCTGGAGCACAAGTCTTATGAGGAGCGGCTGAGGGAACTGGGGTTGTTCAGTCTGGAGAAGAGGAGGCTGAGGGGAGACCTTATCGCTCTCTACAACTACCTGAAAGCGGGTTGTGGCGATGAGGGTGTTGGTCTCTTCTCCCAAGTAACTAGTGATAGGATGAGAGGAAATGGCCTCAAGTTGCGCCAGGGAAGGTTTAGATTGGATATTAGGAAAAATTTCTTCACTGAGAGGGTGGTCAGGCATTGGAACAGGCTGCCCAGGGAGGTGGTGGAGTTGCCATCTCTGGAAGTGTTCAAAAAACGTGTGGATGCGGCACTTCAAGACATGGTTTAGGGAACATGGTGGCGTTGGATTAATGTTTGGACTTGATCTTGAAGGTCCTTTCCAACCTTAGTGATTCTGTGATTCTGTGATTCTGTGATTGGCAAAACAAAGAAGATTTAAATTTTACTACCGAAAAATCCTTTTACTGTCTTCAGTCGTATGTAAATGGCAAATATTTTCATTTTGTTGTGTTGTCATAGGTTACCAAGGGGGGCAACTTTGCCTTTTCCTACAGGCCAAAATGGCTTTGCACCATTTCTGTGATAAGGGGAGTGCTGAGACAACTCTGAGCTGTTGTCACTGAATTCTCACCCCTCTCCATGTCACGCAGCGCTGTTCAAGGATAAAGCTGTTGACTTTCCCCCTTAACCAGTCTGGGCCTTTACAGCATAAGTGAACAACATATTAGGGGTTAAAAGTAACCTCCCTGCCAAGAACACTTTTCTGACTGGGGACTTCCTTTTGAAAATTCTGGCTCCAAGAGGAAAGTAGAAGAGGGTGTGCTAAATGCTTTACTACTTAATTTTGAAAATATCAGGATGACGCTTTCCAAAATAAATATTGGAGAGGTTCTTAAGCAATATATGCATTGGATTGTAGCTTAGGCTGGCACTCAGCCATGGTTAGGTGGTGTTTGGTTCTGGTTTCCCAGCCAACCTCTCATGAGTAGGTGTTAAAAAGTGGGGTGAAAGAATGATGAGGGAGAAGTGATGAAGGAGAAGTTGAGATTACCTCTCTGACACAAATTGCCCTGCTAAGGTCAAGGCAAATATTTTTAGAAGGGAAAGTTGATCAGAATTCAATACTAAATGTAACCCAGTGACATGAAACTTTCAAACTTTCAAGTTTGCACTGAGATGAGTGATGTCCCTCCTGAAGTACTCTTGCTCATACTCATACTCCTTGTCTAAACCCACTGCTCCTCAGACATTACCTCCTCGTGATGGAAGCTCCTATTTTTCACTTCTGAGTCCTTTGATTTCCTACAAAGTCTGGGAAAGCCACTTTCCCTACAGCTCCTGCCTGGTATAACTTGCACAACCATGCAAGGCTCTCGCTCAGCATTGCTGCCTCTCTGTCACTTCCATCTTTGAACACAAGCCCAGGATCCCCAAGATGCCACTGCCGTTACATCTGTATGGGACTTTCAGATTGCTGTACATCACTGCACATGTGTTTGTTTTCAAAGTCAACAACAAATGTAACATTAAACACCCTTGACTGCTCCACTGAACAGCTTTGTCTGCTTCATGTTGCAAAACAGACCTAATTCTTACTGTAGCTGGTTTGTGATTGAACTAATGGTGCATGCAGAATCATAATTCAGCAAAGTGAATTAAATTATCAAAGAGTCTTTTTCAGTCAACACTTACCACTGCCTATACAGCAGTATACTTGTGGGAGACCAAATTTTTTCACATGACTTAGAGGGAGGTAGATGGCCGACTGTGGGCAAAGAGGAGGTAGAGGTGGCAATTCACAGAAGAGTTGAGGGGCTGGAAATATGCAAATGACAAATCTAAACAAATCATCAACCCTCCAAAGGAGAAGTGTCAGTGGATTGTAGGAATAATTTCCTCTTGCAGATCCCATTTGTAAGGCATTGACTGTCATTCATTACCCTTACAGTTTAATGAGAGACATGAATTATTTATTTGAGATTATTTTCCTCTTTTGGGAGGAGGGTCCTCAAGTAGTTCCTGGCTCTTTCAGGCCAGGGTAAAAATGTATCACTTAATTTTTTTCCCGATAAGGACCTGACCAAGCATCTCTGCATGGCAATAGAAATTTTTCTTTTGACTCCAAAGGAGGCAGACCTAGCGTCCCCAGTGTACTCCAAACCGGCTTGTAATGTTACCTGGTCCATATACCATCGTGACAATGTAGCTTCAGTTTACCTGACTTACCAGATCACACACCTTCACCTGACCAAAGAAAACTGTTGACTTTCAGGAACATGCAGAAAGGCATGTTTATGGAACATTTTCTTTCTCCCCTGAGGAAGCAATTTGAAGATTGCTGTGAAGTTTTTGTTCGTTTGACTGGGTTATTTTGTCTCACTTGTTAAGGAAGTCATTTTCCTTACAGGATGCACTTTGACTAATCTTTAGGGCCAGAACACATCCCAGAGGATGCACAGCTGACCCATCCCAAATAAGACTGGGACCAAGACGAGCACTAATCTACTGTGGGCTTTGTACAGCAAAGGCGAGTTTTGGCTTAGCAGACATTATCTCTTACAGGAATTCAGCTCTGGAAAGTGTCCAGCCAATCCGTGTCCAGCCAATCCCTCTATTTTTATAGGCACAAAAAGTCATTGGATTTTCTCAGTGAAAGAGGTAGATCTGGATCTTGGTTAACTATGGAAACATCAGGTTTAAGAAAGGAAGATGCCACTCTTCCCTTCTTCCTCTGAAGTGCCAGAGAGGATCTCATTGTTCTTAAATAAATAACAACTGCCTCTCCCATCAATCACAGTTTCTTTGTTCTTGGAAGATCATCTTCTTTGTGAAATCTTAATTCCCGTCAGATATTCTTTGCTTCTTTTCAACAAGCTTTGGACTGGACCTGAAGTAAACCAACTGGTTGCAGTCTCACTGCAGGAAAGCTGCTATTCAGGAATGTTGGCAAGACTATGGCCATGTTTCTCCAACTTGGGAGGATCAGAAAGTTGGAGATTCCCAAAGCAAGATCAGTTCTAACTATGTCCTATTTGAAAGCTGCTCATTACCCTTATTCTTAAAGATCTGTACATCCGGACATTTCACTGCCTCAGCAGACTACCTATTTCTTTCCTACCTGTACCATTTGAGAGTTCTTCCAAATGTCTAGTCCTATTTTTCTTTGTAGTAATCCATGTCCAAAGCACAAGACTATATTAATTTCTCCCAGCAGTAGCATTTTACACACCTAGGTGACTGTTACTGTGTTTTCCCCTCCATTATCTCTTACTCACTCTAGTTCTCATCTGTTCCTTCAGTCAACCCAACCAGCTGGATTTTCTAGATCTCAAATCATTCTCAGTTCCTTTCCTCTGGGCTTTCTCCCCTTGCTCACCATCCTTCTCAAAGTTCCCCAGATTGGCAAGTCTGCTGCTGAGTCCAAATGGGGCTGCGTGGAGCAGAAAGAAAGCTTCACCTGTCTTTCCATCAATGTTTGCTTGTCTATCCCTGTAAAGAAGAAGAACATGGGGCAACAGATTGAAATTATTGATTTATGTTCACACGCTGATCCACTGTAATCTCCTGCTCTACCAAACTGCTGGTTTACATCATGTATTTGTGCAGATGATTAGCTCTGCCCAGGTGTGCTACCCAGTACTTCCGCCAGACAAATAACACACTGGCCTCCCGTTTGTCAAGACAGTTTTGCATTCAAGGGCTGGCCTGCAGTAAATATTCTTGCAGTCCCTTCTGGGTTTCTATCATCTGTATAATCTCGATTCCATCATCTGTTAATGAAAATACCAAGCCAAGAACAGTCCCTGTGGAGCCCCATTTGATGCATCCTTCTATTTTTAGCCTGCCCATGGGATTCAGGTCTGATCAGTATTTTGTTGACCCAGTGCTGATCCCTGGGCAGGAGAGAACAATTTTACATAAAATTCTGACACAACCCCTATTCTTTTCTGCTTCTATTGTGTCCTCTAATACAACTAATAATAAGGCAATGAAATCATTGCCTCCAGCTGTTTCCCAACGGAATTTACCAAAAGGGTAGTGAAATGATCTCATTTAAATCCCTTTCCACACAAAGCATTGAACCATACCAGCCAACACCAACACTGGTTCCAGTGTGGTCATAGTGCAATTTCCTTGACAGTCCTGGACAGTTTCAGGGAGATTACAAATGGATGGGGCCCGTTTGGTTCCAGCTGGACTGGAGTGCAGATGGATCCCAAATGTCAGAAAATGGATCCTCACAGTTGAAATACTTGTGGATACTCAAATTCCCTTGGAAAGTGACAGTTCTGGAAATAACATTTTCAGTACCAGTAAATTAGTCCCAGAATGGCATTTCCTGGCATGTCCACAGTCTGGATGTGGTTAGCTTGAAAGAGATGCAGAAAAAATATTGAAGCAAAGATACTGCTGTGCTCAGAGGTGCCCCATGGGAAAATATCTAGGCTTGTTCTCTCACATTTTAAAGCTCTCTCTTTTTATTTAAATAGTGTTAAGATTGATACAGGTAACTAAACTCGAGGAGGCCACTGGCTTGTATGAAAAATAGGACAGTTATTTGGATGTGTTAAAGCAACTCAGACAGACAGCTAACATAATCTACTGTGAATTTTTTATTTCCTCGCTGTGGAATGATAAGTCTATCTGGACAAAGCCGTTCAGCCTCCAAGTCCAGTGGTGGCACACGGCAGGAGCACTGCAGAGGCTTAATTGTCCAGCTAAAACCCTGTGACGGCTGACAGTGCTCAGCACTTTGCCAGGTCGGACAACAACTGGCAGGAAAAACATTTGAAAGCGAAGTGTTAAGATTTTAAGAAGATAATCAAGTATGTTTTCCTAAAAAGCAAACAGAGCTCAAATGCTTTGAAGGACCTGAAGCCGGCGTTACTGCCAGGACAGCTGACAACAGCAGGCTGAGAAACCTGGTTTCCCTGGGATGCTCCTGAGTGCCTACAAAACGCCCGGCAGATTCCAGCACTGGCGAAAGCAGCCACAAGCACAGCAGGTTCAAGCACGCCAGGATTTTCTCCACGCAGGCAGAGAAGAAAAAAAACACTGTGCTAAAATTCCTGCTGATATCAAAAGAAGATCCTCAGAGATTTCTGCCAGTTAGCTCATTCTGTACTGTCCCTTTCTATAATGGAGCCAAGAACAGAGATACACATCAAATTTAGACCAGCTGCTCAGAAGTACATGCAGATACCAACACTTTAATCACTTTTATAGGTAATGCTTTATGACAGTTCCCAAGTAGGGACTGTAGCCTGGACTATAATTTTGAATGAAAGACCTAAAATTCAAGATTAGTTTTGAATGTGTGTGGGAGAGAAAACAAGTGAAATCTCCTTTATGTGCTGTCCGAATTGTTTATATTTGGACTGAGTGATCTGCAGAGCAGATGGCTAAATAATTTCCAAGCTTCCCATAGGAGGCTGAATACTCTGTGTTTGCAGGTATGCACATATAGATACAGTATATCTTGCTCTACCCTTGTACTTACTCTGAGATGCCTGAGTAGGCCTATGGCTGCACACAGGGCATCATTGTGTCCTGGCTATCTGGCTACAGGAGCCTTCTCCAGGTCTTCTGCGTAATAAACAGACCAGTGAAATTGTTTACCATAAAAAAATCAAAATATTTCAGTCTAAAAATCGATGTATGTTACCTGATATGATATATGAACTGTGGTAATCCAAGATGTGATGTGTGCTTTGCTTTAAGTTCATACAAATGTCAGTGGATATTTAACAGATTCAACTTCTTTTTTTTCTTTAAACTGCATGAAGGGAATGTTTTTCTTCATTCTTATTTTAAATATGAGCATTGAGTGACATTTCCTTTAATTTGGAAATAAAATATGGCAGTACCATTACTCAGTCTGTGCATGAGAAAATGGATGCCTTGCTCCTGTTACAGAGGTAAAGCATTGCTGTTGGACCATCCCAGTACTAAACTATAAAGAAAATACAGCCCTATTGAAGAAGTAAGTTGCTTACAACTTACTTTTTTTTTTTTCCCCATGACTGTTACTACAACACTGAAAAGGAATGAAACTGGTGAAAAACACCGTTTTCTATGCTCATCTCATTTTGTGATTGGACTGGGCAAAACCTGGCATTTTTTTTATAGCACCAGGACCATCTTGTTTATAAATGGGGCCTATTGCATGTGACGTGATTATGCTCTTGGATTTCAGAATTTGGGAAATCTTACACTGGATCCTACAGTCTTTTTACACCAACAGTTTGCCAACCAGTACCCCATGCCAGTACCCACCAAAGGCTATACCTGTTTTATGAGAGACATGTAAATATTTTACATTCCATCTGCCTTATTGAGAATGCATGTTGACTCACCATTTTTTATTATTAAACTATGTATTTTTCTTGCTGCTAGAAGGGATTATTTGCAGATGTTAATATATTTATATTTATTGAAATCTTCAAGGAGCTGCCTTTGGGTTTAGTATTCATTTTTTTGAACCTGAAGTTCTGTGGTTAATTCCATGAACATGATTGCCACAACATGTACTTTAGTTTTAGCTGTTTGTTTTCTTTTAACATTGTCATTAATAAAGCATCTCTGTCTTATAGAAGTGAAGTGTCCTCCTTAGACCTTTCATAACCTGAACTGTATCCTATCAGAGAGCACTTCTCCACCCTTTTATGCCTCTAGAAACATGCAATCCGTGTTCTAAATATCAATAGAGCTGTAAAGAAGCAACATCAAAATCTCCAAGACAACACACAATGATACAACAAATCAAAGGCAAAATAGTGATGGTTCGATTAGACTTTTAAATAGGATATTAAAATGAGGTTTGTAGTTAAATACAATTGTCTCTCTGAATTTGGCAGTGAAATCATTAACCAAATGATGTTAAATTTGCACAGATTGTTGAATAAATGAGTAAGACTTGCTTTACATGGTAGCAAACCAGCCAAGAAACATATATACAAAGAACTGCTAGTAGTCCACATGAACAAATAACTAACTTACACAAGGATAAGAGTATTTTTTAAAGATCAGTAACTAGTCCTCACATGGATTAGCCCTCTTATAGTCTGTACAGGTGGGGGAGCAAGGTGGGTACAGACATATGTTGCTGTGTAATAAGCTAAGGTTTGTTTTAAGAATGGGTGCTGTTAGCTATATTGATATTAATCAACGTTTATAGCTATATGTTCGAAGCATGTAACAGTGATGTAATTTTAAATGCTCATTTATCTCGTTATTTTGGTATAGATGCTTCCTCTGTCTGATCCCTAGGCTACATCCAGAGAAACCGAGGTATCTGGATGCACAGATGAGAATGATGCAGAGATTTTTCTGAAAAATGGAATCATCCAAACAGAACTTTTACAGCTCAATTTATGAGTTGGCTTTAGCTACTGCTAGCAATAAATATTCAGAATATTTTTATAAACTGCGCTGTGATTTCTTCCTCTTAATGAAAAAGTTATTTTCTAAAATCCATCAACTTTTGGATATTCATCACCTGGAGTTATATTTTAATATACAGTAAAAATGTGCGAGAAAGCCAGAATAAACAACATCAAGGTATAACTTTTCTTTCAAAGGTGAAATGTAATTTTAATTAAGACTTAAAAACAGGATTATTTGTTATCATGTATTATAACGTACTCATTTGATTAACATTGTACTAAGACCAGGGAAAAAGGCAGTTTTTCATCACAGTATATGCAGCCTACAACTGAAATGAGATCCTGGTTCTCATCTCAGCCATATACAGTGGTTACTTATGGGGTAGTCCCAGTCCAGGTCATCACTTCTTAGAACAGGAAAATTGTAATCAGACCCTTGAGAATTTACAAATCAGCTACATTTTTGCCAATACCTCAAGCAGGTCAGGAGAACAAGGGGCACATAGCAGCTTGTGTTGGACATAGCAGAACTCCATCCTCCTTGAAACTGTTGTTTGACCCTTGCTGCCCACTGGGAACCATCTCCATGCCATGTTCCCTCAACCCCCACCTGCAAGAGTGGTGGCTGGCATGGCAGAAACAGCCTAGTAATTAAACAATATCAACAACCATGGATGAACACTTGAGCCTTATTCGCTGGTACAGACATGGCTAAAATATGCAGAACTGGGAGACGGTGATGACAGATAAGCATTAATTTGAGACCTGAAATGAGAGACCTTGGTGGTAGAGTGGTGAACATACGTGTATACAGTGGTCCACAGGGAAACAATTTTCAGTTGGGAACTGGAAAATCAAAGGGAAGTGTGAGTTAAAGCTAACATTGGCTGAGTGGAGGGGAAGGAGGAGAGTCCAAGTAGCTGAAGGCCAGGTTGGAACTTGGAGAAGGGTGGAATATGAAGCACAGAAACACATTTAAAATAACAAAGTAATTCTCAGAAGTTATTTCCCCCAAGTATTTCGAGCAATGAAATAACCACACTGGTCAATGCCTATGATGTGATCTCATTCCCAGAAGTACAGTTCCAGTTTCAAATACCCTCATAAAGTGGTTATGTCATAGAGATGCTTCCAATTTTACAATTGAAATAGACTCAAAGAACAGACTCTCTACCAGCATAGGCTAATGAAGCAGATTGGAGAAAAGACCCTCCCCACTTATTAATAAAACTAACATAATGCCCCTAGAGGAATTAAAGGAGTTTGGTGTTATATTTAAAGTTGTGCTATATTGAAAGGCATTGATATTTCCACTCCAAGGACTACAGCACATCCACTTACAATATCTAGGTTCACAAAACAACTCAATAAAGCGGTTCAACTCCAGTGAGTTCAGTGGAATTGTGCCAACCATGGATTTGGCCTCCTGATTGTAAAATACAGTCTGTTAGAGTGTGAACGTTATGAAGTTTCAGATCCAAGTAAATATCAGACAACAGCAACTATATGCCATTTATTTCAGAGTTCACCTGGGGACTTTGCAAGAAGAGAAGTCTTGTTTCTATCTGAACAATACTGGGATGATTGTAATATCTTAAAATTAAAAAGAAAGAAATGAGGCAAATAAAATACTAAACGGGAAAAGAGAGAAAAGACAAACCATGCTAGGGAAATGGCACACAATGGGCCAAATTTGTTGAACAATACACAATAGTATGAGAGTCTGATATTTATTTTCAGTGTTGAATATGCAGGATACATTTAGTATGCTCAAGATGCGTTATTCAATCTGCAGCAGCTGTCTTTGTACAGAACTCTGCAGAAGAATCAAAAGGAGCAACATACAGTAAAACAACCACAGTAGGTACGTTGCTGTGTCCCCTGCTAGCTGTCACAACACTCCTTCCTTCTATTCAAATGCAGCACATAGCTGAGATTTTTCCAAGCAACAGTATTAAGCGTTTCACAGGCAAAGACAGACAAGCAAAGGAGAGTAACCTCTTTGTGTGAAATGATCTGTACCCACCAATATTTCCACAAGAAGAGATAACTATTTGTTGTTAAACTATCAAGTCAAAACAATGAAACATCAAGGGTTCAAACTTAAGTGAATTGTTAGGTATTTTCCGCAAGAAGGTGGATCCATTTCAGAACTAGATTTGCACTTACACCCTACTTCTGGAAAGCATCATTATTCATTTATGTTTTGCCTTCCTGGAACAGGAACGGATGTAAGCATGAGTTTCTGTGACTTAGAAGAATAAACTGTTGTCACACAGACCATAAAACGTAGAGAAAAGGGAAAAGTTGTTGTTGCTTCTGTCCATTTAGTCACTAAATCTGCGCTTGGTTGTGACCACTTTGCATCTGAGGAGGAACAGCATCCTTTCCAGTCCTTTATTTCTCTTAATGCCCTCACACTGCCCTATCCATATGGCATCTTTGCCATTTGTTCCATTTCTGTCTTTATCTTATTAGTTCGACTCTGCATCCTCTAGTGCCATCAGACATATATTCTCCCACCTGTCCCATTTTAAAGTCGGAAACACGAACCGGTGGTCAGAACATGTGTCAGATTTTCCAGGTGGCTTTCTTCTGCTCCTATCACCATACTGTTGTGTCTCCCTCTGCTATATTTTATGCTTATCACTGCTAAGGATGTTGTTAAACTGAAACACAATGCTTGTTTACAGGGAGATGTACAGGAAAATTAGATACAGATAGGTCAAAGCCAGAGATCCACTTCTGGAGGTAGCAGTGCAGGTGTTGCAGCTCCCAGTGGCTCCCAGCTGGTGGTCAGAAATAACCATCCTGCCCAGGGAAAGTGTGATGTGAAGACTGTCTGACCCACCTGAATGAAGATCAGGTGGGTTGTCTCACCTTCAGGAATACGTCATCCTTCCCAGAGTATCATCCTTCCCAGGGAGCACAAGCCTGACCCTAAACTGGAGGGTGAAGGAGCCCACAGGCTGAGGGCACACATGTGGAGAGGAGCAGGAGCCTCCCCAAAGACCTGGGTGCACAGGTAGGACTTGGGCTCCTGAAAGGCAACAGGTATTAAAGGTGAATTGTAATTGAGGGTTATAGCTCAGTCAGGCTACCGCTGGACCATAGTTGACAGTATGAGCTTATTACCTTCTCCCTCAGTGATGTGAGCTTACCGTGAGGACTTCTGTGGTTCTTCATGGGACCCATGTGTGAATGTGTACCAGTTTTTTTTCACAGGGGGTACAACAGAAGCCTCCTTGCTTCTTTTGCTCTGGGTCAGAAAGAGCCTTGAAGAAGAGAGAGGTCCTGCCCTCTGAGGAAACAACAGAGCATGGTGGGGTGCAGGGAATGGGACATTTCTGGAGCACAGGATAAACATGAGAGAACCAGCAAAGATGGGTAGATCCTGAAGTACAGAGAGGCCATTGAGAAGTACAGGGAACACAGGGAACACAGGTTCAACAGAGATTATAGAAAGAAAGATTTTTGGTGTAGTAACCAAAACCAGACTGTAAATTTTGCCACTCATTGCTGAGTGGCTGAAGTTCTGAGCAGCCCTGTCAGAATGCCTCCGTCTTGCCAGGACACAGTGCAGGAGGAGGTTCATTTACAAACCCTCAATTTACTACATTTTGTTCTAGACTTCCTCCATGGTAAGTTTGTTCCTTCAGCTTTTACTCAAATAAAACCTAGTTTTAAAGTTTAAAAGCTGCTTTTGGTCTTTTGGGTTGCATACTGCAAGGTTGTGCAGGGTGCAAAGCTCTGGAGAACCTGCGGCGCCTTCACCCCTGAGTGACTTTGGACTGAATTTAGAAGTGCACTCAAACTTTTCATCTGGCAGATGAGGCGCAGCAAAGAGCTGAGGGAGCGATGTTTAGTCATCAGAGCTGCCTGCGATGAACATTTCTCTGTGACCTAAATCACTTTCAACTCCCGTGTGGACTTCCTCATTCAGAGGTAAAGTCTGAAAGATCAGAGCACCACCTGGGCACCGGCCACACGCCAACATGGCACAATTAGAGCTTGCTAGCTGCCGGGTATGCCGTGGCGAGCATCACGCCTGCTCCTGCACGCGCTCCAGTTGGAGTTCGCAGACGCGCACGTGTGGCCGGGACAGCCCCAAAGCGCGGCTCCCAAAGCTCGCCCTTGGTCACAGGCACCGCATTCAAAACCCACCTGGGCCAAGGAAATGAGGGTGAATAACATTACATCTGTTCTAATGTTGAATTAGTGTACCCGGGCAGTAATTCAGTGTTTAGAGTGTTAGCTAATCCTCTGGTTATTTCGGTTGTTGGGGTTTGTTGGGGTTTTTTTGATAGTTTTGATTAATTGCCTTGTACTTTTAGTTACGGTGGGCAAAAGCAAAACAGTAAAAGTTTGAATTTTTTAATATATCTATACACATATTTTAGAAAAGGCAATTTTGTTTTCAGCTCTTTCAGAACCAACATGAATAAAATCATGTTTCTGCAGCATTTTCACTTATTTCTAATGAATTTCATTTCATTTCAATAAATTTCATTTATACAGCAAAGCAGAGCCACAGAAAATGCAAAAATTTACCCTTCTACAAATTTGAAGGAAAAAATTGCCAGGCTAACTTGGATTTGCTGAAGCTCTAGCTTTTATAGCACATAAATGACTGACACAGTAAAAGGAGACTACACAAAGTTTCACTGAGTTTCGACAGAAGGACAGATTTATCTCTAGCATAACTCAAGTAAAGTTAAGGGAAGAGTCTGGCTTGGAGACTCCGAGTGGATTTCTACAATTTATGGTTTACAAATCCACCCTAATCCTTGTCCTTCCTATCTGTTATGGGCTACTCGCAGGCAATAAGTATCTGTCACATTGCCAAAGAACAGTTGTTTATCTAGTTTTAAGTGAGTTTAGGAGTCCATTTGTTTGTTTTTACAGGAGGTATGATGGATGCAATTACAGGGGCAATAATATGCATGGTTACAGCGTAACTACTCTGCGGATCAGACAACGGCAAAATCATCCATCTTCCATGTGTGCAGCCACCACTACTCTTACCTTCAAGTGAATGAGATCTCTCCAAAAATGTGCAGAAATTTATCTTTACAAAAGTTTGGAGTCAAACCAGATTAAATCATACCCCAGAGTGCCTGTGGTATTAGCGTGGCAGGAAGGGAGACTCAATTTCTACTTAACTATGGGATGATTTATGTCTGGGGAACTCCCTCAACTCCCCCCTTCCCCGTTCGGGCGCAAACGTTTGGTATCATTATCTGTAACGGGACTCTGTCTGGGCGGAGGATGCTGCCCTCCTCCATCATGAGGAGACTCAATATTTAAGCAACCAGAGCTGGTCCTTCTGAATCAAGCAACAAACTAATTTTGTTCTTATTTCTGCACACTCACTGCATACACAGAAGATAAATTTCCCCCCTGCATCTCCCTCCCCTATAAGATGTGCTCTGCCAGGCACTCTTTCACTAAAAGTGTGCAAATCCTGATTTGTCTTGTCTTCAGTGACATATTCCTCTCCCAGCACTTTTGGGGCCTGCAACCTTTTCTTCTGTCTAGACTCTACCGTTTGATTTATTCCCCAATTTGATTTCTTCTCTGATTTAATAGCTCTCTCACTTGCACCTGCCCTTTTATTTTGTTATTTTTTTCTCACCTCTTTACTATTTGACCTTTCCTAGACCTTATTTAAAAGACGTATATCGCCCTTTCTATTGCTCTATTGTTCTTCCTGGTCTTTTTCCCCAGTCCCTCTTCGACCTCATAGTTCACTCAAAAAAAAAGAAGCGGGGGGGGGGGAAGGCGGGTAAGGAAAGTGAGGGTAAGACAAAGCTGACACCGATTTCCATGAGACTTGATTTTGGCCCACCACAGTCTTCAAAAATCTGTGAAACTGTGAGAGGCCACAGAATCCTGGAATCATACCCCAGGAGTATTGTGTGCCTATGTATAATCACCTTTGCATTCTTTTAGTATTATCTGATCAACTTTTAAGGTTCTTCTGAGTTACTTTATACTATATAATGCTGTGTTTTAGAGTGAGTGGAGACTGAAAACGTAAGACTTAATGTAGAAAGTAAGGATGGATGTCAGGACTTGACCCACCGTTGGAAAGGAAGGGATTTTTACAATCAAAAAATAACCTTCACCCTGAAGAGGTTCCACCACATTTAGGAAATTCCTGTTCTCAGTGTTAGCCCCACTGACACAGCAGAGGGGCATGAATGGGGTGGCCTGCCATAGACAAGAACATCATTGTATACAGACAGACTGGAAAAAAGTTCTGTTACCATGATAGATTTGTGTAGTAACAGCCAAAGATGATAAATTTCACAAGTTGGTCAGGGTTAAATTGGTAAATCATGCAATCAGTTATGGGTTAAATATTAACAGAAGATAGTCTCCAAAAAAAAAAAGACAAAGTTGATTACATTCTTTCAAATGACTCCCAGATGTTAAAACTTGCTTTCCAATGAAAATAATTATATATTCTACAAACCTGAACACCATGTTAAAGGAATGGTAGTGAAAATAACTGAGTGAAAAATCTAGGCTCATGGCCATTTTGTCTTTCTAAAGACAAACAAGAAAACTTCACAGGTCCTGAGAGCTGTTGAAGTGAAAAAATCTGAATTTAACAGATTTCATACTTAATGCATTAACTATAATCTTTTCACTGTAGGCTAAAATGCGGTCATTTTTGCACTTTTTGTGACACTGTGATTTATAAGAAGTGTTTCCTTTTTCTATGGCTTGCAATGTATGCCCTGGAACTGAGGAGCAGGCTCTCAAAGCCGTTTAACTCTGTAACTGCAAATGTCAGTGACAATGAGGCACGTTTACTACGTACACCTTACCTGCATATTTCTGTAAAGCAGCTTGTCCCTCTTTAATACACCACCCTTCTCCTTCATTACTTCTTTTTTTAATTTGAAGAATTGAAAGCCCCAGGTTTCCAAAAATATTCAGGTTACAGGTTCTTCCTTCATATTCTAGACACTGTTTATAAATTATTAGACTAAAAACAAAATTTGGGTTCTTTTTATTTAACTTCCATAATTAACAGTTCTTGGGATGCTACTCCCAGCTTCAGTACTTGCTTCTTTGCTCTTCCTGTTGTTTTCCAAGTTAGAGATTAAATTCTCATCTAAGCTCATCCCAAGCTAAGATTTTCAGAAAAATATCAAATGAATGGAGCTTCTGGGAACTAGTAGCATCATAACCCCTTCAAAATGGAATTAAAATAGACCATTGCCATTGAATAGCTTCATTATTAAAGCTGTGAGAATTACTTTTGAACTGCTGGTTAACTAATTAATAGACTCATAGGTAAATATTTGACCAACAAACTTTTCTTCTTCGCTTGTAACAGTTATATTAATCTCTGAGTGACTTCTCAATAATGAAATTTGCTGGCAAATGTACTTCTTAATTAGATGTCTGAGATGATAGACATACTGATCACATCTCGGATAGGGACTGCACTCTGCGGCTGAGCACATGCAAAGTTGTGGTGGGTGCTCAAAACTGCTACGGGAAAGATGAGGGCATTAGACTTCTGAAAACATTTATTAATTATTTGTAGTAATTAATGGTTCTATTAACAGTGCAGACTAGATTTCAACCACAAGACAACCATAAGGCAAAGAACACCACACATGGTTTTTCATCTCTCAAAAAATTTCCTCCTCTGTTTTTTGTCTTTATAGATCATCCTTGATGACATTGTTGTTGCAACAGTTTTTAATGCGAAGAATAAGTCAAGAAAAGATAGAGACGTATAAACTGTGTCTTAAAAGATAAAGTTTCTCTTCTGAGAAATGTAGTTTGCTAAGGAAGCATGCATCTTTCAAATACTTCATACTGACCATAGGCTAGATCATCTCACGTCAAATATCATAAAGGTAGCTATCCAGGTCAGTGCTAGTGATCTCATTCCATCTTTATAGCCCACTGGAGAAAAATAGTCACCATCTCACAGTGATTCATCAGGCTTGGCTTTGGGGTCTAAGAAATCCTCAGATCTTTGGGATCTAGAAATTATATGAGTCTCCCTCTTGAGGTGGTTCTTCTTCCCCTTACCTATGAACGGCAGCTATGATAATTAGATCATGTCATTTTTTATGCCTACATTAGGGAAAATGACCCAAGATCCCAGCTGGAGCTACAGAGAAGAGCTCCATGCCTGCCTAGATCTTTGGAGGCCACAGGGATGCCCCCAAGGCCAGGGAGTCTCTGACGCTGCTGGAAGGTTACTGGAGAACTGGTGTCCAAGCAGGGCCTGAGAATCCCAGGAGAAAATCCTGCTAGCTAAAAATCCCACCAACTTCATCTTGCAGTGAGGAACAAGTTGTGTTCAAACTGATGCACTAAAATGAGCAGATAAATTAGTGGCGGTGCTTTTGAAGTGGTATCATCTTCACCAATCTTAAAAATCCCGTTAGTTACCTGACAGAACAGCCTATATTTTTCTTTAAGTACTGACAAATATATTTTCTAACTGAGATCAAAATGATATTATTTTCCCTTGAGTGCACTAATGTTTTATTTATATATATTTATTTTTTTTAAATCTCTCTGATATTTAAGGAGTTTATGAGTTTTGCTTTGGGTTTGTTTTTTTCTTAGTAAAGGTTTCTTTTAATCAAATGTGAGTATTAACTATTTATTAGCTATGGTCAAAAATAAACTTTCAGATCTGCAGGGCAAACACATTGTAAAGCTCTCACAGTTTAATCCTGGATTATGCAAACACTCGAATACAGGGAAGCTCATTTAAACGAAAGGAGCAGCAGGCTTGGGGCAGTGCTCCCTCAGCTCCATTCCCAGGCACCTGGAAATCTGTGCTTAGGCGATGGGTGCCCAACCTTTTGCAGACCAAGAGCCAAGGAAACAAATCACACAAAGAGCCCCTGTCAGCACCACTCGTACCATTGCTGGCAAAAGTGCTGGGTTTTTGTTCCAGAACCAGGGAGCTCTGCTCCAAGTGTTTCCAGTGTTGCCTACCTTTGTCTTCCATCAGATGGGTCCACTCCCCCAACTCAGACCCCTCCTCCCCTTCCCCCTTGCACCCCACTGCCTCCTGCCTGACCCCATGCCATGTTTTTGACATTGTGTTCTTACCAAGTAGCCACAAAGATATCTGGGGACCCAAATTACTCCATTTCCAGAAATAAGTGGTAAACGCCTGTGTTGAAAAACTTGCTGTGCTTCAAAAGGAGGCTTCATTAACCAGTAACGAATGGTGTGGAGGAGCATCAGGTCAGCGCTCACACAAGGGCTGCAGCAGCCTGGGAGTTGCACAGTGATGCCCCAGTTCATGTCCCTGCTTTCCTTGCCTCCATTTTTGCAGGTCCATCACCTGGTTGCTGCAAATTCAAACACTGAGACACATTATAGCAGGACTCACATTCCCCAGTTTAAATGCCAGAAAGTAACTGGTGGTTTTGGCTCCTGTTATTTTGGGCTTAGCTTGACGTACCTTAAAGAGACCTGATTTTCAGAAAGTGCTAACAACACATTTATAGGGTGTCTCAAATCTAACATTCCAATGCAAGAACAAACGAAGTCTTTTGGTTTTGAAATTTTTGGCTTAAGTGTTTGAGGCTAGATATCTTCAGTTTTTATGTCTATGAAAAAATCTGGAAAAGGTATGACTATTTGTGGCTGCGGTGGCCTCCTGTGGACTCAGATGTTTCCCCAGCTTATTTTTAAAACAAGCTAGATTTTTTCTTGCCATAGCTTTTAAAGGAACTTAGAGGAACTGGTGATAAAATGTTCAATTTTTGTTTACTTTTAAATGGACATAACTATTGAAGAGTATATTGTTCATCGTTGCCAACAGCAACAGAGGAGAAGAAAGCAGAGTGTCATTCTCCATAAATGCATGCTGAAGTGAAAAATAAACTTTCAGTGATCCAGACCATAAAAATGCAAGGCAAGAGGCTACCGTTGAAAAAAAGTGGTCTATTAAATTAAGATGCTACTAGGTGTCATTGTGACTCTGTGGGTAACATGTCTGTCTCACAGCCAACTACTTGTGGGTTCAAGTCCCATACTGGGACTTTGGCTCCCATCCAGTGTACTGCAGTAATAAGCAGCGTGTGGCACTTTTAGAGGTGTCATCCTTCAGAGGAAATGTTAAATCTACTGTCCTTCTGCCAGGTCTCCACTTGGAAATTAAAGATCCCCCAAGTACCCTTTGAATATAGTGAGTAATAACCTCGAGGCCCTGGCCAAGATTCCCTCTCTCAGTAAAAGAATTTGTAATGGATGGGGCATATTTCACAAAATAGTAGAAGTCATACAAACCAATGGAAAAGCCTCATTAACAATGTCATGGGTCTTTTATGTATTTTTTAACATAGCAAGTCGCCTATTTGATTAAGTTTCAATAGCATTTTTAAGCAGCTGCCATAAATTGCCCATACAGGGACATTCAAAAGTACAAAGAACAACTTCCACTACACATCTTTGGGAAACAGCTGACTCCCGTAGACACCTTTGAAAAACTCAGCCAAGGTCCAGGGAAGGTCCATGAAAAATGTTTAACAAGATTGCATTTCAGAACAAACCTTCAGTGCAGAGCACCACAGCAACATTCATGGCCTGTTAAGTGTGAAGATGCTGAGGAGTCTGTCAGCTGTGCTGGTCCACTCTCTATGTACCAAGAGCTGACACACTCATGTTTCCAAATGCATTCTTGCACTGGGGATTGTTAACCTGGCCAGCTGGTATTTACATGCCATTAAATCTGCTTTTGAGACACTTTCCACATACCAGGAATCATAGCAAAGTTATCTGATGGCAATGGGCAAATATCTTGCCAATATCATATGTATCTAATTGTGGAAGAGATTTTTAACATCCCTCATGTGGGTCGAGTGAAGCAGGACACAAAATCTGAGCTAAGTCCTCTATCCCCCACAGGCCCTGGAAAGGTAACCTGAAATACTGTAGTTTACTGTGCCAGGAGACTGTAAACCATTTGGGAAGAGTTGCAACAACATCTCATAACCTGCCCACCTCTCCTGTCTCCCAACTGACTGCCTCTCCGCAGTTCCTCTGTGAGCAGGGTCTTCTTCTGCCCTTGCAGTGTGCCACCCAGCTGACACTCGGGTGGGCAGAGCAGCAAAGAGATGTAGGACCCCAATGCCAAGGGAAGATTTCTTGTCACGAACCCTTAGGGCGGCCATGTGCTGATCACTTTAAAGAGTAAGAGGAGCTTTCACCTGCTTCTCTCTCCCCTGTTTTCTAGTAGGCTCCTGGCTCCACATGACAGCTTGGTGATGCCACTTCTTGCCCTGACCTGGGAAACTAAAAATTAGCTGTCTGTTTTTCAGTCACCCTAAACTCACTCACAGCGAACAGTGAGAAAGTACATCTAGATAGCAATTCATCTCCTGAAGGGTACACCTAGGAGAGTTCAGAGGAATTTCTTCTCTTGACAGCTGAGGAAACAAGAGTGTCTCAAGTGGACTTGGACCTCCAACAAAGGAATCCAACCCTTACATACCTAAATCCTCCCTATTTCAGGTGAGGAGATCCTGCAGCAGGAGGAAGGTTGAGCTTGCCAGAATGCAACAGCGTGCAATGTTGCACTTTAATCTCCTTCATGGACTTCACCATTAATGTTTTTTACCATTTTTTCTTTATAAACACAGAATGTACCCCGAGGCCCTGAAAGCCTATGTATGGTATAGAGAAACTGCTGTTTGCCTGTAGTGTCAGAATCCTCTAATTTTGTTTTAGCTTTTGTGGCACGTTTCCTTCAAGCAGACCACAAAATGAGCTCCCCTGATGGTGTTTGGGCACAGCAGCAGTCCTACGTAGTACCGGTTAGACATGTGCCAAAGATTTCCCGTCACTGCCCACTCTCTCATGACTGTATTTTTAATGCACTTTTGTAGGATGAGTTACTGTGGTTTCTTGTTCTTGAATAAGTTTCCACTCTCTGCTCACTAGCCTCTGAAGAAAATGAATGGGAGGGGCAGAAAATGGCTTCTGTCTCCCTTATACCTTTCTCATTTCAGTTCTGCTGTTCATTTCTCATACTTCCAGTCTCAAGTGCTCTTCTGAACTCCTCACTTCGGTGACCTCCTTTCTTAATTTAATCTGGACAAAGCACCGAGTTCATTTCAAGTCATAAAGCTTGATTTGCTGTGTGCTCTTGGCAAATGTGAATAAGCTCCCTGGCTCCTTTTAATCAGCTATCATAATAATTTTTTTTTTAAACTGCAGCAGTTAGGTCACCAAAGCAAGTAGTCTCTTGTGTTCTATTGAGAACAAATCCGTCCTCCTCTGACTTGCTGCGTAATTTAATTATTAAAGCTTGATATCATTTTGGTTTCCATGTAAGGCAACGCCATAAGAGCAATTACATCCTTTCGAAGGCAAGGTTACTACTGCTAGAACCAGTACTCAGAGGGCCTGGTACTGCGCTGTATATGGTAATACTACTACTTCCTACCACTCACATTGCAACATGCATCTACCTACCCAGCCAACAACAGCACTCTGCTGGCATCCTCCCCGCGACTCTGCACTGAGCTAGCGTGTGGAGGGTCTGGTATCAATTAGTTAATAATTTAGCAATGGTTTGAAGATGTAAAGCAGTTGCTAAAAGCTAAGCCTTATTATTATGTTAACTAATTTTTTCTTTTACCTTTTACTTTTTTTTTTCCTTCAGAAAACATTATTTTATTATCAACTGTGTTATGCATCTCCTAGTCCTGACATTTAAATGTCTGAAATGTTTTGGTGTAATTACACTGTTTTGTATCACACCATCTAAGATGCCTCCCTCTGTACAAAAATTTGCATACCTAAATTTTCTGTTAAGAACCCTAACTGTTTCTATTAGCTGCTTTCAAAAAGACAAGAAAATAGTGCGGTATAAAATCTTATTCATCTGGCTGGCGCAGCTTTCCAGATTATATGATTTAAGAAGTTTGGAAAAAGCTTTTGGCCACTGGGTTGATTTTCATTTCCAAGCTCTGCTTTTCCCTCTCAGTTCTCCTCACCACCCCAGGAATATCTGATACTTCTGGTGTTCTGGGAAAAATCTCTCCTGAGTCACATGTTTTGAGGATCTGATTGGCACTCAGATTGGGCTGCTAGGCACAATTAGAAATCCCGTATTTCAAGAAAGACTTGTAGTAAACACATGTAGCTGGGAATCTAAGAGGCACAATAGCAGAATTCAGTAAGACGGTTCCAAATGTTGTTGGTCAGAAGAACGATGTATCTTCGTGTTCACCTTAATACACTGTGTAAATTGCTCAAACGCAAACACATTTTGTGTGACGCACACAGACAGAACAAGATCTAACTGTAGCATGCTGAGAATAATGGGGCCCTGCTCACTGAGTAAGCTTGCGTAGGTGTTGCACTGCACGTAGATAATAAATAGCAATTATTCTAAAACATGTATTAGAACAGCCATACTGTTCTATTTAAGATGTTGATTTCCACTTTTTTGCAGGACTGAAAGATGCAACAGAAACCATTTGAACTTGAAGGAGCTTATTTACAGTCTAAGACAACCTGTAACATGGTCTTCTCTTGAATGTAGTTTGAATTCCAATAAGCCTCACTAAAGAAACTTAAAATGATCTGTTTCATAAACTTCACAGCCTTTCTAGACTGAATATATCAAAATTCTTCTAGTGTTATAGATCATTAGATACCTTCAAGCCTGTCAGAAACACACCATTTATGTAACAACACTTCAGCTCCTTCTGGAACAACTAATTAGATGTCCCTTTTACATACTTGCCTTGTCCCGCCTGCAGCTATTAGGACATGTCACGCATTTTCAGTCAGTGTGAGGGCACTGGAGTTAGCTTCCTGGAATTCCATCAGGATAAAAATAAAGTTGTTCTTAATACGTGACACATCATTCAGTATGGCTTGTTCCAGACACTCTGGGAGAGGAAAATAATGCATGCTTTGTCACTTGGGGCTATGTTGTGCCATGTGGAACAGTTTTAGAGCTCGGTGCTTTTGACGGGGACTGCAGCTAATCCCATTCTCAGGTACCAATACTGAAAGGGCATGACTAACGTGCAAATCATACACAAAACCTGAGAAGATAGCTTGTGCAGAAAATGAGGATCTTCACAAGCCTCCCTGTCACAAACAGAGGAAGCCGTTCTGCTCTGCCGTACTTGGGGGCAGCTGAGCAGACAGCACAGAGAGGAGTTCTCTGCCTTTGTGCGCAGCTCAGGAGGTCCAAACAGTCCCATCGGGAAGCACAGACTCAGCCCTGAGCTCAAATCCTTGCAAAGGCAGCACCTTCTGCCCTGTCTGTCAGTGTGGCAGAGCTGAGCACGTTCTCCAGAAATGTCAGGGGAACTTTCTGGCTAACGGACCTTCTGAGCAATCAGGCAGCCATGCCTTCTTGCTAGAAGCCAGTGATAGGGCTTAGGTCTGAAATGAGTCTTCAGCAAAAGAACCAGCAAGGCAGCATAAGCCAGCAACATGCTCCTGAGGCAAAGGCGGCTGATGGTACTCTGGGCTGCATTAAACAAAGTATAGCAAGCAGGTTGAGGAAGGTGATCCTTCCTCTTTATTCAATACTGGTGAGGCCATAGCTGGAGTACTGTGTCCAGTTCTGGGCTCCCCAGTGCAAGAGACTCATGGACATATTAGAGAGAAAGAAGAGCCACTGAGATGGTTAAAGGACTGGGACTTCTCTCCTATGAGGAAAGGCTGAGGGAGCTGGGACTGTTTAGCCTGGAGAAGACAAGGCTCGGGGGGATCTTATCAATGTGTATAAATACCTGAAGGAAGGGTGCAAAGAGGACAGATACAAGCTCTTTTCAGTGGTGCCTAGTGACAGGACCAGAGGCAATGGGCACAAACTGAAACACAGGAGGTTCCCTCTGGATGTCAGGAAACACTTTTTCACTGTGAGAGTGACCGAGCACTGGCACAGGTTGCCCAGAGATTGTGGCGTTTCCATCCGTGGAGATATTCAAAAGCCATCTGGACACAGTCCTGCGCAACTGGCTATAGGTGGCCCTACCTCAGCAAGGGGGTTGGACTAGATGACTTCCAGAGGTCCCTTCCAACCTCAATCCTTCTTTGATAACAACCATTAAAGTATAGTGCTAACGAGGGGAAAAAAGGCAGAGCTGCCCAGGTTCCTTACATTGCTAGTATGAAACCGAGTAAAAGCGCTTAAGTTTGCACACGCCAGGGATGTTAATTAACAGACAGCTAAAGCCAGAATCGCAGTGAGGTTTATCTAGTAGTATATAGTATCCTGCATCCTTTATTATCCTGTTTGTGCCTGTCTCGGTATTCCCTTTAGAACTTCTTCCTCTTCCCCAGGGCTCCTTCCAGCCACTAAGGGCTCTGCACAGCCTCCTCAGGCCCCTTCCAGTCACTGCCACCACATCTTGCCATGAACCTGCCACTCTCCTTCAGTGTCAGCAGCAAGAGCTGCAGCCAGCAGGATTCATGGATGTTTGACCTCTCATCCAGTCTGTGTATCAATTCTGCCTCAAGCTCATTCTCCAGCCTGTGCTGGGACTTCAAAGCCACAGTCTGATGCACTGCATTGATTTTGCCTCCAGAGACTATGAGAATATTTGCTTGCTTTGGGAATATTTTTTTTACTATGGCAGAAAATCAGACGTGGGCATATATAAACAAAGAGCTCTGGAAGAACATCTGGGACAGCAGACTGCCCAAAAGAGACGTATCCTGGCCTATTTCCACTCTTTTGCCTCTTGAAACTCATCCCTAGAGCCATAAACAAAGTAAAGAACAAGAGCATTAATGTTTTTCAAGGAACGCTCATCCTGCCTCTCATAGTAATTACTACGTGCCTTCGCCTGCAACCTTATTCTGTGCAGAACCTTCATTTGCCCTTAGACATCAAACACTCCCCAACTTTGAAGAAGTTTGAATACAAATCTGGTCTTTGCAGCTGAAGCACACCTCTAGCATAATGATGAAAAAAAAAGGTATGTATTGAAGCAGAACACAGACAAACTTCTTCCAGAAATCACTCTAATCAAGCAGCTGCTTCCAGCATGAGGTCATGTCAAAATGTTCCCCGACGTGGTGAATACATTTCTGATGTAAGTTGATGAAAAGACTAACTCTATTAAGCTCATAACATTACTAGAATCTTACACTGGCCTCTTAAGGCAAGCGTGAGTGTGTTAAAACGCTGGTTTGTTCCATCAGATACTGTTAGAGGGTAATACTCTCATGCCTCAGCAGATCCTAAATGGGAAAGCAAATTGTAATGAGGCAGATCTGGAGTGCAATTTTTTTTCTAGTCAAATAAATCAGCTATACACTTCTCATTCCAGCAGCTGCCCAAACAGATATTAATATACTGCTTGGTAGCTTTAAAAGGAATATGTCCTGCATTTGACCATCAAAGATGGTGTAAGAATGTTATTGTGGTGTTGTTGTCATCCAGACATCTTAACCATAGATTAGAAATCCAGTGGCTTAGGCAATGCACAAATATATAACAAGGAAGGTGGCATGGCACAAACATCAATAGAATTTTACTTGAAGATACATGATACAGAGATGCATGATACACCAATATTCTTCTCCAGTGTGATCTATCAGTTTTAACCTTAGTTGCTAAGACTATGACATTTGGCTGTAAAAGGTTGGGGGTGTCCTTATGCTATGGATCTGAAGTATATATGGGAGTAAAAGCTCAGCAGAAGGAGAAAGGGGACCCTTCTGAGGTTGAGCAAGAGTTTTCCTCTCATAACAGGAATTCTTAAAGAGCATCTGATTTTTATTGTGACTGTGGTACAACAGCAGAAACAAAGGAACTGATTATAATGGCAATAACCATAATAACAATAAAATGAGAACAAGGCAGAAAAAGATAAAGAAACAATTTTTTTCTTCAGCAAAAAGGTCCACTTTAATATAGGCTTGTTTAAACTCTTGGGCAATGAAAGAAGGTGATTACTAGTGTACTTCAAATGTTTCCTGTCATAATATTTGTTCAACAATGTAAAGTTTCTAGCATAGGTGAAGAATTATTTTGTGAAAAAATAAATTTCTATAAACTCATCCATGCCTTTACACTTGTCAGGTCTTCTCACCTGTTCTCAGCTGGAGAACCAAGAGTTATGGGTGTGCATCGAAGTTCATAATATTTTCCTTCACGTGCCTGGTGTTTGGCCCATCCTTCCTGGTAAACAGCAGTCTTTGGAAAGCAGCTGAAATAATGAGAAAAGACAATGGTTCAGTGTGAAGTTTTTGTTAATGTTATGTTCTTTGACATAAGAAATGCCAGATTGTACTGGCTAGCAGAAATGGAGCAGAAAATTAGACAATAAACATCAAGTCAACTTTAAGGAAATTAAAATGTGATCATTACTGATGGATTATGAGACTCTTATTTGACTTTATTTTATTTATGGTCAAGTGATGCTTCCTTGGAGAAAGCAGAAAGAATACAAAGCAAGATGCAATTACAAGTTGAAGTAGCAAGGGAATTTCAGGGGACGGATGCTGCACTACTTTTGCTAGCTCATCACATCAGAAGAGGGTATGTAGCCACCTTTGGTAGTGTTAAGTAGACTTGGGGTGGGAATATAAATTCATCTCTTCTTCCTGCCATTATTTCATATTCAGAGTAAATTCTCCATCAAAGCTTGAGGCTTTTGCTGGTGGCAATAGTGTTTTTATCTCTATAAAATTTCAGGGAATATTTTTGTATTTATCAGATGTAATTTAATTAGTGATCACTTTGAATTAGTCACGTGTCTGACTGAACAGAGTGTACCATTTTGTCCTTCTAACACTCCCAAGGATATCCTTGTCTATAGCCAGGCAAGGCAGGTAGGTGCTGTCATTATGCTTTCGGAAGACAACACTATCATATTTACTCTCACTTTTTACTCATCCTTTGGTAGCTTTTTATGATTGCTCTCTGACTTTTGGCCTGCAGCCATTTGCCATCCTAAAGGGAATGACAATCAGAGATAGTAAGAAAGAGGAAAAGATGACAGGAAGAAAACAGTCCAGTAAAACGGGAAGAAATTCTGGAAGGTAAGAGTGAAGGTTTAAAAGAAAAGTTTAAAATACAGTCAAGCAAAATAAAATACCCGAGACACATTGGTTTGAAGACAAACGCAAAGTCTTCGCTTTAAAGACATTTAACAAGTACAGTGAGACAGTGGCAAAGAAAAAAGAAAGGGGAAGGGAAGCAATGGAGAAATTGTGTTACATTGTCACAGGATTTTCTCACAGCAGATTTTGAATCCACACTTTAAGGGTGGCTGGTTGCGATTCATAAAATAGCTATCAAAAAGCATGCCCATTTCTGAGTGGAGACAGCAAGAAAATCTCTCAGCCCAAAGTCTCTTAGGAGACGTTATCTCAGCCACAGTATGTTTGTTGAAAATATAAAGGGATGTTTGACAGAGATTTTCAAACACCTTTTTTTAAATCAAGGAAAACAAATCCATTGAAAAGTTTTTTTTTCCTTAAAATGTTTATACCAGTTATAAAGTATGGAATTTCTGGTGAAAATGAGAAAGTACCACCTGCTCTGAGCCAAACATCCCATATTCTGAAGGAATACCTGGCCTTTTGCTTGCGCCGTGCTGGGATGGATGAGGACCTTCTTCTGCACTGCATTTTTAGGAGCCTCTAGGTTCATCTGATTTTGAACAGGAACAGTTTTGAAATCATGAAAGCTTTTACAAGACATGAAAAATGTTTCCTGCCCAGCTCTAGCATGAAGACTCTTATATCACCAAATAAAATGATCTATAATGAGTAAAATAGCTTCGTTAGCTAGGTTTATTATTGTGTAAATTGCAGAAAAGGTATGGGACTCAAACATGCAAAGGTGGCAATTCCATTGCCTACTTTCCAGCACAACATATGTTTTCAATTTAAGCAATTTTTACCATTTCCCAACTGCAAATTGGATGACATACAACAAAAACCGTGTTTTAACAGCTTTAGCATTTTATAGACATTACAGCCATGCACCAATCCTTTACCTCAGGAAAAAGTAAGAATTACAAAGAGCTTGCTATAAAAACACCTCATCACGAGCACCCAGCTGGAAGTTGTATGGCCTACTGCATAGCAGACTAGACGAAGACACAAAACACACGAACTCTTGTCCTTGAAGAAAGACGCTTTGCCCCCTTTGTTTCCATGTCTATAAACTGGGGTAATAATACTTATCTGCTGTGTAACTGAGTGCTTTGGAAATAAGAGCTGGGTGTTTTCTGCAAAGTGGAGATCACTTGGTATTGCTAACAGCATGAGTAATAATAACACAACTTACAAATGCCTTAGAAAATATCTAAGCAAGCTTCAGCAAATCAACTCAAAATAACAAGACTGTACAATGTAACCATGTAACTGCAGCGACAACTTCTTATTTTGTGTCCTATTTCCGTTAGATTTTTATTTCAAATGAAGCACAAAGGTAGGCTTGTCCATAGTAAAATGTTCCAGTATATTGACACTTCAGTTACAAAAACAGTGACATCTTCCTTAGCCAGAGTATGTTTTGCAGGCTCCATTAATACCAGGCCTGACATTTTTATGTACTTTTGGGGCTCATCTCTAGTCAACTGGCAGAATACCAATTATAATGGCAAAATGTTACCAATAAAAGAATGCCAAGAGCTCTACATTTTTTTTGTACTGTATAGATAAGCTGCAGATTAAAATACTTACTGTGAAAGCCTGGAAAAATCACTCCTTTATTACAGATCATCGATACAATCTTGGCTCCACTTAAGCTGTTGGAGTTCTGCCCTTGATTCGGCAGAGTACAGATTTCAGAACGGACTTTGAAACAATCGGATTGGAAACAGCTTCTTTTCTGATTTCCCATATTTCACAGTGGAACCTGAGAAAGGACGTTTTGAATATTGAAGTCATTTAAGACAGCCAAGAAGGATGCAGTCAGTAAATTTGTTACTTTACTAAAAGATTGACTGTCTAGAAAATGCTACAAAGCTGGACACTTATTATTTTTCTATTAGTTCTCAAAGATCTGAGGCACAATCCATGGTATGAATCAAAGATGTGTATGTGCACACCATACTCAGTGTGGTACCAGTTTTCTGTTTATCACATGCACACGAACTCTTATACCCATGTGCAGCTCCATTGATACAGCAGCATTTCATATGGCTTAAATTAATTGTAAGCTGACAATTGCACGAAAAAGAGACAGGAAACACATAAAATATATGGGAGTGGTTTCTCTAATAAATGCATATTCATTCATGCATCTATCATATTTTTCTTAGTAATTTAGACCTCAATAATACTTTTATTGTGATACCACAGGTGAATCAAGTTATTTCACTTTTGCATATTCTTTTTTCTATTTTAATTTTTCTTAAGACCAAGATAAATGCTCTCTTGTCCAGAAGTTAAAACCCCGGTACTGCCAGTTATGTGTCCAAAGGACCTTGTTTCTCTTTTTGCTTTCTTCAAAGAGCACACGGTCAGTGATCTTCCTGTTCTCTCTAGGCTACTTTCTGTTCCTCTTCTCCTTCTCTACTCACCTAATCAAAGCAATGTTTATTTCCCATTCAGGAAATCTCCCCTCCTCCTCTAGTCAAGGCCTGCCCCAAGGACAGTGATTTGGACAGTAGCATCTATTGTTTCAGCTGTCTTCTTCCAGGGAGGATCTTAATTGCTTCTCCCACCTGAATGACGGAGTTTACTTACTCGTCACTGTAGCCCATGACTGTCCAGGGATCAGAAGCATTTCTGTGGCACTTAACCACATCCTGCTGCCCTCTACCATATTACTATTTAACCCCGTGGGCTGAAGTCAGCCTTTATGCACACATTCTCACTCTGACAACAGTAAAGAGCTTTGTGATCCTACCAAGCAATTTTTTTTGAGAGAGAGACCAGCAACAGGTATATAGAATTACTACTACTTGGATAAGTAATAGTAATTCTCTACCCAGTAAATCGGAAAGATCTCAAAAGATCTTCAAAAGAAATTTTATTTCACACACAGCCACATGTATACAAACATGTTTTCAGGGGAAAAAAATAATGGAAAATATTATAATGATCTTTGCAACCATATACCCTTACACAAATGAGCGTCTCTACAATCGCAGCCACTGTTGCTTAAGTAACCTGTTGTACTGAACTTTTTTTCTAAGTGTCCAAAACTATTTAGAATAATTGTCCACCTGTTTGCCCAGTTTTCTTCTTCAGAAGGGGGATTGGGATAATTGATTGTGGGGGCTGATGATGGGGGCGGGAAGATGAGGTCAGTTAATTGCTGCCTGGGGAAGAGGATGTAGGAGGTCTCTTTTGTTCCAGGTTGAGGGCCCAGTTGTAATAAATGACATACAACAGAGATGCTCAGAAGACACTCTTTTAAGACCCTTCCCACAAGGGAATAACAGATGTTCTCTGTGATTTATGGGTCTGGGTTTTGGGGTCTAATACTGTAAAATGTCTGTGCAATCTGGGCTAGGCATCACAAACAAGTGCAAATAAATATATCATGACTGAATGTATTACAGCTTACTGTGTATTAACAGAATAAATACAACAAGCACCCAGACTAGGTAAAATACCTTTCAGTTCTCCTTTTGCATAACTGAAATGTGTGCAGACCTCACACACTTTGAGAATTTCCACAGCCAATGCTTTCTGGAAGAAAACAGCCCTCATCCTGAGCACTGCTGTCCCATGGGTTCCCTGCCTTTAGATTATGGGAGATCTCACATCTGTTCTCAGACTTGCCAACTCTAATAAAATGTATTTATTTCAAGCTTCACTGATGACTAAAGAAAAAACCCTGGTAACTATTGAAATGGAAATCAACAACTGTTCCAGGCCACAGTAAAAGGATTTGAGGACTTAGTAACCTGGCACCCCTGAAAATGTCTTCTACATAATGCCAGACAAAATGATCATATTTGGGAATATTTGGTCAGCTCTCATGGATGTGTACTTCATTACTGACCAAACACGAAGTTTCTTTCTCATTTCTTCCTTTTTCTTATCCTGTTTAGAGTAAGAAAAATACAGGAGCCCTAATACAATCTTTTCTATCTTCCCTCTTCCTGTCCCACTAGTAAGTGTTTTTGATGCTACTGTGATTTACAGTATTGAGGACAGCAAATCATCTGCACTCCACACACTCTTTGTTTCAAGTGAGGACAAGGAGTTTTAAAACAGCGCAGTCCTAGAGCAAAAAGTCCTGCCTGACAAAGCCACGAACAAAATAACCTGCTATACCTTTGGTATTAAAACATGTACATGTTTTATTTTCCAACCCTTAATGAACATTTAAAGAAAAAAATCAAGACTAATTTGCTTTGAAATTTGGCTGAGAGAATATTTAACATGTTTCCACTTACGTTCAGATGCCATGGCTAGAAAATTGTATTTGTAACGTTATTCATATGCTATACCTCACACTTCCCTGCCAAAAGGCTCATATTGTAAAGGTTTTTACATGGGAAATATCTCAGTTCATCTAAAACACCAAGGAAAAAAAAATATTTTTAGATCTATTTTCACCCCTCCCCATCTCCCTTCTCACACACATAATTAGCCAGCAATCAGGTATAATAGCTAGACATGTAAATGCTTTTAGTTTCATGCAGGTGCAAAAAACCAAGGTTACACTCAAAATCAAGCCCTAAGGATTAGTCTTCAATATAGGACACAAAGGCTGCCTTCTCCAGCTCCTCCAAACTGATTCCTCAAATACAGATACTTCTTTCACGAATAAAATCTAATAATGCAATCACATCCTGACCCCTATGCTGTATAATGCAAAAACAATGTTGTGTGGGCATCTATTATGAGACAGTTTCGGCATCAGTTTTGGTAACCTGGAGATAGCGATACAGTGAAGAGAAAATTAACTCTGGAAGATGAAGCTATTGCCAGGAGAGCAGCAGAAAATGGAGATTTATGTTGAGAAAAACTTGGGGGACAGATTCTTTTGTGACTTAGAGGCACTAAGCTATTTTTTCATTTACAAGAAAAGAAAAAGATAGGGCTTTGGGAATAACCTCTGTGTATATGAGAACATACATAAGATGAGAAATGGGGAACAATCTATAGGGATTTCTTGTTTTCCTGTAGTTAGTGTACAGGTTACTTACCTTTGTCTTCCACTAAAGCTGACTCAGCATTTTGAACTTACAAGTAAGAGACAAAAATCTTCTTCTCCTGGACATACACTGTTATCTAAAGGTGGTGAATAACGATTCAGAAAGTTCTTCCCTCCCAGATCATCTGCCAATATTTAAAACTAAAATGTTGAGTGGAACAAATGGTTCAAGGTACAGGGCCAAACGTAGCCCAAGAGAAGGAATCGTGAGGACAGGGGTAGTAACGTGGCCTTTGTGAAAACCAACCTCACCCTGCGTCTGACGGAGTGTAGGGTCACTGGTTTATCAGGGATAGTAGTTAAGAAAAGGGATCATCGAGGTGGCTGAATAGCTGGGTTAAAAGATTTACCACCATAAAAAAACCACAACCCAAATTCATCTTTATTTTGGACATAAAATAAATACAAAATGCAAGCGCTGTGAGTAGATCTGGGTTTATGGTCGGAAAGGTCACTATGTTTTTCTTCATGGTCACAGATCATTAATTTGAAGTAACTTTTCTGAGGGTCTGTGGAGGGTCCTTACAATCAAGGTTAAGTTGGCCAGTATTACAGAGACAAAAGACAAATTAGTATCACACAATAAATTATCATTTCCGTCAGTTTTTAGACTTAAGCAGCTGAAATTCCCACCTCTGTGCAGACGTATTCGCGTGGAGTGGAAGCAAGCTCTGACTTGCCCAGTGCTAAGTTAAACAAGCCTTACAAGATCCCTATAAGATCTGGCATGCCCATATTTAATAACGTGTTTAGCAGCGATTGCAGCCTGTCCTCTGTTACGCTCCGCTCCAGCCGCAGAGCCAGAGCCGTTCCAGAAGCAAAAGGGAGTGCTGACTACTCGACAAGAAAGTAAACATTGAGAACATGCCTTTGCCTGCAGGATAATCTAAGCCGGCTGGTATTGAGACAGACGAAGAGCGTTTACACAGTGCGTTCATCTGGCTCCGCTGGGCTCGCTGGCAGGAGGACGGTAACGCGCAGCAGCAGGGCAGCAGCAGCCTGGGCAGAGCCCGCTCCCAGCCCAGCGAGGGCTGACGGAGGGGCGGAGAGGAGCCCTGGGCTTTCTGGGCCTTGGAGAGTTTGCATTACGATTTTTAAGCTCTCAGGTTGACTCTTGTTCGTCTGCAAGAAAAGTCAAACTGTCTCAACATATGAGAATTTAGCACAGCATTAAACTGCAAATCCTAAGCCTGGAAGGGCTCTTCTGCAGCAACCTGAAGTTTCTGCCCTGCCTTATAATGTCAACTTTTCATATTGCAGCCCTTTCCCTAACATCCTTCTAACTTAATTTTCACGCTGCCTTTGGAGTGAAGTGGCCCAATGCCGTGGGCTACACCCCTCACAGGGAGACCCGGGCACAGCCTGCAAGAGCTGAATGAAAAAACTATGCAAGAAGCCCAAGAAACTACACCCTTGAAATGACAACACACACTGCCGCAGACTTTTGGTGCCTCTCCGAGTCTATTGTCTGCACAAAACTGAAATACAGTGTCTGTCCTCCTGAGCCTGGCAGCGGGGAGGCACCGGCAGGCTCTTTGGGAGAGCAAACACCTCTGCAAGTCGCCTCTGCTTCCCCTGCGCTCCTCGCCCTGCCTTGTGTGCATAACCCAGGCTTCTTCCCTCCGCCACTGGCGAGGCGCTCACTCTTTGAGAGCCAAAAAGCCACCCACTGTGGCTTTCTCCATTAGGCCATAAATGCTCTTGAGCTGCTGGAATCTGTTTTGTAAATAGACAATTAAAATGAAGAAGAAAAAAATTCTCTGCTCAGCTTTGCGTAGTCAGAGCCCAAAGACAGCTGTCTTGAGGGGCTCCATCCTGCACGTCACGAGAAGCTTCTGAAAAGTGCTAAGTACCTTCATCTCTAAAGAGCTTAATTGAAGATAAAGGTAGCAAAACACCTTCAGCACCCCACTGGATGAAGCCGCATGTTACTTGGATTCCTGCTGATTTCTGTCATCAGAGCAATTGGTTTTGAGAATATGTAAGGAAAAATATCTCCCACTGACACCAGTGGGAATCCTTGGCACATACAGGGAACAAAACATTATGGTTGAGATCTTCTCTGGATATGGGAACAGTCTTTTATTCTGCTTATGCAAATTATATATACAAATTATGCAAATAATTACCAAGTCATTCTGGTAGACTGTATAATAATAACAATAATAATTATTATTGTCATTACTAATGTTGATCTTGTTTGTCACTATTGTTCTTATTCACATTTGTTCTGATTGTGCCTTGGGGCTGGCCGAGACCCGCTAGTGCCGTCTGCAGACGAGGAGCTGCTGCCCAAAACAGTTTACAAACTGAAGAAACCCCACGGATGCAGAAGGGGAGGGAGGGACAGCGGGAGGGTGCTCGCAGGCAGAGCCGACAGCCGGGGATGCCGCAGCCTCCCGTGGGTGTTTGTTTCTCGGTCAGGGGACTTATGCTGGGGAGGGAGCAGGGCAGAGAGCCACGGCAGGAGCGGTAAGGGCAGCCTGCGAGGGAGGGAGTCAAGGCCAGCGTTCCTGGATTTGCTTTTTCTCCCAGGGCCACGCGGCTGCTTGCAGCACCCCAGTGCCTGTGACACATACATCCACTCCTTGGGTCCGGGTGTGTGTGAGGTCTGTGGGAAGCATCTGCCCCGTGAAGTTGCATTTTACCAACTCTTGTATCAGTGCAGAAATCCCTCAACTGCCAGGTCATCCTCCTTCTTGTATAGACAAATTTCAGGCTGCTGCTTCTCTGCCACTAGGTACAGCATGTCTGTGTTAGCCTTCACACCAATCCCCGAGAAAACTGCGGTGACAGCGAGGTTTCTCTTAACCTGTTGTGTTCACACCTAAAGAGAGGAGGAAAAAAAACCCCAAGAATTAACGAAAGTGAGAACTGTCCTGAATCTTCTTCATTCCCTCATCAAATGGTTTCCAGGTGTTTACTGATATGGAGAAAGAGTTGCCAATGCTCCCTTCCCAAAGTGGCTGCGCTTCGTTTCCCTCCCGTGACCCTTGAGTAACTTCACCGACCACTTCTATATTAGTAAATAAAAGAAGCTGTGGCCGGTTCTCCAAGCTTCACGCAGGTAGCACGACCCAGCGAAACCCACACAGCTAAACTCTCTTACCCTGCAAAGCAGGTTGGCCTTGACCCTGCTGTGTGTCAGGATCCGGCCCTGGCCCACGCCGTGCCTGGAAGAGCACACTAATGTGGGAAGGGGCCACGCTGTGTCAGGCCGGTGCCTGCGCCCATGCTTTGGCCTTGATTAGTTTATTAATAGAGCCACTAAACGTGTTGCCTTTGCCAGAGCCCTGCTGCTGTTTCTCCTTCCTGCCATTCTCAGAGTGTTTGCTCATTGTTACTTGAAATAAATGAAAGAAAAACTCATACAAATTATTTGTTCCCTGAAAAATGCAAGAAATGGTCTCATTACTCAGGTTGTGGAGATAACTGATCAGCCCTCTTCAATTTTGGAACAAGTACATGTAACATCTCATGGCTTTTCACCAACAAGACTTCCAATTACAAGAATGTAAATCCGGACAAACTCCACTGAAGTCAAGACTTTTATTCTTGATTTACTCTCTTATAATTTAAAACACTGGAGCTGTATTGTGCTGGAAAAGTAGAGGAACATTTCAAATCTCAGAAGTCTGAATTTCTCAAAATGACATATGTGGCTATGATTTCCTGTGTGAAGTACAAATTATCAGGAACGTTTCTGCAGAGCTGAGACATGCCAGAAACTGATTTTTTGGGGTCTACATTTCAACAGTTATTCCTATCCTGTTTTAACTTTTTTTGTAAGTAATAAGGATGGATGAATCTGCTTCCCTTCATTTTTCAGTCTCTGTATTTTCACTCTTCATTAGCTTGTGTCTTCTCTGTTCTCTCCCCTTTCCCCACAATGTCTTATTAGTGGACTATGAAGTCATTTATTATCAGTCTGAATGAAACTTTAAAAAGTGCAACCTTCAAGTAGGTCCTACATTAGGCACAAACTAGCCTATTCAAATGTGTAATACATCATTATTTTGGTGCCTAAGAGTATCTAGCATGAGAGAAATGTGTAACAGCATTTTTCTGACAAGGTTTCTTATAATCAGAGAACATCTAATCTATTTATTCGTATCGGGTACCATGTGGGGAGTTCACAATTGTATATAGTAACCTGTCATTCACGAAAGTCTCAGATTTGTTTTGGAGGACTCTGTGTCTGTCGTGGGAGGGATAAGACAGATGAATGTGAGGAAATAGTTGAAAGGTCCAGCTACCACTAGAATAAATCTGAATAGCCTTGAGCTGACAGATGTAAAAGGACAATTGTTTAACAACTTCCTTTCTACCAAGAGACAATATTCCAAGCCCCTCTAAAATACAATACACCATACAATATAAACACAATGTAAGAATGCTTAGCAAATTAAATAGCTGGGATAAGAATATTTGGATAGCTGGCCTTATTTTCTTGATTTCTAATTTTCCAGAAATGTTGGCTAGATCTCAGCTTACAAACGTCTTAGTTAATTTAAATCTCCATTCCTATTATCCCTTTACTGAGCCTCCTGGTAAGCTGAGTAGGTTTCACAGTTCCACAGAATAGTTTTGCTTAATAGAATAGTATTTATCTTGGCCATTAAAAAGTTCTCTGTGTCAAGCAGAGTTTCTCAGATTAAAAACTCAAAATGTGAAGAAAATACTGTGGAAAAACACTACCTTGAATAAAATGAGCAGAGGCACTTCCAGATGGCCAGACCCCCGCAAAACAGGGAAATGCCCACATTCTGTAAAAGGTACCTTCTACCCATTGCCCCAGGTTTCTTGAGTAGCTGTTTGTACTCAGTGACAAGGGAAAGAGGCAGAGAAGGACAACAGTACTCAGTAGATGCATGATCAAGCTGATCCCACTTCCAGCTCTCCTCATAGTCAGGGAGTGTCTTGGCTGCATGGCTTGGTGCCATTTTCATCTCCTCTACACTCCCAGTAGTACTGCTGGGTTGAGACAAAATTATTTTAGGGACGGAATAGGAAGGAGTATCAGAGCAGGAAATCCATCATGATGTTCCTTCTACTCTAGCCACACATACAGAAGGCCAGAGGTAAAAAGGTGTAGCCCTTTCCTCCAGCACTGGTCCACATAGCCTGTGCTTCTGCAGAGGATCATATTATGGCCATGCACCTGAACAGTTTCCCTGGTTAAATTAGGGCAGTCAGTCCACTACCACTCCCCTGAATCATTCACATCCAGAGCCAACTGTTTCAGGCACTAACTACTATCACCCCATGGCCTATGGCAACAGATTTCTCCATCCTTATCCCTTTCTGCATCTCACCAGAACCCGACGAGCCGGTGAAACAGCGTTCTGTTTACTTCTGCTCCACCGTGACCAAAACACTACATACATCAGATGTGCATCAGAGGAATCTCATTTGCCCACTCAGATGGCTCTATTTCTATGAACCATAAAAAGGAATTGTTTCTATTTATTAAGTTATTGCTATATCCTGAGCTGAGGAATGTCAGAAGTCCCATGTAATTATTAGCCTGAAATAGGGCTAATTCCGAAATAGCAATAAAAAAAATCCTCAAGATACTGCTGACTGAATTCTGTATTTGTGAAACTTTTGTGATGAGATGCTTTATTGTCAAACTGGCAGGAAAACTGAGAACAGTACTCTCATACGCAAATTGTGGCATGTAGATGGTGAGTTTTAAGGTCAATTACAAATCACAGTGAATACATTTGCATATTGTATAGTGGCTGAAAATGAATGTGCTATTGTGAGCATCTATTCAAGATCCCTACACTCCAATTGGCTCTGCCTGCTCCATTTCAGTATAGTATCGGGTAACAGAATTATACTATGAACAACAGTTGAAGAATAAGAGGTTGAAATTAATTCCCCCAGTGATGTTTTCACCGCACCTTCACCTTCTTGGCAACAGTGAATACCTGTAGTTTATCGTAGACACTACATTAGGAACAGACATTTAAATTTATTTTAAGCAGCTTGAATTAAAAAAAAAGACCTCTATTCTTTTTAAAGTTGTCTCTCTTCTACTACTCTCAGCTCTTCTACTTTTTTTCCAAAAGTGCTCACATATATTTGAAAGAATAATTCTTTACCTTACAGCATTTTCTCAAGATTAATAATACAACCAAGCATCATACCATTTTTCTTGACAACAATCAAGGAGCTCATTTTACCCCTGAAGTTTATCAGTTCAGTTCAATTCAGCAGGACTTTATTTTTGACATAAAGAGCCACACAAAGATTCTCAGACTATAAAGGAGACAGACACCCTCAGGTACTTATCACAGGTAATCAGAAATCATACTCAGAATGTGTAGCTTTGCCTTGTACGTCCATTTGTCAGGAAAGTCCAGTCTTAGACACAGGTCACTGCTTTGTAAATGGATCATCTGTTGTCTAAAATACTGAAGTGGAAATAAATCTTATGACATAACCCAAACCTTTCTTCTGTTGATTTTTTTCCCTAAACTGCAATAAATTGAGGGATTATATCTTGTATTTCATAACCAGAGAAAGTAAAGAAAAAGACTTAGAGATCTGATGAATATAGATGTCCCCTGGGAAAGAAACAAAGAAAAGAAAGAGTCAACGAATAAAATGATTGCATAGATAAACAGAAAGATCTGCCTGATCCTACAAAGGGGTGACAAAGAAATGAAACAAACCTCATCAATGGAAAAAATTGCCAGATTTTGCTAGATCACTGGCAAAGCGTCATAGCAGAAGTAAGCTTCTGTAGCCCCTCTTACTATCTTCATGAGTCTTCCATAGTGGATACACCTGAAATGCTCATTTTAGTTCAGTTTATATGCACTGGCTTCAGCAACACTTCCAGTTTTAGGTGTCTTGTACTCTTTTGATTTTTCTAAGTAAGTGAGTAGAAACATTTTGGGTGGACCCACCACACAACAAAAAGTAAAATCTGACATCAACATGAAACATGAGAAAAGCCAGAATTTTAAGCATAAGGTAAACATTAGCTTAGTTCTTATCTTTCACGACAAAGAGCATCTTTCTAGACAGGTACATTTGACAGTTCTTAGTCACTAGCTCTCCCATCCCCATTAAAAAGAGGTTTAGTTAATGGTCCTGATAACTGCATGGGTGCAATGCCAGCAGATTTATCAACATGTGAGTGTCTGTGATGAGGATACAACTGACCTTAATTCCACTTCCAGACTCTTCCAGTGACTTGCTGTATGATCATCAGCAAGGAACTTCTCTACACACTGTTATTCCCAATGGGATAAAGAGATAATGATGTCTACCCACCTGGTAATGAGATCTGAAGGCTGCTGATAAAGTGCAGGCCAAATTCTTGGTATTATCAGCACTTATGTGACTTCAGCAACGTCGGTCACTTAGTCTTTATGGGGAGCAGGAGCTGGGTTGGGAAGCAGTAATTGGAAGTAAAAGCAGTTGATACAGATGGTTGGTCAATGTGGTATTCTGGGCATTGAATAGTATCACAGAGGAGTTTATTTGCACCTTGTGTACCTCATTACGTCTCAGATAAAGAGAAGACAAACAGCTTAGTAGAAAAATATTTTCTCTTCAAATTTTGCCTTGCAAGTGAACTTCAGTCTGCTTAATCTATAGCTGGATGCTCCCTGCTATCTACTTCGAGTGGGAAGATGAGCCAGATGACTCCCAGAACTCCCTTCCAACCCAGATTCTTCTATGACCCTAATTCGGTGCTGTTGTTTTCATTTCCTCCATGCTTTTATTGCTGCTTTTCTTACAATACATTATTTTTCTTTGGAATCCATAGCTCTTTCTCTGATAGATTTCCCTGATATTTTTCACGTGGGCCAACTAGTGGTCGAGAGAAAGTTATGAGTGTAGTTACTTTTAATACTAGGTCATCCTTGTTAGCAGAATATACCCCAGACATAAGCCTAGGCAAAGGTGCTGGATGTACCCATTAAAGGTCAGAACAGTTTTGACAATGCAAACACCAATGAAAGCTCTCTTTCAAGCACTGTTTTCCATTCATCCATTGCATGTTTTCAGTGGAAACTGAAGAGCATCACACCAGCTTTCTCATTATTGTCCATAATCACACCAACTCTTTTCTCTTCAAGCACAGACTCTTATCCAGGTTCATAAATTAGTTTTTACAAGCTTTGGTTTGCTCAGTATAAAAATGCAGAAACACCCTCATGCCACCTCACTGCATCTGACCCCCAGTATTCAGCTGTCTTTGAAAAGATTTTGAATGCTGGAACTAGATCTGAGAGGAAAATTGTCATGTTATTTAAAAAGGGTGTAAACTACTGATCATAACAGGTGCAATCTTTACTTTTACATAAATATTTTGGTCATTTCAGCAGGAGAGGCCTTTCTCTAAAAGTCAAACAGTTGCTTTTTTGTTGCAAATGGGTGTTGAACTGGTGTAATATTTTTAAAAGAAAATGTCAAAGTGGGTTTGCTTATATGGAAGATAATTCTAAGGAATTTAAATAGACTGTTGCTACAGTGGTCCAAATGGCAGGACTTGTACAGTTCCCAATTGTTTATAGAAGTATGTGAAATTTTGCATTTTATTCTTTTTTTTGTCATTTGCAGGGTCCTCATGTATACAGATGTTCTCGTTTTCAGTGAGCAAGTGCATATGTTGACATGGATAAAAAAACCAAAGTGTTCTGATACGCTTCTATCTTTTATTTTTATTGGATGCAGTAGAATTATTGAAACATGAAACAGAAGTAAAAAGGAAGGCATTCTGCACTAGTGAAATTAGCCATGCACTCGGGGAACAGACTGAGCTGCTTTTTTTTTTTCCCTTTGTTCTTAAAACACTTTTAATCCTGCCTAGCCAAAGAGAAGGAAAAGAGAAAAATGATGGCACAAGCTTATGTAAAGACCAGTTTGCCTAGCAATATCACTTGTGTGCACGGGAGCGTGAAGGATTTGGTGCACTGGTTTCCAGTTGTCACCACGACAGCATGGAGGGACCGGCTGCAGCTCGTCATTACGCAGGCAGAGCAGCTTCGGCCATATCCGCTCCCCAACAGGGACTCCATAAATGCAACTAGCATTTCACAAACAAATACATCAAAGAGCCGGAAGAGACATTTGTCATCTGTCTAGAAGCATAATTAGACACCAGTCAAATAAAGTCACTATCCATCCAGAGATTTGGAAGCACAAAGAACCGTACATCTTGTAACAGTTTTAATGACTCAAAACCCTTAAAAAGAGTACAGTGGCCCATCAGGCAGTGGACAGCATACACATTTTAGCAAATATAACTGGTAGCAATGTGCTCATTCCCAGGATATTTTGGCACCAGATACAAAAATTCTGGCTTTACTATGTCTCAGTTCTAGTATTAAGACATGACAACTTAGGCTCTTTTATTAAATGTTATCCAAGTCAAATGCTAACACGGGAAAGCACCAATGTGAAGCGTTAAACACATCTTTTCTGTCAGAATTAATGACAGCTTTGAGAGCATTCTATCTGAAGAAGGACTTAGCCAAGCTGGGAAGGAAAACTATGTTGACGTTTTGCTAAATTTTGTTTTATTTTTCCTTTGAGTTTCCTTTGAATCCTGAGAGAGCCTAACACACAGAGCAAGTTTTCCTTCCTGCAAACTGGTCTGAGTGCATGAGGCCCCACTAAAGATCTAAAAGGGAAAATGATGAAGCATAGAGGTGATCGGTGTCAGAGTGGTGATGAGAGGAGCACGAAGGGCTAGTTATGCAGTACAGAGTGCTGTGATACAGGGGAAGAGAGACAGACTAGTGGAAATCAGCTGGTGTTCTCATCTGTGTATTACTTTAGACACACTGACAGAAGCAGGCATGATGATTTATCTGGGAGAAAATAGCATGGTAGTAGATACAGAACTCAACCTCATTAAGATAGAGGTGCATACAATATCCTTGAGGCAGGCAATACAGAATATAAAATGGATCTGGAAGAAGTACTGTCAAATCATGTTTAAAGGGAGTCAAAAAAAGATGCAAATGAAAATACTTTGATAGAACAGAGATTTGATAATGTGACCCTTCAGGCTTAAGGGTATTAAAATATGGTCTAAGAAGTATTAGTTCTTTGTGTTAGCAAACCCAAAAGGCTTACACCTATTCATTAGATATTCCAGCAGATGTAGTAAATGCAAACTTACTGGGCCCTTTGAAGAAGCATCTGACATGATGGGTTTTCTTGCTTCCCAAGAAAATCACTTACAGACAGAAAAATCAACACTGATGTCCTATCACCCATTGGAAAACAGTGTCATTGACCCCAAAGGGGTATCGTGAAGGCAAGGCTAGGTAAAGAAGGAGGGGAGAGACACGCAATTAGAAAAAAATTAACTTGTTCTGGAACACCAGAATGGCAAGAGTCACAAGCCATTTAAACCATGATCTATGCACATCAAGATTAACTTCTTTCTGCAGCTACTGGTTGAAATGAGGGTAATAAAGTTGCTTCCAAAATAACTGTGCCTAATAAACATTGACCTTTGGTGTTTGACTGATTTGATATTTAGCATTTATTGACCAGAAGAGGAAAGAAAAAAATACCTTGTTGCTATCTCAAATTAGTGAACACCGTGGAATTCAGAAGACATGAAATCTTGTGGAAACCAGTCAGGCATTGGGCAATATCAGTAGATTTTCATGTAAAACTTTTTTTTTTTTTAAAGAAAGAGATTAATATGGAGCAGGCATTACGCAGTTTAAAAATAAATTTCCTGTTATTACCATAGGTCACTATTGCAGGATGTTTGTTATGTAGAATAAACTTCTGGGGATAGCAATCATACTAGACAGAGAGCAGATCGTGAAAGCAATAATAAAGTGTACAGCACAACAGTGTGGGAAAGGCAGAAGAAAGAAAAAACTACAGCACGGTGTATTCTTAACAGAGATTCACATTGAGATATAACCTTAAATAATTGCAAGAGCTGAAAGTGTTTTCTCTTATTTTCCATACATTTCCCTTGTCTGTGAGAACGAAAAAGAAAACTCACTTTTATGGATTCATTTCATTGCACTTTATTTATTTCCGGATCTGTACAAGTTTCAGAATCCATGTGCAGTAGTGACAAACACTACATGTCATGCTCTTGATCAGTGACAGCACATAAACCCACCAAAACGACAAACTAAATGCCAAGCCCCTTCTGACAAAGCCTGAGAGGAAAGCTGACTGGGATGCCAGACCCTGAAAACATCTTGTTTGTTCTTGTTGAACACAGAAGACAAGACCATGAGAGCTCCACCCTGCCTGGCTGCCCCCAGCAACGAAATATGAGCGTGAATATCTCAGCTGGCTTTGAATATCACTGCAAAATTGGTACCACGAGGCTGAGGCAGTCACAGCAGAGCAGGACTCCAGCCATGCAGGACTTTAGAGAGCTATCTCAGCAGCTTGACATGAAGCCAGATGCAAACAGGAAACCTGTACAGCTGTTTATGTCTGCTGGTGTAGTTATTTTATTTATCTGGGGTTTTATTCTACATTCATCATGCCGATATCAGGGCAGTTCTACTCACAGTGTCTAAAATAATCATCTGCACCAACTCAAGTTTCCAAAGGGCTCTCAGAGGTATCTTAGGGAAAGCACCATGCAGTATTCAGGTCTGGGATCTTGCAAAATCAAGACAAATATTGCCCAGCGTCACAGTTTTTATGTGACAGTTGTAAATGAAAAGAAGCCAGCTGCAGTGTCAAAGTCATCTTCAACACGTGACCTTTTGGACCTGATGTGGAACAACTGACACTCTTCTGTCATGCAGTAACACACTCATGAAGTTTAATCCCCTATCACCTGCTGGTTATGGTATCGATACCATAAACACTTTGGGGCAGTGACTTAGGCCTTTTTTCCTGAAGACATGGGGGTTAGTGCGGTGCAGGACACTCTGTCTGGATGAAAGTTTTGGGATTCAGCAATAAAAGTTAATCAGGAAGGACTGTGTTTGTCTTCTCTGGTGTGAGTTTCTGTCACCTCAAGCAAATGGGAAAGGCAGGCATTGGTCATCACATAGCTTCAATAATAAAAATGTGCAGCTCTCTATTTCCTGATTGACGGCAAGACAACTTAATGGTTCTGTCATCTCCCTAGGTATCTTTATTTAAAAGTAGCACTGTCTGAGCAACTGGAACTCTATTTACATAAGACTGCATTATGACTAGTCGATGGACATGTGCTTAAAGTGAATGAAGATCTATTGGACAAAACCTCAGCTCCCTGGCTTTGGCCAGCTATACAGATACATGAATACAACTCAGTCCAAGGAGGAGATGGTGGAGCTGTGTTCTTCAGATGTCCCAGTGTCATTATTTCAGAAACTCAGAGCTGTTTCTGAAAGCACAGTCTGTCCACGACATCATTCCAAACCAAGAACAAACCTCTGCACACACTTACTCTGTCATTCTTGGGGTGTTTTTTGTTATCGCAAAACACATCATTGCTTTCTCTTGACACAGGGTTTAGTGTTTGCCCTAATGAAGCATAATCCTCGCTTTTCACAGAAGCATTCCCATAGTAGCAGTGAAACCAGTGTCATTAACTTTATACGAGGTCAGAAATCTGTCTTCAAGAGGAGAATGTCTTGCTGATGGTGGCACGTCAAACTGCTGGTGCAAGGACAGGAGTCAGTGGGTTGGATTCTCCAGTCCATCCACGATACTCTCTGTTATTCTGGCACTGCATAAAAGCTTTAACTGGTTACTCGGCTTTAGTCCCCTTTGTAGGGTCCAGATGCCAAGGCCCTGGTTGTCCCTGGGGCGTTACCAGGGGTGGGAGGAATGGTTCATGCCCACCTTCTTCCCAGTTGCCTAGGCCAGCTGTGCTGATTATTTCTCATCACTGTAAAGCAGCCTGAAGCCTGCTTTGCTTCATGCCAAGGACAGGCGTAGGCAGCGCCCAGCACAGGCGGAATAAACTGCTGACCTTTGCCATTCTGTTCTCATAACTTGCAAATGAGCGCAGCTTAGCTGGGCCAGGAGCCTGGCCAGCATGTGACAAAAGAGAATGAGGAGTTAAGTGTTCCCTTCCTCTCTCAAATATCTGAAATTCATTTGGCTACTCCATGGCTGGAAGCCACTGCACCTGTGAGTGCATCCCAGGGGGTCAGTGTGGCCTGTCTGCCTCAAAATGTCAAAAAAACTCAGCAGACTCTACAGTGGGAAAGTGAAGAATAACAGAGTCTGCACCACTGGATTTTCATTTTGGATAGTAAAACACTATTTATTTTCCTTTAATTACAGAGCAATCATGCTCCTCTGAAACAGGGCTTGCAGATTTCACTATAACTTCTCTCTTAATTGGATGTTTGTGAATGTAAAGGCTTCAACCATGACTTGTGGAATGAAACAAAAACATCGTTTCTACATTAATTTAATTCTCTTATTTCCACCCATTCTCTCACAATCAGGTTTCCTTGATATGCTTAATCTTTTGCAATGGTTTCCATGGCAACTCCTCTTCATTGTGGTGCCACCAAGGACTCCTGTAATCAGGAAGCCCAACTTTGCCAAGGGATCTTTTTTGTCCCTTTCCCCCCGGCTCTGCCGCGGCAGACCCCGGCAGCACTGCGGCTTCCTCCCGCCCACCCCACCTTCCCCACGGTCACACCCAAAGGCAGGAGCAGGAAGCACACAATGGGACGTTATTAAGGTTTTATGATTCTTGTCACAGCCAAAGCTCCCTTTTCAAGCCCTGCTACATACACATCGCTGGCTACTGCTGCATTTGGAGTAAATTGCCGTCAGAAAGGTGAGGTACTCATAGCTCTCCATCCTCAGAAATTCAAAATGTTATCCTTGCTGTAGTGTCCAAACCTACAAAATAGCTGGTTTACAAAGCACAGCATCACCTGTGTGGTGTTCAGTTACATGAAGCAGCCTCTTCTATACAGCACAATACCACAGCTGTAGTGTACAGTACGTGAATTATCCCATACTGTACTGCACACATCCATAGCAGGAATATACGGCTACATAAATTAACTCCTGCTGTACAGCACACAGCCATAGCCATAGTACACAGCTGTATAAAAATAGCTGATGCCAGGCTGAGCTTGCTCCAGCAGTGTTTGGATTATACACTGCAAGAACCGTACTTTGTTGCTCTGATTTCCTTCCTATAATTTACCTCCCCCTCCTCCAGACCAACCAGCTCTGAGGAATGGACTGTGTGACTGGCAAATCAAACATTATTATTAATCACTGTAATTACTTTTCTTGGCCCAATTGCAGAGCCTGGGAAGCTAACCACAGTCTCTAGAGTGCAACCTTAACTACAACATGTTTCTGAGCCACCATTACCTCATTGTTAGTCATGTTTAACCAGAAAGAATTTTGAAACTTTTATTTTCCCTGAAAACTCTCAAACCACGTATGCTGCACAGACCAGCGTGAGAATCTCTGCATATGTATCTCCGTGCTTCCAGCTAACCACTGGCTTTGCCAAAACCTCAAGTGTTTAGTTCAGGCTGAGGGATAGGCAAATATTTTTTCTTCCTCTAGTCACAAGTAGTGTGAATGGTTTAACCACAACAATGATATAATTCTCTACTGCAAAGTAGGTCATTCATACTTTAAAAAAAATCACAATACTACATTCAGCCTCTGTTCAAGTCAAGTAAATATCTTGTTTACTAATTACACTAGCTTTGAATGCCCACATAAGGATAAATACCCTCTTCTGAAAAATACCTCTTCTGAAATGTGTCAGCTACAAGATAAGTAGTTGATGACTGCAAGGTCACCGAATACAGGAGGTGACTTAAAAAACACCACGACTCTCAGCAGACGGCCTTCTTCTCATGTCTAATCACCAGCTTCTCATGTTCAGTGTGAGAGGCCAAGGTATGGTCGCTCGTCCCTTGTCCCAGGTATTCCCGTCCTGTCCCGTGCACCCGGCTGCACAAGCATGTAACTATCCCCAGAACTAACTTTTATTTGCAGGGTTATTTGTCTCTTGGCTCAGTGAGTTGATCCAACTCCCCTTGCCACCACACAGGTGCTAGTGTCAACAAGAGGCAAGGAGCAGGAGCAAGTGTCCGGGGGGAGTGAGATGGAGGAGACCTTTCATTTCAGGCCTTATTTTACCCGTTGTTTTTCTTACTGTGTATACTATACTGTGTATTACTTAAAAGTAAACAGACAGCAAAAAGGAAAACTTTTGTGATGGCTCCTTCTACACCTAGACTATCAGGATCTTTTCTTAGGTCAGTCTCATCTTTCTGCAGGCACCCACAACTCTGCTTTACAAGTAGGAATGCATCTGCATGTTCCTACTGCACAGTGTGATCCGAGACAGAGGAAATGCTCAAACCTACTTATGGCTTAGGCTAAATTTGTACCTGGGTTTGTCCACATTATAACAGAAAAATTATAGATGTGTACAGAAGGGCAACATCACAACCCCTCACAGCTACCCAATGAATGTGGTTACCATATGGTTATGAAAGTAGCTGGCAACCTCTGCTCTTCAGCTAACTGCTATTTCACAGGCTGAGTGGAAAGGGCCAGTGATTATAGAGCCAGCTGGGTGACGGAGAGGGAGGGAACAGCTTGGACACCTTTAGCCAGCCTTTCTTAGCAATCATAATCAAGTAGAAGAAGTTCTGGTTCTCACTGGCTTTGTAAAGGCAAGGGTAGACAGGTTATTGCTAATTGCCAGCTACTTGCAAGCACTTGAATTAAAACTCAGCAGCCACTTTGGGTTTTTCCAGGGCTTGAGTAGTCGTTCGTGAACTCAAAAAGTGGCAGGTGAGCGCTGCGGAGGCGGAGAACCGCTGGCTGTCCATGGGTAAAAGCGACTGACGGGAGGGCAGAGAAAAGTCCTAGCCAAAGCAGCAAGGCAGGAGCAGCTTGGCCCGTCCTGCGGCACAGCCTCGCACCCATCACCAGCTGCCCCGGGAAGCAGCGTGGGGCTTTGTAACCCTCTGAATGGCAGAAGAGCTATGTCTTCAGCTTCAGGGCATAACATGTAGGAGAAATGTAGCCCACGTTATAAAAGAATTACGAGACAAACGGCACACAGTTCTGCACTCGGTATAGTGAATTTATTCACATCACTTGCTGAAGGTGCCAACCTGTGGAAGGGACTCTGAACTCCGGGCAAAACGTTATTACAATATGCCCAGTTACAGAGAGATTTACTGAGTAATCAGCTATTCAAAACAACTGTACTGCCATGCTTGTGTATTCGCTGTCAGGTACAAGTGATGCCATGGTGGCATGTGATGTATATAAAAGAAGTAGACAATCAGCCCTCAGTCAGAAAGATGTATATATAGGGGAGACAGAGCAGTGGTTATTCCTGTGTGTATGAGGGGCTGAAAAGTCTTGGATTAATCATTGTCAAAGAACAGGTGAGTCCCTGGGAATAAGCTTGAAAGGAAGAACACTGAAGTAAAGTTCGTACAGATCTTTTGAGGCAGGCTTGCAAGGCAAACGTCTTGTAAAAAAAATAGGTATTTCAGCAAATATCTCTTCATGAATATGTTCTCATTTTTATGCAACTTCTTATATTCAAATAATTGCTAGTTTTTGTTAGGAAATAATCTATGGGCTCTTTTCTGTCCTTGTTGCTGTGAAAATAGTGAGAATTTTTGTCACTACTTAAATGGGACAAGGAAATGTCCTAGAGTTTGCCTTTTTGCAAAAATGATGTAGACCTGAAAGTCTAGTAAAGGTACTTCTAGCTTCAACCTTTGATTTGCAGTTGTAAAAATTAGTGTTTAGCTTCTAAAACTTTAATGAAAACACCATGACTGCTTATATGAAAAATGTGCTTGTAATTATTTACAGGCATGAAACTTCATCTGCACAAAGAGAGCTCAGTGCTGAAAATTTGACCCTAGAAAAATTAGTGATGAGTGTTCCAGTTAATATTTCCCAAACATTCCTCTGTTTCAGTGTTGGCCTAGCTTTCCTGTTTTAAAACTTGCACTTTGGATGAGGCACCTGCAGAAGTACATTTTGCTCTAAAATGGAACTTTTGCTATAGCACAAGCAGAAGGGATCAACTCAGACGCTTTTATACAGACAGCCACTCAGACTGCAGGTATCAGAGGCGTCATTCACGTAGTCCTAGCTGCTGTTTTGGTTTGGTTTTCTGCCACAGCTGTAATAGGGTCTTGCCTTTAGCCGTACCTCCCTGTCCCAGTTCCCCATCTAGCAAGGTTCCCAGCCAAGACTTCGACCATGGCTGGGGGAGCATTTTGTGTTCAGACCTCTCTGACTTGAAGCACCTTGTCGTACACTGACAACATCCAATTCTTGACATATTTTTTGCGCTTCCCAAATCCTGACACCCTCAGCGCGGGGCTACATGCATACACTTCATGCACACCTTGAGGAAGCTTTGCCTCCACTTTTCCTTCCCATGTTCCTTGAATTTCCTCCTCGGGTAAGACAGTGGGAAGGCTGGAAGCAGCCATAGAGCGCGGCATCAGATGGGTGGTTCCATGTTTGTTCTTGCCTCAGCCAGCGCTGCTCTCGTGTCCTCTGTATCTCCAGCAAAGGCACAAGGGAAGCTGCGGCCACCTCATGCTGCGTCCTCTCCTTTCCTCCAAAGACTGTCCCTTTCGGCAGCCCTCTGCAGGGGTGGCATCCAGCCCATTAACTAACTTATCAACATTTATGTTACAAATATTAGCTAATTAAATAATACTGTTTCTTTGCCATTTACTGCATATCTCTAGCAAAACTGCTACCTGGATAAAATATCTCGAAGCGGCTAAGGAGTTTAGCTTTCCAGTCACTCATTCCGTTTGGTGTTATCTATGTTTATTTTTGTTTCTCCACCTGCAGACATACAAAGCAATGAAAACAAGCTGCAAATCCACATACTTGCCTTTGGAGTCTTTGATCCTTAAGACAAATGTACAGTTATTAAAACAGTTATCAGACACTCACAGTCCAAGTGTTGCTAATGGATTTTTTTCTCCTTCTCCTTTCCCCTCTTCATAATTTATGCAACGTTTGCTCACAGGAGTGCAGGTCTGGCTGATGCAGCAGTATAAAGTAACCAACTTACCTGAAGCAAAATAATAACAGATCTTTGGGGAGATCCCACCATGAAAGGAGCCAAGATTAAGGAAAGCAGAAGTTTAGAAAGCTGGACTGAAACAAATCCAAGCAAAACATGCATACACCAGCTACTTCGTTCCAGAGGAGGCAGGTGGCAAACTCACGGCCTCCTGTTCTTCAGCTACCCGTTTCCTTTTGCGGTCATTTTTCATACGAGTTGCTTCCTTTTCTTGCAAGCCAAAATCTGAATATATTCTTTCTGTACTGTGCTTGCAGTTTCCAACTCAGCTTACACATAAAATAATTCAACCGCAGCTTCCTACATTCCAAGTTTATCTTGCTTCTGCAATCACTTTCCTCTCCTCTCTTTTGGATACTTCAGCATCAGGAGGATGTGGGCAAATCAAAGGGAACTGAGAGAAAACAAGATGAAGGAATTGAGAGTCTGAATGAAGTCACATTAAAATCTGGGTAAATTATGACAAATGGGAATGCGATATCTGTACAATATTCATTTATTTGGCATGAAGCAATAATGGGAAGATTCTGTCCTGGACTCTCAGTGTCCTAGCACGTTATTAGCGGTACAACTGAATCACAGATGTATTCCAAGGATCAGTTCAGGAGAGCTCAGTCAGTCAAGCACATACAAAACCTTCCTTCTGCTTCTCCAGTGCTTAGGAAACACACACCTATCTCTTTTAAAATCTTATCAAACAAGTCATCTTCAATGAGGTCAGAGGTGACCAAATTCAGACTATTTGAGACCATAGGAAAATGAAGTGTATTGGCATTTAATATTGCAAGTATTCAGAAAGGAGAATGTGGTAAATGAAGGTACAGCTGGGGCTAGACTAAAGGAAAAGAATATCTTATGAGAAGATACTCTCATAAGAGAAAATACCATAAAATCATATCAGAAAATCAAATCTTAATAATATGATAATCATCAAGCAAAGTTATAGCTTGTCATGGAAATATTTTAAACCAGAAAACTAAAAAAATTGGAATTATAAATATGAGGCAGGATTTGCTATTACTTTACAATTACCATTGTTTTTAACAGCACAAAGAGAGCACAGAGTGGAAAAATACTATAGGTCAGAATGATCATGCAAATGACTACTCCATATGCAATACAGAATAAGGTCCATAATTTACCAAAGGACAAAGTCAATGTCTTAAAAGTTGTTCTTAGTTCTAGTTCATTGATTTTATTATGAATTCATAATAGCTGGGGCAAAAATAGCTGAGACTCATGTCTTCAGACAGAGCATATATTTTTGGATATATATGTTCAGCTCCTAGGACAAGAAAGCTGTGATGATATTGTAGTTATTGGTTGTGTAAACCTTGTTCAGCTTTATGATGCACAATATACACTTAGGTAGTTGGATAATAAAAAGATGCATCATATTTGTGAAAAACACCTTTTACTTCAGCCTAGAAAAAGATTCATGAGAACATACTTTCAGGTGTTCTTGCAAGTATTCATGCTGCATCTGAGTGATAGCTCCTGCTGCCTTACATGTTAAGGCAGTGTCATTTCAGCACAGACACATCAAGGAAAAAATGAGTCAGATCTAAAAAAAATCAAACCAAACCCAACTGTTCCATGTGTTGCACAGATAGTGAAGGTTGTTGCCTTTGGATTTGTTTCCTGTGTTCTCCAGCATTACCAGTAACTCTAAGTTTCTTCCTAGTCTCTCACCTGCACATCCCTAAATCTTCCCCAAATGTGCCAGCCCAAACCACTAGTGTGTAGTATCTCACAATACTTCCACACCATGTCCCCACATTAGCTGCAGCTGCCCTCCATGTCCACACACCCACCAAGCTCCCTAGTGTCTCCAGACGCTTTCCCCACCCTCTCCGTCCTCTGTGATGCTGTTGTGTCTCTCCGTCCTTGCATCACAAAGTGGGGGATTGCCTTTGTCACCCCCACTACAACAGCCTGAGATACTTCCTCTTATTACTAAGGGGCCTTTGCCAGACCTTGCAACTAGGCAGGAGATGGAGGGCTTGGTAGCACAGGGCTTCATACTCATTCACTGTCACCACCCCTGCGGCCAGGAGCCCAGGCAGGCGGGATGGCTTTCTTGCTGCCATGGCATAGCTGCGAGCAGGCTGACGGGACAGTGGGCACTGAGCTCTCTCTCCTGAACAGGGTATTTCTACACTGGTAAGCACAAAATTCATATGCACTTGATATCTGCGAGACACTTAATCCTTTGTCAAATTTGCTAAACTTTCATCACAGCTTCTAAAATTCCTGGGGGAAGACATGAGCAGGCAGACAGACAGATGGACACAGACGAGTAGCACTCTTGTGTACATCCCAGTTCTTAGACAACCAGGGTAAGAAACTCAGGATTTGAAACATATATAAAATACCTATGTCTCACCTGCTTGGTCAGTAATTTAGCATAGTTATTTAAGAACTAATTCAAGATCTTTTTTCCTGAGGAAAGCAAAACTATTTTCACCAGCAAAAAAAATTTAAAATAATCCAGGTTGGCAATTTAAAGTTATTACTGGATTCATTAGAGCTTCAATATCCTACCTACTGCTGAGCTGCTGACAGGACGAGATTTAGCTGAAATCAGTGGATCCAATTAGAGCCAGAGGTCCGCACATTGAGCACTTCCAGAGTACAAATTATTGGTGACATTTCTAAACAGTGATTGACAGTTGAAGCCAGCACATATTCCCTACACCGCTTTGGAATGTCATTATGAGCGGGAGTGGACTTTGTAACCTTTCCATGGCACTAGCGAAAAAAATCAACTTCCAGTTTTTTGCTCTCCATCATTTTTCAGCATAGACTTTTTTTTCCAGAGCAATTGGGCACTCCCAACATAACTCTAGATTCTAAATTATATTATAATTCACCAAGGCTGTGGTTGAAAAAGGCCACCCTCAGACCTGGGGAATGTTAGATTTACATTTGTGCAGAAGCAGCAGCCTACTACACAGATACTAATAGCTACTTAGTCTCCGTTATCAACCTAATAGTGTGAAAAAGAACAGTTGAGATGGTGTGTGTTTATTCATTTTCCTCTCTTATACAATGACTCTCTAGAATGTTTTTCTAATCCAATTAAAATTCATTTTGGTATGTCATTTATTAGCCCAACTGATTCCCAATTATATCTCCCTACAAACCTTGCCTCTGCTAGAATATTATAATCAGATTCCAGATATAAATAATTAATAAGACAAGCATGCCTTTCTTATCATAGGTTGTATGTCTGTATAGTCGACAGACTCACAGCTCACGTTTGGTGCTGCAATCACTGTCCTTCCAGCATCTGCTCAAGTATCCATATATCAATATATCAAGTATATTGCAAGGGAACAGATTTAACCATCTTGGATGTTGTACATGGTAAGATAGAGAGGCACACGTGTATGAGAAGTCAAGGTCAATTATCTCAGTGTGATTTTTCTGTTATTGGTATAACAAATTGTTAAAAATTTAGGCCCTGATCATGTAATTATTTTGTGCGCAAAAATCACATGCACATCAAAGTGAATTAGTTCAGTACAGAGAGGGACTGCAAGATCAGGCATCTAGCAAAATGTTTACTATTTCAAGTGTATCGTTCTTCACAGTGCTGCACTGTCAAAGTAAGTGAAGCAGAGTAATGTACGTTGGGGGAAAAAATCAACCAATTCCATTTCCGTTTTCCCCATATAAATAAATACTGAAGATTCCATGACATGAGAGAAAGCCCTGAGAAATAAAACCTGATTGGTAAAATTCTGCCTAGGGTGCTGTAACAGACACCTGAAATACATGTTCAGCAGATGAGTTTCCACTACATTCTTCATTATAGCTGCAACTGGCTGAATAATTCATTAGAGATGATAACACACCCAGTGAATTTATCATAATATTATTTATACATTAGGAATGATTACCTGAGGCTGATGGCATTTGTTTACGTTCTCCACTATGTGGCCAGAACTTTATATAGCAGGAACATATGTCCCATTTGCAACCTGGATGATAATAATAATAATAATAATAATAATAATAATAATAAGAAGAAGAAGAAGAAGAAGAAGAAGAAGTGAATTTATTAGTTAAGAACAAGGTACAGATTTTCCAAATTACAGCTGAAACAGAGTATGAATAATTGTGCTTATTTTCAGTGTGCTTTACAATACTTTCTGGTCAAATCTGCAGATAAAGTTTCATTCTGTCTGAGACCATGAAAATCTCATTCTTCATGAGTATAAGCAAAGCAAAAAGTGGTTCTAAGTCACATTAACTGTTATTATATTGTAATAGAAACTCAAGGTAAGATGCCACTACCAAAGACATGACTGAAAACCTTACAGAGGGACTCAATAAACCTGTAAATGTAATTCTGCTGTCAACTGTTTGCCCCAAGGGAAGTTGCGTCCTTTAGCAACAACAGAGCTGAGGAATCTCTGTCAGTCATGCACAGGAGTCCTGATCTTCTCTGTCATTCCTGTGGTACTGCAAGAAATGGTTTTGGAAAATTGAGATGCTTTACTCTTAAAACACATTGCTGTAATAGTCCTAAAGTGTCCTCAGCATAGTAGCACAGTCTTTGTGGATCAGCCAGACCAATAATCCTGTCAGTAGAACTGCAATATTGATCAGGGCTCTAAGATGAGAAAGGAAATGGGCTTTATATTTACCTAAAGCCCAGGTTCACCACCGTCTTCCCTGCTTTTGAAGCTCAGTGGCTTGGTCCCTCTGGCCTAGTAAGTCACACAAGATTTTGTGTTCTTTAATGTCCCCTCCATAATGCTTGCCATTATACCCTACAGATACAGAATTCAGGTAAGAATGCCTTTGTTTTTGTCTTCAAGATTTTTTCAAATTTGTCTGATTCCCAGTCTTCTCCTTCAACATGGAATTATTTCTTTCCTTATTCCCTTAAAGACCCTCACGTCCACACATTCCTGGCTTACAGATCCTGGCTACAAAGTTCTCTCACATGATATTTGACTGTAATCTGCTGTATACAAGTATCCTGAGAGACAACAGAGGGAGGCCACCGGGATCTGCTTGCTCAATATCCACCATTCCATCTGGGATTCATAAAATTCCTAAACAGTATGTTTTGTTGCCTAAAGATTCTTTCAGTCTTCCTAGCTGTAGCTGCACTACTGAGCAAACAAGTACTTCACTGCCAAAAAATCCCAGCCAAAAGTAACGTCCCATATACTCTTGGTTGAGCTTGGACCAAACAGTGGCCTGAGAACGCTAATGCTGCGCTCTGCAACATCTGACCATTGCTGCAGCTTTCAGAGGATATGTCTGTTTGATTATATGTTTCCCTTCTCAAATCCCTCTAAGATGTGGATGTCTGCTGTTACAAAACTCGATACCCGTATGTTATGTTACTCTACCACATATTATAGCTAAACAATTACTACCCCCCCAGAAGAAATACATGCCAAACTGTCCATAGGAAAAGGATACGTTTCTATAAACAGCTCTTTTCTCATATTCTGTCACATTAGAGAGGCTGCACAACACGATCTCACCGCAGAGCTGTGCTGGAGGCAGTTTGGTTCCTGAACTGACTGTGAAAATTGCCTACAGCAAACTCCTGCAGCCTCTGCCCTTTCTTCTGCCAGGAACCATCCATGTTCACCTGGGCAGGCTGTGATTTTTCTTGTTTGCTCAGGCTTGCACCCAGAACACAAGAATGAAAGGGAGAAAGCTTTGCTGGCTCCCTTCCTTCCCCTAGCCCATCCCAGAACCCACCATTCTTATTTTAACAGCACATCCCAGATTCTGATCCAGGCAATGGAAATAGCTGCTAGACCTTTCTCATTCCTTTGGAGTCCTCTGCACCAAGGCTGCACGTACAGGAAAATAATCCTACTCTAGGACAGGAGTCAAGTCCAGAGGACAAAAAGATGTTCTCTTTCTCCAACTTCTCTAAGCACTCAAAATACTGGGCCAGCCTTCATCCCCTGGATCCTCTTTCTTCCTCCAACATGAGAGTTCATCCTTCCAGTACACATACAGGAAAGCACATTCAGGTCTAAGTCTCTGCTTACGCCGTAGAGACACTGTTACTGCTCCCATGGTCCTGTTCTGCAGTCTTCTGAGAACAGATATGAGCTCACACTGTCTGGACTCCAAGACAGCTGCTGCTGCTACTGTCTTTTTTTATAGCAGAATGTATTTTCTTGGCTTCAGCACTGGACTAGCCACATCCTCAAAGCTTATAATCGTGTTGGAGCAAAAGCAGAGCTTATTCCCACAGACCTGCAAAATATATTCTGAAAATATCCTTCTGATCTACTGATTCTCCCATGCTCTGTTTTCCTCAGTCTGTGTTTTTCTCCTGACAGTTTCATAACTCTTGAGTGGGAAACCTCCCAAGTCCTGAGACCCTGATTCCAGCTCCAGTATTTTTCCCAGATATTGTACAAACCAGTGCCATGGTAAATGGGTTTGTGAAAGTCCAAAGACTTTTCTGCACTTCCTTGTTCTAGGCAATTTATAACAAATAAAATCCACTTCTCCTGGAACTGCATCAGTGTTTAATGTTTCAGAGCATTTCAGTGACCAGAGCCTCGGCGCTCTTGCACTTTCTTCTTTCCTTTTAAAGGAAAGCAGGCAATTGACCTTTAGAAACTGTAGTCTCTATTTAGAAGTTGGCCATGTCCATGTCTGTCCACCCCACGAGTCTTAAGATTCCAACACCTTTAAGTGTGCCTATGGATCTTCCTCTGCTTTCAGATCTGTTTCCTTTAGCTGTTAAACCATAGCATTACACTCCTGGTGTTCTTGGTCCCCTCACATCTTAACTCTCCCAGGCTGCTCTCTAGACCTCTAAAGGACACCATTTCCATGGTCCAGAGATTGAAAGGCCCTTGCAGGGTGCTTGGAGTCCTCTGGTTCAGGCTCTGAAAACCGTGAATTATGCCCTTCCTCCTTCTAGTCTTTTTATGAGTATGGCCACTTTTCCCTATGAATATTATTTCTAATATACTCTTCTTCTCAGAAAGTACCACTTACAAGGGCAATAATTTATTTAGTGATTTTCCTTGTTAGGTGCGTGATGGAAGGGTCTCTCTAGTCATTGCATACACATTTAAGTTCACTATTCAGACCAGTATGTTAAGTGAACTTTCGTATTAGGGAGACCATTACTATCTAAAAGGGGAAGTCATACTCTTTTCACTCTTGCATCAGCACTGGCACTCAACAGAGTCTTGTAAGCACTGATGCAACTCAGTAACTAAGCAGAAAACTAAGTTGGCCAAAGAAAACCAATGGTTTTATGGGGGCTTTGTGAGTCAAATCATCTCAGTGAAGAGCCCAGTGGGTGCCAGAGTTAGTGCAAGCTGGGGAGGAGGAAAGGAAGGATGCATAGGGCACAGGTGAGGCCCAGGAGCCAGAAGCAGGGACAACAGGGGAGAGGGCAGGGAAATAACGTCTCTCCCTTGCAGCAGCAGGAAGCAAAAAGACCAGCTCAGTTGTCCTCTTATCTTCCTGTCTAGATGCATTTTCAGCCTGTTCACAACAAAACATCACCAGCTGAGGCAGTGGGAAGGTGTATCTGAGGAAGTCTGCATTAGTTGAGACGAAGTATCCTTATAACGTCATTCAAATGCCGAGTGAATACCTCTTCAGATGTTTGCACTATTGGTGATTTTTACTGTTCATTAAAGCACTTAAAGGAAAGGTCATACTGTGAAGTTGTGAGTGAAGTTTCCTTTTCTTGACAAGGGGTCTAGTTTCCCATAATTTAGATACATTGAGGTAGGTGAACTGGGAAGACCATTTACACCCCTGTTCAGTGAGTTATAGTTAAGCAGTAATTATGCCATGCGCCACAAACAGCCGGTAGACAGTCTACACAGCAGAATATTTCATTTTATTGGAAAAGACTTCTGAATAGCAAATACATTCATGGAATCCAGAATCAGATCTTAACTTGCAAACAAGGCAAAAAAGCTACATTTGCTGGGTAGTTTATTTTCAATAAATAATTCAACCTCTTCCAATAGAAAGTCCTGCATTCTAAAACAGAGAATTGGTTTTGCACAAATGATTCCCAGTGCACTATTTGTTCACTGGCAGAAGTCATGTCCACTGAATTCTGGCATGTAGCATAAGTTTCATTAAAATAGTTCAGATGTCCTACAAAATGTTAGCTGCAAAATCTCCCCTGTTCTTTGAGCATAGGCTGGTACATAAAACAATGAGAGCTTCAAGCATATTCTTCTCTCAAAGATGTGATTTATGTCAATAGATAGGAAGGAATTAGTGCAAAGCATGAATTATCCTTTCACTACAACACTGCTTTCCAAAATGTGTACTTCAACCACTCTAGTACAGAGCTCAGCAATATGAAAGTCTTTAAAACTATATTGATCAACAAGTGATAAAAGAATCCTTAAAACTTAACAACATAAAACCAATATGTTAAGAATATCCATAGGAGCACAAGGCTTCTGAATATATGCTTACTCTTTCCAACATATATTTTTCCTTTGCCCTTAAAGAAATTAAAATTAATTATAAAAATGAGGACATCCCTAATAGGATTCTTACTGAAATGTTACAAGGTTTAATTTGTGTAAAAGTACTGACAAGTTTATTCATTTTGTAGGAGTGTGGAATTTGCCTCACGTAACACTCAGGACTTAGCTACAGCTTTGATAGAAATGTTATTTGGTAATTATCTGCTCTTCTCTCAGGGACAAAGTAATTAATTCTCTTCTGCCGTTCACAGCATATTCTGTTTTTACACACATATGAAGGATGAATTTTGGAATATTATGATCAATAGTTACTTTATTGACAACCAATAAGTCATCATCCTGGCAACTCTGCCATGACTTTCAAAGAAAACTCAGGAACACAGAAGTCAAACTTCACTTCTTAACCTTTTTGTTTGTATTTTGGAGAGGGGAGAATAAATCTAAAGGAAAATAAATACATAAAATTAGCCTTTGTCAAAGAATTAGATGACATTACATACATAAACAAAGAAAATAACCCACAAAAAATATATTCTGACATAACTCACAACTAGAGTAAAACCCATATGTTTTTCCCTATTTTCTGATTCTTTATTCCTTTCCTTTACAGTAGAGAAAAATTTAAAGTTCAGGTTAAATACAAGTTTGAGCAATATATTTAAGCATAAGTAAGAACCTGAACCTCCCCCTAAGGTACAGTTTAAGGCATGTGACATTATTGTCCATTATCAAGAAACTGTGTGTCTGGAGTTAAGATGTTCATCACAGCCTACTCTTTATCACAGTGTGGTATGTTTCCTACTTTCAAAGAACATGTACAGAAGAAGCACGTGCCAGCTGATAGAGGTCCTGGAAATGCTGTCTTTGTGAAGAGGAAGACAAAAATGTTCCTATCAGTATTTTGGACCCAAATATTACTCACAGAATCACAGAATCACAGAATCACTAGGTTGGAAAGGACCTTTAAGATCATCAAGTCCAACCATTAATCCAGAACCACCATGTCCCCTAAACCATGTCCTGAAGCGCCACATCCACACGTTTTTTGAACACTTCCAGGGATGGCGACTCCACCACCTCCCTGGGCAGCCTGTTCCAATGCCTGACCACCCTCTCAGTGAAGAAATTTTTCCTAATATCCAATCTAAACCTCCCCTGGCGCAACTTGAGGCCATTTCCTCTTGTCCTATCACTAGTTACTTGGGAGAAGAGACCAACACCCTCATCGCCACAACCCCCTTTCAGGTAGTTGTAGAGAGCGATAAGGTCTCCCCTCAGCCTCCTCTTCTCCAGACTAAACAACCCCAGTTCCCTCAGCCGCTCCTCATATGACATGTGCTCCAGACCCCTCACCAGCTTCGTTGCCCTTCTCTGGACACGCTCCAGCACGTCAACATCCTTCTTGTAGTGAGGGGCCCAAAACTGAACACAGTATTCAAGGTGCGGCCTCACCAGTGCCGAGTACAGGGGCACAATCACTTCCCTGCTCCTGCTGGCCACACTATTCCTGATACAGGCCAGGACGCTGTTGGCCTTCTTGGCCACCTGGGCACACTGCCGGCTCATATTCAGCCGGCTGTCAACCAGTACCCCCAGGTCCCTTTCCGCCGGGCTGCTCTCCAGCCACTCCTCCCCAAGCCTGTAGCATTGCATGGGGTTGTTGTGGCCAAAGTGCAGGACCCTGCACTTGGCCTTATTAAACCTCATACAGTTGGCCTCTGCCCATCGATCCAGCCTGTCCAGATCCCTCTGCAGAGCCCTCCTACCCTCCAGCAGATCAACACTCCCACTCAGCTTGGTGTCATCTGCAAACTTACTGAGGGAGCACTCGATTCCCTCATCCAGATCATCTATAAAGATATTGAACAAGACTGGTCCCAGAACCGAGCCCTGGGGAACACCACTCGTGACCGGCCGCCAGCCGGATTTAACGCCATTCACCACAACTCTCTGGGCTCGGCCATCCAGCCAGTTCCTCACCCAGCGAAGAGTAAACCCGTCTAAGCCTCGAGCCACCAGTTTCTCCAGGAGAATGCTGTGGGAGACGCTGTCAAAGGCTTTACTAAAGTCCAGGTAGACAACGTCCACAGCCTTTCCCTCATCCACTAGGCGGGTCACCTGGTCATAGAAGGAGATCAGGTTGGTCAAGCAGGACCTGCCTTTCATGAACCCATGCTGGCTGGGCCTGATCCTTTGGCTGTTCTGCAGATGCCCTGTGAGCACTCTCAAAACCAACCACTCCATAATCTTCCCTGGAACAGAGGTCAGGCTGACAGGCCTGTAGTTCCCAGGATCCTCCTTCCGGCCTTTCTTGTAGACGGGCATCACATTGGCAAGCCTCCAGTCTTCTGGGACCTCCCCTGTTAACCAGGACTGCTGATAAATGATGGAGAGTGGCTTGGCAAGCTCCTCCGCCAGCTCTCTCAGTACTTTCGGGTGGATCCCATCAGGCCCCATAGACTTATGGATGTCCAGGTGGCTTAGCATGTCCTTGACTGCTTCCTCCTGGATTATGAGGAGTACATTGTGCTCTCCATCCCCGTCTTCCAGCTCAGGGGGCTGAATATCCTGTGGATACCTGGAGTGGCTATTAAAGACTGAGGCAAAGAAGGCATTAAGTACCTCAGCCTTGTCCTCGTCCTTGGAGACAATGTTCCCCGCCATATCCAGTAGGGGATGGAGATTCTCCTTGCCTCTCTTTTTGTTGTTAATATATTTGTAAAAACATTTTTTATTATCCTTTACGACTGTGGCCAGACTGAGCTCTAGCTGGGCTTTTGCCTTTCTAATTTTGTCCCTGCTTGACCTAACGAGATCTTTGTACTCTTCATGAGTTGCCTGTCCCTTCTTCCAGAGGTGATAAACTCTCCTCTTTTCCCTGAGTCCCAGCAAAATCTCCCTGTTCAGCCAGGCTGGTCGCCTTCCCCGCCAGCTCTTCTTACAGCACATGGGGACCGCCTGCTCCTGCGCCTTTAAGATTTCCTTCTTGAAGACTGTCCAGCCTTCCTGGACCCCTTTGTCCTTCAGGACTGTCTCCCAAGGGACTCTCTCAACCAGTGACCTGAACAGGCCAAAGTCTGCCCTCCGGAAGTCCATGATAGCAGTTTTGCTGAGTCGTCTCCTTACTTCACTCACAATTGAGAATTCTATCATGTCGTGGTCGCTAAGCCCAAGACGGCCTCCAACCACCACATCTCTCACCAGTCCTTCTCTGTTTGTAAACAGCAGGTCCAGCAAGGCACCTCCCCTGGTGGGCTCACTCACCAGCTGTGTCAGGAAGTTCTCCTCCACACACTCCAGGAACCTCCTAGACTGTTTCCTCTCTGCCGTGTTATACTTCCAGCAGATGTCCGGTAGGTTGAAGTCCCCCACAAGAACAAGGGCCAGCGAATGCGAGACCTCCGCCAGTCGCTTATAGAATGTCTCATCCGTCTCTTCATCCTGGTTGGGTGGCCTGTAACAGACTCCCAGCAGGATGTCTGCCTCATTGGCCTTCCCCCTCATCCTTACCCACAAGCACTCTACTTGGTCTTCACAATCTTCAATTTCTATGCAATCAAAACACTCCCTAACATACAGAGCCACCCCAGGAAGTCACCGCTGTCAAGAAAAATGCTTGTAGTAATTGTTTTTGCAGATGTTTTTGCCTGCAACAAGGGAAGTCCTAGTTCACTTGGGCTGTGGGGGAAAGGGCTCACCTCCAGGGATTCTCACATCAGATCTGCCTCATTCTCCATTCCAGGTACCATGGCCTGGGCAAGCCATTTTGGCTAGAGAGTTAGAAGTATGATTTCCTCCAAGAATTTGTTGTGAGCAAAATCTACTGGTATAGATGCAAAAATACAGCATGGACTTCCCTTGTCTCAATCTAGCCTGTCTCTCAGCAGACCCAATAGAAGTTCATCACAGAAAGCACTCCTGTATAACCTACTGTCCCTCCTAGGGAAGGTTGCTTCTTCTCCTGCATGTGATGTACTTTCTAATATAAACTTGGCTATAGTTTCTTGGGGTTGTGGTTTCCCACTTGAAAAATAATGATAGCAGCATTTCCAACCCAACAGGAAAGTTGTGTCAATAAATGTATTAAAGATGTCAAAGGATGGAGCTATAGAAACACAAATACCAATACTGTAGCTAGGAACTAGGAACTTAATGTTCTTAAGTTTTCACTGTCCAAAAATGCAGTCAGCTCTGAAACAACTGAAATTCTCATTTATTCCATCAGCAACTAAGGGACTTGGCACCAGCCACTTAACTGGTGCTGGCCTTAGTCAGCTTTAAAAAAACTCTTGGACGTAATCTGCCAATAAGCCAACAATTAGACGTTTTACAGGAAACAATTCCATTGACAAAAATTAAGTTTAGGAAGAAGGAGGTGGAGGACTGGAACTGGCTGCACTTCACAACAGTGCTGGTAATAAATCTTGACAATAAAAGGGAATGAAATACTTAAGCCAGAAAAGTGAAATCACTAAAAATAAAACTAGAGAGAAATTACATTGATCTCCCAGATCTCATTCAAATATCCGACTGGAAAACTTTCCTGCCACGATAGCTGCAGTATCCCAAGAGATCCACATCTGCCTTCACCCATGCAACTGTGCCAATCAAGACAACAAATAATGAGTGATATTCCTTTCTTCATTATGTGTGTTCCAGTTTGTGGCCAAGATAAAACACTCACAGTGGATAGGAAAACAGTAGTTATGTCCAACAAAGATGCCCCTCTAGGATTCCTTCCAGACTCAGAGCTACATTTGGCAAAAAAACCCACCCACCAACAAATGTGTGAAAAAACACTTCCAAGCCCAGACGACAGAACGCCTCTGTTTTTTCGCACAGGCACAGCCTGGCTCTGGCAGTGCAAACACCCACTCTTGCCTCAGACAGCCAGGGACTCAGGACATGAGTAGTCCTTGCACTCATCACACGAGTCATTAGCACCTTGTGGCATAACAAGCCTGGTCCTTTCATCAGTACTGGGAAATAAGCTTTGTGCCAAACAACGGGAGAAACAGTGGAGTACCCACCAGCCTCTACAGCTCTTTTCCCCTGCCTTTTGCCTAAGGTATCTCACCCAAGGCTGAAACACATAATTTGAGGTGCACAGTCTTCCTCTTCTTACTTTGTCCCTCCTCCTCCTAGGCATGAGATACCACGGAACTCCTTCAAGCACAGCCTCTCCTGCAGCATCCTGGCACATGGATTGTGCAGGATACACACGCATCAGCTTTGCTGTGTGCTAGACCTTGTTACGCTGGAGACTCCCCAGTTAACACCATGGAATCTGACACTTCTCCACAGGGCAGATCAGCACAAAGCAAGTGCCTCGCTTGGTTCACAGAATCGGTTCCACAGGATTAGCGCAACACTGCACTCAGCCTCATTAACATGCCCTACCTCATCGCTGAGAAGCAGGGCTAATTACTGTGGGTGCAATACAGGCTGATAAAGTCATAGTATCTGGCTGTTCTGCCGCTATTTTAGTTGATACCAGTCTGAGATTATCCACCGCACACTGTATTGGATACGGTGAATGAAATGAGAAATAATGAGGTGAAAAAACTTCCTTTGCCTTCTTTTCATACTTCAGCAAAGGTTTGGGTCATACTTGATTTCAATACAGGGTGAAGGCTGGGGGTCAAGTTCCGCTGGGGACAACTCAGTTCTTCCTATCGTAATTGCTCAAGCCGTACTCTTCATGATTAATTCTCTCATCAGTGCTTCAAGGTCTTCAGGGATTTTGGCAAAGATGACTGTGTTATCAGCTGATCTAATGTGGCTTAGGTGCTCTCATTTATCATGATGCCCTTTCCATCCCTATTCAAGGTTTTTATAAACTTTTCCAGGCACGAGGTGAATTGTTCCAGTGTGACAATATCTTCTTGTCTAGTTCTATTCTTCCACTTGATCTCTTCACTTTTCTTGTCAATGCTTAAATGTCACCACAGCGCATTGTTCACATGCTCTGGGATTCTGAGAAATCCTTCTTCTTCTCCAGTGTTTCTCATGCTGACTCTGTCCAGGTTTTTTGTGTGTACACCATTTTCATTACACACCTCATTAGGGGCGTGCACCTGCTCCTGTCAAAGCCAATGGCAAAATTCCCACTTACTTCAGTAAAAGCAGGTTTAGACCCAGTGGTATGCCAACTGATAAATTAACTTTCAGACAAAACCCAAAGAGGTAGGAAATTTTCCAGGAATATGATTTGCCATTTGAACAAAGGAAGATTTTTCTAATTGAAGCTGTCAGAAACTTTTCTGTATATAATCAATAGCTCCTTTGTTTATCCACTGCTGAAGACCTGAATGAAAATAGATTCCATAAAACTGTAAATAAATAAAATGACAGTCCAGTAGCATTTTCATAAAGTGAACTTTATTAATGTAGCCACCATTAACACTGTACACTACAATTGCTTCTGATGTAAAGGGATGCCTACTATTTGAAATGAATGAAAGCACATTCCTGAATGGCCAGTAGTGGATTTTCTCTGAGTAATATCTCTGCAGTAAATTGTATTTCATCAGTGTAGAAGCACAAGGTTTTGAGTTAATCATGTGATGCAAGAGAAAACAGAACAAAAAAATTGTAAAAGCATATGAGTGAAAACATGAAACATTATTTTGGCTTCTGTGGAAATTTTCAAACACAGCATGTATTTTTTCTTTTAACAGTTTGGGGACATGGAATGAAAAAATATGGGTTGATATGTCTTTAACGTTGTTCTAACATGATTACTATTTTGACTTGTGGAGATGCTTCTTCTGTGAGAGTTGGAATGAGATTTTAGCATGCAGTGGTTTAAAATAGAAGATAAGCTTCATCTTCTTTTACAGTAAACATCAGCCTCATTTCTGTAACATAGGGTGTCTTAGTCCAAGCATTCATATTAATCAGGACATATTTAAAGTTGGTTTATAAAATAAAACAAGACAATCCACCTTCTTTCCAAACTGGAGTTATTCTTTTAAATTGAAATCTTCAGGAAATCAAGATCTGGTGAAAATTTTCTAAAAATTGAAAAATTTTTTTACTAGTTCTTGTTTGATCCACAACTGGCTATATTGTCAGTCTTCTAATCCCAAACATAAATTGCTACTTTCACTGGCTGCGGAACTGTAATATAGATTAATGTCCACTGAGTTATAGTTTGAGATTAAATGAATGTCTCTCATGATGTAAACCAAATTTAAGTCCTAGCCTCCAGAAATTGTTCCATTAATGAATTTCTTCCCTATCCCTTCATCAGAAATAATGAACCCAATCTGAAATCTTTAATGAAATTCTCATGGAGCTTATTAAAGAAACTGGAAGTTTGTCTGAGTGAACTATAGGATCAAATATATTCTTTGTATCACTGCTACTGCAGTGAGTTTTATACGTCAGTTTGTAGCTCCTCTGCATCGATGATACATGTGTGCGTGGCCGTGTTGTTCAGAGCATACCATACACAGGCAAAAATGACAACAGGTAAAACTGAAAGAAACTGTGCTTGGTGTTCAGCAAGTACCAGAGAAGACAGCATCATTTTAGTCCTTGTCAGCATTGCACAACCCCCGGGTTTCCCTCCACCAAGAAACCTTTCTCTCCAGCCCTTTTGCACTGGTAAGTCTAGTGGGAGGTCAGTTGCCATGACTGCACATCACATCCTTTTTCTACGTGATATCGCGCTTCGTAGTGTTTATTACAGAGTGATTCAGATATCAATTGCACTAGGTAAGAAAATCTGAGTCTTAACCTTAGTGATTTGAAAAGTAATTGCCATGGAGAACATGAAACAGATCTTCACACTCTCTGCTAGTCATACCTTTCATTAATGACTTGATCGGTGCTTTGGCAGAGCACAGGCTTTCAGAAGACATCAGCCCACCTTCCTTATTTTGGTTTGCATAACAAAAGTCACTGAAGTCTCCTTCCCTTTATGAACAAATACCTGTGGGACATTAAAAGCATAAACATGAAAGTACCATGAATTGTATCTGTAATATTCTTCACTATAAGATTACCTTCCATATCAGGTTATTGCACTTCGACTATCAGCTATGCTGATCTACCTGAGTAGTGCAGTGAATTTTACTGTGCACTTCACACACAATACACTGATTCCTTGGCTCCTGAGAACAGGCTAATTGAGAGGGTGTGTTGTATTACAGAACAAGATTTGCCTATAAAGATTACCATCTAGCTCATTAATTTTACATTACCATACCATGCTTCTATTGACATTATCACAATGCTTTCTACAACTACTTACTACAATCACAAAAATGCACAGAGATCATATAGCCATTAAGGTGCTGAAAAGATTTGTAGAGATATTATTATTTATTCATGTTATAGCAATGCCTCCTGGTCAGTATTGGGACCCACTGTGCCAAAATGTGTTCCCTGTCCTGAAAAACTTGGAGCCTAATTACTTCTAGAAGTAACACAAGTATGACACAAAAAAATAGGAAGAAAAGAACAGTAGTTAGGACTTGCATATAAATAAACCAAATATTTACACAACTGGAGACCTTATGTGCATTTTATAAATGTACATTATTGGATAATTACAAGAAAAGTTGATAAACAATAGGAGTGAACAACAACAGTGTGGAAGTGATTGGAGAGGGGACAACCAAGAGAATACTGGACTGGTGAGAGTTTTCGTCCAGAAGGAACAGCCTGGGATGGCATTTGAGGAAAATAATGCAAATGGATCAGATAGCAGCTGATCTCATCAGTGAAACAAATGTTGCAGGGTTAGCATAATTAGATATACTATTTCTGAATGAAAATGGCAATATTACAATAATTTGTGAAGGGTCTTAGACAAGGAAGTGGATTAACTGAGTATGAGACAGTGTATGTGAGCACCGGTATTCTGAGGGATGCTGTGGGAGAATCCAAGAATGAGATTTTATCAGCAGAAGTTTGAAGGAGTCAGAAGGGATCCAGGTCCCTTCTGTTTAAAAACCAATGCTGACCTGGGCTAAGGGAAGCATTTCCATTTTATAGAGACTTCTGGAATTCTGAGAAAAATGGCCTTTCAGTTCAGAATGAAGTGGTAAGTAGAAAGTAAAAATTTCACTTAAAAATGAATTGTAGTAAGATTCTGCTTGAAAGAATCAAAGTATTTTGCTGTGAAAAATTGGGGTGAAATTCTGCAACACAACCATGTGTGCCCAGTACCATCTGAGACACCCACGACACCATTTGGAAGAAGCATACACTGTGAGGTACATGGCACGGCTCCTTTGACTACAGAAAGTTAGGAGTGTTGACATTTACAGCTGAGTTTGGAAAATTGCTCCCTGCTCTCCCACAGCAATGAGTCTGCAGCCATGAGATTGCCAGTGCAGAGGAGGACCCCCGAAGCTGCCAGACAGAGTGTTGCAGAGCCAGGAGCTGAATAACAAGCTTGGAGTCCTCAGGGCTTCCAGGTTCCTTGCTGCAGAGGTAGGAGACTAAAGCAGCAAGATTTGCCTTTCCCCAGATCATCGCAATAATTCTGCACAGTGTGCTAGAACCTCCCCATTACTCTCAGTTTCATCTTTTCTCTCTGGCTACAACAATATCAAAAGGTCCAATGGGCAACACAACGGCTCTGAGCTTGGTTGTCAACTGTCAGTCTATCATGGGAGAGCACCACTGATGAGGAAATGGTGCCCCTGGGATGCCAGCTCCGTGTTAGGAGACACTGCAGACTGAAGAATCTCAGCTGAAAAGGAAGATGAGCCTGAAGACTTCAGATCCCACCAGCAAGACTGATGCAAGGCTCCTGTGGTTCACACATGTAGGCAGGGAGTCTGCAGACTCTCAGGTATTCTAGCCCTAGGGCACTGGGCCATTCTCAGAATGGCAGATTCTGCATAACACAGTTGCTTTGGAGTCGCTAGCAGCCCATAAAATGAGCTGGCAGGAACTCAGGCATGTTGCTATTGGAAATCCACCTGTGTTTCTCTTATAGTTCATCAAAAACAACGTAATTCCAGAAGACAATCTGGATTTCGTAATAGAAACACAGTCGGAAATACCCAATAACTCAAACAGGAAGGTCAAGCTGTGAAGATAAGCGATAAGGAAAAATTAGACCACTTAATCAGCTTCTCCCAGTGGCTAGACATAAGCAATAAAAATATAGTGAAATAACCTGTAAAGAACCAACAGCAAGGAAATACATATATTTAAAACTAATTTTCATCCTTACAGCTTTCTAGACTTACAATAGTTTTACAATTCTACCATAAATTCTTCCTACAGTACAATCTGGGGCATTACGCAGCATTAGCTTACCTATAGTATCTGGTACTGGGTTTTATTTTCCCCGCGCTAGTGCTGTCTTTACTCAGAAGAGATGCAGCTGCGGTGATGCTCCTAACAACATTTGTCCCTCTGTCTCACAGACATGGTTTCAATTAAGTTTAATTACAGCCCCTGTAGTTTCAGACCAAAGTCTGCTTTGCACCATGTGTAGCTTCTATTGCAGGACAGAAAGCTCTGCAGCAAGAATAGACAAACTGCTGCCACCCCATAGTATTATTTGCAGTGACTATGGGTCAGAGTCAGTCTTTTTTTTTTTTTTTTTATTATTTGAGGCTTATTCAGGGCCCTACTGCTGCAACCTGTAAGCAAAGAAAAAGATGGAGTGAGTAAAAGATGAAAGCAGCTCTCCTGAGGCAGATTTTTATCATGAATCTCTGTCTCTCATGCTTTTTCGGAACCCCCAGCTCCTGCTGTCAGTTGATTATAAAGACCAGGCTCCTTTTTTCTTAAAAAGTTATTATCACTGGCAATTACAGAGAAAAGTCATGAAAACATGACTGAGGTGTTCCTGCAGGGCTCCAAGAAGGAGGCAAGGGAAAAGAGTGGAGCAGTTATTTCTCTGACAACCTTATTCTAAGCAAAACTCAAGGTTTTGGAAGGACTTTGGACTGTAAACAGGCATCTACAAGAAATGAGGGGAAGTATAAATCTCATGCCTAGAAGTTTAAGAGTAGAGAGAGTCACTCCTTTAGTGCTGAAAACAGAGGTTTTTGGCGCAGATGCTGGTAAAATCATGGTAGATTTGTGCACCCCTTAGCCTGCTCCAAGCTTAATTTCTGCACAGCAACAGGTTTGAGGCCGGGCTGGGTACTCTGGGTGCTACCAGGTTTTACTCTCACCCCAGATCTTTGTTGTTCAGAACCCAGTATCTGCTGAGACGGATTATGGGTTTGTTGCACTCTAACTCTCTGCTCAAACACAGAAAACGGCATGCAAAAACCTGTGAAATAAATGCAAATCCACTTTCCGAATAGGCCAGACACATGGCACCGTACTAGGAGCTCTGTTTCTTAGGCATCAGACAAATAATTTTTGAATTTGTTGATGCCATGAACAGGATCCATATAAAGCCAGGCACCGAATCCAAGAACAAACGGAAAAGGAAAAACACGCAGCGTTTTCTCCCAGCAGCAATTGCAGCCACATGGCAATCTCGGCTGCCATGCGGAAAACATTCATTAGCCTATTTAACCAAAATTAACTATGAAAATGTTAAGAGTTTTCTTCCCTTACATTGGTAAGTTATCTTTTAATATAAGTGTTTTCTAACCAATTTAAAGCAATTTTTCCTGTAAAAGGTATCATTATTATCATTATGCTGGGAAAGGTTAGGTCATGGTCTTTCTCAGAGTTCTCAGAACCACATTTTATGTGCTAAAATGTCAAAAAAACCTTCATGTCTTAGATTCACTGAGGTGCAGTAAATTAATGTCAAGAAATAAAGAGGGAGTATCCTGTTGGACAAAACAGAAGTGATAAACTGTAGCTGCAGATACATACCCCCACAAATGTCTTTCTTAGACAAATCAAATCAATATCCCAGCTTCAACAACAAGTATTTCAAAGGACCCAACCTGACCATGTCTCACACTGTGGTCCTGGCTCCATCAAAAATATGAACAAAGTTGCTGTAAATTGTAATCCTGAGTTTAAGTCACTGAATCAAAGTACCTCAGCGTCAGACTTTACACACTTCCCCTCCATCTCCATAATGTGATGAATCAACTAAACTCTCTTTGGGGGAGTTGAAATCTATTTCTAAATTTGTATTTACCACTGTGTGTACACTACAGTTGCAAATATATATATATTTGAATGAGGTCTTTTTGGAAAAAGAGCCTCTGAATGACATTTGTTTCACACTCCTGCTGAAGACAGCGGAGATTTTTTGTTTCAGTTGAGTTGGGGTTTCATTCTTTCCTCTTTGGTAAGCCCTCATTTGCCATAAGAGAACACAAAAATGCCTGTGCTGGACCAGACCGCTGGGCCATCTAGCTCAGCATCTCTTCTCTAGCAGTGTAACAAGGCAAGCACAAAGTGATACTTGCCCAAAATACCATCCAGCAATTTACAGCGCACAGCTTCCTTAGCTAAGGAGGATATCTTTGAGCTTATTAGCCCTCACACTACATATTTTTGTAGTTGTTTATTGAGTTCCATAAACTTCTAGCATCTACAAGACCCTGCGGCAAGAAATTCCACATCTTGCTTACATGCCACGGGGACCTTTTCCTCTTTTATGTTGCACTTCTCAACTACTAGCTTGTAGGTATAGCTAGTCTCCTAGTTCTGGTGCTGCAGGAGATCTATGCTCACCTTCTCTATGCCTTTCATGATTTTATACACATATGTCATAGTCCATCTCAGGTGGCTTTATTCCAGTCCAAAGAGTTATTTGGATTGGATACTTAATTAAATCTTAAATGGGGGATCTGGGATTGTCCCTATTATTCAAGATAAATAATGAATTTATACAGTAGTGTAATATTTTCTGTTGTGTTTTCTGTATTTTTCTTAACATTTCTTAACACTTGACTTGTTTTTTGACTACAAATGAACACTGAGCTGATGTTTTCACAGAACTGTCTGTTATAACCTCACAATTTCATTCCTAAATTCCTCATCAGCTCAGAGCTTATAATTTTATAGATGAAGTTAGAATTTTTTCCTGTGCACATTGCTTTTCTTTAACTACACTGAATTCCTGTGCCATTTTATTGTTTAATCATTCAGTATCATAAGGTCTTTCTACAATATTTTATCCATGTTGGCTGTAATTTCTACTCTCCTGAATAACAGTCCCATCAGCAGGCTTTATCACCCTACTCTTTACTTTTTCAATAACTAATTGTTTAATCTCTACTGCTTGCTGTTTCAAGTGTGAAGTGGTGAGTTGTGTATGACTACATCAAGGAGGAAAGATTCAGAAGAATTATTTCACAATATTTCTACTCCTTATATCACCTTTTCCTCTTCCCATCTTTCCTATATACTCCCTGTTTGAAATACTCTGCAGAGAAAAATTATGTGTCGTTCAAGGAAATTACACTGATAACTGTTCTCTGAAAAGAACATTTGGATAATTAAAAGGTGAATTCTCTTTCTTCTGGAGCCTGTTCTAACTCAGCTAGAACCAGGGTGAGCTCTGAAAAAGAAGTATGAATGTACATATAGGGAGAATCATCATTTTGTTCATTTAGTTTGATGTTCTGACAGAATCAACTGCAGTTTTCTTCTTACTGTTTGGTGGGCTGACAAGAAATCTCTCCAAGGCCAGAACAAAGAATGCTCCAGGGATCTGACAGCACACAGGATTTATGTAGCAGCAGACCATCATCCTATTCAGAAGCATTTAGCTGGAGTAGTTTACCTTGCCTCTACATCCAATTTCCATCAGTCAGAAATGTCAAGGGACCAGAAGGATTTAAAGAGCAGAGGATAACCTTTGTTTGGGGGTTGGTTTATTCATTCACAACATGCGGGAAGTATGAGTACATACTTAAAAAGGCAGGAAAAAGTATACAAAGTTGTTTTCAAATCTGACTGGCAACAGAGTGTTGAAAGAAGTCTCTTACTATACAATCTCAAGAAATACAATCTTCAGGACTCCTGTTTTCCCTAGGTCCAATGACAATAAAAAGTTCTTCTTACATTTTGTCCTCCAAAGTCCTCACTCTGAGTATTGGATTTCAGGCAGAAAAACTGTGAACCCCACAGCTCAGGCAATTCATGATTTGGGACTCATTTTAACATTCATTACAGTTTGAAGAAAACTATATTTGTCCTTATTTAACATGCAAAGATTTAATTTATTGTTTTTTTTAGCAAAGAAGGACTTTGCTATTTCTCTTTAGGTTGTTTTTCTTCCAGTGAATCATATGTATGTAATGACTCCAAAGTTTTCTAAAGAAGAAACTATCATCCATGCTTCTACAGGTATGTCAGCCAGAAAAGGAAGGTCAAAGAAAGCAAATCCCCCTGAAGAGCAAGACTGGCAAACTGGTAACAATGGATGAGGAGAAGGCTGAGGTACCGAATGACTTCTTTGCCTCAGTCATCACTGTCTGTGTCTCTTCCCACACCTTGCAAGTGGATGGACTGCAAGATGGGGACTGGAGAAACAAAGTCCCTCACACTTTAAGAGCTCAGATTTGAGATCACCTGAGGAACCTGAACATACACAAGTCTATGGGACCCTATAAGATGCATCCCAGAGTCCTGAGGGAATTGGCTGATGTAGTTGCCAAGCCACTCTCCATGATATTTAAAAGGTCCTGGCAGCCAGGTGAAGTCCCTGGAGACTGGAAAAAGGGAACCATTGCACCCATTTTTAAAAAGGGTAGCAAGGAGGACCCTGGGAACTACCGATGTGTCAGCCTCACCTTTGTGCCTGCGAAGATCATGGAGCAGATCCTCCTAGAAGCTATGCTAAGGCACATGGAGGACAGGAATGTGATTCGAGACAGCCAGTGTGGCTTCACCAAGGGCAAGTCCTGCCTAACCAACCTAGTGGCCTTCTATGATGGAGTGACCAAATCAGTGGACGAGGGAAGAGCTACCGATGTCACCTGTCTGGACTTCTGTAAGGCCTTTGGCATGGTCCCCCACAACATCCTTCTCTCTAAATTGGAGAGATAGGGCTTTGATGGGTGGACTGTTGGGTGGATGAGGAATTGGTTGGATGGTCACATCCAGAGGGTAGTGATCAATGGCTCAATGTCCAGATGGAGAGCGGTGAGGAGTGGTGTCCCTCAGGGATCCGTGTTGGGACCAGTACTGTTTAATACCCTCATCAATAACATAGACAGTGGGATAGAGTGCATCCTCAGCAAGTTTGCAGATGGCACCAAGCTGAGTGACATGCCTGAGGGATGGGATGACATCCAGAGGGACCTGGACAAACTCGAGGACCTGGACAACATTCAATGACAGGTTGGACAGGGCTCTGAGCAACCTGATCTAGTCAAGGATGTCTCTGCTCATTGCAGGGGGTTGGACTAGATGACCTTTAAAGGTCCCTTCCAATCCAAACTATTCTGTGATTCTATGTTTATCTTACATGAATGGAGTCAGGATAAGATCATTCCCTTATTCTATAAGGGTTGTATAATTTTAATGTAAATTATGCAATATAGATACCTATTGTAAAGCCAGATTATATTTGGAATAGTTCAATGTTTTATGTGACCACCATTTTACCTTTTAGTTTATGACCTACTTACATCACTTTACATTTTCTAAGAACAAGCACCTTCAGTCACACTCACCAATTCACCTAATGAGATGACATCACAGGAATTTCAGTTGCCTGTGCAGTTTTGTCAGCAGTTATGCACAGGTATTGTGAAACTATGAGCATTCTTGTGAGTATTTACTTTAGCCTACACATTTTCACTGGAAACAAAGGTGGTGCATATCAGAGTTCAAAGCCTGAATTTTTTATTCATAAGCAGTTTTTGCAGTCAATGTTGAGCCTGGAAATGATGCTGAGTTTGCCTTGAGAGTGGAAAAGAGCAATTTAAGCAAAATCACTGACTGTCATGCACAAAAAAAAAGTTAGAAATGTATTTGCATAAATAGTCACTGAACTGTTAGGATACTGAGGGAGCTGGCTGAAGCTCTCACCAAGCCACTTTCAATCATTTTTCAGCAGTCCTAGCTAACCAGGGAGGTCCCAGTTGACTGGAAGTTAGCAAATGTGACGCCCATCTACAAGAAGGATCCAGGGAAATACAGGCCTGTCAGTCTGACTGCAGTGCTGGGGAAGGTTATGGAGTGATCAACCTGGGTGCCATCATGCGGCACATACGGGATAACCAAGTGATCCAACCCAGCCAGCATGGGTTTATGAAAGGCAGGTCCTGCTTGATCAACCTGATCTTCTTCTATGACAAGGTGACCCACTTAGTGGATGAAGGAAAGGCTGTGGATGTTGTCTACCTGGACTTTAGTAAAGCCTTTGACACCTTTTCCCACAGCATTCTCCTGGAGAAACTGGCTGCTCATGGCTTGGATGAGTGTACTTTTCGCTGGGTGAAAAATCTGGCTGGGTGGCCAGGTCGAAAGACTTGTGGTGATTGGAGTTAAATCCAGTTGGTGGCCAGTCACAAGCGGTGTTCTCCAGGGCTTAGTATTTGGGCCAGTTCTTTTTAATATCTTTATGAATGATCTGGACAAGAGGATTGAGTGCTCCCTCAGTAAGTTTGCAGACGACACCAAGTTAAGTGGCAGTGTTGATCTGCTCGAGGGCAGGAAGGCTCTGCAGTGGGATGTGGAGAGGCTGGATTGATGTGCTGAGTCCAACTGTATGAGGTTTAACAAGGCCAAGTGCCGAGTCCTGCACTTGGGTCACAACAACCCCATGCAATGCTACAGGCTTGGGGAAGAGTGGCTGGGAAGCTGGCCAGCTGACCAGCTGGTGCTGGTCAACAGCCAAGTCACCTTTATGTTATGAAAACTCATTGTTTGTTGCAGGTAGACAGACTAGAATTTTCCCTCTCTCCTTTAAGGAGAAAAAAGAAAAAAAAAAAAAAAGGCAGCTGTACCTAGCACAAGGCATTGCCATCTGTATGCATTAGAGTAAGCCAATTTAATTCTTAGGATAATAGGACTTTCCAAGCTTTCAAAGCTACAGGCAAAAAGAATATATTCCACTTTTTTTTCTCAGATCCTAAACCTGATTTTCATCCCAACTGAAATGATTGCCTTAATGGTAAGTATTGATATTGGTATGTTTATTTTGTGAGCACATGTCTTGAAACAATATTTGAATAAGGAATCCTGTAAAGGAAATAATGAAAGACAAGTCGGGTCATCTGTCACTTTTTGAGCCGTAGGAAAACATATCATTCTCAGAAAATCAGTTTTCATATGAAAAATGTGCACAAGAAAATGAATGACAGAGGGAGGGAGAGAAATCAGGAGAAGAGCTACTTTGTGTTTCATTTTGATAGAAAAAAATCTGTATCAACCAAATGAGGTTTTTGTTGTAACATAATTCAGATGAGTCATAATGTTGATTCTTATACCAAATGCATCAGAGTCTCGGTGAGATAGCAAGTTCAGACTCATAGTTGAGAGAATTATTTATCAGTCTGAGTTGAATAAGACATCATTCATTTAACAGAAATTAGAAGTAGCTGCCTTGGCAGAGTTTGCCTGTGGAATTACAAGAGGATGGGCAAGAATTCTTATAAAGCTGAAAAACTCTGTTTACTGACTTGAGCAGACTTTGAAGGGAGTCTCTTTGCATTCTGCTTGCGGTGCTCTGTGCACAGAGTTATCCTTATCTTTAAATGAACAAATGCTGAAAATCTTCTACTCTACCAGTCTGTCTCAGCAGAGCAGGATAAACGTGCTCAGCTGAATGCACAGTTAACTCTCTTCGCTAGGGCTTTACGTGTGGACCGTTATTTTCATCTTTATTTTTAATGATTTGTTTCAGTTTGAAATTCCAGTTGCCTTCACAGGGGACTCTCACTTTGGCTTCTTTTATTCCAAATTAAACAATACATGCTCATTAAAAAGCTAATTATGCTTTATTTCGCCCAGTGTAGAATCCGCATTTTAAATGACTGCAATCATAATGCATTTTTTTAAAATGTGAGACTGAATTTCACTGTGTCTGTTGATACTTTTATTACTGATGAAAATGCTATTTAGAAAAAAGCATATATTCTAGTCAGATAAGTGCATAGTTTCATTTTATAGTGTCTATGGCAGAAAAAATTATACTTAATGTTTCAGTCAAGCCTCTAGTATAATTCATTGTTTTCCCTCATTCATAATTTTTTGGAAAAAGACCCTGTGGACTTCATAATCTTAATGCTTCCATTAAAACCTTTCCTAAGGAAACACCCTTTCTTCCATTTTAAATTATGCATTTTCAGTTTTAACATAGCTTAAGCCACTATTGGATAATCAAGAAAACAATAACAGCTGATCAAAACACTTCTAAATTTGACATATTGCCAATCATGAGAAAAGTAACTCTTTAAGTCCAAATTGCAGAAAAATATTTGAAAATAACGTGATGAACTTAAAAAAACACGTCTTGTATGAACAATGAAGTATAAGGATCAGAATTACCAGTCTTATCTATAATATTAGTTCTAGCACTTATAACCTATTATAACACCTCCTCTCTTCTACCAACAAGTTTTGAGCTCAGGTCAGGAGCTACATGGTTTAGCCCCAGCCAGCAACTAAGCATCACGCAGCTCCTCACTTGCCTCCTCCTCCCCAGGTGGGATGGGGGAGAGAATCAGGAAAAAAAAATCACTGGTTGAAATAAAAATAGTTTAATAGGACAGCAAATTATTATTATTGTTGTTGTTGTTGTTGTTGTTGTTATAAAGGAATACACAAAACTAAGTGATGCACAATGCAGCAATTGCTCACCACCAACCCTGAGCAGCGATTCCCGCCCCCGGGCAACTCCAGTTCGTACCCTGAGCACGATGTTACGTGGTGGGGAACAACCCTTTTGCCAGGCTGGGCCAGTGTCCCAGCTGTGTCCCCTCCTGCCTGCTTGTGCACCTCCACGCTGGCTGAGCATGGGAAGCTGAAAAGTCCTTGACAGAGTTTAAGCACTACAACTGCTCATCAACAACCAAAACCATCAGTGTGTTACCAACCTTATTCTCATTCTAAATCCAAAACACAGCACTATACCAGCTATGAGAAAGAAAATTAACTCTATCCCAGCTGAAACCAGGACAGGAGCCTAGAAAAGACTTTCATGAGGGTGCTTCACATCAATTAGGGATTTGAGCCCATCTGTTGTTGTTGTTGTTGCTGCTGTTAACCACTATCTTTATTAAACTTTGCTGCATTTCAAGCCAACTGCAAAACCAATCCTGTGGCTCATAGCTTTATCTTCAATATTTCTTTTCTTCTTGACTTGCCTTCTCCACTGGTAGTTCCTCATGAAAGTTAAAGAGATGTAACTTACCCACAGAGCGACACAAGCCCAGCTGCAGCTCCCGGTCCAGCATCCCTCCTCCGCCTCTGTTGCCCCTTGGCCCCCAGCACAGCTGGCAGCGGTGCCAGCGATGCACACAGCCATGGGACAGGGAGAGGACAACAGGGGCAGAAAATCACAGAGAGGAGGGAGTCAGCAAAGAAAGAGGTGACCAGAAGGAATAAATAGAGTGGCAAAGTGGGAGAGTAAGAACAAAAAATACTGTGGCAATTGCTCAGAACATAGAAACAGCTCTCCTTCTAAAATGGAAGGAGAAAATAAGAGATGCTGGATTAACAGGAATGGATATGAGAGTTTTATCCTAATACATACCAAAACTAGTAGCTTTGTCAAAGCCCTTCCACACTTCAGGGAAATAATATCTCCTGTCTTTAAGGGTGCTTAAACTCTGCTCAAAGCTCTGATTTTGATTTTTAAAAAAACAATTTTAGTGGGGAGACCAGTGCAAGAGGTCTAAGAGCAGAAGGAAATACCCTTATTGTGTCAGTCCCAGCCATGCTTCTATAATATTCCATGATGCTCTTTAATAGAGTTTGAGCCCAGCCTGCAAACTGCCACCACTTACTCAAGTGAGGCAGCTAAATAGGTGAAGTCAGTAAAGAAGCAGCAAGCCAAAACCCAAAATGTCAGACTAAAAATCCTGTTCTCTCTCAGTCACTCGACGTTCACTTCCCTGGTGCTTGACAAGGTCATAATTTCCCTAAAGTAGCTCCTGGGCAGCCAAGCCAACATAAAGATCAGATTTTAGGCATTAAATGTAACTGTGGGGAAAAAGAAGACTTCAGTGAAGGCAGAACATGGTCCTTGGATTTATTTTAACATCAGACACCATCTCTTGGTATCCACCAGCCACCTCTTTACTTGTTAAAGAAATCTGATCTTAAGAGCTTATCATGCTCTTATAACCTCCTTCTACAATTATAGTTCACATATTTTGACCAAATTATGGCTAACTCCATATGATGTTTTATATGCAGTTACTTTCTCACCTGGCTAATTTTGGCTAGAGTTATGGGAACTAATGAAACACATGATTCTGAAATAATAAAATCACTTTTATATCCTTAAACCAATTGAAGTTTTCCCTTCTCGCAAGAGGTCATTTTGTGTGATTCAACTGGAATATGACATTTATTTTTCTATTTAATTTTTTGCTATGTCCAAGACACAAAAAAACCCCCTTACTTTGATCTAAGGACCTTTTAGAACAGCCTAGGAAAGAAGACAACTTAGATTTTTTTTTCTTATGGTTAAATGTTCATGCAAAACTTCATGTATTACCAAATTTTTCCAGTGAGAGATTGCCAATATTCAGATTGTCCAGGATAATATGTAGAGAATTTAAATAAGTGAATGAATTTTCCTACCAAAAACAACTTTATTTTTACAGGCTAATCAAAGGGACACTGTCAAGGTCATTAAGTATTAAAATTTCCATAAACTGGCAGTTGTTCCATTTGAAAATACTTAAAGAGACATTGTCAACTTAAAAAAGTCACATTTAAACTTGATCTGAATGCAGTTTGCTTTTAATTAGTGAGTTTAAAGAGCTTAGGGGTAACGTTTTATTTTCCTTTTATTTTTGGGAGGAATTGGGGAGGAATTGGGAGGCTTGCTTTCCTGGCTTTTATGATATATCATCCTGTAAAGTTTTCAGATGTCTAACTGGCAAGAGTGTAATCCTTTCTAAAGCAACTTCAGACATGTTTTCAAAGGTAATTCTTCACTTAAGGATGCAGATTTCTGTGGCAGTGGAATGAATGCTTTTTGAAATGGCAGGAGGTGCTTATCTAAATTTTAGATTTCTAAATACTTCTGCAAATTGGGCCATGAGTGTTTAAGAACCTGTTCTTGACAGACAGTGGGATTCATATTCCTGAATCCTTTTAGTGCTTTTAAATTTTTAGTCTCCTGAAAAATTCTTTTCCCTGCTGCACTGTTGCAGCAGTGACTTAGATTTGACTCCTGGAGCTGCTTCTCGGAGGAGTTACATACCTTCACGTCCTGAATGAAGTCAGTGGGTTAAAGCATCCCTCTAAAAATTTCATCTACACTGGACTTTTTTTTAAGACCTAACACTTAGCTGTTCAATTTAATAAAGCACAGACACTAGCCACTGTTACAAACCAACATCATCATATACATGCCTAAGTTGAGTATTACTCATGTTCCAAATCAGTTTCCCATGAAAAGTTGAGCAAATTGGATACAATTTTAAAGGTAAAGTTCATGCTATGCTGGGAGAAATGGTCTCATCAAACAATTACTTGTATTTCTGTTCCACCCTATTGTGTAGGTTCACACAGAGGAATTTTGGTCTATGTTGAAGCTATTTCAAAGGAGGCTGATGCACACAGATGACCATTAATGCCAGACTTCTTTTATGTGGTCAACAATATGGCTGAATCTGTGAGGATTTTTTACATCTATTAAAAAGCATGAGATCCAAGTGGGTAACTTAGGAGCTGAAAGAATCCACCAGTTATTCTTTCCTGTTAAGAGTGGCTGGCAGTTGCCTACATCTGCCCTTTGCTAAGTGATATTGTAGCTCTGGGAGACATTCTGTGAAAGCCTTAAATTACTCAAATTCAGGAAAGAGGGAATTACTATAGAGGAGATTAAATTCATGCAATGTGAACTCTAGCTACATGTTCAATTTTTTATGCCAGCTTTCCAACAACCACTTACTGATTCCTTTTTACTCACCTTTGGTATCTTCTCTTCCTCCATGGAGCCTTGCACCGTTTTCAGATAATGTAATTCCACTGGAATTGGTGCCTGTGAATAGACCACTGTCAGTCAGCAAAGTCACCAAGCTCACCGAGAGACGGGTGCCATGCAAACAGTTGTGTTTTGCAATAGAACAAATCTCGTGTTTGACATGAATATGAGACTCAGACTGACTGTGATCAATTTTCTGGAAATCTCTGGCTTACTTTGGAAAGAATCTAAGGTTTAGATGGCTACCAGCTCAGGACCTCTCATGCTATTCCTAGTACTACTGCTAAATTTAACCGGTTGGGTTATTGTTTATTATCCCATACGCATCTTGCAAGGCTTAGCATCATGACAACTACCAATACTCAGGAAAAGCAGATAGTCATGAATTTAAAATTTCAGACTGTCACTTCTCACTCTGCAAGCTGCCTGGTTTTCTCCCATCGTGCCTCATAACATTACTGTTGTTTCTGACATTGATTTCAGTGTTTTACTGAGCAGATACACACACCTGGTGTTTACCTACCCACTGGAGGAGAAATTTGGGTGTAAGTGTAACCCACTTTCAGGGCAAACATTTCTCAAAGGACTCTCAGTCCAGTGCCAATACATCAGGTTTGTAAGCTAGGCAATTATTCTGTCTCACACTCATACTTTAAAAAATGTTTTTCACATCAAAAGTGTTACCACACTGCCCTTATTCCTGGTGACATATTATCTCCGCTTCTCTCAGACAGAGGGGCCTTATAAATGTTCAGCATCATCTCATATCTTCGAATAGTAATGTATGTTTCATTTGCCACATTGAAACAGTATTACCTCAACCCACTTTATCAAATCTCTTCGGAGAATCTGATTTTAACCTGACATGTTGGGTCCATTACAGACTGTAATTATTTAGGGTTAATTGTACAGGTGTGGAAGTAGGAAGGATATGTTGAGTTGTGACAAATAGTATCAGGGTCAGACTTGAGGTTAAGAGAAGGAGGGTGTGGGGCATTTCTTTTCCCCTTTAATAGAACAATTAACACTTAGCCCAATCAATCTTGCATTTTTGAATGTCTTGCTGACAGGTCATGCACCATTACATTAACATGTGAAAGATAGCCAATGCAAATAGGTCACTGGATGTCATCTCAATGGCATCTTACTGTAAATCTAATATGGTTTAAATGTAACAGAAGAGCACCAAGATGAACAATAGAGGAAGAATCACAGGTTCAGAAAACTTTGTCAGCTAAAAAGAATGTTTTTTTAAGCAGGATAAGCAGCACGGCACTGACCCTACCCCTCATGTCTGGGTACTGATATAGCTGGAGGTCTCTAAATCTAATAATAACTGTAGAAATTTCTTTAGACACTAAATCTCATTTTGCAGTTCGCTGTCCATGGGTTAACAGAGGTTTTTTCCTCCTTATCAGAGAACAAAGAGGCAGCAAGCCCAACTTTATTTGTTCAAACGGTGGTGAATCGAAATGACAGGCTTCTCGCACAGACCCAGGCTTCTCGCTTCTCAGCTCTTCCCGATGGCACAGTATGAGAGAAGTTCACACTAGTGGTTAAGGCATGTCTGCAAAGAAAAGTGATCTGTTCCCAGTCGGGGCACAGGTATCCCAGCACACGGCTGCATTACTGCGCTGTAAGGAAGGGTGAGGGTCTGCAGTGTATCCAGGACCTAGCGGAAAGCCCCTGAGTGGGTGCACATTCTTATTTCATAGTGCCCGGCTGTGAATGCAAGACAGCTCCTGCATGGCCCTGCACCACTGTGGGTCGCCCATGGGCCTCGAGAGTGTCCCTGACCCCGGTTTTAGTGTTGAGTGCCCCTTACCAAGAGTGTGCCTCCAGCCCCCAGTAGCTGCTAGATTTTTTATCATACAAGTTTGAGCATGTTCACCATGTGCTGCTTTGATGGTTAAATGGTTAATTTATGCATGCAATGGTTAAAATTTGCTGCATAGCGGGGTGCATCCAGTGTTTCCCTCTGCCTCAGGGTAGGCTGTCCCATGGTGGTCCCACCTGCCTCCACCTGCACAGCTGCCCACCATGGCCCCTGCTGCTTGTGACTTAGCTCATGTGCCCCAGCAATTCAAATGCTGTCAGCTGAAGGGCAGCAAGATCACACCTTACCCACTGTCCTGTTATTTGTTTATGTGCACAGGTCCTCAACTAATATCAAGAAGTACACCTTACAATGGATGTGGAAAAATAACAAGTTTTCCAATAGCTGATAAGGAGCCTAATCAACTTAATTTGAAGTGTGCATTATACACAACTCTAAAGTTCATCTTCAGAAAGAGATCACACAGAACTGCATCTTGTTCTGTAATTTTAGTTTCCTTCATTGCCTTCACATGGAGGAACACGTTTGTCAGCTGCACCATTTGCATGAGTATTGTGAAATCTTTTCTAGCTGAAATGTTCAAAGCTTAAAATCCCCATTCCATATGATTTGTTTTTTTAACTAAAACCCCAAGCACAGCATTTCACCCAGAATGAAATAAGTCTTTAAAGTTTTCCAGAGAAATGAAACCTTTGTCTTGCTTTCCTGAAATGGTTGCTCCTGACTCCCACATCCCTTCAGTCTGTTCCAAAAATAGCGCAGGAGCACCAAACACTCAAACTGCCTGGTTCTGAGGTTGCTTGGAGACTCCCAGCTCAGATTGCCTGTTCAAACAGGTCTGTTAGGTCTTGAGACTTTCAGGCCTCTCCTGTGCTGCAGGAACATCGGTGTGTCTGACTTACTTAGGAGCAGGCCGCAATGCAGGACCCAGACCTCTGGATTGGGCTTGGGAAGCCAAGGGTTCAAGCAATCTGCCAGGGATCTGACCGACACCTCCATTCCATCCTGTAGTTCGGATGTTTTCACAAAACATTTTGGTGTTTCAGGTCATTCTTGCTCTTAAGAGTTCTACGTCTTCATGGAAATACGCTTTTCCCATTTGCCTGTGGGGAAAAGGATGAATTATAGGTACAGTTTTCCTTCCCTCGATGTGTCAATCTTGAACTCCACTCAGAGGTTGAATTGGTTCCTCTCTTTTCATTTATTATCATTTTCTGAAGAACACTTTTAATAACAACAGGCTATCTGCAGTGTCTCTGATTTAAGTAGCAACTATTGATTGACTAGTTAGAACTTCCATGCTTTATGAATTGTTCTCTAGAGGTGACGAAATGGGGAAATCAATGCTTCAATTTACTTTAATATTCCAACCCCTAGTGCAAGTTAAACTTTTTCTAAGCAAGCTTCAGAAGGTAAAGGAAAATATTAAAGTACTAGCAGATTTTGTGGGTGCATAAGGGACAAACATATCATCAGATATTCAGTTTATCAAACATGGTAATCTCAACAAAAAAATTAATAGTTTAAGCCAGTGATGAGAACTTATTCCAGCTAGAGTTCTTTATTGAAGACATACACCATTTTGTATCTCAAATGATTCTAAAAGCATTTTAGAAAGGCTTAAAACCAAATAGTTTGAATGAGTGAGAAATACTGAGAAATATTCTTATTATTGTGGCTGGCCTAAAGCACCAAGGCGCAACCTTTACTCCCTGATTGCTATTATTGCCATGGCAATAGTGGTTTACTCTATCAGCCTAAATTCATGCAACGGGAATAAAGTATGGATTTACACAGATTTGCAGTAAAAATACAGTGGGAAGTCATGATGCATAGGCATAGAAGCTGATATTTGAGTCGCTATTACATTTTCTGGGAGCCAGAGTAGTACCACATGAGAATTCATCTACCTTATCACAGCAGAAAAACCTCTTTACACTGAGAATGAGGTACAGGATAGGTTAATCTTAATGGCTTATATTGATAGGATAAGTGGATGTGTTTTGCCCATGCATCAGTTCTGAATTCAAATGAACAGCTACGCATTATTAATTTTGTACATTTTGCTGTAGAGTAAGTACTACATATGTTCAATACATTAAAAAAACATGTGTCAAGCATAGTTTTCTGTCAGAAATGAAAACAATGCAATTTAAGGTTTCTACATATTGCCAAGAATGTTTGGAATAAATGGACCTTCAATCTTACAAAATACAGCTTTTGCTAAAATGCATGAATAATGGCCATACCAGGTAGAAGCAAGTGGTTATTCTGGTTTTAGAATAGCCATAAAGTAATGATGATTTCCTCATTTTTGAAGAAAAAATGTTGGGGAGAAGGGTAGCATGTACACAGCCATTACTTCAGTAGATGGGGCATATTATATTCGTGGGTCAGATCTTGCACTAATGTAAAAACAGTGTCTCCATTAGCTTTAAATACCTAGTTCCACATCTTTTTAAGGTACTCTTTATCCTGAAAGATCAATAATTTAATCAAATGTTCATTATTGTGATGATTTCTATGAAAAATATTACTAGGTCTTGCTTAAATGAACACACCTTCTATTTATATCTGTGCTTATTATAAAGAGTGTAAAAGCTGGATATTCTAATGAAGTAGCAGGACTTTAGAAATCTTCATCATTAATCAAAAACTTAATAAGCTACCAAAACAAGATTTAAAAATAAGTTTTGGCGATACTAGCAAAGAGGAAATTTTAAAATGCAAACTGAAACAAATAATACTCACCACAAATTACCTGAAAAGCAATCTAGGACAATAAATACTGTGGGTAATAAAGCAAAGAGCATTTCCTTCTCCCTTGCCCAGTTCAGTTCAGAACTAATAATTACATTTACAGCTGCCATCATAAAAAAGCATCATAGTTGAAAAAAAAAGGAATGTTGTATTCATAGCCAAAGTTAAACAGTAAAGTTGTGGGTTGCCGGATCCTCAGGCCAGGACCCAAGCTCAGCAGATGTGGCTTCAGTTCCTGCCATGTACTTCTGATATAAACTTGAGAGACATAGGTCCATATTCATACCTCCCCCTTCAAGCACTGAATCTTGGGACAGTTAGGGTAGTTAAATGGTCCTGTTTCACAAGGAGTATAAAGATGGTGAGATAAATTCCACAAGTTAGAAAAAACCTAATTTCTCATGTGACCTCTCCAGCAATCACATGGATCTTCAGAGAACCATCTGTCCTCGTTATCAACCAGGGAGACTTGTCCTGAGTGCAGGAGGATGTCAAGGAAGCCTAAAGCAAACAAGAAAGCTGAGCACTGCAAATGCCTGATCAAGCACCTATCTCAAGGGTTCCCAGCCAAGATTTTTTGAAGTTTCATGAAGGCATGGTGTCAGCTTCTCTTCTATTATGTGCTAGAGCAAGAATGTCCAGCCTATGGCCCATGGTTTGATTTGGCCCATCAACGATATTCCATCCATTCAAAAACATTCCATCCATTCAAAAACCTGCTTAATCCCACTTTCTTTCTAGAAGACCTTCAAACATAGGTGAGACCTTAATTATGGCAGCTGTCTTTATGCTAACTTCTTGCCAAAGACCCCTCTAGCCCCTTCAAATCACTCCCCTTTGCTGACACTGTAATGTAAAATTCATTAATCCAAAATCATTACAGACCCAAGATGCCTGAAGATGGTTGTAGGTGAGATGGCTCTGAGAAATAAGCTGAGTCCTGGTTTCTGGTCTCTGTTCACAACACGACACAGACATTTTCAGTCGGTGATACATGCAAAAGCAGACACCACAGGTGAGACCCAAACTGAGGTTTCCTCCCTTGTGTAGAATCCTTACATAGCTGCAGCAACAAAGTACACTACTTATCCTCTTAGTCTTGTTTCTTCTCTGCTCTAATTAATCTTGCATCGCTGATGTCATGGCAATCAGTTTCAATGGGGGAACAGGCTCTTCATAGTCTTGCCTTGAGCTTGATGGTGCATTCCCTTGGGATGGGGCCAGATCCTCTCCAAAAGGCCAAGGATTACTGCACGAGTGCCCCTGCTCCACTGCATGAGGACTCTGGCATTGGTCAGCTTTGGGCTGTGCACAGCAGACTATGACCTAGTTTGGTTAAGATATTAAGGACAATCCTTTGGGTCATGGAAATTGTGGAAACAACCTGTCCTCATGCTCAGGAGAGCCAACCAGGGAAATGACTCAATTATTCAAGAGAGTGCAACGTGAGTCCAACATGACTAGTTTTTAAGGCCTCTCATGTCATTCAAACCCTGTGCAGATTGCGGGGTTGCTTAGGCATGGTGCTGCACTCCTCTCGCCAGGGCCTCTGCTACAGTGCCCGAGGAATTTTTCTTTTGCTCCAAAGAGTATATATTTACTGACCCCAGGCACTTTCAGGCTTTATGCAGAGCGTTAGAGAGCAGTTTGAATTTTTCCTTGAGATTTCAGTTGAACAGCTTTCATGGAGCTGTCTAACACTTTTTGTGGGTGCCCACTCTGGTCCCCAGATGCTGCTCCAAAGGGATAACAGCCCTCTCACAGGTGCCACAAGTATAACGATGTTTCATATGTCTGATAACACGTACCGGATGCCTCTGCTCAGGCACTGAGCCACTGAAGGATGATTAAATGTCCATTCAGTTGGAATTTAGGCATGTGGATGAGAATAATAATTCCCAAACTGTAAGGAGGTTTTGAGAATAAGCTCACTAAGGTTTGGTTCACGCTGCAAAAGCAGAGTGAGAGAGTCACAGAAAGGAGTTCTCCATTACTTTCAAACATTACCTATGAACCTTCATAGGATCCCGGTCAGGCCAATATTATTATTAATGCACATTTATCCTCTTATGGTTACTAAGGCAGAAAGAATTAGTCCAACGTACATAACTTGGCTGCTAAAAATGTTATCCATTTCTTTATCCTTACAAACATATATTTTGCATGCATCCAGGGATAACACTTTAGATATCTTTGTTAGAAAATGTTGGATAAGAAACCTGTTCACACTCACATGGCTGACTGAAATACTGGGTTCTCATGACACAGACTGACAGCCCATGTAGGCTGGGCTAGCTCCCCACCTATGCGCTATTACACTGCTCATTGTGGTGGTGTGTAGACTAAATAGATAAGAATATCTTACATCACCTCCTGAAGTTGAGAGAGTAGGAAAGAGAAAAAAAAGACAAAGCAAAAACGGGGCGGTGGGAGGGAAGTGCTGAAATTACAGAAACTTTTCTTCTGTGATGTAGAAACATGCTTTTTCCAATGTGTTTATTACCTATGTTTTGATCCCAGTGCTATGTTACTACTGAGCCTGGGGAAAAAAAGGATTTGAAAGACTGCAGTAAACTATCTCCAGTAGAGCTAGACATGTTTTAGGGAGCTTGTTCCTATTACAGAAACAAAAAGGAGGAATGTTTTGTCACATGGGAGGTGTTGAAAGGCAGGTCTGGTCGGCCGTGCCAAGTTGTATTTATGCCTACAAGTGGCCTGATGCTCTGCTGAGGAAAGGACAGAGTGCTGCAGTGGGGGTGGTGGGGGAGAGAGGCTCCTGAGCATCTCTCCTGTTTTGTCACGATTTGAGCACACAGCTGATTTTTTTAACCTCTCATTTTTTGACCTAAGCAGGTCAAGATCATGTGGCAATCAAAGAGCTGGTTGTTTCCATTCCTGGTTTGCTGAGGTGCTTTTATTTTTTTTCCCCACTCAAATAAAATACCCATGGAAGAAAAATAATTTTCAGGCTGAGGTGGTGTAGAGGCACACGAGCCCCAGGGAGCACAACCAGGCACCCTGCATGCCTGGTGGGTCCCACGGGGATGACCGCCTCGCCCTGCCCAGACGTACCTCTCTCAGGGCTGGGGGACTCACACGTTACACTTCCCGAGGATCGCAGGCGGAGAATCCAACGTCTCGCAGAGCAGAGTCAACTACAGCAGGTTTTATGGCTCAGTTTTAGTGTTCTCTTCTTTTTCTATGACCACCATTACCACCAGTAGTTTAGCGGTTACGTTGCGTGCTGCTCTCTAACAGCAAGAGATAATTGCCCACTCAGATACCTGAAGAAGGAGCCATGGCCTCAGTACAAGGGTAACATCAGCAGCGAAAAGCAGCTCCTCCCTGTCGCCCTCCTTCCCACTCTCTCCCCTCCACCCACTCTCCATTACAGTAACATTTCTCACTGCTAGGTAATCTGCACAGCTACCACTGCTTTAAAGTGCTGAGGGTGGTATAGCAGAAGGAGGGCATGCTATCTTTTAGCGCATGATTATCGTCCAGCGGCGATAATCATTTCAAACTACCTAGGAAAAAATAAGCGGTATAATAATGTTAGTCAGGTAGCTTTTTCTACCTTATCAACACCTGCAGACACAAACCTGCACTGACAAATGCTACACCAGAGGGTAGGATAAGTGGAATTAGAAAATATTACCTTCAGGAGCTATTGGGCTCCCAAATGCGATATGCAACAGTAATGTAGATAGCATGGAAAAACAGACAATAAGTACAGCTTTGAATTCAAACATGACCTTCAAAGAGCTTTTTCTTAGAAACACAGAGTAAAAGCCCTAAACCTTTGAAAGAGCATGACCAAACAATAAGCCCCCAACTTCATGTACACCTCTGAGAATTCATTCTCAGTAATGGACTCTCAGAAATCTTTTATCACAGTTTTAAAGACTTTATTTATCACATTTGAAAGATATCTTCTCTTTGCCCCATTTTTATCACAGTCTCAAGGTATCTTATCAATATTCACTCAGCAAGCACAAGCATATTTCTAAGTGACAGTACAGAACAGTATGTGATAAACTGGAACATTTTTGCAGCTCAGACCAATGTGCAAGATAAAAGCATATAGGCTCCTGCAAAAGCAGCAGGTCTTTGGCTGAAATGTCAGAAAGAACTATTTTGTGGGGAGCGATTCATTAAGCTGACACTTCAAAAACCGGAGGAGTTGTTCTAGTGGTCCAAGCTCGGTTTGAAAAACCTAGAATCCCTTGAACTGCAGGTTCAAAACTGGCAGAGTCTAGTAACCCTGCTCGTACTCTTCCAAGTGAGACAGATTGTGCTTTATGAAGCTTAGGATAGAATACTTCATAGGCGAGATCTTCCGTAAAGTGGAGTTGTGTTTGCAATTCACAGACAGTAGAGAGCCATGACACTTCTTATTAGGGAAAGGGATGTTTCCAGACATTTTTGGTCAAAGCTGAATAACTATTATTCTCTTTCAGCACTGAATTGCAAGAGTGTGTGAAGAAAATTCCTGGATGAATATAATTTGAGAAATCCTTAACATGGAAAGTGCTTACGAGAAAAAAAAATTTTGATTGTTAAATGCATCCTTTATTAAGCAGATATTTCAATTAACTACATGAAGCTTTTACAATGAAATAAACTGCCAATAAGATTTTGCAACTATAACTTCAGTGTAGAAATTGGACGGTTGATTCAGAAATTATTACATTTTTAGTGAATCCTCATTGCCATGGGCACATACTGTGTGAATGCATATAAGCCATATAAAACATTTCTAACCTACATAAGAGATAAATGAAAAAGCTTGGAAGATGACTAAAAAAATCAACCTGTAAATAAGCAATCAAAAAATCATGTTGAAAGGATGAGTTAAGCTGTGTAAGGCCTTGTTAGTGGCCAAAACTTAAAATCAACCTGATAATTAATCCTGCAGCCAATAAGGAATGGAGGAATAATGCTCTGGCCCTTCAAACTTACTTAACAATAATATTCTACAATGGCTAGAAGAATAGTCAATGGAAGAAATACAATACCAATATTAAATTTGCAAAGGGATAAAGTTTTACCTTGTACTAAAGAAGCAGACAGTACTTTGATTTAAGCATTCCCTTTATTCATTTGTTAGACAGCCAAGGCAGACTATTACAAAATTGATCTAAGGCACATCATGATTCAGTAAAATTACTATTTTAGGTCATATTTTTTGTTCATTACTCTTGATAAATTACTATGTGATTTAAATGATAGAAAACATATGTGTATTGACCAAAAGAAAACAACAATTATCCAAAGGGATATTATAGAAACAAAACTTGACCCTGAAATGCATCCAGTCGATTACAGTCAGTTTTTAGATAGTGCGTTTAGGTCTTTTGTCTATCATTTTTGTGGTGGAAATGGCAGTGGTGTAACTCCTCTTGGCCTCATAAAAGTTAAGGACTAGTCCTAGATCCAATTACATAGTGCTAAACAGCTCAAAGTCTCCTGCTGTGATGGTATACAACATTTTTCCCTGGTAGTGAGTCTTTTCTAAAGATAATACAAGACATATAGTATCAGTGGATTATAGAACTTGTGCGGCTTTCTTAGTTTGAGCAAAAACTTCAGCAATTACCTACGAGCAGAAGAGCTCATTTACTGCAAGCCTGTTAAATGCATGGGTTAACTCCTGTGCTTGGGAAAATTGGGGGTAGGGAGGAGGTGGCTCGCTGGTGGTGGCAGGGCTGACCAATCTCTAAAAATCAATTCATGTCATCAGCTTTAGAAAGGTAATCAAGTGTTACGTCTACATTCCCCTAACAAGTTCTAATCTATGGAAGGTTTAACTACAGTTGATTTAATGAGGCTACTCTGAGAATTGGAAGGAAGTTTGGGGATTTTACTTAAGAAACAGTAGATGCAGGAGCAGACACTTGGGATTTGATAACTGAGGATGAGAAGCCCTTGTTAATCATGTCTTCCTAGAAGTCAATAATTAAAATTTCAATTTTTCCTAAAGGAATTCTTCCTTCACTGTGCCTGCAAACACAGTCCCTGACAATTTTCATATGACTTTCAGGTTAAATGTTTTAGTCTCTAGGACAATAATTTCATAGGTCTTTTATTCTTCCGAAGTCTGCCAAATTAATTATTAGAGCTACATGAAAAGGGGCATTTACTGCAGAATAATCTGCTATAAACAGCTAGGACCTGTTATGACTTTCAGAATAGATTTACCTCTCTCTGAGTGAACAAGTAGTTCTGTTCTCATAAAGCACCATTTTAGAATGGGGCGGGGAAGCACATCAGCACACTCCAGGAAATTTTAGTTTAGGGAACACATTGATTCATGGGTTTTGGCGAGACTGTGTAAACTCTTCTTTCAAAATAATCCCTCTATCAGCGAGAAAAACCCAAAACACACAAGAAACAGTGGTATCATGTATATATTGAGTTTAGTGAGAATGGAGCTGAGCCATTCATAGTTCCTGTAAAAATGTTTCCTACATTTATTCCATCAGTCTTACCTTGTTAAATATGTAATCAACCTTGTTTGGAGTGAGTGAGAGAAAGGAATAAAGGTGACTGAACCATCCAACCACTACACATAGATACATGTGACAATGCTTCACACTGCTCACCAGGATTTAGAAAATAGTTTAAAGAGATGTTTTTTTCTTGTTCTTTTCTTAAAGTATATCAGTTATGGGAAGAAACAATAGGGAATTGCTGCATCACCAGTTTACCCTGCATTCTCTTGAAGCTATCCTGGATTCTCACTGTAATATAGGAACCTACAGCTCACTCCTCAGCTGGTATCAAGGAACCAATATAATTACAACATGAAAAATAAAACAAATAATAAAGCAAATAACAAATCAGTTCCCCATGGATAGCAATAAGCAAACGTCTTTCCTCTGCACTATTTCAGATTCTTTCATAACATCAGTCCATGATATTCAAGGCTACTTTTAAAAAGCTGCTAGTAATAAAGACAACCTCAAACCAAGTTCCTTTTGTCATAAAGTTTGCTCTAAGATATACATATATATAGCTTTCTTTTGATTATCTGAGCAGGAAATAAAAATGCAATAAAAAAAAGGAAGAACAGCAAAAGCAAATACACCCATTTTATTTTCCATTTCTCTTCTCACTTGTCATTTATTTTCCCTTATGAAGGCCACCATCGTTTTTAATATATTTGAATTTCATACTCACGGTTCTCCAAGGGCATTAACCATTGAGGATTCATCTACTTCTGTTCTCATATCGAATATGATAAAGTACATGTAGATTTCTGGTGCTGTGAAACACACGTTTGATTTCAGACAACTTTGCTTTCAGACACTGAAAGCACACACTCCTGAAAACTAATTCATAAAGTAAAGTGCATACCCATCACCCCCAGTTATGACAAATATACTCATCCAACTAGGTGTACTTCCCACTTGGAGAAACTCTGGAACACATTGCATTAGATTCTTCGTACACCTCCATTTCCCAAACTCTTTCGGTTTTGTTTCTTTTTTTTTTTCTTACCTCCATCAGGGAAAGTGCTTATATTGTAAGGATTAATGTCTCCCAATAATATGAATAGTTAGTTTCCCAGCAGGATATTTAGTGTGTTCCCATCAGCTCATCATAGTGGGAAATGTATGGCCAATAACCACATGGGGTTAATACACATTAGCTTTGATGGTCTCAAAGTCAGATATTCAGCTGGTGTTCATCGGAATGCATCCCAACTTTATTCTGTGAAGCAATGCCAATCTATATCAGTTGAACACTTGGCTTTTCATCTCCTTTCTTTTACAAAGCTAGAGCAGAAATAGCTAGAATCAGTTCTTGGTAAACTTTTAATCTCATTGATATTAAATTTGATCCCTCATAACCAGATCCTTCATGAATTCCAGAGACTTAATATTTGCTGAATAGTTTTTCATGAGTAAATACTAATGACTTTGTGACACCAAAAAGGGAAATGAAAAAAATATGTTCTTGCAAGGAAAAAGATGTGTTAGAAACACCAAATAAATGGATTCTGGCTTTTACAAGATTCCTAACTTTTGAATTTTAACAATCAAGAAAGATGCATGCCTTCTCCTTAGTCTGGAGGGAGAGAATTACCTCCTGCTATACCTGGGAGCTGTTCAAAGTGATAGCCAGAAAAATGTTTTTTAAATTAAAGGCATACTTTGCAAAGAATGACATTTTGGGCACAAGAGCAACTCATAGCAGACCTCAGCTTACTTCTGAAATATTCAGAGATTTTTTTCCCCTAGTAGAGGAAATTTGTGTAAAGTAGAGTGAAGTCTTGACTATGAGGTCCTATTTAATTCTATGGGAGCTCAAGAATGCTATTGGAGGCAGCTTTTGCAGGTTCCAGTGCATCACAGAATACAAATACTGCAGTCAGGAGAAATGGAAACTGTGGTATACAGAAGTGGAAAAGACTAAGCAAATGTGTTATTTTGGCAATTTTGTCAAAGACTTAGCAGTTTTGAAGAGGATCTCCTAGCTGTTGCTATAACTTCGAAAAAAACCCATGGGAAACAATGAATGAAATGAATAGTGGGCAGCAACTGCTGGTCCACACAAGGGCACCACGTAAGTACAGGTGATATGGCAAAAGCCGTGGAAGCCAGTGAGAAAGTGGGAAACCAAATAATGGTGCCAAAAAGCTCAGGAATGATAAACTGAAAATAACCCCTCAGAGCAGGGCCTCAGGTCACCTTGAAAGGTTGTTGAGAGAAGGGTGATTATGACCTTGGCCTGATTTGTCACAAGGAAAACTTATCATCTCATCAGTTCTGTGTTACCCTGAACTCATGGAAACAACTAAAATTCAGTCAAGCTATGAGTTAGTGACCACTAATTTGCTATTAGGTTGTGAGCTTGAAAATAAAATATTTGCTTTTCATGTGTTGCTGTTGTAGGCAGGCTACAAACATAATGAGGGAAAGTAAAGAGAGAAGATCAAGATTTTCAAGAGAGAACCAGTTCAGATTAAAGGGTTTCAGAAATGCAAGCAGATGCTCTGTGATTAAGCATAGAAACTATATAAAGTTTGCTGCCACATTATAGAGGAACTGGGTAATGTACACCAAACTGCAGTCCTCAGCCCAGAAAATTTCTTCATCTCTGAAGTGCTCACTCTGACTGTTTACAAAGACTTACTCATGAACAAGAGTATGTCACTGACTCCTGTTGATAAACTGACTCATCACCTACAAAACTGCCCTTTGGCTGTGTTTAGTCATCATTACTACAGGTACAGAGGTGGCAGGTGTCATGTATTTCAAGCAAGTACATGCAAGTAATTTGAAAGCGAACTAGTGCTGAATATGTTATAGAACAAAAAAACCCAACGATTCAAAAGATAAAGTAAGTCAGAGAAGATAGGCAGGTGGGTGGATGGATACACTACACCAATAATCCCATCCTGCTTAAGTAGAATGATGGGATCATCTAATAGAAGACATAGATAGAAACTCAATTTCATCTTCAACAGGATAAAGGCCTTGGAGACCTTGCATTTAGCTCCTTTGTAGTATAAACATGTCAAGTAATTAACTGTTAAAAGATAATGCTTCTTCCCTGTCTCTGAAGTTTTAACTCTTGGGGTGAATGTTATCCTTCTTGATGCTTCCACTTGGAGAGAGAATCAGGGCATGAGGTACCAGATATAATTCTACTAAAGACAAAGACAGCTGGAAAGGCAGGACCATAAAAACAGTTATTATTGATGTGTGATCAGTTCCTTCAGGTATTATTTAGCTTTTGATTATCTTTTTAATGCGTTAATGTAGGCAGTTTTTCTGTTTATTAGCACAACTAACTATGATAGCCTGATAGTCTCAAAGATCCAGAGATGGCAGTATCCACAGAGGCCCTTGTTTTGGGCTGGATTACTTTCCTTGAAAAAAATGTGTATTTGCTTTTATGAAGCATTCAAATTACTGATGCAACTCATTTAAAATAAAGTTACAAAGATACAGGAGAACTTGCAAGATTAAATGTGTCTTTTGTTAAGCACTGAAAGCAGAGTAAAGCATGTAAAGACGGGCGACGCTTATCCCGATCAGCTTTAACAGATCTCAGTAAAGCTTGGGCTGCTGCAGATAATTAAGTTAAAATCATGCCAACATACTAACGGTTCTGCGTATTAGCAGTGTTAACTACTCACAAGATTGAGACGGGATTATTACCTGACATTTTCATGTCCTTCCTGAACTCCAGAGTGTGACAGTTTGAATTAAAACAAAGTTATCTCTGTCAGGAGAGGATGAAACAGAAGCGACAAATACTTCATCAAGCCAGAATTTGGGATGCTGAATTGGGGCTGAAGGTGATTACAGTCACCGGTGATGGAATATTATCCACCTACGTGTTATACCGGTGAAAAATAATAAGTTATTAGTTTGAAATTTGTGAAGACATTCATTCAAGAACCTTACATTATGATGACAGAGGAGAGATTTACTGTATTTGTATTAGAAAAAGGCTGAATATCTCTGCTTGGACTCTGAAAAGCACCACAACAAGAGACAAGAAGCCTAACTAAGCCATGGGTAGAGGGGGCATTAAAAAGCAGACCCTGGAGTTCAGGTTCAAGCTGTATCAGGACCAACACACAGATTGTAAAATTTTTGCAAGCTCTTGCAAACTGTCTTGGCAAAAACCCTATCGTGAACTAATTATTGTAAGCTTTCTACATCTCTTAATCAGTAGCAATCACATGAAATCAAGGAGTTCTGTGGGGTTTCCCACATTTCATCAAAATAATCTTGCGAGATGGCTACTCCGTTATAGCTAAGCTCAAAAGTAGCTGCCTCCTCTTTCTGGATCCAGTTCTGAACATGTATGAAATCTGTGTTTTTTACCGAAGTGCTGGATATTTGAAATAAATAAACAAATTAGGATGTCTTTTTTTCCCCTCTGTTAGTTATTTCCTTTTAATTTGCAGTATACAAAATAGCTGAGACATCCTTCCCATGTATTAAAATTCTAGATCTGTATGGTTGGGTGATAAAGAACAAACATGTTTCTATGCCTCTGACTAGCTAATGGCCACTGCAACTGGCACAAACAGCATTTGTTTCAGGTCTTTTTTTCCTCCTAAAATATGCCCATTGAGATTTTCTTACCTTCTGATTTTTGTCTCTCATCCCACCAAAAAATGCAACTCCTGCGGCTGACAGGAAACCCCGAGTGGCATATTCTGTAAGAAAACTTCAGTCTTTGGCATAGAGCTGTAGGAAGTGGATGACCTCTTCTATGTAGCTGGAGTGCTGCTGACCAGATGACTCACGGAGGAAACACAATGTTGACACAGACATACAATGCTGTTGAAAAGATTTTGTTTGGCAATTGTTTATTTACTCAGGAACTTGGTACCACATTAGCACTTTTGTTCTGACTTGGGATTCACTGATTATTTCCAGAAACCCTGACTGCTGTCAGAGTAACAGCATTATAAATGATTAAAAAACAAGCATGCATTACAGAGTGCCATGTACAACTGGGCTGTCTGCTGGATAACTTTGCCATGCTGTGCATTTAAAACGTAAATGAAGTTGAGAAAAGGTCCAGGAGTTCAAAACATTTGAGCATGAGCTTTTATTGTCTTGTCCACTAGTCCATTGCCCACTACAATTTGGCACAACAGTGTAGGTGCAATAAAGCCCGAATCCTGCGAGTGAAAATTTGAGTCGGTCATTGAAAGACTATGTGTTTTAAGCCATTCAGTTTGTGTTTCTAGTGAGGTATAGGTGTTCCTTGTGTTCTCACAGCATTTGGTAATAAGCCATAAGACACAGATGAAGGAACTTAGTGAGCTAAGAGAGCATCTAGTAGGATGTTGCAAATACTGTTGCTCCCACTTGAGGATGATTGCATGTGTCACTACGGGAAGAAATATTTCATTGGTATTCCGCAGGCGTTGCAGGAAAATTCTACTATTACAAAAGCCTGGATCATAAACACGAAGGCCGGGGGTGGGGGAGAAGGGTTTAGTTGTCATCTCTAAGTGTAAAGAATACTTCAAAACAAAACTATGAAATGAGGCCGCACCAGTCCGCTTAAAGCCTATTGAAGTGAATTGAAAGATTTTCATTTATGTCAAATGGTGTTGGATCTGCTCCTTTATGATTCTGTGCTGTTATTTGTCCTTTTTTCTGGAACACAGCACCACAACCATCTTTGTAGCTGAAATGCATTCCTCTCTATCATATTTTAGAGAACAGGGGTTCAAGCCACAGGGACACAATATTTCACCTTGCCTAAAAGGTGCCCAAGGGAAAAAGAAGGCAGAGTGGTCAAAACGTGCAGTAGTAGCTGTCTTTCATTGAATCTTGACTGTCTAGCAAAGCATGAAAACTCAATTTTATTTATGAATGTGAGGTTTTAATGAGGAAAAAAACTAGACTGAGCCTCTCACAGGGGTATGAAATTAACCTGTGGAACCATCACATGGCCATTTATGTGCTTGTACAAGTAAAATTAATGTGGCATAACACACGTTTTTCTCCCTTCTGCTTGGCTGAACTGTATTTCTGCAGCAAACATCAATTAAATAAGAAAGATCAGGCTAATAATCTGTATCCAGCACGGTCTGTGATTATTTGTAGAATTCAGTATTTCCCCTATAGCAGACTGTCACTTTCTGAAAGACACAGCAGAACTCAAGCTTTCTCAAAATATGAAAGCTGCCCACAGAAAAATTTTCTTTAGCATTATTGCTTTTGTTTGAAGGTGTAACTTATCTAAGGGAAAGACCTCATATTCCATGCTATGTGGGCAAAACTCAAAGGTGTGATATTTATATTTTCTCAGCCAGTCTTTCTCTAAGTAAAGAAGGTAACACTCCCCGTTTTGTTTTCCTCCCATCATTTTTTCAATGGCTACATTCTCTTGAGACTGGGAACACTATTCTCAACTGGGCCTTTTTTGTTGCAAATCCTGCAAGTTAGAGCAAAACTTTCTTGTGCCAGCTGCATACTCACTCAAGGTAAATAACTCAAAAGTGTCGGGCTGATAGCTTTTAAACATGTTAATTATACTACCGAAAAAGAAAAGCATCAGATAAAGTTAAAGAAATTGTGTGCACTAAACTCATTGCCATCAATGAATGCATGCAAGTTATTGAATAAATCATCAATGGAGTGGACTAGAATGAGGATGCAACAGATAGGAAATGTCCACAGATGATCACCTGGTTTCCTTGAGCTTTTCTGTTAAGATTAACTGCCAGTTCCCCACACATCTCCTCGATAGCAAACCCTGTTCTACCTATATATTGAAATATGAAGCTTTAAGTTGAAAGACTACTAAATATCATAACTGCCACCTAAAACTTAAGAGGTGATAACAGGTACCTCCAGATGTGACTTTACATGGGTGTATTGAATTGGATCTGAGTGTGCCAGAAGAAGCCACAGCAAGGGCTACCTTTTGGCACAGAACTACTTATGTCAGTTTAAGATGTGCCTGTAAAGCCACAGCTAATGCTAAATTGGTTTGCTTACTGTTAAATATAAGCCCATCTAGAAGCTGCCCCCACCTAAATAAACTGAGGTAAGGCAAGTTAGTCTGACCTGCGTCTAGTCACAGACTCTGAGTCCAAACGCAACTGTGTATGTGGTGGAGCAAGAGCCACCAGTGCCCTTGCAGGTGTCTTGTTCTGCTCCGAGCGGCACCTGATTGAGCTAGATAGCCACAGAGATGTCAGCAAGGGCTGAGGGAAGTGTTTAATGACAATCAGTGTCTTGATCTGCAGTTATTTATTGGAATTTTGGGCTAGACCATCCTCATACTATTTTAATTGCTGAATGTCTCGTGAAGACTGGAAACATCTGCAGGACATACTGGTTAGCTTCCTTAATTGCTCAAGTAATCTCTTTTTTATGACGTACTGCTAAAAATATACAGACGGTAAAAAAAGATGGCTTTTTTTGTTTTTTTTAAGGCAAGAATGAGCCTGTGCAATGCAGAATCAAAATGCTTCCCTGCCTTTAGTGATTGCCATGGTCTGATCTATAATTGCAAAGGCAATCAATACAGGCTCCCTCAAGCGGTACTCTTGAAGGAAGATACCCCTTGCCAAAGCATCTGGATCTAGTATATAGCTAAGAAGAATGACACAACTTGCCAACAGAGACAAGATTTCTATTGGAAAGCAGTGTTTTATTAGATGCAAATAGGTTTTCCATCTATGGGGCACAATGGGGTGAGTTAAGGAGAGATTTTCAGACACTAAATTTCCTCGCTATTGTGAGTTTAAAGCAGATGGTGGGCATTTTAATATAACTTTTTGGAACAAAAGCCTTTATTTAATGTTATTTTTTTAAAGAAGACAGCTCCCTGCTGGAACTGTGTAATTTCTGTGATTGGGGTTGCATGGTTTGTCAGGTTGGTGATTAGTTATGTTGGATTTCTCATCTTCTGCATAATACAGCTGTAGCATGTATGAATAGTGTTCAGAGCTCACTTTTTAAGTGTTTGTTATTAATAAAGAGAGGCCTTCATGTCTTCCACCTGGGAAGCATTTTACAAATATTAGTTACACTTCCAAAGCACCAGATTTGTGAGCTAGATAAGGATCAGGAACAGATTTACCAAAAAGCAAGTTGAGTTGTTTTTTTCTCCCATTTACTTAGCACTAACCAGTGTGGCACTTCCTAGTGTAACATGCCAGGGGACATGGAGGGAGATATTCAGCTAGATCTGGGGTCGCAGGAACCTGAGTGTGCTTTGCTTTTAAAACATGAGAAAGAAATCCTCTCAAAGAGAGGTATAAAGGGCAAATCCTACTGAAATACGCAGGAGTCTTGTTTTAAATTTCAGTGGGACAAGTTTTTGATTTTAAAAGGGTGGAATTCATCACACCTATCTTCAGTACTCTAAAAATCAGCTGCCAATCATCCAGGCTTTCTTTCAGGCTGGGGCCAGGCTCAGCAGTGATTTTGAACCCTTTTTTAGGATAGGCAAGAGTTCTTTGTGTAGGTGGCTCCCCCTCAGCTGACTCAGGAATATGTTTACATGAGTAACGTACTTATCCTTCACACTTAACTTTTAGACAGATGAAGTTAGATAATGTAAATCCCACCTTGAAGGGTGTGCACATGTCAAAGACACACATCCTAGAAAGCAGCATAGTTGCGATAGGAATTTATGAGTTCCTATTTCTCAGGCTTACGTTCAGTAAAATGTGTTATGAGGCACTAAATTCTTATTCTAAAGAAAACACAGAAACTGCATTATTTTATTCTTTTTTATTCACAATTACAAATCGCATTAAACCATCAAAAAGGTAAAAAAAAAAATCAATGGCAAAAAATAAGGTTGCTGTTTCAATGTTATTTCAGTTAACGGGATTTTAGTAGCAGCCACAGCTTTGGGACATCCTGCCCTACCCAGCCATCACTAACCTCCCCTTTTTACCCCATTTAGGTCCAGCTGAGCTCACAGCAGAGCCCTGCCAGCAGCCGGTGCTGAGAGGCAGCAGTCTGTGGGCAAGCGGCTGGAAGGAGGGAGGGAGGGAGGAACGAGCCCCTTCAGCTCCTCGCTGCCGAAGCTCCCATGTCATAAAGCTACATCCAAGTGCCGCTGGTATTTCCTCAGCCACCAGCTGCTTTTACCTCATAAAGGGGCTTGATTGCTTTGTTCATTGAGCCTGGCCGATTACTTGGCGCACCCATTATTTTTAACGAGGATTGTTATTTTCTTTGGAGCCAGGACATCCCTGTTGGCAGCCGCTAACACCTTTCAGCCTAACTGCATCCTGCTAACCTGCAGCTTTAAGTGCTGCATATGTATAGATGAGCCCAGCCCCTTCCTTAAAATGTCTGCAGCCTCACCATTAAACCGTGCTGAAATCTGCGTGCGGCTCACACCCCGATTCGGGAAGGTGGTCCTGAGTACAGAGAAGCGCAGCCATACGCACGGCTCCTTCAGTCTCACGGGTGCTACACAAACGCTGAAATTCTTGTATGCTCCAGGTCTCTGGTATAACGGACATTCGGAAAGGCTGCCGAGGTCACACCAGGGCAGGCCGGCGCGCTGGGAGCGCGGAGCTGAGACGTGCAGCGCAGGAGAGCGCTTGCTTAGCATTTCAAACCTCCCTCGCTCCCGTGTGAGGGCCAGGTCAAAACCAGGCAGGGAGGCGGCGGCACTGCACACACAGCCCAGTAGTTCGGGCGTTTATGGCAATACAGTCTGAATGAAGGCACGAGGAGAGGGTGCCTGGCGCAGTCTCAGCTAGCCCGCGGCCCGGCGGTTCAGGCCTTGCCCCAGCACTGCACGCCCATGCTCTTGTGAGGGCTGTAGCTCCTGGGCTACTGATTGTTCTGCAGGCTTTGGCCTCACTAAAAAGTTTTCCTTTTGACAGATTGGTTTTTTTCCTGAAGATGAAAACTTCTCTGTCAAAAAATTCCCAACCAGCTCTTTCACTAAGACAATCAGCAACTCAAATCAAAAGAGCTGCGATAACCCCAAACCTTAGGACTGAATTGCCTTAATTATATATTACACTTGATAGAGCAATCAGAGTTGCTTTGATTTGGGTTATGAATAGCTAAGATCTGTGTGAAAGATTTAAAAAGTCACTCTGTGCCTCTTTTTTCTTTTTTTTTTTTTTTTAATTGACATTACCTTGACACGTTCATGAAAGTATCATATTCTCTTCCTGGCATGACTGAACTCCATGTTGCTCACAGTTTTATCACCGCAATGGCAAACACCCCTCTGTGTTTAGAGGAGAAAATGGAGAAAAAAACTGTCACCAAAGAAAAGGAAAAAATGGATTTGGAGTAGAGGTTTTGGTTTAGGCTTTCTCAACAGACTTTTATCTTGAAGCTGAAGTTCCTGCCCTCCTTTTTGTCCTCAATACAAAAACAAAAACTTATTAGAATACAAAATATTTATTTTGGCTTTTCAAATAAAATTTAAATTTTCAGTTTTCAACTACATTCCTTTCTCTGAAAACAGCTTCAGTCAGATCCTATGATTTGACTACAAAAGGATATGAGAATGCTCCTGTTCAACAAGGAGAATAAGATTAAAGCCCTTTACGAGAGGATGGTAGGTTCAAGGTGACAATGCATCATGAGTTTACACCAAACAGAAGGTAGCATTAGGAATTATCTCTAGGTCACAGTCTGAAATAACATCTCGTTTTAAAAACAAACCTAGTTTTAGTTACAGAAACATCAAAAAACATTAAAAAGAAGATATTGAAGCATCAAGAGAATGTTAACCTGACAGTAGGTAATGTCTTGAAAATGTATTTCTGAGTCTGAGTGGTGGTATTTACAAGACCAGTTTTTCAAAACTGGTCTCTATTGTTGACTGTGTCCAGTTTGCAGATGGAAGTTCAGCATGTAACCGTGTTCCAGGCTTCACCCTTCCTCTCTCCTTCCCCCCTCTTGTATGATCTGTGCGCTCATGTTTTCCACACTCAGGTTTCTCATTTGGCACTCAGTTCTTACTGAGACATGGTATGCTCAGTGTGTAAAATTACGCCTATGTAGTATTGCATGAAGTTATAAAACCCGAGCAAACAAAAAGCAAGATTATCAAAGATGAAGTTAGAAAACCTCAGGCTGACGATAACATAATTTTTTATCAGTGCAAGCAATTAAAAACTGAGGACATAGCCAAAGGATGTGGTGAATTCTCCATTCCTTATAATCTTAAATATGAACTGGATGTCTTTCTGAAAGATTTTCTTGATTTCAGCCACAAGTTACTGGGTTTGATGTAGCAAGTATTGACCGAAATTCTACAGTTGGTGTTAAAAAGGAAGTTAGGTAATACACTAGATTATTATAGCGGTCTCTTCTGACCTCAGAATCTCTCTATCATCTATCTATACATTCAGGACTAATTTATTAAAAGCCTGGCTGGCTGTTGCGGGCAATGAGGTATTGCAATACTTCAAGGGTTCTGTGAAAAAGGACTGTTGCCAACATTGCTGACTGCAGTCAGCATTTTCTGAAGATCATAGGAAGTGAAAATACGAAATAAGCATCCTTCTGATTCATGTACATTTCCCTCAAAATGCTTGCTTCCAAGTATTTTTCATTATCCAGCAACTGCACACCTTAGAACTTGAAATAAAATATTAAAAATTAATATATTCCACTAGGTTATGATACTTCTCCTCTGTTACACAAAATAGGTGTCTAGGAAATATTACTTTACTTCTGCACATTAAGTAGAGATGCATGTCTGTCTGTGAAGACCTTGTCTATAAAAGTCTACTTGCCTAGGAACACAGTCCAATCTGAAAATAACCAAAGAATCAGCCAATTAGAAAGCTATCAGTATTAAAAATTTAAATTTTCATTCAGTTCAAAGATAAAAAAATGGTAACTAAAGACTCCAGGGCCTGATGCCAAGACACAGTTTGTCAAGTGCTTTTAGACAGATCTAGGTCTAGTGTTAACACAATACAATCAGGCAGTCTGCGGCTTGCTGATGAGTTTGGTACCACGCTTATAGACTGACTTCTGTGATTTTCACATTTAGATAATAAATGAGAAAAATGGCCGTTCTCATTTTTGGAACCTCGGAGTGTGCTACAAAAGGATCCATTTTTTATCCTCTTGGGGCAAAATGGTTGGGTAGGGAACCAACATAACATCTTTGAAAGGAGAGAAAAGGAAAAAAATAAAAAACGACTCCCAGAAGTTTTTCCTGAGTTGTTCTCTTTAAAAGTGCAGAAAAGCTGTTGTAAAAATAGGTCGGGACATTACTTACTATTTAGTCTGAAAAACGGAAACCTGGAATGACTATGGCGGGGCTCTATACTGTAACCTTTTGAAAAGACCTTGAGAGGACTCCTCATAGAAATTTGCCTACTTTCTAACCGCAGAGATAAATAGGCCGTAGAGACATGTGGGGCTTACCAGAGCACACGCTCTGGGACCGCCTTTGGTAGCACAGTTGTCCTAGAGGTGTGAAATCAGCCCTTCTGCTTTCCATCAGCAATCCACAAAAAAGGAGTATTATGTCTGTGTTGAGCTGAGCTGCTTTTTTGACTCAGCTAAGAGGGAACAAGGAAAACGTCCCGTATGGAAAAAACATTTAAAAATAAGTGCTCCCCCATTCTCTAAAAAAATCTAGAGTTGGCTCTAAGGGACAGGGTTTATGTTTAGACTTTGCAACAGGAGAATATGCCCCTTTGGCATCTGTATGACCTTCTCTGAACTTTTGCCTAGCATTAATCCGCTAAGTGGCCTGTAATGAATGGGGGTGGGGGGAAGAGAAAAAAAATAGAAGTTTTTTTCTCTGGTGGCTATGCGGGACCATATTTAAAGAGAAGTGGTTCTTTCCATATGTTGAATGGCATTCAAGATCCACATGAGCATTCGTTTTTACCTTAGACATTCATCAGGAATGTGCTGGCAAATATCACAGGCAGAAAAATTGCTCGAAAAACTGGTGAGGGATTTCTATTGTTCAATATGCTTTAGCTGTTCTTTGTTGTAGCTCTTTTAATTAAAGGCTATTATTTTGGCATCGGGGTGCTCCAATATCACCAGAAATCATGACACTAAATATACTATATATATTACAAGGACACAATCTAAAACATATTAGCTCAGTGGTTGCATCCTTAAATGCCTACAAGTTAGAATATGTCAGAAAGTCTGGGTTAAAAGGGTTCCAGAACTGAAGCCTAGTCAAAGGGACACAGCAAGAGAGCTTTATTTTACTGCCTGCTCTGACAGGTCACTGGATTTTGATTATGCAGTCAGATATGGTATTCATCCCCTTGATAATGAAAGGTGGGAGGCTGGCTGGAAAGAAAAGGCACGCAAGATGGCTTTTGGTCATTGTCTGCGCTATTTCTAGTAATCCTCCTTGCCGTCTAACTCGTGCGTTCAGGAAGGATTTGGGCCCGTGGGGTAAATGGAATTGAAACCTCTCAAGAGGAAAAAACGATAAGGAAACAATGTGTACTTGCCAACATTTTTAGGAGAAGATGTTTAACAAAAGGAGCAGGCTCCATTCTGTGTTAGGTTACTGCATCGCTGGCTGTACTGCTCCCACTGCCGCCTCTCAACGCCGACTCGGGACTATCGGAGGACTGATGCTGCTCTCCCAGCTCCTTGCTGAAACTTTACCAGCTGGATCCGAGTACCGCTGATCAAATGTCATAATAATGCAAATCACTCACCATTTCATAAATATACATGGTATTTATAGGGAGATAAACCCTTAACCACACATCATGCATGATCTAGTGTGGACTGGGAGAACACATGTGGTGTAACTAGGAGACAGATCAGCTGCTCTGTAACATACCTTTCTTCTTTTCTTTTTTTTTTTTAAGGTCTGCAGAGCACCAAGTCAGATTTCCAGACGCTCCTTCCCAGCCTGAGTTCTGCATCCCAAACCTTCTGCAGCAGAGCACATGACTATGAAATTCACAGCATACCAGTTAATTCCAGAGAAATGTTAACGGTCGCGTTAAATTAACATTATTGCAACAGTTAGTTCTGTGATAACAGCAGCCTACCATACAGCCAAGGCAAGGTAGCTCCCTGCCTTGATTTCCTTCCACCCTCTATTTGGAGGAAAGGCGTCCTGGACTTCATGGACAGGGATTTACCGGCTTTGAGTCAAAGCTTCTGAGGAGCAACTGTGACGATCATGTTGGTGCAATGTGATGGGGCAGAATTTTGTATCCACTCTCATGCAATTAAGAAAAAACACACCTCCCCTATGGACAAACACAGCGAAGTCGTGTGAGTTTTCAAAAGCAAGAAACACGTGCGCCAGCTAAGGTGCGAATGGTTCCCTTGCATACGGAAGGAGCAAATGTGCTTCAGGCTCACACTTACCACGGTCCTGCACCCTCCACCTTCGCTCAACGCCTTTCCGGAGGGGCTGCACGGGCTTCGCGGAGTTCCGCTTGTTCGGCACGACATCGGGATGTGCTTCCACCGCGGCAGCGTGTGGAGCTCTGCTTGCCTTTTGTATTTATCTGCTCAAATCTTCTCAATCAGTTTTACAGTTGTTTAGCTCCAGTCACTGTAGACTGTGACATTTAATATCAAATACTCTTCCAACATTCCCACATTAATAAACAGAAACAGTGAATCCTCTCTCTGTTGTAATGATGATTTCTGGCATCATTTAAAAGTGCATATTATTATGTCAGTATTAAGAATTGGTACAGCTTCATGCAATGCTGGAATATATATCCAAAAACCAATTTACTTGAGTTGTAATGTTAGGATTATCCTTCTGTCTTTCATGACTGATGCTTCATCTGGAGATTGCTTAATGTTTTCTTGTCAATGAGTGTTAACTCAAATGAATTATTCCAATCTGTTTACTTTGTCCCTTTCTAACAAACACAAATTATAATTAAAAGAAAAAAAAAAAAACCAGCGTTGAAACCCTCGTATGACAACACTGTGTACATTTTTCTACTCTTAAGTCCACATCAATAAGCAATTTAACAATAGGAGAACTCTCAATGGGAGACCAACAGATGAAATTATCGTAGAGCAGAGTCTTGGACAAAATTTTTTTCTTTGCTCATGTAATTGCATGCAGCCATCCTTGTGTGAAACCCCCCATCAGATTACAGGGTTTGTTGTATGTAAATTGAAGACTAAATGCTTGGTAGCACCTTTCAGCTCTGCAGTGCTGGAAATGAGTTTTTTAATAGGAAATTAGATTAGTAATATTTTAGTAAACAAAAATGCCGAAAATTTCTGCATAAAGATGAGAAAATTATTCATGCAAACTGACTTTAAAAAACAAGAATGAGCAATTGCAAAATTCTGTGAACTACTATTCATAAAAATATCTGTGCATTTTTTTTGAACAAAGAATGGGATATTCGAACACAAATTATTTCTACTCCGCTGGCTGTAGTATTAACTGAGCTTTTGAGTAGCAACAGGTTGCATAATTTAGTGGCTTCTATTTTTAATATGATTTTATACAGTTCTCAAAGTGGGGAACAATATGTGGAAAATTACAACGAACTCGGTCCAAATTATAAAATAGACTTTGCAAACCATCAACCAGGCACTAAAACAAGACATTGCCATTTCCAGTCCCTGTTACACTGCAGTTGATTAGATTAACCCTTGGTGAGTTTCAGAAGCTAAAAGGTGAGAAAAGACTTGCTAGACTTAAACCTCCTCTGCAAATGCAAAAGTAGATCCTCTAGCATGAATTTTCCTTCCTTTATAGCCCATAGCCCAGAAAACAACAGAACAGGTAGTAATAAATTATCAATAATATTATTTATAAATATTTATTCAAATGGTTCTTGCCGTTGCTGGACCAAAGACCAGAGCCTGAATGTACTATGCACTGAGAAAACTGAGGAAGAGATGCGTCATGGACAGGAACCAACAGATGGTTGGAAGAATGAAACAAATCATACCTCATCATTAGACACAACGTTTTATGCAAAGACATTCCTGTTCCTAAGAGCCTACTGGCTTTTAACAACCTGGCTACAGTTGAAGTATTATGAAGCTTTGCACTTGCCCCTAAGGAAGATATAAAATGTGATGGGTACCCAGAAGGAGGTCTCAGACTTCAGCCAGTTCTAAGTGGGAACAAGAATTGCATCGGTGGAGCAGTGAAAACTAATGTCTTCTCCAGCTTGCTGAACACAAAGGTGATAACTGTTCTGGGCTCCTGGCAGAAGGCTGCAGCTCCTTGAAATCTCTTAAAATTCCTCAAGTTAGTTCTTAAGCTTCAAATAGTGATGATGGGAATGTAGTTCTTTCTGGAGGAAGAGATATCTCTCTCCCACTACAAAAGCTTTAAAGAAGTAGACCCTCAGTTACATGAAGAGATCATTTTAACTGCCAAAGGTAGCAAGTCCCCAGTTATTATTGGATCCAGCAATATGCTCTGTATTAATAAATGAGAATATTGCTAGAACTAGGCATACATCTAAAATGGAGCAGTCATGCACCTGTTGCAAAAATCCATATAAACCAATTTTTAAAAAGTTCCTTTCACACTGAAGAAACTCCAAAATATTTACTAGCTCTTACTGCCAACAACAGCATTCTGGTCTATATAGGACAAAAACTAAACACATCCCCTAGTCCCAAGGACTGACAATCTATACACATCCCAGAGAAACCCACAGAGGAAGTAACAGGATAGTGAAGTTTTACTTGTTGTGTCACTACTTCACATGCTATGGGCTGCTACACAGTAGAGTGAATCTCTAGAAGGGTCATGAGCTTTGCGCTGAGGTTACTGCCAGCTAGTTAATCCCTTTTTATGCCTTTGGGGCATTAAGGGGAAAAAAGGCAACTAGCCAGTGGCTGTAATGGTGACAACAGTGGAAGGGGGGAACCTTTCTGCTCACATTTTACTCCTCTCACTCTTCATTTCTTTATTTTCCTAAGACAAAGATTACTCCAACAAACAAGCGGATTGAAATCACATAACCGAAGCTATTATCACCCGTGGCTGCCCTCCCTCCCTCTCTGACAGATGTCACTGCAGTTTTCAGCTCAATGTATGAATGCAAGCCCGTGTCAGACCTTGGTCGCTGTAAGATGTGCTGCTGAAAAAAAGTACTTCAGGAGGCAATTTGCAAGGGAAGAAGGTCCTGGCATCCTTTGGAAGGGTGCAAGTGGCTTCCTCTTCCACCTGTCTTTAAACCACAGTCATGTCTGCCTGAAACTACCAGCCATTTAGACAGAGAGTGATACTTCTAAGGAAATATTATTTTTTTCATGCTAGATGATAGCATGCAGTCAGCATAAATATTTTCAAAACTTTCCTTAACTTTTTATTTCTTCAAACCTCCCGAGCTTGATGTTTTTCTTCAACTCATTCAGACAATACTCTGCACAGTCCCTACAACTGCCTGGGAAGCGTGCACTGCACACAGAAGAGAAATCAAAGCCATATCCTTTAGTCTGCTTTTGTAGAATCCCAAATCACGCTTCCAGGCTCGATTTTTAAAATGCGATTAAAGTGTAAATTACAAAAGATAACACTACTCCCAAGGACAGAAAAATACTAAAATAAAATAAGTTTGCAAAGCTAAGAGAGAAATATCAATCACTGGCAAGAAGCAGCCTAGGATATGAATGGATTGCATGTCATTTAAAGAAACAAATAAATGCAACAGAATTAATCAGCAGATGTAAAAGAGAGAGTGTGATGCTGATACAAAATAGAAAAGACGTATGAGAGGGCATGAAACAATAACCATGTGCATCAAATCATCAGCTGGTTTCTGAAAAGATGGAAAGAACTGAAGAAATGCTACAAGGTATTTTGAAGAGGGTTTCAAGCTGGACATGAATTAAAGGGAAATGAATCCAATCTGTGCCTCTCTCTCGCATGTACATGCACACACACAAACCCTACTTTCACGAAGTCAGCCCCTCACCCTGGATTTCTGACCCTCGCTCTTCCTCTGCCAAGTCAGGGCTGAAATTATCCATTGAGTCTGGAAGGCCAGGGTGTGGTGGCACAGCAGAAGCATAAAAAAAAGATAAGTTTTTTTCTGCGTTTGCATTCCTGGCAGATTCCTCACAACTCCTATGAACTAGACTGAGGACTCGGGAGAGAAAGATGTAGAAACAGTCAGGCACAGCAAATAGAATTAGGAAATATTTTGAAAATAGACTTGCAAGCCAGGACACACAATAGCCAAATTCACTTTGAGCCTCAACAATGCAAGTTCAAAGGTTTGAATTGCTCAAGAATATCCTGTGTTTAGCCAACACTGCTAATCTGGCTCATCTCTTCCTTGTCTGGCCAAGGTTTCTTCCCTTCCCTTCTCAACACACCCATCACAGATAAGTGCAACGTTACAGACACTCATAAATAGAGCGAACGTGAGTGCAACATCAGCACAGCTTTGAAAGGCAGGTCATATATCTACAGTCATGATGGGTTTAAATTTTGTTTTGTTGTTCTTCCTGCTGTTTGCCAGCAATAAATGGCAATTGTGCTTTCCGACCATGTTCAGCTGGGCTCTATGCCATTTTTTGCTGTTTTTGATGGCAGAGTTCTCAAAGACATATATTAAACTATCTGGCCCATGCAATAACTCAGTAGGGCTGCACTCTTGTTTCCAAGGAGGCCCTGTAAGAAGAGGGGAAATAGTTTTTTTTAGAAAGGCAGCAGTCTTCCGCATTAGTAATATTAAGCTTTCCCATGGAATTTCAACAGCATTAACAAACTATTTTGATAAAAAAACAGCAGGTTTTGCAGATGTTTTTTTTAGGGTTTCGACAGAGAAAAATATGCATGCTTTACACCCACTCCTCGATGCTGTAAGCTCCCTTACGGTCTGTCCTGTGACCATTCTTAAATACACTGATGTTAGAGAATTAATCTCATAACGGTAATGTGTCCACAAACAAATTACTGCAGTAACATAGTTAGCTCAATTAACTTTTCAATCTATTCACTATACAGAACTAAAGGTAATTTTCTATTAAAATATCTCCCTCCCACTTCCTTATCACCTTCTGCAACTTATGGGAGTTAATATTAGAAATCCTGTCTACGCTATGTCAGGAAGAAGACAGGATGACGAAGCCAGAAAAAGACATTATTCTTTACTAACATAACGCAGCCATGGCCCAAAGAGGACATCTGCCTCCTTTCCTGAACACATCTAATTATGGCAAATTGTTAACACCTTGAAGTGGAGTTTCATAGAAAGGTGAACTTTAACATATGCCGTCCTCACACGCAAAACATTCCATACTTTGTATTTTTCCAAACATATGCCCTTTTTCTTAAAACAGTTTATTAAAGACCTTATTTTGAAAAGGACTTCAACCTGTTTTCCATTCCTGTGGATGCATTTTTCAGTGCTTGCAATTATTTGCCTGTCCAAATAATTCCATAGAAACATCAGACTATGTAATCTGGGAACGCAGTCAGGCGATACGACAGCAAGACCTGCAAAACTGCAAATGCAATTATCTCCCCACTCGTAACTGCAAGGCACTGCAATTCAGGTCTTTTGCAAAATCATGCCTTTAGTTTATTTGGGCACCAAAAACTGCCAGTCCACCTTGCAGCTCCTGCTATTCGTCCCCTTGAGATCCCACACTAAAGTCACAGCGAATAATTTGACGCTATTATTGCCATGGCAACAGCCTGATGTCGTGCATATACAGAATTATGATTGACATTGCTGCAGTATCCAACGAAAGGAGGAATGAGGGAAAGAGGGAGAAAACCAGACACAGCTCTAATACTAATGGGGGAAACAGTACCACTGGCACTGTAAATATTGCTTTATTCATAAATCATCTGCCTTCTCTCGTATTTCACCATGTCAACGTTCCTGTGAAGGGCTCCCATCAGAGCCCAAAACACACACTCGGAGCAGAGGGGTTTCCTCACACACGCCCGGATTGGGCCAGAGGACGCTCCTCGGGGAGAGGACTCCACGCCACAGCCCAGAAGATTTTTGCCACAGAGGTTAGTCTTAAGAATGCACCTTTTAAGTGTCACAGGTATGGCCTAAAATAACGTAAGACATTAGACTGAGTGTTTTTTCCCTCTGAAGGTAGTCTTCAGGTGTTCATCTGGGCTGTAAATCTTTTCTCTTTTTTTGCCGATGTTTATAAGCACTCACAGAAAGACACACGCAAAGCATTAGCAATAGGACAAAATAACATCTGTTAAATATTTTTTAAACTCAATGTCTGCAGCAGTTCTCATAAGGGTCTACAGGCAATACCAAGACAAGGATGGAAACAGCCTTTTATTCTAAATTTCATATGTACACGGAAAGCCATTTTACACAGTTCTGTAAATTCTGCGTAAAAGAGCCACTGTCATTCAATGTCACTGTGCTTACGCTAATAACTTTTAAACGTGGAGTACATTATTAACAACAAAAACCATTAACAAACAGGCATAAAAGACACAGATATGTGTGCTGATATTTCACATATACTCTAGAAACAAGTTGGCGCAAAAATAAAATGTGCCGGTAAAAAAAAATAGGCATTTTTTTAAATCACGCAATACATGATTTTGTTCCTTGCTTTCTCTCTTTCCTTTTTGTACATGGTACGCTGAGATCCATTCTCAAGCCTCTTCACATCAGGATTTGCAGGCACTTCAGCAACCCAGCTATATTTTTTACAATACATGAAGTTCAGACCGACAAACATAAAAACAGCTGCTGCAAAAGAAATTCTCATATCCCATATGCACATTCAAATTACTCATTGCTAGAGCAATCTTTTTTGCTTTAGTTATTTTTGGATACTGACATGTTTTCAGGATGATGTGTAACAGTTTGTCTCCACTTCTCTCTCATTCATACACTTACAAGTTTTATTTTTAATGTAGTATCACGATGCAACAATACAGCATAAGGAAGCACAAGGCAAATGTCCACAAAGCTTCACAAATTGTAAAAAGAAGAAATTGTTTTCTTTTCAGTTTTTTGATCCAAAGAAAAACTTTGATTTCTTCTGCTCTTGCTTTAAGCTATCTATCTCCAAAATTTGCCCAAAGACAACTGTGTATCAGATGACCATGGGATGATACCCTCCCTAGTTCTCTTCCTAGACACAATTGTGATGACCAAATGCATCTAGAAGGTAAAGCAAAGCGGAACTCAGTTGTATGTTCGTTCATGATTTCCCATCTTTAATAAAATAGTGAAATATACTTATCTAGGGCTTGGTTGTGACTGTATAAATAGTCTCTCTCCAGTTATTTTATTTGTAGTGGACTATGTATTAAGATTATAAGGCAATTTTAACAGGATTCTCAGGGTAACTGAAAGCTTAAAATTGTTTTCCTCTTGAGTCAGGATAAAGGCTTTTTTAATAAGCTCAGAGTGGGGAGACAGAGAGAAAAAGAGTGCATATGTGCATAATAGGAGAAGGATGGTTTTTCAGCATATAGACACTTAAATATTGATCAACAAAGACTGGTAATGACTCTACCATAAAACATCTTAGAACTGCGACTGCGATCCAGAGTAGAGATAAGCCTTATCCACTGAAGAGTAATATGTAACCCTCCTCCTGACCCGAGAGAAATAAAAAAGGACATGTCAATGCTTCCTTCAACCTCAAATTCATTAATTTTATGCCACAAAGCTGCATGTTGGTGTAATAAGTCACTGCAAAGTAAAACACATTACAACAAAACCTAGTAATAAGCCATTGACAACTATTGGTCTGGGCTATGGGACTCGGTACGCAGGGGCGGCGTTGCTCACTTCCGCTATGATTGTCAAATGGTGGAACATTCTTCCATGAATTCAACACTTGAGACAGAACGGCAAAGACATAAGGCCCACCAACGCTTTGCCCATAATTTTTAAAGGCACTGAAACAGACAACGGATATATTCCTTAGTACCATCAGTTTAAAAAGTTTTCAAAATATAAGTCTTTATATGAAAATGTTCCTTATTGCATGGTAAGTTGATCTTCATTTTCTTCACCTCAAGAATAAAACGGTCTTCCCTTTTCTGGCGTTTGCAATCTGTTCAGCCTCGCTACCTGAGATGGTGAAGGCGGTACATCTTGCCTGAAAGGACCTTTAGGAGGGGTATAATTAGGGTCCTGAATTTTCTTATATGAGTCATAGTTGCTAGGTCCTTCAGAAGAAGTTTTTTTTTTCAATTGTTGTTCTTTCCGCCTCTGCTCTTGACGGAGCAGTTCTTGTGTTTCTAGCATTACCCTGGCATTGAAGCCATGTCCCCCCATATAGCCATTCCTCGATCCCTGGTAGCTGGAATATCTGGGATTTTCCTTCGCAGTCTGGAACCCTTCACCAGGGGAATAGCTCTGTTCCCAGGAGTCTTGCGATACGGAACTGGCGTTTTTTCTGCTTTGCCTGGAAAGAAAAATGCAAGAGGCTTTTAAGACAAATGTTCCGGTTCCCCTTCTGTTATTGGCAACAACCCCTGAAAAGAAGGGTGTTTCTGCAATGCCATCAGGTTTCCCCCAGCTATAGCATTCTCCAGAAGTCATGTTCTCTTCTGCCCTAAAGAGGCATCTTGCCTCTTTTGTTGGGCATTTCCTATAGAGTTGAACTATATTGTTGAACTGTGTTTTTAGGCCTCTCCAGGAGGAACATGCCATGACAACCCATCCAGTGATACAACAAGCGTCATGTTCTTAAGATGATAGTGTTATAATTCAGTTACAGACTGAGAAAGACCATACGTATTGCTGTGCTTCCTAAGAAACCAGATAAACAGCCAGCACTTGGAAAGCCACTCATGAAAGACTTGAAGTTAGACTCACACTTGTTTCACTTGCTCCAACACTGCTCAAGTCAGAAGATAAAGCTCATTATTCATAGGTAGTTGCACAGATGAGAGTTTCTTCCTCCCATTTCCAGAACTAAGGAATTTTGTGCTGTAGCAGGACTGTTTCCCAGTTTGCTATAGCTTTCATAAAAGAAATGGCAGAGATAACCTTTCTTGCTCATTTTTTGGTTCCATGGGGTAGATAAATAAACCAAATACATATAGGAATTACAAATCCTTATCTCTTTTCACAATAAATCATCACATTATTTTGAAGACAGATTATGGTTTTGAAATAGCTTTAATTTACTATCAAGCTGCTAGATGCTTTTATGAATTTAAAATAAGATTGGTGATGATAAAGTAAACCAATTTTGTGCTGCAGCAAGAGATACCCACTTGGAGATTAAAATTAGTGTACGAGAATCAAGCAGTAAAACAAAATATATTGCAACATTAATCAATAAGAAAGTAATTTAGTTGTTTATATATGGCTTGGTTTTTCATGTCAACATGCATGACTCGCTGTAGCCTCATCCAATGAATATGCAGTGGAGAGACAGGAGACCTGGAGAATTTTTCTACCATTAGTAAAACTAACAAGTCACCTAATGTTTTTGCAGTCTTCCTTCCACGCATATAACTTGAGAATTACCATAACCACCTTATTTCATAATGGATTTTGAGACCTCTGGATGAAAATTGTTACTCAGGATGAATGTAAATTATTACAACATAATGTAAATTCTTATGCAAATTTTTAGAGCTGTTCTTGGTATTCGCATATCCAACTTCGCCAAAGAAATGGTGTTTCTGAGCCATGTTTTATCACTTCCTGGAACAAGAGCAAACTGAACGAACCTCTGTAGGCTACGAAACTGTCAGGTTTCTGATCTACAGTAAGATAAATTTTAAGTACTAGAAAATTAACTTAGAGTTAAACATAGCTTTTACAGTTTCACATGGGACAAGAGGATGACTAGCTGAACTGATTTAATTTACTGACTGTTTTCTGGTATGTTTTCAAAATTAGTTGGCCCACTTTCACTGTCTTTCTGGGAAGATCCTTTAAAATTGACTCAAGAGTTTATTTGCCTTCAGTACTAATGATTTAAGAGTACAAAAAGGGGAAAAAGGAGGCCCCGAGAGACTATATAAGATGAAAAGTAACAAAGTGCAAGAATGAAGCCAGTGCACAAACCTTGATCATTACAAAGCCACAGCTGCAACATTAAAGTTGGGACCTAAGTTTAGGTCCTTACTCCTAAGAGTAAGATTTCTTTAAAGATCAGTCACAGAGTTACAAACAGTTTGTAAAGCTGGAGAACTGGATGTCCCAGCTCGTTATAGGAGTATCATGGTATTTACAGCACTCAGCTTTAGCCCAAGGTGCTGAAATTCTGCCTGCTCTCAGCACAGCTCAAATACCCAGAGTGCTCAGACAAAGTCATTAAATTATCATTAATTACGCAGTAACATGCATTGCTAGCTTGCTAGTAATTTCTCATCTTGAAAACCACATTGAGTGAGGTTCTTAGTCACTCTTTTCAAAACAAGCATTTCTATGACCCAAAGCAATATTTGCCAAATTTCTTGTAGATTAATTTTCTTCTTACAGGTATTAATTTCTGCCACTGGAACTGCATTACAACTGACTTCCAACTTTTAAATGTTACCAGTGATTGAACAGAACAGGGGAAGCAAGTTTTAAGAATCATAGTTTTAAAACTAAAAATAACCCTCCCCAACTTAAAAGCAACACTAGCATCCGTGCTCTTCCACTCAATCTGTGCATTGCTGAGGCTAGCAAAACTGAAAGAGAATTTACCAGGAAAAACAATATGGCATTAATAAGTGTGGTCACTTCAGAAGGAAGGTAGGGATAAGAAGCAAAGGGAATATAAAGATTTTCAAAATGACAAACTAACAATCTGAGAAAACACAACAACTTTACATTTTCGTTTCACACCTTCCAAATTTAACAGAAAAATTCTACCTCTGGTGTAAAGGATTCTCCGTTCAACCATTGCCACTGATATTTGAAAATGCAAAGACTATTTGCTTAATGCTTAACTATGATAGCTATCTAATTTACAATACAAGTTGGGTAAAATTCTGATAATTCTTAAAGCTAAATATCAAGTAAAAGAAATTTCGCCCTAACAGCTAAAATCTCGCCCTGAAATCTAAATTTTTTTAAAATACAGATTTGTTTAGACAGAAAATATATTAATGTAAATGTATTAATTAAAATGTATTAATTGCTTGTTGTCCATTGCTAATAACTCAGTAACTTAGAAGATATGTACTTACTGGAAACTTGGAGGCCCCTGATTTTCTTTATAGAGTTTCTCAGTTCCATATTCTTTTGTTTGAGGTCTTGAGATTTTTTTTCCCTTTTAAAAGTTTTTTGTCTGTATCAACATCACAAAGATAGGATTTCTACCCTCTAAGGAATTAGGCAATGAAAAAAAATAGTCTGACATGTCAAAAGGGGACAACCCATGTCATGCTCACTAGACTTTCGTAATTGTAGAAAATTAAACTGGATGGTGTCCCACAAAGAATAGCTTTGTTTTAATGTCTCAATTCTGTTGGGTGCTGAGTGCCACAAACCCCACTGAAATCATCTCTGAAGCAACTCTCCTAAAATAAACAGCTATCACATGCTCTCACTTAAGAAATTTTATGCCTCTTCCACATTGAATACATTCCATCTTATATCGATGCTAAACAAAAGTGTCTGCACCAAGTACAACATTTTCCTTCCACAAATGAAATTAGCTCCAGGCTCCTATACACTGAACAGCTTCAGACAGTTACCGTACCTGGGTAACGAGCTGTACTGCCGCTGAGCTTGCTGGAAACTCTCTCTTTCTTCTTGCCGCTGCCGCTGCATTTGAACCTCTACTGACACTGAGTGTCTGCCACTCTGTGAGTAGGTCTTGGTGCTTGGCTACAAAGGGAAAACAAAAATGTCTTAAACAAAGTAGACAAAATACCCACAAAAGGGCTATCATCTAAATTGCTATTGTACACATATAGTTGTATTTGTTTCAACATGCGGTTCAAGTAGCTCTTTCATAATCGTTAGGTTAAATTCTGACCCATAACAGTGTCCTGTACTACAAATTCTTTTTCTGACCTCCCATTTCTGAGATGTATCAGGAAAATATTGGTCCAGAATGGGTTGTGCTTTTATAGTAATACTGAAATTTAAATTAAGTCAGTGGAACAAATCTTCAGACACTTTAAGGTAGCCTAGCCATGGTAATGCTAAGTTTTATGCCCCACTGAGGATCTGAGGGAGGAAGGAGCAGAGCAGCCTCACCAGTACGCTCAAGCAATGCTCTCCCATAGGAGCCATCCTATTTTGCTGTTGGTCTGGACATGCACTGCTTGCTTTTCTGAGAGACAGAGGAACATTTTCTGGTTCAATATGATCAAGCAGATAAATCTAGCAAGTCTCTTGTGGACAGTGGGGAATCCTGTATCTCTGAGAAGGATCTTAGAAAACAATGAGGTGACAATTTGAAACTTTGAGGACAATACTAAGAGGATATGAAAATGGAAGACCTTTCTGTGAATACAGAGCATTACCTGTCAAGATCTGGCAGAATGGCTGGATTCAAACTTTGGATTATGAAAAAGTTTACTTTTGTAGAGATACCACTTTTCATTTTACATTACTACTCTCTTCAAATTTTGTGACTTCAAATTGCAAAATAGGGTGTCACAAAAGTCGAAGAATGTTACGGGCTTTTCTTGTTGTTTTAATAGTAAGGTTTCACTTAACAAAGAAACAAAACATTATTTTTTTCCCTAAAATTACCAGTTGTATTCAAAACATGTATGTCTAATCACTGGGATGTTAAGGGAGCATAACCACTTGGCTGAGCCTGGGACTGAAACAACTCATCTCAGACCTGATTTTGTTAAAGCACTTTCTACCTTTTCATCTGTGCCTTCCCTCAAAATGAACATCTCTTTTGTTTTTTGCCAATTATAATTTCTGCAGCAGAAGGATATCATAATGGCTGACAAATATCTGCAACATAAAAGGCTTTTCAAAAGCTTATTACATTGAAGACAAGTTTGAGAAACCAGAAAGTTGTCATTTGTGACGTAAACTTCTACTTCATCTTACTATATAGTCAAGTACCTGTAAGCAGCCAGAAACACAACAAATTTGAAACAGATGTACAACTTTCAGAAACTTCATCAGTCTCAGCTCAGCATTTAACAGATAGACACAATTTGGTGAACAACTGCCTTTCCCCTTACGAGAAGAGTATTGTGCAAAAGAATCAGAATGTGAAAGCATAGACTATGAGCAATGGAGAACTTATTTAAGAAAATCCATAATGCAACATTGATGTCTACTTCAGAGTAGACGTACTCTGTAAAATCTTCAGTAAAGCAGGATTTCTAAAGAAAAATGCTTTGGGAACGGTACGATGAAGCAACAAGTTGCGAAAACAGAATCATGTGTCAGCCTTGTGGGAAATTTTCTTAGAGATGAATAAGCTGTACATATGTATGTCCAAACCAACAACCCCCATGGAGACTTCCTACTATATTAAATAAGGGCAACACATACAGAGCTGCGTTTCAGTTATTGCATATGTCAACATTTCTAACTTTCTTGACTTTATTGAGAGTCTTCTGACATTTGGTATTTTATTGAAGGGCTCAGCTTATGGAAGTGAGTGATTACTTGAAAATCACAAGATTTATTTGTGAATTCTCTCCAGTGTGGTTATAAGCAGCTTACAGAGAATCAGGGGGAAACTTAGAAGCTCCCATGGCAACTTCTCTATAAGGAATAAAAACATTTAAACTATAATTTCAGAGCCAACCTTCTCATTTCATGGGTTCCACTTCAACAATGTTGGAACGCTACAGTTATGTCATATGTGAGAAAGTAGTTACCAAAGATAAGACACAAAATCAGAATTGTTTCTCTTTATTTGAAAACAGTTTCACTTTTTTCAGTTCACTGTAAATATAACAGATTAAAGCATTTTACAGCCCAGGGAATGGTTAAATTATCAAATAGGTGGAGTTAGATTAGAGCTGCTGCTCAGTTTAGGTTTACGCAAGACACTAAAAGGCATCATAGAATCATAGAATCATAGAATAGTTTGGGTTGGAAAGGACCTTCAAAGGTCATCTAGTCCACACCCCCCGCCCCCCCCCCCAAAGAGCAGGGACATCTTCAACTAGACCAGGTTGCTCAGAGCCCCGTCCAACCTGACCTGGAATGTTTCCAGGGATGGGACATCTACCACCTCTCTGGGCAACCTGTGCCAGGGTTTCACCACCCTCATCATAAAAAATTTCTTCCTTAGATCTAGTCTGAATCTGCCCTCTTTTAGTTTAAAACCATTACCCCTTGTGTTTTCGCTACAGGCCCTGTTAAAAAGCCTGTCCCCACCTTTCTTATAAGCCCCCTTTGAGGACTGAAAGGTTGCAAGAAGGTGTCCCTGGAGCCTTCTCTTCTCCAGGCTGAACAACCCCAACTCTCTCAGCTTTTCTTCACAGGAGAGGTGTTCCCCCCCTCTGATCATTTTTGTGGCCCTCCTCTGGACCATCTAGAAAGCAGGAATGCAAGTACATGCACACGCATGTGCAGAGAGCTGAAGTTAGCACAAAAGCCTTTACTAAAGAGACAGAGGCTTTGAAAGCCCTAGTGGACTATGAATGGACTAAGATCAAAACATAGCTTCAGAGATATCTTTTTTAATGCACATAGGAACCAACGGCTAAATAGAGGAAGGGGCTATCACGCCTGCTCGCCTACTGTAGCGCAAGCCCCACATGACCGGATCTGAGGAGTCAGGTCTGGATTCTCAGCAGTTCACAAAGAATTTCACCTAATGGATGACATTTATAATTTCACAGGTCTAAAGGCAAATGTCTAAAATCCATTATCTGATTTTCTGAAGGTATGAGTACCTGTACCCCTGTTAAATTAAGTGGATTTGCAATACTCAACTAAGCTGAAAAGGATACTTATTTTGAGCCCTGCCTGCATGTTGTTCACATCCACAATAACCTGTTCATCTGCTATCTGATTCCAAGCATCCAAAAATATGGCAATGACGTGACATAAAAATACGCCGTCTGTATGTAAACATATATATACACAGACAGGTACACTCAACAATATTATTAATGAAAAGGCCTTTCATTCAAATCTTTTCTTTAAAAACCTCAGTGATACCATAGTGAATGCCCTTGATAGATGATGATCATATAAAGACTTAACGTATTCCTTTTTGGATCCTTAAATTGTTCCGAAGAATGCAGATCTCCATACAGTGATTTATCTTTTCAATATGCTTTCAATTAAAGTATCTAAACCAAAAATATTTATATCATGAGTAATCTTCAAAAGCTAATTGGTAATTTTGGCTCAATCCCCAAAGTATATTTTTATACATATATATTTATATAAAATATATATACAAACACACATCTATATACATGCATACCTCATTTATGTCAGCACAAAATGCAGGTAATTAAAAAAAAAAGTTGAACTATTTTCACATTTTTCAACAGCAACAAAAAAAGGTATAAGGAAGACACATAAGACAGTAATTTTAACACTGATATCAACACAAGGCTAAGTACAATTACAACAACCTGAAATCATCCAACAAACCTGGCAACAGCTCGGTCTTCTCAGTACAGATTGATAAGAACTCTGGCCTTGTTTGCAATGAGATGTGTGACAAGCACTGACCTTTAAAATCGGGATGCGGTCAAGGCCACAATAACAACCAAGGCTGCATTATACAAATAAATGTATGTTCCTGTCTTCCACAATACATTTAAGTGGCAATGATAGTTATGGCATTCAGCATTGTTAAACAATATTCAGCACGTAAAATTGTGCTTTGATACACATAAGATTACACAGCTCTCTTCTCAAAGAGGCATTCATTTAAAACCAGGGCTGCAAAGTTAAAAGTTTCTGCAGATTTCTCACTTCATGCAAACAACATTTTTGCATTTCACAGGGAGTCTGCCCCCATGGCCCATGTTGCACTGACCACCATCAGCAGTAAAGGGCAGCGTGTTTTAGGGATAAAGGTCCACCCTCTCTTTCCTACCTACACCAGTGGCTGCCCACGCAGTTTGCTTCCTTGCAGAGTGGCATTTCTGCCCACGGAGGGAAGCTCTGCGTGGTGGCAGCACGGACACTCCAGCACTGGCACAGATCAAAGTTGCCACAGAATTGGAGAGAGGAGATCATGGTGGGGATCCAGGGCACTGGGTTTTCAGGGAGATCCAACAAGTTCAGGCGACGTGAGATCCACCCGTTGAGGTGACACAGCTACCTCACAGCTTACTGTCATAGGGAGACGCTGGGAGAAATGCCTGCTCAAACTCATAGAACTCCTTTGTTATGATAAATCAAATGTTAACAGGGAGATTACTAAAAGAACAAGTCCCTTAGTATCTTCCCAGTTATGAAAAAAGACCATTAATTAATATTAAAATACATGTGCTAATTTTTGTCCAGATTAAACTCCGTGTTTAGGCGAGAAGTTTCAACTTCACCTGGGAAGCTGGTAGACATCAGGCACCCAGAAGGTCTGTAGTTCTTATAGTTCAGCACTAATTAGAAATAGATAAGATTAAATGACCGTGCCTGCTTTATGTGTAAATGTACTTGGCACAGATGACAGACAATCCAGTAACTGTGTACATTCAGAATGATAAAAAAACATTCAGTGGCTCTGGGAGATGCCCTTGAAAACTATTTTTACTTCTATCTTTTTGTTTATGTTGCTATGTTGAACAGAACATATAGCAATATTTCTTTTAAAAATTGCCAACAGGTGTGTGTATTAATTCAGGCACCATATAGTAAGAAAATCCCATCCCTTTGTGTATCTTTCTATGGTGTATATGTAGGAAGCTGAACGGCATGGTATGGGACTAAGATTTCCATTCTGTGTATAGCAGCGGCAGAAAGAAAATCTTCTGTATAGTAGAAACAAACCACTTAGAAAGACCTGAAATTCTGCCTGGGGTATTTCCATGCACTGCATGCCTGTGAGCTATAAATATGTTTGTTTACAAATGGAAATTATTTCATTTCTTTTAAAAATCTTCTATCTTCATTTTCTGTTTCACATAAATTAGTAGATTGAAACTAGTGGGAGAAAAAAGTTCCAAACATGAAATTTTAAAGTCAGAGCCTAAATCTTGGCAAGAAGTTGCAGATGTGTCATGAAATTCTTCCCAAATTTGACACAGAATGGATATTAACGACACAACTGAAGAGGAACTACCTGTGGAGAGGCTGCCCTGCATAACTTTGGTTTCTTCTCTGAAACAGATTGGGGTAGGAGAAACAGCAATTTAGCTCCTAAGGTATTCTTTGTCTATGCAATGCTCCATTAGATATTGCCTAATATCTTAAATAAAAAATCCTGAAAGACACCCTTGAAATGGATTCATAATAGAAAGAATTAATATACTACTTTTCTTTCTCATTAATGTGTTGAGTAATTCTACATAATTTACAGTCTGATATAAACTTTACAATGTTTGTTTTGAGTATGGTCTGTTATTCATTTTTCCAGGTAAAATTAATATGTTACAGTTGAAGTTGCAGCGATAAAAATCAGGCTTTTTTTTTTTTTCTAAAGGAATTTTAAGTTATTTAAAATTCATTATGGCTTGAAGGACTTGCATACAGGAACAAGAAAGAGTACCATAAGCAGATAAAAGATAATATTTTTCTTCTTTAAATCTGTCTTAGAGACAAGATCTGCACACAAAAAAGCAGCAGAAAAAACAAGCGTAGTCCCTAAATTTTCTGAGCGTTTATCCATCAGGCCATGCCCAAGTATGTTATTAGGACCACTGGAGTCTTTCCTCTGTGAAAGACATGCAGTTATTTACCTTTCACAAATTTGCACATGTAATTAAAGCTTTACTCAGACAAGTCAGGTAGTATACTTCTTTTGACCCAGTTAGTTGTTATCTTTAGAAAGAAGAAAAACTTTTTATTTGACTCCTAAATATTTAAAGTGGAGCATGCTCAGCTGCTCTCTTGATGCAAATTTTCTCCCACCCTCCAAAGAGACCTGGGGTGACTGGAGAAAAATGTATTTCTGAATGGCATTTGCCACTTTCCATTTTTAGCACTCATTTTTTTAATTAAAGATAAAGAAATAAGCCACCAACTTTTGTACCTCCTGCATCTTTGTGGGTTTTTTGATCGTTGCTGTGCTCCTACAGGCAGGACTGGCAAGCAATTGTAGTGTTTTCAATGGATTTAATATGCTCTTTTTTAATTGGATTGTGCACTCCCATGACATTTAGGGCTATAATGCTGTGTTTTTGTTATTGAAGGTGGGGATCTGTTAATTAGGATGTGACTAGGCAAAAATACAGGATATGGAACAAATTACAGTCAAAATCCCCAAACCCAGGACTGGTGCAAGCAAGGATAAACCTCAACAGACCCAATACTACCCAGAAAAGAACAAAAACTAGAGACTCAACTTAGGTACCGAACAGAAAAATCAGCCCCAAAAGAATACTGCATTGGTATAAAAATGTCATAGCAACAGCAAGGGCCTTAAACATTAGCAGGCATACTGTGATTCCATGCAATTCCAAATGCCCAGAAACATATTTCTGCAAATTCTGACAGGAATTAACACCAGTAGGACTAAAGCGGATTAATCATATTTTATGTTATTTTTCCTTTTTTTTTTCCCCCATGTAACATTAGGAACATGGTATTGCCCTTGAACCCCTCTGTAGCTTGTTTTTGAAACACGAAAAATAAAAGAGCCAAGTAAGAAAAAAGAAAGTATGAAGCCTGAGAAAGTTATCTTAAAATAAACAAATGCAAAAACCTTCTCCATAAAGCTTCGACTCATTTGCCGAACTAGTGGATTCCAGAGATGGCTCAACGTTGCGACAGTTAGTCAGTTATTAACAGCGTGTCATTCGAATGGCCTTGAGCAGAAACGTTACACGGCTTAATAGACAGTGTCATCTCATTCCAGCGCTATCGCTTTTTGTGTCTGTTCAGCTGCTTGATGCCGTGCGAGCACTCGTAGGCAGTCAAGTATTTTGTTTACTGGCAGGGCAAGCACAGCCGGGCAAGAAGTCCAGCTCCCTCGCGTTGCTCATCCAGAGAGAAATAACCTCCACCCCATGGGCACGGCCAGAAAGGGACGGGGTCAGGCGCCGGTCTTTCGGCCATGGGTATCGCTCAGAGCCAGCAGGATGGAGTGCTCCACGGTACGGAGATCTGCCTCCAACCCATGGAGGAGACTGATGGTATTTGTCACAGGTAACCGGACTCCTGTGTCACAGGCCGTTAATAGTCCGGGATGGATTGGAGTTGGTGACGTCCACAGGATCATTCTGATAATACGTTTGCAGGTTTCTGAGCTATTGAGGTCCTCTGAATATCCTCAGAGCTGCCAGATTTCCGTCAGTATCCATTACTTACACTGCAAACTTTGTGTTCATTTACACTTTCCTTGAAGTAACCAATGGTCCCACATCGCATCAGCGCTTTGTTCCCTATCCTCAACCCTCCCATCATCTTGTTAATGAGAAATGCAAACTACTTGTCACCTCATAGCGCACACTTCTCCGCGCATGGGTTTTTCCTCTCTTTCCATCCAAACCAGGTCGGAGTTGGCTGCCGTCACGAGGCTCAGAGGCTTCTCTGGATGTAAAGCCTTTTGTTTATGTAGGCTGCGCAACCCACCTCCCTCAGGTGAAAACACACTTTTCAACAGCGGTCCACATACAGGTGCACTTTTCACTGCTGTGGTTTGTAACCAACAGCTTACAGATGGAGAAGACTGAAAAGACGTTGATGAATGTATCTAAGTATTTTCCTGCATATGTATTATAAACCATTTTTTTGTGTCACTGGTATTTGGTAATACATCTGGACCTGTTTTGAGAGGGTGTCTTAACAAAGTCCATTATTTTAGACTAATATGTTAAAGTAATACACACTCCTTAAGAGAGAAGGTTATGGCTCCTTAACACTGAAATGACTGTGAACTGCTGAAATGGATGAGATCATTGCTTTATCCTTTCCAAGCATTGTGATCTTGAAAGGCTGGAGTACATGATGGAAAAAAAAATAATTCAGAAATACTCTGGGCCGATTTTTTTTAAAGTACTTATCTAAAATAAAACATTTGGTCATCTATGTATTTAACAACAGAGCAGCTCCTACAAAAGCAACAATAAGCTTCAGAATTAATATTAATACATTAAGCTGAATTAGTCACTTCGAGCTCATTTGCATGATCTGTAGAAAGGGAGTAAACAGAGAGATCCCATTTGTTTGAATAAGAGAAAAAGGAAAGGTCAGTGTTCTGACCCACAATTTAGGAAATTATTCCATTCCTAAGGTAATCAGCCTGTCATCCAAATAATTCCCTCCTCGCTCATTACAAGAAACTGCAATAAAAGCCAAGTTGCCTGTCTAAAGTTGCTATGGCATTTAGATATACAGCAATTTGGCCCATGACCTTCAGTAGTTAAGTTCCCAAGTCTTCAAGAGTGCAAGTTTTTCTCATACACAGTTTTCCCAAGAATGCTGCTCAAACCTCTCATTTGGAGACTAAACAGCAGTCCATATGCATAATGGAAAGTACCTCCTACACCCAGCCCCCTTTCACCCCAAAACTGCTACACTATAACTGCGATGAGCTATCACATTATCTTCACCACAACAAATGGAAAACAACCGGTCATAAAAAAATGTTTGCTTTATTTATTCAGTTTCAGAGAAGGTTAGAGATTTTCTAACACGGGAGAAGAGAAGCCTAAATCCTGATGCAGTATGTTAAGCACTGATAGGTCATTTAGGGATACATTTACCTTTGTTCCTCTCCATGCTGCATGTCAAAAATACCACAAGTTCAAATTGGTGAGTTTAAGACGGAAAAGGACACAAAGACCCAACAAAAGTAAAAAAATCTTCTATATCCACCACAATGGGCAAACAAAGATGACATATGCATTATGATGCTACCTAGGTTGTTCTCAGTGGCTTCATACACACAGATGGAGATCTTTGGTCTCCACCTCAGGCTCGTGTGCATCGTAATGCTAAGTCATAATAACCCATCACCTACACCCGCTTCGGAGGAAGCTGTGAGAGATTCTACTGCTGTCAACATACAGCTCCCGCTTTTTTGGGAATGCAAGCAAATCGTTCACTGCCTTTATTGTGGAATTTTAAACAAAAATGCAATAAAATATTTATCCCATATTTAAAGGATCCTAGTTTAGGATACGTAATTGATCAAAAAGCAACACCGATTCATTAAATTACGTAAGACAAGATAAGCACATGGATTTACATAATTGTATCACGTTGCTGTATCAGATTGAACAGGATTTAAATGATCAATTAGGATGTATGTCTCGAGACAGAGCTGTCTTGGCTAATACAAGTGGCAAAGGCACACTATTGTGAAGTATGCTATTACACATATCTCTCCATTTTTACTGTGAAAACACATAGTTCTTCCTCTTAAGGAAAAGAACTAATCACAGTAATATTGCTTCAGAGAAAATACCATTTACAAGGTTACATGTTCTCTCTAAATTATTTACTGTTAGCATGTGTTTTATTCTCATTTTCCTAGAAAATTTCAGAATAATTGATATTGCCTTTGAGGTAAAAAAACCCAAGTAGTAACTCACAGAGTCGAGGGTCTAAACACAGAGCAAGTAACGCTATATGCACACAGGACAGATGGCTGAAGAAGTTTAGAAATTAAATAAACATCAGTGAACCAAAAATGGGGATAACAGAAAGTGCAGAAGTGTGGAGGCAGAGGACCCCGCACCCCTGCCGGTCTGCTCCCAACCAGCCGGGGACAGCAGGCGTCAGCCAACCTTTCCAGATTTGACAGGCTCCGTACACTTACCCATGGCTGCTCAAAACTGTAAGTACGTCTCCTGTCTTCCACGTCCTCATCTTGCTTTGCTTGCTGAAACTCTTGTCTCAGGCGTTGTATCCGGTCATGATTGTTAGGGGTTGATCTGTTGCTAAAAGAGGGAGGATGGAAATGATCAATATACTTGGGAACTGCCATCTGCGACTGTAGTTTCTTAGCATGGGACTGCTACTACAGTGTGGGAGTACAGATTTAAAAATAATTTCCAAGCATTTAGTACAAAGATCTTTAATTTTTTAAAGATGATTAATGCTGTTTGACTTATAAACTTCAGAAGGTGTAACGATAAGACAAAGGGGGTTCTTCCTAAAAATCATCAAAAGTTGCCGGCATCTTTTCAGTATATGTCACTCCTAGAAATGAAAAGGAATAGATGCGCTCACATCAGACTTAACATAAAGGGAAATTAAAAGTCCTAATGATCTCTGCTACTGAATAAACATGAAAGATACTTTTTCCCAATCAATAAACTGTAGTAGTGGCAGATCTTTAGTTACACCAAATTAATTACAATGTCTGAAGGCCCTACCTATATAAAATTTGATTATTTTCCCCAATCAATAAGAGCCTGTCATCCCTTAGTTCTGCTTTTAACAAGTCTTGTAAACTGATCAGTCTGAAAGCATTAAAAGGCTTGGGGGCCAGTAAGAAGCAATACATTTGACAGTGCCGTACGCAGGAACGCGCCCGGGCAGCAGACCGGCGCTGGCTAACGCCCCGCGGACGCCGGTGGGCTGGGGAGTGCTCAGCCCCGGGGGTACCGCGACGTACCAGCACACCCAGAACCTTGAACTCTTCAAAACCATCAATTTTTCCACGACACCTGTCGCAGATAATCTGCTCTCCATAGCGCAGGTTTATGTGAAACCATAATGAAATATGCACAGGAATGGCTTATTTCATGGGGCAGAGAGAAAGTGGATGTTTATTAATCTCGCTGCCGTTTTTCCAGCTGTACGGCTCACACCTGACCCTACCACCCCCACCCTATTTTAAACATGTTAATGTGCGAATCACGGGAAGCCTGACAAATAAATATGTTCTATCAAGACTAACCAGAAGCATTTTAATCTCTTATTACAGCCTTCTTAAGCCTTGCATTTCATTGTTTATTTCAAAAGAGCTGATGAGGAATGGTCAGCTATTACTTTGCTTCAAAGGAGAATTCTGCAGGGAGACAACAGAAAGCAATTCCACAGATTCCTGTTCTTGGACACAGGGTACAATAAAACACAGTGAATTTATATCCCATGTCTTCTCTCATACAAAAAGAGACAATTTTAGAGTCCGTTTGTGACTGTTTTCCATGTCTTTTGGGGCTGGTGGGTGCAGTGGATTGGAGGCCATAGGTGTTTGAAACGTTACCTCCCACACTTTTCAGTGGCATTAAATGGAGCTTATCAGTGCTTGGTTGGCCAAACAGAAAAATTAGCATGGTCCTGGCAAAGGCTAATTTTTGAAGAGGTTTGTTTTGGTTTTTTTCTTTTCTTTGAAACCAGAGGCAAGGAAAAGGAAGGAATTTAGGGAAGCGTTTTCTTTTATTTTTTTGCAAATGGGAGCTTTAAGAAATGCTTTATTTCTAGGGTAGGTCAACTTCTATGTGCAAATTGCCATTTTGAAAAGTACAGTTGAAGGAAGCTTTATGTAGAACAGGTGGAAGTGAAACATTGTGGCATTTTCAAAATTTCCAGTTCATTGAAGGTATGTTGCTAATTCTATTTCCTTAATTCAACTTCATTTTGTGAAACAGCTTATCTCCATTTGCAGTTTTCTGTTATGTAAATTTATTCCTTATAGTCAAATTCTGCCCAGCTTTACTATACAACCACTTGGTTTTTCCCACGCATTGCTATGCACTGCAAATTTAAATGTAATCATCACAATCCAGTACAAGACATACAAAGTACTTTTAAATGGTCAGTTGATTTTTAAAACTGGTATTGTTAATCTAACAAACAAGTAGTCCAATACTTTCTACACAGACAGTGTTTTCCGTAAGATAAATTGCACTCAAATGCAGCAAAACACTTTAACTATTAGTATTTCAGGTATAAGAACATGTATTTGAAAGAGTTATGCCAATGAACTTCGGTGCAAAATTACTAGGAAAACACCATATATAGACACCTTGAAGTACTCAAGCTGATCGGTAAATAATCAGTCTTTCTTAATCAAGGTTGTTTCAAACTCTAAGGGATCACAGTGCAAAAATTACACCAGAGCAGTTATCCAGTGGCAAAGAAAAACACAAGGTAAAACCCAAACATACTGAACTAAATGCTGCGCATTATAAGGAACAGACCCCCTCTACCAGCCTCAAAATGGGCTACTGGAAGGGTTATTACAGATCTGAGGACTTGTGCACATTTTGTGATTGTTACTCATTAAAGCAATTACATGTTTTTACATGAATGGCAAGCAAATGCATAGCGTCCATGCCATGAAGCCAAAATATATGTCTCCTCCTGAACAGAAAATGCATGAATTTGACATCCTTTACACTGCAGAGGTGGAACAACAAAGGACAACGAGGATCCTGGGATTTATGATTAACTTGTCTCCAGACCTAAGAAGAACTTATTCTAATGACAATAAAAAAGAAAAAGAAAAAGAAAAGGAAGAAATCAAACTGATTTAAGAAAAGTTATTCGAAGTTATTAAAAGGTTTGATAATGGCAGAGAAGATAAATCTTTTAAACAATATTTCTATTTTATCTGAAAAGCAAGGGACATGACACAAATTTAGAAAATTGCAAAAGAATGGAATTGTAAAAAAGGACTATTTCACAGAAAAGAAAGTGCTAAATTAAAAGACAAAACCACTTCTGTATCTACTCAAATTTCTTTGTGCTCTGAAATTGTGAGATGCAGAAAGTGAGGTCAAGTCTGTGGTTTTATAAAAATAATAATAAAATTAAACATTTTTATTTTGAAGACGGAAAAGAAAAAGGCAGGCAGCTAAGGAGGGGCTAAGATACTTTTAAGAAATGATTATTTGAGGGCTTGGACTATATCTCACATTGGCTTCCTTTTGTTTCCGTTTTCCTCTCAACCTTGTTCTGATTCTCTAGGTTAAATTATTTAGCTGCCCTAACTTTCCCACCAGTGAAGGCTTGCACATCTCCATCCTGGTCTGCCATGCTGTCTCCCATTTCTTTTCATGCCTCTCTCCATCCAGGTGATTTTCTCATCAGTGCTTTTTTGCTATGTTTTTTACGTCTCCCACTGCACTCCAACTGCATTCAGGGAACACTCAGTACACCCGTTTGATATCTCATTCAACCCCCAGCCAACAATTACCACTTCCAGAAGGTGGAATATGCAAAAAATCATAATCACAATAAAAAAACCTGTCACAAATACAATTTTGGAGTCAGAAGTGCAAACCTACCTTTATTCCTTTTCAGGTCCGAGATGTTGTGTTTTATCTACAACTCTTTATGTAAGTCACATCATTATCCCTTGGGACAGATCTAAACAAATGATATCCAGTGTGAAGAGTCCTTAGCCAGTCTAAAGCAAAATGAATTTTGACTTATTGGATGAATTTATCCAAGAGAGGTAAGGTCGTATCAGCAGTTTACTAGGATGCAGGGCTGCAGGTGTTCCTGCTGCTTAAATTCCCTTTTGACTTTTGCAGATGTACCGTGCAAGTCTTCAAAAGTTTAATTAAATGCACCATGTTTTGTTTGAGTTTTTCATTCAGATGAGCTGAAAATCTGAAGGTAAATTCACCTCAAAGTATTCAAGACTACAAGCAGGAAGGAAGGAGTTTAACTTGAAATCCATCCAAAGTTTATTGAAAATTTGACCTATGCTAGTTTTAAACTTTTTAGCAAAACTGGAATTACAACTCTCTGCAGTAACCACATCTTGCCCAGACAGCCTTTCCTTATGCCAACTTAGTAACAAGATGGTTGTGAACTTAGAGAAGACAATTAGCACCTCCTAGCATCAGATGTAAGTGACGCTCTTCCTTCAAAGTGCTGTCATTATTAAATGTTCTTAAAAGAAATAAAAATCAGTGAAAGTCTTTTAGGGCCAAAGCTAAGTCGGGTTGCAAGGTGGCTGGGCTTCCTTGTATCTACTTGGCACCCCACTGCCGACCATCTGCAGATGGCACATTTCACAATCAGCGATTTTGTGAGTGTTGCTTTAAAACACACAACCACTAGCACGGGCTAAAAATGTAACTGTAAGCAAGGCTTAGATAGGACAGAGCTGCCACATATTTCCAGAAACCATCAGAGTCTCAGATCATTAAGCAATGGCTCAGTGTGATGTCATCCACTGATGTACAGAGTTGTAATCCTTTCAAAACAGACAGATTTTCAGCGTGATAAAGTAGATACAAACATGCTACTGAACAGGGATGACTAAAGCTTTGGAAAAAAATTTGTTGGCCTGAAAAAGCATGGAAAAGGGTCTTAACAACATCACCAGGCAGTTGCAACATGACTAGAATAACCAAAAGGTTAGTAAACAAACCGTGTTCTTTACACCCGAAATCTTTTAACACAGATTTGAGCTGCCAGGGACTCGCTGGCCTGACCGGCTGCTTAGATCTCTGGATAGCAGTTATAAGACACAGATGGGTTCTTATTTACTTCAAGCTGGCAAATAACTATCACCTATTTGTATAAAATAAATTCCTTTCCATTTCAACAGATTACTTGTGTCATATTAAAAATCAAGAGCTGAATTTGAACCTACCTGTGTCTACAGGTAGACATGAGGAGAAAAAGTGTTTCTTTCCAACCCATTATGGATTAATGATGTCCCTGCTCTGGTGGCCATGCCTTAGTTGGCAGCACGCGTCCTTGCCAAAGTTCAGAGCTAGCTGAGCGTCTACAAAATTGGCCCCTTACTTCAATGGCTTGAGCAGGCTGAAAACAGCCCAACAGAAAGCAGAGGAGTGGTGATAATCTAACATAAAAGCTTATGCTACATTTACTGAAACTCAAGCACCCTCTCGCCACGGTGCTTACTCCAAGCAGATGGATTTGTCTGTTTCAGATGGTCCTTGAGGGCGGATAAGCAGAAACTGTCAAGTTGTTGCAAAAAGACATGGATGTAAAATAAAATGAAAATATGCCCTTTACCACGCTTAAAGTTAGCACCATGCTCTACTGCACAGTCTGCTGGTCTGTTCACTTTAAGCAGATTTGTTAATTGTCATTGACACAGATGACTGCCCACACACTGTGGGATTGATGATGGCTGGGCAGTGGCTGAGTTTCCACCATCTCCTGCATGCCACTAGCTTGCCAGAGGAGGTTGGTCTTTTCTTATTATATTGTTTTATGGTTTATATTTTTAAATTAGTGTAACTGATTTGGTTAGTACTCTCCTTCCAGGGTGCCCTATGTACAGTCCTTCTCTGGGATACCAGGGAATAGATTTTCCACAAACACAAGGGTGTGGGCACAGCACACAAACAGGAGCAACCACAGTCGATGTCATATAAAAGAGCTGTTGTGTGATTACAGATGACTATAGCCAGTTGAGAAAAAAAGACAGCTGAGCAAGAGACCAAATTTGTTAGACTACAAATGTACTCATAACACAGTGCAGTTGTAACCTGGAAGGCGGCATAGAAAGGTTTATCCTACCCTACTTTTGTTTTTCTTAAGTGTCAAAGAATTTACTGGGAATAAGGCATTAAAAGGTGGGGGAGAGGTGTAAAAAACCCGAAAATGTATCAATTACAAAACTGCAAATCAAAATAGCTTCTCTACACAAGCTTCATTAAGTTTTATCAGCTAGTATCTTGGGGGTTTACACTCAAACCACAGGTCATAAATTCATAGTAAATCCCCCATATGTTCACCAAACACCTGAATTCAATTTCTCTTCTAGTTGTAAGAAATGGAATGTGCTGCTCAAATTAATTATGCATGCAAAGTTAGTTTCTAACAAGGGCAGCTTCTTGCATGCTGAAGAGCATCCTATCTGAATTCTTTCCCCCCACATCTCTTCCAATCTTGGCTTATTTCTACTGTTCACAAGGTTATAAAAATCCTTCTCTCTTGCCATTTCATATTTGCTAAACGAACACAGAACATTACATATCCTTTAAAGCCTGCAGTTTTTAAAGGCAGATAAATTCAGGGATTGGCTTAATATGACAGGCAAGATCTAACACGTTACCTGTACACATACCTACACACTTCAGCATATTAATTCCATCAAAACAAGGATTTAAATCCTAGGATTTATGTCAATATGTACGCATGCAAAATCAGCTCATGAGGAAGTTTTATCTCATTCCCAGTTTACCTTCAAAGTGGTAGTCATCAACTCCCGTACCACAAAGAAGTTATGCAAGTCCCCAATAACACTTGCTTTCTTCAGTGAATGAAATTAATTTCCAGATTTTGACATTGCGATTTGTTGATCATTTCACACCGATTTCAGCGGAGTAAATCATTAAAAATTAAAAAAAAAAATACACCTCTGTTCTCTGGGTTAAAAAGGTAATCTCAAATGCTCTTAATTCGGCACTCGCTTCTGATGGGATGGCCATAAACAACAGCAGAGAGTTGGAGCTGATGGGGAGGTCACTTCATCGCAACAGTCTCTTCAAACTCTCCAGACTAGATTTCACTTTGAGTCCCTCTGTGGCCCTTCTGCAGAAGGGCCGTCATTTTACAACCAGTGAAATCTGAAGAATGCACCCAAGACCCTTTTTATTGCCACCATCACTCTTCCTTATTAGCCTGTCAGAGCCTGCACACCGGAGACAGAAATCCAGTCTTACTTTTCAGGAGAATTCTTCTACTAAAAAGAAAAGCAGAGATTTTAGGAGCTCGCTATAAACATCTGAAAACAGATACTCAGCTACTGGGTTATCACGCAGTCTAAGCCTTATTTTGGAGCTGTTAGATTTTGCAGATAGAAGCCAAGCCAATTTTCAGCCACACACGACTTGTTACAGCCATTGTCATAGGGTATTGTATTTTCCAAGTTAAAAAAAAAAGAAAAAAAGAGAACACCACATGTAACCTAAAAGAAAATACATGACATCTAACTGTGAATTTCTTATGAAGGTGTTAAGGAAATGGCAGAAATACACATACAAAGTTTTAATAAATCATGAAAAAAGAAAATAAAACAAAGGTACTGGTGATCAAGCAAAGGAGAAATTTGCATTTTTTATTCTAAATGAAATACAAAATTACTTCATAGGTGGCCGGGGAGATACAGGCTCTGACCTTCTAAGTACCTTCCTATCCTAACTGGAACAGACAATGATGGCTCCAGTGCTGTTAGGTCTGATGAACATCCACAATTAGGCATCACAGGCTATTTTGTGTCAACACAAGGATTGCCTGGCACAGCAATACAAAGACATTTAATAAAGACGACAGAGAAAAAATCCTCTCCTGGACCTAGCTGGCCATTCCTGTGCCAACAGAAGGGGTCATCGGAGAGATCCCTAGTGGGCTTCAGGCCATGTCAGTCTTTGTCTCTGTTTAAGCTAATCCAGCTGCTTTGCTGGAAGCTATTTAGGGAGAGCTCCCTCTGATCTCCTCTCCGGATGACGGTGGGGCAGAAATCTTGAGCAGAAGGGCAGCAACAAGAGCTAGGGAGCAGTCACTTCTTAAAGCACGGCAGCTATTTGCAAAAAGGAACATCTGTCCATAGCCAACACCACCTGTGTGGTGTGAATGTTGTTACGTAGGTATAACCCAGCTCACTCTAGCACACCTTACACAACTCAGCTACCTGCAGTGTGGTGACACTCCATTTTACAGTATAAAAAATGCTTCAGAGCCCAACTTTGGCCAACATGAGAGTGAAGAAAAAGCCTGTGTCTCTTCATGGGAGGAATCTAGAGACATGAAAAAACAGTAAAAAAAAAAAAAAAAGACCCTGACTGTACCATTTCATTTGAAGGATTCATCAAAAGGAGTGAGTAAAATTCAAATAATGCATCATTACACTGTGTTTGTAAATGGTGGAATTTAGCCCTGTTTCAATGCAAAAAAACCCCTTCTTTAAAAGGTATTTATTATTGTTTAATGCATTGACATAAGTTATACTGGAAACCCCCAAAATACATTGTTTTCTCTTTAACCACAGATAATGCTTAGGAAATAGGTATCAGGATGTTGCAACTGGAAAAACACAACAGAACATTTTTGACTCTTGTGAACACTTGCCCTCACTAAAAATGACATCTTATTTTAAATTACAAATAAAACTAGAGTGTCAAGCAGCACATCGCTAGACAAACAGTGTGGTATAGACAAAGACATCTCTTTAAAATGCCCGAACATTTAAAAAGATAATACATTATGCAAAGTTCACGTGGCTCCCACAGTGCTTAGCAGTTGCTAGCAAATTACAGTATAAATGTTTCTGTTCTGTGACAGAGGGGCTATTGCATTATAAATGGCCAAATAATATTTTGATTGATTTTATGTTCTATCTTACTCTAGCTATAGGCTAATTTCCAAGCGTAAAATGAGAAGTTGTCCATTAAAAACAAACAAGCAAAAATGGCCTGAGGATGCCAAGGCTAGGTCAAAGCTTCACATGGCTTCTGAAATCTGAAACTTAGGGAGACTCCTTCTGCTAGGAGCATCAGTAGTAGATGAGAAATTCTGTATCTAAAACCCAGAGAAATGTGTAATCACTGTTTTATTTTTGGCATTAAATAATCTGCAACCTAAATAAAACTCTAAATCTGAGCTTACTGTTAAGCATTTCATCACTTAGTGCCTGTGCATTGCAACAAGGATCCATAGAAGTTTCCATAAACTTCTTTTCCATAAACTTCCATAAATCCATAAAGAAGTTTCCCATACGACTCAACCAAGAAAAAACAAAAATCAAGGCTAAGACTGATTACTTGAATTGGTGCCTAAATTCACATGGCTGTGGCCTTCTTATGAAGTTGATCGTTAAGATTTATACTGATAAGCACAAAAACTAATTAAGATTTTTTAAATTTGCACACAGAGATTTAAAAAAATTAATACGATATTTTGTAAATCAACTGATTTCTAGATAAATCCTTTCAATGTTTTACTGTAAAGATGAAGATTTTAATAAATACATGTTTTAATCATGCAGTATCACCACACTGTCTTGATTAACTTTAAAACTAGAAATTGCCAGAAAATTACAGTTATACTAAAAAAATAATCAATTCCAGGCAAGGACAGTCAAGAACAGCACTTACCTTTTATCCAAAAATTCAGTTTAGTGAGTCAGCTAGAACTCAACTTTTACTAGTAAGATATTTTCAAATTATTTCACTTATATTTCCTCTTGGAAATGTTGAAAACTTCTTTTCCTCAGCAATCCTTTTTCAGATGTACTGCACAGGATGCTCAGTAATTGTTATGGGTCTTGCTATGTTTTGAAACACTGGATTAGAAATCCAGAATTCTAGTATTGTTCTTGGGCTGCTTAGCCTCAGCCCAAGTGCAGACTTCAGATACCCAAAAGTGTGTATTTCTCTTGCTGCAGAAGAAATACAGTATTTACTTGTAACACCACTTCAGTGGTTTACCAAGACAATTAGCCTTATAAAGGCTATAGGAAAGCTAATTTATTTAGCAGGAGAAGGTAAGGCGGGACTTTTCTCAACCAATTTTAATAATCTAAAAGGTAGGCATGTAGTTAAAACTACCCATCTAGACCTTTGCCGAGGGAAATACAGAGAAATAAGTTACTCCAGAGGGAAATTCAGAGCACCTGCCTTAGGATGCAATTACTTGCCCTTGAGAGCTCATTACTTTTCTTCATTGACAAAGAAGAGTAGAGGGATGAGCTCAGGCTTAAATAGGTAGATTTAGACAACTATATTATGGCAGATGAATCCCACCCTAGACAGTTAACTTGTGCTGAAGGTAGGTGAAAAATGAATCATCCTAAGAAAGTCGAGTACCAGGAATGCCTGGTAGAAGGTGATGGTCAACTGGCATGGCAGAATAACCCAACAGTTTAATCCTTAGGCAGAACAATGCATTAGAATAAATTTGTCCCTCCATCAATGATTCATGGCAATCATGAATCATTGTGTTTGCATTCACATATCCACAAATGAACAACAGCCTTCTTTAGGAACTGGTTTTTGAGACCCTGTATAAAGTCTATACAATGTCCATTTCTCATTTACTATGATTTTAATGGTTCTTTACAGAGTATACTACACTACTGTTTGTAATTCTCCTTTATAGAAAAAAGAACAAAGTTTTTTAGTTTCTGAAACATACAGACATGTATAGCCATGCCTGAGATAAGACAAGAATTGCAACATAACAGCTTCTGTGGTTAAGAGCTCCTCAGTATGGCTAATTTGTATCTCAACTTTCACATTACTTCAGCAAATGCTATGCAAATGCTATAAGGTTTTCTTGAGTAACGTAATTGCCATATGTTCTTTAGTAAACAGAAAGAAATTAAATACGTATAATAGGTAATTCCACTTAGTACATCAAATTATTTTGCATGATATTGGCATTACATTACAAAGTTACAATGGTGTTATTTCATGTTGTTATTCTCATAGTCTTAGGTTGATAATGTTTCATTTTGACACCATAATGGTGTGTCTGGGGATTTTGATGACAATGTGTTTTGACATCATGTTAAAATATATCCAAACTGATATCATTTTATTTTGTCATCATTACCTAGTTTCAGTTGGATTTCTAAGATACTGCTTTATTCCAACATCTTTAATTGGGAAGATTTCAGTCCAAGTGGCAAGTGCTAAAAAAAAGTTTTGAAGATGTTAAGCATGGCTGTGTAGCACGCGTTACTGACGTTCAAACTTGTACTGGCCAGATATCCCAAAACATAACAGATTAGTCACATGGTACCGATCCTCAGATCATAAAAACATGAAAATGCTTTTTCTTCTAGAGCATGATAATAAATTTAGTATATTGTACTGTAATTCTATTTCAGACACTTCAGGCAGGAGGCCCAGTGGCAAAATCACTGCCACAAACCAGAACTTTCTGCTGGCGTTGGAGCGTCTGACGTGCACTCACTTCATGAGTCCCTGTATAGAAACCAGAAATCATTTCCTGAACGCTATTAAAAAAGTGAGATTTCTAATTCATAAGCTTCACTGAAATAGAAATCGCTACATATGTGATTCCAACTAAAGAACAGCAATGCCAGTTCCTATACAGAGCTCTAAAACCCAATGCCTGGCTTGAGCTTTAGCTAGCGCAGACCCCTCTAGACCCACTGAATCCAACCAAGCTTTGAGAGTTTATGGGCATCCGAAGGTATGGCCAAGAATTTTGAAGATATTTTAGGGGAAGAAATAAGGAATAATTTTGAGCTTTAAGCTTCTTGTTACCATTATGAAATTGAGGGATTGATTCTGAAACAATTTGCTATAAAAATAATCTGGTAAATTACCCCTGGGCTACCAGAAATATGCCTGTCATGCCAATTTGTCCACTTACAGCAATATCATGCAGTTTCTTCTTTTTGTTATTTACTAGTTCTTCATGCTTCCTCTACAATGAATTAAAGAGCAACTCCAGGGAAATCAACACATTACACGTACTAAGAAGTGTATTTATTCAGTACAGCAGACCAAGTTCTACTTACTAAAATGATTGCTGATAAAATCTCTAATTTTAAACATTAATGCATAAGATTTCTCTGCCATTCAAATCTGATCACAGAGATTAAAGAATTTCTTCTTTTCCCCCCACTCTCCTAAAGCGTAATACTTAATAGAAATTGCTTGTATTATCTTATTTCAGAGAGCAGGCTAGAACTGAGACAATCCCTTGATCCCAGTTCATGAATAAAGCATTTAATGGACTGCACTTGTCAAAGGACACACTAAGCATTTGATCTATACAGTAAACAAATGTCTATGAAAACCAACCCCCCAAAACAAAAGTTTGACATTGTTACTCATTTTTTAAGATATTTTCCCTTCCTCCCTTATTTCAGGACTCTGAAGGCATTGCTGGAATGACAACCGCATTGAGATGAAAATGGAATTTTTCAAACAACTGAAGGCAGCAATATATATTCCAGGGAAACAGCTAGTAAGTCCATCTAAAGTTCGTACATAACTACTCTCCGGTAAAAGGAATTGTTGTAACATTAGAAAATGTATAATTATTAAACAAATGACAGAAGGCTAAGTTGTACCCTGACATTCTAACACTCTCCACATCTTCTTTAAGCTTCCTTTGGGTATTTCAAGCAAAGAGGAACTCCTGCCAGCAGAGGAAAATGAAGCTACAGAACTGTGAGCCTGCATAACTATGAACCCAGCTGACCTGAAGAATTTGATACATACGTACAAAATGCTCTTTCATGCTCCCAAAAGACGAGATGAAATATTACAAGCAAGTAACTGCAGCTATTAACATCAGCAATACTGCAGAGCCAGTTCCATTTAATGCAAATTATAGACTTGTTTCTACTGGCATTGACCATTCTTCACCAGCCAAAAAATCAAATAGGTTGAACTGCCCGAGAGGCTTGTATAGAAGGTTATGTTATTTTTAACAACTGTATTTATTGAAAAAATTGTATTTAAAATAATTGTTTCTACCTCTTGAATTTAAAAGCTTGGTGTATCTTCTTCAGTTACCTTAAAAAATAAGAATTGCAATTTTTTTTTTTAAATCTTTTGCAGTACAACGAGCCTTATTAATGTAATGAGCTGTTAAGTGACAGATTAATGAAACATCAACAGAAAACTGCACTGGTATTTATGATTAATCTCTGAAATAAACCCATAGTGTAGTATTGTCTCTGTAATTCAAGTGTTACGTCTATGGGAATTTTCAAAATGAACTAAGGCAAGACATGGCTTCCAGAGAGCAGTTTATGTTGCTATGCTGCTAACTCAGATAAAGTTCAATTCCCGTGAATTTTCCCATTTGAGTTGCACAGTAATTTGCTTTTCAGGGAACCCAAAACCAGGAATTAGAGGCTATGTAAGACAAGAATGATAAATATCCTTAGGAAACAGGACCCACAAAGATCTGATTTTGCTGCCCTTTTGCTATTTACTTTTTATTACTTTTGCCAGATTTCTGCATCATTAAGTACTACTCAAATAGCAGGACCATATCTGCAGCAGACACTGCACAGACTAACCTACAACCAGTGCTTAACCAAAGATTTTACAGTTTAAGAACAGATTTGCTCTTGCACAACGGAGCACATAACCCATTTGTGAAATGGTCCTTTTCCCCACAACAAATGCATGCAGTGAGGCGGCCAGCTCAGTACCCGCGTCTCCGCTGACTGCAAAGGGAGCCAAACTATACAGGACTACACTAAAATGAGATGAACTAGGTATCAGAGCAGACTTCTGAAGTCGGAGCACGTGAGTGAGAAAAATCACCTTACAAATGATACTTAGAGAAATTCTGTGGGATTTAGATATCATCCAAAGACGCTCACTAGGCTACTGGCTGACTAGCACGCAAGATGGTGATGGTATCTACCATGACTATGAAAAGAGCTCATACTAAGAACTGTGAGTGAAATAATTAAAACCTTGGTTTTCCTATGTTGAGGTCAAGTAGATGCTAAATATCCATCATGAGAGTTAAAAGGAGAATCCTGCATGAGCCCCTCGGCCCCTCCCAGTCTTCACAGTAGGCAATAGTGACTCCAGCCACCCCTACACACGATGGAAAGGGGCGCCAAGGAAGCAGTCTGGGACAGCCTTCATTTGCATCATTTTTACTGCCGCTTTGAGAGGCATAAGCAGCTCCCCAAAACCGTTCTGGGGATTTTTTATTTAACCAAATAATGTAATTTTAAGCCATTGCCACAAATAAAATAACAATAGTCTCAAGACTCACACAAGGCCTCCTTCTTTCATTCTCCTGTCAGCTGAATCCAAGACAACCAACGACAGAGACACAGGTCTGGTTATTTGATTACATATAAGCAACTATACTTCCCCTTGTTGTGTACAGGTAATTGCTTCTTTTGCAAGAGCTGTAAAAGCCGGTATAGAGAGAACAATGCAACTCATTAGCTTCTGGTGCTTATTTAAAATAAACTAAATGGCATGTCTTCTATTACAGCTGTGGCTCTATTACTAGTGCCCAATTCAGGTTGCATTTTTCCCCGCTCTATCACTCCTAGTAAATTACTTGCACTTGATGTTGAGCAGGCATAAAAAGAGCAGAAAACAAAACTTCGGCCATTTTAATTTAAATCCTCATAATGGCAGGTCAAATTTATGTGAACTCTTTGGTGAATTGGTTCCTTTATTAGTACCCAGTTTAATTCAAATCAGAGTCTTCTACAGAAGATTAATTAAATATTAATCAAAAGTCCAGGGCACTCTAAGCTTCTGTTCCATTAACCTAAACGTGACTCCATACAGAACCACAATGCCTTCCCCACCCCCTATTTTAAAGAAGACTTTTAGTTTTTTTCCATTACGGTGCAACTCCTTGTAAATGCAGACATGCTATTTGCAGTGTATGTTTAAAGGTCACGATTCTTTTTCCTTTTCCAATTAAAGCTGCTCTTAATCACAATTAAGCTTTCAAGAAACAATTAACAGAAGTCAAAACTTTTCTCCATCAATGTGTTTAAGAGATGTACAGTGTGTACCCTCTATTACCACTGGTGTCACTGAACTAATTATGTGATGTTAAGGTTCACCTTCTCGGGTGTAAATTTTGGTCTGAGTTGACACTAAAAAGAAACATCAATTTATTAGGAGATAAAACTTGTTCCGCAGTAATGGAACAGCTGTGTATATAAATTTATTGCAGCTTAATGTTCTCACACATAAAGCAATTAGAGCTTTCTGACAGACAGACTTGCTAAGTATAGTGTGGAGCATATAGTAATATGCAGCTACAGGCACAACATATTTAAGCTATATCATATATATTCTGTACAGTAATACCCATTTCTCAAGTCTCTCCAACCCTAGATGTGTTCTTAATTAACATAAACGAATGCTTATAGTCACGGGAAATTTTCCTCCTCTGTGGAGGAACCTTTTCATGCCATGTCATTTTACTCATAGACACCTCTGTGCTAAATTTTTTTTCTCCTTTTGCAGGAATAGATACAGCCTAGTTCCTTTAGGTGGGCTTAATTTCATTTCACACAAAGGATAGTAGAAGCAATAATGATGTCATGGGATTGCTTAAAAAAAATCCAAAAGTAAAACCGTATACATGGTGTTTGGGAGAAGCACCTTCATTTCTAGAACCATAAACTATGAACTCATGAAATAAACTGCGTTCATCTAGCATCATTTCGTCTCATCACCTGCTCTTGGCTAACTTGAGTTGCCTTCAGATAGCTTCCAGGATATTTTTCCTTCCTTCCTAGCTTTCCTACAGGACTATTATATTTAACTTAAGCTAAGGACTGTGGTTTGAAGATATTGATCAGCAAGACTAGAAATGGTAACAGCATTATGGAGCAGTGGTGTTCCAGACTAATGGTATAAGATACCTTTTCTAATCTTGGAAGCTTGGAAAATATTCGATCTTGAAACAAGGATACATGGGTAATTAAGATGATAATTTTCCAGTTGATGGACTAAACAATGAGTACAAGTTAGACTAAATGGAGTTTTCCAGAAGAAAGTTCTGAAAAAAATCAGAATTTCATGACATGTGGAGGTACAAACATGTTATTTGCTTTTACTTTGGAAACTCCTAAGGGACTTCCTTTTTATTTAATAGTTCAAAGTTGTTCCATTCCAAATTTTGTCGCATTTACAGATAGGTTATACAATACCTTAAACTTTTCCTCCATTTTAATACATTTATGCCAGGTCTGCCTATATGTGTACACCTATCAACTAACTGATGTGATGCTCACATCAGTTAATTGGAATTTCACTATCTGTAACACCTGGGAAGAGTAATCTCTTAAATCTTTAGTTAGAGGATTAAATTAAATGACTAGGAGATTATTGTTGTAAAATAACGTGACTTTTTTAGGCTGGGATTCTCAAAAAAGTCTAAGACAACTGCAGCGTGTTTCACACTCGGTTTGAACCGACGTAAGTGCTGGCTGCCGTGGAGAAGTTCTGCCCTCCGCAGCTGAACGTTCCTGTCCCAACCTTTGGGCCACCAAGCACTCGTGAAGCCACAGTCAAGGAGCTGAATGAGAAACCTCTTTTTTTTCCCCCTCTTTTCTCTTCTTCTTTTACAGGTTTATTGTCAGAAAGATCAGCCCCCGATCCCTCTGTGAGCACTAGCACTGGCAGGGACACTTGACATGGGGCAGAGGGAGAGGCAGGAGTTTGGCTTTTTTAATGCAAACTGGTGCCAACAGTGTCCCACACCCGCTGTACATCAGTAGAAGAGGGGCACTAAACTCCTCTGTGGCAGCCTTACGGAAGCCAGGGCTAAGGTAGAGGAGGAACCTATGGAAGTAACTCTGCAGTGAAAGTATGGAAGCACACTTGTAAGGATGACAAATCAGTGTTCAGGGTTCATCTGGAATTGGAACATTACAAGAATTTTAAGAACAACAACTTTATGAACAAGGAAGAGACAGGCATGTACTTTATACACATATTCTGTGATTCTGTGATTCTGTGATTTTATGTAGCTTGGAGCGATGTGGTTATCCTTCTTTGCCAAAACAGCAGCATGAAACCCCCTCTAAAAAAAGGGAAAACTACACAGCGATACAGGTAACAACTGGAGCTTCGATTGTGCCATTACCATTAGATATGGTCATCAGAAATGCATGATAACTGGTGCCAAGACAACCAGCTTTTTTATTTCACTGTCTTTTCTGCTTTTGTCTTTGAGACGTGACACAGGTCAGTGCATCTGAGCACAGAGCAGAAGCTAGGAATTCTTAATTCTGACAAGTTTGGAAAAGCTATTCTTAACCTGCCACTTTAGGAACCACTGTGTGAAATATCCAACAATATTCACCTCCATTAGGGAGGTGCTGTAAAGACAAACGCTTCTGGAAGAACCCTGAAGATGAAAACTGTCAACAACTTAAATATTCTCAGTTGTGACATACTTGCAGCATACAAATTGAAAATAACTGGCAAAAATTATGTTATTTTCAGTATTGTTGTTATAAACAAATTTTGAGCTTCCCATAAATTAAACTATTGCTGCAGTTCCAGACTATTTAGTTCGGGGAATAATTTATTCTTAACAAACTTCTTAAAAAGTACGCCCTGTCTCCTGTTTCTTTCATGATACATGTAAAAAGCTTGATTATGGAGCAATGGTGGGGGGGGTTTATTGTTTGTCTCCTTTTTTTTTTTTAAACCATCACCTATCCACCACACTAAACACATTCCTTTCTGCCGTGCTGACAGCTGTTTCCCAGGTAACCAGCCTAGCTACAAGTTGACTTCAAGCGGTGTATGGGAACCAGCACCGACACGGCTGCATTTACATGTTCTGAGGAGCACTTTTTAACTGCTGCAGTGTCCCCAGTGCCCCCGGCAGTCAAGGGGAGCTGGGAGTATCCAGCAAGTAATGGAATAAAGCTCATCAGCAGTCAAAAAATACCCGCTAAGGGTGATTTTATATACAGAATAGTAAATGCCATTGGCAGTTGGAAATTAAAATTATTCTCAGTGGTAAACCAGCAGGATTAGACTTCACACGAGCTGTCACCTTTTACGGGTTCTGCCTGCTTCTTCCCTTTTCCATAAGGGAACTGGGAGAAAAGCAGCAGGTATTTTGCTGCTTCTTTCCATAATCAGGAATCATTGTCCCCTCAGTTTCTGAAAGCATCTGTTTAATACCCTTTACTAGATAAATCCTATTTCAGCTGCTGTCAGTCAGTGTTGTTCTGGATTTCATGGTCATTGCGGTACACACAATTCTAGTCATTTTTTTGTCCATCTGTCTTTTGCTTCTATGTATGAATTGAAAACTGAATCATTCTAGAAGGCACTGACTACACTTAAAGGTGTCTCTTACAGCTGTTATTCTGAGTTTGGGCACTTAATTTTAACCTATAAGCATACAGGGCTTTTTTTTTTTTTTTAATTTAAGATAATGAAAAAGCTGTATCTTTGGGAAATTCACTGCCAGATGTAAGTGGGTAGTATTGGTGATCAGCCAGTTCCTCATGATGCCTGGTATGGAAAAACTATTGAGCTTAGATAGGTTTATTTTTATAAGCGAAGGAATAAACTTCTTTGGCTGTCCCTGCTACACCCCCCGTCCCGAGACTCAAACGTTACTACTCCCCTTTTGTTATGTTGGAGTGTGGAGTTACAGATCCAACAAATGGGATGATCTCAAGAATTATGTAGGAAATGCACAATGCCATACATGCGGGAGCATATGCACATCCACCCTGCAACATGGGGAGACAGCTGAAAGCCTTGGACAAACATTGCACTCTGTTGTAAAATAAAATCAGGCTTTGATGTGTGGAACACCAAGTTATTTGCTCACGTTGTGCTCGACTGTACAGATATTCAGCCATCCTAGAATTTCCTATTCCTAAATCCATTTCAGATACTGCTTTTTTCTAGTGTTAACACAATGGTCCCTTAGAGGTAGCTGCAATTTAATTTCCTTGTTCTCCTAGTACTCTGGTTCTGACTGTACTTTGTCTTTTCACTGTCCAAATATACCTGCTTTTAAAATTGACTGATTATCTCTTCCCTTTAATATTCCATGAGAGACAGACCGACCACTTTCAATGGTAAAACAAGTATCATCACAACTATTCCAGTTCCATCCAGAAAGATTCAATGGTGCCTCTTAACTAAAGGAGCATATCCAGCAAATAACCTGCCATGCTCTCAAATTCCTGCTTTGCCACAAGCCCTGAGGTCAGACCTTTTCAGACAGGGTCCAAGAAGCAAACAGCGATGAAAGGAATTAGCTTGCCTTGCGGTTTCTTAGCACGTGTGGCTGAACATACCCCGGGACATCCCGAATCTGGCCCATTTCCCTGTGGAACACAGTGATTCTGTGAGAGCTGGTCACAGCCACCTCACAGCAGTACAAATAGAAGAAAAGCGCGGAGGAGAGTAAGAGAAACTCTTTGGCAATAAGAGAAACTCTTTCTTCTTTATGTCCTCACGTGGGCATGCAAGAAGGCAGAATACTCTGCATTTCAGTACATACCACAGCCTCTTCATCCAACCTCAATTATGTTGTTTTTAATAATTTAAGGGAATTTCTTTTGCATAATCCAGTCGAGTTTCTTAAGATTACATGATATTAATAATATCGTATATTGAGACTGACATGAACAGACAAATGTACCATTTTCCTAAACATAGTGCTTTCAAAATATATGCCCTCCCTCTGAAATAAGCATAAGAGGTTACTGATTTCTAAAACCAGTTAAAAATTGGAATTTCTATGGGGTACAAAATTCAAATTGGGATGAAAAGTCAAAACACTAAATTCTTCCGTAAAAGAAGCAGCTATTGAAAAAATTGTACTGCAGAAATGCTGAAAAATATTGTTCTAATATTATCTACCAAAATTAAATACTTCATTATTCCTTAAATAAAAATGTTCATTTCAGTTCACCTGAACTGTACATGTTCCATTTGGGATCACTTCAACAAACGCCTGCGCTCTCCCAGGTTGCTACAGGCTCTCAGGGACTGCAATGGTAGTCCTTTGTGTGGCTATTCTCCAATACAGGCTGGATTTTTTCACTGAAACAAGGTATTTCATTACGTACACCACAAAAATGCAACCAGAAGTAAAAATATATTGCCTCATGAGAGACAATGTCCAGTAATGAGTTGCCACAGAAGATTATATCAGTGCTATGTGGCAATATTGACATGGAAGAAAAAAGTTTAACAACTCAAAATATTTAATTATGGATTGAATTGCCTGACTTGCGATAATATGTTGCACTTACATCTTCATAATGAAATATTTTTAATATGGCAAAATTAAAACTTACATTTTAGGCAATTCCAATGGTTTATTAAACTTCGTACATCAAGAAATTTTGCCATAAAAGAATTCAATTTTGAATTCTAAAAAAGAATGTGAGAAATGGAAACAAAATATTTTATTTCTCATTTGTACAACTGTGTGGAAGTCATATGAAAATCTGTTGGAAAAACATCCACTTCCAGTATGTCTGGTCAAAAAAAAAAACCTTCAGAAATAATGGGCAATTTATGCTTTCTGAAATTAGTTACAACAAAGTGAGTAATTGCTGGGTGAGGCATACAACATTTTACAGACTGTTCTTCCTCAGAAGGAGATCCTGAGGCTGCTTTAAAAGGTGTAATCTTCTGTAATCATTTCTGGTGCTCAAAGCAATTACTTTTCAATGGGAAAAGCAAGAAGGAGAACAACAGTATCCAAGAGCAGAGTTCACTAGTTTGTAAACCTTGACCCTTCATATCATTCAGTTATTGACCAAGTTGGTAAAAGGAGAGTGTTACGACTAAATTACTACAACCCTCATCTTAGATGGCATGGAGCACCATGAGGCCAGTGTCTGGTAAGGAGAATTTCAAAGAAGAAACATGTTTAAGATCTGATCCCTTGTGCTGGTTTTGGCTGGGATAGAGTTAATTTTCTTCATAGTAGCTAGTGTGGGGCTAAGTTTTTGGATTTGTGCTGAAAACGGTGTTGATTGATAACACAGGGATGCTTTAGTTACTGCTGAGCAGTGCTTACGCAGAGCCAAGGCCTTTTCTGCTTCTCACCCCACCCCACCAGCGAGGAGGCTGGGGGTTGACAAGAAGCTGGGATGGGACACAGCTGGGACAGCTGACCCCAACTGACCAAAGGGGTATTCCATACCATAAGATCTCATGCTCAGCGTATAAAGCTGGGGGAAGAGGAAGGAAGGGGGGACGTCTGGAGGGATGGTGGAGCGGGCGTAAGTAACAGTTACGCGTGCTGGAGCCCTGCTTTCCTGGAGATGGCTGAACACCTGCCTGCCCATGGGAAGTGGTGAATAAATTCCTTGTTTTGCTTTGCTTCGTATGTGGCTTTTGCTTTACCTATTAAACTGTCTTTATCTGAACCCACGAGTTTTCTTACTTTTACCCTTCCAGTTCTCTCCCCCATCCCACGGCTGCGCGGGGCTGAGTTGCCGGCTGGGGTTAAACCACGACATCGCTTCACAAGGACTTTCTCTCCTCTGTTCCAACAAGGTGAGAGTTTTGTAAAACGCATGTAAGGGAGATGAGAAACAAGAAAGAAACGCTACCCCCCTCCCCGGCTCTCCAGCAGCAAGCTGAGGGCAGCTCAGATGGAGGGGGGGTGAGGGAGAACCGATTAAGCGTGCCCGTGGGAAGCCTGGGAGAGGCAGGTGCTGCTGCTGCTGCTGCTACAATCGTGTTTGAAGTCAGGAAAAGAAGCCGCCGAGTAAGAACATATGGTAATAGAGCAAATTTGCTGGATGGAATGTATATTTTTCCCCTGTTTACTCCTTCTCAAATAAAGACTTTGGTTTTATGTGTCAGAGACTTTAAACAATAATAGGCCACTGCAGGAGGCAAATGTTAACGACAGTAGGATGAAATAGCTGTTTCTGAGTAAAGCGAAAGGATTTCTAGGGGTTTTAGGCTATTAAAGCAGGCCAATACACACATCTGCTCTTCATGGGTTAGATCCATGGTTTTGCCTTCTGTGGTATCCGACCACCTGCCTTCTGCAGAAAGAAAGTCAACGGAGCTGGGAAATTCCTGGCAGTGTTGTAGGATGCTGGGGAGAGGGAACGGGGAGGAGGAATGCACAGGGGTGAAAATAGGCTGAGCACTCCTCGATCGTATTTTAGCTGGTGTAAAAGTAGGAAAGACGTTATCCAAGACATCTCTGCCTCTCAGCTCTTATTTTCTTCTGCAGATCAGCTAGGAAAGAAATGAAGAGGAGTGTGGAGAGCTCATGTGGGAGAAAGAAATTTTTGAAAGAGTAAATTTAAATTAAGAGGAGAGCTAAGGGAACTTCGAGGGGGAAGGAAGAGGAACAAACATATGTTTACGGAGGTGTCAGGAGATTTAAAGGCTGATGAAGTACTTATGAACAAATCTGAAGGGGAAAAGGAGAATAGGATAATAAAAATGTGACAGTATTACTGGAGAAAACACTAGGAAAAGATGGAAAGAAAAATAGGCTTTAGAAAATCTGTAATGAAACAAAGACCTTCAAAGGGGCAATGGAAAGTAAATAGTAATGGTGAGGATCACCTCACTCAAATTTCAGACATCTAAATTTAAACATCTGAGTGAAAGCTTGTCGGTTTTTAATCTAGGGAGAGAAATCAGTATACAGAGACAATGAATGATATCTGTAAAACTTACCTTAGATACCTAAGGATCCCAGAGGAAATGCCCTCTAGAGAGCCTTCTTTCTTTCTACTGGATTAAAGGGAACTTTGACTGAAGTTGAACTTGTATATGCCAAAATACAGAAAGAACTTCCACACTATGAGAATGAGACTAGGAAGGTGAAGGCCAATATTTCAGCAAAGGAGGACCAGACACAGGCAAGTGGAGGCAGAATTAGCGAGGAAGCAAAACCAGATGAAAATGAGAAGAAAGTCTGGAGAAATCACACAAGTGTGCAGAGAAGGAAAAGTCACCGGAGGAAATAAATCTTGGGGAGTGGAGTGCTAATAGAAAGTTTGTTTCATTCAACTTCTGAGTACACAGTGAAATAACAAGTTTGTCCCTTGAGATCATAGCATTTAGACTTGGAAATACAGCATCCCTTTGGTTTTAGTCTGAAAACTAAAAGTTTTCAGAGGTGCATAAAGGTAGTTTTGCCTTTTCAGGAGGTCAACGTCTCACTACAGTGCGTGACTGGAAGGTCAGTAAAATCCTCCGATCCCTGCTCCCTGTAGCCTCAAGCTTAACAGGAGTGCACTTCAGAAGAGTCCTCCTTTTGCATCCTTTTGACAGGAACAGCTCAAAAGCTACAAAATAGTCTAAGAAAAAATTAAAACTTTCAGTAGAAAAGACAATAAAAGCATAAGAAACTCATTGTGTCATGAAAAGAGAGACTACAGGCATCACTAAGACTTACACTACATGAAATGCCTAGATGGATCCTTTGAGAACTACATTTCACATCATAAAGAAAACAAATCTTTCCCCTTCATATACAGGTCTCTACCAATAAGACCTTAGGAAAAAGTGTCCTGACTTCAAAAGTGTCCTGACATGCCTTTTGAAGGAATCAAAATCAACTCAGGAATCAGCCCCGAGTTTACGTGTGAAGTGCACAAGCAGTGTTTTTCAGTGCAACAAAGAGCGTCAGCACTTCCCAAGATGTGACTAAGCTCTGAAACGTCAGACAAAGGGCCCTGTTCCCCAACCACCTGCCTTGGAAAATAAAAATATTTCTGCCCCTTTCAGGTGACTAATGGATGACATGAAGCATGGGATTAATTAAATACAATATAAATTCAGAACGACAAACACAATCAACAAATTGTGATCTTGTCTGCTTCCGACTTCCTCCTGGGGATACCAACAAACCAAATGCCCAAAGGTTAATCACATCCTTTTTTTTTTTTTTGACACAACAGCATGGAAACTGGGCAGCCACAGGAAAAGTAAGCTAGATATGATTAAAGAAATGTTACAACCTTTGTGAGACTTTGAGGACTGCTGAGCAGCCTGTGAGTTAATGTGATAGAGGACAGAGATTGGTGTTTGTTTACAGCATGTCCAAAGGCAATAAAAGAATCTACAGAGGAAGAAAGTAACAAAGAACAACGCTGCCCAGCCAAGCACTCCTTCCCTGAGTCTGCTTCCCTGTTTTCAAGAGAAAGGAAATGTAATGCATCCATGCTCTGAGCCCCTGAGTCATGTATTTATAATTTATTAAGAGGTCAAAAAATGGCATTTGTTGGGTCTCAGTGTCCAAAACTCCTTGAATTACTCTAAGAACTGAGACTCTGTGTTTAAATTCAATAACTAGAGCTTATTGAACACATCCATTACGATGGAAAGTTCACCTGCGGCAAAACTACAAATTCGTACCCCGGTGTGTGCTGGGCCCTGTGCAAGACCCAGGATCAGACTTTTTGCAAGTAGCTTCAGCATTAGGTATTTCAGGTGAGTTACGCCAGAAGACATGAGCTCAGTAAACGCACTTAAGGTCTTATCCAGTTTCTCTTCCCCTGTCTGTCCTTTTTTTTTGTTTTTAAGATATCCATGTACAGTATTCCAAACAGGCTTTGGCAAAAATATGAAGTACTTTGCATATCTTTTCTGTTTAACTTGTCTTCTTAGATTAAAATAAAAGCTTAATGAAAGTCAAACAAGAACAGCCTGTAACATTTTCAAAGCTATGTTCAACCATTAACTGATTCACCCTCGCTGGCTCATTAAGAGGAGGAAATTGCGGCAAAATTCTGTGTTAAAACCACTCAGAGAGGAGATGACAGATCCAGGATCAGTACTTATAAATTGCTGTCTCTCACTCTCGGTCTCAGTCCCAGTCCTGCAATAAACATCTGTGGGAAAGTTCCCTGGGCAGGCTCAGAGCCATCACGTCCTCAAAAAAGGTTAAGGCAAGTTGAGAAATTTGCTCCTCCTTTCTTCTTAGCATTTCACCGAAGTCTCAGACCTTTCAAGCATCAGACTTACAATTTCAATAATCCACCATGGTAAAAGTCATTTGTGGAATTAGATATATTGCTAGCTATTCAAATATTTTCTATTACCTATTAGTGCACTGTACAGCACATCAATACAGAGCCCAGATATTACAGCAAGGGACACTCTGGAAATACCTAAGCAGACTGATCAATTTAATCTCTGTTGCAATACAGTGCATTAGCAGGATGACTTTTTTTTTTCCTTTTTCTTGGCACAGCTTAGGGAGCTCGGAATTAGGACAAATATTCTCTTTCCTCCTCAACAAATGCTTAACAAATGACAAAAGTGACAGCTTTGAAAGATTGATTTTTTAAAAGTGAGGTTCTGTATGGTAGCTTATGAAAGCACTTTAATTTAGAATGATTATTAATCAACCATCCGTTCAGATAATTTTCTAATTTAGGGGAAAAAAATCTATATTCTGTCTCTTACATCCCCATCAGGTACTAAAATATGAATGTCTGCACTCATTAACAAATACAAATAGGGAGCATTATCTGATGCAGAGAGACAGAGTTAATGCTGAGATGTAATACTCCTACCTGACAGATGTTCTGAATTTTAGTACAGAAGAGATATAACCTGAACTTTAAATATTTTTTATATTATAGCCATAAATACCATATGTGTATGAAATGGCAAATCTATTCTGACATACTGGAACATAGCTGCTTGTTTTGGATGCTCTCTCTGGTTAATTCTACATAGAGCAGGGACTTAATTTCCTATTAAAAAAACATGGGATAATAAAAGCGCAAGTGCAACTAAGGACAAAAAGATAAGAGTGCAATACAAACAGCAGAACTGGCAAATAAAATTTTAAAGCTGAAGAATTAAAAGATACTTAGAGTGACGCGTTTATAAGCCCATCCTTACATTGATTTATTGCGTGGTCTATCTAGTTTGTTTCCCCGGCATGAATCCTGTGAAAATTGGAAATATAATGTGAATGTTTATCACCACAACATTATTCTGAAACAATCCAAAGCATTCAAGCAGTGTGCAAAATATTGTAAATTAGTTTTCTAAACCAAGTGCATTTAAAGCTCAGTGCAGAGTAGTTATGTGCCTAGACTGGGATGGGGACAGAAAAGCATCCACAAAGTAGGTCTCATATTTCTTGGCCAACTTTTCTAACCGACTGGCTGCTGAGTCAAAGATGAATGTTACCCTCACTGCAGCCATGCTTAACAGTATAAAACCTGACTTAAAAACAATAGTTGCATTTGTGGGGTACTGTTCTTCTGAGGTCCTTGAATCACCCTATTAGCTGCATTGGAAGCTTCAGAAGGGAAAACAAAATAAATGTACAACTCCAACAAAATATTGGCTTCTTGGAGGCATACACTATTGACTTGGAGGCTGTATCTTTTTTAGGTGTGACCTGTAATACTTTCTAAATGGACCCTGGAATCATGTCTGGTTTAAAAATCCAAGTTCATTGTGACCTGTATATATATAGGCATAATTTATGAAGGAAGACATGCAAACACAATTGTAACATGAAATATGTGGCAAGGGAGTCATTTACTAGGCTTTCACACAAAATACAAATTTATTACTAAATGTCTATGCCTAAAACTCAGTATGTAGTACATCATATTTTAAATTATTAACATCTCTGCTGGAGAAGCTTCCTTCATAAAATATTTACACAGCACATCTCAGGATTCTGTATTTTGCCAGCAGTTACTCAGAGTGTAATATAAATATAGTTACCAGGTCATTCTTTTCCTTGATAAGCTATTCTTTTCACTAAAAAAAACGACAAAAATGTTTAAGCTATACTACTGCTGTGGCCCTTGCTGTGAAATACTGTGCTCCGATATAATGATTATTTTGACCCTTGAGAGCTACTGGGGTCAGAGGGCACAGCTTTTGCTAATGACAATGCATGGCTGTAAAACACAAGAGGCAGACGTGTTTCAATTACTTTTCCAATTAGTAGCAACAATCAATGCATGCTGCAAAAAGCCTTAAGGAAACTGGCAAAATGTTGCAAAGTATGGATATGATTCTCTTTTAACTAACAAACCCAGGAACAATAAGAGTATTAGTATTCCCTTGACTGTTTTTTCAATAGCGCAAGACCGTACAACAATTTACTTCAAACCAGGCAATCTGGAAGTGTTGCCTTTTCAAAATCCAGACAGCTCTTCAAAGCAAGCAAGTATTAGAAAACATTCTTTTGTAATCTAGGCAAGAAGAAAATTTCCTATTGGTCATTTTGTTAGAGAAATAAATTGAATTTATGATGCAAACTTCCCATGTGTTAGTATGTTATTTAAAACTAAGCAATAATTATGCTCTAATTTTTCAAATACTGTCCCTGCTCAATAGAAAAAAAGAGCTCCAACATATCTTGGCATACAGTTGCCTGGGCTACTAAAAAGCTTCTCAACACAGTATGAGAATTCTGTTGGCATTTGTATATCCAGTTTGCCAATGTCAAAATAAAATTTTTAAGAAAATGTAAGGAGGTAGAAAGGCAGACCTATATACTTGAATGGATTTTAAAATAAAATAAAATAAACCCAACTATACCCAAGATATAAGGCACATATGTTTTGAAATACATAAGATTCTACTGTTACCAAACGTTCAGCTGCACAGTTTAAAAATTAATTTGAAACATTTTCTTCATGTTCATATAGTTTTATTAAGGATATGAAGTAATAGCTATTTGGATCAATTTTGCATTAATGGTTGATACTAAATACAGAAAAACTATGACAAGGTAGCATTAATTCCAAACTTCACAATACACACACATGGCTTTCTACTGTGGGCTAAATAGCTCATAGCAATTCCCCTCCATCCCAAACTCACAGCAGTACAGAAAAGAGAATTCTGTGATCATTCCATTTCATTTTTGTTTTAAAGAATGTAACAGACACATCTGTTACATATATGAAATGGAAAATATCTCCGTGTCCCTTAAAAGGTAGAAATGATTGCTAGTAATGTAAATGAATGGGGTTTTTTTGTACTAGGGGAGAAAAATAACTGTCAAGTCAATAGTAAGTAAGAAGACTACTGAAGAGCAAACGTCTATAATGAGCTGTTTTGAAATCTGCAAGACCAGATTCCTTGTGCTTTATAATTTCTAAGGAATGGTCTGAGGATTTCCTGTGGACAATGATTATGAAGTATAATATTTACTGTACCACAGAAAAAATTCCAAAATCTAGAAAAAAGACAACGTGTCAACATTTCAAGGAAGTAAGTGGGATCATCTTAACATGACATCATTGTAAGGAAAAATTGTGAAAATAACATTAAAAGAGGCAATCAGTTGGATTGAGTGGTAGCATGATTAATACCAATCAACACTGTTTAATAGAAAACAGGTCTTCTTAGGAAATTGCCTATCTTTATATGATGATATTACAAATTCAGTAGATAAAGATAACTTTTGAAAATACTTGCTTTAATTTCCGTATAAATATCTCTATTATCTTTCTTGTGAAAAAGTAGCACTTCACAAAATCAACACAGCTTATATATTAAACGTGTTAAAGAACACTGAGAATGTGAAAAAGAAATTGTAAATGAGGAAGCAAAACCTACTGGAAATATCTTTAGTGATATTGTAAAGACATACATTATAAAGAGCCAACAGGATTGAGCAGCAGTCTCAAGATACATTTAAAAACCTAAATACCTCAGAACAAAATTGTGGACAGCAGTGATAACTAAAAATATCTTAGCAGTCCTAATAAACAACCAACAGAAAACAAATTCTTATTATAGCACAGCGGCTCTCAGAATTTGTGCATTTTGTCAATACATTGCACCTGGTTGCGCAATGTAGGTTCGGAAAAGTCAGATGTATCTGCATGTGACATTGATAACTTTAAAAGAGAGTCATTTGCAGTTCTTGTCACCACACTTTCAAATGGATGTCTATTAAAAGAACAGTATATATTATCACAATAAGGGTGATTAACCTCTGGAATTATTTATTATTTATTTTTTCTCTCACCTGAAACCCTGAATTGAAATTAGATGGCTAGAAACACCAGACTGAACAAGGTAAAGAGGAATTGATGAGAAATTCCAGATGAAAAGTATAAAGTAATTTCAAACGACCAGTAAACTTTTTTTTTTTACACAGGGAACATATTTTGGCACAAAGATAAATATCATCTGTGTTAACCCTTCAGCATGGATAATGTTTCCTTAGTTCACAGAGGAGCTGTGGGGCTAAAATTAATTTTAATGCTTTTTGTAAAATTATTTTGATGCCAAAAAATAAGAGAATAAACACATGTTCTTCCATGTTTACTGATTCTATCTCCTGCATTTCAATATTATTCATTAGTTCTGTTGTGCTTCAAATGAGACTATGTTCAAACAGTATCTGACATCATCAGGGACCAACTCAGCCTGCGGCCTCAATGAGATACCGAAACCCAAACTGTAAACAGGATTATAACAATAAGTACAAGCCAAAGTCAGCTCTGTATAACCGTTAGTAAACTAATATGTACCTTCCACTTTTACCTTCTGAAAATTAGCAGTTTTGGACTACTCCCAGAGCTCCCAGCTATGATAGATAAATGCACTATAGTATTTCTGGAGCCAAGGGGCACTTAGCTGTGCAAGTCCCCTCTTTATTTACTTCACCTATGAATCAATCATAGGTAGCAGTAGCAAGGTAAGTAAGAGTTAATTTTTTCTGCTGATTGAAAGATTTGCTAATAGCTGCAGAATTTGCATGATAATACACACTCATCACAAAAAGAAATATATGTGTTATTTCAGATGAACAAATGAACTACAGAGCTAAAAGGAATACTTTAAGAAATATACAGTAAAATGTTTTGTTCATTATGCACAGTAATTGCTTTCCTCAAAGTGTTGTGTATGTGTTTGTCTGCACATGTGTATACACACAATTAGGTTGATCCAATAGCAGCAGCACTTTGGAGTTCCATTTAGAATTAGGAGAACTTTTTAGCTGACACGAGGCAGATCTCTAGCTCTACACCATTTTGTGCTGGACATCAGTAAACTGAAGATTTTGTCTAGTGTGGCAGATTCCTTGGCAAGGCAAACTGACTTGGCTGGTACTCCCCTTGAACCTCCCTGTTCGGGGGAGTATGGAGAGGAGAGGAGAGGAGAGGAGAGGAGAGGAGAGGAGAGGAGAGGAGAGGAGAGGAGAGGAGAGGAGAGGAGAGGAGAGGAGAGGAGAGGAGAGGAGAGGAGAGGAGAGGAGAGGAGAGGAGAGGAGAGGAGAGGAGAGGAGAGGAGAGGAGAGGAGAGGAGAGGAGAGGAGAGGAGAGGAGAGGAGAGGAGAGGAGAGAGGAGAGGATGCCATGGTCTTGGCTGTCTCTGGAACTTGGAGGTTACAGCTGGCCCCAAGCAACTCTTATCCCTGTTTTTTTACTGACCACAGTCTTGGAAAAATGAAAAGATGACCCACAAATAGATAGAAACAACTTACTGAACTTGACTACATAACCTTCTCAAAAACTCTTCTGTAAAAACTGTGTCTTGCAGGTGGCCTCGTAATTGAAGGACACAAAGAATTTGAGCAAGTTTTACTCTAGGCTCCCTCAGATGCTAAGCAAAAGCCGCTTAGTCAGCATGCACAGCTGAGTATCCTTTCTTAAAATGATGCACTACACATTACAATCTCTTGTTAGATCACTGATATGTAAGTATATTATTTCCCCCTTTCCACTTAACACTTCCTGCTCTCATTTCTCATATACAAAACACGCTGGGACAAGCACAAAGGATGAAAGGTAAACTGAAATATGCTTCCATGTGGCAATACATCGACCTCTGAGATACCACTCCAGATTCACACTTGCAAATAGGTCTAAAGAATTTCCTCTTTGAAGAGCAGACAGAGCATCTCCACAAATTACCAAGCTGGGAAAGCCTAGCATTCAAGCACTGCAAAATTTCAATCTACATCATACAGGAATTGCCCAAATTTTAAAAGAGATTATAACAACTACCAGTTTCAAAACAGCAGAAAATAGAAGTTGCAGTATTACAAAAAACATTTGCAACAATCACTTTTATGTGATGACTGAGAATCTTAAAAGAGAAACTCTATTCGTCACACATGTCCTAGGTCTGCATTGTGCTTATGCTTTCCAAATCTCTTAAATTACTGAACAGAAAACAGGTGTTTAAGCTTTTATGGTACATCTGTCATCTTCATGCCACATCATTGTTTTCTTCCCCTGAATTTAATCACTAATGTAAATGTGATCTCAGTTAGTTCAGTGATAAAGAACACCCTTCATAAAAATACTGGTACAGGTGCTTGCAACGGACTAAGAAGTCAGTGCTTCTGGCAAACACTCAGTATATCATAAATAATTCAGTACTGTAACAGATCACCCTCCTTGTACCTTTCTTTAATAACATCTCTTTACCAAAAAATAAAGCTTTAATGATATAAACCAAATGTTATTATAGATAAGGAGACTTACACCATGTCACTTCATCTACTTCAGGAACAGTGAGTGATGAATGATGCTGTCTAACAGCTCTTGGATTGAGTGGGAGAAGGTGCAGTAGAGGCCGCTTTTAAAGTTTACCAAGTTTTTATACACTGATCTACCTCTATTTTATTTTTAAGGTCAAGGGGCACTATTAAATCACTTGACAAATGGCATGACATATGTTCAGGAGGAAACAAGCAGAAAAACCTAGGAAGGTATTGCTAAGTTGCACATTAGTGTAGAAAATACACCACACAGTGAAGTACTATAAAGTTACCGCAAAATAGACATGTAGTAAACCTAATAATTAGAGCACTGTGGACATGATGATAAAGGACAAAAATAGGATAAATTATGTTCTTGTTAGAAGAGCCCCCATGTTTATCCATTAGCACGTACAATTAGCATTTAAAATTGCTGACGCTGGAAGTGGTACAACTGTTTATTGCTGCTACTTCTGGGAAAGGTTCAATTACTTATTTTCAGGCAAAATAATAGGCAGAGAGGTGATGTGTTTTGTCTCAGGGGCAAAGCTTGCCACCTGCACAACTTTTTAGCACCCCAGGCTTGCCAGTCAACTACAGCAGCACTGACAGTGAGCTCAGAGGAGACTTTCACTTTGCCCTTATCAAGAGGATATAGGTATCGCACATGGCCAAATGGGAAAGAATTAGATTTTCTTTAAACCACCTGCAAAGGCTAACTCAGAGCAAAGATTTGTTTCCTCATTGATTGGTGTCCCTGAGCATGAACTTTAGATGCTGTTAAAAGAAATAAAAAGGTAACTTCCAGCAATTAAATTCACAGAGCTTTTGGTGGTTATAAAATCACCAATAGGAAGTGATTAGCAATGCTGGTGGAGAACAGAGGGTGTTATTCTCCTAATGAAAGCACTCTATCGGGGCTTTCCACCTCAGCTTCCATTTAGTTGCTACAGTTTTATCATGCCTATGTAATAGGCAGTTTTGCTTCCTCCTGCCAATAGTCTGCCATGGTAAATAGGAAAAGTGTTCTTGAAACTGCACAGCCCGCTCACACATTTTATATCTGAGAAATTAGATCAATTTATGAGCAGCATATAACAGTTCTGTTATCCAAGTCTCATGATTTAATCCCTAGTCTTATGACATTTATGTATTTTCCCAAAGTGCCAACTGATGGGAGTTACACATCCCTTACATTTTTAATCTAGTTTCCAAAGAAAAGGAAGCTTTTATGATCGCACCGGTCTGTATTTCAATTTATGAACAGCTTTCTAATAACTTTTGAAGCTACAGGCTGATTTAAGTTAAAATTAGGGATAAAAGTCTGAAAGATAATTAAGTTCCTAAGAGTTTTATACAAATCACTGTCTGGATTGAGGACAGAAGTTGAAATTGCTGGCCACTCCATTGGAAATGTGGTCATAACTCAGCCCTGAGACGCTGCTTTAGAGCTGCCAGCTGGTTGACCAACATACCTGTCCTGACTACTTGGCATGCACACAGCTTTAGACATGCTGAACGTTGTACAACTGCTGCCTCTTTTCTGGTGGGAATGTAATAGGAAGGGAGCTTATGGTACCTTGCCGGGGACAAAGAGTTTAGAAAATACACAACAAAAATCTATAGGACAAATGACTTCCAGTTCTACTGCTCAAAAAAACATTTTTTCTTCTTTAAAGTAAGACCTACTCACATGGCTAGTGAAGAAAAACCTGCAAGCACAAGCCACTAAATCTCTAAAGGCTCAAGAATCAATAAAGTGAGTCAAAAGAACAGAAACATTTTAATCTCAAGATTCTCTAAGCACCCTCATGATCTTGGGATGACAAGCATTGATAATATTGTAAGAAGTTACATTAAAAAGATGCCAAGGCCAAATCCTTGTTTAAAAGTGGACCACATCTGAGATGCAATGCTCAGAGAAATACAGAAGGGGATTCTCCCCATAGGGAGTATGAACAAGGAGTTGAGGATGGTGTCTGAATTGCCCTGGTTTACTATGTCTTGATTCACTGCAAAACACATTAGGAATCAGAAAGATATCTACTGTACTGCTCATAACAGACAGGACACAGATTTGCAATGTTTACATGCGACTTTTTGACGGAAATATTTTACCATTTTCGTGAATTTGTGTCTGAGAACCTTATAAGGCATCTATGGAAAGAAAGAACCTAGACAAACTCGTATTCAACTGTTCCTTAAAAAAACTACAGCAGCACAGAAGAGTTGAAGCTTTAAGGGTTAATAGAGAGAAGAAATTAAAACATTAGTTTAAAATGTTTCATTCCACCTAATTTTTAAGTTCATATGCTGATACAATTCTGTCATTAGCATATTAGATATGAAACCTCCACAGCTACTGATACATCATTATAAATAATTGAATACAAACCTATGGGTCATTGTAACAGAAAAATAAATTCACGAGAGTAGAAACAGACTCTTTTTTGTCTAATGCATTTCAAAGAATTAAAAATACCAGACGGATTTTAATTTAGGTAAAATGATTAGAAGCTCCCACAGTCTATCCTTCTCCACCCCTAATCCTGACCTTTCCTCTCCCGTTCATTTATTCTCTGCAAGTTTTAGTCCACTGTGCAATTAAACTGACCCCAAGCACTGCAGTCCAGCTATTCCCTCCTTAATAGCATGTCATGATCAACAAGATCCCTCTAAAATTGTGGGAAGTCAGTCCTTTTGACTGAACATCAGAGGTGCTTTGATAGCCTCTCTCTGCCCTCACGGTCATACAGCCAGAGCATTTACATTACTGGCCTGAGCTACACTGACGCTATTTTTACGGCCTCAGGGTAAGGAGAACATGACGCAGGAGAGGGAACGTGTATGTGGCTTGGGTTAGGCAGTTCAGGTTCCTCAGCAGGCTGCCCTTAACAGAGGGGGAAACAGGCTTTTTGGGAAGCGAATTCAGACCATCTCTCTCTACTGAGTAAACAGCTGGGAAAGACTGACTTGTGACTCAGTGCTCAATACGGAGAGTTAAGGATGAAAGAATTGCCCCAAGTGTTACAATGAAGCTCTGCTTACCTTTTTAATCTGCACGAGAAGTGTGCCCTTCTAATCACGGCTCACATTTCTACTGCGTAAAAGCTCTCCTTTCAAAAAGAATAAAATTGTTCTGGCTTGTAGCCTGGATCTACCTTGTCAGAGAGACAGAGTGTAAAAGGTTAAATGTGAGGGACTGAAACCTTTGTAATTTCTTACATGTCCTGTCTGTTAGAAAAGCATCCTTTTAGGCTTGAATAGGGTAACAGGCAAAGCTCCAGTGAAGTGGGTTGGGTTACATCCTCTTAAAGCTGTGAGATATAACTGAGGGGTGCCACTGAAGGAAAAATTAGCACCAATGATCTTTTACAAAATAACATCACTGAAACAGTCATGGGAAAATACCACTCAGTAATTTCATCTATGGACCAGGAAGGTCTTCATATAGACACATCAAGTGAAAGAAGAATAGGTAGCAAATGGTAAGGCTCTTCTTTGATACTGATAGTTGAGATAAAACATCCTAAAACACACTTTGCTCAACAGAGACAGTTCCTAAACAAAACTTTGGTCCTGGTGTTAGCATGGCTTGGACTTGTACGCATCCAGAGTGTACAATGTTCCTGTTTGATTCCAAAACAGTAAATGTAATCAATTCCCTAAATGAGCTGACAGTTGTTAAGTGACACCAAAGCACTTTTCTGTCTCATCATTTACAGAATAGGAGCTGTTAAATGTAAAGAAATGGGCAGTTAAAGATACCATAAATGTTCTACTATTCATATGGCAAACACACGCTTTTTGGTACAGTTTTCTATTCTGTTACTCCAGTTCTACAACAGTAACCTCTATGGAGAAAGATCAGACCAATAAAGTCAACTGATATCTGCAAGAGCAGAATTGGGCCCAAATTTATCAGCAACAAAATCGTTAATAACTCTGCTTAATTACAACCTGTTCTATCCAACACAGAATATGCATGAGTTTTCAAGGAGATTTAATTATTTAGAAAGTTGAAAGATGTGATAAGCTATTTCTGAGATAGAAGAAGACAAAGAAAGAGACAAAAGTCAACATTTCAAACTAGCAATTTTTTAATGATCTGTACTCAAAAGCTGTCAGAAAATATTCTCTCTAATACAATGAAGCAAATTCATCCTTCAAGTCAAGGTAATACTGGGAAAAATGGGCTTGGTAATAAAAGAAATTGTTTTATTGACTGCAGAAGAGCTATCACTCCATAGAACCATGGCATAAGCAAAAAGAACAAACAAAAAACGCTTTGCACTGACCAGCAGAGAGGAAAGAGGACTTAAATCAGAAATGAAAGCTGACTCTTAAAATGAGGCCCTACAAAACATAGGCAGTTGACACAGGACTACAAACGCATAGCAGAGTTATCAAATTTTTAAAATAAATTATCAGTGCAAAGAAGCTTATGGTCTTCTCGGAAAAGGGACTTAATATTCTGGCAGAATACTATATTTAGAAATGTATTTTTAGTTTCTCGTGTTATTTTCTCCCACACATCAGTATTTATATGGAAACTTATACACGCATCATATATAGAGTGAGCTGCAGATATGCCATAGTGACACATTTCTACACCTTCATCTTCATGCTTAGTCAAATGTCTTGAGGGAGCAAAAACCTCATTTATTTTATCAGGAAGGAAAAGATTTTCCAAAGCTCGCTGGACTCCTCTCCTTCCACACAGCCTGTTTCATGTTCTCATTCACAGAATACAGCAGAAAGATGCCAGCTGGCTTCCAAAATGCCAGCTTTACAGGGACTATGCTCAGCTAGGCTGACTAGTGTCTGTATGCTGTACCACCCTGGGGGATATAAGCAAACTTTGGTTGACGAAGAATTTTGGTTACGTGAAGTGGTATTCTGTAAAACAGGGGTATAATGTCTATTGCATGTCTTGCTCAAACAGATGTTGTCTAAGCTGCTTGGATGCTGACATTTCAGCTGAATATTGCTTATTATTAGCATATGCTAATTGCATGTTGTTTATGAACAGCATACCATGCTAATCAGTTATGATACTGGTTCGTGTTACATCCAGTTAATAAAGGACAATGAGACCTCTTCTGAAATAAGGCATGAGTCTCTGGTCCTGTACTGCCAAAGCGCAACATGAAGGAGTCATCTGTAACTGCCTCTGTACTGTATGATCACCAGACAGTGTGAGCTCCTTTCTCTTTTTTCAACACCACCAGACAACATCTCAGATCTAAACAAAGATCTGAGGCCTGTCCCCAAGGAACTTGCTTTTATTGAATACGGCAGAATTAGTTCTCAGCAGAGATTACGGAATATGGCTATAAACAATACAAATCTCCAAACTTTAGCATAGCAACACACTTTTGCTGTGAATAAGCATAAAATGAGGAAAAAAATCCTCAAATACGAAATAAGGTACAAAATACAAAAATATCCCTGAGAATATACGTAATGGTCGAGGATTAATAACCATGCCTACATCTAAAGCCATCACATAAAACTGCTCTTTTTCTCACAACAAAACTAGACTTCCTATATAAATTAAGTCCAACATCATCAACTCAGACAGACTTGTATTAAGTACAGATTTATCTTCTAGCTAGTTATCCAACACTAACATGACATAGCTCATAAATTAAGACAGTTTTATGTGAGTTCAAACCTGAAAGCTTAAGCCTGTGGTGAGTATCAATAAAGACATTATAATTATATTTGCCTTGTACAACCTAAAAACATAAACTTTTATCATTTCTTCTCAAGGCCGGGTTTTAATGCACACTTCTGCATATGACATAAGTGTACATGAATTTTTAGTTCATACTTATTTGGACCCAATGAGCCGAATCCACCAAATTTATTGCAATATGAAAATTCCAATGTTTTATAGAAGTACATTATCAACTATTTAAAATTAGTAAAATTAATCTATTTCCAATTTAATTTTAATATAACACTATGATCTTTTTCCTTACAATAATACCAAGCCTGCCATTGTTTTCATGCATCTCAAGAACAGAATTCAAACACTGATGAAAACACTAAACTGGACAACACAAAATAATTTACGTCCCTAATCCTGACTTAATTAGCTGTATTTGAATTCCATAATAACGGCTACAAAGATGCTTTTAAAAAAATTAACAATAGGGTCACATCGTAGAAAATGTTGGCATACCTACCTGTAGCCTCACAGAGGATAAAAATTCCTACAAACAAAGGCAGCCTAACATGTCAGCTAAAACTCTTATGACTGCTAAATTTGAGAGCTACCCTTCTGTAGTACACGGGAGATGGAAAGACAGATGTTTTAAATCTGCAGAGCCTCAATACTACTGTGCTCTGAAGACAGCAGGCAACAGAATGGAAGGAAGAAAGTATCTGGATAGAAAAAATCCCAGGAGTTAACCTGCTTGATCTTTCACACATACCAACTAGATTTTACAGTGCTTCAGCAGTTCCTCCGCAGTCAGAGGTGCTCGCTATTGTACTTCTGCATGTAGCAGTCCTACCAGCATACCATCATGATCTTCTGTCCTTTGTTCTAACGTTAGAACTCTTTAAAAATAGTCTTTGCTAAATACCCTTCCTGAGTAGCTCACTTCTGTTGGAAGTTGAACTAAATAAGCTAAGAGAGATCACCTTTACTATACCTGTTAGACAGACTATCTGGTGATGCAGATAATCACCTCCAAACAGAGATATAGTTAAAACAGCCAAGTTAAAAAACTATTGATTAGCTATATGAACACATCTTCTTCATCTATGTTTTCTTATAAAGCAGAGGATACAGCATGCTTCCAATCCCACATTTTCAAAAGCTGTTCTTCAAAAAGGATATTGAGTAAAAATAGAAAGGCCATTAACTGAATTGAATGGAAAAAATCCAGTTGATTTAAACCAGGTCAGGATTCTTGTTAATAACTTTAGCTGGATATACTAAGGCAAAAGTTCAGATTACAAGCATCACCACAGGGGAAAACAAAAGAGCTGTTATTTCTGCAGAAGGAGGGGCAATAGCATGCAGACTCTCAGACACCAAGCAAGAGCAGAAAATATATCTACAGACTGACCCCTCTCTTGCTCCTATAGAAACCTTGATCCCAAATCAAGCTGCTGACAAACCTTAATCACCCACTTGAAATGAACAAAGATTTATTCTAATATTCACATTGTTATTGCTTCTATCTGTCTCATCTAAAAGAGAATTTGAAGTATGGTCATCCGTCACAGCCTCTTAGCAGGAAAATACACACCACCATAACACTTCCTTCCAAGACATCCTCTGGGAGGTCATTCAGAGCCAGTCGTTTAGCCAGCTGTATGAATTAGCATCAAGTAAAATATATTTTTACACCCTAAAGCAAAACCACTCCTTCCTTTCTAATTGTCTGGGTAACAGAGCTGCCTACTACAAGCTCTTGAGCAGGCAGATCTCCCACTAGCTCAGACAGCAAATAAGGCACTCGGCACCTAATAGGATAAGGTTCAAAAGCCCTGTTTCTACAACACTTACATTTGAAGATCAAGGCTCAGAAATTAAAGACATGACGTTTTCCATATGCACAGTACTTAATGACTTAAAAATGAACGTATATACAAGTGTTTCTGTAATTGGGTCCTCAGACTGTAGTGCTGTCTCTTTATTATTTGACTCTTTAAAAATCTTACAAGTACGTTACTAACACTCTCTAAGGAACCTTCTTAAGTAATGTTTCCAGTAAAATACAGTCCTAAAATCTGAACTTTCCTACCTTGAAGATACACAGCTTTTTTGGTAGATGAAAATTCATAAATACTTCCTGTACTATCCCAAAGGAAAAACTGATTCATCTCTGTAGTATTGTGGAAACCCATGACAACTCAGAAATAATAATGACTATAACCTCATTAAATAGAAAACTGGATGTTTATGATTATATGTTCACTGTGTCTAATTTGGGAGAAATACAAGAAATACAATAAAGAATGTGTATTAAGCCAAACATCAAATCCAGGCCATTTCAAGAACGTGAGGTCCTTTTGTTCATTACAGACGGAAACCCTTACCCGTGTATTTCCAGAGCATCCCACCCTACATCCTGAAGAGTAGCCACAGGACTCTCTGCAGGCTGAAGCCTTATTTTGGTGTGAATCTGCAGGCATTTGATCTATTTGGGCACAGAATTCTTTTCAAGCTTCCTTGTTAAGCCTATCAAGGGCATCTGAGAGAAGAGTTTGTACTGGTGTAGTTGAAACAAAACGTATCATGAACATGGGTGAAATTATATCATGCTCTTTATCCTAATGATTTTTCATGATGACAGATGGTTCCATAACCTTATGCCTCCAAGTGCAAATTACTTTGAAAGGATGTATTGACATGCTCACGGACACTGCACAAATGCTGCTTCAGCCTCACAATAATATTTACAGGCATATTAAAACACATAAATATAAATATAATGAGAGAGTAATGCATATTTCAGGAATTTAATATCCACTGCAAATGAATTAATGACTTCACCTTTTGTCCTATAATGTTTCAAACCTCTGTCTAAGTCCTGGCATCACGTTATCCTTTCAAATTAACTGTAATTTTCCACTGCTACACTTGCTGTGAATGAGCAAACATCCAAAGAAATTACAAATGTGCTGACACATTCACAAAAAAACCCCAACCATTTTCTCATGCGGAAAAAGCTCTATTTTTTCTCCATTTTGTACATTACTTAATTTCCAAAGTTGGGGTTTCATCCTAGTATGTTTGCAGTATTGGACTGAAAACTTCTAAGATGAAATAATGTGAAATAGAGAATTAGTGTATTTCTGAAGGTAGCAAAGTAGTGTCCAGCAGAAGGGATTTATCACAATGGGACAATGTATAAAAAAAAGCCTAAAAAAAAAAAAGCCTGAAAAAGAACATAGCTCTTCAGATAATTAAAGTGCTTTAGACCACTAGCCAATTGATTTTCTCCTTGTAAAGGTAGCTCAATTGAAATGTTCAGAATAAATCATGTGTTAAAATTATCTTCTAAAGTAAGAGCTGAGTGCATATTGATTAATAATTATTTGCACTAACGGACTGAACTAAAGCAATACCATCAATTACTTCAAAAATCTGTAAGATCAATCATGATGGAATCAACCGTTGAAAGATTCACTACAATTTTCCCAATATTTCAAAAGTGCTCATTGAATGGCTTTCTAGAGATAACTTGGTTTCCTGTTTCTAGAGCTGTGGAAATTTGTTTTAAATACCAATTACGACTAGGGGTTTCAGCTACATAATACAGCTCTCACCCTTCAATTACATGGGAGGTCTGCAAGAAGAGCAAATGTTTTCCACATCAAGTATGAGGCATGAGGGGGCCCTTTCACCAAGGAAGTTTAGTTAATATTTCATACTTATGCCCACGCAGCAAAGGAAATTTAAACAGGCTAAACTAATGACCAGAATAAATGATTTACATAAAGCCACCTATCCAAAGAGGGGGATACTCCATATAAATTAACTCCGTTTTACACACTAATGAGTCCTACTTGCTGAATGTGTCCGGGCAGCACAATAAAACTCTGGTAATTCTGCAAAAAATTACAATTTAGTTTGCATGGTTATAAATAGCACAGAGATCGTTAATTCCTTACGGCACCACAGGCATTACTCAAGCCTGGTATCTTATTGAAAATCAAAGAGAATTTTCCTTTCTCATGATGTATAGCAACCATTAGAGTCAGATGGGGAGTCTGCTGGCTGTAGCGGCAGGTTTTAAGCAGGTCTAAACTGAAAACAACATTTCTGTGGTTCTGGTTTTCATGGTTTCTTTCCCACTACGTTTCAGGTTTATTTACGGCAGAAATGTTGAACAGACAGACAGACAACAGGTCATGAAATCTGGTGGAACTTAGTCCACACGCTGGTGGAAGATGTTCAAAATGGCAGCGGTGACCTTTTCTAGATTTTTCTTTTTTTTTTTTTTTAGGTTGGCTGACGCAGGACCAACTCCTACACATAACAAAATTTCTATGCACCTTCTTTGAAATGCACAAAAAACATTTTATGGCCTGAAACAATAACACTTCTAGCTGAAATATCTAATTTAAATTTAAACATTTCTTTACATAAATGAGATGCACAGCTCTGTTTGAGCACCTTAATTTTATGCATTTTTACACTCCTAAGCAACTTAGTAGTGAGGACTCCTTATTTGCATTCATTTACATACAATTTGCAGGAAAAGATGAAAAAAGGTAGTAAGGAAATCCATCATTTTGACTTTAAATGAAAATATTATTTCTGTAAAAAACATCTTGAATGTTTATTTTCTTATTTTACTTAGGAAATTGCTTTTAATATCTTCATAAGTATCTAATGGCACTTCTCAGAAATGGCTTTTTTTTTTACCTAGTAGGTTTTAAAATAAAATCCAGCAATATTTTTGATGTATACAGATGGAAAATGTAACTTCTGTTTTTCCCCCCTACGAGAATTTAATTTCCTAGCAAGGTGAAACATCATCCTGTCCTGGCTCTTCGCTGAATTTGTATTTTACTAATTTTTATAGGCCCCAATCCTTGCCAGGTAATGGGGGGTAACTATGGACCCATTCATGAAAAAATGATGTAACACCCACGTACAAATGTGTTTCTGCTACCATTTTTAGGTCCTGTGTTATCCGTGGATTATTTCTTAGATGATATTAAAATGTGTTCAAATAAATTCTTGGTAATTTCATACCTACATTCAGCATATTTTCTTCATCTTTTAAAGCTATGATTTTCATACGTGGCCACACTCCTCCTGGCTGCCAGCTGTATCTCTAATTAGCTGGTACTAAATCACACCTATTCTCACAATTAAGGTGGCCAATGGCTTCTTACTCCTTAGAGACTGCACACAGTTTAAGTCTCCGTTTATTTCTTCATCGCATCCTTGTCTCCCATTACATCCCCAATGCCTCTGCAGCGCACATGTAAAACCAGGAACTTGCTAGCAAAGGCAAAGAAAGATAAAAAAGGCAGAACAGATGCTGCACTACGGCTGAGCTTTCTAAGGAAGCACATTAGGAAATTCTGCAGTGCAGAAGTGGTCTCAGGAAATAATCGTGGGTGTGTTTTGCCAAAACATGTGACAATTCCTACCGTCTGCCACAGGGATAATTATACCGGCTTTCGTCGTATCCTTGCTGTCAGTAACGCACAGCAGGGTATCGGGGATAGCTCACACCTGAAGGACTTCAGCAAACTCAAGGCAAGCCAGCAGAAACATGTGCGTGGTGCAGCCCCCGGTGACCCCATCCCTGCGACGGCCGGGTGAAGGCGAGACCTCTGAACCGCGGCCCCTGCCTGCGCAGGGGGCTGGGGGGCAGCCCCCTCTCTGCAGGTATGTGCAACGGAGGGGCAAGCCCGGGCTTATTGTGGATGGAGCCCGGTGTCCTGAAAGCAGGGCTGCCGCGAGTTAATGGTAAAAGGGAAGACACGCTTCAGACATCCTGCTTCAACTAAGCCAAAACATACTAGTGGTAGGAAACAAAGTGTATGTTTTCAGGCTTTCATGATCATTTTATGGGTTTTTTCCCTCCTTTTTTCTCATGTGTGTGCTTTTCTATACATTCCTCCAAGTTCAAGATATGCATTTCTAAATTTTACTTAAACGTTTTCAACTGCTAAATATTTTGACAAATAATTTTGTGCTGTTTTGCATCAGGTCACTAACAAACACGTTGCTTTTTAATATATTGTCTTTATATTATAACACCTCACACCGCAAGATTTTAGACTTTCAAATTTACAACTCTACTATATACTTTGATTAAAATTTTAAAAAAGGAGATTTTACTCTTGCAAATTAAAAGATAGTACGAGTCCATTAATTTTCATAATCAGATTAAGGCATTGTAATAAAACTTTCAGTGACTCAAGGGAAAGATTGCTTGAGACAGCAAAGTGTAATTAAGCAAAACTATGGTATCTGTATCATTAAAGAAAACGTTAAAAGTAATTTGAGTCTAGGGATCAGAGCATCAAACCTTCCCTAACCCTCGCCTTAACCCGCAACCTAACTTTGTGGTGTAAGCACATTTTGTCAACAGCAGCCTAGAGGCCTCATGAAATTAATTAAGTACGCTATCTCTTTACAATGGAAACAAACCCCATCCACATGTTGTTCGCATTTCTGGCATGATAGGCATTCGTTACCGAAGTCACTGGTGTCAGCAGCTGGGACGTACAAGACTGAGCTCTCCTTCCCTTCTTTTGTCTTCTTACCACTTTCAGGCTCACACGTTAATTATGGTACTCCATAGGTATCGGTCTTAGAAAGCAGGTGTGCATGTCCCCTACTGCCAAATGTATTATTCTGATGGTTCTTACCATGAGAAAGAAAAAGCCTCCCAAAGTGCTGAAAGAAATTCTTTGTCCTTAGAATCCTTTTACTGTCCTTTAGAAAAACTCTGTGAGTCACAAGTAGGAGGACTGCGAGAAGGCAAGGATACATTTGCCTTGCCATCATGTAGCAGCTGTCAACTCTTCCATGCCAATGACAGGCACGTGAAACTGCATGAGAATTTGGAAACACGATATGGCACAAAAACAAGAGAGATGCCAGGAAAAGGTTAGTCCATGCTGCTGCAGCCTCCACAGAGCAACCGGGTGGACCTATGTGCTCTGTCATTATGTTGAAGCTAATGGCAAGGTGGCAAGTGAGTCCATGGCATTGCCAGAGCTGGGGCTCTCAGCTTGAGGGCCATGCCTTATGGGCAGATGCTCCAGGCAACCTCCCAGAGAACTGGGGGAGTTGTGCCAATTATCCCATGGATCATCTGGCTCTACACATTTATCAAACCACATCAGAAGCCTTACATGAAGCCAAGACACCGAAACCCCCACAGAAGTCTTTTTTTTCACCCAGCAGTCATACGAGCACTAGCCTCTTGATGGCCATCTATATAATCATAATTCTCACTTAGATTATAGGGTTCTGAGGCCCCAACTTGGTTTCTTTTATAACTAGGTAGACTGATTCCCCCCTGCCCAACCATGAAATACAGATTTTAAAAACAAAAGGAGCAGAAGACTCTAAAACCTCCACAAGAAAGTTACTCAGCATGACTCAAAGGTTTACTGTCACTTAGTTTTATTCACTCGGTAAATAAACTGCATTTGTTCTTAGAAGCTAAGATTCTGTAACTGAATATTAAATAGGTTCCTCAAAAGTTGTAATGGTTCCTGGTTTTATAAGGAAGATATACTTTTGCATAAAGAAAAGTTGGTCACCAGTGTTAAAGTGAGACATAACGATGGAATAAACAACAGCATTTAGTGTATGGATAAATGATTTTTTACATGTTTACACTCATGCAGAACCATAACAGAATCTTAGATCTCCGTAATCAGCAATATGTTATCTGTGTAGGATAATCACATGATTGACAGGGCAAACATCAGCGAAAATAGCTGCAGTACCAAAATACACACATGTAAGTTTATTTCCTCTTAATAGACATGACCACCACATTGTTAAAAAAATGCCGGCCAGAAGCCATTAGCCTACCTCTGAAATGCCACTCTTGGATTTTACCTTCAATTTGAATATACTCTAGCCAAAACAAGAGGAGTTTCAAATTAATATTTTACATCCAGTGGTCAAGCAAATACTTCAAATGTCATGCCAGCAATTAAAGTGTGTCTAGATTTTTTTGGCTACTGCAGCAGTTGAACTTGAGACCTTCACAGTGAGTCACCACAGTCACACCATTACTGAGATATTATATTCTGCAAGTACAAAGATGGGAAATTTTCCAGATTGTCTGCCAAGATTCACTGCACCTAGGATACAGAAAGTGTCATAAATAGAATTTGCCACAGCAAGCCTTGCAATAACTGCCAGAGAAACACAACAGACCTCCTGCAGTCTGATTTAACATAAACAAGCCAAGACATGGAAAAAGTGAAAATACTGCCCTGCAGTCACTGCTTAATAGCTTTTCCAATTGAGCATGGAGAAGTCTGACGTATTGAGAATGTCTGCCTATCCGGCGTATGACAGTGCCTTATGAGCTGCGGCTTCTGCCACATCATGGGGAACCTTGCGTTCCTACTTGGAAGATAGCAAATTTATGATCAGAAAGAGCTGAATCTAGAGTCTGCTGTGCGTGTATATGTGAATATTTGCTTTTACTGCATCTCCGCCCTGAAATAGCAAAACAAACCCTATGCATGTTAAAACATATGGTTTGGGTGAGGACTTGGTAAATGCAAAGCTCTTTTATTTCCTCATTGAGTCTCACTTTATAACTGCTTGTGCAATCCAGCTCGCAGATCTTCCTGAGAACATTTTACAAAAATAAGTCTTCCTCAGGAAAACACAACCAAAAAGTTTTCTTAAAGCTTATGTCATTTTTATTAATAGAATTCTATTTAACTCTTAAGAATAAAATGAATTCCCTATAATAAAAGACTTTTTATTCTTAATGTAGGGTTTGAAAAACTCTTCCTGCTCCTGTAGGTCATCCTTTAAAGATGAAAATGTTAAAATACATTTAGGAGAACAAATTAATACACAATTACTGTAATTGTTATTTCTGTCTTGTAATGAACATTACCAATGGTATTATTTGCAGGGACAGTGACATGATTACAGACTGCACATAACTGTACTTGTAATTTCTACATTATAAGCTTTAGACTGCAGTTTCGGTATGCTCCAGAGTATTGAAGAATTCAGTAGAACAAAGGAGTAAAGAAATTATGTCTTTAAAAACTGCATTAAAAAGGCAACCCGACCTTTAAGACAAAACATTGGTCAGTTAGTTGGAAAGGGCATATTCTTATTTTTCTTCCTCTTCACCTTGCTACAAGGAAACACCGTCCTGGGAAAGATCACGGTGCATTATGGAGAAATTAGGGAAACAGGCTGCAGTGAACTTAGTGCTACTCTCTGTGGCAAAGTACAAAACCCTGTAGCTATAAAAAAGTGTACAGATAATGGTTTATCAATGACTAAGTGAAATTGTAAATGACTCCATCATGAAAGCTCCAGGTGCAAAGTTAGCATGAACAGGACTGTCATGTGTGCTATTCTTCCACATGTGTCAGAATACTTCGAAAACAGCAAATTGTCTTGAGAAACAATTCCATTTCAACTGGGGGAAAAAAGCGCTAAAAATTATTTTGATAGCGCTTAAAAGCTGTAGAATGTCCCGAGAATAGGTTTAAAAACAAATACATTAAATAAAACGTTTATTTAAGACTGGAAAATGGCCACTGGATTTTAAATCTTACATGTAATGAAACAGTGATCTATCAAAACATACGGGAGACATCCTAACTGAGGAGAAAGACAATGGTTTTATTTCAATTTAAAGCTGTGGTCACACGAAACCAGCAAGAAGAAAAGGTAAATAATTTTAGGGGTGTTTCTTTTCATTATTTAGGAAATTACAATTCACTTTAGAATTAATTTGATGAAATCCAGTGATTTACTGAAGTAGTGTTTACCTTTTTACAATACATTCCCTTGAATGCTGAGAGCCCTGATACCATCTGGGAGTTTGTCATCTGGAAAACCTCGAAAAGATTTTATTCCCTTAATACTGAGCTGGGAAAACAATGTTAAATAATGGAAAATAATAATGTCATGGGATTTTTTTTCTTACTATTATCTTGAAATTATACCAATGTAGATACTTCTGATATGAAAAGAAAAAGTGCATCAACCCCACAGCCTATGTATGTGAGCTATTTATATAACACTATTACAGGTACTTCACATGTAGCTGAAGATGTTGTGGCTTCTGGATCTTACAGAGACACCAGGGAACTCAGAAACTATGAAAAAAAGGTGGCATAAAAATGTGGTCTGTAAGGCTGAACTGGTAGCTTTCTGTTGATATACAACTGGGTAACAGCTCATCTGATAGCATCTGCAGAACCATTTCAATTCTTTTCTACTTTGTGTGGGGTTTATACCACTGTTTGCTGGATTTTAATAGTTCGATATGTTGAATTTTATGTTTTACTTAGTAAAAGTTCATTTTGTAATATCAACATCATCAAAGAGACACAGATGCAGAGCTAGAGCGAGGTCTGTAGTCACTTAAGCATATACAAGTCAACAACCAAAAGATTTGTCTGAATCACCTTATTCTTAGCTTGCTTTTTAATCAAAGTAAAAAAATAATGCAACTATTCTGCATGTAACATGAGTTCACTTTCAGTGGGAATTTAGCATTTAGGCATGGTATATACTTTTCTGAACTTTTGTGGGAAAAGAGCCAAATTACAGTCAATGGTTCTCTGCGATAAAGTTGTGCTGGTCCTTAAAAACACATGGGGTTTTGATGTCTTCAGACACTGATTTGTGCAGCTCCCCATCACTTCTTTATAGTTCTTTCTTACAATATAACTATGCCAGAGGATGTACAAAGATGCTGGAGATTGCTCATAGTTAAATACGTATGTGCTTCAACCTGTTCACTTCTAATACATTTTAGCAGTCCAAAACAATATCTGCTTGGGGTATTATTCATTTGCTCTTCATTTTTCTTCCCAGGGTAAAAGGTTATCTACTTTAAAGCTGTTACTTTCACGTCTTCCTAGGTTAAAAATGCTAGTGCTGTTTCCTAACAACTAGAAGCCACCCTGGGGTTGTACACCATGTTGTACGTCGTATCGCAAGCTGAGCCTCTCAAGCAATCAGCAGCACCGGCCTCCTGCACTATGTGCTTATTTCCCCTGTAACAATAGGCACAATTAAGTCAAAGCAAACCCGATTATTCCTGCTCCAGGCTAACCCCCGCATGCTCACTGGTTCCCTTCATTAACCGTGCAGGACTGATGGACAGGAAGGTGTCAGGAAAACCCCGAAGAATTAGCAAGCCTGCAAGGAGACTCTGCAGGAGGGAGAAGGTGCAAGAAAGAACGAGCAGAAGGTGGCAGTTTAAAACACTTATTAAATGAGTTAACAAAATAAAAGGATGTAATTTAAATCACTAAATGACAGAACCCTATTGTGATGAGACAGTGTAGCGTCTGAAAGTGGATACTCCCTGTAAAGATCACACATGTACCTGTACAATAGCATTAGATGAGGATGGAATTACAAATCTCAGTGACATCGGACTTCATGGGTTCAGCCCCCTTGCAATAATTGCAATAGGTTTTGTATTGATAGTTAAAATCTTAAGCAATATAAAGTATTTATTAGTGCCCACCTGCTGGTAACACTTCAGTGCCCTTTGTACAAAAGCCAACGATAACATCAATCAGCAACTCATTAAAATAAAACTCAAAACCATGCTAGTGAAATGCTAAACCATATTTGAAATATGTTCTGTTAGCTTTCCAATATTCCTGTATTCAGTTATAGCACCAAGGTATGAGCCAATATACAGAAGCTCAAATGTTGTTGTAATTTTAGCATAGGGCAATGTTAATTACAGCATGTCAAGCTATTTAAAAATTAAATTAATAAAAGGAGACTTAATTTAATTTTTGTCGCATACCAGTTAGAACTCCTACTTCTGTTCACCGCGGCCGTCTGCTGTATCGTTTTGGACTTTTATAGCATTGTGCTCTGTGTGGAAGGAGTGCCTTCCCCACTTTAACGGCAGTAGACTGCTGAGAGATTGTTCAAAGATAAAAATATGTACCACCAAGTCCCTAAAATGTCATGATAAACGAACTCAAATGTCACTATTAAAATATTTCCTTTCATCAGTTTCACAGCACAGATCTCCCATCGCAATGCCAGAACTGACTCAACTTTGCTAATACTTCTTTGGGAATACTGAATTTCTTTTTGAAGGTTGAATTTAAGACAATGGCAATGCGTGTGGCATAAAACTGAGATAGCCACCTGAAAAGTGTCTTAAAAGGTACTCCCTGGAGAAAAACTCTTCTGCATGACCCTATTCCAGCAGAAGAAGAAAAAAAAGAGGTTGAGTTCATCACAAGCAGACCCCTGAAACAATTCTCTCCAGGCTTCTTTCAATGTGAAAGGCATCGTTTTGCTTTCAACTGGTTCTGTTAACAGTCTCTGAGAAAGACAAAAAAGTAACATGGCATAAGAGAGAACCGCTTATGAAGAAAACAGAAGACTAAATGAGAAATTCAAGGGTGCCAGGTTTCTTTCCTCTTCGCCACTGTTATTCAATGCTGTGTTCCCAGACAGCAAGGAAAAAAAGTGAAATAATTCCTTTAATGCTGTAGCAGAATCAATATGACCATGAAAATTTTGTTAGTTTATTATGGGCAGTTTCTATAACATTTCATGCCTTTCTGCCTCCCATCTAACTATTTTCTATTCAAATATTGAGGTGATGCTTAGGAAGTTTTAATAAAGGGCTGATGGGAAGGGAAGACTAACGAACAATGCATGTTTATAATGAGAACCGAACTGCTACCTGCCGAGAATAATACAGGATGATCATTCTTGGGGGGGTGGGGGGGAATGAACAACGTAAATGGAACACTGTCAAATTTATAAGCAGCAATTTAGACAGCAAGTATGTTGCTTGGGTTTCAGCTATCTTAAACACTGTGAGCGGCTTAACCTTATCTCCCAGTGCCACTGCCTTCCTGGAGTAATTGATGCTCGGAGTCCCCCAATTTCACATAAACCAGGCCACTGTGTTATTGTATACAGCAATCTAACTGCTAGCAGAGACAGGAAACGGCGCTGAACCCAGATCAATAGACATGTCAACAGTAAGCTGCTTAATCTAATTCTGCCTATCTCATCTTGGAGCACAGAGTTTGCAATTTTACTGCTAGGTCCCTCTGGCAGGAAATGGTTTGGAAAGTTTAGTCTTAAGAAGTTTAAGCGATATGCTTATCCTCCGGGCTCTTGAATGTTTATTCAGCAGAATAGCTGCTTTAAATGTTTTAGAAAGGGTAGCAATGTAAACAAGGCACTCCTGAATTCCTTCCCATATGAAAGCTATAACGGTGATTTCCTCATGGTGGACAGGGGACTTAACATGACAGCCAATTATGCTTAAAGGTAAATTGCATTTGTACAGATGTACCAAACTAAAATAAACTTTGAAGATCAGAATAATTTTCCCAGCATCCCCTCCCCCACTCTGATGATATTCCCACGTGGAAACGCTTCTTTTTTTGGGCAGTTACATTGCTCCCTCCTCTTTTTTTCTCTCTTTTTTTTTTTTTTGGTGTGTGCACATGAAAATTACATGTTTCTTTGCAAGTAACTTCAATATCTAGGCTGGTATAATACAAACTCTGACAATAAATTAAGATCAGGTAATAAGAAGCCCTGACATAGACTCTCCTTCAGAAAGAAAGAGGGAAAAAATTAAACTGATGAAATTTTTCTCACCTTCCTACTGCACTGGCAGCACACCTATGTTCCCTTTTGAAGGAAAAAAACCCAGAAACGTGGAGCCTTGCCCCAAATGTCAGAGCTGGCCATGGGGAAGCCTCAGTGATGCTCCTGAGCAGACGGCAGCGCGCCTGTCACAGCCGTAACACGGGCTGGGCTCCACATAGTCCCATGAGCCCCCTCCAGCCATGTGCCCGTCACAGTGTTATCAATGATTTCACAGCAAAAAGAGAGATATACATATATGTGTAATTCACAGTTCACTGGTGCCTGTTCCATGTCCCAAAATGCTCAGTTTTCAATTTTTTCTGAACTACACCGAAGTCACGTTGCATCCCTGGGGGTTGGTGCCACACAATTCAAGGGGCAGTGGCCATTGCCAGCAGAGGGGAAATTTAAACTCCTGGTTAACTTTGGAATCACAGTTGATGGCTTCCAACCATGACAGACCTTTGAACTACTTTGACAGTCTATTTGTCACTGGAAAACAAGTGCAAACTCGTTTAGGGAGGAAAGATGGTCTTTCGCTCAAGGTGGCAGTGTGGGAATCAGACGACGCAGGTTCTTTCCTGAACTCTGCCACAAAGTGCTGGTGCGCTTGTGCCAGCCAGTTCTCAAGTGCTTCAACTCCCCATCCATAAATTAAAACTTCCCTAACTGCACTGGAGTGCTGAGATGCTCAGTGCATTAGTGTCTGTGAGGTGTTCAGACACTACAGAGCTGAGTGTTACCGAAAAGTCAATAAATGAGCTCCATAAATAAATTGTTACAAAAGCCCACTTCAAGCCTTCAGCTTGAAATCATGAGACTGCTCCCATGAGTTAGTACCTTGGAAATAAATTTAGCAAAGATTCCCAGAACAATACAGCTGAGGCAAAGATTAAGAAATAGTAAAGACATGATTATAATTTAAATACTTGTGCATTACTCAACAGGGAAGCTGCTTTCTACTGGAAGTCTTACAACACACTGCATACCTCAGATGAGGACATTTTGCAAAAAAGTATCTGCAGATGCTCCCCGGAGTAAAATAAAAAAAAATTCAACTTGATATCTATGGGCTTATTTGTTAATTTACTGTGAACAAAATTCTCCTGGTTTTATTTGGATTTAAATGGAAAGAGTTTGCATAGCTGGCCTAAAATCTCTGCAACCTTCCCTTCTTTCCGTTTATAAAAGTTTTACTCTTTTGCTCTAAAAGCTGAAACTATACAGCATTATTCCAAAGATCAACAGCATACCATGAATAATCAAAGGCAGAGCTGAAGAGATTCTTTTGTCAACAATTCATGGACTCAACTACAGCCATTTCTAATAAGGAGCAATTTAGTAAAAATAATAAAAATCAGAGGAGACAGACTATCCATGAATACAAAAAGCACTAATTTAGTTCAATTAGTCCACTTCAAATAGAAACTTACGGCATGCCAATCTATTTTGGTTTCAGACTTGTCCCACCCCCTGTCCACATTTTCAAAGACGTAGTATATTCCAAATGCTAATTAGCTACCATTCCTTTTAAACTCATGTACATCCCTACAAATCTGACAGTGTGGGGGTTTTACGTGGATGTAAGACTAAGAAATTACATTCTCATTAAAATGCAAACAAATCAGAAAGACCTTACTTTAATCCTTCATAAACTGCTATTGGAACAAGCATACTTCCCTATCTCAGCAAAATACGCATACCAAAGAGCAGTTAAGAACATGAACGCATTTCTAAGCCTGGTGACCTGCTCACAGAGATCTTCATTTGAGAAGATTTCAGGGCTTGTAATTTCCACTTCCTTTTAATGCAACCTGCCCATTCTCTGGATTAAACTGTGAATTTTCCATTCTCACTTTTCAGTCAACTTCTTCTCAGAGAAGTAATTCTGGTACACTGGTAAACAGTAATTAGCCAATCAACAATGCCACAAGCCGGAAATAATCCATTTTACCAGCTCATATATTTAAAAAAAAAAAAATCTGATTCTTTACAATCATCTGGCTGAGCAACAGTGAAAATTATATCATCACCATGCACATGCTCCTTACTATTTTCCACACCTACATGATGCTTCTCAATATAAATGAAGAAGTAATCTCTTTGGAAGATGGACTCTGTTTTCACATGCATTTGTTTTATACCTACAACTGAAGTCATTGATCATTTCTGCAATGAAAAGAAATGATTACTCCCTCTGATCTGAAACAAAAAAGTATACTGGAAGGTCAAAATCTTCCTAACTTTAACATAAAATTGCAAAAAAAAAGCACATACAGAATCTTGCTGTCAAATGGTAACAAGTCTCCTTAAAAAAAGAGAGCACATCCTGCAGTTTTGAGTGGAATAATTAATGGTCTGCGGTTTTAAAACTTGGCTGTATAAAGAAGAGTTGCACAGGAGATATGCAAATGGTTATTTAAGGTTTGTTCGTACAAAAATTATGGAGAACCTTGTAATTGTCAAATTATTATTATCATTATTATTATTACGCCATATTTGGCACATGCATACAAAAATACTCCATAATCCATGATATAGCCCAGGTATCTGAACATTTAGGTGTTAGAACATTTTTATGAAACTAGATTGTAGCAGATCCCAAAGGTTGGGTTCCCTACCTCGAATCTCAGGCATTTAATTCCTTTCCTTAGGAAAACACCGTTTCAACAGTGTTGTACAAACTGCCTAATACCATGAAGACAGAGAGTTACAAAGACGGTTTCAACGTATTGTGCCAAAAATTGAAATACGTGTAGCTCATTTGTGGCAAAATTTAAAGTGTACCTGTTCAAAATATGGAAGCACAACTGTTCAGCTGAGGAGCTATGTATACAAACACCAGATGAATTTTTATGATGTCCTGGTCCTTCCCAACATAAACCAAAAATAGACTCCTTTTTTTAAAACTCCTACATCACCATCTTGAGGATGTGACTTTTTGTGTTACACTGGCTTATAGAAGACCAGATAGAGATTCAGATCCTGCAAGCCAGCAGGCAAGAAACCAAAACATAGGTGCTTACCAGTTTTTTTAAACTGTGTGAGGCTTTGAGTTGGTATCTAATTCCCACTGAGATCAATAACTTCTAGATGCCTAACCTGCTTAAGCACTTCTGAAAACCCCATTGCATGCTTACAATGTTACTTTGGCTAGTCTGAAATACTAATAATACTTCTACACTTTCACAGCTACAATTGCCATTACTTCATGACTTTACTGACCCAGGAGAAACTGCAAGCAGTCCTTCCAAAAGGACTGAGTCAAATTGATGGGTAGTTGTCTTTTTGACCCTTTTGTTTAACAAATACATCAGTTGCTTTCTATCTGGACTTAGATAAATGAGTAACAAATTAAAAGAAACGTTTTTATGATTCACTGCAGTAGCTTGCTTTTTGTGTTTTTCTCTTTTCTGATACAAGGTTAAAAGTGACTGGTAAACCTTTTAAGGTTATTGAAACTAAATTATTAACGCTGTGTTTCACCTTCCTTTTGTCCTCGTCATAGCATTCTCCCTGATTGCTTACTGCTACTCCACTCCTACAAGTTGTAAATCAAATGAAAAATCTTTAAAGTACAAAACCATCTGATTAAAATTTTCATCCACAAGGGAACCACAGATATGACAAGAAGCCACATTATGCAGTTTTTACATTTAAAACATCTGACAGTCTGGTTTTTTTTCTGTGTGCGAAAATTGAGCACTTTCATCTTTGGAAGCAAAAAGGATGATTCTCACTCATAAAACTAATTTTCAACCTTCAGAATATCTTTGATACTCTCCTCCATTGCATAACTGCATTTGGTGCATTACATGCAGGCATAAAGTGTCGTGACACACAGCTAGTCTGGACAAATTTGAACTTCTCCCAGCAAAAATCCCTACAGTTCACAAGTTTGTTGAGATTATCCATCAAACTCAGCACCAGATCATTCACCAGAGAGCCGACACTATCTGGGTGGCTGGAAACATAAAGGGAAGCCATGCGGTAAACCATGATCAAGGGGTCTAATAAAATCCTACAGTGAATACTTCTGAAGGAAAAGATATCCCTTCAAGGAATGAACTCTATCTAGAAGGAAGCCAAATACTAATTTACATTTTTGTGAGGTTTTTAATGCAATGCCTATCTTATCTAAGATATGGGTTTATTTGACAGCATATTTCTGAAAAGTTGGCAAACAACTTTCTTAATGCTGCTTTTCAGCAGCAGAGTATAGAATGATCCATCACTAACTTTTCAAGATCCGAGCTCCTCATACTCCAAAACAGAGTAAACCAAGCAAACTGTTGCACTTCAGTTTTCACTGGACTTTGTAGCTGATGCACATTTACGGTCTGCTAGGTTGGCACAAAGTTAGTGCACATATGCCACAGTGGTAAGAGGTTTGTTTCTCTAGCAGTGGAATTCCTGGATAGGAGTTAAAACATCAGCCTGAGTCATGAGCAGGCCCTGAAGAAAGCCTATGGTGCTAATACTACACTATTTAACATCTGATAACATATCAATGTCTGATAACACGTTCATTACATAGATACGAAGTTACAGAGAAGCACTGAGCTCTCATTAAATAGCAGCACTGTCTGCTGGGCCAGCTCTTCATTTATCCCATTGACATATTATCTGAATATAACAGCATCAACAGGGTGTCCTGTGAGTCGATCGTTACAGTTCTAAACCAAGTATTCAGGATACTACATTAAGAGCCAAAAGCACACTAAGAGCTCCTCCCTAATCCCATGGCATGTGATGTTGACAGTGCTTCCCTCAGGAACATGGTCAGTGACAGAGCATAGAGAGCTCTGGCTGGCTGGAAGGGATGCCACGCAGAAAAACCTTCATGCATGGCAAGCTTCAGGAAAGCATCCCAAGAGCTCATGGAGAATGACTGAAGCGACTACCTGAGTTACCATATTCGGGTCATCAAAATGCTAATCAAGAGAGACTTCTTCATGAGGAGAAGGTCTCAAAGATGCTTGTTTTCCTTTATTTAGGACTTAAGGTACTGGTTGCATTTTATGTTTCATATAGAAGAAAAGCATCATCTCGGCACGAGTGGAAAGCACTAATGGCAAACTTTGCATGGGAAGCATGAGCTTCTTTGATGGACGGAGGGGACTAACCTGTGAGCAGTGGCTGAAGACAGTGACTGGGACGATCAAAGCTCTGAGCCAGAAGACAGCAACTTGTCGGCATTTGTGCTGTTCTTATCTAGCACTCTCACTTCTCCTCGCAGCATTAAAATCTGTATTGCCATTTCCTACTGGAAAGCGATGTGGCAAGATTTTCTCATGGAAACCTGAGCAAGCCACATAATGGAATGAAGGACCTCTTTTGGCTTGTATTTATTGAACAATTTGTTTTCTCAGATCTCAGTTTGTCTTCCTTTTCCCCCACCTTTTTCTTCCTGCCTTTGTTTTGGTGTTCAGACAGTTAGACTCTCACAATCAATCACAGCAAAGTAGCTCCTATAAACCTGCTTTGAGGAAAATATTTTCCTCCTCAGCCCTCCAATTCATTCCCTAGAAAGCAGCTGTTTCTCTAAATATACAAGGCAGCAGCATCTGAAAAAGTGAGTATGACATTACATGACAGAAGAAATAATTTCCATTCTGCCACCCCATTGCTTTGTAGAATTGGGACTTGTATCATAAAAGATATAGTTTAAATGATTCGGAGATCTGTTTATACAATATGCATTAAAAGAGTCACTGGACAGAATAAAGAAAGACAAGGGCATAAACAGCCAGAAGTCCTCAGTAAGATGCCATGACCTTCTGGGAAAGATTCATAGACTCTTCCTCCGGTCCAGGGAATTTTTTGCTCTATAGTGGCATAGTTGTGACAAAGGGAGAAATGCGGCACAAAAAGGTGAGAAGCGAATTCCCACCTTTCATTTGCTAAAAGCTGCCTTACCCATTTTGGTGTTAGATGATGAGTTTGGCTCCTCTTTGTTTCAGCAACCACCACGACACATTGTGCAAAGCCTCCAGCTGAGTCAGTACATGCTCGCTGTGCTCCGTGCAGACAGATGGGAGTAGGCAGAGAAATGTCAAGCTACTTGGATTAGCTTGGTTTTGGTCACGCACAGAAGCAGAGCTTAGGGCACCCGAGGAATCCTAAATTAAACACGAAGCATCCGCCCCAGTTTAGGGACCTTGTTTTTTAGGCATTAGTCATTAAGGAGCTTCCAAGCTGGTAGATCTTGCTGTGGGTTTAAGTGCTTTCATAGCTCTACGTCCCAGCAGTAAAGGTACCTTGCCCTAGTGATGAGATAAAGCCATCACATAAAAAATGTGATATGATGTTTTAAGTTTTCAAATCACTTGGAATACATGCATGCAGTTGACTTTATACCATTATTGTTGCCAACCCTCTTGAGGGAAAAGTAATCTTTCCTTTCCACTCATTCTATGTATGGAATCTTTTTTGTCTGACATACTTCAGTAATTGGGCACGTTTATTCCTCAGCTAGTTCTAACACAACCAGTAGAGGCTGCATTTTGAATCTATGGGAGCAAGCTGACAAGTGGCATGAAAAAAATTAACATTTCCAACAGTACACAACACATGGATGAATGTTAGTCAGCCTGATGGGATGCGCAATTTTTAAATCTCATACAAATGTCTGTGTATTATTCCACTACTTCTCTCTATGGTTTTGGTTGAAGGCTATTTCCAGTTCTAAATAGTCTTCCATCAGCATTTTCTCCTATCTTCTCTACCTGCTGTAATATCCATTACTGGCTCTGACTCTCTTCAATAAGTGACTTGTTTTATTTCTTTCCTTTCCCTTTTCTTTGTACTAATTCTGTCCTCTCCTGGTCTTCTCTCTGACTCAGGGCAAGAAGCAGGTCCTCTTCTTCCTCTGTACACAACTTAAAGGAATATTCTGAAGTAGGAATTGGTGAGAATCTGCCAATTTCATCTTTCAAGCAGAGATAAAGCAATAGTGGTTTTGTATTTTACTCCTGTATACCAATGCCAAACCACAGATCAACTGCAAAAAGCAGGCCTTCTCAACCAGGTATTAAAAAAAAAATAATCTACCCTCAATTCTCCTCCTGCAAATTTCCAATTAATTACGGCAGTCACTTTATAGATGAAAGGTGCCACCATGTTTAGATGGCTCAAACATGAAAAATGTACTGCCATGGCATCAGCATATTTTTTTCTTTTTACCACTCCTGGCCCTGATGTTCAGGATCCTCCTTGCTCCTCACCCAACTTTCACAGGGAGAGGATACATTGGAAACACTTAAACATGAAAAAAAGTCACTTCTTAAGAGAGCTGCTACCATATTGCTAAACAGCAGCTCATTGTTCCCTTGCCTTGGATAGTTTTAGCTTTAGGTCTTTATTTTACTCAAAGATCTCTTACTTACCAATGCCCTGACCTTGGCATCTGCGCTACTCCTCTTAAAGCTAATGTGATCTGCTCACACAAAGCAGACTATTGCCAAGGAGCATAAGCAGCCCTGGTGATGTCACTGAACTCATTAAAGATATAGTTGACTTCTTGGCCCTAGAAAACCTAATTATTAAATGTAACCTTAGCTGAAAACAGTAGTGCTTGTTGATAAGCAAAGCAAAACAATAGGTGTTTTGTTCAAACATAAAAATAGTACTTGACCAATAAATAGGAGCTCCTGCTTTATAACTGTGGCAAACTGTAGCTAACCGTGGAATTCCTGAGGTAATTGATATTAAAAAAGGACAGAGTATTTTCAAATACAATCAATCACATGCATATTTTGAAAATCTAATTCCTAATGCCATTCATAGCATTAATGCCAGGTCTAGAGAACTTAGCTGTTCATTTCAGTGAACGGCAAAAGCTGCACATTCTCACTCTGAGGACCTATTAAGAAGCTAACCTTAATGTAAAACTTCTATAATCTATCTTCTGAGAATTATTTTCAAACATACCTTTTATAGCAAATGTAAAACACAATAACTGTGCTGTAAATGTAACTGCTATATTTATTTGTTGCTATAGCTATGGACTGCAAATTTAGAAAGGAAAAATACACTTCAAATACGACCACTGACAATACAGTCCTTATGCTTCTATACACTATTAAGCATGCCGCCTACCACTGGTGATATCTAAATCACAGCACTGTTGAATCAGTTTCTTTCTTTTAACACATTTGCTTCTTGAAATTTCTTAGATTTGTCCTAAGATTTAATGTATTTATTTTATCTATGATTGTGTATAAAAAAAAACCCAACAACTACCTGATGATTTCTGGGTCACTTCAGTCCATCATTAAAATTTAAACAAACACCTAAATCAGAGAAACCAAATATTCTTCAAATAGAAGTGGTTGAAGAAAGAATTAAAATATAGAGATTTTAAGTGAACATTCTCTAGGGTCAAGACACTGTCTTCAGACTGTCTGGAATATGCTTAGAGTATTTACAGACATTTTTCCTTCTCCCTCTGTCTCTACAAAGGAAGTTATAAACAATGCTCCCCAAATAGTAAAACGCTAAACTGAACAGAAGGTACAGGTCTAACTACTGAAGCCACAAATAACTTTACTGGGCTTCATGCAGCTTTGCAGGTATTTACACAGACTTATAATACAAGCCAGATACAGTCACCTTTAGCAAAAAATCAGGTGGTTCACCTGCGTTTTAATGGAAAAATTTTCCTAGGATGAGAATGGATATTGCATTATTTGAGGCATTTAATGTTAGGTTGGTTAAAGTTACCCTAGTGATGACACTATGGAGAATGGTGCTGCAGAGACAACATTCATCTGTCACAGAAACTAACACAAGCCTCTCACTTTTTTTTTATATAGGTATTGCAGCCTAGTTTTGCATAATAATTTTCTCTCCTCTTTGCTGTATGCTTCAGGTTTTCATGTGAAATTTTTGCATGAGATCTGCTCAACCTCCATCTAGAAGCTACCAGTTAAAGCTTATCTCTAGGTTAAACCTATCTCTAGGTTTGAAGAATATCTGCTGAAGGCATTGAGGAATCAGTGTGAAAGTACTACTTCTCAGACCAAAATTATTCTAAAAGAAAAGAATATGCATATACATTATATGTAACAGTTTTATCACATAGGAAAATAACACTAAATTATATATGAATCGTTTAAGAAAACAGCAGTTAAAATACATAGTACACCAGGCGAAGGTGCTTTTAAGGGAAGTGAAATCATATACACATATACGAGCTTCAAACAGGAAAAAACCCCTTTTTTTTGTGAGAGGATTGGGTGTATCTGACAGATGTCAAGGTCAAATCACCCAACCTTTAAAGCTAATACAAACTATTACAGCACTCTACACATATGTGTCACAAAAAATGCACCTGATTTTAAACTCTTAACTACAGATTACAGACTGGCTTCCTGTGACTTTTTTAAACAGATGGTCAGAAGTGAGGATGAAAGAAAGCATTTTTTGTGATCCGTTCTTTGTATGAGAATGTTATCTTTGTTTTGTTTAAGTGTCACAGCTTACTACAGTAATGAGCTGAACAGAATATTTTAAAGGGTTAAGTTTTTAAAATGAGCAGATTCAGGAAGGGGCACAATAACATCTTAATGCCTAATAAGTCAGTAAGCACTGCACATATCTGAAGGCCCTACTGTTTAAGGCCTTTTTTAAAAAAAGGTATAAGTCTCAAAGCACTAATTTTAATGCCAGACTTCATATCACTGCTGTATAATTATCTAATGCCTAATATGTCCTTGTAAGGAACAAAATGCATCACATAATCATACCCCGTAATTACAAAATACATATAATCCCTATTTATATACACATATATTTCAGTAAAAAATATGCTGTTATAATCTTCTGTTAAGTGAACTTTGCTAAAAATTGTAACTACCTGATATTTTTCCATCTTTCTTATTCCGGCTCTACTCTTGCTTCTGCTTGTCTCATCCATTGGCAGCACCTGTACTGTAACTATAGGTAGCAAGGAGTCAAGACTAGTTATTTTGCTATACAGTTACACCCAGCACAGTGGGGCCTGACCTATATGGTGCTTCTCCAATATGCATGTTAAATCAAAGATCAAACAGGAGTAATGTCTAGGTAAAGGCAGTCAAAAAAGGCTAATTCAGCTCTCACTGAGCATTTCCTGAACTCGAGGACGTTCGGGTGGCAGGATGTGGGGGCCCAATGTGGTACATACACTGCTCCATTTCTCAGCATCTTTTCCCCTCCAAAAGCTCTTGGCATTTTTTGACAAACTTATTATCTGGAGAGAGGGACCCCCTGACTCATAGTTGTAGCTGATTCTATGGTGAGACTCACCTTCAAAATACATTGGAATTGCATTCATGGCTGTGTTGTAGCGACCCATGTACCATTCTACCATACAAGAAAAGTATTTTCTGTTTGCTCTTACTAATGATATCACAAGGCAGAGCACAAATTAATTGGAATAGAAATACAATTTTACAAGAAATTATTACAATTTTTGGAAAAAATGTTTCTTTATAAAGTGGATCATAACTTCCCAACCACAAAACTAAAGGATAATGTGAAAGACACTAAGAGTTACTTAAAGAGTCTCTATAGTCACTGTTTTTTCTGTTAATGCAAGGAGTGTGCTTAATTGTTTCAACCACTAGAAATGAAAAAGAAATCTGTCTAATGCTGTAAAAGAAACTATTCTAAGTGTCAAGACTCTGGCTGCTGAATTCTTGCCAGGTAACTTAATACCATTGCTTTCAAATTAGAAATGGAATTTGAACTACTGATGCTCAGCTCTAAACAACATCGCTTTGAACAGAAGAGTAAAGGACATTGAGTAATTACAATAAAAGAAGAAAAACATGTCAACTACATCCACTTAGTATTGTTTTTTTTCACCTATACCATGGACACTGCCAATCCTGAGCAGAAGCCCGCTGAGGAACTAAAAGCACCTGCTCTGCCTGCGCAACTCAGGTTCAGGCACCCAAAAGCTTCCCTTTATATCTTCTCCCATTGGGGTCACTGACATTGCTTCTTGGTCTGAAGTATGAAGCAACCTCTTTATCCATCTCACAGTTTTCTTCTAGTCATTCTGTCAAAACTGATCCTCATATTTTCATTTTACTGCTGTCACACTGTACCAGGTACTTGTAACATCAGAAGATTTGTGATTAGTTACTACAGTATTTCTTCTCATGCTATCTTCATTTTCTCTTCAGGTCACCCACTTTCACAAATGCTGAAGACACCTGCTATTGCTTCCTAGGATAAACACATGTCCATGTCTATTAATCTTAGTCTAGCAATATTTGCATACCGTACGGTCAGCATTTTCCAATGCTGAGACCTCCTCTTAGGCATCAAAATCAAAATGGGTTAATTCAATACAGAAAACCCCAAATATATGTTTCAAAATCATGGATATTAGGTCACTGAAAGTAAGTCTTACTGGATTACAGAAAATGGATGGCAGACCAAATTTAAGTATATAAACTGGAAAATGTTGCCCTAAGTATGGACTTCTTAAAATGACATGCTGAAGCAAGCCTTATCGAATGGCTATTTTGTCAATTACAGAAATTACAGAGAATGAAAATCCTATCAAAAACCTATAAAACCCTTAACACATGAGAAATTTACAGCATTTGAAACAGTATTACCTTGTATTTTACTTAATGGCCAGCTACTAACATAAAAAATAAATACAAATATCATTGAAATACAACAAAAAGGTCTGATTCCCAACTTTGAAGCTCCTTACATCATTCTGTGTTGAAGTGGGAAAGGTACAGCATGACATGAATTCACACTAGGCTGCCGGTTGACAAAAAAGGGTGATGCAATCCAAGTGTTCAGAATTACCCGGTCATGCCCCTTCTATGGCCACTTCTTCCCTCTCCCACCTCCATGCTCATAACCTAACACCATGTTCACCTAACTCCAGCTCTGGTAATCACCAGGCTCTTCATGAGACTAGTGATGCCACTAGCTCAGCAGAAACTTAACATGGGTAGAAAGTTTTCTGCGCAGTCAGTGAGCAGACCTGGCTCAGCAAATGGCCCTGTGATTCCCGAGCTAGCACTGGGAGGTTAGGCCATCAGAAATGGAGAAAGCTGTCAGGGCAATAAAACATTCCTCTTTTGTGGTGGCTGTAAAACACCACACCAGCTCAGTTGTTTACAGCAGCAGAGTATTAGAGCTCTGGGAATCGGAACTGGTTCTATACAGAGATAACAACCTCAGCGGTGATATCTTCAGGTTCAGTTTCTCAACAACACTGATTATCTCTGTATACAAAATCCTTCAGCAAGTTGGAAAAAACTGCAAAACTAAGGGAACTTCCAAAATTCCTGCAGTCAAGAAGCTTCATGGGATAATGAGCTTTTTCAGTATAGTTTCTGAAATTCTGAATTACCAGTTTGTTGTTGAAGGTTTGTTTTGAGAAGGTGAAGCCATGAGATAAATGGAATAGCATGGAGAAAACCACTCAGAAGTGTAGCAATTAGCTACACACTTCTAAAGCAGTAGAGAATTCCCCCTTCCTTCTGTTGGGAAGATTTTATACGAGCAAACTGGCTATTGCTCAGCTAAAGCCAAATGCATTCATGGGCACATTTTACAAAATTTGATATACTAAAAGCCTACACATATGGATGCAACACAAATGACTAAAATTAAATTTAAAGAAAAAAGGACCCTCAGGTCATAAAGAAGTCAAGAGAGATAGCGATAGTGTAATAACAACAACAATAACAACAAACACTGCAAGTGAGAATATCTACATCCATAGCCATCTACATATTAAAAGAAATGCATATTCATATTCCCTCAGTGATGTCCCTCTGCTCTTCCAAAGTCAAAGGAACTCTTCCCTAACCGGATACAATTTTTCTCACTATGTTTTTCAGCAGCTGTCTTTGCTGATTTCTAATCAAAGCTCATGATAACTGGTTTTGGCAACAGATTGTAGTTTCCCAGATGAGTAAGCAAAGATTTTTTTTTTTTTCCCCCTCTTCTGCAGAACTTGAAATGCATTTTGTGTCTTAAGAGGGAATTGATGACTTCTGTAATCTGGTCAACACCTTAAATACATTTAATGAAGGAACGTCAGAGGTCTATGGTATTTGTATACTTCAAAATGTGGACAGCTACATGACGAAGATAAATGCCAGCTTGGGAAATAAAAAATTGGATCATAGCAATTTATAAGAGTAGAAAATGAGAAACCTTTAGACAACAATTGATTTAGATTTGACTGAGAAACAGGCATACGAAGAACAAGTAAATTGACACATCATAAAAAATCTTCACTTGGGTTTATTCTAAAGTATTCTTTAAATGTGGGGAAAAAAGCTCATCACAACAACAACAACATTCCCTGAAAGATGATATTGATTTAGTAGGCAGAGCCTGAGGGATGTCAAACCAGAAAATCACTATAATCAACTACAAAGGAAATTCATCATGGCAAAAAGGAAGTGGGTGGATGCACAAAGCTCATGAAAAAAAAAGAAAAATAACATTGCCTGCTGTTAGATGCGTTATTTCAAAAACAAAAACAAAGTGAATGCTAAAATTATTCCTGAGCAGTAAACAAATATATGAGAAATCTAATAGATAGCTATTGAGAGAAAGTAATTAGGATATAGGCTGTATTTTATTGAAGAGATCATTAGCAAATGTTTCTTGTAATTGTGTTCTAAAGACAAATTTTAGGTTGAAGACTAAAAATCTGAACACTTAAAAACGTAACACATTTCTCAGAAAGACTGCATAAAAAGAGAGAAAATATATGCTAACCCCACAATTCTAATTTACTTTTCTATAATGAAACAGAAGAGTGCTGAATAACGTCCAGCAGAAGCCAGGGTGTTGATAATTGACAAAGCAGACAACTTCAAACATCCTAGGACAAGAAAGATTAAGTTTAATACATCTCAGATGTGTGGGTTTAAAATCATTTCATTCAACGTTTGTTCTCGGTCTTGGATAGAAGAGGAGGAAGAGGAGAGATTAAATGGCAGGTGAATTGAATGTTTCTTTTGGTGATAATAAAATCTAGAGCACTGATGGAATGTAATTTAATCTAAACCAGTACAAACCGCTTATGTTCTCCTACAAAATATGTGCATGACATAAGGCCTGATCTTTCAGTGCAATCTGGCAGCAGAAACAGCAACAGACCCAGCTCAAAGCTACCCTTTGCACGTGGGGCGTACAGCACCGAGTTCCCAACGCAGCCTCCATGCAACATTCTGACAGCCAATTTAGGGGAAAAAGATTAAAATGTGGTTTATATTTTTGAACGTCCTGCTTTTTGCATGTTTGACACCAAAGCAATTCTCTGATGCAGGATAGTACACAGTCAAAGGGTGCAAGCAGTTGAAATGAGGCTAGAGAAGTTTAATACAGAGCAGTCAGAAAACTGTGGCAAACAATACTTGGCCAGACAAATTTAGTATACAAGTTGCATAATTCCCATTCCCCTCCACAGCCCTAAACTGTGCTACAGTAAATAGTAGGTGCAGTGCTAAAAAATAGTAGACAGCCTGTGAGTGGTGGTAACTTTCACTAAAGCTGCTGGAAGTGGTAGTCCTCAGAGTCACCCCCAAAACCCATCCTCATCTTCTACCACCTGTCTTCATTAGTGGTGGAAACAGTAAAAGAAAAACACCCATCCACCTCCCCTCAAAATAAAGTTTGGGTACTTGCATCATAACTACATCCAGCTTTAGAGCACTGTTCTTCACTACTGCCAGTAAAGGGCATATTGTCACAGATTTAAATGGCAACTTCATGAGTAACTGGAGCCAGACAGAGGGTGGGATTCACCTAATAAAATAAAGACATCTATATCTGTGTTATTCATCTTAGTCAATTAACATAAGGAAGACTGTTAGGACATATTTAGCTGACCTACGTAGACATTTGCTTTAGGATGAGGCAAATCAAATCGTAGATCCCTTTGACTATTAATTAGACTTTGATTTTCTATAAGCAGAGCTCAGGTGACTTGCTCAGTATATATTACATCTAATTGGATGATTCATATTTGCTCTACAAACTGCCTGCAAGTAGATTCAAGAAGCCAATTGTGTATGCAATTAAGTTCACAAAACTATAGACTCCTAAGTTATGCTTTTCTCCCCTTTGTTCTGATTTAATCTTTCTACCTTAAAAAAAAACAAAACCAGTTAGACAGGATCACAGAAAAGGTCCATCTGCTCTGTATCTTCTGACAGTGACCAACAGCAAACATCCAGGGAAGAGTATAAGTGTATGAAGAAACCTCTCTGATACACACTTCTGGTCAATGCAATTTGCACTACAGACTTCTTTAGCTGGATTGATATTTTCTCTTTAAGCAGAGGTAACAACTTAGCCTTCCAAGGTTTCAATAACAACTGTCTGTGCAGCACTCCAGAGCAGTAAAGCACTTTACAAGTGCTAAGTATCACTATTCAATGTGTTTCACTTGTGACGGTGGGCTGACCCTGGCTGGACGCCATGTGTCCACCAGAGCGGCTCTGTCACTGCCCTGCTCAGCTGGGCAGGGGAGACAGAATGTAACGAAAGGCTGGTGGGTCGAGATAAGGGCAGGGAGAGATCACTCACTGATGACTGTCATGGGCAAAACAGACTCACTTTTGGAAAAATTAATTTCATTTATTGAAAATCAAATCAGAGTAGAGATAATGAGAACTAAAACCAAATCTCAAAACACCTCCCCCTACCCCTCCCTTCTTCCTGGGCTCAACTTCTCTCCCTCCTCCCCCCGAGCGGCGCAGGGGGACGGGGAATGGGGGTTGTGGTCAGTTCATCACACCTTGTCTCTGCCGCTCCTTCCTCCTCAGGGGGAGGAGGACTCACACTTTGCCCCTGCTCCAGCCTGGGATCCCTCCCACGGGAGACCGTCCTCCATGGACTTCTCCAGTGTGAGTCCTTCCCACGGGCTGCAGTTCTTCACAAGCTGCTCCAGCCTGGGTCCCCCCACGGGTGCCGTCCTTCAGGAACAGGCTGCTCCAGCCTGGGCCCCCGCAGGGTCCCAGGCCCTGCCAGCAAACCTGCTCCAGCCGGGGCTCCTCTCTCTCCCCACGGGGCCACAGGCCCTGCCAGGAGCCGGCTCCAGCGCGGGCTGCCCACGGGGTCACGGCCTCCTTCGGACATCCCCCTGCTCCGGCGTGGGGCCCTCCCCCAGGTGCGGGTGGAGATCTGCTCCCCCATGGAGCTCCATGGCCGCAGGGGCACAGCCGGTCTCCCCGTGGGCTTCCCCAGGGGCTGCCGGGGAACCTCTGCTCCGGCGCCTGGAGCCCCTCCTGCCCCTCCTGCTGCTCTGACCTGGGGGCTGCAGGGCTGTTCCTCTCACATCTTCTCACTCCTCTCTCTAACTGCTGTTTTCGCAGCAGTTTCCCCCCTTCTTAACTCCGTTCCCAGAGGCGCTGCCACCATGGCTGATGGGCTCGGCCTTGGCCAGCAGTGGGTCCATCTTGTAGCCGGCTGGCACTGGCTCTGTCAGACAAGGGGGAAGCTTCCAGCAGCTCCTCACAGAAGCTGCCCTTGCCACCCCCACCACTACCAAAACCTTGCCACGGAAACCCAATACACTTGCATTAGAGATTTGATGATGAAATGCTCAGATTTAATATGCCTATTACATGTATGAGCACAAAATAATTCAACCAAAGTTTGAAGTCTAATAGCTGCCAACCAGTCTAACAATTTACATGATTTTCTGATGAAAAGCACCCTGAAGACTACTGCAGTAATAATGAGGTGTTTCTTAAAGAACCCAAATCAACATACTTACTTAAAAATATTTATTATAACAGCAGTTTAAACGCAGTACTTATAGCTTTTCGTTTTCAGACATAACACTTGCCTCTCTAGCAAAGTTACTTCTTTATGAGTTTTCAGAGTATTATCTCTGGAGTTGCAACGTCCTACAACATACTGAGTTTATGTTACGGTCAAGACATTTTACTCCATTTTGAACTACTTAGCACAAAGGGTCCTTGCAATAAATGCTACCACCCCTAGAAGCTCTCCTTTTCTCTTCCTTTCCTCTCAGCCCTAGCAAAACATTCTCTAAAACTTAGTAAGTAAATATGTTAGCATGACAAAAAAAAATATCCTACTGGGATGAATATTCCTAAAAAAATCACCTAAACCTATATGACTAGCAGAAAAATAATAACGTGCTTACAAAAAAAAACAAACCAAAAGTCAAATCAGTAACTTTCCATCAGGGGGTCTGTACAATACCACGTAACAGTCAACACAAAAATGCTCAGTGAATTCAAATGGTTTTCCCTGGCTGAAGAACAGAGCTGGAAGGGACCTGAAAGTCTTCTACTCTGAGGAGAATCAGCTATACCTGGTTATGCCAGCCAATCTCACCATAAAGATTTCAGATGTTGGAGAAATCCATACCCTCTGCAGGCAATCTACCTCCAGTGCTTCATCTTCCTTATCACTAGACAAAAATGCCTTTTTAACTTCCACTGTAAACCTAATATCTTTGCCCCATGCACTAGTAATAGGGAGAATAGATTATTCCCATCTTTTGAGAAACCTATTATGTCATACCAAGGTAGCTTTCAGAGTTTGATGGTAGCAAAGACCAGCTCTTGAAGAGATGCGTATCCTTTTGAAAATCAGTTATGAACCAATTATCCACTAGTAATTATTGCATATGAAATAAAACAAAGTCTACTTGCATTTCTCTCATGTTAAGTAAGTCCTTCGTTATGCTGGCATTGCCAACATGAAATATTTAAAATGTGTTACTTACAGAGTCAATTATAATAATCAAGTGAGAAAAATTCAATTACAAATCTTAAAATAATCTCTTATTGCATTTTAAGGGATCAACTACATTATGCCATGACTTCTTTAGCAATATTACAGTTGCTGAGATTTCAGAATTCTTATATGCTGTTTCAAATTATTCTCTGAACAATGTCTCCCCCAGTCTATCATATACTATATTGTCTACATAAAGCAAAAAAATTCTTATGGTCACAGATTCTCAAAGTACTTTATAAGGTTCTCATCATCTTGTTTGAGTAAATGATACTAATGGAACATGTAGAAGTAGACGACTGCATACAATAGCTGTTTTGCCCTTAAAAAGCAAATTCTATTCTATTTCCATTCCCTCTAAACATTCAGAGGTTCAGCCAGAAATTAGGGCTACCATATGCGACTGAAATTGCTGAGGAAATGTCTGTAAACAACATTTCATTTTTCAAACTCAAGTTTGAGTAGGTAAAGACTGCACAGCAGAGTTTATTCAAAAGCTACAAATAGACATTATTGAACAATTAAGGCATTATTTTCACTGAAGCATATCAACTTTTGTAGTACAATATGGAAACAATATCTTTCTTAAAAACAAAACAAAACCCAGTTAATTACCAATTTGGTAATCAGATCTATGGCTCTGTGATATTTAAATAGCCATCAAAAAGACGTAACTGGTAAGATATAACTGACATTTATGCATTTAAGTCACCTTAAAATAAAAAATAAGCTTTGAATTTAGTGAAATGGGCAGTGTTCAGTTAACAATTTTTGAGTCTCCAGAAGAATACAAGCCCAGAAACATTCTAAAACTGGTCAGATTCAACGAGCTGAATCTTCACTGCTTTTCTTCTTGCATATATTCCTGCCCCAGAAAACAGCCTATGAGGGCCATTATGAATCCAAGTTCTCTTAACAATGAAGACGAGAGAGGCAAATGAAAGGTCCAAATACTTGATGATTAAAATCCTCTAAATGAAATCCTTTAGACAGTATTTGTTTGACATATAAATGTTTAGCATTTACACGTTATTTAAATGCTGTAACATTTAAGTGCATTTGAGTATTTGAGAGTATACAGTAGCTGTCCAGACACTGTCGTATTCAGATGTAATCCTTCGCCTTCTTATACACAAGAATGAGGACAGAGAACGGTCTAACCAACAGGAAAGGACAGGCATGTGCAGTGGTTTTAATCACAGAATCACAGAATCACTAGGTTGGAAAGGACCTTCAAGATCATCAAGTCCAACCATTAATCCAGCGCCACCATGTCCCCTAAACCATGTCCTGAAGCGCCACATCCACACGTTTTCCTAATATCCAATCTAAACCTCCCCTGGCACAACTTGAGGCCATTTCCTCTTGTCCTATCACTAGTTACTTGGGAGAAGAGACCAACACCCTCGTCGCCACAGCCCCCTTTCAGGTAATTGTAGAGAGCAATAAGGTCTCCTCTCAGCCTCCTCTTCTTCAGACTAAACAACCCCAGTTCCCTCAGCCGCTCCTCGTAAGACTTGTGCTCCAGACCCCTCATCAGCTTCGTTGCCCTTCTCTGGACACGCTCCAGCACCTCAACGTCCTTCTTGTAGTGAGGGGCCCAAAACTGAACACAGTATTCAAGGTGCGGCCTCACCAATGCCGAGTACAGGGGCACAATCACTTCCCTGCTCCTGCTGGCCACACTATTCCTGATACAGGCCAGGACGCTGTTGGCCTTCTTGGCCACCTGGGCACACTGCCGGCTCATGTTCAGCCGGCTGTCAACCAGCACCCCCAGGTCCCTTTCCGCCGGGCTGCTCTCCAGCCACTCCTCCCCAAGCCTGTAGCGTTGCATGGGGTTGTTGTGGCCAAAGTGCAGGACCCTGCATTTGGCCTTATTAAACCTCATACAGTTGGCCTCTGCCCATCGATCCAGCCTGTCCAGATCCCTCTGCAGAGCCCTCCTACCCTCCAGCAGATCAACACTCCCACCCAACTTGGTGTCATCTGCAAACTTACTGAGGGAGCACTCAATTCCCTCATCCAGATCATCAGTAAAGATATTGAACAAGACCGGCCCCAGAACCGAGCCCTGGGGAACACCACTTGTGACCGGCCGCCAGCCGGATTTAACGCCGTTCACCACAACCCTCTGGGCTCGGCCATCCAGCAAGTTCCTCACCCAGTGAAGAGTAAACCTGTCTAAGCCACGAGCCGCCAGTTTCTCCAGGAGAATGCTGTGGGAGACGCTGTCAAAGGCTTTACTAAAGTCCAGGTAGACAACGTCCACAGCCTTTCCCTCATCCACTAGGCGGGTCACCTGGTCATAGAAGGAGATCAGGTTGGTCAAGCAGGACCTGCCTTTCATGAACCCATGCTGGCTGGGTCTGATCCCTTGGTTGTCCTGCAGGTGCCCTGTGAGCACTCTCAAGACCAACCGCTCCATAATCTTCCCCGGTACAGAAGTCAGGCTGACAGGCCTGTAGTTCCCAGGATCCTCCTTCCGGCCTTTCTTGTAGATGGGCGTCACATTGGCAAGCCTCCAGTCTTCTGGGACCTCCCCTGTTAACCAGGACTGCTGATAAATGATGGAGAGTGGCTTGGCAAGCTCTTCCGCTAGCTCTCTCAGTACTTTCGGGTGGATCCCATCAGGCCCCATAGACTTGTGGGTGTCCAGGTGGTTTAGCATGTCCTTGACTGCTTCCTCCTGGATTATGAGGAGTACATTGTGCTCTCCATCCCCGTCTTCCAGCTCAGGGGGCTGAATACCCTGCGGATACCTGGACTGGCTATTAAAGACTGAGGCAAAGAAGGCATTAAGTACCTCAGCCTTGTCCTCATCCTTGGAGACAATGTTCCCCGCCATATCCAGTAGGGGGATGGAGATTCTCCTTGCCTCTCTTTTTGTTGTTAACATATTTGTAAAAACATTTTTTATTATCCTTTACGACTGTAGCCAGACTGAGCTCTAGCTGGGCTTTTGCCTTTCTAATTTTGTCCCTGCTTGACCTAACGAGATCCTTGTACTCTTCGTGAGTTGCCTGCCCCTTCTTCCAGATATGATAAGCTCTCCTCTTTTCCCTGAGTCCCAGCAAAATCTCCCTGTTCAGCCAGGCCGGTCGCCTTCCCCGCCAGCTCTTCTTACGGCACATGGGGACCGCCTGCTCCTGCGCCTTTAAGATTTCCTTCTTGAAGACTGTCCAGCCTTCCTGGACCCCTTTGTCCTTCAGGACTGTCTCCCAAGGGACTCTCTCAACCAGTGACCTGAACAGACCAGAGTCTGCCCTCCGGAAATCCATGATAGCAGTTTTGCTGACCCCTGTCCTTACTTTGCTCACAACTGAGAATTCTATCATGTCGTGGTCGCTAAGCCCAAGACGGCCTCCGACCACCACATCTCTCACCAGTCCTTCTCTGTTTGTAAACAGCAGGTCCAGTAAGGCACCTCCCCTGGTGGGCTCACTCACGAGCTGCGTCAGGAAGTTATCCTCCACACACTCCAGGAACCTCCTAGACTGTTTCCTCTCTGCTGTGTTATACTTCCAGCAGATGTCCGGTAGGTTGAAGTCCCCCACAAGAACAAGGGCCAGCGAATGCGAGACCTCCGCCAGTCGCTTATAGAATGTCTCATCTGTGTCTTCGTCCTGTTTGGGTGGTCTGTAACAGACTCCCAGCAAGATATCTGCCTCATTGGCCTTCCCCCTCATCCTTACCCACAAGCACTCTACTTGGTCTTCACAATCTTCGATTTCTATGCAATGAAAACACTCCCTAACATACAGAGCCACCCCACCGCCTCTCCTTCCCTGCCTATCCCTTCGGAAGAGCTTATAGCCATCCATTGCAGCACTCCAGTCATGAGAAGCATCCCACCATGTTTCTGTGATGGCAACTACGTCATAGCTGTCGCGCTGCATCTTGATCTTGCATGTAGATGGATCAGGTTTACCTTTCCACTGCAGACTACTGTAATTGTAGCTAAAAGTCACTTAGTGAGCAGCAGCAACTCAGATGCCTAAACATGGAAATCTAAGTGTCATTTAAGTTACCCAAGACTTATTTCCATAGGAATGGCAGATATGAAGAAGACCTACAGCAGTCCCACATCCTTCCTGACTGGAGCTATAGGCTGGGTTTGCGTGCTTTAGGACGTCCAAAGCTTCTCTGAACATTCACATTTAGGCATTGCATTTGCCTTTATCTAATTTTCAGTGCGTACATTATGAAAACTGCATAGACATTAGAGAAAGGCATGTTCCCAGAGTGCCTTGATTTACCCCATCTCCATCTATGCACTATATATGGATTTCTCTCTTTTAATACCTATACTGTGTGTGAACATCCTCCTCAGTGCCTCCATTTTATGAGAATCACAGCATTTCCACACCTCATTCTGATATTGTAAAGCTAGATGCAAAAGTGATGCTCATTCACTATGACATCAGGGGTATACAACATCACAAGAGCAAAACAGACGATCCCTGGAGAGCTATGGATGGCCAAGCCTTCATGAATGGACTTCCATTTGCACCATACACTGAGAGGAAGCTTGGTTGACTTTAGACTTAATGAGTTTGTATCAACTTAGTAACTAAATGACCTCAGGGCAGGATTAGTATGTATGGGTAGGGAGCATTTACAGCTCTGCCTAAAGCTATCTCACTTGGCTGCTCTGAATTGCCCTCCTGAGGATACTAGTTCTCTCCTTTGACTATATAGATAGCTTAGCTTTCTAATTTAGGCATGAATAAGCTCCTTTTTAAAGCTTGGAATTATTTTTTGTGGAACCTATGTGGCTTTGGCTAGGACACATCCCGACAGATTTAGGTCTGATGGAACCACATTAAACCAGAGTATTTCAGAGATATCCGTTCATCCTCCAGGAGCTAACACTCGAATTTGGAAAGAGGAATTTTGGATTTAAACACATCAAGCAGTGTTTCTTTAAACTCTCTATATTTCACCAAGTTTTCTCTCTCAGTGAAATTTTCTAATTTGACAGTTAGATCCATAAACCATCATGACTATCTTAATGCTATCAACAATCTAAGTGCAGTATCAAAGTTCAGTTCATTGAGCCATCAAATAATATTCTCTTTGGGGCATTTTCTCCCCTTGATGAGCACGTGTAAGACCTAGTTACGTTAATCATCATATATACATTGAGCAGCAGATGTAATCCATTGAACATTCAGCCTGTCAAAAAGTATCAATTATTCAATCAGAACAGGCTGACTGCATGAATCATTTCAACGTTCACCACAGAGCAGGCTTGGAAAAAGGTTTTGATGAAATAGTAACTGAGTAGAAATTTTAAAAACTATTATTCTTAACTAAAATTTGAGGTATAAGCAGGGAAGGCACAAGTAGGTGTAAGTCAGGTTTAGGACTGCTTAGAAAGCATTTCTTTTTCTGTCCTCTCTGCTAAGCTCCTTCCAATTCAGATAATGTTTCCATTCTGCTGCAGGTTTCTCTCAGGAAATTAATTTCTTAGCTGGATGTCACCTGAGGACATCCAAATGAGCCACCTAACATTTCTGTAGCCTCTTTTCCTTCTAACGCTGTCTTACATCTTAACATTTCACATAACAACTGCAAGATTTTTATGGGAGACGACCTGATCTTATTACAAACCCTGTAAAGTGCTGCACCATACTCTATGGCATTATATAAACAAAAGTAAGATAGCGTCACTGCTTGAGGATTTTTTTATGTCCTGAAAGTCCTCTTTCACAGGGCAGTTGTACTGGGTAAAACTGAAGGTTTTGGCCAACAGGAAACAGGACTGGGAGAAGATTTATTTCCTCTGCTTTTCACTCTCTTACAGGAGATTCTTGTTTTCTTTCCCTTCCTGACTCCTAAAGTTGGGGCGTGGGTTGAGGTTGTATAGAAGGGGATAATTGCAGGAGGTACTTTGCACGACAAGATGAGATACTAGACTATTAGATGGGACTCTTCCTTATCTGGTGCATATGCAGAGGAATGTATTAAACAGAAGTTCTTTAAGGTACATTAAGCTTGACAGTCCTTCCTCCATTGTGAGTTTGGCACACACGATTGCTGTGAGAGAGCAACGGGGACTGCACCTTGCTCGTTTTAACACCAGCTCAGTCCTGACATTCTCCAGCTTCTAGTGATTTTGCAGTGAGATATTTTAAAGAAGTTTTTCTTTTCCCTCAGTTTTTCAAATGAACTTAATATAGTGTAAAGTGAGAGTTTATGATCCCGGAGAGAGATATACCATACAGACTAGCACAGCATCAAAAGCATCAGGAACAATTTTTCCAGCATCCCCCAGTGCCTCAACTCTGAGCCAAAGGGACTATTTTCTAATCAAAAGCCCTCATATTTCTCATTCTTTGCTACTCTTTTGATAACAGAAGGCCCAGCAAACAGAAGAAACAGAAACTCTATTCTGCTGTTCATGGAAGCCTGTTCACAAAATGCCTCCCATAGGCTGCTTTCCAGCAGCCCTGCTATTCCATTTAATACGTTCAGTCCTGGAGGATCAACTTAGGCAATTAGACAAGGGATTTGAGCTCTGAGGGATAATTGGATGACTTGCATGCAATAAACTTCTTCCACGCTCTCTTTACTTTTTTCTTTTGTTGTCTTTGCCCATCCCTTTGTTTCTCATCATTAATTTTTTTAATCAAGTTTGCAATACCCTTGCAGATACAGCAAGATAGTAATGTGACCAAGCACTGAGAACCTAAACACCTACATTGCAGCTCCTGCTGTTTCATGCCTCTCTAAATCGTTCTGATGTGATACCAAAGGGAAGAGCAGCTGAGTTTAGATGATGGGATGCAGCAGTCAAGACTTCATTTTTTGTATCTATCTGCAGCACTGCTGAAGTTGCAGAGAGGGAATGAATGAGCTCAGTTGTCTTTGCCTAATCTCAGGTGAATCCTGGAGGAAAGTTCATACAGGGTGGAAAAAAGTATTACAGCAGAATTTAATTGTTTGTATTCTGGTGAATTGTGTGTGAATTCTATCATGGCCAAGGAACTTAATGCCACAGATTAAGGGCTGCTGAAATGTAGTTACCTTTCTTTTCCACCTATTACTACCTTCCTCCCCACTCCTTGTCATCTCCAAGTCCCAGTCTGGGAGCTCTTTTTGCCTCTGACACACAACCTTATTCTCACTCTTTAGTCCTCAGCCTGCTGCTTCTAACTTTCATTTCCTCCTATTTTGACATGTTCCTCTCACATCAACCACTTCCCTGATGCCATCCTTCCTAATATTTATTTACTGTATAAAATTTTAAACTTCTCTTAGTTCGTTTTATTTCCTGTACGCTAGCACAATTTGTCAGTCTGGGTATACAGCCAAGTTAAAAATCACATGCAAGTTTCAACATCTCCCTTAAATATTACTATATCATTCTCTTTTATAATAAATGTAAGTGAAATATTAACGATCACTGTGCTATCAACCGTAAAGAGTAATACCAACAAAAAATAAAAATCAGATATTAAACCGCCTAGCTTAAATGTGTAGAGATTGTGTAACCAACTGCTGAATGTGCAGAAGTCCTTTTCAATGCCCATGTGTAAGGAATACAAATATTGCAGCCACAGCTACTGAGACTTAGCTCAATCTGTGGGAAAGAAAGTTTTTCTCCTAGATGTCCACATTCAATCTCATAAGAGCAAACAGACACAATGATGTCCTGTATACCTCCTCTGAAGAGCTGCTCAGGTAGCACTGACAGGCATAATAAGAAATTAGGACAGACTGTGCACCTGACCATGTCAGGTTTCTTACAAATGAAAAACATCCACCAAAAACAAGGTCAAGAGCAAAACAAAATTTATTTCTCTTACCACTAGAGAGAGAGGTATTCAAGAGCTAGCCATCTTCAGATGAAAGTATGGGGAATTTTAATATGAGATAAATATCTTACTGAGAAATAAATTGAAAAATACTTTTCAGAGTTCTTGTATGACTGGAGGGAGCATGCAGCTCTGCTCTCCGTACCTCCTCATTAAAGAGCAGGTTTGAGTAGCTCAGGCAGAATGCTGAAGGATGTAACCGTTGAGTAGCTTCAGATAGTACTCTTGTGCTCTGCACAAGAACATGTATTGATTGAACATGGAGTAATGAACTAAGAGGGTGAAATATGAAAAACATGATTGAACTAAGCTCACAAAAGGAGAGGCATTGCATTTGTCTCCAAACAGAAGAAGAAAAGGATGATGGTAAAGGATTTTCTGTTCTGTCGTGCAATGTGGTGTTATCTGAGCTAGCTTTTGCCTTTGCAACAGTCTAAACAGTCTAAACATAGAAACAGAGGTCTCAACAGCAGCTAATTCACCCTGCTTTGTGACTGAGGAACACACATCAAAATAATTTTTCCCTCTTTCCTTAGGATCTCAAAGGGATACCCTCAGACAGGTACTGGGAATTTCAGATACTTTGTCTTTCTGCCCTAGGCCCTAGTACATTCAAGAGAACATTAAGGTGATAAAATATACCAGGCAATTGTCTTCTCAATCAAGAGCTATAAAAGAAAGAGAGCATACTATCTGTCCACATAAAGCTGGTGGACAAACCCCATTTCCAAGCGACTGAATGTGCACTACATGAGTGATGGAATAAACCCCAGTAGGAAACAATTCAGTGTAAGGAGGGAGTCAGACCAAGTGACTAACAAGGTCTTTTCTATAACTCAATAGGAAATGGTTTCTGGAAGAACATCACCAGGCACTTCTCACAAGCGTACAGGTGTTAACCCTGGTGCCCTGGCCACGTTCCAGCCCAAGTAATTACCTTTTTCACTTAAATTCTCCTTCCAGACTCTCCTGGCTTGTCTCCACTCCCCAGCCCTGATTTATACGCAATTAAACAGCAGCAGTGTTTCACTGCGCAGGTGGTTGCTTCTCAGTGCAGGGAGTGGTGAGGGGATCAGCCATGGAGTGAAATGGTCATTATATTGACTACAAGTCCCCATTAAAGGTTATGAAGTTCTTTAGGATGCTTGCAAATACACTATCTAGGTGAAAGACAACCTGTATAGATCATCCTGTTCGTCATCTCTGCTTACAAGGAGGGCAGTTGAATTTTTTTTTCTTTTTTCCTTTTTTTTTTGAGGGTGGGAGAATAGCTGGCTCCCCTTTGTCACAAGGGACAAGCTCAGCAGGCAGCTTCCTCTCCCCAGTCACCGTCCTGCAGTGCTCCTGATCTCCACAGAATTGTTGCTTCATTTCCCCCCTCCCTCTCCTCCGGTGCAACCCTTCAGCTCCACAGGAGGCACCGGCATCTCCCCAGGCTCAGATCCTGCCATGCCACAGCGCTCACCATCTGCAAATTTTAGCTCATGAATGAATGTAGGTGCGCAAGGCTTTGAGAAATGCTTGGAAGCCTTTGTTTCACAATTCCCTGCCAACACAGTATCATTTCTCTAGTAGTTATGACCTATTTTTGTCCAGGATATTGTGCAGATGAGCTGCAGAAGCTCAGTGTTAAAAGAGAAATACTGAAAATCCTGCCCATGCTGGAGAGCAACACAATTCTCCACCAGCAGAATGAGACTGACTGAAAAGCAAGAAGTACATGTAAGGAGCATACGCAGTCCAACAGCGCACACAACTCTGAGCTGTTTTTTAAAAGTATTTTCAGAAGCGCTATTTTTGGTGGAGATGAATGTTGTACACACAATACAAAACCTGTGAAATAAAGAAGAAAAGGCCGCTTCCTGTATTTCAAGAACAATGAAGAGTTATACTTTCTCTTCAAACTTTTTGTTCAAGTTTTGGGTAGTGTAGGGGAGAAAAAGACAACTTACGTATTCACAATAATTTGTGAGAAACAAGTAACTAAATGTATCTCTGAAATATGGAAATACCATAGGTGATTTAAGAAAAAAAAAAACAACCGCAGCAATTATTTTAGGAAAATTGCAATGTTAACAATGAACTATTATTTTGTAAAGTAATCCTTATTGTTATAAAAATTTCTTTTGACGTCTGAAAAATTTGAATCTGTTGTTCCATATTCCAAATCTTACAGAAAGTGATTTTTTTCTTTTTTTTTTTTAAGACACGCTCTGCAATTCTGACTCTTCTCAGAACTGCACAGCAATGGGATGAGAGGAAATGGACACAAACTAGAACGCGGGAAATTCTGATATGAGAAGCTTTTTCTTTTTCTTTTTTTTTTTTCCAGATAGTATGAAACTGGTCAAATACTGGAACAGGCACCCAGGGAGCTGGATGACATCTCCATCCTCAGAGATATTCAGGATACTACCGCAGCTCTGAGCAACCTGACCTGATCAAAACTGCTCTGAGCAGGAGGTTGGACTAGATGAGCTCTGCAGGTCACTTGCTCTGGAGCAAAAGAGTTTTTAGAGAAGATTTTTTTACATGAATACATACAGACAGACATAAACATGCACACATAAAAATTCTGCCACAGCTAAACACATTAATGTATCTACATCTTATTCTGCACGTGTGTATGTGCTCTACTGAATGTGGATACACATTCACATATGACATGCTACATAGATGATGGAGGCAGCTGAATCTGACAAGGTATATTAAAAAACATAAGCATGAGCTCCAGTAAAGTAGGGTTATTCCTCACACGAAATGCCGTCTTGGTTTTACTTGTTTTCCTGTTAAATTCTGACATCTTAAGCTGCAGTTGTTTCAACTACATCAGAATAGTGCAACTAATGAAAGGTAATGCAATTCAGTCCACGTGAATTGTTCAATGTGGCCTAAAAGGAGAAACAACAACTTAGCTCTGACCATCTAAGCAAGATATAGAGGACATTTTTTGAAATTCTAATTAGACGTGATTGAGGAAAATGGCTACAAATAAGAAAAGAAAAAGATTGCCCTGCCCTAAATCACCATGCATGCACAGTACTGGCATCAACTGCATCCACCAAGTGAGAGATAAGCAAAGAAAAACGAAGACTGTGGGTGTTCTCCAGCCACCTCCAGAGAGTATCAGGGTACAGTCTGCAGCACTTGGACTGCTTCACCCCACTATGTTCTGCTGACGCCAAGTAATCAACTATTTGTTGTTTTAACACGGTACCTGAATGGAAAGTTTCCTGGATACCACTACATAGGGAGACCTTCCAAGAAGAATCAGGTTATGAATCTCAACTTAAAATAGTAACACAAATGCATTTTGGGACTAGAAATTACCAGAGTATGATAATGTAGACAAAACTTAGATGAACAGCCCTACTAAAGTGAAAGGAGCAATTTCTTCTAATTGTACATCCTTTACAAAATGCCTTTGCATAAATTCCCATAATTGCTTTTCTTCATGATCCCCCAAAGATTTAGATTAAAAAATATTACTTACAGCACTGTTTTAATTCCGACCTAGTTTTAGATTAACTATAAAGGCCTAACTTAGTGACTGTGCAATTTTACTGACGGTACCAACTCTCTTAAGTTCCCTCTATCATCTTTCTAATATTTTTGCCTCATTTGCCATACATAAAACCATACATGTCCTCAATTTTTAATATGTCTATTTGAGAATATATACTTTATCAGATACAAAGATTGAAAAAAAAATTAATAAAAGCAAATGCATGGAAAATTACTTCCACAGAAAAGAAGCCTCTGTCTTAAGTACAGTTTTAAAAAAGTTGGATCAATTAGCAATCCCTGAATGTTAGAAACATCTTAACAATGTCTCAGAGATGAAAGAGCATATCACAGAATGAGGAAAGGGGGAAAAATTAAATTATGTCTGCAGTCATAATGAATCAAAGCCCAGAAGGTGGTCTCCAAATCAGCAGGTTTTGATGAAATATTAAGGAAAATGATTATTGATGAAAAATGAATAAACTCTTTTTGATTTTAGCAACCTTTAAATCACACTTTCCTAATTAAAATAGCTTCAATGCATCCCTCCATTCCTTGATGGGCATTTAGCAATCCTTAGAAACGGGTGGGTTAATTTGACAACATTTTAGCAAATATGCATAGAGTTTATCTTAAGCAAGCAGACACAGCACAATTTAAGACAAAGTACAAAATAATACATAGCTAAACCTTCTTTCTTTTTCCTTTTTCTCTTTGGTTTTTTTACACTGTATCTATTAATACAATTACAAAGTAATGACAGTCAGCTTCTCCGTGTTTTCTCTGCAGCATACAATACCCAGTAATATATACTACAACTATTAATGAGCCATGAACTACGTCTCAGGAAATAAAGACCGATGCTACTATTTTCTGTCTCCTTTGTTTGCCAGGTCAGAGTGCTTTTAGGACAATTACTCCTACTACCTAGGAGGCCTGTTACTGCGGGTACTGCAGCCTTCTGCAAATAAATTTCCTTCCCAAAGATAAGTGGAAATGAGAAGTCTGAAGGACATTAGTTCCCATATCCCTTGAAGTCGTACGAATTCTAATTGCTTTTTAAAATGTCGGTAGTAGTAATTCTGTGTTCTCTTTTCATCCCAGTTCTCACAGTGTTTCTTTTTAAAGGGAAACCTAGGAATGAGGGAAGGCTGTAATCGAAACTGAATTGTTGCACACAGAAGACATTTCATTACAGAACGCGATGCAACTCAGGCGTGCCATGCGTTATTGTTAGAAGATTATACACAAAAATTTAAATTGAGCAAAATCTGCTCCTTTTCTTTCATAAATTAAGCTTCATATGTTATATCACCATTTAAATTCCAGGCAGATGAAATTACCTATCCATTACAAATATGTGACCTATTTACTGTAATAACATTTCATATATCCATCATGTAAGAAAGACTTCTATGAATGCATCAGATTGAAAAGCTATTTAAATGTCACCAGTATTTTAAGGAATAAAAAAAAAATCATGGCAAGTAAATAAGTCTGATGTTAGAACAACACTGTTCAGAAATACTTAATCATATAAAACAAGTCATGCAAGAAACCTTTTACTGTCTCACATCATGCTGTTTGAGCCTTAAGGAACAAGATTTCAAACACCTTATAAACCAATCCTTCAACAACATGCTATGAAGTATAAGACTCCAATAACAGACTGTTTTCTGAATGATGAGTGGAAAAGCATTGGTTTTCAGCTTTTCCAACCAAGAACAAACTGAAATGAGCATTTTCTCAATTTCCAGGGTTGCCAATGTGGTGTGTTTCATAAGCACTCATTCAATGAGTTTACAAGACGTTAAAAGGAATTAAACACCACGCCCAGCATATGTGTAGTGATGCTATTTTCCTTCCTAAAATTAACTGCAGAGGATTGCTCCCCACCACACTTCCACCAGTGGCAAACTACTTTGACCGTAAGCAGGATGCTTTTTAAGTCACATAAACAAACAAGACTGGCCATAAGGATAAACAAGGTAGTTAAATATAGTTTGTTTCATCTGTGAAGGAGATAGATAACATCAAAAAAAAAGAACAGAACAAAAAACCCTCCAAAACTCTCCAACTTTAGAAGAACATACACAAAAAATTAATTTTTATTTTACTTTTCATCCATTAACCTACATTAATTTAAAGACTTATATATTTAGTTTTAGCAAGTGGAAGGACAGGATTCAGTGAACACACAGCACTCCCTCCAAGCTCTGCCTGTGCATCCCGCTTCTATAATCAGATAACTCCAAAATGCAAAACCCCCAGCTCTTTAAATGCTTGGAGGGGAGAAGCCTCAACCCTTCACCAAAGAGGAACAGATGGGTTGACTGGAGGGACATAAAAGATAGGAGAATCATAAATTTATGTTCTATTTAGAAAGGGCTACATTCAACAGCAACAACAAATTAAACTGATGAAATTATGGTGTTCAAGTGCTGCATAACATCAGTTCGCAATCCAAATTTTGGTTAGCAGGACTAGCAAAGAACAGATTTTAACAGTTTACACTGGAAGGATCAAAGCACTTCATTTAATGAATGGGAGAGCCTTTGCTTTTTCGGCTTTGCGTACTCAAATATTCCCTGTAATTTTCTCAGGATGAAGAACTCCAAATTGTATTGATGGCATTAGTGGGAAATAAAGATGTGCATGTTACACACACCGCTGTTTTTTTGGACTACAGTCTCAGGCCATACAATAACCGTTCGATGCCTGAGATATTGCCTTTTCTAGTTTTTACATCATGTTTTGTTTCATACTAGGATATATATAAAACTTAAGTTTTGTTTTGTTTGTTTTTTTTTAATTAAATGCTGCTTTCTACCATCTGAAAAAATGTAAAGGTTGTTCCCTTTTTTCCTTCAAGCAACCAAACACCCAACTGATCTGTATCTGTGTGCAAATTGCGCTGATACACTAATGAAAAATACTATGCATAATTCAGTCACAATGTATTTAAAATCCTAATATATATATTATACCCTTAAATGGATGAAAAGTGACAGGTTTTGATCTACCCTTTATAAGCATAGTTTCTCATCATAAGCAGTAGCTGCACTTAAAGAATTGAAAATCACAAACCTAAACAGATTCTCCTAATTCCCAGCAAAGGGAGGTCGTTACCAATGGCTCAGAACGGGGGCACGAGGGGCGCGTTTGGGTGGGCTCCACTTCCCCCCCTCATCTTGTAACCTGGAGCGGGAAGTTCATCTCTCTCTTATCTTTCTGGGCATTTTCCCACTGCAACCATTTGTGGACGTACTAACTCAGGCTGCTTTTGTAAAAACAAACAAATAGCTGTCGCACTTCAGATTACACGACAAGCCGACTGGAGGAGAGAGGAAGCAAAACCACCGGGGTTTAAGTGAGGCTTCGGCTGTGGTAAAAGGAGAAAGACGTGGTTCTCACAAGAGTATCAGTGCTCGGTATCTATTCAGAAAGAAACCAGGACTTTCAAGTAATTAAAATGGGAGACCTGAATAGAGTTCACTGTAAGTCTGCCATTTATTCCACCAAAGTGGTAACCCAAACAGGGAGAGCAATTGCATACTTTCACAATAGGGAGCCTACATAAATCCTCATGAATTTATATTAAAACTTGTCTTATATTCTATCAAGATGGAAGAACAAAAGAAAACAACCAACCTAAGATAATAAAATGCCAATGCTAATAGTGTCTATTGGGTTCTAAATACGCGGGTCTACGAGAGACCAAGCTAATTTTTAGGCAGTCCTGGGGGCAAGGATTACTGGCTTATAGGATGAAGGGTAGAGGAACAAAAAAACCCAATGTGTTAGCACTAAAGTGAAATTAAACCCTGTGAAAAGTCTCACAGAGGCTCTAACTAATCCTTCTCTGGGTTATCACAGACAGAAGAGGAAAAATACCACAATGACTTCCAAGTATTATTTTCAGTTTTACATGTTAGAGAACTGCAAATAGTTCATTAACCCACTGCTTTCCACTGGGTTGTCTTGGAAAGTGTGTCTGATTACCCTATAATGGCATATGTGCCATTTTCCAGGCCAGGAAAGTCTTTCCAGAAGCCAGATTCTCACAGGAATGAAGCTTCGTTATGCCACAAAAAGGTGACAGTCACAGGAAGGTAAGGATTTAAAACCTACTACTATTAATTTCTGAAACATTACTGATTATTTAGGGAGCCTGGATAACAAACAGGTCCCTGCTCTGGAATGCTTACATCCTGATCAAGTATTTACAGTGTATTCACCTACATGAGTGGTTCCTTCCCCTGGCAGCACGTCATCCGTAGGGCTCTGACAGCAGAGGGTGATAAACAATGAAGAACAAGGGATGCAAGTGCAGGAAAACACTTCCACATCAGCGAACAGAAGTAAACAGAGGTAGGAGGGAAGAGCTTACTCATAATCTTATTCAACCTGGGTTGCTAGCCTTCTGCACAGCTCTGCAGGTTTTAAATGTCACTGGCGAGATGGTTTACCGTGCCGTGGCCTTTCCCTTCGTGAAAGCGCTCTTCAAGTCAACTTCCAGAACCATCAAAAAATCTCTTCATTTAAGAAACAAGAAGTATCCCAGCATTTGCAGGATGCATCACCCTGAGTAATAACTCCTATCTCCATCTCTGGTGGGCCTGGCAGTAAGCTCAGATTCTGATGCATAAATGATCCCACAGACTTCAGAACACCCCTGTGACTGACACTACTAATAAAGAATTTTAATATAGTTGCACAAGTGCCTTGTTTTTTTAACAAGTATTTACCCAGGCATGGCAATATAGTAATTCATAGCTTTCATGGCCCATTCTGTTATTGCTAAGAGTTATTTTACACACAGTAGAAAGACAGGGTCTGCTTATTTCACTTTTTACCTATTTCTATATTATATTAGAGTGTTTCTTTCCAGTTTCCGGGATTCATTACTCTCATGCCAATTTAAGCACAAAGATACTACTGAGCAAATAAAAGTTAACATCTAAATCAAATGTTCTCCCTTTCTTTTTGGAAAAGTAGCAAGTAAAGTATGTGGCCTGACCTTAAAAACAGCCTCTTGCCTCTTCACACCGAACAGATGACAGTTAAAGAAAGTGGGATTATTTTCAGTTCCCAAATATTCCTTTGACATAACTTGATTCCACTGCTGATGGAAAAGAAACCAGTTCATAAAGGTCTCCCTTCTAAAATGAACATTTTTTCTTTTTAATGGCAAAATGCATGCAAAAAGCATATGATTATGGTATTTATGTTTCCATTAAAACGTCCTCAGCAAGCTGGGGGAGTCTAGCCTACTATTTTCAAGCTATTTAGATTTACAGCAGCACAGTGCCTATTTTATTTCAATTATATTTCAGGACAATGCACTCTTGGTGGGAAATGATTACAGAGTGACAGCCAGTAAACGTCCATTAGGAGTTGTCTTTCTACATACCGCTCATCTATGGATGTCAGGTGATCTCTATAAAACCCCATTGTATAGCATCATTGTCATCCACATGAAAAACACTATTGATCAGTAGTGCAGCTTTTCTTCTGTATGATGCAAAACATACTAGAGATATTTTTCAGCAAAGTTAAAAGCTTTATCCACAAGAACACAGTTCTCAAGACACTTCTTTCCTGAAGTGTGAAATAAACATAGATTATACATTCCACCTCGATTTCGCTCCGTTAATGCCTAACATAAAAAGTGAAAAACTTCTTAGCAGCCTGTGTAAGCTATCAAAACATAGGATGGAGCTAATGTCACAAGGGCAGCTGATGTATATGCAGCTATACCGATCACCAATCACCCCCAGCTTTATTTATTTATTTATTTATTTATTGCTAGAGCTTAATTTCTTCTGAGCAATAAACTTCTCCTCTGTTAAGAAAGAGAATTTTCTTCAATTCTCTAGGATCAAGAACAGAAAACAATTTTTTGTCATGCTGCTGGAGAGACTTGCTATGACTAGTGTAACTGGAATTTAAAATGTGTTTCAAGATTCACAGAAGCTATTCGTATGCATGGACTACATAAGAAGCCCAAAATAAAGAACCTCCCATACTTCAACTACATATTTAACAGATAATAATTATCACTGAAAAACCAGACCAGACAAACACCACACACCCCCAAACCCCACGAATATCCATCAACATTAAAGAAAAACACTTAACTCTGACCCAACATAAATCTGCATGAAAGCAATTCCAAAACAGCTTCAAGTCCCATAAAAATATTTTTGAGTAAAATTTATTTTTTATAGGGGTTTTTTTTAAATAGCTGTTGTTGGTAAGATGGATAAAGCAATGCCACTTACAGACATACAGATGTGCGAGTGTCCAATGAGTAAGTTAACATCTGTCTCATTTGCTGTATTTTGGCATTATACAATCCACTTTCTAATTTAGAGAAATGGACAGACAAACTATTTAAGGAATAGCCATGTTCTTCCTACTGTTTTATACTATCTGTCTACAATTTTAGTGCTTGGGATACATGCAAATATAAAATACATCCAAGAAGGAGAATGAAGAAACAGGCCTGTTTTTAACACTGGTGTCAAGTTAGGTTATAAAATAACTTGGGGGACCTCTGCCTGACAACTTGACGGTACCATCATTTGGTGGAGCTCTATAATAGTTGTCCTCATAATATCCTTAAACTTGCAGAAAATAAAATGAAATTGTCCATTATTCTGATGAGCAGTTTACATATTTGTCCTCCACTTTGTTATCATTCATATGCCATGACACAGTTAAACTTACATCAGTTGGTGGCATGTGTTGATGAAAATAAAAGAGAAGTTGAAGGAATATTAAAGAAAAACAAACCCTGACAAGGCCTCACACACAGGCACAGTAATTCTCTTGCAAGTTAAGGAAAAATTTGTCATAAGTGTTCAGCAATGGTATGCAAACTATTATGGGACATTTTGTTACAAGCTCCTTTGTAAGAGACTTTTAAATAACCTTTTGGACATACTTAAATGTCAAATTTTGTTTGGCACTAACCACCAAACTGTAATAGAAATAACATTTCCCATATAAACAATGCTGCTTTTAATATGAATGTGCTAAAGATTTGAGACAGCCTGGCCATTACCAGCTCCTGGCAGTTCAGAACAAGGGTAACGTGCGGTGAGTGATTTTCCTTCTCATCCACAAAGGCTGGAAGCGACTGTTTCCATTTAGGTAACCTCTGAAATGCCCACAGGAAAGGAACGGATGGCAGGGCAAAGGGGTAAAACACACCGCAAGGAACGCTCACCGCAGGTGAAGGCTAACATAAACAATATTTTAAGGACGCAGAACTGTAAACAACTATTTGTCCCCAAATTTATTGTAGCATTATCAGGATAAACCAGACTGCAGAGAAGAGAGCTCCCTGGAGAAGAGCCTTGTGAAGAGGCACCTGGATGCTTGGTGTGGGGAGAGGGACCACAGGAGAGGCCAAGTGACAGGGGAAGGTCTCACTGCTGGAAAGGGACAGTGAGAAACTAGTTGTGATGCACATGGATTGAGGAGCCAGATGGGGAGACAACTCAAATAACAAGCGTCTGAGGCCCACATGGCCACAGCTATTTATTAAAATGATGCTCAGATGATACTTTCTTAATAAATCTTAGACAAAGCCTGTAAAACACAGAGCAGCCTTGGGAAGATGACTCAGCTGCGATCCAGGCTCTTGCTGAACATTAACACAGGGTCAAGCTCTTGGACATGCATCACACACCTCAAGGAAGACTGAAAGCTGCTCCCTCACAGCTGTTGTATCTCCTCCGTGCCCAAAGCAGGGGACACACTCTCTCAGCAGTGGGTCGGAGGTATGGATCTAACTTCTGGGAGTTAAATTAGAGCCTGAGATTGAGCAAGTTGCTGCAACGTTCCCCAAAAGGTCTCCCAGAGACGGGTGGGATTCACCTGTTCCTCAGCTTGGCTGTTAATAAAGGTGTGAGGAGAGAGGAAAAAAAACCCCATACACTAGACACCCCCATGCTTCAGACTCCCAAACAGGTACTTCAGAGCTCATTTATAGCAAATAATAATCTTTTCCCATCTGAACTGCCTATTTCTTTCCAGGTGTTTCTTACCAGATGTGTCCTCCCTTTGTCACAGGACTAGGGGTGGCTCTTCTTGCCCCAGTTCTAGTCTTCTAGAAAACTTGCGTTTTCTCCCTCTGCTCAAGCCTGTTGTCTGCTCCGGGTCTTTCCTTTTGTCATGCCGTGATCCAGCCGTGAGAGACGGGGCCCGGGGCAGCCTGAATGTGCAGAACTACCACACTGCTCTTCAGTCCTACCCCTGTGATTAACATCAGATTCCCCTGGCACTCCGTTATCTTCAGTTTCGCTCGCTCTCTCCCGGCTCTTTTATCAGCAATCACACAGAGTTAGCTAGGTCATGCAGGTCTTATATTTCACCGTGCCAGGTTTGCATCAAAGAATTATTTTTTTTGTTGATGTGACATTGATGCCATTCAACTCAGGCATGAAACACTGCCTTTGGTCTAACAAAAACAGCCGTGAGAGTCACCATGTGGCAGCCATATCCAACCAAGCTATCTTGATTTCCAAAGGCTCAAAAGTGCTGAAATGTCAGGCACCTGGGCATACCGGTGCCAGTCAATATAAGGCTACAGAATATAAAATTTCAAGGGCACAGATGAAACTGTTGTCTTCTAAAATTACTTTGCTTCCTTCACTGAAATAATGTACACATCCACAATATATAAATTATTTTTATTTAATATGAAAAGTAGAACTTTTACACAGTGCAATACTGCAGAATAGTGGAACCGAGAAAATAAAAAGGCAGTTGCGCTACTAAATTTTAGTAAAAATGTATGCATTCGACAATGCATCTGAAATCGCCTTATTTGTTATGTTAGAGGACATATTTTTAGCAGTATTATGGAAAGGATCTTTTCAAAATAGATCTAGCAGAGGGTTAAATACACCAATCTCAGTCCTCACTTAAAAGAGTTTTAGACAATTAACTGAACTCTGCACGACAGCTACTTTCCTTAAGAGCAAATGCAAATGAGACTGTTACCACCTAGAACAGAATATACCAGACAAACAGCAGTCCTCACTGCAGAGCTATACAGATCTCAAATACTGTCACCAAAGACACTGCTTTGCTGATTTAACTGAAAGTCCAGTATTTTTCTTCTGGAAAGAATGGGGTAGAAAACAAAATAACAAATGGTTTTACTATGACCTAAATTAATAGCCTTTGATTGAGTTAACAATACCTCCTGCACTAGGAATTTTGTGTAGTTTTTGTAAAGCTGAGAAAATGCAGAGCTACAAGATCATAGACGTAAGCCAAGAAAACAGATGTATTTTCATTGTTAAAGTACAAAAAAGCTGTGAATTTTGCCTTTGGTTATTTCTACTTTATGTTAGTTTACGTGCCTGTTTTAGTTTCAGGTTTTCAAATGAACTCAAAACTCCACCACCAGGAACTGGAATGTTGCCCAATTTCAGCATAAAACCAAGCATGACACAGTTCAGATAACATAACCACAGGAAGAGTATAAATCATAAGCTACAGCCCCAGAAGAGAGAGTAACTCATGAGTCAAGCTTGGAGTTTACTCTCTTGGTCTATATTTAATCAAAAAGCTCAGCCTGTTAGACTAAAGTTCATGACTACAGTAGGACTAGAATCCAGGTAAGTTTTAATCCACTCTTGCTTTCACAAGAACTTTCCAGAGATTTTGCAACAGCTGTGAATAACTTGGAAGGGTTGTATTCCACAACCACCCCAATTGGCATCTGATAAATAAACCAGATGACGTTATAAGTCTGAATTTAATTTGAATGATACCAAACTGTGACTCCAAAATTCCAAACCATCTGAGGAATGAGAAGAAAAGCAGTTGCTCTGCGTAAAATAACTTTCATATCCCATTCTGTTACAGTTTGATTTGTGTGAGCTCAATACGTTTCTACATAAAGGCTTTTAAAAAGCCATTAATAAAAATGCAGTTCTGACTATCCAATTGATGTACAGTCAATCTCCCATGACAAAAGCATTACAAGGGCAGATTTTGAAAGACTGTATTGATTGATGTCTGGTGCCTACCTGTCTACAGGTGAAGACTTTGAATTCCGTGGTTTCTTCACCTGGGCGTACAAGGCTTCCACCGTCTGCCCTTCCCTTGGGCTCTGTGGTCGGGTGTTCAGCGTTATCGTGCCGCTATTTGACGAGTCATAGGAAGCGATCCCCGTGTACATTGGGTCCGCATCGCAGCCAAACGTCCGGTTAAAATCCTGTATCTCTGCATAGTCACGTTCACGAGCTTGTCTCTCTCGAAATTCTCGAGTTTTTGCTTGAATTCTGAAAAATTGAAAGAAGGCTGAAACTAATCTTTTCCCTCCAAACATTTGTAAGCAGCAGTTAGCAGACACTTTAGGCAGCCCATCTTAACGAAAACCACTGAAGTGTTTCCCCAGTTTCGGTTTGTCATGGAATCTCAGGTTTACCTTGGATATTGAAGTCCAGATAGAAGCAGTGCTACAATCAACACTGGCCTTTAAGGAAGAAGTCTGATTATCCACTGTCTTTTATTTCATTATTAAGTTAAATAATGATTAGCCATAGCTGTTGGTAAACAGAATTTAGCTGTTGTTCCATGCGTCTTAGGATGCCTGTGCTATTACCTGACCTCTCACTGTTCATACTATATTGTACTCCATCAAACCCTAACAGATTTCATGGTTCTAATGCCTGTATTTACAGCGGAATTTTAATGTATTTTCTTGGCCCAATACTAAAAAAATCATATTTCTTTCAGAATTTAAAAACTTCATAAGTATAGAACACACACATAAATATTTATGTATGCATGCATGCAGTAAACAGCAGAAGTAGATTCTTGTATGAATCGTTTAAAATGTGCATGTTTTGTTTAAAATGTAAACAAACTGAATCTGGCATCTCAAAAGCAGGCAGTTTCTTCTCAGACAGTAACCACATATGCCTTATGTTAAAGTTACAAATGAAAGGTGATTTGGGGGGGGGGTTATCTAGGTGCACTTGTTTAGCTGCATGATAAAAAGCGATAAAAACAGATGACATTTAGGAATCTGACAAACACAAATTGAGCAGAGGTCATATTTTCAAAAGCACACAAAGCTATTACTAAAATTTGATCTGGGCTTCAAAGTTTCTTTGGCATTTTAGAAAATTTGATGTATCGCACACACGTGCACAGCGAACTGAAAAAACCACCCCCCCCAACACTGTCTCCCCAGACCAATTTAATGCTCTGTCATCATTGCAAAATGAAGCACTCAGCTGTCTCCTCCTTTCCATTAGTAAAATGTGCTCCTTTTTCATCTAGCACAGCCACAGCTACACAGGGTGACAGCATCCATCCATTCAGACTGCAGCTCCATGCACCTCTGTTACATGCCGTTTCCAAAGACAGCTCGTTCACCGAAGTAGCCTACTCGGAGACTCTGCCTCTTTTGAAAGTAAGCCACGACTCTTTTGAAAATAGAAAAGCCTTAAAGTTAGGTAACTTGAACATTTTTGGAAATTTTAAACTTAACCCCATTGAAGACTGGTCTTCGCAAAACGAAAAGGGGATACGCAAAGGGTGGGATTCGGGCTGCAGATAAAGACATCAGTTACGCAGCTGCTGCGCTAGTTGGTGTGTCCTAGCATGAAAGGAGCTGCTCTATAGACAATTTTGATGCTGTTGTTTAAGTCCTTCTTGGAAGCTTGGATACCCGGCCCTGATTCAGCTGCTCAAACAAAAGCAGCTGTGGCCACCTCACATCCCCAGGTAACCCTGCTGGACCTCCATCTGCTGGGCAAGGAGGGCTCCTGTAGGTCCTTGTCACATCTGCCAGCCCCGTGCTGACATCTGAGACTGTGATAACTCAGATGGTGCAAGGCGTCTGTGTTCAAACATGTGAATCTAGCCCTGAGCTGGTATGTGAACATCTAAATTTAAGTGTCTATCAGATTGAGTCACAAGCAAATTGTTCTTTCCACGCTAACAAAGATCGCCATAACAAAAGAAGGGAATAGGAGGATGGCACAGATAGGCAGACCTATTTTCCCCCCAAATCCTACAAGTAGTGACCAAGGATACTGACTTGGGATACAACTGACTGGCTGATTCCCTTCAACAGCCAGTGCCATCTACATTGACGGTTCAGTGATTCATTTACAAGCCCCAAGTTATACCTCAGCATAATTTCTCTTTTTCTGTCTACTACCACTGACCTGTGCACCAGAACTCCCAGTCATATTCAGTCACAGTGGAAAGAAAAACACTCATAAAAAAACAAAAGAAAAAAGGCAAATAGAAGAAATCTGAGAAAGTTTAAGTTAAACAAACATAAATTTTTAATTTAATTTTGCAGTCTTGCAAACACAAAACTATTTTCTTTACTGGTTGCTTTTTATTTTAATAGGGAAAAAAGGAAATGAAAACTGTAACACTATTCAGCTGACAGCATGTTGTTCTGCAATTTCAGCAACATCAAACTGGAACTGTTTTTTGCTTTTGTTTAATTTACAGTGAAAAAGGACTCAGGTATAAATCCAAAACCTATTTCAAATTTAAACTGTGTTTCTGCATGCCTATTTTTAAAATAAAAATATATGGTTTACATTGTCCTAGATTCCAAAGTTGTAATTCAGAAATGTTACAAGCTTACACATGAAGGTTCTCACAAGGCAAAACAGGCCTGAAAATGACCTACGGCTGTTGATTCCTCTCTGCAGGTTTCAGTTCCAATTTGTAGTCCTGTATTAATTACCCCGTGGAGGAATGCATTTGTCTATTGATATTTGTCCTCTGAATGTGAGAAGCAAAGGAAATCAGAAATTTCCTAGACATTGGTAATTTTAATTTCAATGAATGATGTATCTTCACATACTGGAACGTTGGCTGACACCAATTTGAGCAAAAAGAATCTATGTATTTTAGATAACCAAAATTTCAGTGTATGAAATCTGACAGTACAGCAATAATGTGGCATAGAGTAATTCAGTTAGAAGAAAACTTTGCTATCTGAAGTGCTTATAAAACAGAATTGCCTGGTGGTAACCGGTGATATTGGCCTCAGTGTTACACTGACTGCTATGAGAGACACCGGTGAACTTATCTAACTTTTGACCATGAATATCAAACCACTTTCCACAGGTGCAGACATGAGTGTCCCCCATTTCATGTTAACCCAACTCCTCTCATGTATCTGCTCATCAGTTATTTAATACATTTGGATGAAGCACCATTTGCAGCAAGAACATTAAGATTTTCCCAGGCGTGGTTCAATTAGGGCTACTTATTCCTGTTCAAGTGGGAGAGAACTGATTGTTGAAGTGTTATGCAAGTAATTATGTTCATATCCACCAGGAAAATTTTTAGAATATTTTCTACAATTGCTAATACAATGTGTTAATACACATATGTAGTATTAAAAATCAGAGTCTAAACGTATTATAAATCTTCCTGTTAATTATAACCAAAGTACCCAGTAACCATCTGCAGCAAGTAACATTTAATAAAGGATAACCCTAAAGTTAAACTTAGAAGATGTCTGATTCTACTGACACCCAAAATGTTCTGATTTTTTTCTCTTAATTAGTCTTCTGTACTTTAAGTTTAAACTACTGTGCAGGTCCTATCACTTTCACATGACAAAAGTATAGGTATTATGATTACTTAAGATATTTTTGAATATTGGTTAAAATACAACTTTGTTCTTCCATTCTCCAGGACATACTGCATTTAAACATTATGTCTCCAAACTTAAAGGAACCAAATGACCAGGGAAAAATATGTAGACACATTCTTGAAAAGAATAACAGCTATCAGCTGTTACCAGCACCATCCCTTTTGCAATGATAATATTTTTAAACTCTGAATCTATTTTTGTAGAACAACCTGAACTTAATGCGATCTTATTTTTTATGTTGACCCCCCTCCTTGTACATCTGTGTGTATATGCACAATATGGCCTAAATCATTTGTTAGCATGTACCACATTAAGTATACATATGGGAAATGCCAGCGCAGACTATTGTGGGAAAGATTAAAATGATTATATAAACACACTGTGCAGCACAGACGAGAACCTGGAATTTGCTCTGTACTTCAGCCCTAATCAGCAATGCTCCTGCTACTGGAATCCAGCACTTGGAGAAATGTTTGACCACAGTGCTTTCGTTTCGCAACGTGGATATGTGTATTAAGCTGTCTTCACTGAATTGTGTTCCTTCATGACATGACACAATAAAAATGCATATGTCTGCAATTTCAGATCAGCTAATTTTGAGGATTTATGGCCTTCCTGTGGATTTTGTGTGGGTTTAACAATAATAATAATGCTTAGCATTCACATAACTCTTTTCATCTTCAAAGAATTTTGCAAGAACTGCTAATCAATTTTGCAGTGTTTAAATGAAACTGAACTTTTAAAAATACAAAAGCTATCTCAAGAAGTTTCTAAATCCTTCTTGCTGAAGTGTTAATACTGAAAATGTCAACAACGTACTGTCGTGCTTTTGAGACTCAAATTATAATGTTCAGTAAAGTATAAACTATCCTCATGCATTTGTGTGCCATTCAATTCAAAAGCTAATGATAACTGCTTCAAATGACAATATTGTTAGCGCAGAACTTCCTATAATTGTTAGAAGAGCTTTTCATTGCAAGCTAATCCAGTAATGATAGACATACCCATTGTATAGCAATTCCTACGCACATGCAATGGTGGTCACAAAAGTAAGGGAAAAGCGTATGCGCTGCTGTCCCCAGCAAACAGCAACCACCTCGTTCCCTTCTTCAAAACTCTAAGTAAGATTCACCTTTCAGATGAAGGCAACTGCTGTTTTAGATAGCTAAATTTAGGTGTCAGCGTATGTTTTGGACTCGCAGAGAGCTGGTCAAGATTCAGTCACATCAGGCAGCTGCCCACATGGTCTAGAAAGCAGTTCAGTTGAACATCTGTAATGTGGACATTTTAAGGTGAAGCCAAACCCTTCTCCAGGCTCTACCAGCTGTGCCAAGTACCCCTCCCTTGACCACAATGGACGTTTAGCCATGTAGCTCACATGTGGATACTAAATAATCATATTAGTCTGAGAGCCCAATCCCCTGCCAAACGTTTACAGCAGTTCTGTCTGAATTAAACTTTAACTTTTTCCCGCAACAGAAAATTCAAATCTGTGGTGCTGGCAGCTGTTGTGAGTAAAAGTCAATACGCAAAATTGGCAAAAGAAGAGAAATCGACCCTAATTTCATGTAGTGTTAGGAGTGAAATTATAAATATATTCCCAATCCCTTGGGAACTTCAGTCTCCTTTGTGGGATTTTTTCATATTAGTGATTTAGATCCTTGAAAAAAATCACCTACTTATCTTAATTGATGAACACAGCACGGGAAGGATATTCATGGCTAGTACATTACATTTGCCATTGCAATGGCAGCAATGTCCTCCCCTAAGAGCAGAAACAAAGTTGGCTGCTGCTTCTGGTGTGCAATTGCTTGGTCAATTCAATTAATCCTCCTGCTGCTGCCAGGATTCAGCTATTGCCCAAGTGATAATCCACAACCTCATCTTTTCCACCGAGGCTCACTCATTTACAAAATCAGTATTGAACGCTTGCAGTTCCACATATGAGAGATGGCTGACAATGTTTATTAAGGCTAGAAACAGCATTGTGTAAGGACAGAAGCTAAATGACAAGCCATTCACCACTGCCAGTTCTCAGTTCTTCTGCCATCAGACTGGCATGCGTCGGGATGATGGATTGAAAACAGAGAAAAACGACAACGCGTTTATAAAGCCAGTCAGCTTGTTTAAGTTAGCGAGACGGGGTGAACACATTCAGTCCAATTTTTGCCAGATATCATCTCTAATAAAGAGGTCAGGCTACTGTGTTGGCCAGTAGCCACGTCTTGTCAAATTTGTCCCCTCCTCCTTTGCTAGTGAAAAATACCTTGCAGGCACAGTGTGCCAGCAACTAAGCCAGGTCTTGCTGTTCCTCCTCCCCCCTTCTCTCCAACTGCCTTCAGGGCTTTAATGGCCCTTTTTCTAATTTTTGGCAATCAAGTCAATATGGGAGTTTGTCCTCTCCTGTATCTTTCTTTGACCTTTGTCTGGATCCAAGCAGAATTTTTCTGACAACTGCTCTTCTAATGAGGGTACCTTGATTATAGACATTATTGTGATTTCCCTCTGAACCAGCATACGACACTTAGCTTTTCTTATCATGATTAGAGCTAGACAGTTATCACAGTTATAACCACCTCTCAGCAAAGCCATCTGCTTTCCTGGGAAAGTCATTCTAAAGAACCACTGTGGGCAGTGGATAATTGTGGGCAGCGACAGCAGTAGCTTATAAACAAGGAATACACTTCCTCTTCCTCATTTGCCCCCCCCCCATTTAATTAAAAACCTTAGCATATTTATGAAAAAAAGTCAGAAAATTCTGCTATGTAAATGTGATTTTTAAATTGAAAGGCTGGAGACCAACTTTTTTAAAGTCATTAAAAGAAAAAAATATTAACAGTTCTGTCCCATCTCCTGTGCACATACATGTGTGGCCAGCTGGCTGAAATATGACTGTCCCCTGATGTCAGACACATAAAGAAACACATACAAAACATAGTCAGTTTGCTATGGATAAGCGCAAGCATACGGAGACAAAATCAGAAAGGCCAAGGCACAATGTGAAATAAAAGTAGCAGGGAGCTTTAAAGATAACAATAAATCATTGTGTAATTGCATTAACAGTAAAAGGAAGAGCAAAGAAAAGGTCGCTCCCCTGCTCAGTAGTGAGGGAACGATATTGACAGATGATGCTGAGAAGACCTAAGGCTTAATGGGTTTTTTTCTTTGCATCTGTCTTCACTAAAATGGTTGATTGCAAGCAGGTGGCCAGCACAATTGATACTGCCACCAATAGCAAATACATCTCCAATCTAAGAGCAAAAGAAGTAGCTAGAAACTGGTTAAGTTGAACTTATCTGACATATCCAACTCTCTGAGGCAGTCTCAGACCTTTTTCAGTAACCAGGAGAACCTGTTGAGGACAGCTGTCTTGAAAGACTGGAAGTGTCAAACATTCCTTGGAGGAGGAGGAGAAGGAGGAGGAGAATTATAGATTCATCAGCTTAACTTCAAACCCCTGGTAAGTACTGGTAAGCAGAGAAGATAATGGGGCAACCAGTAGCCACCATAGATTTATCAAGAACAGATGTGGCCAAGTCAGTCGGATTTCCTTCTACAACACAGCAACCAGCCTTGTGGACAGAGGATGAACAGTATGTCCCAGGCTAAGAAAAACAGCTACGGGATGGATGCAATTGGTTGAACCAGGCAGTTCCCGTAGAGTATCCAGAGAGTAGCTCTCAACACTGATGGATGGATCAAGACATTTTCTACACAGATCTCTCTCTGAATTTACTCAGATTTTTCATTATTAATTAGGATGCTATTGAATCTGCACAAAACCCAAATGAAGGAACTTTGGAGGAAAGGATTAACATTTCAAATGTTCGTGAAAAATAGAGTAGACTTCAAAAACAGAATTAACTTCAATAACAGCAACTGGAAGGTAATTTACATAGTTGGAATAATTAAGCATGCCAATTAAAAGTAAGGGGAAAATCTGTGCGTTGTTTTTTCAGGAAAGGATCTGGAAGTTCTACTGGATGACAGATACTCACGAGTCAGCAATGTCAAGCTGTTGGGGAAAACAAAAAGACAGCATGGGGACCTAACAGCAGTCTCCAGATACATAAGGAGGAAAAGAATAATGCATCTCTAATGCAAGTACTAGATATTTAAACTGCAGCAAGAATAATTGAGACTACATACTGTGGGCAGGGGAACTTTCTAATGAAAAGGTAGTGGAAAAGATTGCCATGGGAAGCTGTAGAGTCTATGTCATTATAAACTGAAAAAAACCCAGGATGAAACAAATGTCTTGCAGGAACGGCATATGCAGGAGATCGTGCCTTGTGAAAGGGACATGATCTCTCTTCCAGATCCATAATTCTGCACCTACATAGAAATTTTACCCACATATGTTTCCTACATATTGGTTCTACAACAACAAAGAAACGTAACAGTGACTACATATGAAAAGAAAAAAAAAAAAGCTGTCCATCACCTCAAAATTAAAGAAATGCATCTACACAGACAGTCTTAATTTTCCTTCTCCTTCAACAATCAGTCTATCTGCCAATTAGACTGTGGTAGTACTTACTGTCTCTGAAGTTCCCCCCGTCTCGAATCCCACGTGCAGAAGAGATACATGAGAATGTCAAAAACCTTTAATGAGCTACAACCCAGGAGGACTGTAGTTGAAAAAAAAAAAAAAAAGGGGGCATAAAGGTGATAAGGCGATTACTGCAAGTGCCCTAATACATTAAGAAGAGAACAACATACTCATTTTTATAAGGACTTTATAAAGAAGGTTATTAAAGAAAGAAGCAAGATACGAATGAAGATGTAAAGAAATGAAAAAATGCAGGAAAGCAAATATTACACATATAAGCAGGTCAAGTGCAAACATCAATTTGAAAACAAGTGATATTGATGAAACTAAAGGAGATATTAGAATAACTTCCTCTAGCCTGGTGGAATCTCTCACATATTTCACCTCCACCTTTCCTTATCCCCTGATCTTCTCAGTTCATCCTTTGTCTTTCCAAAGTGAAGATACATGCGCAAAGCAGAGTCTCTCAAACCTGCTTTCTTCAATCTTGGAGTAAACCAGTGAAAAACCTTGCTTATTTTGATTAAAAAAATCTGTAAATTACCACCTTACTTACATTTCAATGGGGCTTTTAGACAGCTTTGCTGTTAATGGTCTGCAGCATTTTGGGGGTGGAGGGTATATCTGCTTTTGTTTTTTAAGGATATATTTCAACCAAAGCAGACTGTATCAGGTACATATGCAGTACAGGTCTACCCGTCTTTAAAACAAACTACCATGACTGAAATTTTGTAACTTTATTTTCATGTCTGATCCAAGGGTCAGCGACCACAGCAGATGACCCTGATAGGCAACTGGGACAGTTATCCTGCTGGAACCATGTTGCATCAAAGAACACCATTGCTGTCTGTAAGCAAAATGGAATTTTGTTATTCTTTTGCATTACAGAACTGGCCAGAAGAGCCGGTGTTTACACCTATGACAACAGATTCCTGATCATTAGGTTAATTTAGCTCTAGTCCACTAATTAGCTATTTTGCTGGACTGAAGCAGAAAGGAAGAAGATCATGAGATTCAGCTGGTGCTGAAACATGACTTGGGAGAGCTCCTTCTCCCATCCCTCCTCACTTTAAAGATCACCAGTTTCCTCTCTCATGCAGGCTTTCTTGGACCATTTCTTCCCCTCAATGTTTTTTTCCCAACTGGAGAATAACGCCAGAAAGCACCGGTGGGTAACATCTGAATTCTGCACTTAGATGTGTAAGGAGCAGCTGTTCCCGTATGTGCGAGAAACAAATGACACAGGCATACTGTATATCAAATGGTGCCTTGTATCATACCATATATCAAATCAGTCATTCCTAGGTACTGCAGGCAGTAACTGGAGGTCCAGCTACAATACTGTCATCAGTTGGCTGAGCTGAGCCTATCCAGCATGTACACTCCTCTAGCCAAAGTCCAGTAACAAAAGTGGGTATGAAATTCTGCCGCTAGCTCTATTTCAGGTCCATTACACTGTCTTTCTAGAGTCCTGTGTATAAAGTAGCCTAATCCTGAAGTTGAAAAATGAAACAGTCTGAAGTGACAAAAAAACACCATAAAAAAACTCACAACAAAGCAACGGATTATGTGAATCTCATATACTAAAGTCAAAAGAAAAGGGAAAAGAAAAAAAGAAATCATCAATAGAGAATATATCTTATAACTCAGCCTCTTTGCTCAGGACCCACAATTTAGCACCCATGACACCTCTCAGGATTCACTTCTAAAACCTTGCTGTATCAGAGTACTCTGAAAGCACAAACCTACAGCATGGCCAGAAACAGAGCCAGGTTTTTATAATCCATTAAAAAGTTTGTTCTAATAACTGATTACAAAATAAAAGTTCCAGCTATGGTATGGAGGGGGACCTATCTGCCTGTCATGAATGCATCATTAGCTGTCTTCTGGTTATTCATATAGTTTCTCCTGTATCTAAGGATTAGAAAAGAGAGAGTTTTCAGTGCTTTATCCTACTGTTAGACTCCTGTAGTGCAGTCTGGAAAATCTGATGCATTTTCAGTTCTGTTCAACCCAGCAACAATTAAGTTAGTAATTACAGTACAGCTTTTTTAATTCTCAAGTATTGACTACAGCAACTCTACGCATAACATCGTAGTTTACAGGACATCAGAGGACATGCTGCTGCCTTATGCTAAAGTTCTTGGCATTCAAAAGTGAAACACAACATGTTAGTGCTCTTACTTAGAATTGAAATTTCTAACAGACTGCTGAACTCACATAATCTGCATGACACCTTAACCAAATCTGTAATTCAGAATATCATAAAGACCATGAAAATGGTATTTTTAAATATATGGCAAGGGACTTGGCCAGACCTTGCCAAGTACAATGTTTTGAATTACTGTAGAGGAAAAATAGAGAAAATATACTTTTAGCATGATGTATTAAAATCTCAATATTTACAATATATAGCTAGAGAATGTGAGGAGCTTTGTTTAAAAAACTACCTCAGCAACTATTATTCCACAAACGCTTCAACTTACATATCTCCCAAAGTCAGTACTTTTATGAAGTGGAACTGGTCTGAAATGTTTCTCCAAAGCTCAATATTCTCATGCTTCATTTCTGTGTTCTCCTACAGAAATTACTGCCATTTGTTTTCACATCCTGCACCCTCATCCATTATGTAAAAAACCACTGCCAAAAACAACGCTACAAATCTCAGTGAAACTGGAATATCCCTTGACAAGCAGATCCCATCTCAAAATAAGTGAGAATGAGAAACACATTGCTCTGATTTTCTGATTCAGAGAGGAATTTTTTCTTTCTTCTCTTATGGGCTGGGAAGGGGATGGAAGTTTTATCAGAAAAGATTTTACACAAGTCACTTTAGAAAATATTTGTATTCTGAATGTTTACAGTAATAACAGATTTAGAGGTAATAGTTCTTGTGAAAGCTGTTAAAGTGGCATCAAAATATGGTAGCAGCAAAACTAAAGTTGAACTTTTGTGTTATCTTAAAGACAAAGATAACACTTAGGTTATGTAAGAAACAAAAATCCTCTCCTTATCACAGTATGTTGCCTTTTTTTCTAAACTGCTTGATGAAAATATTTTGCTTAAGGGAAAAAAAGTTGGGGTTTTCCAACAAAAATATTATGGTCTCTCTGGGAAATCTGGAAAGACACCAAGAGTGTCCTGCTGTTCAGCCCCCTACTCCATCTGATACTTTAACAGTTCCAGATGGCCTTTACTACAGGATGACCTCCCCTCTATTCTTTTATTATGACCTTTGGGTCACAAATTATCTATAGGATGCTGCTGTCATTCTGTAAGACACTGTTGTACTCTTTCATCTAAAGAATAAAGATGCTTAACATTAAAACTCATCTTTGTTAGGCTGACCTTCCAATGATGATCAAAACAGACAGTTATTCCAATCAATGTCACTGCTGGAGAAAATACGTTTCATTTTTTGCAACACTGACATTAAGAAACTAAGGCATGGTTTTAAATCAGATCACTTTTGCAATTCTACTTGGCTAGAGAGCATAGCATGTTATACTCATTTAAAATATCAAAAACGTTGCTGTAACTGTTTTGATAAGTTACATTGATTAGAAGGATGTGGTGGGTTTGTTTTTTGGTAAGTAAGTTATTGATGTGGTTTTCATGTAAACTTCATTGATCGGAGGTAATAAAACTTTATGTAGGTTTTATTAATTATTTGTCTTTCTCTGTCTTCATAAATGGAACACACTGAACATGCACAGGAAAATATAATAAATAGTCCCGATGTACTAAATAAAGTAATAAGGTTAATTTCTTTCCTGCTGTCAGTAAATTCATGTTAGCAGTCTCTCGTCAGCTTGACATCAATTAATGATTTTAATTCCAGACTCTTGTCACAGTACTCACCACCCTTTCGTCTAATTAAAATGGATGATGCATGATGAAGGGAAAACACAAGACTTCTGTTCTTGTTGTAACATTTCTATTCATTAGTATACTTTTACAACAAAGGGCTTGTGGCTTTAATGGTACTAGAGAAAGATGAAGAGAAGTTTATTATATGTTGGAGATAAAGACCCTTACACCCTTAGGAAACATATAATACAGGAAGCATTTTATGGAATGACCGAATCCTTCAGGAAAAAAAAAAAATCAATGTTATTTTTAACTACTAATGAACAGACAGAATGTTTCACTCTAAATTTAGGAAAAATCATTACGTGAACAACACCCGCTGAAATCGTAGCCTTGTTTACTTTCACACAAAAAATGCTGTCAGCCTATTGATTGATCTCCAAAAGCAAGAGCAAACCTGCCAAGGGAGAGACAAATGCCTGACCCACCTCCCCCCGAGCGCCCCTCGGCAAGGCCGCGACCCTCTCCCGCTCCCTCCGCCATTCCCTGGCAGCTGCAACAGCATCGCCTCCTGCCTCCGGCCACCAAGGGCATCTCCCCAGCGCCCACGGGAACCGGGGCTCTCCCCCGGCTGACAGCAAGGCGTTGAGGTCCGCTCTGCCGTACAAGCCTCGCGGAGGTTGCCAGCCCCACGCCAGGGCCCCGCGGCGGAGCCGCGGCCCGGGGCAGCCACAGCTGTGGCGGGAGCTCCCCCTCCCGGCCCGCGGCCCCGCTCCCGCCGCACGACCGGTGCCAGCGCTGGTGGCATTTGCACAGGCACAGGCAACGGTACCAGCGGAATCACGTCACGTGCATCCCCTTTGTGACCTAAAGGAACGAAAGGCTATGTCTTCGCGAGCGGAAAGGGGGGAACTAGCAGCGGGTTTCGTTTCCAGCTGGTAACTACACAGCTGTACGTACGAAGCGCGGCACTGCTTTGCTGCGTGTCAAGTGTCCTCCGACAAGCGCAGCAGAGATGGGAACTGTACTGGAAATCTGCCTTTCCAGAGCAGAGGAAGCCCCTGGCTCCAAAAGCCACCGTCTGACCGCTCCGTCACTTCTGGAGCCTCTGTCACAGCGCTTCCACCAGCACAGCTCTCTAAGGCTCTTCCAAGAGGTTTCTCCTTATCTGCTCAAGACAGATCCTTGCAACACAGGTGTTTAAGCACCTGATTTTGCATCCATCTCAGTGGAAGCTGAGGAAGGATAGAATACTAAGATTAAAACACTGGGATTTATAGAACATTAGTAAAGCTCTTAAGTCAGTGTATTAACCAAACTGAGAAAATATCCTGTAGAAGAGGAGGAAGTGCCTCTGGAGGCGGATTAAAGCATAAGCACCGTTAGCCCATAGCTGGGATCACGTATGTTGAATCATGAGATTACATTAGAATTGCAACTTCCATCTTTGCAGCATTATCTAGCAGAGAACCATGCTGGATACAGCTGAATTTCTTGAAAACTTCACAAAGAAGTGTTTTTATTTCATTCCTCCGTTATCTACTACCCGGGTACAAGGAGGAACATTGTTTTGGTTGGGGAGCACGGGGTTTCTAGAGGAAGTCAGTCCAAGGCTGAAGACAGGGCCGGCATGCATGGCCTTGCCATGCAGGTGTCAAGAACTGCATGTGCCTGAGTGGAAGAAGGGCAGAACACAGGCAAAGGTTTTTGATTTGCTGAAGATTTATTTCGTAATGAACACAGAGCTGCAGGGGGAAAAAACCACACAAACAAAAAAGAAATCCAAGGAAAAATCCAAGGGTAAAAGAGGGAGAGACGAAGGTATCAGAACCTGCTGTTAGAGGGATGTCTCTCTCAAGCAAGGGCCACCAATAAAAAACAGAAGACTAAAGCAGTAGGTTTTCTGAACAATTCTGTCTTCACATCTCCTAAAAAAGAGACTATACTATAGGGTCTTGAAAAGTCAGAAGACATTTCAGGGCAATCGGGTTGCAGGATATCAATGGACACATTGGCTACATATTGAGAAAACCCATTCCGGGGAGGCTCTGAAAGACCAGATGTAGAGAGTGGAAAGGTCTGTGGGCTTCCAAAGGCTTAGATCCAGTAGCACAGCAGAAGATGACCATCTAAATGAAAACTGACTGGGCTGTAACACTAACTCCTCTTGGTCATTGACAGAAGTTTCGAAGTCTATCCTACATAGCAATGCCCGTGTAAGACTCAAAGTAGTTTGAAGCATCTCTGAAAGCTCAACATATTCCAGGCATCTCCAATCTGTTAAAATCTAAGACATTACTCTTAGGAAGATGAGCCAACCACAGGAATTGATGGAAGATCATCGACAACAAAACCAAGAAGGGCCCAAGGCTATTTTCTCAGTCTATCCGAGTGACTGCAGCATCTCAGTACTACCCAGTTTTAGTAGTCCAGCGGTGGACGAGATCACAGCATGGCGAAGAGGGGTTCCAAGTTAGCATATATATAAAACAGCTGTGATCTGGCACAGGAATAGAGCTAACTGAATTCAGGTCTTATTCGACTTCCTCAAGATTCTGCAGTATGGTCTCTTTCTTAGGAGACATGAGGCCAAGTTCAGAAAACCTACTGCTTAGTTTTGCCTTAACGTTTTGATTGGTGCCATTGCTGGGGAGAAGCACCCTTTCTAACAGCACACCAGAGCCCACCTGGATTTTCAGATCAGTGCTTGGCAGATACTCAAGGATAATCTGAGCAGACTTGTTTTAGGATTAATGGGTGGTCTCCTCAGATGACGCTCCTAATTGTTCCAATATTCTATTTCATTGAAAGCTGCCTGTATTTTCAACTAGGTAATTTCATTTTCTGTTCAAAATTACTTTAAGATTGTCAGTGAACATGTGCCATATACAGCTTAAGAGATACACAGCTTAAGAGATATTCTCCTTAATAAGAAATTATTATTAATAATATGTCTAGAAAAGGCAATTTTATTCATTTTAATCACGGTAAATTGAAGAACATTAATTTGCTTATTTGTCTCAATCAATATGAACACTACTTTTAAGATTTTAAAGAAAATACTATTGTAAGCACAACACTATTAAAATTATCAAGTCAAGGCATAATAATTCCATAAAGTTGTGGGCATGATTGATTTTTTAATGGACCGTTCACTTGTTCTCTGACCCCCTAAGGATTTTTGCTCCTAGCCTCTCATACATAGTAAATTCATTAAATCCAACCTATTTCCCCAACGTATTGCAGCATTATATAGCACCAAATACCAAGTAAAATAGAGCAGGTGAATTGTACTGCTAAAAACATCGAGGAGGAAAAAAACCCACAGAAAACAAAAAGTTAAAATAGCAGCCATTACGAACCAACACTGAGAGTAATATTTGACACTGTCTCCTAGTAAGCGTTTTGAGGGATTGTTCAGTTAATTTGCTAGAGTACTGTTCATTAATAGCATGTATCTAACATCATTATTTTACAGGATCAAAAGGAAACTCTCTGCAATCTAACTGCAAAAATATTTAGTCTCTGTAGACCAAATCAACATCTGAATTTTTCAGAAACGTAAGGAAGCATCTCACACATTTGGTTGCTATTTTATTGTCTTTTATTAGTTGTACATGCCACTACCCCAAAGAACTTGCATTCTCTTATAGACATAACACAAAGCAAATACACAGTTAGGGAAAGAAGGTACTGGGAGGAGGAGGAGAACCCGTGTTATGGTAACATCAAGCTCTTATGAAGTCGTGGCACATGCATTTTCTGCAGTCTCAGTGAACACATAAAATTGTTTTTACGACACACAAGGAGTGAGATTCCAGGAAAGATTCAAATTGGTTAGCATAACTCGATGGACAGGGATTAGGAATTTGCTCCATGCATTGGGGGCTATACAAATAATTTTATAATTCTACCTTGGTACCCAGCGTGACTATTGCAACCTCTCTTACATCACCACACGGACAGTCTATACTCTCATCACTCTTACTGAGAGAGATAAGAGACACAGAGAGACAAAGGGAAAGAATGAAGAGAGAGAAAACGTTACTAATTCAACCCTCAAGTCTTTCTTCTTTGAATAAATGTATATGGCTGATTTTCTGAGGACCTAAAGGTCATGAGGAACCTCCCTGTGCTGGGCAGGCTTGCGTTCAGCAGAGCGTATTAAGGCAGGGATCAGCTCTGTGCACGTGTGGCTGACCTTCCCCCTGCCCTGAGCCGGCTAGAGCGACAGAGGCAGCTTTCAATGGCTCTGCCCCCCTGGCATGAGTTTATCCACAAAGTGGCTGGTCTGACCATGCGTAAAGGGAAGTTGACTGCACAAACATCCTCATATCCAAAGTCACTTATTTCCTTCAGTTCCACTGTTCCCCTTTACCGTTTAATCTGAAAGCACATTACTCTTAAAACCAGGAACAAATTCAATGACCCTGCTTCACTTTTGTTGAAAAAGAGAAAATAAAAAACAATCAGACAAGTAAAAAACAATCAAGCACTGTGATCCAGCCACCCCCCACTGCCAGCGTGGATGGAGAAAGACGTGAATAAATTTTTACAGCAATTTATGCTAGTGTATCTGTTAAAGAGTAAAAAATTTCTGATAACGTAATCAAAACAGATGGTCACAAATGATCAAGTTTCCGCAGTTTAACAAGTTACTGCTTGATCTTCATTAACTAATAAATGTATACTCATAGCCTGCCTTAACTGTAACATAAATCACTCAACCCTAAAAGAACTGAAAGCAAACCATTTTAGCTTTAACTGAGGAGACTACACAAGAGTTACTGTGGCTCTGCTACTCCAGTGAGCTGTTAGAGAGATGAAGCCATCGTTTATAAACTTCTGTTCTTACCCGCAGAAAACCAAGGTGCATCAAGATAATGGTTAAAGGGATCATTCAGACTAACTAGTCATACCTCCTGTACAAGGACAACAAAATTTCCCTCCATAGCTCCTGCGTCAATCCTCAATTTATGGCTGAGCAATAATTTTTAGATAAGTCATTCGAATTCATGGTTCACTTTTCACTGCTAAATGTGTCTGAATCTATTTACCATTCAGTGTTCAAAGTTTGTCTCCTAACTGAAGAGATGTCTACTCAGAAGTCTTCTCTCGACGCACATCCCCAGATACTAATTTACGAGCTAAGCTTTCCAAGATTTTGACTAAATTGATATAAAAGATACCAAAGTCTAGGCCCCAAATATCTAGGACTACAAGAGACAGGATGAAAAGTAGATTGGAAATATTGAGAAGGGCATTTGACATATGTATTATACAGGTTTTTAATGTTAAGGGAAGCTGACAAGGAAAAATAGAGGTACTCACCACTCATTTTTACAATTAGCAGTTTAATATACATATCATTCCATAAACAGACTGCATGACACATAAATAGACTGAACTCCAGCGACAAATATACTGGTAAGTGTAATTTTAAGGTTTTTTCTAAATATATCAATGAAAAAACTAGATGTGCAAGACTTTGATGAAAAATACAAAACATACTTCATTCTATATAAATATTTGTTTTCTGAAAATGTCAATAAAATCCGTTATAGAATATATAGGGAAAACGTTTCATTTTATTACTTCAGTCTCCTCAATAAGAAAAGGAGCTCTGGGTCTATAAAAGATGCTTAACGCAGCCTAATATCCAAAAGAAATCCAGCTTTGTCTTGTTATTTAAAGTATATAAACACATCAACATTTGGGAAATTTCATCAGTGAAAATCAAACTTCAGTTATTTAATTTAAAAAACAAACTCTCTCTATCAAGGTTTAAGCAAATACTGAAGTCTACCTCTCCTGTTCTTGCTTCATTCGTATTCTCTCCTCTTCTGAAGTAAGAGCTTCCTGCACTTTTATTTTACCAGTTTTCTCACTCTTGTCATCTTTGCGATGTTTGCCAAACCTGTTAATAACACACAAAAAAAGAATCTAACTTGTGAAATGAACAAAACTGTATTTTCCTTTTCCTATGACATAGAGAGTCCTCCAAGAAGGGCTGCTTGGAAACCAGGAAGGGAAAGTGCAAATCTCACATTTTAATATTTTCAGGCTGCATTCGTTTTGGTGTGGGGGGTTTTTTGGGTTTTTTTGTTGTGTGGTGTTTTGTTTTTTTTTTGTAGAGTGGGGGTTTTTTATTTCACTCCTCTTAAAAGTTTATAGAATACCTCACTAAAGAACAGAACAAAAACAAAAAAAACCAAAATAGGAACACATTCCTTTATGCCTTTTTTCTGCCAGGATTTTGAGGTCACTCTTCTTAAATACACAGTCAAACAATGTTTTAGAAATTACTCAACACTACCACTGCCAAAGAACGCAACTCAAGTTTACATTAAGTGAAGGTTTTCACGAATGAACTGCAAGAGACACAGCGCTGTATGACAACTGCCCAGAGCACAGTACCACCCTCCGCACCCACCCCACAAGAGCAGTTTCACCACACAGTGGACGCCATCCAAAAATGTGAACTTGTTCTTTTTCAGCACCAAGGTTTTTTTAAACTTTATTACTTGTGACTCTTTTCCCCCAAGGGTTTTCCAGTGCAAAGAGGGTGAGTGGAGGGATGGAGCTGGCTGGGCTGTCCCAGACACAGCGGGATGCTGCCAACCAAGTGTTTGCCCTCTTCATGTCTCCTCTTTCCCTTTACTGGCTACATTTCAAGTATTTTAGGTTTCTTCCATATTTGCACATTCCACTGTTTTCTTTTAAACTTTCAGGGAGAGCACAGTTTGGCATTTGAGATACTCAGTTATTATTAGGACAAAACTGCATGTATTTCTTAGATATTTCAGACCTACTCTGAAAAGTAGAGTTTGTGTAGAGTGAACTAAACAAACCCTTAAATGTAGCCCTTAAATACATCCAAAGTTTAGCTGACAATTTTCTATTGAAGGCAGAAGAGATAACACATACCTACTAAACAGTATCTTATTATAATACATACCTATTAAACATGGGATCATTTATCATACCAAAAGCAGCAAGAATTTTACGTTTTTTTAATCAAATGCTCAGATGAGAGCAGACTGACACTTGTGGCACTGCACACTCAGGTTCACATCAAAAGCGAAATGAAAGCACTGAAATGTGCAAAGTCCAGCAATGGTGCAGACAGGACACCCCGAATGCTCACAAACAGTGAAATAAAACACAGAGTTCATAAAACTTTCTTCTGACCCATGACTGTAAACTGTTTAAAATATTTAGAGCCCACCAGGCATTTATAATATTTTCCTTTTTGTTCCTGTTGATTCTAGTACAAAGCCATTGTGTGGGTTGAAGACGTACCACACAGCGACCATGCAGAATGATTAATTTCTGGTCACTCAGTTAAGAGATATTATTATACTGCGTAACCACGTTTATGGCTCTTAGGGCAGCTGTTTCAAAACACAACAACACAAAAGTACAGTGTAGGAGCATGTACACAAACTTTAAAGTGCGTGGCTGTTCTTCACAGTTCACAGATTGCTCATTTCCAAAGTAATTCAGGCATCTGAAAACTAAAACTGTTCATTAATAATCATCTGAAAAGGGAAAGGCAGAGGACATGATAGGGCTAAGAAACACAAAATAGGACATAAAGTTAAAGTCTCTGATTTTATACTATGTTATACCTAAAACTGACATAGTGACTAGAAACACCAGCATGTATCTTTTAAAGCATCCACCTATTTATTAGAGAGTAGTCAAAACATTATACAAAACATTTACATATATGACAGAAAAAATTCAAATCAAGTTCTGGATGTCGTACACCAGACAAAAGAGAATGGTTCATTTAAAATAGCCCTAAAACCTCTATCCAAGAGAGGAGTTTTGGCAGAAAAACAGCAGAACTGAGCCATTTTACCCTGATACACAGAGTGCCGGGGCTGGCAGGGGTCTGACTGACGGAACACGCAGAGCTGCGAGGAGACACACAACATATGTGGTACTGTAGCACGGCATCTCTGGGATGCCCACGTTTGCTTCTGTCTCCTGTCCTTCCTTGACCCATTCAAAACGTTGGGCAAAGCAAAGGAACCAATTTCTGGAGTAGTCAGTATATTTTTGAAACAGAACTAGTGGTTAAGAAAAAAAAAAGTAGATAAAATTGAATTTGTTAGTACCCATTAGGTTTTGGCAGCAAAACAGAATTCTACCACCATAAATCAATTCATTGCAAGTATGAACAGAAATATATTGAAATCAATACCTTATTAAAAATAATAAAGTACACAGGAAATTTCTAATAATCCTTGTAAGCAATCTAGTAAATGTCTGGTCAAGCTGCATGACTGTGGGGAGAGTATTTCTAACATTAACACGTCAAGCAAACCTAGCAAAAATCGATGGTTTGAGTTTCCAGATCCAACAGCCCAAGTCCAGAACACACCACGCTCGTGCTGCGTTTCAGCGGAGGTAGAGGTAGGTTTACCGCACAGGCAGCACTTTGAGCAGCAGGAGGGTTCAATTTCCTGTGACTCATGAGCAAGCGGTGTCAACAACCCTTCTTCTCTTTCAGGGTTTTCTTCCGATCATCTGGGAATGGATGTCCTTCTGCCCTTGGGGACCATCCTGATAAAGTCTCCAGAAGACATCTCTGCTCCTCTCCCAGGCTTTTCAAAGGCTGGCCATATTGTTCCCACTCTGACTGGAGACTTTCCAGTGCCCATCTCCGACAAGCTCTGTGGTCATCCTGGCAGTGCACAGCCTGGCAGAGTATGAACCATGGTGGTCTTGCAAAGTTGCCTTCTCTGGACTTTGTCACCCGCAGAAGTGATGTATCTGTCACAATCACCACTGCCTGGAACAAGTTCAGCAACATTAACTGCGCTGTCCCTACACTCGAACCCGGAATAATCAATGCCATCCTCCCCCTCCTTGATTGTGGCTTTGTGTTTTTAACACGGTCACCTGCACAGATGGCATCTCCGTGATACTCAGAAGTCATGGAGCTGCAGAACAGTTTGGAAACACGCTGCCCTAAATGAGTCTGGCTCTAAACAAGTCTGCATACTTTTAGCAGTCTGCATACTCATTGCAAAAATATTTACAAGTTCAAAATTTCTCTTTTCCACTGAGATCGCAAGTTCTAACAGCATCTCTGCTAAGTTTCAGTTTACAATAGTAGAAGTAATAGAAAACCAAAGGGAAAACATTTTTCAGGCTCCACCAAGCACTTGAGAAAGGTCTTTAAAAGGACTGCGATGGGGATACATATGTACGCACACTCACATGCACCCACACCCCTTTTATTTCTGTAAGAGCAGTCAACACTCCCCCCTCCAAACATCATTCAAAGGTTTTGGTAAGATTACTCTTGCTAACAGTAAGTGTGTTTGCTATTTATTTCTATTAAAACTGTTTGCTCCGTGAAGTACGATTTATAGTCATAATGAAACCCACAGCCCAAATCAGCATCCTCTCCAACAAATTTATAACAGACATCTATAAATTATTTAACATTCATATTGAAGGCAAGTTTAACTACAGAAGAGCAACATCCAGCAATACTACGGCACACCATGAAAGCCAGCTGTTAACACTCCCTCAGCTATACTGTGGTGAGTCATTGGTGTCAAGCTCTTCAAAACCACCAGTCCTTCTAACTTCCTCAGCTAGGTGTCTCCTACTTAGAAATAAAAGAGTATTGAGACCACTGAAATTCAAGCGGGCCATGCAATACCCTTTCAAAACACCAAATGCACATCCCACAGCCACCCTGCACTGTCTTCACAGCCAGTGGCAAAGCCCTTCCCTGCTGCTCTCCAGTGGCCCTTGTGCAGTTGCGTGAGTCACAAGAAGCAAAGCATGGGTCAGGTCCCCAGAATTACTCCCGGTATTTAAAACACCCCAATTTGAACGCACTGGCCCAGTGAAAAGATCTGGCTTACCTTTGTAAAAGTTTCACCTTTTGAAACGTGCAAGCAGTATAGTCCCTGACTTGCCCCACGAACATTAATGTGTGTGACGGCTTCCCTGCAACCCACCAGCATTTGCATCATTGTGAAGCTTGCTTCTTTACTGCTCAGGTACTCAAAAGGAAGGGAAGATGGAATTAGGATGTATGTCCCGTACATGACTCATGGCAACTTTGGAGCCTTACTGCTTCCAATACCGTTTCTTCCATCATGCATACAGTGAATGTCTTGGCACAGTAACTTCCCCCACCGAAGCAACTGCTCACTTAATGGTAACAACCTGAGGCTGGAAACTCCTGAAGTGCAGTTGTTAACGACACCTCCCTTGTAATCTAGCAATCACCATCCATTTGTCCTGTGACAGAGAGACTCTAGGCTTTTGCAAGGGCATGGCCTTGAGGATACTGTCAAGTGATTTGGTCCCAGCCCTCAGCCCTTGCTGCTCACTGCAGAGACGCAGGAGCCGTTCTCCGCTGCTCGCAGCTGGTTAGCGACTGCCTGAAGCACCTGGAGATTTTCAGGCACTTGTCTGAACCCGGCGCAGTCCCGTGCTCACTGCGGTGAGGCTGGCTGCTGGGACACTTGTTGCAGCTCTTACAAATGCAAACAAAATGACAACTTCCTTCTGAAGCAGACCCGAGAGCTCCACCGCTCAGGATCTGCACACAGCAATGCTCCTTGCGTTACTGAAAAGGTGGACAGCGTTTAAAAACGAAGGGAAGAACTACTGTTGGAATTAAAAAAAACAAAACAGTGCAGAAAAGGAACATCTGTGACACTGATGCTCATGCAGTCCTGGGAATCTAATTCCAAGCTCCTGTCATTTGCGAAGTTCAGTGCCAACAATTTGACTGTGAGCTATAAAAGCCCGACCTAAATCAGCGCACAAGATACCAATGCGCAGACACAAGCTACCACACGATGGGCAGCAAAGCTGCACACACTACTGCCTCATAAAGTGAACATACTCATGAAAAAAGTTCTGATGCTAAAGCTTGAGCTAAACCAGATGCTGCGGAGTACCTGCAGCCGTGGCAGCACAATGCTGACCTGCAGCCACCACTTCTCCCAGTCTGAATTCTCAGAAGCGGAGCACAGAATATTATTACTCATGGTGGAAAATAAAGAGCTAGAGGAAAGTGCACATTTTCCTCCAAACCCCAAATACTTAAAAAAATTACCTTTCTGTTCATAAACATACTCTTTCACAGACATAGCTTAATACTTAAAGAAGTATCTTTGAGGACACGTACTGTATGGTTATAGAATAATCTCTTTACAATAGTAACGACATTTATAAATACAGGAACACTACCTCACATAACAGCTAGTTTATTCAGTAGCGCTCTCATCTAAATCCTGTTATAAAAAGTATAGCTAAAAAGTAGTTTAATTTTATTTTTTAACTGCATAAGCAAAAGCTTCAAGAAAAAACTTCTATGACTAATTGAAATACAGGTTGTAAATTAAAAATACCCTGTCTATCCAAGAGTGTGAGAAATTGATGAAAGAGAGCAGCTGAAATCTTGTTCACTCTAATTGCCAAGATACTCCAGGGTTCTACTTAATTTATAGCTTCTTAATTCTCCTTTTACATTAAGGGTTAGAGAAAGTTTCAAGATAAGTGTAAATGCTCAGAGTCATATTCACAGATCCACAGACTTAATCCTCAAATTCAGACAACAATAGCAATCACAGTAAGTGCGGAAATTTTAAAATGTAGGAAGACCATTTTTTGAAAGTATGATCTCCAGAATATAACAGCCAAGTCACAACAGAGGAAAGGACCATCCTCAGACCCTGTGATACTAGTTTGTCACATTATTAATAAAAAGACGAGAACACAGACCGATATGCCTGAAGCTTGACCCCCATGAACTCCAGATAACCTACTCCAACTAAAATGCATACCGAAACCTCTCTGGCAGTCCCTAGCTGGCTTACTTGCAAGCTGACTTGCTTGAGTGACTGTCACCAACGAGGAGGTGGCCTAATCCAAAGCCTATCGCACTGAGCAGAGAGGCACTGACTAGCACGTGCCTTCAGTGGCTTCGGGCCAATGCATCAGAGCAACTAAACAGTACGAGACCCAAGAGAGAAGACGGTGCAGCAGAACATTTAAAGAACAAGCTCAAACTACAACATGATGCTATATATATAAAATATGTGAAATGTGGATAACATACGCATGTAGACATAAAGAATATGTAAATTATTTTGCATAAATAAATTTATAGACAGAACAAATGAAGAAAAGAGGATGTATGAGTGATAGCAACGGAAATTCCACATTTACAACTGATGTCAAATATAGCTTCAGTTTAAAAGAATATATATCAGCATCCTTGATATAACAAAAATAATATACATATAATCTGCTAAATGGATTTTACTCTGATGCGTTACTGATGAGATCATTGTCGTCTGCCAAATCATCCATATATTTCATTAGAATAAAGAGCTATAGAAGAAACATGCATTAGTTGATTAATGAAAAAACACAAAAATTGATTGAGACAGAAGTTCAGTAGCATTATGTTCCTTAATAGAAAAAAGACCATCATTAAAAATTAACAAATGGTAAGTGTCTTGAGCTATTCTATCAGTGCTTTCTGTCTTCAAGGCATGCTCTTTCCCCCATAGTAGTAAACAGTATTCACACACACAGAGAGCCTAACACTACTCAAAGGATTTTGCAATGATTTCTGTAATCTTTTTCACCCTGCTGTATCAGCAAAATCATAAGATTTATATTGCAACAGATTATTGTGACACACAAAAACATTATGTTGCTAAAAAAAATTAGTAAGCATAAACAAGGATTCAACATAGCGCACAAACAGGAATCACCCTGGTTAGTGATGGCTTGAGGATTTATAAGCCTTCCTTTCACAGCAATATTGTGCAAGTGGTATTTTTAAAAATATGCTTGTAAGGGCAAACATTTACATATTTGCAATGGATTTCTAGAAATAGCCAGTTATCACATAATCAAATTAGTAGATCAAATTCTACTTGTTAGTAGGGAGTGGAATGACTGCTGGAGTGACTTGGCAGCAGCACTGTCCTGAGAAGACACAGAAGCAGGAGCAAGGCACCTTGACGTAGGAGCTTGTGGTCATAGTTAAAATGGACATTTATAACTTTTCATTTTCCATGGGTTTCTTTGCCTATGTTACAACTGATAAAGCAGCAATCCTCCTGGTGCAACATTCAGCAGAAGACCCCTGCCAGGAGAGTTCATGGAGAACTCTGCTGTCCCAAACCAAGAAAGGCGCAGTACAAAAGGACATAGATAACTCATGAAAATGAAGAATACCTCTGAAAAGGTACACTTGTACTTCTTCACAGCAACGGTGTTTGCCTTCAAGCAATGAAGAAGTTTAAGTGCTCAGCCATGAACACAGAAATTTAACGCAGGAGAACCAAAGTGGTTATCACTCCAAATTATCAGCCCTCTCTGAAGTTGCTACCCTGTGCATGAGTACTGTAAAGCACGTGAAGGTCTTCTATGCTACATTCATGCATTTTCTCCCAGCAGCCTCTGCCTCACTTTCCAAACATTAAAAAACATTTTTCAGCACTGTTCAGGTGGCGATTCTAGTACATCTCACCAAACGAAGGCTATTCAAAAACAACAGCCAGGATGGCACATAAATCACAACACTTAATGTGTAACATCACCAGTGATTCCCACAACAACTTCCTGGAAAGAAGTGGAAACAACATATGGGATTGGCAACTGTTTCCAGCCACTAATGCTTAATCTGCCTGTCTTTCTGAGTCAGTATCCCAACTTCATAGAAAATGGGTATGACGCCAAACCAAGAGACATGTCATGAGGTTTCATTCAATTATTTTCATAAACAGTTTTGATAACATTTCCTGAAAGGCATGACACAACAGGCAGAATATTATTCACACCAAGTCGCTCTCTTATCACAGCTTAAGCATTTGTAATATTTATTTCCAGCCTAAAATGGTGGAACTTTTTAAAACAGATTTCTTTTATGGAGAGACCATCTGTTTGCAAATTTCTAAACACTAGATAATCTTATTGCATTGCTACTCATGATTGCCTAAAGCTGGAGCCATTGACAGCTCTAATAAATAAATAAATAAATTTTCAAAAAATAAATAAATAAAGGAAAAAACTAACAACTAATCCAAACTACAGCAGTTTAAAAACAGGCTGAGAAGGTCAAAGGAAGTGAGGATAATTCTACAATGATAACATTGGAAAGACAGCAGCAAGTCAGCTAACAAACAAGAGGTTCTTCTGTGTATGGCCCAATCAATGCAGTAAGCAATACCACAATGTACTAAAAGTCACCATAAATAACTCATTTTCATGGTGGTCAGCCAAAACTTGTTAAACTGTGGACGGCGGCATCCCTGAAGGAATCAGGAATAAGAAAGCAAGCTTCTGCTTAGATGCAACTGTGTTAGCAATCATCAATGATGGGAGCAACCACAGAAGCAGTACATGACATTTTAATGGATGTTTCGTAACAGTTTAAGCATTTTAAAGTTTGCTTGTGTGGCAAACATTCTTTAATGTTGTGTATGTCTTCAAAAAAGAGAGCGGTTATTGACCACAAAGTTACTTGCCCCAAGATTAAATTTGATACACTAAGTGTGTGCTATTTGTTGTTGAAGAAAGTAGCTCATTCATGTGACACAGCCAAGCTAATTTAGTCTTTTAATAGATAATATAATCTTAATGGGCAACATATCCTTTCATTACTGTCATTTAATGTACTTACAAATGCTCCTGTCCCCCCTCTCAGACAGAATTTACCCATCAAGACTGCAATGCCTTGTTAGGTAATTCAGTACTGGGCAGCAAGATGTTAAGCAGTAGTTGAAAAACAGTAAATACAAATTGCAAAAAAATAAAGCCTCACTTACAAAGTAAAGAGCAGTCTCCTGAAAAAGTTTGAGTGAAGACCTCCAGTATGTCAACTCATCTTTCACAGACTACATACAGTAATGCAGACATACAACCCTCTGCTTTGCCATACATAATACCATACATAGGGGTAAAAAAAAATAAAATCCCAAATTCCAAGTAACAACAGCAGCCGACTATTAACAGATGCCTATAAAGTGCAATGTGCTTATTCTTCTACAACATAAGCAATTTTTCTGAGTCTCAATGCGGTGGGTGCCAAGTCCAGCCGACCCTCTGTTGCTCATGCTGTACTGAGCAGGTCACAAAACCTTACCCAGCGCTCCCCACCTGACAACTGCTGCCCTGCAACCACGCACCGAGATGGGCACATTTACGATGTTGCATTTGTCACGTTCCACAGATTAGTTTAAAAATTGTGGACCGATTTAGGTATTGATAATACTACATAGTATGCCTGTAATTACCAGTGTCCACTAAGTATGCTTAGAGAGAGCGTTTAAACCATGGCTACTCTTCAGCGCATTCTCTCCACAACTAGACTTCTAATTCCTGCTCTGTTCATTTTAAGGCATTATTGTTTCAAAATACAATGCTTCAAAATTGCAAATTACGTCTGGCTCAAGGGCTGATTATGAGAAATACTAGCACTTCTGCCTCTGCGTGAATAACTCTGATAATAATGAGAGATTGATTGAGCTCCAAGAAGTCCAAATGATGAGAAGGGTCAATTTGAACATTTCTATTAGCTTCTTTTGTTAAATCTAACACTTTGCCAGGCCAGAGACAAATACTGCATCTGGTTACCATGATTTTTTCCAACCCTACAGAAGTACAATTTAGAAAATGGGTACTGGTCTAAAGGCAGACCTTATAAGAAATGCTAATGAAACATAAAAACCCACCCATTTCACTGGCACTCAAGAGACGGGGGGAAAAAAAAAAAAGAAAAGAAAAGTTGCAAGGGAAATTTGCTTCAACACTTTCCTGGCAGAAAAGGAATAAAACCCGTCAGTGACACGGAGAGTTTTCAGAACTCCATTTTACAACTGGAACACTTGCTTGCATATATATAAGCATGGCCTGCCTTACATAAACGTGAGCTACAACAAGAAAATGACTAAAGATGCTTGCTAAGCACATGCAACAGGCAGAGAAACGAGGACTCAAATGTAATACACCAACTAGTTAGGCCAGGAAATTGCAGTAACATTATTCCAACAACTTAGTCTTGCATCCTTGTGCGATTACACTGTATAAAATCAGCAAAGGTTAACATAGACACACAAAAAGTTAATCAAACCACTGTCAGTTCTTCCAAAGATTAAAACTTCCCTACAGATCTCATTACCTAGAAACATTAATAAGTCAGTCAGCACTTTTTCTGTCAATTACTGAAAATCTTTGTTGGTACACACCTCCTAGAAAATAACCTCTGTAGGGTAAATTAAGCAATAGGTGATGTCTCTGTACCTTCAGCCTTATTCACATATTTACACTTACAGGCGGTAGGGAAGGCACACACCATTTCCAGCAGAGGACAACAGATGACATTGTAGGATCTGTGGGACAAGTCTAACCAAAAGATCCTTGAAACCCAGACAAGGGTGCGGCTGCCATTCTCTTCTCAAAGGACACCTGCAACACCGAACAGCTACTGCCCTCGCTGAGCGGCAGCACCCGAGTGCTGGCGCCTGTGGGTTACAGTTTAGGGTCTCCTGTCCCATTCTGGGTTCCACAGTGCCACCTAAGTCTCCTTGGGGATAAAAAATGGACTTTAATTATAAAAACAAATAAATAATGCCAATAGGACACTTTTACAAGGTGCTTTAGACCACAACTCAATTGAGTTACATGGAATGCCCCTGAATCTACATTGTCATAAAAAACAAGAGTGCAAAAAGTAACAGGTACATTATTTTGAAAGTTTGCTACAAAGACAGGGCTAAGGCACACGCCTTAGCCTGAGCCGAGGCTCTGGTTTGTACACATTAACGTGCCACTGCCGGCTTCACATACCTCTGTCTATTCCATCAGCTGATATTCTGCCCTGCGGCACGAAAACTGAGTTTACATACAGCCTATCTTCCGGGTGGAAAATGAAGAGTGAGACTGTGCACTGCAGCAGCAGCACCAGAACAAACCATCTCTGGAGCGGATGCAACGAGACTCCGGTGGCTCCTGGCTGGGAAGCCAGTTTGGCAGCGAGTCCCCGCAGCAGCTGGCACCGGGGCTTGCCCAGGGCTACCTGGAGCCCTGGAGACCCCCAGCATCCTGTAGCTGCCGGTACTCAGAGCTTGGGCTGTCTTCAGGGTAACTGCAGTCGAAATAACTATATCAGTTGTGATTTACACTGCTGATTATTTCAGGGCCAAGCTGGGAGCGGAGGTTTATTTCAGACTGAAAAGGTGTACAGACCAGGACTTGCGTGGGACTAATTACAGGCAAGAGATGTGGGCTGATGGGTTTTTTTGTGGTTGTTCCAGCCACCATACAAATAAGCTCCTAGCACAGAACCTCTCAGACCTGGACCAGCCCCATACACACTGATATTTTTGCTCTCAGTCGTACACGCTCAGGCACTGTAAGAAGTGAGTGACTGGGCCTATGTTTATTTAGAAACCCAGACAGATGATGTTTAAAATAAACCCAATCCTGACATCAAACATATCCGGCTCCTGAGACGTTCTTCTCCAAATGAGATCAGCTCTGCTCATGCTTGGTGCTGCGCACAGTATACAGCAATTATCACTGCCATCTTAATATTTCTTTTGGAATACATAACCTAAAATAAATCTTTTAAAGAAAACACAAAACACGAAAATGGCACTGAGTCTTCACACGTTAGTTATCTTACACAAGCAGTTTTCTTCTTTTTGCAGTTATAAAAGGTAAGCAGAATTAGCAAAGTATTTGGGGCTCCACAGATAATATCAGGACTCCCAAAAGTTACAGATGATAACACTGTTGGTATCATCACCTGCTCGGCAAGATCAGAGAAAATACATACTTTAACTGTAACACTATATCTTAAACTCCTGCTTGTGGCAGCACGTTGTGCTCTGAATTTCAGGACTTTAGCACTACAGGTTATAGACAAAGATAGTATCTGTAACAACACTGTGAAACATTCGAGATTTATTTGTGGTATGTTGCTGTTGAAATGTGTAATTGCAATTCAGCTTGCATTCTAAATACTGCTGGCACACCTGGTGTTGAATATGCTAGAAGCACTTGCAGTCGGTATAAAAATATACTACTTTCATTATTGTGGTACTCAAAAATGCTGATACAGCTAAGATTCTAGATGCATTTTTGTTATTAAATCCTCTTTTTCAGAACTTTTAGAGCTAATCCATGAACTTTGTTTCTGATTAGACATTTTCTTACCAAATACTACCTATAACAGCACAGCAGAAAAAAGGAAATCTACACACATTCTCAGTCATCCATCCACCATCCACCCACCTTCAACCTTAACGGCAGCATCTGGAAGCCGTAGAGAGCATATGTTTTTAGCATACAAATATTTCACATTTCTACAACACAGGAAACACCGTAGGACATCAAAGCCCTTGGAGACACTAGCATGGACAAGGTATTATCCCGTTTTACAAATGAGAAAACAGTTACTCTTGAAAGCTTAAGCAACTTGCCAAACTCCAGGAGATTTCTGTATTGCAAGCACAAACAACATAAGGACTAACTCTGCAGATTCCACTGACAAAGCCAGGTCTATGGAGTTAATATATCTACTGAACTAGTTACTTCTAACAAAGACTTTCTCTACCAATTACCAACATACTTTCAATGTATAATACAAACCCTTTAAAATAGCTGTATCAGCAGTATGCTATTATATTTGTTGAAAAAGTTAAGACCACCAAGCAGTTGCATGAAAACATACTATGTTCTTTTTCCTTTTAGGACTAGGAGCTACAAGACTGATGTCAAAAAAGTCCCGAAAAAAAGTGTTAGCATTTGTAGAAACTATGAATTTATCTTCTGCAGAAGCAAACATTTCAAAATTTACTCTTAACAACATTTAAAATTTACTCTTAACCACATCATCAGCTAGCCCAAACATACACTGTAAAACTAGTTCATGAAGTGAATGCATTCCATCAGGGTCTATTTTACAAACATCTCCAGCCTTTCCTTGCACTCCTGCTTATTTTAAGTTTGCACAGAAGCAGTAAAAGTTAATACGCAGTGGAACACAACATTAACTACTGAAATGTTATTGCACATCAAAAAGGTTTACAGCTACTTTGCAGAGATGCTTACCTGAGTACCATAAAATACTGACATAATGAGACAAATCTACTGCAGTGCATTGCAATCTTTGCACAGATACAAAGTCATTCTACATAATCTCTAAAAGACATTTTTGTATATGATACACTACAAATTTTGTTAGTAGTTTGGAATTAGGTAAACATACCCCAAATTGTCAACAGCAGGACAAACTGCCCAAAACAGAACATACACACACCGTATGTTGTACAGGAGCACAAAGGCACCGTCTCAAGAAACCCTTGAGCTGCAGATCACTGCAAGCCTGGAAGACAGACCTCGGAAGAATTGCTGTACCCTGTTCTGGTACCCACCCTTGGGAGCCACTACCGACCACTGTCAGAGACTAAGTATTGGGGTACAGGGACTTCCAGGACTTCCCTGGAAACATTCAAGGTATCATTCATCTCTGTGTGACTGTATCCTTATGTTCTTACACTGAACTCTAGAGAATCTACCGAACACAGAAGGAATTAAAAATAATACTTTCTCCCCCTCCAAATGGAATATAAACTTCCTTCTTTTGTGACTGGCTGAATTACTAATGTCTGAGGTTTATTTGACATCTGTACTTTGAGAGGAAAATAAAAAGTATCAGCATTAATAAAACACAAATTTTATGTTTTCATTAAAAAAACAGGTGGCATTTTGTGGGGTAGCATGAAATAGTAGAACGGAAGATTTCTATAGATTGTTTCTTCCTCAGTTCCAAAGAAAATAATCACCTTTTCTAGCTCAGTGGATCACATCAGAAACTATTAGGTATCATATCAGCCAGCTGAGCTTGTTATGCTAATAGTTGCCAGTCCAAGACAATTTAAAGATGCTGGGAAGCACGGTAAAAATAACCTGTTTACAGATAACATCTTCCTTAGCACTTTGCATGCAAAGGGTGCCTCACAGTCACAAATGCATGCTTAGCTGCATTCTTTCCTATATTCTTAGTGTTCAAGGAACTGTGGGGGCAGTAAGTCCCTGAGAGTAATCACGTATCACAAAAATCGTTTAAAATGTAAACTTTTTGGATTACACTCTTACTGTACATCCACATGTTTTTACTTTGTGAGAAGGATAAGTACATGTTGATTAATTCCCATTTTTTGTACCAGTGATTATTCAGTGTATCTGGTTCCTGTCTCCCCTTACCAAGGACAAATACTTTTCACCAGGAGAGTGGTTAAGCACTGGAACAGGCTGCTGAGAGAAGCTGCCGAGTCTCCAACCTTGGAGATATTTGAAACTCAACTGGGCGTGATGCTCGGCAAGCTGACGAGATGTTGAAGCTGGACCGCTGTGAGCAGGAGCCGAACCAAGCAGAGATCCCTTCCTGCCTGAATCGCTCTAGCAGTATAGTTAGTATTTCAATCTCTCTCCAGTTCCTCCTCATTCTATGCTTTTTTCACTCTTTCAGAAGAAGTCACCAATGGATTCAAAGTGGGAGAAATACTACTTGCACACCCTGTTGGCATCATATTTCTAGTATTTCCTTCTCTCTTACTCTTTTTACAAAACTTTTGTTACTTTTATTTTTCTCTGAAACAACAACCTAAAAGCCTAAATAAGCCCTCTGACTGCCTTACACCCACTATTTTCTTCCTATATTTGGGGAAATGCAGGGTCTCACAGACTATTTCTATTCTAGTATATTCTTTTCCAGAAACTATACTGGCTCAGATCCATCTTGCCATTTCCACTGCAGTGTTTTATAACTCTGTCTTTAATGGCTATTTCTCTGCACAACAGTAGGACATGTGGAAATCCTAACAGGAGGCATCAGCATGCCAACGCACTGTGAACACAGGTCACTGCTCCCGAGAAGTGAAACGCAGCAAAGTTGGAGCTTTGACTTTTAGAAAAGGATCAGCTGCCCTGCCGCTGCCAACTTAAGTACCTCAAGTAACTATGACTTAATAGCCTATGTCATCTTTATCTATAAAAACAGAGAATATATTTTTTTAAAAATATAAAAATATAGAATATATTAAGTTGCATTAATTTTAATCTAAGACAACATTCCTATTCCTGTTTTTAAAAAGAATTTTCAAAGATTCTGCTTTAAAAACGTAATCTATGGCATCCATAAGGTACGCCAAATCAGTAGCAAATTAGATCTCCAAAGAACATTTCCAACAGATAATGAAACAAATGTCATTAATAGAGCTTTTAACCGAACAGATCCTTCACGTCTCAAGACGGTATTTATTTACAGTACTTTGTTAGGGACTAGCACACTGCCTAGTTAGTCTTCAATTATCACATCAGGTGGAGGAAAGAAATCCTATTTCTATACGAGCGAAAACTGAAACGGAATTTGAATCTCCAAACTGTCAACAAATTCTCCGAAAAGGCTTGCTTTGCAGAGACTACAAAGTAGGTGTCATCCTTGACACTTGCGTTCTATATTCACCCGGCAGGCCTGGAAGGGAAGCGCCGCGGAACGCCGGGCAGGATCGCGGCGGGCGCAGCTGTCACGCCGCCTGCCTCCCTCGCTTGCTTTGCAGGCAGAGACGGTGCTGTCGGTGTCAAAGGTTCTCTATTTAAACACGCTGACAAGCGAAGGAAGAATACTGGGAGAATATGCTAGCAGCCACTATGAACTCGTCTCTAGTAACAGGTCGTCATCCTGACACTTATTTCTGGATGTTAGAAACAAAAGCCCTGATTCTATTCAAATTAAAAAAAAAAAAAAAAGCGCACATACGATATATCCCCATCAGGTTTACAAGTTCAGGATTTACCCTGGGAAAATCCAGTGTTAAGAATACACAGCGCAAAGCCCTGCTTTCTGTCAGAATGACAAACTAGAAAGCCACATACGATTACGTTAATCTCTCACTTCAAGTCTCCCTCGCAAAATCGCATACCGCGGCTTTCTGCGTTTCGTTTAAAAGTCACAGAGTTTACTAACCACTTAATGAAGCCGCATTCCTTAAATCCCTGACAGATTATGCGAGGCTGGTTGGTTTAGAAACACGAACTTGCCATTCCAACTGCCCCCCACCCCAACGACATTTTAGTCGAAACCCCACGTCTTTGGGGCTGCAGGCAATGAAACACACATTTCCTCAAAGCAACTGATTCCACCAAGCAGAAGACGACAAGAAGGTGAAAAAGTGCACAGAGGAAGAAAAGAGCACGGCTTGCCTTTCCAAAGAAGAAAAGTTATTTTCGATCAAGCTTATCTCTTTCAGTCCCTTATTTACTTTTAATTGGAGAGAAGGAAGTGAAGAATATGAAAATGGTTTGAAAGACATTTATAAGAGTCCTGGGTAATTGTCTGCATCAAAGACGACAATTTGCTGCATGGCTGATTTCATTTGAAAGGCTTTTCTGATTCTGTGCATCTCAGTGGCCAGCTGAGACTTTGAAAACTGATCAGGACGAAGTAGCCCAGAGCAGCACAGAAACGGAGGTGCCATTAAGAGTATCCAACTTGCAGCCAGGGCGAGGACTACGCTCCCCCTCCAAAGCTTGAAAAGGCATCGTGCTTAGACCCTGCATCTAGGATTGTAGTGGTTGCACATTTTCTAGCTCGTGGCAGAAGAGGGGAAGCAGATGTGGACTTAATGATAGTTGTGCCAGCTGGCTCGTAGTAGCAGCCGGCAAAAACCAGAGCACAAATGGCCCCGGATTCCATTTACCTGAGCAACGACCCAGCTCAGCGTTCCTGATGAAAGTCTCGGCACAGGCACCGCAAGCTGCTGGCCACGTTCTCAGATGAGCATTAGCAAACCCAGGTGCAATTCAGTGTGCAAGCAACGAGCTTCCAAGTTTGAAACGATACAACCGACAGGTGTTTAAGCAATAACCTCCTCCTCTATGTTCTAAGGCTCAAGATTTATGGTGCTTTGTGCCATGAGCTGAGCACTAAAGAAAAAAAAAAAATTCTACCTTTTGGAGCTCTTTCCCATGTTTTCTATTAAGTCCATACATCAGTAAGTGTCATTCACCAATACAAAGTCCTATTAGTCATGCTTCCAAGGAAAATGCCATCATTGCTGCTTCTTAAGCTACTGAATGATGAAAATCAGACCACAGATTTTATTTTATCGAGTTTGAGGTATTTGCCAGTCCTGTTGATTAGGGTATAATTCAACAGTATTTTACACAACTCAGATACCTTTTTGTCATGTGCCTGCTTAAAAGTCTGAAGGTTGTTATTAAATGAAAGAGAAAGAAGGTAATTACTAAATCAATGGTATAACCCTTGTGATTTGCTTTTCATCTCCTCGCAGACATTACGATGAGAAAAGTTAAATGAAAACTGGGGTAGGCAATACAAGGAAGTCATGTAACAAGCAGCAGAAATCCATGTAGGTTATTCTCCCAAATGCCCAGTCAGAGGTCTCGGATGGCTAATGCAGTTGAAATGTGTAACTCAAAGCTACAAATAATTTGTTTATGAATCTGGACATGTCCAATGCACCTTGGAAGCGGCTGGGGGCCGGGGGGCGGGAAGACAACTGTATATCTGATTTCAGCTAAACAAGGTTGCAAACTAAATTACCTATTTCCTCTCATAGAACTGGAAGATACAACACTGCAAAGCTCCCAGTAATCATTTTTAAATGTAATTAAACCTAATTAGGATTAGTTTTTAATGGAAAACTGGGAATATTACCTTGGCATTGCCTATCCAGTGCATTGATGTACCCACCATGTATGTTGCAATAGTTAAAAGAGGACTTAAAGATCAGTTACCATACGTTACGGCTTTATATTTCCATCAACGTTACAGGCTAGATCTTGAAATATACAGTCCCCAGTACTAGAAACACCTATACACGTGTTAATTTTAAGCATACTGTCTTGTTCCATGAACTTCAACACACAGTGCTTATGCTCCCCATCGAAAAGTTATGTTTATATGTGACTGAGGTATTACTATTTATTAATTTATTACTACTATTATTATTTCTACAGCAGAAAATTTACTTATTTCATATAACATACTTATCCACAGTCGCTTCAAATTACATTACATCCATTTCATAAGCAACCTCCAAAACCAGTGCAGGTATTTTCTTGCTTAAACTCAAGGTTAAGACACAATGGGAATATCCCCCATCTTTTGTTGTCCTCAGCAGTTCCCCATGTAAACTCAAACATACCATTTGTATTTGCAAATCCATTTTTATCTGATCATATTGATGTCTACTTGTTTCAGCAGGTGTGTATTATCAGGCAGTAACTGTCCCTCCACTGTTTCCAGCAAGACATGACTAGATAGTTTGGCCTCCCTACTCCCTTCGGAAACTTAAAGCTGCTTTTTTTCCCTCCTTGTTCTCAACATTTTGGTAGTTCAGCTTCTCCTAAAGATGTTATTCCTCAGATACATCTTTTCCTGAGACTGTTCACTTGCTGGACATAACTCTTCTATCATAAAACTCTCCAATGAGATCTCTCCTATACAAACTCCCCAGTAAAAGCGTGGCCATCTACTGCCTTGCAAACAAGATAAAACCTCCCAAAAACTGTCATAGTCACAGTGATGCTGTTGTCTTACAGAACCATGGTTCAGGGACAACCATAGAGGAAAATTGTATGGCTTGAAGAAGCTGGGGAAAGATGTGGAGCTACCACTTCATTTGCCTATCACCAGCCCAGTCACCCGTCTAGAAACAATACCCGAGCTTGTACACTGGCAACAAGCATGAATGAAGTACAAGGATCTTAAGTGATCAGCTGCACCACAGCAGAGCGTCATTTCATCATCACCCAAAACGTGCGAACAAGAACATCTCAAATCCCCGTATCTTACACCCTGAGGGCACCCACTTCGTAAATAAAGACACCCTGTACCTGACGGGCAGGAGGAGGGGAAAAGACAGTGGCATACACAATTTTCTTTCTCTGGAGAGGAATGTCAAAGAATTGCACTACATAGAAGTCCATCAAATTAATGTATGTCTGCCAGCACTAATTACAGGTGCACTGTTTGAAACAGTGAAGCCTTTTTCTTAAGGCAGCACTACAATGACTTATCAACGGATTGGTTTTGTCAGGTTGATTTTTATCAAGAAGCAACATCTCTACTTAAAAATAAACAAAATCAGGCTCAGAAATGAGTAAACATATTTTAGATCGCACTTGGAGAAGCATACAGATAAACTTCTGATGTCAACATATATATCCACGCAAGCCTTCTTAGCAGTGAAACAGCAGAACTTTGTATCAGCTTCCCAAAATCTATTTGCTCACCTGGCAGTGGCCACCCAGGCACCCCCTAAATGTCAGCAATGGGGAAAAAGGAGCTGCACAGCCTCGCATTTGGTACGTGATTACAGCCAGAGGACATGGCACACAATGGTATTGAAGGGGTAAGACAGACAGGAATGACGCAGCTATTCAGGTAAAACAAATACATCCAGGTGTAAGCAAAGCTCTGCAGCAGCTGCACTAGACCGATATTTTTGTTCAACACTTTTCTAGGTCAACTTTTGCCCTATAAAGAGGCTTCTCAGCCAAATGAGAAATTTAAATAAATTATTCTGTTCTGCCCTGAAATGTCAATTTGAAAAAAGAAATACACACATGCTCAGGCAGGTTTATTTCACAGTGAGAAGGGTGAACTTTCAGACTGCCCACAGCCCCGTGTCAGCAAAGCTCCTCTGGACATAACGGGAGCTGCGCGTGTCAGAGCCACGCAGGCTGCATCCTTCATTGTACAGTTCTCCTTCACGGTTACGTCAATCCTCTTTACTATGTTTGATAAAAGCAGTAAAACAATGGAAGTGTTTAAAAGATTTACTTATGATTTTAACCTGCTATCTGAATCATCCAGGGATTTCCTGGAAATGATGACTAGATGCTGAAGGATAAATGTAACCGAGGGTTCTCCAGTGGGAGCTTCCATCTCACCGTACAGTTTAATGAAGATCCCAGTAGCAGATCCTAAGATTTTAACTGAAGGCAAGGAGACTTACTTTTATACATCACATAGATTCGACTTTATGAGCTGCCAGTTTGCATATAGGCAATAAAAAGCCCCTTGGCTAAACACAGACTTTGGGATAAGGTGTCAGTTAACAGTAATTTCATCCTGCAAGTGTTCTTGCACATACAACCTCATGAAGAAAGATTATTTTAAGATAAGAGCACTGAAAAGGAAGTAAAAAAGTAAAAGGGAGAAAAGAAAAAGAACTACAAAGAAATCACAATGTTGCACAGAACCAAAACATCCAATTATGCTTTGATAATGGCTTGAATTTTAAATCTTAATGTCATCATAATTTTCTATCGCACAACTTCTTTCAGTGATTACTTGATATCTATGCTATATGTCATATGTACAGAAAAGCAAAGAATGTTATAGGTAGAAGTAGTAGCTTATCTTGCAGACATAATAAAGCTCATCTCTCAAACATTATTGAGAAACCTGTCAACAAAGCAAATCAAGCACCGAGTGGGAATGAGGCATAATGCTTAATTCCCTCAATCAGCATTTTCCTGCTTGCCAGGAGCACCTCTCTTGGGTGGGCTGACAAGGTGCAAGCTAATTTACAGATCCAGGAGGATAGCATTGCTCCCACGTTAATTAAGAGGAGACTGAAAAGTAAAGTTCACTCAGAAATGGTAGCGAGGGAAAAAAATAACTCAAGGAAACGTTGGCTGTTATGAAGAGCAAACAACAAAGCTCTTCATCAGCTCTTCCTATCAGTCAAATTACTGTTGTTTCCAGATTTACGATTTCAGAAGGGTTATATCGAGCATACAGACTAAGTTACTTCCTATTTAGCTGGGAGCGACTGATTAAAAAATTCTATTAATTTCCACATTTCCACACTCGGTTCCATCTAGAGCTTTCAAAGCTACATGGAAACACCAGACATCAGACTCGAAGGCTGGAGGGCCAGCGAGCCCTGCACCAAGCCAGCCTTCTGTAACATGAAGGCTCCTCTCTTTGGATGGGACCCTCTGCAAATCAGCCCTTTGCCTGCATACTAAAGCTTGCAAGATGAAGCAGCTCCCTCAAGGTCCTCTGGGTACTGGGAATGTTAGAGTGGAGGAAACTGAGGACCAAGGAGCTGCCCAAGCTTTCTAGATGCTGTAAACACTTTCTGACTGAACTCACAGGATAGCACACATGATGTCCAATTAGCTACTTACAGACCACAGAATTTATCATGTATAATTTGCCTCGATTTTGCCTGTCATTTCTGCTGTCAAAAATGGCAAAGACCGCAGAAAAAAAAACAGTCAACATTTTGTATCTTTAACTTTCCACCCTTCCCCAGCACGAGGTGCAACTCTCAGCTCCAGGCTTGAATTTAGGCAGGCAAACACCCAGAAGGTGAGGGCTTCGCCGTGGGACTTGCAGGGACCAGGCTGAAGTGCTCTCCTCCTGGCTGAAGTGCAAGAGCATCTCCTAAGACTCTTTTGGTATTCTGTGGTATATGCTGTCTAACGATTGGATATTGTTTTGTGTTTTCTAAACATATTTTCTAAATAATATTTTCTAATTAACTAGTTTTTCTATTAACTAATTCTGTAATACGATTCACAGACACAGAACAACTCTGAAGAACCTATGCAGTTACAACATAGGTGCAATTAATGTTTTACAGGATAAAGAAGGTAACAGGATGAAAGTTAACTGAAGCTCCACTTCTATGTTTTCAGAGCAGAATCACTGTTAATAAATCTTCAAAATAATACTGGCATCTCACTTCAAAACTAAATAATAAATCACTGCATATACAAAAGAAAACAAACACTGCCTTAATGTTGTTTTATCTTGGAAATACATTTATTTACTCTAGCTAGCTACAAGAAAGACTGATTTTCTGGCTCTCTCACCCCTTCCTACAAGTGATCAAAGGTGTTTGTCATGTTTCACTGTTTACTCAGAACAGCAGGGTGTCCCTCAGCATTCTGCTCCTTTCAGATCACTTGTGGCTGCTGGAGAGACGACTCCTTTCAAAAAAAACTCAGTGCGTGGTAAAATTCAGGTCTTTCACTGACCCCTTCTCCAGACTGTGGGTTCTCAGAGCACACAACCTTATTTAGATCCTGTTTTCCTTGAGAGAAGCATGCTGTTTTTCAATCTCAAAGTGATTCATCTCTTTCGCATCATGCCTCCATGATACCAAACAGTCTTAATAGTAAAGCAAAGAAAAACACTCATTTAGTAGCATATAAGCTTTGGGTACACTATTAGGAACAGCACAGTTTAAAAGAAAAACCCACAAAATTTTTTGACCTGTGAAAGGATATGTGCACTACTTAGACATCACTGAAGACTCTTTCCAAGACCAAGCAGTCTGTTGCTTAAAACCATTTTTTCATTTGCAGCCTCTTTAGCCTGCCAGCCATCTCCTTCTCTTCCATTCATTCTGAGCTGCTTCCCTTCCATGACACCACTCATAGGCTCAAAAACTGAGAGATCAGCATACATACATCATGTCTATATTTGTATAGCAAAACATGACCTCAGCTAACAGGCACAAAATAAATAACTAAAAGATGAAACCTCATTTTGTAATTCATTCTTAGATTGGATTGCAATGCACCTACCTGAACATGTCTCCTAAGCCTTTCAGCATTCCTTTCTTTGCCTTAATTTTATCTTTATCTCGATCTTTCTTCTTTTCCTTTCCAGCCTTTTTTCTGTCGCCTTTATCTTGGCTTCCATTCATCTGTCTCTCCAACGAGTGGGATGGCTGGTCACTTGCTGTGGACACAGATTCTCTACCAGATCTCGAGCTTTCCTCTGTGTCTTCCTCCACTGAAAGTACACATTAAGACACACCAGTGAGATAAGAACAAGCAACAAGGGCAGGCTTTTTGGTATATTGTGTAATGGATTTTGAAGCAGGATATATGCACAGTCACATTTTTTTTTTAAATCGGTATCTGCTCATATAGGGGTTTTCTGGAGTGTTCATTTGTATTACTAAACAATTAAAAGCAAGGAATTCACCTTTGCAGAACACTCTGCAAAACACGATTCATGTTTTGTGGGTACTCTGAATAACGTATGGATTAATAAAGATTAGCAAAGTGATGTTAATTGGCCTATTTTGTTTCAGTATCTATATCAGTTGAGGAGAGCTTTAGAAATATCTGCAAGACGAAACAGCTTAAATTCAGTAAATTCTTAGAAATACTCTCATAAAAATATGAAAGTCATTAAGGACTGTTAACCCTCAATACAAGCCTTAATAGACTTTTTCTTCTGCTGCAAGAAACCTAATAGTTGTGTCGCACTACTTCATTTCCTGGAGCAGTTTAAAACACATCATGCACCATAATATTTATTCTTGGTTTTATTTTTGGTTGAGATGGGGCAGCTTGGGAGGTTCAGATGGGGAGAGTCCATGCAGCAGACCAAGTAAAATCCTTTAAGGGCAGATAACATGTTTCTTCTTTGTTTTGAATCCAAGACCAAGACTCAGAGTATCTTAAAGTATACCCGAGGCTAGATTTAGCAAAGCACATGTATTTCAGAAAGTTTGAAAGAAAAATGAAACAATCCATTCAAAAACAAAAAACTCTCCCAGTAGCTCAGTGAGAAAGAAAGAAAATAGCTCATGGGTCAGAATCCTGCAACCACTCTGACTTAACTTAAAGCCAAGTCCAGAAATTACACTGCATGGCTGGTGGAGCTGTGACCTTCCAGGAGCTCTAACATTTTCTATCAGCACATTATAAGCAGGGCTACACCATCTCCCAGTTTTCCAACAGGCAGCATGAAGCAGCAGTTAGGATCACAGATACATACTTTGCACTGTCTTTTGTAGCTGTAATGAATACAAAGGCTCCAAACAACTTTTGGAAGTAGAAGTTGAAAAATACAGTTTTGCTTTATTATATACACAATCTATGGAAAAGAAAGTTTTTTTGGTACTCAATAAGATTTGGAAATGGCCATGGCTTATAGAAGGAAAAAGAGAATAATTTTTTAGTTTAGCATATGTTTACTACCACTTATTATTATTCCTACTAATATTATTGTTTCTAGACATCAGTGACTCTTCTACAGCCAATAGAAGTGTGTAATTCTTTAGAAATTTCTCATAGACTACTGTAGAATACAGAATATAAACTTGCTTTCCTTAGTCATCATTCACATTCACCTTACAAATAATTCACTGAACCTGAAAAGTCTATAAATCACTGACTGAAAGCCATTCAATATCATCTCTTATCTCAGATACTTGCCCGCAAAATACTGTTTATTCATTAATATTACAATACACAGACCTATCTAATAGACTTAGTACTTATTCACTGACTATCCCAAGATTTCTATAAATATTGTCCAACCCTGGAAGATCGTATAAATGTATTTCAAGAAAAACATACTGTGTCAGATAAATCTCAACATTAATAACTGTTTTCGAAACTCAACTAGTACTCTGAAGTACAAACCACCAGGAAAAAAAAAGGAGAAAAAAAAAAAAAAAGGACAAGCCTCGGCATTTCATTTTAACTTGTCTCCAGGACCGCTATGAGTTAAGCAGATGATACAGCTTCTCAACTGTAGGCACAGTTTTCATATTCAGATAATCATATGTTAGAAAATTAAGAGGCCTGTCCTATAAATGCTCTGTACTAGCTGTACTTGCACCTTTTTTGGTCACAGTGTTTCTTAATCAATGCCTGGGATGATATTTAGTTATTATTAAAAGACTAGTGGAAAACTGCTTTGGAATAGAGATGCTAATTTTTTGCGTGTTAATTTATAGCTACAATCTGTTCGTTAAAACAACTAGACAGTTAAAAGATTGTACTTGCAAACGAATATAATTAGTAAAAAAAAAGCATTACATTTCTGATAAATTCTGAAGTCAAATGTTTACTTGGTACTTCATTGCTAGAATTGATGAATCAATTTTGACCTGTGGTTGTTCATATTTATGTAACAATACATTAAATTAATCCTAAATATGTATTAAGTGTACTGTGCTACACTGAGTTGCTGAACAACTTGTCATAACAATGCTTCCTCTTATTTATTTTGCATATTCTATGGAGATAATATTGCCTCCTTTCCACACTTGTGCTGCAATAAATATTTGTCTATCATAAACAGTTTGCCTGCAATTAACTCTGTAGCTTAGACTGAGCCCTATGAACTAGGACGCCTGTTCTCCTGGAGTAAACACTGGTGTGTCTACTGCAAGAAAGAGATTTCCACTTTTCTCAAAAGTACTCAACATGAAGAAACTTGTTTCACTTTTATGCAGCACAGTCATTCTGCAATTAACATACACCTAATTACTAGTGTTTAGAACAAATGCAAATGCTGCTCAATTAAAATTCCAGCCCGGGCTACAAATGAAACTTGTAATTTTTGTTAAGTTGCAGCAATGACGTTAGGTTACTGCAAAACGCAGAATGTATTTGTTTTGGTGCTGTTATTTCCTTCCTTTCCTGCAACCTCCTGCCTCCCTGCTCACAATGCCAAAGCCAAAAAATTAAACTGCAGTATACTTTAAACATCAATTAAAGCTGAAAACTAGTGTCATTTCATGAACCACACTGTACTAAGGAGAACTACACAAGCAGGTATATGAAGCTATTCTCCTAATTAGGCCATAAAATGGAAAAGATGCACATGAGGAATCAAAGCTACTTAATGTGAAGCTATTCTGCCACTAAGCTTCTAGGCCTCTTATTGTGATATTTAATACAGCCCTGGATTCTAGCAATTAAGATTCAGCAAAAGATTAGAAAGCTTTGTTGATCTCTCCCAGTCCAAATGCCTTGTTCTCAATTCAAGACACTAAAGATAAACATTTTGCTTCCAGTCAGCTCTTTCAAGTATTAAGGATTAAAAAAAAAAAAAAAGGGCAGGAAAAAGGATCTGTAAAAGCTGAACACCCACACCTTTCCACAAATGATACTTCTCTACAGCCATTAAAACTCATATGCATCTTTTGAAATACTTTTTAAAATGTTGTCCCAGAACTGGTCACTGCTATCTGATTTTCATCCTACATTTAGTAATTTAATAACACGTCCTAAGGACAGCAAGTACATTCAGAAGAGAGTCAGTCCCTTTGCCACATACACTACCTGCATTTTTATGGCTTTCGTATATGGGGTGATGACATTTTAAGAAACACACTATACAATTTACTGCAGTGCTATTACTTGCTACTCCGAAGAGGGTCACTGTCTGGAAGAAAGAAGCGGTCTTAGCACTAGAACACTTGGAGGAGAAAGGGGAAAAAGTAAGTAAGTAAGAGTTTATCAAGTAAGACAAATGGATCCAACCTCAAGGGCATCAGCAAATTGACCACCAACATGTTTGCTGGGGTTTTATAATGAGAAAGCCACATTTTCATTTCAAACAATTATGGAATAATTAAGTACAATTTAAAAAAACTTAGGCAATGTCGTTATGGCAGCAGTGAGGCATTAGTTACGTAAGGACCAGATTGTTAAATTAACTTCTATGTATTCCTATGTGCCCAGGCTTTGTCCAGCTGAAGACACCATTTGGTATATTCTCTGGAACCTGAGGCCACGTACAATTTGCACAAAGTGGAGCAGACTGCAGTTGCTTTCAGTTTTAACACAGATACAGACATGTTCTTGGAAAGACAGACCTGAGGACCTATTTTGTGCTCATCCCAGGCAACATATGGCTGGGCCAGCTCTTAAGCTCCCACTGCCGCTGTGAGAAGGGGAAGACCTTGAGGACTGAATCCTGTCCAGTCAACTCACTATATCTGCTTCACTACTCATCTGCTTCTATTAATCTAGCATTGCAAATTTCTAGATTATGTCTTAGATGTTTTATTATAATATGTGGAAGCTCTTAAAAGACAAGTAAGTTAACAGAATGCATAGTATAGCTTGGTTGCACTTTTCTCGGCCCTTCTTTACCATGTGAGATTTGAGAACAGCCTCGTTCTTGCTCTCCCATGACACTGAGATGGCTGCTGGACCACCAGTGCTAGACAACTTCATCCACACAGAGAGATGAGGGCTTTGCCTGGTTTCTGCTACTCCAGGCAAAGGATACAAAGGCCACCAAATACTTCCTTGCTACTCTCTGTGCATTGCGTCAACAAGCTCAAAACCCCTTAGAAAAATCTCATAAACCTATACTCACCTAGAAAGCGTTTCATGACAACAGTTTTGTTATATTTTTGATCAAGTGAAGTTAAACCATCTGTAACTTCTGGATAAGCCCTGGATATCTGATGTCTTAAAACAGGATATTACTATCAGTGGGTTCACACCAAACAAGGCCTTTTAAAAAAACATGGTCTTATGTCCCAAAAGACCATAGGCATGCAGCCTAGGAGAATGATCAGGATCACTGCACATTTTCTCATACCTATTCTTCTACTGGCCAGAAACAGATTGACAGCCACCAGCACTAGACCAGCATTTAGCCTCACTGCTGCGTGAAATTGCTAGGTGCTGGAAAAGCAAAGCAGAATTAATTCCATCCGTAACTACCTTTGAGAAAAGTGACTGGCAAAATGACCTCCCTTTCAGTCTCAGGACACTTTTAGAAACAGGTAGATTAGGGGGGGTGGGGGGTGGGGGGGAAGCAAAGCGTTTTAAAAAAATGAAAGAGTGATTATACAAGTAACTTACAAAGGAATATTAGGGAATGACGCTTATGAAACAGACTTTCTGAAATTAAAAAAAAATAAAAAGAGTGGAGACTGAAAAATCTCTTTTCAAGCCTTTTCTGTTAGCATTCAGGCTAAGTATTTTACTACTTCAACCTTCCCCCCATCATCTTCATTCATAAACTTCTAACTAGCTGCAGGTTGATTAAAAAAAATTCTGCTGGTGTGTGACAAGTTGAAAGTAGTACAACATGAAGGTTAAAAACACAATGATTTTAATACAACTCCTGATGGAGGTAATTTACCATTCATACTATTTTCATTCAATACGAGTTGTCATTTTACCAGCCCATTCTTACATAGTTCAATAATGATAAGGTTAGCTTTGAAGTGATTCTTTTATGCTAATGACATTCTCCGCATGTTGGGTCATACCTCGGGTTAAAGAACTGAAAATGTAAATGAATGCCCATTAGGGTGGGTAATAGCTGATCGTTAACTTTGTACTTTATTAGATCTGCCAGCCTTACTCTAATTAAAGGACAGTGATTTCTTTTTTTCCCCCAGACACTACAAATGTGCTCTTTCAAAGTTAGATGCACATATTTTTGTAACATAAATTCGGTGGTTTTTTGACTTTCTGCATCATTTTTTTCTAATTTACATTAGTAAATTAATTAGCTGTCTTACAGAAAATTTTCATCGTAATTTAAGTAAACACGCTCTTAATAATCTTATTTCCTTATTTTAGAAAGGAAGGAAGCTGCAGAGTGTTGCAATCTGTTAATGCATATGAAGGGAAAAAGCCTGAAAAAAAATTCATGAAGAGAAGTTACTTCTTTTAAAATTCTAAAACTATATTCAGCTACTTTTAATCACTTTCTAAAGGAATTAACCTACGTTGTTAACATTCTTTATGTACAGCAGTAGTTTACTTACAAGTTTCCATGCCTTCATCATCGTCATCTGCTACAGGTTTATCATATGACTTGTCTATGGCAGCTCTGAAGCTTTCATTGCAGCCTCGTCCTCGGATAATTCGCGGGCGCGGGCGGTGGAAGGGAATATCCCCGTTCAGAGTCACCTCAGCAACGGCTGTCTGCAGACTTTCTAATGAGCTGGATTTCTTCAGACCTAAAGAAGGCCCCACATCCCTGGTTGGGGAACCTTAGTGATTTAAGGGGGGGGAAAAAAAAGTAATTAGAATTAGTATTGAGAACTGCATGCTTGATTATGCATATCCACCCTGAAAGTCTTTGGGGACACACTTAACATTATTCACATCATCTCTCAATAATCTGTAGGGAATTCTCCACAGATTTGTTGGTCTCAGAAGTGAACGAGTACATCAAGCCATAGTCAACGACACCGAGAACATTAGCTATGTCTGGCTTTTCAAATCAGTGAAGAGAGACCATCATCCCTTACTAATATTTTAACAATTTGAATGATAAAGTAATCACGGGGCTTTAAAAATATAGATCATATAAACAGCCGAGATATATCTCTAACAGCATCAAACAAAACAACTATTTTTGCTTTGAGCAGAAGATTTCATCTGTACTAGCAACCGATGAACAGAGAGTGGTTTATGGGCATGAATCCCATTGTGTTTAGAGCGTTGCAAAGTAGCCTGACTTCTGGCTTCAAGAAACATGCTGTTTGCTTTTAACCGAGTTTTAAAGACTGGCATCAAGTAGCTAACAATTTCATAATTAAATGCTTCTGAGAAATATTAGTTGACTTGCTGGGATTTATGAAGTTGTTTAAAAATATCTGTGGAAAGGACCCAATTAGTCAGGCAATACCAGTTATCCAGCTGGAAAAGAAACACATTCCTGGCAGTCACCATGTCGATGTTTGGGCAGCACTACAGCTGGGGCTGAGGGCAGCTCTCGCCACTGCAGCATGTCCAGAGGCGTGCCAAGAAAGCCCCAGACAGCATTCTGCAAAAGCCTTTCCCCACCCAGACTTTTCTTCTCAGGTTTGTGGACTAAATGTCTAGCCTCTGTTTTCAGACACACACACTCACACTGCGAATCAGCTGACAATTGCACAATTAAGTCTCATATTATAGTTAAAGCCAGGAGAGATCTTTCAGGGGAAAAAAAAAATAATCACTACATTTAGTTGAAGTGATTTTATTCAAAAGTGCAATGCAGTTTTGGCTGGATTTTCCATAGGATTTGTGGCTGGAGAGAGAGATAAGGTGGGTCGTCACCATCATAGTTACATTTCCTGAAGTTACGATACAGGAGCCCTCACCTCTAAGGAAAACCCACGCTTTCTCTTCCTAAAGGGAGCTGAACAGAGAAGACTGTTGTGGCACCAAGGCAGTCCCAGGCAGTGGGTTGTTACGCAGCTGGTATCACCATCCTCATCTCACAGAGGCACAGGCAGATAAAAGTCCAAGTCAGCCAGCACTGACATACAGCCAAGAACTGAACACTCCAATACCTTGGAATACCAAACCACGGAACAACGCAGTTGTAAGCATGGTCTGTTGTGAATAATGCAGTAAGGGAGAGTTATCTTTTTTAAGTGTTTATCTCAGAATAATACAAAGCTCTGGAGTTGATCCCTATTCCGGTAGGTACTAGGAGGGCAATGAGAGACAGTATCTGTCACTGTTCTTAAATAAAGGTATGTGAAGTTACCTTGCGTTGGGGAAAACTACTACTACTCTACTAAAAGCAGCTCCTTTCGCTATTCTGTACTGGGTGGGAGGAAGGGGGGTGCTGGACCTACAGAAGGGATGCAGAATAGCAGCATGGCAAGTCTTCTCCATGTCGTTTGTTAACTTGGTATGAGATGAAGCAAGGCAGCAAACGTTTTTGTTCTATATTCAGCTATTAAAAGTCTGAGCAATTAAGTTAAAATGAAATCCCTCAGATCAAATAAATTCAAACAGCGGCTGTCAAAGTATTCCCCTTCAGCTGCCCTACTGATAAGATGAACTTGTAAATAGAAACAAAACCAAAACCCTCTTTCACAGGTCTACACAATTCCTGCAGTTTGGTTCCCCCCAAGGTCCGGAGACCTGCTGTTTGGACGCTTGGCCAGAAATAAAAACACCCCAAGAAATGAGAAATTTTATCTTGATGAACTCGCATCTAGAAGCAGCTGCCCGCACTCCCAGCCCATACTAGCTGGAGGGCTGATGGTCATGAGGATGGCTGGGGGCACCGCGCAGCTGCTGGGGTGAACAAGAGCCGCCAGCTGGGACAAGGGGGTTTGATGGCTTCCCAGCTGTGCAAACAAACTGCAGCCCAAGTTCACCAAACTTCTGAAGTTTAAGGCAAGTATTTTTACATCACCAAGTAAAAGAACTCCAACTTAGGTAGTGCCCTATAAAACTGTCCACTTTCTAGCATATGCCAAAATCTGCTATTCCTCTCCTCATGCCTGCAGTACACAAGAAATGAGATTTTTTTTTTTCCTCCCCTACTTTTCGAGGTTGTATCCAGTTAAAAACAGTCCATGAGACAGGAAAAATGAATGCAACATTTTGAAGGAAAAAAAGAGGAAATGGGACAATCATATATAAACCAGCTGTTTGACAGATTCAATTTCATATACAAAAGGAAAGGATATCCTCTTACATGCCAACTTACTGTAAACTTCCTTATTCCAGATTCTGCTCTGCAGCCTTGAAATGAAATGCTCATATGTCTTTTCCTAATTACTGAGTGTCTCTTTTTGTAAACAGTAATTATAAAGAAGGCATTTATATGCCCATTTATGTTCATAAAGGGCATTTAAAAAAAATCCATTTCCTTCCACCCAATACAGATCTTTGTGAGAACTGTATTTATGTAAGCTGTGCTTTCCCAAAGGAAAAGCTAGATGGGATATGACCTAATGTTCCTTGAGTACTGTAAAACTAATAATGGATTACAGAAACGATAGGAATATTTATTGAACTTGGGTGGCCGTGAACACAAATGTGAACAGGTTGCAGAATTTGAAAGAGGGAAATGTCCTTTTGCAAGCAATTTAAGCACTGTGATCATAAAGCTATGTATATTTTAACACCTTCACTATCTTCCATGGCCACTTCATAGCATGTCTACTATTTTCAAAATAAATAGTTAAGCCTCCCTTCCTAAATTGAGTGAGTTCAGAATTTATTACTAGAATTCACCAGCCAGAAAGTGACTCGTTTACCCATAATCCGGTAAGAAACAGCAAACTTTCTCTAAAATGGATTCTGTTTAAAATTTATGAGTCACATCAAAACCTTGTTTTCTAAATACAAAAATGTCAGCATTTTCTTCCAGCCTTTATAGCGCTGGTGGTAATCATCGGAAATGTTATCTGCTCAGAACGAGTTCTACTTCAATTTTGACACCAGAATTTAAAGCAGAAAAAAAGAAGAGAAAGAGACACATCTCCCTAAAGTATCTTTCTACGACTGAGGGATAAAAGGGATTCCTTTATCGTTTTTAAAATTTGAAGTTCATGAACATTTTCCTTTCCAACAATCTCATTAACAAACATCCTTCGAGGTAGATTCATCCCTCCGCGCCACAGCCGTCCCCCCACCGCGGCTGCCGCCTTGCGCGCCGCCTCCCCGCGCGCTCCGCGCGCTCGCTTGGCCGTACGGCTCTACCCCACGCGCCGCACGCCCCTCTCCATCTCTCAAGGGCTCCGTGACACGCCGACACCACCCCGCCAAGCGCAGCCCCTGCCCGCCGCACGTGCGTCGCCGCTCCCCGTGTCCCCGGCTGGCCAGCCCCCGGGGACGAGGGCCAAGCCTCGCCCCCCAGGCCGCGCAACCGCCCGCTGCTCGCGCGCGACCGCGCCGGCGGCGCGGGCATCTGCTCTCACACGGCACAGACGGCCCCCACCGCCCAACTTCACCGCTCGCACAGATCCGACGAGACACGCAACACACGCGGCGCGCGTGAAGCCTGCGTGCTGCCCTTTGTTCTTCCCTTGCGCTGACGCTGTTCAACAACTTGTCGTGCTTCCACCTCCCTCATCCTAAGCGTTTATTCGCCGCTTGGGCGAGTCGCAAAGGCAAGAAGTATGGTGTCAGAGGATACGTGAGGTTTCCTTCAGTGACTAATTTTAAAGGTTATATATAAAGTACATTTTTCATCGGCACTTTCTTTTAAATGATTTAAAATGACACTCTCGTTTCTTTCTGAAACATTGTTTTTATTAATTCTCAGGTTAAATGCTACCAGCAGCTGATGCCAAAAAATTCCCTCGATTCGTGGGGGGAAAGGCACAAGGCTACTTTCTAACCACTTTCTTAAAGGACATTAGCAGTGAGTCTACTTATTTACTAACATCTGCTCCCTTAGATTTCATAAATTCTTCTGTTTCTAGTTCAGTTCATACACTAAAAGAGTAACATTTTGGCTGGAGAGAGAAGGGAGGAATAGAGCAAGCAACTGCATAAAAAAGTTTTGGTTTTGTTCCAAAAAAAAATTTTTTTTATTTTTTTTATTTAAAAACCGTTGCATAAAAATAAATAAATAAACGATTTAAATAAATGTTATTTGATTTTTTCCCCCTTTCTTTTTCATTTTCCCAATGTGTACATGGAAAAATAACCACCTAGTATGCCCAGGACTCAATAAATGAGCCATGCTCAATCGCTACTGAATATACTTCTAACCTCTAAGACGAATTGTAAACACTGCAAGGATTAGGCACTTCAAATGAACTATAGAAAGAAAAATAATTAAAAATCTATTATAGTAACTAGGGCTGGTGAGTTCTACATTCTCCTTTTCAGCCAATACTATTAAGTCCAACTTTGACTGTAACAGAGTTTGTTTTTATTTTTTCTAAAATAAATACATGCTGAAGTTTTCTGGCTTCTAGAGTTCATTAAAACATAGTTCACCACACGTTTGAGGCATTTTTTTTCTTAGAACCAGATGATTTTTAAGCCAAACTACAGTAAGTGGTTTGTTTAACAACCACATCCATCTTCAGTAATGGGAGAAATCCAGTGTTTATATACAAAACCTGGTTAAAAGCATGCAAGATAAATAAAAGTACAGTAAAAGGTGTTTTTCCTTTTTTCCAGCCACTGAGCTTGCTGTGCACAAAATATGTAACTGCTTAGTCCAGATGGTTACGGTCACGCTCTTTCACCCAAGTTGTCTGATTTGTCTCTTTTTTTTTTTTTTTTAATTTAATCCAGGTGTCACACACAGAGAAAAACTACACTCGGTTAATACTACCCTCTATTGATAACACCAAAAAAACTATGCACTTTTAAAACCTAATCATCGTATTTTAATAAAACACACAGGTTTCACACCATTCTAATCACACCCCATTCAAATAGGCAGGCTAATAAGAAAATGAAAAATCATTTACAGTAATTTTGAGTTTGATCTGTAACTCCTTTTTATGTGAATAATGCTCAGGGTGAGGGCAGTTCCTAAGCACTGATTCTTACCGCAGCCATTAACGTAATTCATACATTCACACTCTGATGGCTTTAATCCTTCAAAACATTTATACATTTTAATTTTGTGTACTCATTCTCAATTTGTAAAGCTGCAAGTCTGTGGCCATATTCTGCAACATTTTAAGAGCTAGAAGTTTTAGCTGTTTAAATAAAAATTCTAATTTTGTCACTTGATTACTTACAGGTTTTCAGTATTCCTACTCATGTTGTAAAGTGTGGTTAAACAAAGGCGCAGTTATGAATTATTAATTGTAAATTCTGCATGGAACGACCTACTCCCCAAATCATGCTAAAATAAATAATATTTTCAGGTTAAAAAGGTGAATTGTTCCTAATTAGAGCTAAGTAATGTTACGGTGTCCTCTGGATCTAGCCTAATTAAAATAGCATTCCAAAGGTCAAAAGCTAACTTATATTAATAAATCATAAAGGTTTATAATTGCAGCTGGTGCATTATTTTAATTACTACTAAAAAATATGCTTTGAAAGCTATTTCTCATTATCATTGTGTGAAATGTTACAATCGATGGTATGTGGAAAAGATTCTATTTACATATTCTTTTGTTCTGTTATGATGCTCAGGTTTCAGCTCGAAAGGCAAATCAGCTCACACTAATAATCTTCAACTCAACTCACAACATGTATCTGATGACCACTTAAGGCAAAGGTAGCAGTTTTCTAATTAAAATAATTACTTCCAAGCACTGTGTTAGCACTGTAATAGCCAAACATTCGACTCTTCTACATCATCACTCTGTACGTTAGAGTTTTAAGCTAGGAGGAGATTTTCCAAGATTTTCTTGAAAGGACAAAAAAATCCAAACAACTGTGAATATCTATGAGTTCAAAGTGTAGAAACAGGTGTCTGCCTACAGCCACACGTATGACCTGCTTGAGTATATACCCTAGATTCTTATCTCCACGGAGAATTTTCTTTTTCGGTACGACTTGATTATTCACAACAATAGAAAGCAGCCATGCAAGTACTGGAATATTCATGTTTTCATGCAATTTGACTGGCAGTTCTGTAATTGTGGTAAGCTGCTTTGACCAAGGTTTCTATAGCAACAGCCTTACTGTCAATTCTTACCTGTTTTCTGGTCATCCATTGTACTGAGCTTAGTCTCGTCAGCTACTGTTAAAAGGTAAATGTATAACGGTTAGCCCAGTTAGTGCCCATGCCCCACATGCATCCAACATTCCTTCTGTTTTGCATATTCTTTTCTGAAGTTAGGGGACCTTAGCAATGTCATACTTCATGCAAATAAACTGCAACAGTAAGCAAACATTCTGGGTAGAAACGGCAGCAAACTAGTAACCTTCATGCAATGTCAGTCATGTTCACATCACAGGCAGGTACAGTATGTTATTTACACGTTAGCACATCACAACTAGTCAAGACAAGTCAATACCACCAACCCTACCTTCCCCTGAGGAAGTTGGTGAATTAGGGATTGTAGTTAATATATTCACCATCATTGTAAAGGAGTGAATCCTGTTATATTTTATTATTCTGAGTAGGGATTTTTGTTGTGTTTAAACAATCAAAACTCACTGTTTAAGGTTACTAGATTCTGCACTTCAGAATCTAAATTCAATGGCAGAAAAATAGATGGGATTGTTAGTGATTACTTATTCTCAGTTGTTTTACCAGTTAAAATGATTATAGTAGATTGCCTGTCTTAGCCGCTGCTACTTTATAGGGCTTCTGATATAAATATTAAATCGTGGGTCTCAACCAGATGTTAGACTAGCCCCATTTTCTAATTCTGAATAAACTCTTCAACGAAATACTTGCATCTTTAATATCTTAATCAAAATCCATCTACAAAATGAGAGACTATGAAGGATCTTTAAGGCTAATTGCATTATAATCATGAACTGAGAATAATCCCGTCTACCCAGAACCACAGTGTGGTACAGTTTTATGCAGTTATTCTGTGTGGATTGGTAAATGCACTTTTCACCTCCATTTCAATAAACAACTTTCATGTTTATGTATAACCATATATCCAGAAGGCTACGATATTTAAATGTAAGGACATTTACAAGTGGTACAAGCAATACAGAGGCCACTTGGCCATTCACGTTAAGAATACTTTAACTTCCCACCAGTAGACATTACGTGCAGTAGTACTGCGCATAAACAGTGTGTTTGGAATTACAAAATCTATGTACTTAGAACATGAAAATCAGGTTCAAATAAAATAATTGAAAAAATATCACTCACTACCTAGATCCATGCTTTTGGATTTTCGTGTTTTAACAAACTCCAACTGACTGGCATCTGAAAATTGCTTTGTACGCTTTTCTGACATGCTCTGGCGTCCAAAACCCTCTCGCTGGAAGGCAAGCACTGGATCAACATCTGGACTAAGAGTGCTGTAGGAAGGGAAAAAAATCATGCGAACATTTATCAAGATCACGCAACCTTTCACTCTGCAGAAAAAAGCATTTATTTAGCACGTGATTTCTACCAGCAATAAAGAACACATTTTTTAAATAAACCACTGCAAGTAGTCAGTTACACACATGATGCATTTGGTTTACTACATCGAGCAATTCCAGTTAAAAAGTGTCAAGAATGTCACTTGTGAGTTTTGAGGAAGGAAGTACATATCTGGTATACTATACATGTACTATCAGAATGTACAGCCCCAATACAGGAATAATTTGAGGGAGAATAAAACAGTTCAATTTTCTTCACGAGAAACAAACATATTCTGTTAATAGCAAATTATCAGATTTTTCTTCATCACAAAATGTTTTTAGTAAAGCATAAATAGAATATTGTCCTGCCTGAAGCCCACAGACCTGTAATAAATTTCTTCATTTAAAGACTGTGCATTAAAATTTCTCTCCACATGTGCAATCGATCGCAAATTTTTCACAGCATCTCCTGGTTTTACCCTGGCTATGACAGACAAACATATTTTTACCCATTACTTCCCTACAGAGCAAGTATTTGCCGCAGTGCTTCCACCACTAAATGGGAACTGGGGGTAAGTGGACTCAGTTTTCGTGTCTTGTGCAGGTTTCTTGCATGACCTTGGCTGAGAGAGTCAGCTCTTCAGCAAGTAGTGACCAGCGTTCCACCATGAAGATAGATTTATTCATGTTGGTCAAGCGTTGGTAGAATCATGACTGCAGAAATGCAGGCAAAATTTGGCATGCGAGCTAAACCCTAGGCTTGCAATGTGTCACAACAGCCACAATGCACCTTAAAAACAGTAAAACCCAAGAAAAAATGGCTAGATCACAGAATCATAGAATCATTTAAGTTGGAAAGGACCTTTAAGATCACCAAGCCAAATCGATGCTTAGTGCTAATAAACAGTATGAAAGAAAATTCACACAAAGGTCCTCCTACTCCTGGAAAAGGAAAGAGTAATAAAAAGAGCCTGAAGATAAGCACAAGGAATTTAGATTTCTACTTCAGCTGGCACAACAAGAATTCGAAAGCATAAAATACTGAAAAAATGGGCATTTTGCACTATTGTTACCTATCCAATAGGAAAAGAATCCCTCAAAATCCCCCCTTTGTTGTTGTTGTACTTCAAGATAAAAAAGCTAAATATTTTGTCACTGAAATCTCCAAATAGACTAAATGACACTCAAAATATTGTATACATACGTTACTGTTCAGTAACATGCTTCAAAAGAATTATTTTCTAAGGGCTAGCTATAATACCCATCTCATACCTAGTGAGAAACAGGCAAATAGCAAATTTCTGCAGAAGCCGACTTATACTTTCAACTTATGTAACGTGAACATGTTTATGTATGCCATGTACTATAATTTATAGAAGCATCTTTGATCAAGAAACACCTGGGTATCAGGCACAACAGTGAAAAGAGGTAAGGAAAAGTGTCCAAAGGCATGAAGTACTATAAAGGATGAAAATCACTATCTGCATTGCCAGGCAGCCTAGAAGAAATTCAGTCTAGTAGTGGCAGATTTACAAATAATAAGGTATGTGCATGTGACAAACATATAATACTTAAGTGAGAGCAGGATCAGAGCTTATATGAATGAAGTCAATGTCAAGTGCCTTTTTACTTTAATGTTTCTGGCTCAGGCTCATAATGTTTTACATTTAATTACTGCAACTATTTCAGAGATGTCTGCACAATTTAGCAACATTTTGAAGCTTATGCTTTAAGAGCTCTGATGAATCAGAGCCTGAACACAAAAATAACTATTTAGTCCTCACACTTCCACAAAATAGTGAAAAAATTATCTCCACATGATAGAAAGATAAAACAGACAAGGCCAATATACACTTCTAGCACTTACAGCAGCGCAACACGTAGCTGAAGAACCACCACCTAAGTCTGAAAACGTCCACCCAGTGACTCCACTGAACTTACAGGGTTTCAGCACCTTTCATAATCAGATCATAAATGACCTTCCCAAGGCCACACAGGAGTTTCTGGCTCACTGCTAGTCAGCCCTGTCTCTGAAGGCCAGAAAAATGTGGTTTTACTAAGTGAGAATTTTCTCTAGCAACATCTGTTAACACAGCTCACGTTAGTTAAAGATGACCGGCTTCATCTTGCAGAACAAAACGTATCCTGTGACACTTTCTTCAAAAAGGGTGAATTTCTAAAACTATTTGTTTTGGCTGTATGCTCTGTTTTTCATCTGAGCTTGCTTTGATCCGCATATATAAAGCTTCTAATAAAGCTGAATATCATTTTCATGTAAATACAGCATGCACATATATATTCCACTTGGAGTCCTAAGAACAGACTAAAACTCCAAAGTTAAATAAAACGTGAAAAGGGCACCACCGGTCCCGCAGCGAGCAGTGGGGTCTGGACACGGTGTCAGCAGCCGGGAACTGTGGAGATCTGATCCCAGCATTTCCACTGACAATGCCTTTAGGGGCTTTCTCTCTGCCTCCCTTGCCTGCCCTTGTCACACCTACCTTCCGCACGCACTGAGGGGCATTATTACTCCGTGTTTGCATAGGACCCTGCATCCTAGAGGCACTACTTAGCACCAAAAATTACTTGTTCTCTGACATCACGACATCTCATACATTTTTATAGTACCAATATCTGAGCCCTATGCAGGGTCATCAATTTTCATGTCCTGGTTTATTTCCATTATTAATGTCACATGAGCGTGTTCGAGTAATTAAGGAAGGCGCTGATCACAGGAGTTTGAGTACATGTACATTGCCTAAAAGTATTCAAACCCCCTCCGTGAAGGTCCGTAACTAGAAAAGCCAGTGAGCACAGAGGAGGAACTAATGCCCCTAAAAATGCCTCATTTTAATATTTTTCAACTACATTAATAAAAGACAGAAGGTGAACATAGTGCAAGTGTCATTAAGCAATGCCAAATGCAATTTACTATATTCTAGCATACTTAACAAATAAGATTTCTGGAATGACAGCTGATCCTTAAAAGAATGTAACCGTCTTCTGACCCTCAATGTTATTAAAATTCCACTTATTAATCCGGTCTTATTGCCCCTTTGTTTTCATAACATTTTCATCAAGGATTAGGGAGATACTGTGAGGCTGGAAAAGCTTACATTTTCTTCTGTGATTCAGAACAGCTGCCATTCTTGTTTGGATAACCCTTCATCCATATTCTTAGTTTTACCCTTTTTGTGCCTTCCAGCCAAATCATACAATGCACCTTCATTTTACAAGTCTTCCTTCATCCATTAGCAGCAGGAAATTAATGCAACAACCTAATTGTACTGCTATTTACTTTTTTTTACAAATAGAATACATTATATAAGAAGGCGCTGCACTGACTTATGCTTTTAAGTGCAATTGCGTCTGAAGAACTTTACAATTTCTCATAAAGACACACGTTTAGAGGTTTTGAGCATGATCCATTCCACAGTATCTAATCCCTATTTTCTTTACTGTTACTTTCATTTTCAAAGAAGTCTATGAATAGCAAGATACACCGCAGAAGTAAATGTAAAAACATCTGCAGGTTTCAAACGGGCTCTTAGGTTATGCTGTAGGTTTTTCCTCATATTCGGCTAAAAAAATTCCCTCAGTGATAAGCTATTATGTGCAGCCTTGAGTACTATTCTATTTAAACACCTCACATTCTCAGCTCTAAAAGCTTTTACAAAAGACAGATGGACTTTTCAAGGGCCCAAATTACAGGTATGACTTGTCCAAAGGGAAGAGTTGCAACATTAAAAAAAATGCAAATGGCTATGAAAAAAAATACCTTTTTATACAATCATTAAAACAGTCCTTAAAATACAGAACCCAATTCCTGGACATAAGATGAAATAAACTAATATAAAGCAAAGAAGAAGCTGACAGGTGCATATCAGCTGGCAGGTGCTATTGCTGTTTTATTAAGATTTTGCTGACACACTCGTAACAGGCTCAAGAGACAAGAAAAATAAGAAAATTCATATACTTCACACCATTTGTGGTAATTATCTAGCTTCAAGAAGTGGCAGTGTACACGAGTGGGCTTTTATTTTGCTATTACTATAGATAATTACAGGACTTGCAAATTAAATCTTAGATCTATATTAATTGTACTAACTAACAATAAACAGTATTTCTTTGCCAGGAGCCTAAGCAAGTCAATAATGGAGCTCAATGCATTTCTCATGAAGACTCTTATATAAAAATGTAGAAAAGTAATTAGAAAGTCAACCTAAGGTTCACAGAAATTATTTTTACTCCAGATTAAACACATAAAGTAAAGTTACTTTCCATAGCTTTAAATGTGGAACTATTACAGTACACTGCCTTTGCATGATAGTTACAAATCATACAATGATATGAAAGTTATTTCTTCATGTGTAATAAAGAAATCTTAACTAGCTCTTGTTGCACAAGCATTAACACTAGGGCAAAATAAAGAGCTGCCTTCACCCCTAAGCACATTTTAAAATTACTGTCCATTATCAGGAAAATCAAGAAAGTATACAGAAGTATTGAAAGGCTCCTAGATATATATTAGAATATAAAAATAAAACCTTTGATTTATAGACTAAGAAATATTTACAGTGAGGTTTAGAAATTAATATTTCCAATTGGAATTATTATTTCATCTTTCATAAACTCAGCCATTTAAATTCTTCAAAGTTTTTTTTACAAAAGCTAGCTCAGTTGGCAACTAGATTAATATTAAATCGTCAAATTAACACAGCTATATACTGATTTGGTCTTAATAACAATTAGTAACTTTTCCACAAACGTGTTTTGACAGAGCACAAAACTGCAACCAGAAGTAGAAAGTCTAACAAATTAACTGTACAGACTTCCTTCCTGAAGCAGGGACAATTACCAGTTTGAAAACAGTGAAATCTAAATGTGATGAAAAAGAAAAAAAAGATGAATATTAGCAGTAGCCAAAAACTAAACTAAAGACATAACTGCAGTCATCTCTTTTTTTCCTTCCACTAAACCATGCTCTTACCAGTCTGTTGACTCATTAATTGCAGCTTTAGCCCATCCACCAGCATCAACAGTGCCAAACCCAACATCATCGTGGGAACTGGATGATGACTGGTCAGAGAGATGAGGAGGGAGTACCGACAGCCTGTCATCTTCAATAATGACAGTGTCATCTTGGGGCATGTTCACCGTTGGAGACAGCTGGTATTTACCTGAACAATAAAAGGGAGAAAAAAAACCCAAAACTAAATAATGGCAGAAAGTGCCTTGAAAAATATATAATCACAGCTGATAAAATGTGATGTCAAAATGCAACTCAACTGGTGAGAGTGACACAACACAGATAATAAAGTTAACTATGTCTCACTTTGTACGCATCTTCCTAAGCAGAAGTATGAACAGTAACATATGCCAGTTGTATTTGCGGCGTACTACAAGAAGATCGCAGAAGGGTTGAGGCTGGAAGGACCTCTCATCTGGTCCAACCCCCTCCTACAGCCAGTTACCCAGGACCCTGACCAAATGGCTTTTGAATATTTCTACTCCACCACACCCCTGGGCAACCTGTGCCAGTGCTCAGTCACCCTCACAGCGAAAAAGTGTTTCCTGACATTCAGAGGGAACCTCCTGTGTTTCTGCCTGTGCCCGTTGCCCCAGGTCCTGTCACTAGGCACCGCTGAAAAGCATCTGTCCCAGAAGATAGGGTCTTCTCTTGCACCACATCGTTTGGTAGAAACGAAGAATGAGTTCAATGGCTACCAACAGGGCTCATCACTCCTCCTGATCCATCTTGCCCTCATGACATTTGAAACTTGTTTGACTGCTTTTTGGAACTTGGAACCCTTTAATAATGCCACCACAATGGTAAGAGTTGTGAAAGGGAACGAGAACTCACCACTAAAACCAAACAATTCCAAATTTTCATTCTCTCCTTTAAAAAATACTCTGGAGGCGCACATGCAAAACTTGGGAAAAAAATTATGTAATTCTATTCCCACCAAATTCAAGTAAGTTTTAACACTGTTGTTAAAATGCCTAAATTAGAGCCATCACATACATGAAAGAGACATAATAAACTCAACATAATTCTTTGTTCAGTAGCAGACTTCATTGGGTTAATTTGTGAGAGTAGCACTTAAAAGATTAATATTTAGAGGATTCTTACAAACTAGTAAAACAGTTTCCAAGTAAAAATCAGTTTTAATGTGCATATAAATATTATAAACCCACTACCACTGCTGCTTTTATAGGGATAATTATATACACATAATTATATTTTCCAGTAGTAATTTCAACGCATAAGATTGTATAAGAATTTTCAGACTGCTGTATAAAAAGCAGGAGCAACTTTTAAACCAATAGAAAACTTTACGCCACCAAGACAGACTAAAAAGCTATGAAGAATATCAGAAGGAATATTTTCTTTGCAATGCTTTGTAATGTAACTATGGTTTAAATTGAATAAATCTGTTTTTCAGTATACATGCATGAGATACAAAGTTGGAAGGGTGGGGGTTGTATAATATTATTTGGACACTGGTAGAAATACAAAATTATCACCATTTAAAATTTTAACTTAGAATAAACAGAGATTATTTCAGTATCTAGAAACACTAAGCTAAAACTTGCCTTAGGGAAAATAAATATTGCAAATCTGGATGAAAATTATTTATTTATCTGAGGCGATGGCTAATTATTAAGTGTGATTCTTTCATATTAGCTGCACATAATTTTTTATGTGATAAAATCTGTTTTATTTTTTCCCCCTGTATATTGATGCTCAACCTAAAAAGATCTGTCATTTAAAAAGTTTGTTCCTAACTCTCATTACACGCAACATTATTTCTAGTGAATGATCATGACATTACAAGAATTTTATTCCTGGAAATGTATTATCATACTAAACCAATTAGTAAAATTGTCACATCTCATGAGAAGAAAAACACGTGCTTAATCAACTGTTATCTGACAACAAACTGTAAATTATTCTCTAACTATGATGCGCTGCAGTAATAATATATAGCAATACTTATATTTCCATAACATAAACTGCTTCTATGGACACATCAAATATTTTCACACTTCATTTTTACTACAGATATGGAAAGATTGTGTAGAATTAGGGTAAAAGAATTTTTTGCTCTTTTCTGGAAAGGTTTCATCACTACCTCTGCATGCAATTACTAAACAACAACCAAACAAACAGATACAACACTATGCGTAAAGAGCTAACTAAAATCATCACTGCATTAGATAACGCACGTTGTACAGCTCTCCAAAGCGGGGAGAACTGGCTTCAAAAGAGACCATTGAAGAAGGCTGAAGAAGTGGCTGGAAGAAAAAGGTACAGGATGGTGAACATCTCATCAGTGTCAAACTGAAATGAATGTGTTCAGTTTGCATAACAGCTGATTCTTTGCCCAGCAATAGCTTCTTTGACGGACAGGTTAATGTTTAGCCTGGTAATGTACTTCTTTCCAAACATAATGCCTACAAGACTGTTAACTCTGTAGTTAATAACGTCTCCAAAGAATTGATTGTGAAAAGGTATAACCTTATGGCATTCGGCAGATTGAACTTCCCATTAGAGAGGCTACGCTAATTCAGTAACGTTTTTAACTTTTCACTACCCTTCTTTATATCTGACAAGGGTGAAGACTGACATTTTAATAGTTGCTTTGGAATTAAGGAGAAAAGCCATCTGATGTGCCTACGCTTTTCACTGCAGATAAAGCTAAGAACAGGTGAAGGCTTCACCTCCAGCAGATGGTTAGACAGACCTCAACAATGGACTCAATATGTCCTTTGTAGGGAGCAGCTGAAGTGGACAGAAAATACCCTTGGAGAAAGCAACACTGCAAGTGTTGTGAGGGACATTACAAGGAAACGTCAAAGAAACTTCAAACCTAGTAATCATCAGTATATTCGACTGATCTACAAATCTAAGACATTGCTTGAGCTGTCTACAAACTTCTCCAAGGCAATAATTTTCCCTCAGGCTAGAAAAGTGCTATAAAGTTTAGACTCTGAATACATTTCAAGTCCAGTTTTGCATATATTCGTTCAGTGAGGTAATAATATAAAGTATTTTGGATGGTGTAATAAGGAAGGGAAAACATCCTCGCTTTCAAGTGAGTCTCATCTCAGGACAATGAGTCCTAAATTTCTTGAACAAGTTACCAACCTAAACAAGCGTAGCCTGAGGACCATAACAAACGGGGGTAAGGAGGTTCTATGGGGTAAGAAGGGTTCCCATCTGTCTCTGCAGAAAACGAAGTCTCAGAGCCCCAATACCAAACGGCTGGTCTCCAAGTCTATGAGGACTTTCAGCTTAGTAAAAATATGCCAAACAGCAACACTTCAAACCTGTAATAGTATAGACTTATAATAGACCAGAAAATAGTTTGGACCTGAATTAAACCACCAACACAGAGGGCTCCAAAAAAACCCCTGAGCATACACAGTACATAAAATGAACAACAGGCTTACTCATGAAGAACCCAACTACTGCAGGTCTTTTAAATTTTGAAAATCCCTGAAGTTTGATTAATCTGTTTGCTGCGATAATTTGGTTCCCATACTACACTGCGTTGTCAGCGCACTGTACCTGCCTTGGTTCTTGTGCTTCTGCTATTGCTTGCTCTTTAACAGAAGTTCTAAAAAGTCTGTTGAACACCCTTACAATTTGTTCATAACCAAGTATTACTTTATCAGTGACTCTCATGAGCATTTTGTTACACTTCAAGCCTCTTCCACAAGTAGAGGCCCTTTCTTGCTCTGACATGGCAAGTGATTCCTAACCTGCCTGAGCAAGATGAAGATGAAGAATGAAGTATTAGCCACATTAATAAATAGAGTAATAAATAATAATAAAAGAAAATAGTGGCAACAACAATGGTGATAATAGTGATGAGACTTCCTACAGGAGGGATACAGAGAACTGTGCAATGACAAATTAGAACTCCGTATCTTCATTTTTTTATTTTTCACTAACAGCATATTTGTCCCCAGCAACATACTGAGTTTTGGCAAAATTTCCCGTAGACACTCATATCATTTAATTTTCCAAGCTAAATAGAAGTGGGATTGGGAATAAATGTCTGGGGAATGCCTAAGGACTAAAATGTCTCCACTACATCCAGGCTTTGGATTTCAGAGCGTGCTCAGATCTTTCAAGACCATTTTAGCAGACCACCCCATTCTGGCGAGATTCCTGGCTGGGGAACTGCATTCTTCTTGAAAAGGGTTATGTTCATTTCATTGACACACACACTCTACATCTCTAGCTAAGTTTTTTTCAGTAGTACTTCCTCCTGATTCTGTCCTTAAGAAAGCAATTATTTATGTAGAGAACAAAGTATTTCCTGTTGTGTAGGAATGATCAAATTTTATGAAGTTCTGGGGGATCCTTCAGCATGAAAAGCAGATTCAGTGAAAGCGATTGTTATTCTGTGTACCCCTTGATAAATAACTTTTTAGTCACCATTAGCAACAAAACCCACCGTGTTCATAAAAAAAGTATCAGCAACTGGAAGAAAGAGATGAAAGAGGACTTTGTACTACGCTGTTTGTTGAACAAGAATAATTTATACAGACAGCAGCTATGCATTTGCGTATTGCAAAACTCGGGAGCATAAATAGAAGATATACAAGAACGGTGTACCAGAAGAGACTTGAATTTCTAATCATAGAGCCAAGCAAACCAGCATAACAGAGTTGTAATTTTGAATGTAAGAATAACATGCAACCTGAAAATATTAAAAATAAACATAGGGTTTATTATAGCCATCTAATTCTTAGAAAAGAAGACCCAATTTGTATAAACAAAAAAATGCCATGTCAAAACCAAAAGTATCATTCCCTGAATACAGTAAGCATTATCACCTCTCCATCAGAAATTTTCAGTGAAATATTATCAAGTGAAAAAGCATAAGAAAATCTATAATAGCAATAATCATCTAGAAAAGTACATCAACATAAGAATTATCAGAAACATTAAAAAATTCATGTAGCCTTTTTGCAATAAGCAAACATTATTTTACATAATTTAAATCATGTTCTAACATGGGTATTTTATTCCCACTCTCACAGCAAGGCTCTGACAGCCAGTTCTTGCTGTCAGTTACAGATTGAAAGACTAAGGAAATTGTCTTAAATACCTTTCCTGAAAATTACATCAGATGTATTTAAGAGAAACAAAACTCTCTTAGAAGTTATGTTCCAATTTAGCAATGACTGAAAAGAGCAGGCATTTTCCAGACCTTAAGATTACCAGTTTTGAATAGTCTTAACTTAGGAAGAAAACTCAAAGTCCATCAATTTTATCCAATGGCAAAAGAAGCAGAAAGACCTACTCCTTCACACATTAAATCAAACTGTGACCTCCTCACCACAGGGTACTGACAGTACTAAAAGTTTACATAGTGAAATTCATTGAGGGGTAAATAAAAAGACATCAGGTGGTTCAGAGAGCCTGTAAGTCAGAGGGCTCCGCGATATGGGGAGAGCACTCAAGGGAATCAGCACTGCATAAAGCACTCCTTTTGGCTTGTTTTCATAGTCAGGACCAGCATGGGAACGTACAGACCTCCACTCTTCCTCAGCCAGATTGTTCTTAGGACTAATTCTCATTTTTAGGACAATTTTCAATAGAGAAGGAAAACTCTGGAAGAGTCCTGTAACACCACATACACATTGTCAAGAAAATAAAAAAAGTTCTGAGTTTTTTCTTATTATCAATGCTAATAGGACAGGAATTCCACTGCATAATAGATGATTTAGTCTTGCAAACGTTAGCTACTCCGAAACAATCAACTGTACCTATCTCTCCCGACAGGTAATAATACCTCTCTGTTGTATGGCACTGCAAGAAAACATGCATGCAATAATATCACAAAAGATTATAAACACTTAGTGGTACTGATTAATTCAGAAAAATTAACGTATTAGAAAACTGACTGCTACCTAAAACCTGGGTTTAAACATGACAACTCTGTGAAGCTGCCATGATTGCAGAAGGGAACAATCCAGTCCTGGCAAGACCAGTTTTCAGTTACACTGGACTAAATCAGATTTGCTATGAGGTTCAGGCACAATTTGATTTTCCATGTGCTTCCACTAAAGCATCAATGAATTTAAGTCACAACCAACCAATTTTCTACATAGTTCCTGGTTTCTGAAAACAGTACAGAAAAATGATGATTCAGAGGAAATCAAAACATCAACTTCAGATTATAAAACACTTAAAAAATGCAGGATGGATTTTTTCCCCTGTGTCTATATTGCAGAGGTATCCAAAAGCGTTAGATCTTAAGAGTTTTGGAAAGATTTTTTTTTTCTTTTGTTGAAACATCAGTTATTGGCTACTGCTAAAATGATGATACCAGACTGATGAACCACTAGTTTGATTTGGCGTGGCAAGCCCTGTGTTCCTTTGATGTGGAAGTAAACTGTGTTACTGACCCACATGCACACAGCCTCTCTCAGGGTTTCTTCTCCCATCACTGGACAAGGTGTTTAAGCAACAACTCGTTAACGCTTGTGTGAGCTCTATGTGTAAATCCTCTGCAACACTGATAGAAAAAGCAGAAGGTAGCGCTTTGCAAATGTTTTATCTAAAGCCTTGACACCACAAGAACTAGTCCTTTCTATGGGAAAGCAGCGCTAAAGACTTCAAATTATTTTATCGCTCCTTAAATTTGTCAACAAATAAATATTTTTTTCCAATTGTTCTCTTTAAGGGCATATGACTTTGCGTAAAAAGGTTTCACGCTTGTTTGATTCTCAGGTATACATTTTTTCCTCCGAGCTGCACAAAATGCAATGTAATAGAACATAATATGATTTATTTCTAATTACTGTTGCCCAAATGCACCAAAAAAACACAAAAGACTTAACTGAAGAAATATCTTAAATAGAAAATTTGTGGCGTTTCAGAGAGTTTAACAGCGGTGTTATTCTGCTAGCACAAAGAAAAAGCAAACCCTAAAATACAAGATTTTTTTTTTTTTTAAAACCAACAACCCCAAAACAGAGTGAAATATATATACAAACTGTTGACTGGAAAAGGCATAACTGGTGGACTTTCATTTTCTAAGGCTGAAAATCAATCCGAAGCAATTAAAAACTAAGTTCAGCCTTGCTTCATATCAAGTTTATAGCAGCATTTTCTAACACATTCTGTGTGTCAAGCACGCTAAAACAAGTCCCAGATTTAATGGCCACGTCTTATGTTTAAAACTTGCAACTCAAGCAAGCAATTGTCGCATCTTCTGTCAGGTGCTATTCTCATCAAGTTGCTTTTTGTGTTCAAATTCTAAAATCCTTTCAAACTAATCCCATCCTAGCCAGGACATCTGACCACTCCTGTGGCAAGGCAAATCTTTATTACCTAGTTCTGTACATGGGAAGCTGAATTGCTGCAGAGCAACCGCTAATAACCTCATTATCCACCGGGGCCATGCAGATGGTATGGCACAGAATCTACACAAGGGATGCTTAAAATTAGTTATGAGGTTTTAAAATTGGTGTCCTGCAAAGCAAAAATTCAAACAAATTAATGAAATGCCCTAATCAGCATAAATGGATGCAAGTTTGCCTTATTTATTTTTGTGTGACTGAAACAGGAGAAGAAATGCTGAAAGTAATTATAAATTCCCATGAGTCACTGACTTTCATGTGAATGGAGACTCAACATGGAGACTAGACCAACCAATAATTTATTATCCCAGATCAGACACTGAAAAACCATGTTAAATGCTGCTGTTATTTGTTCTATTACCTGCCACAGGATACTAAATTCACTTTACAAGTCCATTTGACTGACTTTCTCACAATAACTATCCAGAAGGCTTGCGTGGAACAATTTTAAGGCACATTTTAAGTCAGTCGGTGCAACCTCCAAGTTCCCCGATTCCCACATAATACATTAATCACCCTGAGATGAATCACAGAGAGGGATAAAAACACGCCCCGATTAGCAGAGTTGATTTGACTCACCCATTATCCTTGTCAGCGCCACATTCCTCGTGGGCGACTCGCCGAGCCCCTCGATCCCGCCGTAGAGGGAGTGGGAAATCCTCCGTTCCCGGTCGTCCAGCAAAGTCTCTATGGGCAGCTCTGGCCCGGAGGGGCTCCCAGGTGACTCCAACTGCACAGAGACGGGAAAATTAGCGCCCGGGGTCCATTTCACAGCATGGGGGAACTGTAACAACTTGCCTAAGGCCTAGGCCTGTCTGGGCACCAAATGAGCTAGAACTTCTCACCCGGGACAAATATAATTTGCAACGACAGCTCTGCTTAATGAGCAACTTTCCAAGCCGGTTTACACTGCACCTCCCATGGTGCCCTGTCAACCTGCAAACCCTTCAGCAGAAAATTGGTGAAAAAACACAGTGCATTTTGGTGTCTCTTTGTTGGATAATTACTTAAACAGACAGTTTTGGCTTTTTTCGGTACTATCGGGCAGACAGCTGGGCCACCCTTCCCACACGGACCGCCTGTCAGAACAAGGCCCCGGTCAGGAGCGTGGAGCAGGAACTCCATTTGGAATCGGGCTCCTGGCACTTTTTGAAGTGCTGCAATTTGCTTTCAAATGTAACCATCATGGAATCCCCCAGGAAACCCCACTACAGATATTAGCAAACAATACGCAAACACTCAAACATTTTGTAGTTAGCAGGGAAAGGTTAAAAAAAAAAAAGTAGTCAGACTTCACAGTAACCACTTTTCCCCCCCCCCGCTACTTATGAGGAGTTCCTCGCTCTGTCTTTCCTGGCTGCAGGGTACAGAGACCTTGCGTGCTTCACTCAGTCTGGAAGCGTCTCTGGCCCCTGGCACTGCCGCAGCGTCCAGGCAGGGCCACAAAACCCAGCACTTGGCGAGACCTGAGGTGCCCCCCAACCCCAGCCCTCAGCCGCGGCGCTGCCGGGCCCGCCGCGACGCCCGGCAGACCTCCCCAGGCCATTACAAGACAGATGAAATAGGTGGTGGAAGAAGCGATGGAGACGGGCTGCTTGCCGGCCACATGCACGGGGTTCAGCCTGCACGTACTGCCACCTCCCCACCCCGGCTGCTCTCCCTCAGACTCCCTCAGATTTTTTCACAAAGAAAGGAAAAAGTTGCGTTTTCCTCAGTGAGCCCCAGAGAATCAGAGCTCAGTGGAAAGCAATGCCTCTGAGAGGCAAAGAAAGAAAACAATTTGATATCGTCTAGCTGGGTTTAGCTCTGCCATTAGCCACGGGCAGCTCCGCTGCCAGCGCAGTCCCTGGGAGCGAGGAGGACGAGCACCATGCGCTCCCCGGTCGGTTCGGACGCCCAATTTATCAGTGCCCCGTCGCTCTCTGTGGAGAGAAGAGGCTCCCCGCACCGTCACCCGGCCCTCACACCATCCAGCCTTCCTGCCCCTAAAGCTCACGGTCCCCCTCAGCTCTAGCGCCTTGCTGGCTACTGGCCAATGCTACCAAAGCAGTTTTGCCGAGCCCATTAAACAAATACACCTGTTTAGGTGAAGTGAATCCAGCTCCATTAAAAAATAAACAAATATTAAAAAATAGATGCGTTTTGCAGGGTAATCATATGAACTCACGCATCAAAGCATTAGCTGTTCTCACCAACACGCCTCTTCATATTGAAGCGTATAGTTAAATCTCAAGAACAACGTCGTTACACAAATCCCACGGCACCTATTTTATACATACTGAAATACAGCGGGGACCAGATACTGCAAGATACTGAGCACGGTGCAAACTCTTTGAAGCCACTGGGAACTGGCAACGCTTATTCCAAGGACTGGTCTCTAAACGAGCATGAGAGGAGTAGCTCATAGTTTCAGGAATTACAATAACAAGCAACATGTTTGCTGCTTCTTTTTTCTTCTTTAAACAGCTGCCCATTATTAATCACTCTACCCGCAATCCCCAGATGACTAAGAAATGTACACTACGAAAGATTTTTAAAAATCTGCTTCAAGGGCCACAAAGCACTCAGCTACAGCCTCCGCAGCAGAGGCTGTGAAGTCAGCCCGATGGACTAATGACGTCTGACATTTGGGCGCTGGCGTTAACGCCCAGTACACAGAGGGGTCGAGGTTTGTGAAATGCCGCGTTACAAAGTTGAGGAGACCATGATCAGGAGGTTGAAGAGTCTATAAAAATTATTATTTCTGTTCAAAGCCATCATCTGTTTAATATAAATGAGATATTTAATGAAGTTCCAAATTGTAGACTTATCTCTCCCAGTTTGATAAGCACTGGGGAGATTTACTGCATTGGAGGGTCAACACAATTACAATTGGAGGCACGTCAAGCTGCAGGAGAATAATAAACTTGCAGTGCAAGTGAATTAGACTCAATAAGGTTTAAAATGTGAAATGAGCATTTGTTTTATTAGTTTTTTTAAATTGCAGATTACAACTGACAGCTTTACTGAAAAGTAAATTAAACAATATTTGTAGCGTCTGTTATAAAGGAATCTAAGGCAAATTTAAAAAGAATAGGAATGTTAAATTCTGAAACACTAAGAAAAAAAAGGCACAACATTAGACTTCTTCAGAGCTTAAACTTGCATGATAAAGGCATTAAATGATGAACTAACTTTTATTTCACTGCCTTTAAATAAGGTGTGAAAATATCAAAGTGCTTTGGGATTGATTCTCCCAGTGCTATATTGATGACTTCATGTAACAAGTGTCCAGCTTTTAGTCAGCCATGTTGCACAGTCCTTCATGTGATAACCCATCAACTTTCAAACTCATTTGTAGGAAGGTCTCAATAGATTTTCAGAAAGATATTGACAAGAAGAAAGCTCTGAATCAGAGAAATACATACAAATTCACCCCTGGTGATGCAGTAAAGTACAGGGTAAATAAAAGAAATAGCATAATAGAAAAAAATAGGAGTGTTGCATTTAGATGGCTGTGTTTTGTAAAGTGATTCACGTATTTTATCATTTTCATGGGGAAAGCTTTTTCCATTTCTAATTAACATCTCAAAAGATGGGGTTAAACAAAGGCATCAACAGCCAACTCCACAAATATTTTACAAAAGATACAATGCCTTTTATAAAATAGCAAAAATTAGACAGGAATTAGACAACTGTTACAAAAAAAAGTGTTACCAGAAAGTTTGTGTAAGAAAAAATACACTGAATTTGAAAACTGTGCAGTGGGCAAGACAAAGAGACCGACAGTCCAAAGCAAGGTTGCAGTTCAAATAAAGTCTTGCTCTTCCTGATGCATTTCTGATAAAAAGCTTGAATTACACATGCCAGTTCCTTTCCTTAGCTGGTATCAATGCTATCCGGTATAATTTAATTTGATTAACTGATAAAGAGTAGGTAATATATACAAAGATGTATGAATTCCTGACCTTCATTAAAAGCCTGGAAAGCAAAGCAAGCTAGGCAGCAACTGGCCTCTCTATACCTCCTACCAATAGCTGCCCCTAGCACAAGCACTTCTTCGTGTGATGGTTCAGAGTCATGGACCGGCTGAGGGTGGATGGAACCACTGGAGATTATCAAGTCCAACCTCTTGCTCAAAGCAAGGTCAGCAAGAGCAGGTTGCCCAGTGCCTTGTTGGGTTTTGAATATCTCCAAGGACTGAGACTCCACCCCTCTGGGAAACCTGTGCCAGCGGTTGACCACCCTCTCAGAAGAACATTTTCTTACGTTTAATGAAATTCCTTGTATTTCAGTTGTTTCTTGTCCTGGCACTGGGCAGCCCCGAGAAGAGTCTGGATCAGTCATCTTTATTCCCCGCATCAGGTATTTATAGACACTGGTAAGATCACTCTGAGCCTTCTCCTCTCCAGGCTGAAAAGAGAGAGTCGCCTCTCTGGGTCCTACCACTGATCTACAATAAATGATCATATTTGTAAAAATGCAATAAAACCTCACATGCTACAGATTGTCCGTAGCTCCTTTTCTCTCAATTCTCAAAATAAAGATAGAAAGAAGATTTTTTTTTTTTGTTAGAATAAAAAAGGTCTCTACCCTGGCCCTTTGTCATTCAGATAAGAACCAGCTGTTTGCTAAAGCACTTTCTGTACTAACCAGCCCAGCTGCTGCTTATCTAGATGATAGAACAACTAATGCAGTCCTTTTTACTTAAACACCACCATCCATTCTATCTGAAGTTATGCACATAAATATGAAAAAAGTTTGTGCACAAGAACATTGCCAAAATATTAAAAGCATAAACAAACTTTTTTTTTTTTTAATAGAAGCAATAGACAGACTCCCTTTTTCCTTCAGAAAGTAAATTATCCAAATACTGGCATGCAAGCACTATGTTTTTAAAGAAGCCAGTATACAAATTTGCTATATATTACACTGCATTCAGGATACTGAAGCTCTTTCTGCCACACAGAATTATTCTCCAGGCTTGCTTTTTCCTTTCTCATCTGTGTACTGTGGCTAAGATGTCCAAAATGCTTCAGCTTCCTTTTTCAACAGAGATAGTTTTACAATACTGCTACCAATATTAAATATGGTTTTCTTTTTACCACCCAAGTTGGGATCCTGCTTTAGGGACAGACTTTGCAAGACACGAAAGTGTAGGTAAATACCCAGTAAAAGGGTCAGGTCTGACTTAGATGCACAATCATGCACTAGTAAATATAAAATTAGTGCAGTGTTTCTAAGAAATACTGCATTCTTGTTCTGACAATGTTAAAAGGCAAGCAGAAGACAAAAAATGCTTTCAGAATGGTAGGAGGGAGCACACACAGCTTTGCAAAATGTAGTTAGATGGTAGGTTATGGGAGGGGGAATAGGTTATGGGGAGGAACCTGGGCCAAGATGGTGCTTGTAAGTTGATACCAAGGAGAAAAAAGTCAGTCAAAATAAACGGGGACTGGTAGAAGGGCAGAACAGAAGACACAAGATACCACAAAATAGAAAACCATGTATGTACTTTCCCAAAAACTAACTTTTTAAAATATTTCTTAGCATGTTTATATTGGAAGTTTACCTAAACACACTGAAAATCATGCACCAAAAAGACCACCAGAGGCCTAAAAGGAGACCATTAGCAAGTCTTATATTAGAAGCTCAGGTAAAATCTGCCACAATTAAAAAAAACCCACAACACCAACATGGCCCAAGAAATTGAGAGGAAGAAGAAAGAATTTAAGCAGCACCCTTCAGAGGATGCTCAGACTGAAGGCAAAATGTTCACCAAGAACATCAGACATAAGGTACACCGGGAATCAGCTGGACCCCTTGACAAGAGTGAAAAGGGCACTGAGGGACAAGTCTGCAGTAGGGAAGCTCAATGATTTTTTTTGCCTAGTCTTTACTGCTGATGGTATCAGGGAGATTTCCACATGTAACCCCATTATTTGTAGCAAATGAGGAGTGAGATCAGCCAGAAGAAAATACACAGAAGCGTTAGACCAAATGGGTAGGTGAGAAGTTAACACGTCACCCAGGTTGGATGTCATTCTCCCAAAAGTCCTGAAGAAACTCAAACATGAAATTGCATAACTGCTGGCCAAAACGTTCGGCATACTGTTACCAACAGCCACGGTGCCAGAGGACTGGTGGGTGCCTGTATGCCTAGAAGGGATCTTGGGAACTACCAACAGGCATCTAACACTCTTTCGGATAAAATGGTGGCATCTACAATGAAGAGTAAGATCACAGAGCATGACAGACGTGGGTCCATGGGGAAGGCAGATGTCGATGGGGAAATCCTTCCTTACTGGGATGCTGGAGTTGCACAAAGGTGTCAGTGAGCTCTCAGGCAATGAAACGGACATGACATATTTGCGTTTTCAAGAAGCCTCTACCAAGGCTTCCTGTCAAAGGCGATAAAGAAACTAAGTTTTCATGGGACTGGACTAAGTTGTCATTTTCTGGGTTGAAATCTGGCTAAAGGATTGGACACAAAGATCAGTCTTCAGGATGGAGAAGATCCAACTATAGGTTCCCCCAGGGACCAGAGCTGGGAATAGCTTAGGCTGATGAGCAGCTTTATCAATGAGTTGGAGAAGGCAGTGAACAGTGGAGTCACTGTGTTTGGAGAAGATGCTAAAGCCTTTTTGATAGTTAAATGAACTCCAGAAGATCGTCACAAAACTAATCTAATGAAAAAGGAAAAAAAAAAAAGCCTGTCATACCAGTTTCAAAGTAGGTAATGCATGCAGGGAAAAACAATGCTGAATGTTTACTTTCAGACACACTGGGGAAAAAAAAAAAGATGTTTCCTTGTTTCCTTGCTTTTATAATGAAAACACTCATTTGCAGAGTCTCTCTCACTGATCTGTCTACCAGTCAATTTATTTAAACAGTAGATGAGGTCCCTATATGGTCTGGATTCATGACTGTTTCTCTGCTTCATGGTTTGCTCCACTTTCAAGGCAGCAACTGGAGCAAAGATGACCAGGCATGCAGAAAGAAATCTGGGGATCCGAAAAGCATTTACAAACCTTCATTTCAGGCAGGTTTGGCAAGACATTAATTCTGTCATAAAAGAGAGACAGACAAGACAAACCCTTGAAATCTCTCATCTTGAGGAAAACGGTGATGTTTCTCTCTTAATGGCAGACAAGTGCTGCCTGCGTGTGACATGAACAGAGTGCAGACAAGCAATCTGTGCCTCCAAGCTGTCCAGGTTGCTGGACTGAAAAGAGCAGGATTCTAAAAGTAACAATTACCTTTATTCTCTTGAATCAGGTCATACAGCCTCCAGCTGCATGGATCTGCCTGACAGTTGTGCCTAAGTGCTGTGTGCGCATTACGGCCATACAGCCCGCAGCTGTGTGCCCATACAGGCTAATCGCAATAATATCACTAATTAACAGAACACGGCGCAAGGAGCTCCAGTGTTTCTCCTTATATCTTAGTAATTTTTAAAATGTCAGCCCTGAGTTAAAGGTCTAAAAAGCTGACGGCCACATCTTCTGAAAACTGAGGTGTTAAATACTTGCCATATATAAATATCAAGTCAATACTATTGTTATGCTTCCCATTTTTGCCACCGTCTGCACAACTGCAAACGTACCTTGAAGTCTCTCTGTGCTTATATAGGAAAGATGAAGAGTCAACATACAATGCTGATCACAAAGGGCAAGGCTGAAAGTTGAAAACATAGATTACAACAGCATATTTAACTTTTTTGCAATGGGGGGGTTTAGATATAGCCAAATCCCAAACTAAATGTTTTTGTTACACTAATCTAACACCATCCATCAAATACTCACTGTATGATTTTGTCTTTGCAAGGTTTGTAGTAGTGCAGCTTATGGAATTAACTATATTAATGTACTCTGTGTAGATGTAATGCAAACAGGAGTAAAACTCAGATACACAGGTTTGATTGGGAGTTCACTCATAACTACCACTCACTCCTTGCTTGTATCAATATTTACTACAAGATAATTCACTTGAAAATCTGGATGGATTATACTCTATCTCCTCGTGAGTCAATGAAAATTCTTTCTACAGGCAACTCTTCAGTTCAGTAAAACCACAACAGTATAAAAATGCTTTTTACTTTCTGGGAAGTTTGTGGTCTCTTTTGAGTTTACAGTTACAGCAGTGCTGATGATGCAAATGATCTCCTCACCACCTCTCTGAAGACAACATAATACTCTTACGGTGTTTATGTAAATCTTTATTGCTTTGGAGGCTTAGTCTACAACATGAGAACTGGTGAAGATGTATGAGAATAATGATGGCATGAAAAAAGAGTATCAGAAGTCCTCACAGGAGAGGTGCTCCATCCCTCTGATCATTTTGGTGGCCCTCCTCTGGACCCGCTCCAACAGGTCCATGTCTTTCCTGTGCTGAGGGCTCCAGAGCTGGACACAGGACTCCAGGTGGGGTCTCACCAGAGTGGAGCAGAGGGGCAGAATCACCTCCCTTGACCTGCTGGCCACGCTGCTTTGGATGCAGCCAAGGATACGACTTCTGGTCTTCTGGGCTGCGAGCTCACATTGCCAGCTCATGGCCAGCTTTTCATTCACCAGTACCCCCAAGTCCTTCTTGGCAGGGCTGCTCTCTATCCTTTCACACCCCAGCCTGTACTGATACTGGGGGTTGCCTCGATCCAGGGGCAGGACTCTGCACTTGGCCTTGTTGAACTTCATGAGGTTCACATGGGCCCATTCCTCGAGCTTGTCCAGGTCCCTGCGGATAGCATCCTGTCCCTCAAGTGGGTCAACTGCACCACTCAGCTTGGTGTCATCTGCAAACTTGCTGAGGATGCACTCAACCCCAATATGCCATTGATGAGGGTATTAAACAGTACTGGTCCCAACATGGATCCCTGAGGGACACCACCAATCTTCATCTGGACGTTGAGCCGTTGACCACTACCCTCTGGATGCGACGATCCAACCAATCCCTCATCCACCCAACAGCCCACCCATCAAAGCCCTATCTCTCCAATTTAGAGAGAAGGATGTTGTGGGGACCACATCAAAGGCCTTACAGAAGTCCAGATAGATGATATGCGTAGCTCTTCCGTTGTCCACAGATGTGGTCTATCCATCATAGAAGGCCACTAGGTTGGTCAGGCAGGACTTGCCCTTGGCGAAGCCATGCTGGCTGTCTCAAATCACCTCCCTGTCCTCCACGTGCCTTAGCAGAGCTTCTAGGAGGATCTGCTCCATCATCTTCCCAGGCACAGAGGTGAGGCTGACACACTGGTAGTTCCCACGGTCCTCCTTGTTACCCTTTTTAAAAATGGGTGGAATGTTTCCCTGTTTCCAGTGTCCAGGGACTTCACCTGACTGACAGGACTTGTCAAATATCATGTGGAGAGTGGCTTGGCCACTACATCAGCCAATTCCCTCACAACTCTGGGATGCATCTCGTCAGGTCCCGTAGACTTGTGTTTGTCCAGGCTCCTCAGGTGGTCTAGAACCTGATCTTCTCTTACAGTGGGAGGGACTTTGCTCCTCCAGTCCCCCTCTTGCAGTCCATCCCATCGAGAGGTGTGGGAGGAGACACTGCCAGTGAAGACTGAGGCAAAGAAGTCGCTGAGTACCTCAGCCTCCTCATCCGTTGTTACCAGTTTACCCGACTTGCTCTTCAGGGGGATTTGCTTTCTTTGACCTTCCTTTTCTGGCTGACATACCTGTGGAAGCCCTTCTTCTTATTCTTTGCATCCCTTGTCAAGTTCAGCTCCAGCCTTGCCTTGGCCTTCCTGAGCCCCTCCCCACACAACCGGGCAGCGTCCCTGTACTCTTCCAGGATACCTGTCCCTGCATCCACTGCCTGTGCATTTCCTTCTTGCCCTTTAGTTTGACCAGCAGGTCTCCACTCAGCCATGCCAGTCTCTTGCCTTCCTTTCCTGATTTCTTACACCTGGGGATCAAGAGCTCTATGGAAAGTGTCCTTAAAAATCTGCCAGCTCTGTTCTGCTCCCTTGTCCCTGAGGGCAGTTTCCCAGGGGGTCCTATCGACTGACACCCTGAAGAGCTGGAAGTTTGCTTTCCTAAAAAAACAACTTCACAAATTTTTGAAACAGTTTCGTGCTCAAGTTAAGCAGACGTTAACTTTTGAAGTCTATGAAAGCTTTTTGACAAAGAAACAGCCCCTCTGCAGCAGATCGGAGGCAACTGTTCCTGCCTCTGTAAACCCAGGACAACAGGCTTGAGCCATCCTCTATTCTAGACAGCAACCAGAATACAAAAAGCACATGAAAATTCTGGTCTGAACTGAAACACACAGAAGTCGCACTCTGCAGAACTGTGCTGTCACATGAATTCTCCCTGCCCTGCCATTCTTAGGGCTGATTATGAAATTTAATATTAAAAACATACAAACTGTATTCATACTACTAACTTTCTTAAAATCCCATTCAAACTCAATTTTACTTAAGAAAAAAAGCAGATTGTGTGCCTATCTATCTCAAAAGAACTCAGTTTGATTTTGCAAATGCAAAACAATTACTGGACTTGAAGCCAGGAAAAAAAGAAAAGGCTTGGTTTTTTTGTTCTTTTTGCTGTTGTTTTTTTAACAGCCAGATAGCAAATGTTTTTATCATCCAAACATTGAGCATAATTCTTTTCTGCATTGGCATTATCATCCCTTGTATGGATTCCCCTTCGGAGTCAGTTACGGCTGCTCCGTGGCACGGCGGGGAATCCCAGGGCGCAGAGCCCTGACCTCGCGCCGCGGTGCAGGACCGGCCATGCCACTGGAACAGAGCGGTATGAACACTGCAGCTGGCGATGCACAAAAGGGAATATAACCAAGCTTGTTCCACTTAACTGTGGTTCTGCAAGACTAACAACAGTGTAAGCTATGTTTTTGTCCATGAAGTGGGCACATACAATGCTGAATCAACACAGGAAAGAAAATCATTTGTACAGGATCTTTTTTGTTGCTACTGTTATTTTATGGTGACTGCTTTGGAGAACCAAAAGAGAGAAAAGCATAGAAAACACCAGGGAAATACTTTCTCAAAAAGTAAACTTTTTTTTTCTTTAATAAAAAATAGTAAAACCCCATTTCTGAGGAACTGGGGTTGTTTAGCCTGGAGAAAAGGAGGCTCTCTACAACTACCGGAAAGCAGGTTGTACCGAAGTGGGCGTCAGTCTCTTCTCCCAAGTAACAAGTGACAGGACGAGAGGAAATGGCCTCAAGTTGTGTCAGGGGAGGTTTAAATTGGGCATTAGGAAAATTTCTTCACTGAAAGTGTTGTCAAGCATTGGAACAGGCTGCCTGGGGAAGTGGTTGACTCCCAATCCCTGGAGATATTTAAAATACATGTAGATGTGGTGCTTAGGGACATGGTTTAGTGGTGGACTTGGCAGTGTTAGGTTTACGGTTGGACTCCATGATCTTAAAGGTGTTTTCCAACCTAAACGATTCTATGATTCTATGTTGGTAAAAGGTGTGATTTATCAAGATAGGGTCTGCCCTTCTGATGCTTTTACTTTTAATCTGAAAGCTCCTCAATTTGCCGCCAGCCAGATGTTGTTTATTTTTTGTTCTAATACCAAAAATCTTTGTTGGTGGCAGCTACAAGAATATTCTAAGGGGACAACTTGTGTACCAGCATGTCTAAGTAATCTACGTCGATGAATTATGCACATGGCCAATACCTGATGTTCCACAGGAAAGTGAGTATCATGGCAATGCTCAGTTGTGCAATGCAGCTCTCCATCTGGGTCCACACCTTCGTTACTTACGGGCTAAGCTGACTGAATACCATACTCATACATGGCATTCACGCAAGACACATGAATAATACTATGACAGCTTATCAGATTAACAGTATCTAAAGTTTTAATTCATCCAATTCTTGAACAAGGAACTAGGGTTTAATTGCAAAATGCCAAGGAAAAGTCTCACTTCATTTTTCATTTTACTGAAGTCTGGGCATTGCAAGACTTTCAGAAAACTGGCTTCTTGAATACTGCCAGCTCAGCAGGTAAATAGCTTTATGTCCATGCAAGTTGTACTTTCATCATATTAAAATATGCAAACAGTATTGACATTGTATTTCCTTTGGATGAATGTGATGAAAGCAATGATTCCTGAGAAAAAATAGTTACAAAAATTATTTTGTAAAGATGATCACTACACCAATAATTGTGTATCATCACTTTCCCAAATCATTATGGCTCATTTCACTAGCTTATTAAGGAGTTGGGAAAATGCACAAAAAACTGTAAACTAGGCCCAGACAGACACAGCTCCCTATCCTGCCCCTATACAGATACATTTTAGTGTACCTAAATCTGGTTCTAACATCAGTTCTTTCGTCTTGGAGCACATATACTGTAGACTGAGCTGTGACGTTTTTGGCATCTGATTTCTGCAAAATAAATCACACTAAATGTCAAGCAGATGTAGGGCACCAAACTACTCTTAACTTGAGTGAGTAAAAATTCTACCGGATTTAAGGCGCAATGTCTTTGGTTCATCATTGCTGGATTTGCTCCATCATTTTTACAAACACTGTCTTGATACATTTGATCTAGAAGACCTTCACTAAGAGAAAAGTGAACATCATCACGTCCTTTTTGAAAAAAGATAATACTGAACACAGAAAGAGTCTAAAATATTTCACCCTTTTTATGTAGTAGCATATCAAATGCAAATCTACTGTGCGCTGGTGAGGCCTCATCTGGAGTATTCCATCCAGTTCTGGGCTCCCTGGTTCAAAAGAGACAGGGAACTTTTGTAGACTGTCCAACAGAGGGCTACGAGGACGATTAAGGGACAGGAACATGTCTTGTATGAGGAAAGGCTGAGAGACCAAGGGCTGTTTAGTCTGGAGAAGAGAAGGCTGACAGAGGAACTTACCAATGTCTATAAATATCTGAAGGGTGGCTGTCAGGAGGATGGAGCCAGTCTCCTTTCAGTGGTGCCCAGTGATAGGACGAGGGGCAACGGGCATAAACTGCAGCACAGGAAGTTCCACCTCAGCGTGAGGAAAAACTACTTTGCTGTGAGGGTGACGGAGCACTGGAACAGGCTGCCCAGAGAGGTTGTGGAGTCTCCTTCTCTGGACACCTTCAAAACCCGACTGGACGTGTTCCTGTGCAACCTGCCCTAGGTGATCCTGCCTTGGCAGGGGGGTTGGACCAGATGATCTTCAGAGGTCCCTTCCAACCCCTACCATTCTGTGATTCTGTAAATCTGTGATCTGAAATTGGGTAGGAATAAGGAACAGTCTGCAAAGAACAGTCAGGAGTCCAAGTTCAGAATTAGAGCTAAGACAGGACACCACCAAGCACAAAAAGGTCAAAATTCCTTCAACACCAAGTGAGAAACCATGTGCATCCAAACTGGCTTTCTAGCAGTGTTTATATATAACACATGTGTATGTGTATTAACGCTGTGTATAAGAAATTAATCAAGAGATGCTTAATACCTTTAGAGAGGCTAGTGTCTTTTTCAAACACGATTTTATAATATACTACAGACTGGAATTTTTTAAAGATCAATTTTATGCATTAAAAACTAAACCATTCCCTTTCCCCCTAGGCTGGATCAGCAGTACTAAACAAATTTGTGCACATCATTTTTGAAGCATGATGCTCAAGAAATAACATTCCCGATAAAACCTTACCAGTGTTAACAAGAATGAAAGAATGACTTTTACATGTCTTAAGAACAGATACTTCCCTGACCCACCATCAACAGCACCCTATAACTCAGTGCATTTCTCCAATTTGTCAAAATCATTTTGAAGTCTAATTCAGTCCTCCACAGCATCTGCAGTCCTTTTCAGTATCATATGCCCACATATTCCTACTAGATAGCATTATTTACATGAATCTAGAAGATAAGCTATTAGAAATCATGAGTATGTTTCAAAACATCAACATACTAACATTGCACTGGAGGAGACAGAAGTTGCAAATAATATCAGAAAAAGAACCATCATTACACCCTGAATTCAGTATTTCATACTTCCCTGCAATGATGGCCAAGACACAACATATTTAAAATCCAAAATCACAGAATCATTTGCATCAAGTTTTGCAGAATCTTTTCATTGATTAGATAAAATATAATAATAAAATGTAAGAGTTCCACTCTAAATTAAAAAAACTGAAAATGACAAAGCAGCAAGTCAGTTAACACTGTCTATAAATGAAAGATTCAATGGACCTAAATAAAAAACTCGAAAGAACAAAGATCACGTAAACAGTGGGATCCAATTACAAAATCAATATGGCTTTATTCAGTGTTTCCTGTTATTCATTGATGAAAATACTCAAAAGAAAAACTTTATTGATCGGTAATAAGGTTAGCATGTCTAACACTGAAATTCAGATCATTCTGTAATTCTCTCTTTCTTTAGCTTCTCAAATATTACTTTCCAGGTCTCAGAGGAAACATGACATCTCCTATAAACACAAATACCTTAGAAGTGAAAACTCCCAGTCCCGATATCAAAAGTGTATTACCTCATTGCATTTACTTATTCGCCTCGCCACAATAAGCTGAATCATTCCCCGTTTGTTTCCTTCAGTGGACATGGACCTCCTCAAGGTTTCCATAGCATCTTGATTTGTTTTGCCCAATAATGATTCTCCATTTACTGCTATTAGTTGATCATTCACTCGAAGCCTGCCATCCTGGAAATGGAAAGATTACAGCCAGTTACATAAAACATGCACAAAAGAAGATTAGTCCGCTGGAGGGAGGAAAAAAAAACAACAAAAGAAAAATAATCAAACAACTATGCTTAGTCCTAATAGTTTATGGTCAAATGAACACTGGTATAATAGCTTCCACTGCAGCCATTGTCAGAAAAGCCTATTCCAATTATAGATTTGCACTGCAAGCTATTATCATAACCTGTTTGCACAAATAACATACTAATTGAACTGTACCAGAGATTGCTTGTATCCTTCCTGAGAATCTGTAAAGGCTGTTTAAATCCTGGGATGCGCAAACATGTGAATCTGAGTAGAAATCTAAATGTTACCTCTGATGGTGTAATTGGAAAAAGCTAGTTACATAGCAATCTTGTTCCTCTTGAATCTGTTATTTTCAAAACAGCCTTATTATGGAAAATCGAGAAAGACAAAGGTACAGAGATGTTCCCTCTCACCTTGGATGCTGCTCCACCGTTAATAATGGACTTGACGAAGATTCCTAAATCGGCATGGTTTTCTTTTGACCGGTTACCTTTGACGCTCACACCAAGTCCAGCTGATCCAGAGTCATTCAGTGGGACTTCAAACGTCAGGAATTCCCTGGTGCCATCAGGTGTGAGGACAAGCTCCTCTTCTTCTGCTTTCTGTCAGGAAGATTAATGTGGGATTATAGAAGAGCATTTATCTTTGGGAATTCTCTTCCCTCAGCTATTAGCATTAAAAAAACCTGCTTTTAACTGCAATGCCACAACATTTTCCACAGTAATTATTTGACGAAACATACATAAATAGTGTATTTTCAATCACCTCCAGCTGATGCCTAGATTCAGAAATATCTTATGTTTGTGTCTCAGTGCTTCTCTGTCTAGTAAAATAATTGAATCATGTGTCGTTACTGAATGTGCCATTAATACCAACTCACACGTTAGCTGCTGTTTCATTAGCCAAAAGACAGCTGTATCAGAAATAATTTCTTACTTGCAAACCTACAGAATTTTTAAGATATCATCATCTATGGTAGCTTTGCAGTCATGGGGAGAAACTAAGTGCAAGAAAATTAAATACAAAAACTACTCATTCACCTCATTTTGTTTAAAACTAGCTGTGTTAGTAAAAACAGAAAATTACACAACTGAGATCTGCAAAGACACATCCCTCTGCTATTGCCAGGCTTAGCATCAAATCCAGTTCTGAGTGCCAGTTTTCTTGTCTGTCTCAGCTCTGCTCTTCATCTCTGTCTTCTTACCCACATCTTTGGTTCTTCTCCACACCTGGTTTTAACTTGGCTGGGACAATCCCAGGTTTTGAACACCTGGAATTGTAGTCCCAGACCTGCCAGTGTCCCCGGCAAGGAGCTGCTCAGCGACGCCTTTCCATGTACCCAGAAGCCATGCAAGCGCAGGAGACCGGCCGCTCGCTTCGCCTCCCGCTGAGCTCAGGGTGGCGGCGGGCTGGGAGTGGGGGCCCTGGGGTGTCCCCGCAGAGCGGCGGCGCTCATGAGGGCAGCAGGCATGGGCACAGCATCCAGGAAGGAAAATGGTAAAGCTCTGCAGAGGTTATGCACAAGAGGCTGCTGTCAAAAGAAGGATCAGGAGGGATGGGCTGTTCACCAGCCCTGTCCCTTGCAGTAGACATTGTCCACTTGTCCCTGACCATCTTTTGGTTATAACAAATCCTTGGTAACTGCTTTCAGTTGTAACTTTATCAATTAAAGGAAAAAAACATGCCCTCAGAGGCAATTCTCTGCAGTGGGCCCAGTGCCTGGCCTCCAGAAAGATGCTCATGAACCCAAGGTGTGCTGTTCTTTTCTCACCCACATGAAGAGGAAAGTAAGAGAACATCCACGAGAAGGTGCACACTAATGTCGAACAGTCAGGAGTTCTTCTTTGGAAGAATTAATCTGGACAATTTTTTTAATAATCTTAGCAAATACATCACCTCCCTTACTGACACTGATTCTATACCTACTTTTCCCTTGTCACTCTCACCTATTTGCAAAGCTCGTTCTTCCCATTTTTCTCCTACCCACGGATACTTGGAGCAGGACAAGACACAGGAGAAGTTAACGTGTGCCTGCTGAGCTGTCCGTTTCTTAAGACCTGAGGAAACGCAAAGCTGACAGGCTCTTCTGAAATCCAAACATAGACTACGGCAAAGATGGATGTGAAAACCATGTGGAGTACAGCAGACTGAGATGATCAATTTGGGCAAGAGCATGCTAGTTGTGTCACCACTGACCTAGAAATGCAACATGCAAACGTCACATGGGAAGGCAGGCAGACTGCTGAGAGAACTGAACAGCCGTGGGAAGAAAAACAGCTCTACCTTTTCCCACTTGATTAAAAGCATGAACCTTAATGTGTTCACCAGACCTTTCCCTTTCACTAGGCACTATTTGCTCATCTCTAACCATCTTTTGTTTATAACAAAGCATAACGCGTCATCAGCGTTCTTTTTTAAAGAGAAAAATTAACACCCCCTATCCATGTGCCATAGGTAGGCTGGCTTGCTTATGAATCCCATTATCCAAATACAACTCTTGGTCATGCGAAACAGCATGACGTGTGCTAGCTGTCAGGAATGGAAAGGTGCACTGTGTCCATGGAAAAAATACTGGATCTAAAATATGTTTCCCAAATTTTGGGAAAATTACAACCCTAATTTTCCTGTTTCTGTCACAGAAGCACTAGTTACTGCACACATTTGAATGCATCTTTTGTCACGTGGCTGCAGAATAGAACAATCTGAGACAGATGCACATTATCTTTTAGTTTCTGTAACGCTTTCATATTCCTTAGTGAATTGTAGTAGGAATAAAAGCTTGCGAGCCACAAGGGAGATAAAGCCAAGGTAGGATGTATGGGTAATCTAAAGAAGCACGTAAGCTTATTGGATTTTTCTTTACTACTGTTATCATAAATTTACAATCAATGTATTTGCCTCCCCCAATATTTTCTAATCTTAGCAGACTAATCTTCTAAAAAATCTGCCAGAACTTCAGCCACAGCAACCTCCGTTCCAGGGCAGAGAACTAAACTGTTTCCCTGCACAGCCTGTCCCCGTCCGGTGCACTTCCATATGCCAAAGGGTCAATCGGAGAGAGCGTCTCAGTAAGCATCCCCAAGGACTTGGCTAATGGCCTCTACGCCTCTTCAGCGAGACCAAAGAGCTGCATTATCTGTTCAGCACCATTCTTAAGGTGAGGCTTCTGCTTGCTTGTTTTCTACAGACTTGAATACAGAAATAAGCTAGTATCAGGCTACAGACACCTGAAAGTGCAGATGGAACTTAACGCCTAAATTTGGAGCAAACTACTCCTTAGCAGCTGCGCATGAGTGAGAATATCATGCTCATGAAAAAATGAGAAACAGCAGCCTCAGCACTGGAACAGAAGTATTGAAGCTATGAGAAAATTGCTTGACTCATCCAAAGAAAAAAAATAGCCATTTCTGGGCTAAGGATAAATTGCTTTAGGGACTTCATCAGGTATCCACAGCTACTTTCAACTAAGCCAGGTTGTTTCACCACCATACCTGTGTCTGCAATTTTAGGGACAATGAGAAGCCTTTTGCCCTCTAGAATCTGTGTGTCATCTGTCAATACCATATGCTTGAACATAGATTTTAAAAAGATAAAGCAATAGAGAGAACAAACATGTCTTTCTGATATCCCACAGGTTTTCTTCTAAGAACACTTAGGTAAAAAATGTGGCTTTCAAGAATAACTGAACCATCAAGATTCAAGGACTATGGATATGAAAGTACTGACTCTAACGTTTGTGCCACACCATGGTACCCAAGAAGGTCTTACTATATATGATACACTGAATACAACTTCATACACACAAACCTTGGAACAGAACTCTATAGTGACCAGGAACCTATAAGCATGTCATAAAGAAGCCATTTTCAGAGAAATAAGCAGGAAGACTTTAGCCTGATACCATAATATTTTGAACCAAAGTTGTAAAAGAAAAAGAAAAAAACAACAAAACCCCAGATTCGCTGAATCCTTTGTTTCCCAAACAAAGAGTTTAGAGTACAGAAACATTACAAGTACAGCAACTCTCCTCAATCAATTAAATATCAGCTATTACAAAGAAAGTAAAAATTGCACTGAAATTGTGTTGAACATTAAGCATCTAAATGTAACAAACCATAGAAATTCCTGAATACATCTATGAGACAGCATAAAAAATGCACAAAAACCTAAAATGCAGCATTTAAAAATTTCAACTGAGAACACAATCACTTCCTAATTGCAATAACTTCCATTTGATCTTGATACACTCTAAATTAACAGCTTCACTATGTCAATCAAACACCTCAAGACTATTTTCATGATTAGTTATCTGTGGGAGAAATTTATTCCTTCATATACTTTGACAGGCCAGCAGTAAACATGCAAGCAAAATTATGTACTGTGAACCCTGAACAACAGAACTCAACTCCCTTAAGATTTTTCACATACTGTGTCCAAAACAATTAACAGCAGAACAATATTCTGTTCAGACAGAGTCTGCTGAGGGAAAGGTCATCTGAAATGACTTCAGCTGGATGAATGAAGCTGCTCAAGTATGTAATTTGTAATAAAAATTCGATTGGTGATAAAATATGTAGGTGACTTTTTTTGGCTTCAAATTCATACTTAGCATCAATTTATGCTAAACGACATTTCAGATAAGTTTTCCCCTTTTTAAATACAACAGAAATATATTGTAAATTTAAAGATAAACTTCCTGACTGGAGAAAATTTATGGCAATGCTTCGATATACACACAGATTTTAAAAAATCGTAAGATAAACAGAGGGGAAAATTTTTTTCTCTTCTACATAACATTGGTTTCTGATCTGATCACAAAGCCGGATTTAATTTTATAAACAACATTAAAATGAACCTTGACACTAAGAGTGCAATAAGTTTATCTCATCATATTAGTAACAGCATCTCCTCCTTATCCTTTTATCTTTTAAATACTATGAAGAAATTTCTTCCTTGGGACTTTTTCCCTTTATAAAATCGCATCAGGGTTCAGCTGATAAGCAAGCAGGCGTGAGATGGGTGAAAAAAAGAAACCTAACAGCAAAGAAAAACCTCCTCCCACCTAACAGGGGAAGCAATTTCCAATCAAGCTGGGACAAGCTTCCGAAGTGGCTCGCTGCAGCTACAAATCCGGCTGCATTCTCTCCAGCAAAGTTCATTCTCTTGCAAGCTTAGGCATGCTGTCTTCTCAGCAGCTATTAAGTCACTGAAACTTGTCTGCAAGTTACTTTGTGATTACGTACAGAGAAAAGAAAGAAGTCAGTCCTGGAACTCAGCAAAAACCCAATGCACTCCTGTTTTCTTTTACAGAAGCAATTAATAAAGCTCTGTATCCCCCCTCTTAAAGGGTAACCTACATTTCCAAGTTATGTATATGAAAACATGCACATGTATTTGCATATACATATACAAACACACCCTTATATACACCACGATGATGAAATTCACGTGACGAATTATGTAACTATAGCACAAACCCTACCTAACACCTCCAGTGACCCCACCTACACTATACACTTCATCTGCACCCAAATCCTGTTGTATCCAGCCTTCTGACATCACAGCCTGTTAGTCTCTGTTTAATTATTATTTTGTTAACCTATCAACCTTTTCCCTCACAAATGTGTCCTCTCTCTTTCAAATTTGTCTAGATGGAAAATTCCAAGTTCTTGAAAGATGAGTTTGAAGTCCCATGGACCTAAGAGCTCACCAGGTCTAGGAAGTATAGGCTGTAAAAGTAAAATGATTGGAAATTGCAAAATCCCAGGTTTTGTCACTGGGTTCCAATAATGGGGAATTCCAACCTAACATCACAGCCTTTTCCAGGATATTTTCAATCTTTAGAAGATTTTAATACAACATTCATTATTTCCTTCTTTCTTACAAGGTACTTGCGATACTAAGAAATCTCAACTCCTATACATTGGGAAACCAATAAAATTTATCTCAGTATTTTTATAACATAATAGAATTCTTATTTTAGAACACACATGATATACGCAAGAAAGAGGAGATTTCACTTAGCTATTGTGCAAAGACATTCTTGACACCAGAGATGACTCAAATTCTTTTGTCCTTCAAGTTAGCTGGGTGACATTGCTGTCGTATCAGACCACCTCCTAAACTGAGATACACCAAAAGATGGTGACTCACTTTCATCATATGCCATCACGTATACAAATGTAGAACACGTACATCAAACAGCTCTAAGGAACCAAAGCAGCTTCTTTGGTCAACAACTGTTTTGTGGGGGGTGATGTTTAGTACTTATAAAAATGTAGATGTATTACTGCTGGAGGTACTGAAAACAGAGCAATGTAGGTGGCCTGTAACACACCTCTCACTTCAGTTGAGGTCTCTCCTCAGGAGGAATAACTGAGAGCTGATGCATCCTGCCGTGGGTAGGCATTAAAGATAAATGCAACTACAACAGCTCAATCAGATTTAAAACTGGACCTCCGGCAGTGAAAAGCCTGCCTTCTCATCCAATAGTGACACGCACACTCCAACCCGGTTTCCTCCTAAAATACAACAGGGCCTTTTATCTATTTTCCTTTTTTTTTAAAAATCAAACAATCATGTGTTGCATTACAGGTTATAATGGCCTAAAAGTGTCTACTTACCTAGTTATAAAATGATATAGGGCTTAAGCCAACCAAAAAAACTAAAATTCTCATGCTTGCTTTCTTTTTCTAAGTCTTCCCAGGTTAAGTATTTTAATATCTCCCATATGTTAGATAAACACTAATGAATCTTATTTGCACGTATACACTGAGACTCATTATTCGTATTAGCTAAGTTAATACGTCACATCTGGCGAAGACTGCACTCTTGTTCAAATCAAGCAGCAGCTGCTAAATATCAAAAACTACATCTGAATTCTGAGATTTTATGGGAAATGTGGTCTGCTTTAATTTTAATCCCATCAAGGAAAAGTTTTTTGAATATTATATGTGGATTAACTTTGGTACGTTATTTATATGCAGAAATGCTAGTTCATGAAAATACTGAGACGCAGGCCCATTACGTTTCCAGTTATGTCCATTTTAAGGATTTAATTTAATATCAAAAAATATGTTCCACATTCCAAAATGTTCTTCAGTTTACTGGTTTTGATGGATGAAAAAACGGTTTAGGAAAAAATTAAATGTTTTCCACAGCAGAAAAATTCTAGCATGTGATTTTCATTTAGTATGAAAATCAAAGCTTTGCAAAAGCCCATGTTTAAGTACATACACATGTTTGTTATTTATCTCTAGAAGGCGGCCATTGCTTGTCTATGCTAACATTATTCTCCCTAATGCTAACACTCTGATCTGGGCTGTCATAGAAACTGGTTCAAGCAGTTCAGATTCTACGTTTCAAATCAACTAATCAGACCGCTAAAAATATTTTGTTGGTTACGCATCTCAGAACTTCACACAGGGACTACTCTGTTGCCGTTACCATAATGACTGTACTTCATTCAGGCCAACATACCCTGTTCCAAACCGTGGTTCCTACACAAACTTTGTGCTCCTACTGTATGTTCTGAAACAAATATGTGATTGTAATGCTAACCCCATTTCTTTACAAGATGTTTTTCCTAGAGAAGTGAATACCAAGGGATTAGATACACAGCAGGTGTCTGCTCTGCCAAAGAATCCCATAAAGCTACAGCTCTCTGCACTATCCCTTGTTCAAGAAAAACTTCAATGCCCCAACACCCTAATGACATGGCTCCCTAAAACTCTTTATACTTCTCTCACTGGCCTATTGGATGTACAAGACCTGAAAGACTAAAGAAACAGATAGAGAGTGTCTGGGAAAGCCAGACAGAAAAACAAAGTTGAAAGACAAATAACGCCCTTGTAGAAGTCCATGGCAAGAAACACGTTCCACATGAGGCAATGCCTGTACGCGGCACTGGGACTGACCTGTGTCATACTCCTACTTGTGTTGCAGACGTTCAGGCAACTGTGGCAAACCACTTCATCTCACTGTTTTCCCTAGATTTAATACTAAGGAAGAATCAACACCAGGACTCTAAAGCCAACAGTGCAGTAAAACAAGCTTTGCACACAACCAATGAGTTTTCAGAGGTTTAAATAGGAATTTTAAGCAACAACGTGAACTTTGCACTCACTCAAATTAGGCCAAGCATATGAAGGAACCTGATGACACTATTGCCTGTGTTAGCTGATGACCAACTAAATGACCTGGCAGCCCCTTTCAGTCTCACACCGTTATCTGTTGTTTGAATGGTAAATGCCTTCCATAGTCGATTCTTATTATCCAAAATAACGTAAGGTTGTTACATAGGAAATAGTATAATAATGGTGAATAATGATGCGCGCACCAGTGTGGCTTCAGGATGACTCTGCAACGGTGACACGGAGGCAGCCTCAGTGGAGGGACACAAACACTGCCTTCCAGAAAACTGGGAACCGGCCAGCAAGTGTTATCAATGCAAGCTTTGAGAAAACAGCTAAAGCCGCCCCACAGCGCTGCATGGAGCCAGCTTGGGTGTGCCACACTGCAGCCCAGTAAATCACCTGCAGATGACGGAGTCAAAACTACGAGCCTAAGTGTCAGTGCCAAGCGCAGCATTACACAGAAATTTATGTGGATTACCATTGAACATTCCAGGAAATTCAGACTACTCAAAAAGCATTCATAAACACAGTCACTCAACTGTTGTATTAATTATTCACTAGGAATTAATGTCTTTGCTCTACTCATTAATGACCCAGAACATGCTATTCAATACTAAAGTACCTCCTATGCTATGGTAAAAGACTGTAAACACAACAGTATCCTGCAGAAGATCACACATTCATTATCTCTTTCTTTCATATGGCCAGTAATCTGTTTCTTACATCACAACTTTATTAAAAATACAATCTGAAACCACTCAAAATAGCACTAAAAAAGGCTTTTAAAATGTTGTAATCACCTTTGTGCCTCACACCATTATAAGGTAAAAAAGTATAAAAATAATCAGCACCAGTTATTTGCATTATTCATAAACACCATGGAAGAAATAACAGCATCGACTTAATCATCAGTCAAACCTTTCCTCTTTTGATAAAATTGTTCCGTATCTAATGATATCAGCACTGCGTTGGTGTAAGCTGATATTAGTCAATGTACGATCTTGGCTCAACTTTTTAGACACTTGGATCACCTATTGCAACAATGGAAATTGATGAAGCTCTAAACAGTTCTCCAAAGGTTCTGTGTGAAGGAAAAGTTCCATCAACTGAATAATTCAAAGCTCCTGTAAAAGCTGAAGTTCTCTGTAAGTGCTAAATATGAAGTGGTGGGAACTTAACTTGCAGCTTTTGAAAAATAGCTATGGATATGTACCCAGTGACTACGTATCTTGAAGAAATACAAACAGCTTTTCACCAGCAGTAAAAAACAAACACACACGCACTCAGAACACCACCATCTTAAAGCTCAACAATGATGGTGCTTTCTTCCCCAAGATTAAGGTCCAAGAATTTTCTATCCATTAATCAATATAAGTTATGACTTTGTAGGCATTTGTTAGTATATCTCTCAAATTCATAACATGAAAAGCTGCAAACAAAAAGTGTACAAAAATAATTATGCTTTACTTCTTATAAAATGCCTCTGACCATGGTGGTATCACCCCATTTCTAGAGGTGATGAATTCTTGCAGAAAAAGTGTAGCTAGCTAATTTACTCAGAATCACGCAGAAGAGTCTATGGTGGGAACAGCAATTGAACCCAAAAACGCTGATAGGTTTAGCCATGACATTATCCTTGAATTCTGAAAAAACACAGGGATCAAAATGAAATTTAGATAATAACAGGAACATCAGATGTTCGAGTTCAGAAGAAAATAAAAAGCAATCCCATTTGCAATTTCTATCAGGCCCACTAAACATTTATATATTGTTCCAACACACCAACCGCTCTTGTCATGCCACTGTTATGAATCCTGCACTCGCTAAAATTCGTAACATTCTGCTCACTTACAGCAATGACAGGAAAACAAATGAGAACAGAAAACTGAAGCTTTCCCATGCTGCTGAGTGCAACAATCACGAAATTAAATCCTGAATCCTAACTTTGAATCTTTTTGACAATAGACAACACTCCCTAGAAAATACTTCTATGATAATTATTATTATTTTTCTAGCATTATGCCTACATGAAAGTTAACTCGCTGGTTCTGAATCCAGAAAACAAACAATGAATGACAATTGTTAAAAGCAAAATATTACTGAAACACTATTGACTTTCAGAGTATGAGGAAAAATTAATTGGCAGATGTTTTACATAGCATAATTAACAGTTCATTTCAATGCTCTGTAACAAGATTAAGATAATTATGCTCAGAAACAGAAATGTAATAATGATAAATTACTAGTTTTCATATTACGGTCAATCTCCTACATTCCAAATAATCACCATGTTTAGAAATAGGTGCGTTTCATGTTGTCACCAGCTATACAAATGGCGCAAAGTCGTGGCTGGGTGAAACAACCTTTCAACCAAGATACAGGAGATTTCCTTGCTTCAGGAGTAAATGCAGCGTCTGTTCTGTTCATCAGCAAAACAGAAGGTAGAAACAGCAGCACTGTTTTCACCAGGGCACAGTTACTGGATAGAAGCTGCAGTTGCATTAGCAATTTGCATTTCCTATGGATAACTGGAGAGCAAAGCTTAAATTTTGCGAGCTTAGCAAGTTACAAAAACTCCTCATATGGACGTTCAAGAATGAGAATATGAGAATCTGTATTCTGTGATGGTGTGCAAAATATGAAGTCATATGCTTTCCCAGTAAGAAATAACTCTCTCAAGGATTTCAGGCCACAAATAAAGCAAGAAAAAACTGATTTTCAAGGTTTTCTTCTATTACATCTATGAAGACTCTAATTATTACATTCAAGTGCCATGATATTAGTGTGAACTATTTCAAAGTAAGAGTTACATAAATGTAACCCCTGAGTATTAATAATGTGTTGATAAATTAGACTTTCTATTTTGGGGTCTACATATAAATCTTATTTCAGGCCTTCCATTTTCAAGGGTTTTTTCTTTTTTAATTTCAAAGGTGCATTTTTCTTCTATTTCCCCACAAAGACGTAACAACAAAAAAAACCCCACAAACATTTTGCCCTTAAATTGAGACCAGATTTTTGTTTCACCTCTCTCATTTCTATAGCTTCACTGCTTTTATCATGCTGGTTTTTGTTGGGTTTTTTTGCTTTGCTTTCTACTATTAAGTCCTTCACACTTGGAGACTAAAACCTCACAACTAACAGCACAAAGATCAGAGCAGGCACAGAAATAGAAATTGCAAGATTAGAAATCTCAAAGACCTGAAAAGTAGACAGAGGAGGAATAAATAGGGATTGAGGCAGAACCAAGGAGAATAAAGAGAAGCATTGAAAAATACTTTCAAAAATAATAATTTTTGTAGAAGTGTGTAACTGTATTATTAATGTGCAGCTGAGGAAAATTAGTTCTGTAGAACTGGAGTATCACACTTATCCAAAGCAAAGTCGATTGGAAGAAGGGAAGTAAGTGCAAAAGCATTGTGCATTATAAATACCTACTGGCACCTTTCATGCTTAGTCTATTTTTTATTCCCAGGAGTAGGCAAATTTAGAGAGACCTATTGTTCCTACTATTGATCACTGTTGCTCTGACCCTTCAAATAAAAAACAAAATATCCCACCCCATAATGAATGAAAAACCCATGATATTACACAAAAAACTTTTTTTTATTGGACAGCTTTCTAGCTTCATTTCCTCACTAACCAAATATGTCTCCACATGTTTCCCAATTCCTTACTCCCAAGGCTGGCTAGGGCTTTCTGGCTGGTTTTTCAGAGATCCCCAGCTACCCATATGCTCCCTGTGCCTTTTGCATAATCCCCTGGTTAAGAAGCAATTTTTAGCTCACATTTATGGAGAACAAATGAGAGCTACTTATTTTCTTTTGGTCTTTCCTTAGATGAAATCAGGGTGTTGGTCCCAAAATATGGCAGAGAAAGGATTTTACCATGGAATTTGTTACAAAACATTAACTTTGCAACAGATGAGCAACTGATTTATACAAACACCTTGCAGGAAATCTGCCTAATCTTAATGAGGTTTTGGGGCAGCATTTCAACACCTAAAACCAGGACACCTTTATAAGGCTGCACCCACAAATGATTCTGAATTGTAGTCAACTACAGGCAGAAATACTGGCCTGGGCTTTGATCTTTGATCTCCTTACATATCAGCAGTATGTAGTAAGAAACTATGGAGATAAAAACATACATACGCTAATGAGATGTACTAAATAGATACTGTGAGGCGTGTCCGAAACAAAGATACACCCACGATTTTGCAGAGCCCTTATGCAGATGACTTTCAGACACGAAGGACATCAAAAGCCAGAGTGATAAAAGTGATTATTCCTACATTCAACCCAAATGCCTGTTTTAGCAGTTACGTTCCATTGGCCTGAAACATTAACAGTATCAACCAATGTACCCTTGACTATCTCAGTGAGAAGGCACTTACATCTCTTTACCTAGTCTTGACTTTCTTTTTATCCCAGATGCCATCTCAGCATTGCTGCTAAAACATTCTGAATCACCTAGACAAGCCGCTTCTGTTTTCCCGCATTCTAATTTCAAATCCCAGCACGAATCCTCTTAATTTCTCCATAGTCTAATTTATTATTTAATTTTTAAATAGGTACCTAACTGAATGGAGCTTCTTGAAGTATGTTTTTTAGCCAAGATACAATATGCCTTTAAGGTAACATATTATTGTTATATCCTCTGCCAATATTTCATAAAATAAACCTTTTATTTCAGAAAAACTTTTTACATATAATAGTATAATGTTCATTAAGACCAATCCTGTTCCACTGACTAAAATGAGGTATATAAAAACCATAAAACCTCAACATACAGCCTCACTGACACATCACATACAAACCTGTTACAGCCTTCAAAGGGTTAAACTTGATACCACTGCCCCTATTATCAGTTTCTTAAAAATAACTAACAGTGGTTTGCTATGAGGATACAATTGAGACTTAAATCCAAACTGCCTCATTTCTGTGTTTGTATCTCAGGTTTCAGTCATATAATCACGATTTAAACAATTAGTTTCCGCAGGTAACCCAAGCTAACATTCTACTCATGTGATCTTTAGGCCTTTGGCTGCATATAAAAGACGTAATTTCAAATAGCACTTGAACATACATAATAACTGAATTGTATATAACATTCAAACAGTATTTGAAATTACATTAAAAAACGCATTAAAAATGTAAAGCTAGAGAGAGCCATCTACAGTATATAAGGTGAAAGAAGGATCTGTGGAACTTTGATGGAGAAGTGCCATATCAGTTTAAAAACATTTGGGAGTCTTCCAGTATGGAAAAGACAAAGCTCTTACCGTTTCCTTTGGAATTTGTGACTGGCTTTGTTCTGCATTCTAAAGGAAGTAAAAAAAATAAATAAGAACACGACTACACACGAGACATACTATCTATCAACAGGGGGATAAACAAAGAGCTCTAATTCTGACATGAAGTGGTAATGTGAAAAATGAAGGGTGTTCATCACACCCCTGATTCAAATTTGTCTAAACAAGCACTAAATGAGAAGTGAACAAAAGTAACCTCCAGCGATCTGAGGCCAGTGCACCTGACTTTATCTGTCTACGAGGGAGGTCGCTACCTGGCCAAGGAAGAATCACAGCTCCTTGCACCATTTTCTGGCTGGTGGAATGCTCTCGCTCAGGGATGTTCTCCCCTGGCCTTTCCCTTCTGCTTTGAAGTTTTCAAAGCATGACTTCAGCAGTCCAGATGATACCTTCCAAATATTTTAAACAAGTACCTATTTTTTAAAACATCCATTCTCATTTTAACAAGGGATTCCCCATTTGAAGTATCTTTTTAGCCAAGATACAATATACCTTTAAGGTAATATTTTATTGTTATATCCTCTGCCAATATTTCATAAAATAAACCTTTTATTTTAGAAAAACTTTTTACATATAGTAGTATAATGTGCATTAAGACCAATCCTGTTAACCTCCCCATTCATCCCCTTTTGGATGAACCAGAACTACAGCACTGGATATCCCAGGACAGAAGGGTGCTTTCGGTCCACCACAGAATGGAACCCTCCTGTACCTTGCATTCCTCACCTGTGTCTTAGGGCACATGAGACAAACGTACAACATTAGAAAACCATTCTGTATCCCCCAACCAATTCTGGAAACATGTAAGGAACTACTACTCTTCCAAGCCCACGTCCACCCATATTAAACCCTCCCGAGCACCCAGGAGCCACCTTGCTGCTGGCCGGATGATCGCTTTTGTGCTAACCAGCTATTTCTTTCCATTCAGCTGGGCCAAAATGAAATGCTGGGGTTTACTGGACTTTTTTGTTTTGGGCTGTTTTGCAGGAAACTCAAATGATTAGGCACAAAAATGTAGTGGCAAAGTACTAACACAATCATCCAGTTAGCTTTAACCTGCAACCAACCACCAATAAGAAAATAACGATGAAAGAGCCAACTGCCAGGATCACGTAAAGGACCTACATGTACCAATGGGCATATTAACTCGTAGGGTACAGGAGACTAAGTCTGCCAACCAGTCTCTGCTATACTGAGAATTTAGCTGAAAAGCGAAACAACCCAAATTAATCCTTCAGTGGATTCACAGTCAGTAGCAGACTCCAAGAAAATTCTTCACAAGAAGTTCTGTTTGGTTATGTGAGGTAACCACAGCATAACAGGAGCTCTACTTAACTAGAGTAATCCTCACTCTTTTCATAAAGGGTGCAAGGAAGGAAGATTTTTAAGAGACAATCTGCCTCTCACACTGATGCGGACAAGCCCTAATATATATATACTATCTGGCCTTAGGTAACTCTGGAAGCAATAAAATGCCTGGTATTCCGGAGAAGCAAAATCGTTCTTCCAGATCTCACTGGTTAGAAAAGTTAACTCCTGCCAATTTGATTTTACTCCCTGCTTCCACGTTTTACTGACTTTTACCATGATCTGCTGCACTGGATGATGGCTCTCCATCACACACACTCCCCCTAACCTGACCACACAAGCTACGAAGATCCCATACTAGCCTAAAGAGACTCAGCTTAACATCCCTGGGAGTTTTAGACATAACTACACATTTTCGTAGGTCCCTTCCAGACTGTAATGGCAACATACATCAAAGACATTAAACTCCACAACTCTCCTGAAAGTTTATTATCTTCATTTTACTTATAAAGAAACCCACGGATAAGTAACTTTTCAGAAGTCATTCAACAAGCCATAACCCAAAGCGTAAAATATAAACACCTCTTTTATTGGGATTACTATCTGTACAAATGTTGGCAAATATAAAATTGTTTTAATACCGAGCACTCCTCAGCAAGCAACAGCAAGTCCTGCCTTTTATGAGATGGATAATATCAGATAACATGATTTTATGCATACGGTTTCTGAGACACATCTCATTCAGTTAATATTTAAAGCATACAAATGTAGAAAGTATGACAGAAATAGGGGAAGGATGCAAAGACAAATTGTTCTTAAATGTCCAGAGAAGGTTTGCATGTGAAAAAGTTGAACTGACATGATTTCAGATCATTCCCCTCCCTCGTTCAATATTAATTTTTTTTTTCTGTTTTTTGTACATAAAGCTCGTAAGAGTCAATGAGAGGAGCTGGTTGAAAAAGACTTTTTTTTTTTTTTCTTTTAGGCTTGTTTCTCATGAGAGAAGAAAGAACAGCCAACAGCCCTTATGATGGGTTTTTAGTTCAACACCTTCCCCAGCAATTCTGCTCCTGCTCTTTGACAGCTGTCAGCAGAGCACACCTAACAGTTCATCATGTCAAAATGCAAACAAACAAATCCTTATGCAACAAGAGGATCATTGCACACATGTACTGTCAGATCCTCACATTTGTTCAGCCAGAGCTATGGAAATGTACACCAGTTCAGATCCGACCTCTGACTACACAGCGCAGAGCCCACCTACTACCTGATGCAGCCACGATGAGATCTGGCTTCCCTACGCCGGCGTTCGCCAGAACAGCAGCAGGGAGGCTACTGAGGTTGAACTCATTTAAAGGGGCTGATTTGCCATTATTTTTAAAACTACATCAAGTATTACTATTAAATCTCTGCATTATTCACATCATATCTTTGTTTGCAATTATTTAAACAAAATACTCGTTAAATTATGCACTATAACTTCCTCATTTTACTATAGAAATAATATACACAAAATTAAGGCGTTTTCTTACTTCTAAGTTTATTTAGAAAACTCAAAACGCATTTTCATTCACCTTTATGTAAGATAGCAATACTGTGAAAATTACATCATAGGAACTTATAAACAGATTGTTTTCACAGTTTCATTAATAAGTTAGGGCATAATACGATTTAAAATTGTTAATTTCTCTTCATTTTATGACAACTTTCACTTCAGAACCTGAAGGCATGTTCCAAGAACATTAAGGTAAAAGTGTGGTTCGTTTGCAACCTTCCCTGCCACTTTGACTTATGAGGTTTAATTGTAGTTTTGAAAAGTAAAAGGCTAATGTTAAACGTCTTGAAATGGCCAAACAAAAATTCATTCTCTGGTACTCAAAATAACACAAATCCAATAGAAAAATGAAGCAATCAATTCATCATACTTATATTTATCACTTATATTTGTCTATCTTCTCATGATAATGCAGCCAAATAAGTTATTTTTAGAGTTATATATAGCTACAATAATACAAATAATAAATAACTCCAGCAGTTTAATTGAATACAGAACAAAGTAAGACTGCTACATTCACAGTCTACCTTTTCATAACAGAAATTATCTTGAATAATTATCAGAGAAATATCTGTATACACTATGCAAGTGGAGCCAGTACAGTATGAAACATCATTTTATTTCCATTTCATGTAAATTCCTCAGAAACATTTTCTGAATTACCCTGCTAAATTAATAACTGCAGGGTTTCCATTCCACAGAGGTTGCATTTAAATTCAAAAAAAAGGCTACTATTTCTTATATATTTCACTTTTTGATAGAAAGGTATTTACATATCCTGTTTTAGCATAGCATTATATGCTCTGAAATATTTTAGTGAGCAGGTCGTGGGACAAATAGCAGGCTTTCAAACATAGATTTGTCCATATGAAAGATATGAAATAATCTACTTGTAAGCATGCATCCAAAAAAGTCCATCCAATAGCTTCTTCTATAATAAACATTTTTACCCAAAATAAAACTCTCACTTGTACATTTTTAACAAATATTTAATTCCAATAGCAGATCTCGGAGAGAATAAAAAACATTCAAGTAAAATGTTCTAAATAAAGCAAAATAGTTTGGTTTTTTTTTCTTATATTCAGTGTTGGCCATGCATGTTTACTAGCAGGTGACAAGATCAAATCATTTGCTCATACTCATCTAAATCTCTTAGTTGCTCTCTATTTTACGCACCAGTTCCCTTGGATGGAATGTTTCTTCCTGTCGAAAAATCAGAAGGCCAACAGTCCCTCCCATCTTGGTGCTTCGCAGCAAGGACACAACTTCTTCTTGAGTTTTGCCTGTTAAATCAACTCCATTTACCTACGACAAAAGAAATATTAGAAATTGATAAGACTCCAAAATAGGAAAAATAGTAGAAATTCATACCAAAAAGTCATGGGAATCGTATGGGACAGTGTTTAAAAAAACCCCACTGAAGCAGTCTGCCTATTGGCTCAGTATAGCTTCCATTTAATAGAACTAATTAAATATGCGCTCTTTACATAGAAATACAAATAAGAAGCAAGACAGTAATATTTCCTTCCTCTTTAGCAGCAACTGTATACTCCAGTATACTCTAAAGCCAACTAATTCCACCTACCAATATTTTTTACAAGAATTCCTGCATAAAAATCCTTTGGCAAAATTGATGTGTGATCCAAAACTGGTTCTGTTTCCACATACCTTTGTGTTATAACATATGTTCCAAATATATCTTGCACAATAACTGTGTCAAAAATAGAAAATAATTTTTTTCCCCAAAATAACTTTGGAGCAGTTTACTCTTTATTTTGCCTTTCTTCAGCAGTCCAACCTCTTCGCTGCCACATACAACTTACTGGTACAGACAGGTATAGAATACATACAGGTGAATGTCCCACTCTATGAGCTAACTTGAGTAAGGGAGAAGCCAGAGGGAGAGAGGGTATTCTCAGGCTTGTCTGTTCAGAAACATTTTGGAAATGTACGGCAAATCAGCTAGCACAGTTAAGCAAGTGAGCATGGTGCTCTGAAGCAGTCAGCAAACCATCTTTTTCTTGCCCTTGGAAGAGATCACAGCTCACACAGTTGAGATGCCATAGCTATTGTCTTAAATGCTTCTCAGTCCTCTTCTACCCAAGTCACCTGGGTTACCCTGAATTACATTCAGCAATGACAGTAATTACAGAGGGTTTCAGTTCAGGCAACAGTTCAGGCTGGCTTTGCCAATTTTGCAGTAAAGTGAAGTTAGGGCACTGAGAGGCAGTTAGTCTCAGTTGTACCACCAGTGTCATTTGGCTTGGGGATGGTAATGAAGAGCTGGGGGTGGTAACATCTTCTATCACTCCAGCTAGATTTGCAGGAAGATCTCTGCTGTGTGCCTATCAAAGAGAAATTTAATTCCCCTGAGGACATCCTCCCTTCAGGAGGGAAGTGGCCTTGATTCTCTGTAGCACTACCCTCCTCTTACATTGTCCCTTCCAGTTAATTCACTAAACCTTTCCAGGGTTTTGTCTTCCATACCTGGCAACATCTCCAATAATTCCTGGTCTGTCACCCTGTGCTGATTTAATGACACTTTAATAAGTGTATTTAATAAGTGTGTAACAATTACTCTGCTTCATCTTATTCCTAAACAGCAATGCAAGACTATGACACTATATTCACATAAGGACATGTAAACTCATGTTTTCGTAAGTACATTTGGGTCCAGCTCTTAAAACAGTTATGTACTGAAAACGCACAGCCCTTGGTATGTTGCCTAAAAAAAAGAAAAAAAAGGAAAAGAAAAAAAAGAGGGAAACATTTTCCTATAACATAAACTACTAAGAGCTTTTGGAAGTGAACTAGTGCATGGGCTCACGCCACAACACAGATGAACAACATGTAACACTTCATCACCTCAATTAATCGGTCTCCAGCTTTTAGCCTCCCATCTTGAATAGCTGCACCTCTTGGAAGGATGTTTTTCACATAAATTGGAGCAGAGCCACCAATTGGGACATCTCTTGAAGTAATGCTAAATCCCAAGCCTTCTGTACCTGCACAAAGAATGTAGAATATTACTTGTTAAAATACAAATTTTATATTATATATTATTTTGTCTACCTCATTGATACAATACATGAAAATACGCATATAAGATGTAAGAATTACTGCACGGCAAAAAAAGAAAGAAATGCATATATAGGAAGGCTCTAGCTGAGGCACAGAGTCTTGGCACAGGTGGCACAGCAGGCTCTCCTTGCAATTTGCTGTTCTGACGATTTCCAAGTCATTGCCATATTTCCAACTTTCTATTTCAGATGAGCTGAGTGACAAGGAATCAGAACAAAGCATATCTGATATCCTACCACTGCCTTCCCCCTTGTCAATCTGGATCTCGTCAACGATCCTTTCCTTCTCTTTTGCAACTCTCTCAGCAATGTCAGTCAGCCGACACTGCTGGCCACAGGGCTTTGTCAGCACACTTATGGACACCGGCAGGTGACAGACAGAACCAGAGCTCAGTGGTGTCATTTCTTTTGTTCCGAGGGACCTCGGGTTGTTTTCTGTCAACAGCTTCTCCACCCTGGGGCTTCACCCCAGCTCTTTCTCGGTTCCACCCCACCTTCTGCCATGCAAGCAGGGATCAGAGCCAGGCTGCCACTTCTGAGGTCCTGCTGTGCATCCAGGTGACTGACTACACTCGGCTAAGACTGACTGAAGCAAAAAAGAGACGTTTAAGATGACCTGGAGAAATCCAGAGAGGGGGTCCAGTCAATATGGCAAATAAGGCTTGCTTGTACTTCAGAGAAATTATGCCCACAATGGTTATTGAAGTGTACCTTAGGACCCCACCAGCTCTGGGATTCACAAGCTGAGAGGACAAACAGAAGCCTCTCCTACCACGCAGAAAGCTCATTTGTGATTCTCTCTTTGATGCAATCTGCCCAGTGTTATCAACAACCTTTGAAACTCTACGTTGAAACATCCCCCACCCCTTGCCCAACATTGCACATCAAGTCTATTCAGGGCACTTAATCCAGCATGGAACGCAGTCAGCCATTCAGCAGAGAGCATCCCTGACAGTGACAGCACCTACAGCTTCCATCTGAAACATCCCAGAGGTTGTCAAGATACGACAGTAGTTCAAGTTCACTAGCTAGGCACACGCATGCCCAACCTACATTTAATCTGACCTACTACAGTAACCTGCAGTTCAGACTCGGCAATATCAGGTATGGTCCCTAAAAGTTGCACAACGCAACCCTTTGCATAAAATGACAGTCAGAAGCTGAACTTTTATGCAACAGTCCTCAGTCTTGAGCCCTGGGAAGTTGAACACAACCTGTGTGAAAGACACACAAGTAAATAACCAATTGAGGATAAAGCCTGAATTCATTTCTGACTTACTGTTCCCCATGTTCATTTCCTAAGTTTGCTTTTTTACTGAGCAGGTTAATATTCACACATGTGAAAAGGAAGCAGGAGTACAATAGAGTCAACATTAGTCTACATGCAGATTTCTGAAATCTGCACATTTACATTTGATTAGAATTTAGTACAATGTATTTTATCATCAAAATGGTAATCGGGTTAAGAAGTAAGTTGACACAGGTGACAGGGCTGGGAGGGATACAACCTTTTAAAGTCTTCTTTTTAAAATCTTCTTAAAGTATGTAACTCCTCGTGTATCCACAGCAAGTGCATGCAGCTCATATTGTTCACGAAATTTGGATCAACTCCTCTAGGCTGAGGAGACAACCTCCCTTCCTTATGTCTGCAACATTCAAGATAGCTGAAAAACTGACATTTGATTTTGAAAGTCTTCATCCACTTTCAGGCTGATATAAAATTTATCAGTGTATTACACAGAGATGAAAAAAATATTAGATCTCATAACATCCACATTTGACTTTGGAGACCTCACAATTTTAATGATGCTTCAAACATTCATAGAGCTCTTCAACTCTTTGCAACATGTGAAGATGATCTGTATAGCTGTTAAGTTTTTTTTAAGAAAAAAAGCTTTTTAGGGAATTTATCTTTTTCTTGTATTAAGGATCTATATTAAATACTGTTCTTTGAGTACAGGTTTTGTCTGCTAAAATTTCTAAAGTAATATCAGATCATGACTGCATGTCCAGGACAATATTTCATTATTAATAAGCTTAATCCCCATGGCCTGATTACAGCATCATTACAGATGTCTGGTTCACACACTCCACTTTAAACCTCCACAGAAAAAACAGAAGCTGAGATGTTCACATTACAAATGCACACAAGGATATAAATTTGGACTGTGGCATTTTCTGCTGTCAAATCTCCAGAAAGCCTTTACCAAAGCCGGGAGAACGCCACAAATCCACACTGAGCCCAGATATTAGCAGAAGAAAATTCTCATTACTTGTTCCTATGGAAAGAGGGGGCCTCAAGTGGGCTACACTTCGCTATGCTGTTCTGTACAGATTTGCATGAGGCAGCTTTTGAGTGTCATTTTCCTCTTACTTTTTCACTGCTTCATTTTACTATTCATGCAGTAGAGCTGCTCTTAGCTGCATAATACAGCTTCATAAACTCCTGTGCTTACTGTATATGAACTAGAAGTTCACAAGATTGTGAAACAAATGGATACGTTCAACCTAGGCCGAAAATAAATATAATTTCTGTGACTGTTTTGATTTTAAGCTTCTTTTTTTCTTTTTATACACATAACTGATTTAGTTATCTCTACTCCATGCATTTCAGTTGTCCTGTTGATAGAAATGCATATAGCACCTTAATATCTTCCTGCTGCTAAAATGTTTTCAGTTCTTAGGGTGTAAAACTGCATTATAATAATGAGGGAACTGTGCAAACATACTGTAATGCAAAATGCAAACATTTCTCCTCGGGTATCTCTGATTTATACTAATAACATGGAAGAAACTGGACACACACAGAGGCAGAACCTGAACAAGAACAGAAAACAGGAGGACTTTCCATCTTTTTGAAAACACAGGAGTCCTCCCTACTCAAAGGTAGGAGCTTTACTTTGCAACGTCTAAATTATTTGAGCTATGTTCAACTTAATTTCTTACAGATTTTAAAAAGAAAGAGGGTAGAAAACGTCTTCCTCCCTCTGTAGCTGTCATCTCTGACAACGATCAAATTACACCAAGTGATAATAACATTTAAAAATTACCCACTAATTTGTGTAATTCAAATTCTTAGGCTTCTTCGATAAATCAGCAGCTCTCGACAAGTTAGAGTTCCCCTTTTCTCTTGAATGTGATGCTGAACACGCCTTCTAAGGTCGCATTACCCTCGAGAGCTCAGGCAGCTCTGAGCTGAAGAAAAAGTACTTTTAGGTGAATAAAAGGGGCAGTTACGATAGTAAAAGAACTATGTTGTACTAACAGAAAAGAGGCAGATTCGATGCTTAAGTTGCTGTTTTAGAGGAAATAGGTCCTAGTAGCATTAGGATAGGGGAGCAAAAAATATTTACAGAAGTCAGTTAAATACATGTTCAAAATGAACATCATCATCCTCTTATTTGGAATCAGCCCGATCATAAACTGACAGGATGCTAAAAAAGTTATTAAATCTTACTAGAGGTGGCTAGGATTTTTGTGAATCTCCCAGTGAAGTGTTTCATTTCTCACTAATGCTACGATTACCTTCTTGACTCTGGAAAGAGTGTGTCTGGCATAACCTTTCTGTCTTTCCAAGGCTCTTCCACATAAAAAATTGTGTGCTCCTCATCCAGCACAACTGCAGGTCTAAATTCTCAACAGCAAAATATGCTGCTGGGTAGAAACACTGACAGAACATGAAACAAAAAGCAAGAATCACCTCTGCACTGCTTCCAGTACTTTCATGTCACTCTCAAAAGGACATTAGTTCAGAGACCCAATAAGGAGCATCAGAAGGACCTACACTGTCAACTTCTTATGATACTTCTCTTACAGTTATCTTCCTTTTCAGGACTGCAAAGAGAACTAGAAGTAAATCATGCTTTTCTTTCACCTCTAATTTAAGAAAATGCAGATGAGTTCTCAGGTACTTCAGTACAGATCTCCCTAAATTAAAAAGAAATAAAAATCTTAACTCTAAAGCCATGGAAAATGTCTGATAACCAGACAACTGGGCACCAAATTTGTTAGTATTTTTGCAAGGGAAGCAGAGATCATTTCAGAACAACCTAAATATGGAGAATCCATGTGGGTGAACAGTCCTCAGAAAGAATGAAGGATTGTTAAGGAAAAGTGCAGATTCTTCATGAAAGACAAAGAATACACTCTCCCTTTCCTAAAAACATAAGTGAGGTTGGTTATACATATGAACAGTTGGTGACACAAAGTCACAAAAATTCCAATATAATGAAAATATTAGATTATAACATGATCCAGAATAAGGGCAGTGATAACATTACAATAAAACTAAGCAGAAGGGCCAAATGCTCTCTGACAATAATCAGAGTAGACACTCCTTCCAAGCGTTTAAAGTTCCTGCTTTGTCACAGTAGACTCTTTCTTGAGATCCGTGTATGGATGGGTGACTGCCAAAATAATTATGCTAGAAACCAGGTTTTATTAAGGACTGGATCTCATGCAAGAGCTGAATAGCAAATACGTTCTCCTTATTGTCAGGAGCCTCATTTAACTAGCCAAGAGCATTTTAGATACTTCCTGAAAAGTTATTTTACTGCTCCTAGTTTAAGCTCCATATTTTCAGAATTTGTGTATGTGTAGTCAGTGTAGCTGTACGTGCAAATGACTGCTTAGAAGGCTGACTGCTCAGCTGTCTATAAGACTTCTGCAGCCACATGCACAATCAAGACAAATTAATTGCATGCCCATTTTTACGTAGTTGAGTGATTTGGAACAACTTTTCTTTTTCTCAAAGCAAAGCTCAGACCTCTCAAGAAGATCTTTGATCAACCTAATAGAAACATCCTTCCCTTTTTGCTGCAGTCTGCTAATACTTAGTGATCAGAAGTGTTTTTAAAAAATGGAAAAATGAAACTTGAAGCAGTTTATGTTTCTACAGAGCCTAATAATGCCCAAAATGATTTGCTTCACTTCTGAATCTCATTTCTCAAGGTCACTTAAGCAATTTACGACTCTCAATGTTTCACTTCAAAAGTGACAAAGAGCCCTACTGCATCTGAACAGGAATTCTAAAATCAGTCTAAGAGAAGATATCACTTCAAAATAAATTTTAAATAAAAAATTAAAATGTCAGTTCAAAGTCTGGCTCAAGAAACTGTGTGGGAAAACAGGAGAGTATGACAAAAATGCATGTAAATCTGTACACTTCAGATACATGATGCAGGATATCTTACAGGCAAGTTCAGGGTCCTGTCTTGGATGCTCTGCTATATAAACCCAAGTAACACAAGTAATTGTCCATATATGTGCTTTACTCCATAGCAAATATGATGACATTTTAAATTAGCCTACTGCCAAACTATCCATGGCATCTTATTTCTGTCTCTAACGACGTGTTGCAGAAAGGAACTTGGGTGCAGCAGGGCTGAGTGTCAACTGTGCCGTACCACCGAATGCCCAGTCACCTGGTGGGACTTGCAGTGTTTAAGCTCGGCTCTGTAAGTTAAGACAGAGCATTATTAACCACAGAAGGGCCAGCAAGCCAAACAGCAATCCAACAAGAAACTCTGAAGAGCAAGGAGTCTCTTAATCCTCCTCACATCTACAATTTAACCATTTTTCTCTGCGTAAAAGTGCCTCCTTCCCCTCAAGCCTCACCATCTCCTAGGACGTGGCTGCTGCGCCCTTTCTGTGATGGACTTGGTGATTCCTAGAGGTTCTCCACTGTAAGGTATCCTGCAGTTGTGTCACTCATTTCTTTCTCTTGAAGATATACTATTTTGCAAGAGAGAAATATTCTTTGGGCAAAAAAGGAAAAGATGATCACAGCTCCCATGGCCAGTAGTTAAGTCGCTCTCCAGAAGCGGGGAGATGTGGACTGAAGTCCTGATGCACTGAAAACTCCAGACAAAAAATAGCAAAATATTTGGTGAACTAAGACCAACTTAAAAAACAAGAGCTCGGTTTTGACATTTTAGCTCAAGAATTGTATATTTAATTTAGCTAACCAAATATGTAGTTACAGACAGAAATGATCCAATACAAACAGTATTATACTTAAGGGCAATCAACTAAAATGAAGCTAATTTAAGGACTGAATACTTCAGACTTGTCTTAGTACGAGTGATGCCAAAACCAGTATATATCAATATATGAATACAATGTCCAACTGAAAAGTGGTCTTTTGAATGCTTTAGCAAGTATCAGGCTAAATGCTGTGAGTTACTCAGTGCTCAAAGACTAAGCCTTAGTATCATATTTTGTATAATTGGTTATTTATTATTTGTAAATGCTGGACTAAATTTCTCGCAATTGCATTGGCTCAAACCCTTGCAGTCAAAGAAAAAACATTCTGGAATTGTCCTGATGTATATGAGGTCAAAATTTGTTCTAACACTCTAGGTATTTTACTAGTGTTCTTATTTTCTCCATATATTAGCTGTAAAGAACTATTTTTATGTATTTATACTTACTGTGTATCAGTTTACACCAAAATATATATAAGCACAGTCTCACTGTCATCTCTTGTACTATCTTAATTTGTGTGAGCTATTAAGCTAGACTGTTACACAGCCTTAATGGCATTAGAATATCAGCAATAACCCCTACATCTATATGCTAAAAGTTCAAGCCCTGACCTTTAAGGAAAGATAAACAGATATCCATTTTCATTTAGAAAAGCCAACAAACATTCTGCATTGACTGAAACATATGACTGACCTTCTCTTCTGACTTTATTAAACAGCTAAATCCTATGAAAGTTCAGGTTATTTTAAAATGCCAAAACAGCAATAAATATTAAGAAATCATAATTACGGAAGCACGTACTGTAGGGTTATCTTACCATGTCATTTTATATAATAAAGCTCATGCAATACATAGAAACACATCTGTAATAAAGAAGGTCTGTCTGTATTGAAAAAGAGTCAATTCTCATACACTACATCATTAACCAGAATGCACAGGTTAAATTGAAAGTGAATTTCAAGATGAAGCCTTACATGCTTGTATGCCTCAATGCACCCCACAAGGAGTTTTTAACCTAATGATGGTAATTGGTGAAATAACTGCTGTCTGTTAGCTACAAAGAAAGCACATTTGTTAACTATCTACAAAGCCTGTATTATAACATCCTTCATTAGAAATAATCAAATACAATCAACATCCCTATTGCACTCATATTTATAACAAACTACTTGGGGACATCCTTAAGTGTTTTGCTTCATTTGTTGCTCTACATGTATGTTCTTGGAGTGATCAAATGAAAGCCAAAGTGGGAAGGCATGCCTCTCTACACGGGATATTAACAAATGAAAGACAGCAATGATAAAACGGTATCCTTCCTTATGTACTTTTTTTAAATATCATCATGCATGAAATACGTTACACTAAATAGTTTCTGTCTGTCTGTCTATAATCTGAGCCAGGTGCCATTTCTGCATTAGTATTTTTCTCACATAAGTCAACTGTCAGAAACTGTCTCTAAACTTCTGAAATATATTCTAGAAATGGATTTCAAAGCTTTTACTAGTGTAAGAGCCACCAAACTTCTCTGGTGTGAACTGCATGTTAAAGTATCTTACAGATCACTTTCCATCAACAGGTAGAATGCATCTTCCAAAACCATCTAATATATTGATGACAGCAAGGCTAAATTACATCATAGAACTGGGGAGAGTATTTATGAAACAGTATTCAGTGCAAGAGAACGAAAATCTAACCTCACATCACAGTCAAAAAATCCATAACACATCAAAATTATATTCTCGGATCTTACAAGCAGCTATAACGCCACATTTGTTTCGTGCAAAAATAGTGTTCCCGTATCCTATATTCATTTGTTGGTGCTTTTAAATTATATGAAATGTGTATTTCCACTCCTGGCTGGTCCAAGTGGTATTTCTACAGGCTTCAAGAGACACAAAAAATTAGGTAAAAATCACTGTAGTGACTGAGAGCATATTTGTAAGCACAGTGATTCTTTACTCAGCCAGTAACAATCATTTTTTCCAAACAGGCTGATCTGAGCTGATGGCCTAAAGAACTTATTGAAGGAGCATCAACAACAGAAGCAAACTGTCAACTCAACCTTATGTCATCCAAGTTTGTAGAGCTTAAAATTCAGCAACCAGAAAGAAGCAATCTGGTGGTTCATGTGAAGTTCATAGTAAGTAAAGCATAATGATAATGTGACAAGTAGCCTGGTACCTGTGAAACTGTAAAATCTCTACCATTCAATGCACTGTCTTCAATACCTTTCAATAAAAAGATTAATTAATAAAAATTATTAACACTAAGCACATGCAATCCTAAAACACATATATCCTAAGGGGAATGCACTTTGAGTTCATGGAGAATACTGCCACATGGGTAAGCTTTTTTGCTGTGTAATCTAAAACCTATTCTTGCTCCTAGAGATCAAATTCTATCTAACCTTAAACATGCTCATTTTAATACCATAAAGTTTACAGCATGTATAATCCTTCTAAAAAATCATTTCCCAAGAAAATGATAAGAAATACTTGCATCTAAATGTCATTTTATTATACTTCAAACTATCTTAAAAGCATCTAGATGGCAACTACAGAAAAATACCAAATTTTCTCACTAAGGACATTTAACACATCATAAAAATTCCACAGATGTACTAGTGCATCTACACGTGCATATATAACACAGATGTTGAGATAAGCACACACCACTTTCTCCTCTGCCTTTAAATACTCTCTCACCCCCATTCAAACTACATTAGCATAGGGCCTAAGATAGGAAATATCACATTACATCTCAACCGTTTAAACAAAGACTTTCACATCCCAGTGGAATAAAAAAAGCTTTAGCTAGCAATTAGAAAGTCCAATTTACCAACTGGGTCCAACACACTCTTAAAATTTAAAGGCAAAACCACAGTTATTCAATTTGAAAAGTCATGATATCTGTAAAGTACAGAATATGGGCCATTTTCGCTTATTTACTTTTATTAGTTAAATAGTTCACCACTCCCTGGGCCTTGGCCAACAGAATTTGCAGCACTTACTGCACTTCTCCATTAGTTGAGAGACAGAAAAAAATGTTAAGCACTCTTCAGAACGGCCTTTTGCAAATACACTGCACAACGTGAATGCGCGGTTGGACTCCTGGGTGTGCTGTCAGGGACAACTCAGCCACTTGGCTTCAAAAATCAATCCATCACTTCCCCTGTGCTTCTGCACGCTGTCCTGCCAAACACAACGGCACCGGACACACGCACATACACTACACACACATACCTCATGCTATATGAGAAGCACACTACTGCCTTACCTTTTCTCAGCTGTATACTGAGCCTCTTCCCTATCTTTTTGGTGTTATACCCACTGTTTGCAGTGGAGGTGAGAACTTTCTGAGGTGATGGTACCAGGCCCGAGGGTGGTTTCCCTGATGAATTCACACTATGAGGTAGCTGCGAGTAGGAGTCTGTCTGATCGGACTGGTTACCCGCTCGAGACATTCTTTGTAACGTATGAAGTCCAGAATTGTTAATACTTTTGCCGTCAGCATACTGGGAATCCGGGCTGAACCGGCTGGAGTAGTACATGTTCTTCTCGCTTTGGGACAATTGTTCATACTGCTCTTTATTCGCCGCAGGGACCACGTGGAACCAAATGAACGGCGTACGCATGGCTTGGCGAAACATATGCTGTGCTCTAGGTTTCAAAATGAACAGAAAATTAGCAAATTAGGACTGGCAGATTACAGGGTATTATAAGCGTAACTACTGATGTTAATTAAGCAACATGAGCTGACAGACATATTGCACTCAAGCATAAACCATAGAACTTGAATTTGTTCACTTGTCTACTTGGTCTGCTTTTTGCTAAGGTTTATTGCCTTACGGTAACACAATGGTTAAATATGCTTAACAACTAATGTACCAAATACTGGACTTGGAAAAGCAAAAATCTTAACCACAGTCTTGAAATGCAGACACTTCTACGGCAGGACTGCAGTGTCCTTTTGTTCTGAACCTTGATAACTGCTTCTTCAGATACAGTAATCACAGTGACAACAGAAATATTAGAATGAAAATTACACTTTATACAAAGACTATGTATTTCCATCATTTGCTGAGAGTATATGCAGTCTTGCAAAAAGTCTAATTTACACTATATTTTTTGCAAGTTAGTAGTCTTTCTGAATACATTAAGAAATAGGAAAAAAATGCTTAATATCCTGCACAGACAGACATCGGACTCTAGGTCACAATCCAAAGTACACAAAGTCAACAAGTCTCTTCGCAGACTTAACAAATTGTGATTCAGAACCACAGAACAAGCAGAGACAAGCTGCTTTCAACCATAGGGCACAGGGTCACGTTCCAATCCAGGTTAGAGTCAAAGACATAAAAAACGCATTTCAAACATATATTAAGTATAGAGCGATCAGAATAAACCATATTCTTTTGGCCCTCAATATGCTAGGGTTTTCAGAACAATATTATCATCATTGAAATCATTCATTTTCTTGCATATCTCTGTTCTGCTTTCTCTTTCAATTATCTCTGTGTGAACTTCCACCTGATTTCACTTTTAAAAGTCTTTCTGATTCACCATTTCGGGATTCTACTGAGTCCAGGCTTCCAGTGAGCAAATGTTTATGATCTCTCAAACTTCTCCAGAAGTTTCTGCATGTAGAACCTTTAGTTCTCACACATACAAACCCACAAATATTTTTAAGATGTTAAAAATAAAGTCTCCATGCTGTCCATATATATCGAACATGATGCAGTGCCAGTATAAGAGCAAAAAATCACATGGAAATTTCACAATAAACAGTTTACCAACACAAGAAAAAAGAAATCCATAATGTGTAAAAACAATCAAATGAGAAGTGCATATACTCTAATGACAATAATTATCCTGAATTTTTTGTAGTTTGGCTAATTAAAAACCACTAACATCCCTTACTGTATCTATTCTTCTTTAGAAAGGCAAGCTTAGACAATTTTTTCTTAAATAATTTATTTCCTCAAACTACTGCAAGGTGCAGTGTTAAAGATTAAACAATGCAGTGCAACATGCGGGAAGTATACTTACTGTTCAAATCTCCTGTTCCGAAGGTCTCCATCATTAATCCTGACAATACAATCATTCTCACGAAAAAGGTTTTCTTGTTCAGCTTTTCCACCTTTCTCCAATCGCTTTACCAGCAGCCCCAGGGTTCTAGAACATTAAGATTACAAAAGATTACTGTTCTAACAATTTTCAGCATAGAATATCCTACTGATTTAATATTTTATCATACTTACTATAGAAACTAAATTTTAAACCACCTTTACCTTTAAGTAGGATATCATAGTTCCAAATAATTTATAAGCATTACCTGACTTATTATCCTGTATCCGTGAAACAAAGACTCTAGGTGAATCAAGCACGTCATTTCAAAGTAAGAACAGGCAGTGTGATGACAGCACGTCCATTCTTGCAAAAGGCCTAGACTTCTGAGCAGTAAAAGCTCCAAGAAGCAACACACATCTGACAGCCTGCATCTTTTATGCTAGTTAACTGAAGGTGAATGGGTTCAACCTAAAATTTGCATTTCTGAATTAGCAAGAATACCACAGCCATCACTACTGCTTCTATGCAAGTGAAACGTGGGGTCATCTCACGTAAAAGCAGCCTATAATGAAGGGAAGGAAAGAGGATTCAGGAGCTTCATGAGAACCAAATGTTTATATTTCTAAGCTTAACTTTTTTTACTAAGCAGCAAAGAGGAAATTAAAAACTTAAATGTCACTTTTAATTCAGCATATTGTCTTAAATTAATTGGTTCAGTAATGACTGAAGACAATTACCATTTGATAGCCTCTGTGCAATGAGCTGGTCACCTCTGCCTAGTGCCTACCCACAGTGTCATCTTAAGGACATTCTTAGAGAGAAAAGGTAAACAAATATTTAACCTGAAATTATGAAATGGATCCTGGAGAGTGGATTTCTGGAGTACTGGGAGGATAGTGTGAGAAGTCAACGATTTTTCTATACCTGAACTCTAGGATTGAAGAAGGAGTCAATCTTCAGGATTATTCTTGCATCGACACTGCATTTGATTTTTTTAAAGATCATCAGCTTTACTTTGACATCCCACAGGACGGATCAGTGGGCTAAATTCACATCATCCAAGCCAACTGCGTTACCTTTTCAGAAGTCCTTTGAAGGCATGGCATGGAAAATACTTGGTTGTGTGGCAGGAATTGCAAGACTACATATGTCTTTTAGCACACAACTTTCAGTGATCATAGCACTTCAGATCACACATACCTCAAAGTAAATGAACAGACAATGATGCTTAGGAGGACTCCTCATGCACTCAAAAGTTATATATGCACTTGAGCACTTCATCAGATGGGTCAGAAAAGCAAAATTAACTTACTTCCTCCACTTTAAAGTCTTAATTTACCAATTTCTCATAAGTATATGCAAATAAGACATTTATTTTACAGAACAGTCATACTTTTTCTCCTACAAGGCAGATGAAGGAGTAAGAGAAACAATCCTAGTAGTATTACCATTTTGGAACCACCTACAGACATTAAGATACGATGTTGAAAGGATCTATACATGTAAACAGACTGTGAGGAGAAAAACAACATAAAGCATTTTGATAACACAAATCATCAAATGAAGGGGGTATCAGACATTAACATTTAAGTGTTACTATTCCGTTTCCAAGTGATACGGCGTAATCTGCAAACACCTCATGTACTGCACTTTTGACCTGTGGGGGTCCCATCAGATGCAAACATTCTCCACCCTCATTTGGTTCCCTAGGAACTGCTTGGGTGCGGTCACTGATGCTAACTGGGATTGGGTTTTAGCTCAGCTGCTGCAATTAGCAATCTGTCTCTCTGCAACAACACTGGTGAGCACAAGGACCAGAAAGATCCCATAAAGCTAAAGCATCACTTCTCTAGAATGCAAGCATTTCGGCAGGGGGGGACAAAACTCGAAAAACACAACAGATACGAGCGTGTTTCTAGTCCTATCCTTCCCCGTCCCAAGTTGATACTCTTTGGGTTTGGAACGTTCCACTTTTAGGAGATCCCTTCCAACAACCCAGCATCTCCCAATGAAATGGGAAAAAAAAGGTTTTGCTTTTTTCCTAAAGCAAAAGTAACTCTTCCCTGTTTTATTTTCTGATCACTGAGCTAGTGAAACTCTTTTTAGGACATGGTCTGGGAAGTACTCTCTAGATATTCTAGGTGGTTTCCTGTTTGCCTTTCCCACAATCCTCTAATAGTTTGCATGAAAAAAAACTCCGAAGTCCACAACAGTCAAACACTAACTTAATGACCATGTTGTGCTGCATTTATGGTACTAAAATTTGCTGATAATTATGAAGGCATTTGTCACAGGAAATAAAACGAAATAAATTTACAAAATATTGATTCAATTCCTTTTTCCTTCTGTTCACTAACACAAGTCTTGAACACTGTCTCAGATTTTTAAAACATCATAATTATAGAAATAATTTTATAGATTATGTTTGTTGCAAAAAGCACTAAAATATAATTTATGAATGTTAATGATAAAATATTGTTATTTCTCTAAGAACAGGAAAAAGACTTGTATGTCTTCACTACATTATTTTTCTCAGAGTTACAGTTTTGATACAAATAAAACTGATGCTAGAAAACAAGTTTGTGGCTTTTTCACTTGTAAGTTGTTGAATTTACCTGGGGAAGACAATGTCTTTGAGCCCCAAAATGAAGTTACTGAAGAGAATATAACTAAATGGGGAAGAGATAAGTAAGCAAATATAAAATTGGGAATGCTACATTTAAGAGAAAACCATCAAAATGTTTTGAGGGGGAAGAGGAAAGAATTGTGTCCACTCTTCCTTTCTTTCACTTCATGCCCAACAGCACTTTGATGCAGGTGTACTCCTCTGTAATGCCCAAAGCCAGTTCAGGATTTGGATGTGCATGCAGTGCTTGCACGAGAGCATACACAGTAACTGCAACAGGTGTTTTGTTTACATGGTTAAATATAATATCAAAATATCAAATATCAATACACTAAACACCAAAACGTATTCTACACAAAGTACAACATTCCAGGTTAATACTATGATAATAGAACATATAAAATGACTATTTCATCCCAATGTCTCCATGTATTTATGATTACAAAGTAATTCATCTATCAATGGTTTTTGTATAGCATTCTTCTTGAAAAACTGCTTTCTACTCTTCTGCATTCTGAACTTACATTAAATTATTAATCCAAGATGCATCTTTAGGCATAGTTTGTCATTTCTCAAATTTAATTCACCTAAACTCTCAAATCTAGAAAAAAATACTACTAATCCTAACCAACGGTAAAATAACATAACAAATAAACAACCTACCACTCAAAATCACAAATAATCCACTAAGCAAAGGCTACAAGTTCTACTAAGGCAGGATTGCTCATCTCACACAACATATGGTGCTCATGAGGATTTTGCTTTTTAACACGTTAGAGCTAGGTTAACCAAGGCATATAAAGCTAAAGTCACCGAGAACAGATTCAAGGCTGGATGAACAGCCTGAGTCAAATCTGAAACCAGGATCCTTACAGTGCCTTTTTTTTAATTTATTTTTTTTTTTAATATAAACACATGGGACAAAGACCCCTTTAGACACAGCTCCACAAACAATTTCCTGAATGCGATTCTGCATAGCAGAGTAAACTCCCAGAACTTGCAGAAAATGTATGTTCCTGAAAATTTTAGTAACAAAAGCCTGTCAATTTCCTACAGTATTTCTTCAGCATGTTATGGTGTAAGAATATGACTCTAAAAAAGGCATTATGGGAATTCATGTTTGTTGTTGCAGTAACTGGAGATAAACAGAGTAGACCTGATATTGCAAATACGCAATAACCTAAAAACTAATTGGATTTCTTTTTCCCTGCCGTATGCCACTACCATAATTCCTGATAAGTGGAGATGTAGCTCTACTACAGTTTCATATTACATTTCCTACATTAGGAAAACATATGTTTTGAAAACCTGTAAACTAATCTAGTATAAATATGAAAGTCAGTATTATCTGTTTAAACACAACCATGTAGTATACAAATATACAAGTGCATTTGAATTTGCTTAATCTTGTCCAGTTAAAGTCAGCATGTTTTCTGACATAAATTCTTCCATTATAAACATTTTAAACTATAATTTCTTCAAGAATTATATTAAATATTGTGCGAACCTCTGCAAAACACTCTGCAAGTCTACAAACCTGTCGAAACAGTAATTATAAATGGAAATTTTAGTACCTGCACTGTTTTAGACTAATGTTGACACGGGGACAGAAGGGAAACAGTATCAAAGCAGAGAGCTCAATCTTTGCATTTGTTTTAAACACCTAATTGTGAATGTAAACAGCTTAGATTATATTAGCATTTGCACCACTGTATTTCCACAAGGTTCATTACTCTAATTATACAATTAAAATAAACTAAGCTACATGTGTTAACATTTCAGTTCTCAGTATAAATCACAGCCAATGATAAAACTAGAAATCAGCAGCAAATGTTTTATTGACATCTAAATTGCCTGAGTTAGTCTGGGTAGTTCTTTGAAATTGTGAACTCCCCACATGCCATCCAGCTGTATGGAAATGATGATAATTTGTCTTAATAAAAACTGACAGTGTAAATACTATGAGAGTAATAAAAATATTACACTGAGCACCTAGAATATGATTCAGCCACCACCGCCCATTGTACATACACACTGAAGTTATTTACCTATTACCTGCAAGCTAACTGTAATATAATCAAATCAGACAGAACAGAAAATAACCAATTTAGATGTTTATGTAAAGTCACTAACAGGAAAAGGCAAAAACTAGATTAAGGGGCAAAAATAAGGATTGATTGAAAAGCAGATGTGTAGCAGTTTCACGCAATGAAAGATCTCCGAGAAGTGCTACGGGAACATAAACACGGTATAAATTTCCTGAGATATGGAAGTCAGAGTAGGCAAATGCGCCTGTTTGTTCAAGTCAAATTATCGTGGCTGATCAATGCTAAATTGGACATAAAACTCCTTCGCACCACATTGACATCATGGCGCTGCTGCAGAGACATTACAATCTTTATCAGCTTTCACGCCTGAAGTCCAGAACCAATTTCCAACCTTTGGTAACTACTCCTCAGCTTTTCAGCCTGAATAATACTTCAAATTAAGTTTATATAATTCTTAAAAGGATGAGATCAGACAAAGAAACCCTTGAATTCAGCTAGAAGAGAGAGGGAATGGTACATTCACACCACAGGGAACCTTTTTCCAATGCATATGTTTTTGAAAACCATGGCTATCTTTGAGACTTAAAAGGTTGGAAATGCAGGAGAGGAATAAATGGAGATGCAGATAACACACACCTACTAGATGATCAAACAGAATACAATTGTTAGAGAGGCACCTTGAAGGCAGTATTAAGGACTTCAGTATAGACAATGGCCATTAGATGTTACTTTAGTTTTCTTTGTATCTTGAATAAAAGAATAAAACTTTTACAGTGAAAGATGAAGTGATTTATAAGCTCTAGAAAATAAAAGGGCACTTCCACTAAAAGAGAAAAAAACCCAAACCCACTACAGAACAGAAAAATGTATAAACAATTTTCTAGTACGGGGATTGTGAATACATCAATGCCTACCTTCATTTGAGGTTTTTCATTTTTTTTAATAAAATTTGTTAAGTTTGTCATTTAAACTGACAAAAAGCAATAAAATTCAGTCTCTTATTTTTCCCATTTTTCTGAGACTTCCTTAATATTTTTAAGACATTTAGGATGTATAACATAAAAACACAAATTAAATATTTTTAGCTGCCAGGTTTTAGCTGTATGGTTTATCGTGGATTTTGTGGCATGCTTCAATAGGAAGAAAGCTGGCGGAGCCCTACCATACTCACTGTTCTGCATCAAAGTAAGGTGTCTGGTACTTATTAATGGATGTTCATAATGGGGTTTTCAGAAGAATATCCAAATCTGTTTCTGTTCTGTTTTACTAAGTAGACTTCACAGTAGCCTTGGGACTATGGGATTATAACTTCCATATTGTTATTCACAGAGATTTCTGATGTTATCTCATATATTCCTTGCATCAGTTGAGCCTCCATCCAAAGGCAGACATGGCAGGATTTCAGAAGAGCAGCTAGGGTATAGAGCTTGAGAAGACTTCAAAGACTCTTAAAAGAGGCCATATAACAGTAAGTTATCCTATAATTACTATTAAGCTTGCAGAGGAGAACTCAATGCAACCCCATTTATGCATCCACAGAGCATCCCCCATCTGCCAAGATTGCTCAAATGCTATTCTTAAGGGATTGAGTGCTTGCTCTCCTCTCTGAGCGCCTAGTAAGAAGGAAGGATTGGTGTTAAAGGTGATTTTGCACAGATTTAGAATTTTCTTTCCTTTTATGCTTTCCTCTCATTCATTTCCTCATTGCTCTACTCTTTATCTAAACACTTTCCTGGTCACTTTCTATTCTGTCCTTCTTCCTGCTTTCATTTTCATGCCTCCTATTCTGTTTAGCATTCCATTTATACCATTGCAAAAATGTGCAAGCAGGTTTTGCAAACAAAACTTTTACCTTGAAAAACTTCACAACCATAATGTAATGAATATGTATACCCCTCCTCCCTTCCGATAAGGTGAACAAACTCTGTTATCCAAACCATATGATCAAAAAGGCCAATAAAGGATTGATGAAGTTCTAGAGGTAAAAACAGAAGTATAATAAGGAAACATACCCAGAGATAAAAGTTTGACCATGTCTGTACAAATCAATAGTACTTTTCCCAGAGAATTATGGAGAGTTGGGGTTTTTTTCATTAAAAAAAAGTCTCGGTTGTACTAGGAACAGAAATAATTAGTAGGATCTAGAGAGATGAGGCAGAGATCTTTACAGATTTTTTCCAAGATCAAGAGCCAATATTGAGGACAGATTCTTACTCCAAACTCAAACCCTCAGAAGACCATGAACAAGTCAAATATTTCCTCAGTATAAATAAAGGACATAGTTATGGTATATAATTTTTAGAGGTTTAGGGTGTTTGCTCTGGGGTAGGAGGGATTTTTTGTTGGCAGAACGCCCCTGCTCATTGCATACAGGAAAAAAGGGAAAATTCCTTTAGTATGTTTTTACAGTTTTTCACTTCTTAAAATTATTGATTTAGTAACTATTGCATATTAGGTAACATTTTCAAAAGCAAAAGAAAGGAACTGGAAAAAAAATAATTGAAAACACAGCATAACTGGAATTGAACACCAAGCAAATATAAAACAATGGTGAGCCAACGGACTAAGCTAAGTGATATATCAAATCTTTTCTTTCTGGACATCCCTCAAAGTCTTTACTATGTTTGGTTTTGTACATCTAAGTTTCTACTGAGCAGATCCCCAGCTCAAGTAAGTTGGTTCACTGTGGCACAGAGCAGTATGCTCTGCAGCCAGAGGAGGAACAAAGAGCAGCCATGTGCTAGACTGAGAAACAAGTAGGCAGAAAAGGATCCCTGCCAAGCATCTGCTCTCCCTCTGAATCTAGCAAAAGTAGAACCAAGTGTATCTTATCTGCTCACAAGAGCTGGGGGACCAGGAGGAAAAAAAAGAAAAAAAAAAAAAAAGAAAAAAAAAAGGAAAAAAAAAAAAACCCACAAACCAAAAAGAAACCAAAAACCCCCACCAAGTGCTCCAAAACTAAGTTGGGTGCATTCCTTTCCTTGCTCACACTGCAGGAAGCTGGAGAAAACGTCTTTGCTCCCACTGAAAGCATGCAGAGTTGTGGGCACAGCTGACAGTAAAGCACCAGTACAACACGAGTGCTTATCATCAATATCGAGCAATGACCTCTACTTTTCTTCCACTACAATGCAGAGAACATGGGAGAAATGCTTTGGAAACATCTGAGGTCCTCTCCAACTCTGCTCCTCCACACTTTCAAGATGTGGACTCATGTATCTCCCCCTTTGAGCAGATTATTTGGGAGGGTTTCAAAAAAAGCTCAGAAATTGCACATACCATCCATTTTTAAATTAGGGAAGTTCTAGTATTACAAAGAAAAAGTAGATACATTTTAATATACAAATTAGTTCCCCTGTAACAGAATTCAATTTTCAAGTATATCCTGATTCTAAACATCTGTATTTAAAATTGGCTTTCCTGTAATAAAATTTTATCATATAATCCCAAACTCAGGACAAAAAAAGAGTTAAAAATTGTTTGTAGCTCTCGACATGGCTAGCCTCCTTAAAAAAAAGTGAGATGTTTTATTTCTGTGTTTACAGCCTTTTCATTTTAGATGCTCTCATTATGTATGAACAGTTTAAGCTTCGCCTCAGACTTGACAACCACATTAACATCCTGGAAGTGAATTTTGCTTAAGTTAAAATTCTTATTCAAAATGTCAAAATATACGTTTCTAACATCAATTTTATTAAATAAGTATTTAGTAGGCAGCCAACATTCTGAAACCAGTCTTTTCCTTGGCCTTCACACCGTCTAAATCCCAGATAACTGTGCGAACATTACAACCATTTCCAACGTTACCGGATTTACTTCTGAGCTTATGTTTGAAGTACCATTCACCCATGCCCTTTCCATCCCCACACTGAATTAACTAAATTTCAGATTATGAAGAGAAGAATTTACCACTTTACAGAAGATTGTTCTTAATACTTGTAGTCCTCAGAAAAAATAAACTTAATTTTTAAAAAATTACATTTTCTCATAATATGTGTCAGTAGGGCCATGAAGCATTGGGCTTAAAGTAACAACTGCAAATAAAGCTCTTATACTGTGTTTAAAATCCTGTGAACGTATTTGGCATAGAAGGAAAAATACATTTAGCATTTCTGAAAAGAGGATATTAATATTTAAGAGATATATATGCATGTATAGCAAGTTAGTTTTGCTCTTAACTACTACATTGAAATTGCTGCTGGGTTGATGGATATGTGAGAACATAACACCCCTTCATGTGTAATCAAAGATTAATTTTTAAAATATGTATTTGTTCCCCTTTTCCTTAAAGAGGGAAAATACATCACCAAAATAAAATCTGCATATATTCCTGAAGAACTATCATTTTTAAACATACTTAAAAACTTCAAATCCACCATTAATTACTATAAAAGTTAAGCTATTTTTCTGAGGCAATGTTAATGACCCTAAATACTGAAACTCTACTTTAGCCAAGTAAGCATTAGAGATGATGCATTCTGTCTACTAATATAACCCCTCACATTACATTTCTTAACATAAAGGACTTTCTTTACAAATTTTTTGTAAACAATGCAGGAGTTCCAGCCTGTCACATAATAAAACAGGTTCACCTTCCCCAAACCCAGAATGTTTCAACTGGTTTTGCTACTTCATTTTAACCCCAACGGATGGAACAACACTAAATATCGAAAGTGTGATGACTATTTTCTCTTCCACTCTTATCAAGCACAGGCGTAGGATGCCTCTGGTTTAGACTCCTGCTGTTATTTGGGAACTTGTGGCTCTGAATAGTCAGCAAGGAAACGTTGCATAAATATCTACCTGAATTAAGGCAGCAGATTTTATAAGAGTCCAAAAGGAAACATCTTTAAACTTCAATTTCCCATGAGATTACAACAGAAGCTCTATTAAAACGCCACAGTTTTAACTCCTTTTAAGCAGAGCCTTTCCATTATAGAGTACATTCCAAGCACAGAGTCAGTAAACTTGCATTTCTTCCTTTCTGAAGCAGTGAGACTGCCTTTTGAGAAACATACAATATTCTACAGAAGGCAAAGGCACACAATACAAAAATTAATACAACTAAGATAAAACACAGCAAGTTACAATTCAATTAATATCCTATGCAATACGTTACCTTCCGCCTCGGGCACTGAAAGGCACTACATGGATTCCCAAAGGCCCACCGTCGTTGGAGACTTCTACGAGCTTTACCATATCACTGTGAGACAATGACGAATGAGGGAATATGAACATGTACTGTGAAGGAACCAAAAAACCCCACACAAACATACACAGAAAAACAAAACCATTCCAGAAATCAAGACATGGTGATGAAGGCACTGTTGAACGTTACGTACCTGAAGATTAATCTGATGGCATGAAAGGAGATCAATCATCAAAAGTAGTTCAATTAATCAAACAAACAAGAAAGAAATTTTTTTGTAAACTTAGTTTGATACATAAAAATAGGTATTGTTATCACATGCATATTGTTTTATTTCTTCCTTATTCTAAAGCGACATTTAAAGTTAACTCTTTGGACCATTGACCAGAATACCTTAAATACCACGTAAAATTTTTCCTCAAAAGCCTAAAAGCTGATCACAACACTAGCATGCTTTATTTGTGCATCTTAGACAGAGCCCACTCTAAGCCTTAACGTTAGCTTTTACATAACTAAATCAAATGAGTATTATTAAATTTTTAATTGGTTACCTTCTTCTAGCTTTAAAACACATTCATTTGTTTTATTGTTATTTCATTTTTTTATTGGAAGGTTGCTGTATCTGTATCCCCTTACTAGGCAAAGCTTCCAAAGTAAGATTTAGTTATACAAAAACAAGCAGACATCCTCGTGAAGCAACTATACATCTAGTTCTGAATTACACTTCTTGCTGTAGAGAGGGAAAAAATGAAAGACAAAAGTACAGGTTCAGAAAGAGACATGCAAAGATTCTAGAAATAGATTTGGACCAAATCTACTGATGTGTTTGAAACATAACCACATCTGGAAAGGTGGAATATAGCCCATAAACCATACTTATAAATACACAAATGAGAAAATAATACATGAGGGCCAAACCTCTCAGTAAATCTGGAAGTGACAGATTTGACTGAAAGCCACAATCTAAATTTGTGGCTTATGCCTCTCCCTAGTATTACATACTTCTTCCATATTTCCTGGCACTACATACATATATACAGATCTTTGAGAAGCTTGTTTCTCATAAGCATACAAATCAAATTTAATCTAGAAATGGAGCAAAGAGCAAGAGCAATGCTATGATGGCAGTAAAAGCTTTTCTACTTCCTTCAATGAGCTCTTGATCATATGGTGGCCCATCCGAAAGTTTGCAGTGCTTAATTTGGAGCCTGAGAATAACCAGACCACATATTGCTAGGAAGTCAACAAAAATCCAGCATTACTGCTTGTTTTGTATTTCTTCCACATTAATTTTTTAAAATACATATATTAAGGTAGCCTTTACATTTGTTGTATGCCTCAATTTGTTCTGTTTTTTTTAACTCGTTTTTTAAACACCACAAGCGGAAGGTCTTTATCCCTGTTGCCACTGTTTAGCTCACGAAAGTATTGCAACAACAGGAGAGCTGAGAGACATCAGCCAAAAAAGTATTGTTCTTCAGACCTAGACAAACTTTTTAAGATTGACAGCGTTACAGCATCTGGTAAAGTTCCCTGTCCCAGTTTCTGTACAGGCTAACTTGATTTCATTCCCACTGTACATCAAGGCTAAGTTTTCAAACTAGTGCACAAAGCAGCTCATGGTAATCAAGAAATGTTTTCACATCCAAAAGGTATTCTAAAAGGCATTTTTTGCTATTGGTATGCTTATGGTTCCCTATGATCATCTTTCTTTCCACTTTCCTTTTAGCTTAAAAGAAAACCAAGGGCTGAGGAAGAGAACAAGTGAAAATCAATGCAATATTCACTGAAACTGGCCTAAGTGGAAACACAGTTTAAATTTTTTTAAAAGGCAGTTTGCATAATCAGCCGACGCTGTTTAACTTGTTCTACTGCTTGAGTCAGTAACCTTCCTTTTTTCCAAAATACACACTTTAAGGTCTAGGCACTCATATTCCTTATACTTTTTGTATTTTTAAATCCATCCCAAGTTCAAATGTTAAACTCTGTAAAAGAGAAACCAAAAGGAAATGATCCCTTCCTAAGAGAGATTGTTTCAAATCTGCTTCTCATCCTGATTTTCTCCTAAGTTTTGGCCAAGTTCTTCAAACAACATACAAAGAAGTACGATATCAAAACAAAAAAAAGAATGAAGTAGCATATGATGAAAAGCCAGTAAGTTACTTAAAAGCAACACCAAGAAGCATTAAATTTGACAGAACTTCTGTAAACCCTGTTTAGCAAGCAGCATTTGGAATTTACAATGTAACAGATTTTGTAAATGGAACAGAGTAAAACTCAGCATATATTGCCTAATAGATGTCACAATGATCTTGAGCTAACATTTAAACCCTTGTACCTAATTCATAATTTAATTCAGAAATAACAGGAGCAGAAGATTTATTTTTATTTAAAATTTAAGTTTAATCAATTTAAAAGGCTTAATTTAAGGGTAGAAGTGATATTTTCTCACTAATTCCATAGTGAGGTATGGATCAGATCTTTGCAATGACATACAAAAGGTCAAGTTTGCTGTATCTCGTGATGAAATAAAAAAGCCTTTACTGATTTTTTAAAGGAGGAGCTTCCCAGTTCTAAACAACATCAGTTTTGATCCATTCGCAAAATCTGGGGGTTTTGACCACACAGCTTATGTGAGCCCACGCACATCTTCCCAGTAGACTGTGAACTGGTGACTGATACCTCTGTGTAATTCTTGCCCATTGATTTATTTGTGCTAGCACTGACCCTATTCCTTCTGTCAAGTTTTCAGAGTTCCATCAAATAAGCATCGTCTTTGAGGCAGAAAAATGTACTGTAGCATCAGCACTTACAAATGTCAAATTTCTAATGCTCATCTTTAAGACAGGCTTTTTAAACTGTTTAAAATCTGCTTTAAAAAGGCCCATGAAGCAAATTGTTTTAAAACAAAACAATACATGACCTAAAATAGACTGACCCACTTCCTTAAAAGCAGTATCACTCACACTATTCTGAATTTTCTGCTGGTCTATGTTCCGCCCCAAGACTCATCATTAAAAACAATGTGTTCTGCCAGTAACTTACTCCAGGGAAAAATTGGTAGCATTCTCCAAACCAGTGTCTGCATGTCCAACAGGCTCAACTCTGCTGTTGTCGTCCTCTGTTCGATCTTCATCCTAAATATTAAAAAAAAAAAAAAATTTAAGCCTAGGTTTAATAGGTTAACTCATTTTAATAATGCCATTTTACCATTTTCAGATTATTAGGATAGTCACATATGCAATGGAAATGTGTGCTTCCACAACTACAAAAATAATTTTCTGTTGCTGTAAGAAACTGTTGTAAACGGGTTTTTGTCACTTTATGTATTTTTGTAATATTTATAGTTTACTCAGTTTTACATCTTAATTTTACTACAGTTGTAAAAGCAATGCTACAGATGCTATCACAGCCAGCATTTTTTTAAAAGTTACCCAAGTAAAAGCACAAAGTCAGCTGACAGTCAGCAGTGTACGGGCAAACTCCTTCCAAGTTTTCTCTGGGAAGGCTACTGGGGGCTCGAATGAATATACTAGGCAGCTCATTCAGACTCATTTGCAAGGAGTTAAAAACAGTATAAGAAAATGCCGCTTATATCTTTCCATAAAGTACCAAGACCTCTTTAAACAATTTATCACAGGTCTTTATTAATAGCATGCCAAAAAAGGCTGACATCAAAGAGTTACATGAGGCTCTAATGCTAACCAATTGATTTTATTTTTAATTTGACTTTCCAAAAAGTACATACATTATTCACCAAATGTGTAACTTTAATGTCAAAGCTGTGAATGCTGTACTTTCAAATTTAGATCAAGGTGATTCAAGGACTACCAGTAAGAAGATCTAAAACCATTCTTTTACCTACGTTATTCATTAGAAGCTTATGCTTTAAATTACCCCTGTGACCAAACGGAAAATATTCTAAAGTATGAACAGTAGGTTTCAAACTTAGATTCTAGAGCCAGAGCCATCAAGTCAGTACAATAATAAGTGATAGGTTATGAGTTCAGCACACAGTCAGACAATATATTAAATTATTGAAGAGATATTAAAGGCAGGCAGAGGCAGTTGGTAATGCCCAATTGACATTTCCACTGCGAAATCTGCAAAAGCAGGCGGCTGGATGCATCAGGCTTCCATGGGCTATAGATATGCCTTGTGCATCCCGGATAGCAGCGCGCTGTGTGAAGCCAAGCTACTTGAAGATTAATGATCCTGTGTTTTGAGAGGCTTTAATATGCGCTTCTTCGTCATCTATCTCTGTTAAGCACTAGGCAAGTAATACATTCCAAAGGTTAACCAGCATCTTGAACCTGCCTAGAACTGCATTATGAATGTAAACAAGAACTCAAAATATTTTCCATATAACGTTGCTTATAAACCCAATATAAAGGATAATCCATACAATTCTTAAATATGACATGAGCTAGTGTTTACATGTCCGTATTTACTGATTTCAGATGAAGTTCTATATGTACCACTGCATAAAGGTTAAAAATAAATACATACTCAAACCTCTACAATTCTAAAGTTACATGCAAAAAGGTATGTAGAGGAAAATCAGAATATTTGGAGTCACTTCACATTAAAAAGAAGTGTTCCACTTTGTTTCATACAGCATCTTGCAGATCACTGTTGCCAAAGGTTTCTTGTTTTGAAGTTAGGGACACTGATGATTGTAGAAAACTACGTAGGTATTTATATTGCACTGAAGCTATTACCTACAAGTCTAAAATCAGAGCTGCTGCTGAAACGCAATTTTGAATCTCAGTTACATTAAAAGGTCATCTCAAATGAACATTACTTTGCTAATACAGTGCTTTTGACCATTTTCTGTGTGTTTTTTTCAAGCAAACCTATGATAAGTATATACACATGTAAAAAGAGACTGAAATAACATCCTACTTATTAGTAGATCTGCCTCTGCTAACTAAAAAATGTCTTACTTCATGCTGTCTCATTTTAGCAGACATCTATATATGTACAATATAAGCATCATTCATCTAGTACCACTTGGGTCCTACACTTTACCATCTTTCAGCCCCACAATTTTTCCCTTGACTAGTTTCAAGTAAGTCTGTAAACAAAGTCTGTAAAACAAAGCTGACTCCCCTTACCCCACCCGGTCTTTGCCACCGTCCTTTGGACTCAGCCCTTGACAGACCCACTTTCAGTGCCCTCCTGGGATACAGCCCACCATGCAAGACTTGAGATAAATCGTTGTGGAAATCCTTCCTTCCACCACTTCCCAGCCCTGATAGTATCTTTGCTCTCATTCCCAGAGCCTCCTAATGCCAGCTCCCACTTAAGCCTCTCCACTTGTTGCACATCCCGTTTTCTTTCTGTCCCACCTGGTGGTCCAGAGGTTTATTCTGCCAAGGGAAGGAGCATCCCCCTGCCTGAGCCAGAGCGCAGGCAGGCCAAAGGCAACAGCCAACTCACCTCCTGCTTATGCTGTACCTCTTCATATTAGGATATAACACATCAGAAACTGCAAACCAAAAGCTATGTAAAACAGACATTATCTGGCACCATCACATCGACTTTTTGAACCTTTTGTATTGAGAATTATAAACACAGCAGTTTTGGAACCAGACTCACTGTTGGTTCTCCAAGCAATTAAGAAACAGCAGCTCCCACATGCCTCTGTCTGGCTTTTCCCGGACAGCAGACAGATCTGTATCAAAAACATGCATGTGCCTGTAAATAGGTACTTAGAGGAGGAATGACAACCCTAACGAAAGCACTACTGCCATAATCAACAGATGTATCCTTTTAAAAATCTTTAATATTACTGTAATCAGGCTCTCTTTTCTTCTCAAAATAACACAGACTTTGATTTACATTGAAGTGAACGGAGAGAAAAATTGGACACCTGCAGAGGGATTTGACTTAAAATTCTGATTTACTAAGAAAAGTAACTAGCTGTGAAAATCTCTGCATCAAGCAATTATTTATTTATTTGGAAAATAGTTTTCTTCTGACAGGCAAATTCCGCCTGGATATGCTATCATGAGGTAAAACGAGGAAAAGGACATTTGGAAGAGCCAGAAAGCTTCCAAGAACCCAGATGGATATTATTGCAAATATTTCTCAGAAATAACTGATGTGAGCAAACTCCCAAACTTGTAAGGTTTCTTTTCTCTCTATAAAAGCATTCCTGCTATATCAAAAGATAGAGATTTTAATGTACAGCCACTAAAGACAGAATTTTTTTCTTCCAAAATTGAAACAGAGTAATTAAAAGATCATTTCATTTTTGCAGCACAGAGGAAAATTTAAAGCACCTCTTCCAATGTACTTCTACATATCCTGACATGTTCAGTGTAAAATTCCCCCAATTCCCTTTTGCTGAGAAGACTCAGCCAGGGTTTCTCACCCGAGCCTCGCTGTGCCACCAGACATGGATGAAACTCTCCATATAGCATCCATACCATCTGTCATCTATTTAGGCTACTAGTACAGAGATTAAACAATATAATGACAACTTTGAACAATGGCATCAAACAGAAAGGAAACTTCCTGAAATTTGTTTTCGTTAGTTTAAGAGAATTAGGGATTTCAAACACTTATTCTTACTTTTAAATGGATCTTTACAAATTTTTTTTTGTGTCTTTTAAGAGTCAAGTTTGTGCATAGGTAGGCAGTATCAGATTCTTGCAAAAAAAAAAAAAAATTAATTGCCACTGTTCTAAAACTTTTTTAAAAATCATTATTGTTCTAAGTTTTGTATGAAAATTAACAACTCAAAACCTGAAAAATTACCTTAATTGCTTAAAATGTACTATTAGTGCTGGCAGTTCTGCTATAAAAAGGTCTATTTCACAGTTCACCTGCACAGCGTTAATAAAATACACATGAAAAGTTGCCGCTTTGTTTTGTATTTTTTCAATAAAATTTCACTTTCACCTCTTAGAATTACAAAATCCTCAGAGTTAAGAAATGTTAGCAGTACACTTGCCGACAAAACCTTATTCAATATATATGAATTCAAATAGTCCTTTTAAAGACATTTTCTCAGATTATTCCTGAGCGAAGATTGCCTTGTGTCATTTCCAAAGCTCAAAACGAGCCATGTCTTACCAGACATTTTATCTTTCATTACTGAAACATCAGCTCCTGCCTCTGATCAATCCACAATTACTACCAGTCACTACTTCATCTTCAAAGAAGCACTTTCCCACTCATCTCTGCTGTTCAATACACTTCTAATGAACTCCCCAAAAACATAAGCAGAACTTCTTCACATTCCTTCGTCTTTTGACGATTACCTGCAGAAAATTCAACAGTAACCAGGGAGTTTGAATAAAGTTAGTGCAGTTACTTAAATTCCTACTCGTTTCATTTGTGCAGCCTTCATTTCTAGGTGCCCGGTCTGAGGAACTGCCCATTACAATCTATTTCAGCCAGCCACAATGAGGAATGGGCTCCGAAGGCATGTAAGGGTTATGCATAAATCCGTCTTCTCTGAACACGTAACCTCGTCTCTCAAATTCAACAGTAACACCTTCGTTCTACCAAAAACTGAAAAAAAGGAAGTAAAGGTTTGGCTTGGGTGTGGGGGCAGGTTTCATTTCAGAGGGATATAATAGTTATCTCATTATTGTTCAGAGATTGATTGGGCATTTTAGTGATAGCAATTGTCTGAAAGAGTAACTGCTTTCAAATTACTTGAATGCTCCACAGCAAGGTCTGCTACACTGACCAACACAAGAGAAAAAAAACTGACTGGTCACTTATGTAAGCCGTATCTATTTTTTGTACTGAATAAATCAAAATTAACATTAAAGAAAGGGAAACTGTAAATGAAGTTTATCGTAATACATGTGTGCATGGTGGTGCACTAAGGTTTCAACACCAACCTCCCTTCTGTATGTTTTCCTTGTTCACTTCTGCAACCCACAGTGCTAAGTTCATTCCTCTTGTGTCTCTACCTGCACCTCCAACATCAGCTACAGCCTCCCTCTCCCAAACCTGCACCTTCCTGCCCTGATTTTGCTGTTAACTTACTGTATTGGGTTCCGTGGCCAGGTTTTGGTAGCCGAGGGGCGGCTTCTGTGAGCAGCTGCTGGAAGCTTTCCCCTTGTCTGACAGAGCCAGTGCCAGCCGGCTACAAGATGGACCCGCTGCTGGCCAAGGCCGAGCCCATCAGCCATGGTGGCAGCACCTCTGGGAACGGAGTTAAGAAGGGGGGAAATGGCAACAGCAACTGCAGCCAGAGAGAGGAGTGAAAAGATGTGAGAGGAACAGCCATTCAGACCCCAGGTCAGAGCAGCAGGAGGGGCAGGAGGGGCTCCAGGCGCCGGAGCAGAGGATCCCCAGCAGCCCCTGGGGAAGCCCATGGTGAGGCCGGCTGTGCCCTTGCAGCCATGGAGCTCCACAGGGGAGCAGATCTCCAGCCGCACCCGGGGAGGGCCCCACGCCGGGGCAGGGGGATGCCTGAAGGAGGCCGTGACCCCGTGGGCAGCCCGTGCTGGGGCCGGCTCCTGGCAGGGCCTGTGGCCCCGTGGGGAGAGAGAGGAGCCCCGGCTGGAGCAGGTTTGCTGGCAGCACTTGTGACCCCGCGGGGGCCCAGGCTGGAACAGCCAGTTCCTGAAGGACGGCACCCGTGGGGGGACCCAGGCTGGAGCAGCTCCTGAAGAACTGCAGCCCGTGGGAAGGACTCACACTGGGGAAGTCCATGGAGGACGGTCTCCCATGGGAGGGACCTCAGGCTGGAGCAGGGGCAGAGTGTGAGTCCTCCTCCCCCTGAGGAAGGAGCGGCAGAGACAAGGTGTGATGAACTGACCACAACCCCCATTCCCCGTCCCCCTGCGCTGCTCGGGGGGAGGAGGGAGAGAATTCGGGAACAAAGTTGGGCCCAGGAAGAAGGGAGGAGTGGGGGGAGGTGTTTTAAGATTTGGTTTTAGTTCTCATTATCTCTACTCTGATTTGTTTTGCAATAAATTAAATTAATTTTTCCGAAAGCGAGTCTGTCTTGCCCGTGAGGGTAATCGGTGAGTGATCTCTCCCTGCCCTCATCTTGACCCACGAGCCTTTCGTTATATTTCCTCTCCCCTGCCCAGCTGAGCAGGGCAGTGACAGAGCAGCTTTGGTGGGCACCTGGTGTCCAGCCAGGGTTAGCCCACCACACTTACACTCAATTCAGAAAGCTTAATCCTCCACCATGCCTGAGTGCTTGGAAAGGGATTATGGAAAGCTAAGACAGCCAGAGTACCGGTGCTCAGCATCCGCATACAGCCCCATCCTGCAGCCAGCTCAACCGCACTGCAGTGCCCTCACCTGGGAAAGCACGCTCAGCCACTCCAAGGTTTAACATATTCAGTGAAAAGAGAAAGTCTGGGAAATGTAGTTGTAAATTGTAGTAAATCTGCTCTCACTGTACACAAACCAAATTTTTTCCTGACTTGTTTAGTAATTAACTGAACAAGAGGTCTAGCCTCAGCAGAAAGATGGACTGACATGGGTACTCAATAGCTATACAAAGGAATCATCTTCTAAAACATAATTAAACCTGTTTTGTATTTTTACTAGTCTGCAGAGTAACTGAAGCGAAGTATTTTCGCATGGGGTGGTTGTTCCCATTACACAACACTTTCAGCATTTTTACTAGCAGTAGCAACAGAAAGCGGGGTCTTGAAATGGTAAGCAACTGCAACAATCACGGTAAACAGGCAGAGCTACCAGTGTGAGCAGCGTATGGTAACTATATCAGACATGCACTCCTCTGCAAGCCTTTCAATAATCAGCCTCTTTGTTTTGGAAGGAGAATTCACACTTCTTTGTTTTCTAGCATTTAATTTTTCAAATTTCAGCATAGTGAGTGAAAATACTGCAAATACCAGTCAGAAAGCAACAGTATATAACGTCCAATAGGTCCCCGGTATTTTAGTGTAGAGAACACATTATCAATAAAGAAAAGCTCCTGAAAGACTGCAAACCGTTTCCCCCCCCCCCCCCCCAGCCAGGACACAACAAAAACAATGCTTATGTTATTAAAATATGCCTTTCCCTTCATCTTTCCCCTTTTATTCTCTCCCACTTCTCTGTAATGATTATGGAAGAAGAGACCATATTTGCTATTAGTCTCCTGGCAGCCGTGTTTTATAAATGTTTGTTTGGTCCTTGCAACATAAAGTAGGTTCTTTCTCTCTATGATCAAACTTGATACGAAACTGCTCCTAAGGGACCTGTTTCCCGTGTCTTAACTAGCACAAATATACCAGCATCAGGCTTTTGTGCTAATGTTCTCACTTCTTGATTAACCGGCCAAATCTCCAGAGAATGGCAATTTTCAATCAAATCTGAAGAGCAGTTACAAAGATCACATGGGGAAAAAACAAAAGTTATTGAATAAAAAAAAAAAAAAAGGTTTCTCCCTCTTGAGCACAAACATATATATGCACAAAAATTAGGTAAGAGCTTTGTGTAATCCACATCAGTCCTGTACTAGGTGAACTGCTATTATCAGTAATCCAGGGGGAGAGAGGCGAGAGAGAAAGCCTGCATTAAATCATCATCCACTTAAACCAAAAAAAACCCCACAAAGAACAATTTAGTCTTTTTTTTATATCTCTCTCTCTCTATATATATATATGAGTTAATATTCTCATTGGATCTCAGTCATCCCTATGTTATTTCATATTCTTGTGCAGGATGGTCATCCCGCAATTGGAAATGGCAATATTGATATAGCTTCTATATGCCTCACTACTCTAAAATGAAATTTGCCTTGCTCAGTCAAATCAGCGAATAGACATCGTATAGACACAGGGGAGCACGGAATGGAAAGGATTTCCCAGGTCTCTGATGAATATCAAATTCATCCCCTGCTATCATAGGCAATCATCTCTTATTTCCCATTTAATAAACTGATCAAGCTGAGCCTTAAAACTGGCTGGCTTCATGATGGCACTATTTCTGTTGTGAAGCGCCTTGAAAGGAAATGTTTTTACAGATTTAAAGAGAGATGTATTTGATTTCCTATTGTCCAAAAAGCAGAACACAAGATAGCCAATGAATATAATTTGATACAACGTTCCTTTGACAAACCTATACGACACTGAATTCAGTTTTACCATTTTTTCATGCCTAATGACTCTCCTTAAAACCTATATTTACAGCCTTGTAATACTAATAAAAACTAGACATGCCCCATAGTATCTCAATTATTTTGTGACACATCTCAATTTAGAAGTTTATTGAAGTCCGTAGTCTTTAGGGGCTCAAAAACCTGTGACATGTCACTGAAATCACACACACACATTCTGTAACAATTTGGCGGCACTCACCTCTACTGCAGAGCCAGCCGGGCTAAGGGCAGACCACCACCACAAATACCACTCTGCCGCTTAAAGGAGCTTCCACTCAAAAAGCTTTTTACTAGACGATGCTGCAGTTAATTCTTTCTTACAGTAGGCACTGCAGACAGCATGAGAGCCTTTTAGGAGTTTTAGTAGGTTAGACAAAAGGCTTTCTTGCGAGTGAATTTAACTTGAGACATTTTGCTGGTTCTGTTTCTTTACAGCAAAGAAAATCTCAGACATGACCTTACAGTGGTAGCTTGCCAATAAACAGCGTGAAATGCATTAAAACTCAAAGGGTTTTTTTGTTGTTGATAGAACATGATTGTTAATTAATGTAGCCAAATGGCCTATACCTACCAGCAGAGAAAGAACATTGAGGGGAAGAAAAAGAATTGCAAACACTTAAGCAACTCAGCAACCCTATACAAGGGAAATGACACAAAACGGTATCTGATAGAGAAAGAAAACCGTAATAATGTCTAAAGCAACGCTGATTCTCTAGTATTTCACAACATGTATTGTAATCATATTTCATAGACTGTATTTGCTGTCTAAGTGAAAACTACATTTGTTTTCAGTGACTTCTCTGGGACTACTGACAGTCCAAGGTGGGAGGCAGAGAGGGGAGGTGTGCTATAAACTGATCAGTACCGTAACAAATCCATACATCAAGGTTTCTCTACAGATGGCAAATATCAAATAGATAATAAAAATATATAGCTGTTCCCACCAGATCATATTTAAGGGACATTTTAAAGAAGACTTAAGTGTTACTGTAGCACAACAGCTGTTTCATGGTCAGCCATTTTGCAAAGAATCACAGAATCATTAAGGTTGGAAAAGACCCTTAAAAGATCATCAAGTCCAACCATCAACCCAACACCACCATGCCCTCTAAACCATGTCCCGAAGTGCCACATCTACACATTTTTTGAACACTTTCAGAGATGGTGACTCCACCACCTCCCTGGGCAGCCTGTTCCAATGCTTGACCACCCTCTCGGTGAAGAAATCTTTCCTAATATCCAATCTAAACCTCCCCTGGCGCAACTTGAGGCCATTCCTTCTTGTCCTATCACTAGTTACTTGGGAGAAGAGACCAACACCCATCTCACCACCACCCCCTTTCAGGTAGTTGTAGAGAGCAATAAGGTCCCCCCTCGGCCTCCTCTTCTCCAAACTGAACAACCCCAGTTCCCTCAGCCGCTCCTTGTAAGACTTTTGCTCCAGACCTTTCACCAGTTTTGTTGCCCTTCATTGGACACACTCCAGCACCTCAACGTCCTTCTTGTAGTGAGGGGCCCAAAACTGAACACAGGGTTCAAGCTGCGGCCTCACCAGTGCCAAGTACAGGGGCACAATCACTTCCCTACTCCTGTTGGCCACACTATGTCTGATACAGGCCAGGACGCTGTTGGCCTTCTTGGCCACCTGGGCACACTGCCGGCTCATATTCAGCCGGCTGTTGACCAGCACCCCCAGGTCTTTTTCCGCCAGGCAGCTCTCCAGCCACTCCTCCCCAAGCCTGTAGCATTGCATGGGGTTGTTGTGACCCACGTGCAGGACCCGGCACTTGGCCTTATTAAACCTCATACAGTTGACCTCTGCCCATCGATTCAGCCTGTCCAGATCCCTCTGCAGAGCCTTCCCTCCCTCCAGCAGATCAACACTCCCACCCAACTTGGTGTCATCTGCACTCGATCCCCTCATCCAGGTCATCAATAAAGATATTGAACAAGACCGGCCCCAGAACTGAGCCCTGGGGAACACCACTTGTGACCGGTTGCCAACTGGATTTAACGCCATTCACCACGACTCTCTGAGCTCAGCCATCCAGCCATCTTTACCCAGCAAAGAGTGCACCTGTCTAAGTCATGAGCCACCAGTTTCTCTAGGAGAATGCTGTGGGAGACAGCTCTAAGTCCACAAAAAATACGCATCACCATAATAATCATAGCATATTAGAAAATGTTATAATGATGATAATTCAATGCCCTAACTTTCTGTTAATTGACAAGTGGGAAAATTGTTGCCAAATTGAACATGGTAACACCTTCGTGATCTATCTGTCATATCAAAGAGAGACTTCAGATGAAGACAACATTGGGTCCTTTCTTAATTCCTATGCTGAGTTGCTATACAATGCTAGCAAAAGTCACTTAAAAGTGCATTTCTCTATTGATATGTTGGGGATAATACTCCTGTGTGCAAAGACAAATAAAGATAAGACACTTGGATACAACACTTTTAAAAGCAGTAATATTAAAATGGATCTTAAATGTCTCAGCAGCAGCTTAGGATGCTGAGCCACAAAACGCCTCTTCTTGCTCAAAGATACCAGATGAACTTCACCTCTTCCTTTTCTTACCACCTGGTGACACTTGCAGTCCATAGCCTTTTTTTTACCATTTCATTAAAAGCAAAGTATATGAAGAATTACAAACCTCAAGATATTTCATCACATAACGAATTTGTGAGACAATTCACTTACAGAATGACCTATAAGCAAAATCAACCACAGCCAACGGTAGTAGCCAGAAGAGGTTTGACAAGACCAGACAGGGCATCCCAGCACTAACAGTGCTGCCTGTTGGGGAGTCCACTAAAATGAGTTTTTAAAAAGCAATGTGATGATAGAAAGTCAACTAAAAGATTACAAGAATATACTAACCTCCCACGTGCTAAATATTTGAAATAATATATATAAAGCATGGGTTGCCACACCTTCATTATTACCCAACACATCTAAAGAGGTCTCTGAAAATCTGATCAATAACGAATTATAGATGTGTCCATTGTATTACAAAGAGAAGTACTTATCTCATAGACTCATGTACAACAGTATCAAATTACCTCAAATTGATTGTTGCCTTAAAAATAAAATGGGTTCATTTTGTTTAACTGTCTAGTTAGTTTTTATTCTTTCTGTTTTTCCTCAGGATCCAAAACATATCTGCTTCACAGGCAAAACTCTATGGTCTTTGTTTGTTTTAAATAAGGCTTATCTGCAGACTATTTCCATGTTCAAATCTCTGAAATTTTATACTCTTGTCATATGATTCACAGTCTGATATACAGACCACCAGGATCTGCCAGTGTAAAACAAATATTAGGGTTCATATTAAATACAGATTCAGAGTCATACCTTGATGTCAGAATCATAGGAAATGTTTTTAATGGAAATAGTTATCAGCTTTATTTGAAATAAGGCTACAATTATAGGTCAATGTATAATCAAATTCCCCTGGAAAGTTTAGCCCAAAGGCCAGGCCTGGTTTTGTGCAGGCTCTCTTACCATTCACCTTGAGTAGTGCAGGAATTACCTCAATTACAGAGACATCCCCACATGGTGTGCCGACATGAGCGTGGCACTTGCCATGTAACAGACACACGTCTGGTTGACTACTTCATATACCATTTATTTTCCCTTTTGTGATGTTAATCGATACATACGTGCCTATATACTATCACCACTCCTAGTTAACTCATATAATACCCAACTATGCACAGAAAATTGCCTCTGCATTGGCAGAAGGTGCTTTACCTGAATTCTTTCAGCACAGGAGTGATTTTTACAAAATGAAGTCTAGCTTTCTTCAAGAAGTTGAGCCTTCCCTACTCCAGATATACAGATCTGGGATTCCAGGACCAGCAAAGAACCAAAAACTAACATTCATTTTACATGGAGAACTTGATGTTTATGAAAGGGAAAAAAAAAACCCACCCAACACACACTATTGTCCTGGTTTCAGCCAGGATAGAGCTGGTTTTCCTCACAGAAGCTAGTGTGAGACTGTGTTTTGGATTTGGGATGAGGAACTGTTGATAATGTGCTGATGTTTTGGGTTGTTGCTGAGCAGTCAAGGACAGTCCAGCTTCTTGTGCTGGCCTGCCAGCAAGCAGGCTGGGGGTGCACGGGAAGCTGGGAGGGGACACAGCCGGGACAGCTGACCCAGACTGGCCAAAGAGATATTCCCTACCATCCGACGTCATGCCCAGTACATAAACTGGAGTTGGCCGGGGGGCGGAAATCGCTGCTCGGGGACGGGCTGTCGATCACGGGGTGGTGAGCAATTTCTGTATTGGGCCTCACTTGTTCTTGTACATTCCTTTGTTGGTATTATCATTATTGTTCCCTTCTTTCTTTCTGTCCTATTAAACCGTGTTTACCTCAACCCACGAGGTTTTTCCTAATTCTCTCCCCCGTCCCACTGCGGGAGGGGGAGTGAGCGAGCGGCTGCGTGGTGCTTAGTTGCCGGCTGGGGCTAAACCACGACAACTATATACGTCTAACATGGAGCGTTACTATGGCACCCAGGAAATAAATAAACAAACCAACCAACCAACCAACTTCTAAATATACATATGTGTTTAGAAGGCCACAACTGCAAAGACATTACTTTGTTCTTAAGGTAAAAAAAAAAAAAATTACATGGCAGTGGTACAACTACAGTGTTTGTTTTTTCCTTTGAGTAGTCTAAAGTAGGTCAAGTTAGGCACATCCATTAGTTCTCCTATAAATAGATCTGCACTGAATTCACCTGCTTGTAACTAATGTAGAACAACAGAATTTTAAATACTTTTTCCTTTAATCTGACATGTTAGCTTATTCTATATATAGACTTTTTTTTAAAAAGTCATTAAGTCCTACATAATTTTTAAAAGCTGAAGAAATGACAATGTATAAATAGAATTGGGACACACAGTTTTTTCCCCAGCAGAAAACCACGTGTACGTGCCTCCACCTATAAGTTTAGAGATCTGAAAGACTTCTGCAGAGATGTATTATAGATGAGTCGCATAGTCTCCCCTTGATATCGAGACAAAGGAAAGGAGAAAATTCTGCATAAATCATTTCACATTTTCCCTGTAACACTCCTGAATATATTATTATCATTCACCTCACCTTTTCAAAGACCGTGATTTTCATCCTTCTGAGGATTTTTTTTTTTTTAAGACATAAAAAGCATTTCTTATTTAGCAACTTGAATTTGTCATTAGGCAATTTTCAAACAGGTCTCATAGCTCTTTTATACTTATTCATGTCTTTTTTCTTTTTTAATCTGAAATAGTCCCTTGTTGCTTGATTTACAGATCTGTATCAGCACGTGAGGATTTCACTAGCTTCAGCCAAGTACAGAACAGTTCGATCCCCTTGAGTACTGAACATAAGAGTCAATTTAGAAGCAAGCTAAAAGTATAGCACTCTGCTCTCCGTCACACAAAACATCATTTTACTCACACAGGCATCTTAATAACAAAATTCAATTCCAGATATTTTTCTCAGCATGGCTCAGGACTGTTTAGAGATGACATCAGAAAGCTTATTGAAGACCTTGCTTTTTAAAAATTTAATTAAACTATCTCTTTTCCAATAAGGTAAAAGTCCCTATGTTGGTATGAGTTTAAAGTTAGCATGTACTCTTTAACTTTGAATTTCATCTCATTTAGGAAACATAACTTTCAAAGGTTTTGGTTTTTTGTTACTAAAGATCACCCTGTTAATTTTGCCCAAAGAACTAGAAAAACATAATTATACTATTTTATCATCTTGTTTAAAGAAAAGTACATGGGTTTCCTCTCATTTAGACAGTGATTTATCTTTGGTTCTCATTTGCTAGGATTTGCTAAGATATAGCTTTGATTTATGACTTTTTTGATTTAAATTCCTACTGCTGTAAAGAAAAAATACCTAGGTATCTGTTTTAAAGGTCTTTTGTGTTACACACCACATAGATGGACAAACACACCCCAGCTAAGGGATCCCTAGCTTGCATAGCTTAAAATTAATTATTCCTGTTTCAGCTCTTCCTCCCCTAAAAGAACAAATCCAGGCAAGGTCCTGGCCCCAACTCCCAGGGGAGGAAGATGCCCACAGAAGCCCCTGCACCATGACGGCAATGTGGGGCATCCGGCCTCGCCGCAGAGGCACGAGGCACCCAAGCTCACTCTCGGCTCCTGTGCAAAGTCTGAGTGATGAGATTTGACCATTTTACAGTTTTATCTTTTGCTTCTGTTTTGCCGAATTGCACAGTTACATGCCACTTTTTGCTTTTCACCTCATCCTTCACTGAGAAACCACTAAAATTGCTTCAATTGAGCTTCCCTGTTATGCTGTAGCATTTTCTTTTTTGGTCTTTTGCACAACATGGATGTTACCTTAGGCATCAAGCAAATTCAACATTTTAATAACAGAATATACTATAGCATTTTTCATTGTTCTTTGCTCAATTTGTTTTGCTGAAGTCAACATGAAAAACAATTTCAAACTTCTCAGTAAATGCTTCATTTACAAATGCTCCATTCCAAGTGCCTACAGGGTTACAATCTGGTCTATGACAATTTTATTAATTTTTTAATCAAAAGCATTAAATCAAATTTAAAATAAATAGTACTCAGTACTTCTGTAGTGCCCTCCAGCACAGTATGGTAAAAGTGCTTCACGGACAATAATTACTTTAGCTTCACTGCACCCTCAGGAAGAAGATTAAAAGTTATTCTCCAAATTATTTCTTTATTTGAAGAAACTGAGGCACAGAAGACTTTTTTTCATATTTTTGAGGTACATCTTGAATCTTAGACGCTTTCAGTTTTGTGTGATCTCTCTGAGATAGACAGAGCCTTACTTTCAGAAAAATATAGAATACTCACATGTACTTCTGAACTCAACCAAAAAGGACAGAAGCTAAAATGGCACTTCACAAATAAAATAGCAGTAAGCAAACTCCTGAAAACATCAAAAAGCATCTCGACTCATCACTGCGGACAGTAAGTCATTCCCCATTCAGGGCAGCAGACAGCACCACAGACCCCATCGCCCCTGGAGGCTGGTGGCTGCAGAGAGGTTGGGGAAAGCACCGATTCCTTTGGAACATGTGGGTCCCAAACCCGCACCAGCACGTGCACCGCTCCCTGTCACACAAAACTCTTACACGACACGCGATGTTAATTCTCAGAGACCTTGTTTCACCTTCTGATTCCTTCCCTTCCTTTTTCGCCGCAAGTCAGAGCAGTAGGGACTGAATCAGCACATGTGACAGAGGTGCAGTGTTTCCAAGCAATTGTATTTCCATTGTGTTGCCCATAACCACACCTCAGCCTGGCGTTTCATTATCCTGCAAGGCCAGCGCAAACCACAGATGTAGTCTGCTGAAAAAGGCACTCCCATCTTTTCCCCTCTCCAGTTGGTCATGTTCATCACTGGATCCCTCTGTCCACCTTCTCCTTTCTGCTCATTCAAACATTTGTATCATTGCATAAAAGTTCTAAATTAAAATTAACATTTAATAAAAACAAATTTAATTGGTTACGTTTCCCAGGCCGGTTCAGTTCAGTCTAATTAAAAATCTCATAGAAGTTGAGGGAGGCACAATGGAGGAAGAAAAGCATGGCCAAGACTGCTTCTTTCAGCAGCAGAGATGACTTAAAATGGCTCTAACAGCATGGCCTCAGACCGCTGCTTGAAAGGACACTGTTCAGCTGCAGTTTCACATACAGCTCATGGCATTCTTTTCAACATTCAGTAACCTGCACTGCTCTATGTCCAACCTCATCCTTCTTCTATTGACTCCTTCAAAATCCTACCTGTTTTCAACTATCTAAATATAGGTGTCATGTTCACTGAAGTTGCCATCTTGGCACTCCCCCTCTTTTGAAACGAGAATGCTTTCCAGGAATAAATCCCCCTTGCGCTTGCACACTGCTGACCTATTTTCCACAATTTGTTTTTCTCTCTGCCAGTTTCTAATCTACAGCAGAAATTCATTTGTCACGACATAAATAGTTATCCAAACAACTTCACACAAATTACTCAAATTCCACCGTCTTCCTTAGATGAGACCAAATTAAGATGGAGGCACAACAATGCTTTTACGTGCTATTTCCTGAGTTCATTAAAAGCTAAGATGCATAAACAGAAGGGAAAAAAAAACATACTTTGTGGCTGAATTCCTCTTCACCCATCCCACACACACAAAAAAAAGGTGAAAGCATGGAAGTTATATACACATTAGAAAGGCATATGCCCAAGTGCCTTTCTTCATCAAAAAGTCATAGCACTTTATCCATAGATGTCTACATAATTTTAAGTCTAACAATGGCATTTTGGGGAATAGAATTCAATAAGCAACTAGAACAACTTGTGTCAATTAGGATTAAAAGGAGGTAGACACTGCTGAACACAAGATTTAAACATTCCAATTTTGATGTAAGGTTTTCTTAGTTGCCACTCAATCAGTTATAAACTAGCTAAAGCTGACTTGAAGGTTTCCAAATGTACAGGAACCTGTTACCAATTTCCCATAAACCACATTCGAATCTCAGATGAGCCAGTCAATAAAGCTAGTCCAGTCTAAGGCCTCCTTGCAGAAATGCTTATTTTGCTATATCTCTTCATACCTATTTTCTGAAACCGCAAAAACTCTACTTTTAGGAAACTAGGGCAAAGCAAGAACTATTATCCTATCATTCTGAAGCTTTTTTCTTCAAGCTATGAAAGGAAAGCTTGAAGAAACCTGAAGCAGCAGCAGCAAATATTGGGGTTTCAGAAAGAAGCAGCTTTAGAAATCAAACTGCACTGAGAGTTTCTTCCACCGCATCCCTGGGCAGGATCTTCAGGCACTTGCACTTTCCAGTTTCACGGAAACATCGAGTTTCAGGCTAACCAGCTGGGCTATGCTGGTATCTTGTTAAGGCCAGCTCTGGCTATTTCAGAGGACAGCGCAAGAGCCACTATAATAGATAACTCAAGTATCTTTTCTCTCATCCTTGGGAAGTTAGGTTTGATGTCATTAGGACTGTGAGAGTGTATTTTGTAGTTCCTCAGATGCCAGCAAATTTGAGAAAGGACAATACTGGCCCACCAATACTCCTGACTAGATGGGAAGGAGAAAATCACCTGCTTTATCATCACAGAAATCAAATCTTGAAGAGACTAGAGGGTGAACCTTTGAAATAAGATAAAGGTCACTATATCTTATAATTAAGAACCAGTTCAGTATAAAGGTGAGGCCAGTTTAAAAAAAAAAAAAAAAAAATTCTATGACAAAGGCTGTGGTTTCTGATTGAAATTAATAAAGCTCATGGTGTTCTCACAGAATTACATGATTTAAGAAAATATGGGGAGAAACAGACAGAGGAGTTTAAAACCTGTGAATTTTCATTTACTGAAGTCAGCAGGTTCCCCACTCTTTTTTTGTGGTTTATCGTCAGCTACTTACAAGCTCAGAATAGTTCCTTAATATTAATAGTTATATCTTTTTTGCAGTTTGATTTAATTAAAAAAAAAACCCAGACCAAAAAACCCCACAAACAACAAAACTTAAAGAAATGTCTTGGACATATGTATTCTAGACAGTGTAGGCAAGATGAATCCATAAAATTAATGAAATGCACTTGTCTTTCTCTCCTTATATATAAGCAGGTTGAAGGCAATAACGAACACAGAAAAAGAATGAAAGTGTATATACACACAGAAACAAAAGAACACTAAAACAATCTTGAAAATAGAAAAGCTAACACTTTCCTAAGGGACTGACAGAAAGATAATGTTACCTAAAGAATTAATAATCTGGAAGAGCAAGTTAAAAATAAAGTGACGAAACTGGCCAGTGAAATACAACTTAGGTTTAAACCGATCTTTTAAAACATGAATCAATGAGCTTTGCAAGACTTTGCAGAGAGAGAGAGAAAGAGAGATCTCTCTCACACTGGTGGACTGAGAAGCCTGGTGACTGAGGAAGCTGAAACTTGAATAAATGTAAGATAAAGCATCCTGAGAAATGCAATCTAGTTTAAGCCTCAAAGGGAAGAACCTTGAAAAAAGTCACCCCACCTCTCAAAAAACAACCCAGCAAAAATCCCCACAAATTAAAGAATTAGTCAATGATGATACTGAGGTATATTTAATAGACCTGTTTCTTACTGCAGCATCAAATATTTTTGCAAAAAATTTAGCTCTAAAAGTAATTTCAGATGGCAATTCCCAGGCTTCTGACCTCGTGGGGTAGTATGGATGAATATTAGTGTAATATGTACTTATTTATACCACAGATAAGTAAAAACAAGAGAAATGGGCAACTGTATGACATCAAATATTAATGAACAATATTAGTCAAAAAGCCTAAGTAGCAGTGAGAACAACAGATTACTGGAAAGATGCCAATACTCTTCTGCCTTATTTACCAAATCCAGAACAACTTTTGAGAAAGCAGACACAGAGTATGACAATGATGTAATATTTATATATAATAATGCAGGTAACCCATGGCCTCACTATACAGAGAAGTACTTTATGTTACCTGTTTTAAACAAATTCCTGGTCTAGCCAATCTACACGTAGCACAGACTGTGAAATGCCTGAAGTGGAGCAGGACAACTGCATTTCCACTTCTACGTCCCTTTGGACATGACTGGAAATTATTTCTCTTCGTGGTCAAAAAGCAGTGTAGATAGAAAGGATTTAGAAACGTGGCAAAGCACAGGAGAGGATAAAGTGTGCAACCTGTGTATGCGGAGGACAGCAGAGATATCTATGTGCATCCAGACTTACACTGGTCATACAAGAAGGGCAGACTGCGAGGTTACTTCTGCTGACTTGTGGCAAGGAGGATCTTGCTTAGATGCTCCAAGGAGCATCTCATGTGCTTTACGAGACCACACACTTCCACAGACGTCAAATGGAGCACAGCACACGTGCACGCAGAAGAACCGGCATTCTAGTGGTGCATATGCTGAAGCAAACGTAACTAAGCACCAGAAAGTTGGAAGCTCTTCGCCTACACAGTTCAGGTCATCTAAACAGTACTTGAGTACTAGGCACTTTCCTATTAAAATTAAGTAGTAAAGAAGAAGAGATGATGGGTTTAGAAGCTTGCTTCTCCTCGTAAGAAAATCCTGAAACTCACAAACACTGAGCTGTTATATTCCGATGCAGGTAAACAAGAAGGATTAACTGCAAATGCTTGATAGGGAAGAAAATCAGAACAGAACCTGTACGTGGCACAAATCCATGTAGCTTGGAGAAAGGAGGTGAAATGAGGCTAAATATCAGAAGAAAATCCTTAACGGGGTCATATATCAGGTTGTGAAAGTCTCCCAAGGGAAGAAGCCGAAGCCCCAGTGCTCAACACACGTAAAAAGCAGCATGGACAAAGAACTACACCATAGGCTACAGGCAATAACTCAATACATAGTAAGAGGATGGTTGAGATGACCTAATAACATAACAGGATTTAAAATGACTAGATAATTCTATTATCATTAACCACACTCACAGCAGTACAAGCTGAAACACTGTTGCTATGGTAATCAATCCTTATGCGTCGTTGCAGAAAACCACTGCGATACAAGGGATAGAAATGAATTGAACCAGCCTTTCCTATTCTCAATGAATTCAACGTACCAGTCAGCTGGGAAACTCTCTCACATGAAAGTTTATATCTAGCTTCCCTTTTAAAATATACAGCAAAGCCCAACTGAGTGCTTGGCATTCAAATATCGGTTATCCGTAGACTTACAGTCAGCTCAGATTCCAAGTAGGAGCAAGTCTCCATTTCAGAGGAGACGCTCCTGGAAAGAGATGGACTGCTCTCATCACTGCACTTCGAATCCCCTTCTCTTAATACTGCTTGAATTCTCTCAGCCTCAAGTAAACCAACACTACGGAAAGACCAATGCACGCACGCTTCTACTCGCATGCTATTACAGCTCCATCTCATGAGAGTATCAGACCAACTTGTGTTCCATGTGGGAGGCATGAAGAAAAGCCAGCAGAGGCGATCATTTTCGCTGGCACATCCTAAGTAGCCCTGTGGACAACAAACCGTAGTAGTGAACGCATCCTACTTTTTATTCTTAATTTATATTCCCAACTGAAAACATACAACTTTTTCAGATTCAAGCCCCAGGACAACAAGGGATCAGCAGTCTGTTCATCACATAATATCAACTCTAAATCAATTTCTTTCCTGCATGGCTCTTATTACAGTGTTGTAGCGAAGCGCACATCTCGGTGCACTGGAAAACGCACACTGCTTTGCTCACTCAGCTTTCCCCTTTACTTACAGCAACAGGATATTTGTCAGGAAATTGGGAAGTTAAACCTTGCAGTAATAAATCCTGAGAGCCAGGGAAAATTTTGGAACTCAAATTTTGAAAAATTGAGTTGAAACCATCCCTGGTACCACTCAAATAGGGTCTGTTTGAATCTCTACTAGTAAAACTAGAAAACCCCACTAAGTTTTTTTTTTTAATGACAACGGAGAATTTAAAATAAGGCACTAACACTCCTCTTCCTCCAAAGCAAAAAGTGTTCAGCAAAACACAACGGGAATTGAGTGGGAACAAAAGCTCAAATCACTCGGTAAAAAAACACCACGCTCTCCCAGTTCCATAACAGAGTAAAAAACGGTTACAGAGTGTACTTAGGAAAAACTATATGCATATGGAGATAGAAGATGGCTAATTCCACTCCTTGGAATTTCACAGTATTGCTGCCTTTCAAAAAATGCCTTCTCAAGTAAACAGAGTATTTCTTTTGGTCTTTCGGCAGTCTACAGCATTGTTAAGAAAAATAATTCAAAGCAGCCCTCGTAAACAGAAAGGGTACTACAGATTACAGGACCCACATATTCCAACAGGAACGTGTTTTTACCTGCTAGTGGTGGTATTTTAATGTAACTGTTGCTCATTGTTTTGTGCAGCACTACACAAAATCTTCATTAGAAACCAGAAAAAAAACACATCAAAAAGGAAGCAGGTCCATATTCTGGTTTGAAAATCAACTATGAGCAAGCAAGTCCACCAAAAGGTAAAAATAAACTTTAAAATCCTCAGTTACGAAATATTTGAAAGAGGCTAAAAATAAATTATCTTGTTTTTTAAAAAGCCATTAAATTCGACCTTAAGGAATGTATTATATTATAAGTGAGAAGCAAAATACATATGTGAAGGAGAAGATCAGAGCAGCAGTGGCGTTTTCAGCATTTGCAAACACATATCGAAGCAAAATATTTGATAGATGTACTATACAGTTTCCCTCGTACATTAAAAATCTATTTACATAATGCAATTTTTTTCTAAAATTTGTCAGGTATAAGCAGAGAAAATTGACTCAAGTATTATCAGAACATTCTTGAAATGCTAGAACATGCCTGAATTCATCAGACATTTATTCAACTGATGAAGGTACATCCTTTTTATTGAAAACAGTCTGTAACACACTGTATGTATATTTTGTTTCTATTTTAATATATTTCATTAGTATTTTTCTTGGAATTTAAACAAAAATGTTCCTGCTTGTGCAAGTTTCAAGTTGTTAATGCCAAAACTTCAGCCAATGTTTCATGAGAAAATTACTGAATTATGTCTGTTTATGATTATAACACAGATTTCTCAAGGAAATTATTCCCTCTTGAGCATTAAAAACTAAATGAGTATGAAAAAGTAGAATGTGTTCAATGTGACCCAGCTAGCTTTTCCCGCCAAAATGCTTCAATTGAATCCAAAATCATTTTCCAAAACTTAAACAAAGTCTAATAAAAGCTATTTCACTTCCAAAGATGACGTGCATTTACTAGAAGAGACTCAATAAAAAGATATCATTAAAAATTCCAAATTGTGAAGGCCAAGAATTTTACTATGCAACTGCTGTAAATAATTTCTTTTTTTTTTTTTTAAGGTAAGTTCATGGATGAGTCAAAAAGAGCATGTGTGAGAAAAAGAAAGAAATCCCAGTGCAACTGAGAAATTAAACTGAAAAATTAAATCAAGGAGCCAAAAACCAGACACACAGATGGTAAAAACTGGCAAAAATAAAAAGTAAAATTCATGCTCTTAAGTACCAACAGATGCAGTGACTTTAAAATATTACTCCTTGAGGATACACAAAGACAATAATCCCAGATTGTGATTTCTGGGCCAGTCTACTGCTGCACTAGAGCCACAAAATACACCGTATTGTACAGAGAAAAAATGATGTGTCAGAGATGGTGATATCTGCACTGCCAGTCTACTAAAATAGAAGGGAAGAAAATTAAACTATCCAACACCTGTGAAATTAATGTCTCCAGAAAAAAAAAAAAATTAACTGTGTAAATGAGATAAGAGAGGTGACTTACAGAATCCATTTACAGATTTGTAATACTACAAGACTGAGCATGAACTGGTTATTTGAGCATTTCTGAAACGATATTCAAGCTTCATGCTCGGGACGGAACTGAGACTGTGTTTCCCATATTCCACATTGTTAAACTTCGCCATGCTAATAGCTTTACTGACCTCTAATCTTATTTAGGGTCTTCGTGATTTCAATCACCACAAGTACCTAAAGGCTACCCCAGTTCAGACTACTCGTATTAAAAGGGGAAAAGAAAAATAAACCATGGTTTGAAAATTGAGAAACTGATGTGTAGTATCTGTATGCTCGAAGTTCAGCCTTTTCTGAAAGATCTTAAAATCAGAGCTTGCAATGAATAATTAGTAGTAGTAGTTTTAAAGTGCATTACTTAAGACTAATTTTCCTGATTGTTAAATTAATTTGATACTGCTGTGCATGACCGAACGAACCCAGCATCTTATGCCATCATCGTAATTTCAAGCTAGCCGTCGGCAGATAATTGTAAAGACTACTGCTTTTTCAGGCTAAAAAACAAAGTCAAATTCAAGAAAACAAAATGATATTTCTTTACTACTTCTTCTAGGATGCAGAAGTTTCCAATGGGCACTTTCTCCTCTAAAACAACTACTGAAGTTATCAGGATAATCACAATACCGGGAAGGCGACTGAGAACTCCACAACATGAATGTACTTAAAAACATAGTTACAAGAAAAACATTTGCCATAAAGCGAGTTTTATAAGTTATAGATGGATACATTTAAACATGTAGTTACACACATACATATATATGTCATCAGTAACAGCACTTTAAAATGCTGCTCCTAGAAGTGGGCAGCCAGTGAAGTGTTCTGTGTTTCTGGTACATAAACAAGTACTGATGCATACTTCATTTGACTCTCATGTATATATGAATGAGCACTGAGAATGCTGAACGATAAAAATGGACAGGAAAGTTTGCTATATGTTAACTGGCAGACAGACAGATGCTGTCATGAATCAATAAATTTTGTCTTCTGTAGAGGCTCCAAATTCAGACGACCCAGAGAGGCAGCGCTTCTCGGCAGAGCTCCCAGCTGGCGCAAGCCAGCAGAGCTTCAGCAGCGGCCGTTTGCCCGGCCGAAACGGCCCGGCGGGCGCTTTCAGAGGACTCCCACCACCCCGAAACAGAGTCCCGGCTGCACGCAGCAGACGCAGGCGCTGCTCTGAATTCACCCAAGGTTTGTGAGGTTTGGCTTTAGGGTAAGACAAGTCGAAGCGTGCCTGACGCTGGCATGCTCAAACCCCCGGGGGGGTCCAGCACAGCAGAGCACAACTTCTCTTCAACTGTGCCTCCTTTTATATTTACATGCTCAAAGGGTATCAAACACAAGTAGCTGTAAAATGAAAAAAAAAAAAAAAAACCATCAGGGAACTGCGTTGCAATGAGGTAGGAGTATGGTTTCACACAGATTCAAATATAATAATTTCTTTCGGTTTTTTTCTACATATTTCCCAGTCCACAACCCAGTATTTTCTCCTTTCCTCCGACACAGCAGTCTGGAGCTGAAGTGCCTCCCACCCAATCTTTAGCTTTTCAGTAAGACTGACATTTATTAATTTAGAGGAAAAAGAAAGTCAGAGTCCTTGAGCCCCATTAGTTTCACCTACCCAGAATACTGTGATAGGCATGATCTTATTGAAGTATAATATTATGAGATACTTCTTTTGCACAGAGACCAATTTTACTGACCTTCAAATCACCAGCAAAATCCATCAGTTCTGAGGAGAGGATGAGTTAAAAGAGTCTTTATGAAGATAAAGCTATTTATAGTGACGAAGTGTAACTACAAGGAAGAAATACTGATGGGCTTGCTTTATGAAATCTGTGCTTTGTTGTAACAACTATTGCCTAGAAAAATCAAGATAAATAAAAATGGTGTGATGGAATACTGAATGTAACTTTCAATAATTTTAAATAGAGATGCTCACAGATATGACCGCTTTCTTTTGGGACATTTCATTTAGTTTGTGCTTTGGAAAAAGGAGTTGAAATTATAAGCAATCATGAATTCCTACATATTAGGAAAGTAAAGATTTTTGAAGACAAATGAGAGTATCCAAAAGGAAGAGGAAATTAAGTTTTGATACAAAGTGATTGAACACTGGCTTCCTGCCTAGTATTCTGATGAAATACTTACGAGGACCAGAGGTTTTCTTCACACTGGATAACTCACTCATCAGGTGTTTATTCCAGTCTGTAAAAATGTTTGCAGTATACAGCCTAAAGGATCATGTATTTTATTATCCCCCGTTTTGGAAATAGTTTCATATGTATGCTGCCCTCAACGTTAGTTTTCTAAGTGTGAAAGCAAACAATATTTTAAATTGCAACTATGCTAAAATAGTACTAGCCAACTGATTTTGCTCAAATTCATAAATAGTCATTTCTGGGCTTGGAGAAAGCAGCATAACAATTTTCAATCCAAATGAAATTAAAGTAATCACATGCAGCTGGCATGAAAGTGAGTGATACCTTAATATGGAATCTGGGCAACAATTTTTATTCTTAAAATATCATATACAAGACATCAAAAATTTAAAAGGAGTATTTATTTTGAAAGTAAAATCTTTACAGCAGTACATTACAGAAAGTCTTTCATTCATTCATATTTTTAGTGCTTCACATGTTTCCAATCAATTGCTTCCTCATGGAAACACTAGTTGTACTGTATTTGTTTTTATTCTGTGTATCCTGAGTATGGAACCCACCTCAACAAGAGTAACTGCATCGGTTACACATCAGTTTTCCTTCTCCGGCACAGGGATTCAGCAAAAGCCCTTATCAGTGCCACAAGGCAGTTGGCAGTTAGTTGCTGGGTCTTACGAAAACACTTTCTAATTATTTATTAAGTCAGATCAAATAAAATAAATTAAAAAAAAAAAAAAGAGAGCAGGATTGTTGTTCCTCCTCTTTTGCATGTGACACACAAAAAAGTAAACAACCTTTTCGTACATCCTGGTTTCCTAACCAACCAAATTCCTATTCTCCCTGCTTGCCCGCTCCCCAGCCCTGGAAACTACTGGGGTTGACCGTTTCATATGCAACTCCAAGTAGTTTCAAGAGAAATTCAGAATGGACTTATTTTCAAATCAGTCTGTGAATGAATTGGCAAGGCTAGTCTGTTATCTTCTTTTCTCTTCCAGTTATGCTGATGAAATAAATTAAAATCTTATGTTATATGGCATCAAGTAGGTCATATTACGTAATTCCACTCACTCTGTTGCTGTACTCACTAAATCTTGCTGTGTCACTTCATGAGGAATCATGACATTTCTCAAAGTATCCTATAAATTACAGTAACCACTTAATACAGTCAGAGAGTACTACATTCAATAATGAAATGCTCATACTTAAGCAATAAAATTGAGATTAAATTTAAAACCCAAAATAAAACAAAAACCCAGACAAATTACTTCCACATAACTCAATTATTAACTCCAAGTTACACGGTATCATTCCCCTTTACAGCAAAATGCAACCATGTCATTAAAGTGACCTGTCCACACAGGATTTTAAAGAATAAGCGCCTTTCCTATTTCCACCAATGGAAGATGAATTAGCAATCACTTCCACAACAGACAAGACAAACTTGGCCTTTTTCTGAAAGCATCTTTCTCATAATTAATAATTCATAGAAAGAAAAAAAGTATACAAATCATCCTGCTGCTATTCGACAAATTTGATAAAGATAAGTTTCCCATTCAGATAAAATCGGTCATTTTCCCTTGCTCAAAATAACCATTCTGACTGTATTTCTGTTCTGTTTGGAATTAACTTGCATGACTCAGCAGTGATTTACCTGAATCTCACCTGAAAACTACAGTGACAAGCAAAGAGCCCTCACTTATCCAGTTCCTGTCCGGGTAAGTTGTTTCTGTTTTATTGTAGGAAGGACTACAACTTCCACTACAAATTAATAATACAAATATTTATTTTAAATAAGTAACATTATCCATTTAGAAGAAGAATTGTACCAGGAAGAAAGTCAGACTAGTAAAAAATAAATAATAAGGCATTTATTTTTCCATTTCAAGTCAAGCAAATTCTAAAATGCAAATTAAGTTAACTGAAAATTAAGCTAATGTGAAGCTTAAGCTAAGGCCAGACTGACTTCTAATGCAGAATTATAGAAGTTTGGCTTGGCAACAAAATCAAGCAAATTTTCAATCTTGCATTTTCTTCGAATTTGAAAGGAACAGGAGGAAAAAACAGTATTTGGGATAACTTTCTCATTTTTGAAAGGTGTTTTTCTGATAAGAATGTAAAAAGGACATCATCAAGACTCCAGAAGATAAACAGAGAAGGGATTTGGGGAGCTGGGGTTTAGAGATGCCATCTCTTTCTTTCCAAGGAATTGGTCGGTGTACTATAGAAATCTGTAATGTAAAACACAAAGCAGGTATGCAGGAAGAAGAGAAAGGTAGAGCAGAGAAAATGAGAACAACACAAAATGGAAGGAAAAAAGGGTAAAATATCAATACCATGTACTACGAGTACCACCTTCAGAAACAAAAATACAGAATTTCTTTTTAAGCCTCAAAGATACAAGTAATCACTTACATATTTACACTTTGGTTAAAAGGCTGGAATGCAGAACAATCATAATGTGAATTTTAAATGAAGAATACTTTACCGAAGGCGAGGGAGAATCCTCTATACACACAATTAACAGAATTGCTTTAATACACTTAAAACTTTTCACCTTTGTGGTCTTTGAAGTGAATAGTGGGGCTGCATCTATTTCAGGTTTGTACCGAAGAGCTGCACTGCCCTGAAAAGTTTTACAGTGCCGTAAACTAATGAAATAAATTATCTTAATTTGGTCAGATCTATTTTCATTAACTGTATTACCCAACAAGGGAATGAGGACAAATTTTAATTTTACTAATGTATTTCACTTCTGCATTACTTTAGCATGCCGTAATCGCGGCTCCCGCTCAGTATCGCTCGCTGCCATCACGGGGCCACCTCGTCCCCGTGCTCCCCCCATGCAGGCAGGGCTGCCTGGAGCCCCTGGCACCCGCGCAGCCGTCACCGCCTCGAGCGGGGCTGCCCGATACTAACTCACCGGGGCTTCTGAGGACACGGCATGGTGGCAGCAACAAGCACATCATGAAAATAGCGAGAGCGTTTCTATTATAAACAACCAGTTGGAATACGTTATATACGCCCGCACTAAAAAGTAAACATATGAGAAGATAAACCTTTTTCACAGCATGAAGAAAGAAAACAAGTTCTTAAAAGAAGAAAAGGAAGACCTGAGACATCTTTTAGATGAAACGCTCTTTCAGGACGGGTAAGGGATTTTCAGATGTCCTTATGTGGCCTGCTACCACAGACAGACAGTAGTCAAAAAAGCCAGAGATAATAGTGTTTTGCAAAATATTTAGAAAATAGTCAGAAAACTAACAGCAATCATTATTTAACGCTTCTTACAATATGTCCATGTAATTTAGAAGAGTGTTACTTACGTCCCTGGTACCATAGATTTATTACTGTTAACTACCATAACAACAGGATTGTTTAAACAGTTTGGTCCAGAAGGGCGGGAAAACAGTAGTGTATGGTTACTAGCAAGTCTGAAAATGCCTTCATGTGCACCAGCACTCTTCAGAAAGGTTCTGCAGAACAGAGTAGGTCTCCTAGCAGATGCTAGCAGGGACAGAGCTGTGATCATCCCGCTCTACTCGGCGGTCATCAGGCTGCACCTGGAGTACCGTGTCCAGTTCTGCTCCCCACAATTCATGAAAGGCGTGGACAGATTGGAAAGGGTCCAAAGGAGGGCCACAAGGGTAATCAAAGAGCTGGAGAGCCTGTCCTATGAGGAAAGACTGAAGGAGTTGGGTGTCTTCCCCCTCGCTCAGGTGCCAGGCTCAGGGTGCACCTCATCACAGTATTCCAGTATTTAAAGGCCAGCTACAAAGAGGACAAATGCTATCCCTTCACAAGGAGCAACATGGAGAAGACATGGGGCTAGAGGTACAAGTTGCCCCAGGAGAGATTACATCTTGATATAAGAAAGAATTTTTTTTACAGGGAGAACAATCATTCACTGGAACAACCTTCCCAGGGACCTGGGAGAGTCCTCATCACAGGAGGTTTTCAAAATGTCATTGGACAGAGCACTAGATAATCTCATCTACACTCCTTTTCCCACAAAAGATGATCTTTCAAGGTCCCTTCCAGCCTGAGCTGTTGTTACAATTCCTCAGATTTCAGCCCAGTCCATCTGCATATTTATGTGCATGTGTACATCTATGAGAGTGAGAGCATTTGAGTGCGAGGATACACATTTGAACATGATGAGTGTCTTTCTGTAACACCTAAAATGAGGTTTTAGAGGTTTTTATTAAAATTGACTTTTCTATTTTTTTTTAAATTTGTGGACTATAATCATCGCTCCACATAGAGCTACATTCTGCCACTGAATTCAAATCTACACAGCAGCACATAACTGAAAGTAAACTGTAGCCCCCAAACTGCCTCACCTATTTAATACACAGTATGAAATGACAGATTATTTTTCAAAGGAGAACAAGATAGATGCCAGCATGAAACATTGTTTATAAAAGCATCACCAATACAGCTGTCCCCAAGCAATAAAGCTGTTTATTCCAACCTCCTACTTCATATAAACTGAAACGCTCAGCAGTGAAAAACAACTTCAAATTCGTTCATGACTCCAAGACAAATAAGAATAATTTCTTCCCAAAATATATAATTAAGCTCATACCCTTATGTCCATTTTGCATTAAAGTGCGCAGACTTCTAAATTCCATGTTAATATTTTTTTACAACTAATACAAACTGTAGTTTGAAATTTGATTCTGCCTCTGTACATACTGATACATCCAGCATAAAGGTAAGCCTTTCTCTCTCAGGCTTCTTGTCTCTGCTTCTGTGGTGATATATACACATTTAGAGAATATTTAATAATTATGTGTATTAGTGTATTCATATCTAAGCTTTATACAGATGAATACAGAGATTCTTCTGAATTCAGAAGACATGACAACTCTTCTGGGGGATAGGAATTGAAGTCTACGTAAAAAATCTGAAACAGATCCAGTTGGAACCTAAAAATCAAATGGCTTTTAAATATGGAAATGAAGTTTAGATTTAGAAATCTTGATCTGAAGCCATTTAGGGACAAAGTCAGATTTTAAACTAGAAAAGGTCTATGATTCTGATTCTCACTACAGAAAAACGTGGTAAAAATTTTAACCTTAAAAAGCAGAAGTTATAAATATAGAAATAGAGAACTAATATGCCCATCATAAGAGCTTGTTTGACCCTCCCATGCCCATTTTTAAGCATTCTGACATGTAATACAAAGCCAGCTCCAGCAAGTCTCCCAGATCGAGACGTGGCTGTGGGAACTGGGCACCTCAACATCCACCAGAGCCTCAGCCGCCGGAAGCTGCTGAGCAGGGTCCAGCCTGGACACGACCCAGCTGATCGCACACACGCCTTGACTCGATGCAGATCTAGACTCCAGTAGTGCACAATAGGAGTTTGGCTATTTTTATGTAGGTACTTACATTAGAAACACTCAAATACAGGTTTATCGTTCTGGAGCTCACCACACAGAGTATTTTTTCTAATGTAATAAATACCACACAAGGGAGAACACTGAAACACTGAATGCTGAGCTGAAGGAGTTAACATCTTGCCAATATACAGAAATGAAGGCAGCATTTCAGCAGCTGAGAGAAAATGTTCTTTGCTCAAATCAAGCTTTTCACCTTCTTCATAGTACAAAAGCAAGAAGAAACAATTGCTGTAGCACTCGGTGTGTTGACAACCCCATCAGGTGGAAGCCAGTGTGATCACACAGCCAAGAACCCATCTCAAGTAGTAAAAAAGCTGAATTTGCAAGTGGGTATGGGACTGGGGAGACTCTGAACTCTTGCAGGGGCACCTTGAGGTCTTCTGATCAGCTCTTTGACTAACAGAAACCTTTGATGAATCCTCTACCAAGGCAATGGTCACCACTGCTACCTGCCCATAGCATTAACTGGTAGGCCATAGCTGTAACTAAGTCAGGTGCCAAGCCATGCCTTTCTCGGCCACGTCCTATAGCTCTGTCTGCAGACACAAGCAAACCGTGTGAGCCACGGCCTTGTTCACTAGCTGGTAACACTTAACTCCCATGGTCAGCCTCAGAGTAGTCCTGCCTGGTTTCACAGACCCTGGGTAGCTTCCTGGCTACACCCATGGCCCTCCAGCCTTTCCATCCACTGAAGACCCCAAAAAAGAGAGGTGGGCCTCTGCGTTAGGCCTACAGCTTTGAATATATGCATATCTCTACCTTTGTGATAGCAGTTCTTTCTAAGGAACACGACAAGCTTTAAAACCATCTTTGTATTTTATAATTTATATGCTGTCATGGTTCTATGGTCATTAAGGTTGTCACCACAAGAGACAAATTATAACGTGTACTCAGAAAGGGAGGAGAGCAATGAGACTCTATCTTGGCATTGCACAGAGTAACAGACAACCAGTTAAAAAGTATTCCTCCAACCGAAGCCTAGCTAATCCTTTCTCCATATAGTAAGGCAGAACTCCTTACTAACGACAATAATTTCTCCTGCAGGTTCAGACTCTACAGGTGAGGAGTTTGAGGCCCGCCACACCCCAAGGCTCCCCACCTCCAGTCCATGAAACACAGAAGTTGCAAACCCTCCCACTGTAGTTACAGTCATAATAAAACCTGGAAACAAAAGCCAAACTACCTGTCAGACGAGGAGAAACACAAAAGAGGTACAGCAGTGAAAATAAAAATATTTATATACATCAGCCATACCGCTATGAAACATTCAGAACTAAACAAATGAGCTGCATTTCTGCCTTGTATTTTTATGTTAAGATCTAAATAGAGGCATATTTTTTGTTATTAAATGAAAAATATGACAACATAGGTAAGCTGGAGTATGAGAATCTACAGGAAATTAGTGGTTTAAATTCACCAACCCATCTCTGGGGCTCTGGTTTTTTTTTCCAACTGGCAGTGCTGAAATGCATGAATTTACAGCACCCAAATGTTTTAAGAGAGTACATTCAATCATATTAAAAACAGGCCTTATTTTGCTGAAAATACAAGCTGAAGGCAGGTACTCTACAGCTGGAGATACAAGACCAATGAGATCAGATGCGCAAATAGCATATGAAAAAGGAACCAGAGAAACCCTACCAGATTACTAGGGACAGATGTCGTGAACAAGAATAACTTATGGGAAGTGTTCCGTACAGCACATTTCCCAAGAAGCACTGCTCAAGAAGACAGCAGTAGTAACCAACTTCTCTTCCCGTTTCAGAATACATTTGAATTGTTTTTATCTCTGGGTTTTGCTAGATACTAGAAAGCTACTGGGATTTTAGGAATCACCCCTCTTCTTCAGTAATAATCATGAAATTTTACTCCACCTCCTACCTTGCTTTCATGGACTGACAAATACAGATAAATACAGATACATCGTCAAATCAAATCTATATGTGTATATAGATTTACACATACTTTTCATTGAACCAGTCTCATTGTATTTGCAAATCTGATCAACTGCTTTGTAATTAAGCACAGCTGCTGAAGGATTTCCCTCTCCTGCTGCTCTCACACCCCTTCCCAGCACACAGCACAGCCGGGTGCTCTTCATCCTCCTGCAAAACAGGCCTCTCCAGCAGACCAAGGAATGTAACATTTCAGTTCAAGGTGTCTTGATTGCTGCCAGTTCCAGTATTTGACTAATGAAACTGAAATGACCACCCGGGAGAAGCTTTCTGTGTACTTAAATTTAAGGAATTGGTGAAAAGTGAATTTCATGCATTCCCTTCTCATGTCCCCCTAGTATGAAACGGCATGAGTCCAGATTTGACCAGGTCCTGAGCAAGTCTTGAGGTGAACTGAGGGAAAAAAGGATTTCTCAAATAAAAGCAACATCACCATATATATGAATAAATTTCAGAGAAAATAAGATTTTCAACTATTCCTCAAAGCTTGGTTGCTGTGGGGGAAAAGAAAGTGCTGTGGAGGGCAAGGTGAAGAACAAAAACCAACTTTTTCTTTTTTTAAGATATTTCAGAATTAAAGATTGCAAATTTTGTGCCTAGTACTTGACAATCTGCAGGAGAGAATGAATGAAATAATTGAGCAAAAGAGTAAAAAATAAATACTTAACTTTCTAAGTGTACTCTAAAACTGTATTTGGATTTTTGGCTTTATAGTGATGAAATGATTCTTTGGTACAAACAGTTTCACATAACTTACTTCGTAGGCTTGAGAAAAACCAAAACTTTCTGAGAAACACACAGATCATTTGCCCTGTGGGCAACCAGAGGGCTCTGGAACTAACTGGGAACAATCCTTAGGTAGATACAGCTAACCAGCATATATAACCAGAATACCTTAAAGGACTCAGAAAGCAGAATTAATCTTTTCTATTTCTTTGAAGTATGACTTCAATTTAGCAGAGCCCTAGTAAAGCATGATAGATGGGAGCAAAAGCAATTACTTCCAGGAATTTCAACGGGCTTCATGCATACCTCCATTTTTAGGCACTAAAACCTAGACAATTTTACAGAACTGTTTCTTTAACAACTACTCGAATACATCTAATTCTGTGCCCTTAGTAGTCCCTGCTACAGCAGCTTATAATGATTTCCTAGAAACAAGGTCTCTTGCAGTTTCATCTGCAGAATGGGCTGTGACGTTGCAGAATTACAGTTTGCTCCACAATTCTGCTTATGGGAAACGAGGAGGCGTCCACACAAAAATAACTGCACTTCGGCACATCACACCATCATTCCTCAAAGCGTAATTCCAGGGAATGTTCATTTATGTTAGAAGCCGACAAAGATCATCCTGGAAATTTTTTTCTTGCCCGATATTCTAAAGGAAGGGATGAGGCAAGCTTTGAGAGATGTCAGTCAATCCAAGCCAGAAGAGCCTTCATCCAACAAGTCTCTGGAGTCTGCAAGATTAATCCAGTGTTTACTACTGTCTCCTCTAAAAAGTCATAAAGGCCGGTTAGACCAGGACTATTATGACCCCTCGTACTTTGAGGGTGAAGAAAATCAGCTCTGTCCTGGCTGAAACTAGGACACACTGTCACTGCCTTGCCCTTGGTGCCGGACCTGCTGTCTGCTACATTTCGTGCCCGTTCTGGCAGGGTGCATAGACCACTCCAGCCCCTCCACAGCTCTCCCGAGCACACAGGTACAGGACTGGAAGTTGCTAAATTAATTGATTATCCAGATAGCAACCTCATCACTTGAGTTTCTTCTTCACAGAAGCAAAAGGCTTAACCAGTGGAAAACAAAAAGCCCATGGAGGATACTGAAAAAGATATTAGAGTTTAAAACCAAAAAAAGACTGGAAGAATCTCTCTGTCTGCAGGTACTCCATCCCCTGCTCTCTCTGCAGAGCTGTGCTGCATCCCACTCTCACTACGGGCTTTCTTCTCCTGTAAAACACGTTTCAGTCTAATTAATTGTCCTGCCAATACGAAATCGCCAAATGATCCTGGTCTTCCAGGTACCTGCAGGTTCATTAACACATTAAAAGAATGAACCTTCCTTCTCTCAAAAAAAAAACCCCAAAAACACCAAACCAAAAAAACCCACCACCACAAACAAACAAAAACAAAAAGCAGAAAACTTGCTCAGAAGAAACATGATATTTGCAAACTCAGACTTAAACCAGTTAACTCAGGTAACAAATATGCTTCCAGACTACGACTAGTGCCCAATTATTTACCTAATTGGTGAATAAATTGAACTAGTTATGCTGGTCAGAGACCAAAATCAACACAAAACTTAATATAAAACATCATATATTAAAATATTCATGTACCCAACATTTTGTAAGATGATCACTATTAAGATTCCTAATCCAACTTCTTTTGCTGAGACAACAGTTTCATTAACTGCCACGATGAAAATCTAATGACGCATGGAAATATGCCTCGAAAACATCAAACAAGCAGAACCATCGCAGGAGATGCCTTCGAATCTGGGCACCAGCTTTGCATTTCAACAGAGGCAGATACAGTGACAGCAGCTAAACTTATCCACACTAACCCTACACCTTTTGAGCGGAAAACAGTAACAGAACTACCACTATCATTAAATGTGCAGAGGAAAACATACATGGACCAAAGACAGAGGATTTTTTCATAAAACATACAATTTTAAATGAATCTGCGGCTAATTACAAGACACAAAATAGTTAATAGCTCACATTTGGGATTTTTTTTAGGTTTTTATACACTGTGATATTACTTAAACTCCTTTTTAACTACGAATGAGATTGAGTAAAGAATGTTTCGAATATCATAGGATTTGGCAATGCTGGATTTCAAATATCAGTATAGGATTTAAGGGTGAAGGAGACCAGGACACCATTCCAGTGTTGGACTCCAAGCCTTGCCCTCTGTTCACAAGGCACAGGGTAAGAAGCTTGGGCTACAAGCTTCTCTGTATAAAGCAAAAAGTTTTATACAGAGACAAGCTTCTCTGTATAAAGCAAAATCCGGTTTTATGCCCTATTGCTGTAAAATACAAAATTTGTACATTTTTGTTCAATGCAAAATCTCAGTGTTTTCATATGACATGGTATAAAGAAGAAAGTGAGGTAACAAACCTACATATGCACTGTCCTGTATGTGGGCTTCCTGTTATATTTCCAGTCTCCATTTTCATTACACATTTGAAGACACTTCTTGGAAAATTTCATACACATACAGATACATAAAGTGACTGCTAGGTAATTTTAATTTCAGACCTTTAAACCTCTATGACTACCATCTTGTTAATTAAAAAAAAAACCCAAACAAGTTGGAATTACTTAATGTCTCAAAAAAGCTCAAGATCAAACAGTATAAAGGCACACTAAATACATATAACGCTGTCTTCAAATTTGTAATTAATATATTTTACAATGTCAAGAATAACAAGCATTTAAAAGTGATGCCAAAACTGACCCACATTTGGCTATTCTGTAGTGATATTATTAGCTTTCAACAGCAAAATGTTTACCAAAATAATACCCTCTAATTAAAATAGCCCTGTTGATATCAGTTGTGAAGAACAGCAGCACTCCATGCACTATATAAATGCGTTTATGACTCAAAAAATAAATAATTTGCAGCTGTCCATTTCAGTCTTAATGCAGTTTTTTTGGAAGCAAAAGGAATCCCATAAAAATTTAGTCAACATACTGCTGGTGCTTGTATCATGCTTACAGAGCCTGTATCACATAAGAATACACTTTGTAATAGCTTGGAGTAGCGTAAAAATTAGATTGATAAAGTAATATATATATACACATATATATTACCTGTTCTTGCCTCTCCAGCCACTTGTCCACCATGGGATGACTGGCACTTAACGATGAACGAGCATTGTCTCTCTGAAACTGGTTAGACCAGCTACTAGTATCTCGTGGTAGGCTTCTGTAGTTTTCATCTTTCTAGTTTAAAAGAAACAAAAAGGTGTCTTATAAAAAACAACGAGTCCTTGCACATCAACAATGCAGCTGGTTATTAAACGAGTACAAAAGGAAGACTGACAAAGGGGAACGCAGGTCCAGCCGGACTCAAGGACAAAGCGATCACCTAGCCGTTCGACTGCGAGAGCTCCCCTTCCTTAACACCAGCGAAGCCCAAGCAAAGCCTTTGGTGGGTCTGTAGCTCCTGCACCCGCTTGTGCTTCACTACCTCTCTTTTCCAATCTCAAAACTCTCGTGCACAGGCTTCTCAAGCACATACTCAGCAAGGCTTTCAGAGCATCATGCTCCTTAGTTTCATTCTCACCAAAAGCAAATATAATACAGCAGTCCATCCAGTGACAGCTGAGGCCACTATACAATTCTCCCAAGCCTCTCTGTGTAATCAATTTTACAATCAAAGCTGTCTCACTGTTCCAGATACTGTCCTTTAGACCACAATAGCATGCTATAGAGTTCAAAACTTGAATTTATTATTCCAAATAATATTGCTTTGCTTGGTTTGCCTGAAGGTATACAAATAGAGTCACATTTGTACAACAGCAACAGATGGAGATTGTGCTGATGGAGATACATTTATGCCATTGAGACTGATAAAGAAATTTTTTTTTTCTTTTTAATTGATGAATTTGTCTTCACATTTTTCCCACAAGCTGTACAAATTCTTCAGCTTCTAAAGATGATTAGTCCCTACCCAGTCTGATCACTAAAAGCCAATAAAAACACAGAGGCAGATCCTTAACGATGGGAGTTACCCTTAGCCCAAAGTCAATGAATTACTGATAACTTACATAGGTTATATTATTTCAGTTGGAGGGAACTATGGAACTGAAATTCTGCTTAGCTTTTCAAAAGATGATTATAAATATACTGCAAGCATCCTTCCCTCAGGAGCAGAGTGTTTTTTCCAGTCAACGTTTATCTATCCTCACGCCAAATCACATAATTTAGAAAGTATCTATTTTTCTTATAGTCACTTATTAGCAAATAAAATAGGACTGTAGACCTACACATTTTGCAATACTACTGCTTTTAGGAATCTCAAAAAATCTCTTAAAAAAAATAAAAACACAGCAATGCACATTTGCCGCTAAAAACTATTTTTTTTTTAATTCATAGCACAGCAAATTCTTGACCCTTTCTTAAATCAACACTTCATTCCATCAGCATGAGTATTTCCTTTCCCTATTTACTATATTGATATTTCTTCGGCTTGGCACAGTATTAGTCCAATATTCTAAAATATGGACTGTAGCATCAATTCCCTTACAATTGGTCTTCACAACTTTATTCCTTGTAAACGTATGACAGGTTTTGCTAGGAAATCCAGGTCTCAGTATAACTGTGATACGTAGCACAGTTTTCAAAGCTTCCTGTGCAAGAGCAGTCTTTTCCCCGACATACCAAACGTAAGCTTTCTTAACTGATGACAACCTCTTTTCTTGAAAGTGACTTTGTGGTAAAAAATAAGTCTTCCATTTCAAGACTTTAAAGCTTGAATTCAACCAGCACCTTGTAAAAAATATGTCTGCACAAGTAACCAGCTGAACAAAGTTTACCCTGCCACAAATGAGTAAGAACATTGCATCCTTCAGTAACTAAAAAAAACATATATATATCTCTCTCTCTCCAGTTTTCCAGTGTGGTTACCCACAGAAAACTAGAAACTTGCTCAGTCTCTTGCTTAGAAAGGGACAGTGGAAGTCAGTCACTGCTTTGTACAACTGACCCTTAGCAGAGCCATAAAAGACAGGGAACAGCGTGTACAAATTGATTTTTTCCTGTTGCTTCTCTTATTCAATTCTTCTCTTCTGATGACAGAGGTGGCACAGCTCCTATAAGCCAAAACAACAGTTTCTCGTGTTCAAAGTGGTGGAAAGGTATAACAACAAATTCAGAATGTGACAAAGAAATAATGAAAGATCATTTTATGCACAAAACCCCCCCTACAGTCGGTGCATGTGTTATTGTCATCTCACAGTAACTCACCTGGTCTGAATGAATGGAAATTGCTTCCTATGTAACGAGATGTTTTCTGTATTTCTGTACTTTATCGATAAATCCATATTTTATTGATTCATGTTTACAATCTTCAAGACCAACTTTTTAAAAAGACGTTTTGTTCTACGCTACACAAAAATCTTTCTCCACACAGCATCCATTACCAATGCACGGGATTTTTTTGCAAGAGCGAGAGAGAAGGAAAAAAAGTTCATCAAGGGATGTGTTGTTCTCCAATCACACAAACGCTGAGGCTCTGATCTGAATCATGCAGGACAGTCTTATTGGTTAACTTTATACTGGAACTTCATTCCGTAAGAAGTCTTAAAAGCCACAGCACACAAGATAAGTGAAATCATCTAAGCTAAGAAAAGTTCAGTTAGGCTTCTGTTTGGTGCAGCTATACTAATGTCAAGAATTCTGCAAGGAGTTTACTCCTAATACTATCTGTACCGGCCAGAAGAGTATATTCATCCCATCTACCGAAATGTTTCTGCTGTAGACCACTTCTGTAGCAGATTATCTGTCTCCCGCTAAGACCTGTAACAGTTCGTTTCATACAGAAGGCATCGAAGTCACTCTGTTTTTCTGACAGCAGAAGCAAGAGCTGGGATGGCAGAGATGCGGTTCCTGTAACTTCTCGTGTCTCAGTCCTGCCCAGAGGCTCAAAGCAGCACTGTTACCGGAGTGGAACAAACACCCCACCAGCGCCGCGCTCGCAGACCGAGCGGTGCTGGTGTCAGCCAAACTAGGAAACATTAGAAAAACAACCGGCCACAGACAAGTCCTCTACGCCTTTGTCGTTGCTTTTTGGCAAACAGCTATCCCTGGAGCCCGCTGGCGAGAGCACTGGGGCAAGCACTGAGCTGCTCCCGGACCCACAATGCTGCTGGCTACCTGGAGCCCCACCAACGCAGGGGCCGCCATTACTGCTACTGCCAGGCCTACTTCACAGCTGGCAGGGGTGACAAACTGCAGAGGTGGAGGTGAGAAACACATCGCTGCAGCTTAAGACATTGGTATTTACCAAGCCAGCTGCAACGTTGTTTGCTGTTTATAATATATATATATTTTCATATATATATTCACATGTTGAGGTTTCTTAAATATACGAGTGTTAACCCAGAAAGCTTTACTTCTATTCAGCATGATCTAGCATTAGCACACATGCTCCCAATATTGAACTGGAAAAGGTGTGTGTGTCCTTTAACTTTAATACCATAAAGAAAAAGTATAGAAGCCATCAGGGTCATGCAGGGCTCATGTCTTCTGGAGAGGCAGCTGTAAGCCCTCCTGGGACCAGGGCTGACATGCATCATCAGTTACAATTAAATGCTCTAATTTAAAAAAAAAAAACAACCCACCAAAAAAAACCCAAACCACTAAAACTGCCAAGTCACAATATTACCACTACATTTAACAGCAGCATTTTGTGGTATTTTTAATGAGGGTGCATAATCTAACACCTTAAGATTTAGTTCAGCATGGTGTCCCTGCAGAGCTTTGCTGGAGGGTTGGGTGAAAGGGAACAGGAAAAACGAAGCCATTTTGCTGTACTTTTAATTTCAGATGATTTGCAATATATAACAAGCTCCTCATTAGCATGATCCGTGTACTTCAATTACTAGCGGTCAGTGCATAAACTCACTCGTGATGTTAACCCGCAGTTGTACCCCTACAGACTCCCAGGATCACTAACCCGGGCAGAACGTCCTCCACAAGGTACGGTGGCAGTTCCACTGCCTGTTATCTCATTTGCCACGAGGCCACCTTCCAAATAGTAAAGGAGTTTTTCCCTTTGTTGTGACCTCCTGTATGGATAATGTAAACTGTGGGAAATTTTGGTGTGGGGGGGTTTTTTTGTTTGTTTGGGGGTTTTTCTGCAATACTAAACAGCAATACAACAGGAGTAAAACAGATTAAAGACCTCTTCAATGTAGTCCTCTGGAAGGAAATCTAAAAATGTAAATTTTTTAAAAATTAGAAATAAATTTTAACTTTATTTCTACAGCAAATTGCCCACCTCTCGTTTAGGATCTTCACTAAGAGAGACCATTTTGGGCACTGACATTTTTGCCATCCATTCTTTTTTCTTGTGCACTGTGCACTTTGGGAAAGGCTTCTCACTTGCTTGAGTTTGATTCCTTGTGATGGCCTCAGATTGAGGCAGGGTTTGTCCATGTTGATGAGAGATGAGATTTCATTTAAATCTTTTGAAGTTTAATTTCATTTGACAGACTTTGGACAAATTCATGTCTACAAGTCTATTTATTGTTGTTGAGTCACTATAAAGGGTGCTGCTCTTTCTTTTTATGTTCCACTATGTCCATGTTAGACCCTGAACAGTTTGGTGTCACTCTTAAGACAGGATGTGAAAAGCTGTAATTAACAAAACATTCATACAGTTTACATAAATACCCCTCTGCCTGACACAAATGTCTGTTTACAAATGCAGTAATATATACATATAATACCTATTTTCCATGCTGTCTGAAGGTCTAGTAAACAGATTCCTGGAGCTTTTTGTTTGGTTTGTTTTTTTGTCTATTTTTTTTAACTGGACTTTAGACAAATGAATGAGGGATAAGACCAACTGGATGCCCATTTCTCAAAAAAAAAAAAAAGGTAGCTGTACAAATAATGTCTATTTTACAGGGAAAATACATTACATATGGGAAAATAACTGATAGATGTACTGAAGAAAGAGAAATTCCCTTTAAAAAAAAAAACTCCTTATACAGAGGTCAGATTTGTAACTGTTCTGTCTATTCATCAGCACCTTTTTAACAATAAATTGTACCAAATTTCAACACTTTACCTCAAAACTAATTGTACCAGTCACTCATTATAAATATCCATATATCTTAAGAATCTGACACTACTGCTTGGGCAAGCTTCTTTTTCCTCACAGTAGATTCAGTTTACTTTATCATTCTACAGTTTTGTTTCAAAGCTTGCTTTTTTTTTTTTGAGGTATATTGAAGAACTATGGCCCCAGGAGCAACAATAATCCAGATACAGCCCAGCCATCTAAAACATATATAAGAAGGAACCAGTTCCAGTGACCAAGTATCACGAATCTTTGATCTTAGGCCATTCTTCCAAGCAGTACAGTAAAAGAGGACTCCCACATTAAAGAATTATCATAGCTTTGTGCCTCCTCTCAGCTCTGACCCAGAACATGAGTCATTTCCAGAAACTGGTAAAAACTGTCATAGGATGCAGGAGATGCAAATCTCATAGTCTAATGAAGAAGTTGCACACTCTATTTATGATGAAAACAGATGAGAAGAATGACCATTTTGTAGTCATTCTGATGTCTTCAGAAAGACTCATCTTCACAAATGACCTTCTCTATAGCTCCGTGGATGGAATTAATGTATTATGAAGCAACAACAGCTCATCAGATGCCAACAAGGAAAAAGACAGTTGAAAGTCCAGTGTTCTGTTTAAGTTCTACCACTTTATGCTCAAAAATTTCCAGAGTCGTCCAATTCATGTATTCCATGTTATCCTTTGATTGACAAGTAAGGCCTGACCTTAAAAAAAAGCACTAACTAGGGGCCATGATGAATGGGCAGCTTTCTGTGCATGCATTGTTAGATGTAAATATTTAGTGTCAAAGAAAATGGGCTAAATTAAGAGTAAACTAAAAAAACATGAGTGCTGCCTATCCAAAACATTCTGTTGATCTCTCTTGTTTACAATGGAAAATTCAAAAACATCACCATCTCTGCACGTATACACACAAAGCCAGAAATTACCAGGCAGTGTATATTGTTATTTCTCAGACTGAGGGACAGGAAAGAAGCTGCTTCTTCCATTCACTCTTTACTTATTAATCTCACAATAAAACCTCAAAAAAGATAATGCAAAACAACCCAAAAACAACCCAAATAACATGGCAGTTGGTATTCTGGAATTACAGTTCAGAAGCTGGCTTTTATTTCTGTAAGCTTCTTAACTAAAAAGGCATGGCTTTCCATAGTTTCATTTTAAAGAAAAAGAAATACACCAGTTAACTTAAAATGCCATGAATGTACAGTTCTGATTACTCTTCACATTATACTTAGAAACCAGTTTCCCCTTCTACTATTTTTCACTAAAGCAAAATATCTCTTTTGTTGTGCCATTTTAAAGGCCTCTAAAGAGTTCTTACATATATCCAGCTATATATAAATCTACATGGCTACCTGTTTAAATGCATGCACAATCCTGCCATTTTCACGAGGTATTTGCTTTTGCACCCAAATTTATACAATGCTTTGTGTCAATTTGGATTTAGATGCAATAGCATTTGTGAAGTTGTTTGTTTGTTTTAAATGTCAGCATCCCTTCATTTGATTCCTTGGGAGAGCCAAGAAATTAAATAGCAGGAGGGGAAAAAAGCTGATAAAGAAATCATTTCAAATGTATGCTCTGAAGATAAGACTTAACAAATGGAGTTAATATTAAATATATTTGGGGAGCTAAGGGAAACAGGAAACAATAGGGTACAGGAAACTTTAGAAGGATCTTCTATCTAGATCCTGAAATGAAGAAAATCTTATAAACCACCATCGGGATCTTTTTAAGTGTTGGGTAGATGCTTTCAGATGGCCGTACCCCTAAAATGAAAACTTGAAAGGCATAACCGGCTACAGACAAGTTTGTATGTTTAGAAACTTGCATCTGCAGTCCTGAAATGCAGAAAGGTGGCCAGGGCATGAGGTAACCGTTCTGTCTTCTCAGACTAAACTTTTTTTTCCCCCGCTTTCTTCGTTATGCTGATAAGCATGGAGAAGAGCGGTGATGTAAGGTCCGAAACACGAAGGCAATGCCCCAAAGCTGCGGCAAGCGGCTCTGCCTACGCCGGCCGCTCGCGCCCTCCACCAGCCTCCGCCTATTTAACAGTTCTCAGCAGGGCTCCCACCAAAGCATCCGCCGCCTCATCCGACTTGCAAATTCATTTCAGACCTTGGCCAGAATCCCTCCTGCGGTGCGTGGGGAAGGGCCCCGAGAGGTACCAGACGGGGGCCTGCAGCAGTGTGTTTCTCTTTTATCCGAGTTTACAGCAACACCGTCACCTTAGGCTCCTTGCAGCCTCACGGGCACCCTCTCGGTTCGGTTTGCTTGTTTATTAATTTACAAGCCTTTCTCACACGGAACAGCTTCCCATCATTCTCCATCTTCTGGTTTTAGCTTTCTTTTTTTAGGTTTCTTTTACTTCATGTGCTCAGCAGGCAACACTTGTAAGTTGAATACCTGTACAGAGGAGCTGAAGAGCTGATTTATAAGACGACAATAAAACTGGGTGGTAGCACAGAATGGTCATCCCCTTTCTGTCAGGCTGTGAAACAAAACCAGGTTAAGTGACATCTGTTTCAGCCTCAAATTTAGTCATAACAGAAATGAGCCCAGAAGGTGACTAGGCGTTCCTGGTTTGAAATCCTGTATTTACTGGAGCTGAATTTCCCCGCTAATTAAAGCTTACCGTCTCCTCCCCAGCCATACCACTCCTTTGTATAGATTCCACATTGTGTCTGAATTTTATTCCAAGACTACTTTGCCTGGTTGTCTTTCCTTGCCTTCTTGTGCGATTAGTACTCATTGCAACATGACCTAGGTTCATTTACAAATACAATGAATACAGAAAAAAAGGCTGAAATAATCACTGTTTAAACTGCACAGGCTCGTGTCAGAACGCTGTAGGCAAGCACAGCCTGCAACCTGGATTGTACTTTAAACTTCTTTTTCCTGCTAGTTACACATTCAGCCAAAATCCAAACCTGCCTTGCACTGACCAATACACAACCTTGATAACAAGAAAACAAGACAGACAAATATATGAATCTGCAGAAACTCTTGAACCACAAGTGTATACTGTAAATGCATGGTTGTGGGTTACAGCTAAATCGATGAAAGCAGGTCAAAACCCAGATCCAACTGTTGCCAATGAAAACATACGTGTGTTTCTAAAGTTAAAACAAATAAAATCACTAAACCTGAACATAGAAATATTTTTCTCTTTTTTTAAACTTATTCAATCTTTTATCAAGCTACTCTTTCAGGTCCAGAGTTTTTCACCCTCAAACCCAGGGAGAGCTGCAAGAACATAAAAGATTAAAAGAAAGAGAGATGAACATTTAAACATGGGAATTTGCAAAGTACACATTCACTTAGATAAATGGCAAAGTCAGCCATTCGTTACAACTTCAATTACCCTATACCATGTACTTGAGAGCTTTGTGTTTTCAGTATAGCTTTCACTGTGTCTCAGAGAGAGGTGCTGTACACCACATTTACTGAAGTGAGAAGACAAACAGCCTGTGCACGTTCCACTGTTCTCACCAGTAAGGGATTCATTTATCCAGAGCCTCCTTGGCACTCCCAGCTCGTGATGCAGCACCGTGTCCCCTCACCTGTGGACCAGACATTGCTCACCCATCACATGGAAAGAGAGAGAGGGTAGCACAGCACTGGCAGAAAAAGAGATATTCTTCCTCTGCTACTGATGAAGAACAAAGATTAAGAGTGATCAACAGACTTGCTCAGCCTCAGAGCAGAAATGGAAAAAAACTCACCAGCTCTCAGATCTCTCTCATATCTTGTACTAGTAATCTGTACCTTTTGGGGGACAAAGAGGAAATTTGATAGATGGGCTTCCACAAATGGATGACTCCGAGCAAAAGGAGATTAAAACAACAAAAGGTATGGAGAAAATCACACCTTCACTGTGGCTTGGCTGTTTTTGTTCTTGTTTTTTTCCCTGCTTCTTAATGCATCTGGTCATGACTGACTGTTGGATGCAAACAGTTGAATCCTGTCCGTGCACACAGTACTCAGCAAACAGAATAGCTCAGCATCAGATGGTACATGTTGGCTGCTACCTCTCTGTGCACCAGACAAGGATTTTTCTTTTTACGTCTCTCATTCCCAACCTGCCGATGACCGTGAGAAAAACTGTATTTGTTTTCACATTTTGAAAGTCAGGAATGTTGAGTTCTTCGACAGAAATTTTAATTTTTATTGCACTAAAATATCACTAGCTGCTCTGTAAAGAAAGTCAGACTCTTCTCTTTGGTATCCAGTGAAAGCACAAGAGGCAATGGGCACAAAAAAGAAATATAAGTAATTATATCAAAATATAAGAAACACCTTTCTTAGTGTAAAGGTGATCAAACACTGGAAGAGATTGACTAGAGAGGTGGTGCAGCCTCTGTCCTTGGAGATGCATATACTCAAACCCGGAGTTGGAGATGCATATACTCAAAACCCTGAGTAGACACGGACCTGAGTAACCTGACCTAGTTGACCCTGTTTAACCAGAAAGGTTGGACTAGACAATGTCCAGAGGTACTTTCCAACCTCAGCTGTTCTGTGATTCTGTGGAAGTCATGAATTTTATGTACTATCCAGGACAAAAATAAAACATACTATGTTTATTTTATATTGTACTCTCCCTGGGTATGATTCCTCTAAGCTATTTAATCATCACGTGACAAGCTGCCAGCAATGAGTTACTATCACAAAGAAACAAAGTTGATGCACATAACTTTTGTTTTTTGAATTTCCATTAATCTCTCTCCTATAACAAGATTTTCTGCATTAAAACAGTCTATTTCATCATCTGTGGATAACTCTCTCACATTCTCCCTTCCTCTCAAGTCTACAAGAAATCGCATCTGAAATGACAAAAATTGTGACTGTATCACTGAAAAGAGAAAAGCCCTGGTCAAAGGGGATAAAGATATATTCATGACTGTTGAAGTCTTCAGAATCTGTTTAAAACACTGAATTTTAATTTGAAAGCAGAAAGCTGCATTCATTATGCGGGGGTTTAAAACCTATCATGACGGAGATGCCAAGCTCTTTCCATATACTCTTGTGTTTCTCCTTAGCTGATTCTGTCATATTACAGCACTTTACCAATATTGTTCATCGGCACATGCTACCTCGCTTCCACAGGAGTACACACCAGAGACAAGGGTCCCAAGAACCATCAGCAATACTTTGGTCTTTTGTTCCCAGAATGATGCCCAGTCTTTTAGTCCACAGTCTTCCCTAGTCAATCGAATCGATTTATTCTCTGCAATTCATGCTCCCTGGCTATTAAATGACACTAACACACACAGTTCTAATATAAGACTCTTCAATCCTCTGAATTATAGTTAAAACCTATTGAAATACTGTGTCTTTGGTGACAGTGATAAAGCAAACTTCACTAAGCTGTGCTTAAAAAGACTCAAAGTTAAATAAAAATAATTTTCACTTTAGATCTGATTTTGACACCGGCATACCATTATTGTTGAAGCTTTTTATATAATGCATGCATGCTTTTCTCCTATCTAGACATACTTCATTAGAGATTTTTTGTTTATTCTGTTTACAAAGAGGATTAAAAAGCATTGCATCTTTCACATTAATAAAAAACCCCTATAATCCAACAATGTGAAAATTTGTACTCAGTCTCAACCCATAGGAACAGTAAAAATACCTGCAAGAAGAGATGGTGGGAAACACAATACTTTACAGGTAAGGGGTTTGACGCTAGATGAGACTTAGATCACTCCTATACGGTTTCAAATTCTTCCTCTGCAGTTTACAGAGCCCGAAAAGTAGGAAGAAAGCACATCCTGAAAATAATTATTCCTACAAGGCACGGCTATTTTCAATCTCAAAATACATATTTGGGCAAACCCATTTAAAAACAAACAAACCAACCTGGCTGCTGACTAAATGGCAAAGACAAAAAGAGAAGAAAAACATTTTTTTAAATTATCTGCCAAGTACACTCAGCTATGTGTTTGCTGTTGCTGATCCACCCCGCAGAGCATGTTGCATGCCATTTGCTGTGCTCCAGGTGGGTGAACCCGGGAGCAAGAGAGGCACAGAAGCCCATGCACAATCATTTTTCTATTTTTCCCTCTCATTGTTCTCTCTCGAGCTCTCCTTCTTAGTGTACATTTTCACTTCTCTCTGCTGAACCATTGCTGTTATCTCTGATGCAACAATATATGAATCAAATTCAGGGAAGTCACAGTGGGAAATGTTTCATCAGCCAGTTAGCCATGGTATATCCCTGCGTTAAGCAAGGCAGGTTAACTAGATAAGCCTTGCATCTTTCAGAGAAGAAGGATCAAAGCAGATAGCTAATTTGTAATGATATGCAATTCCTCACCACAAATGGAGATGCAAATTTAAAAAACACACAGAAAATATATGGGAATTAGTTCATAGTCACTGTAAGATGCAACTTATCTGGTTGTTGCATTTATGTTCTTCCAATACAGTAATGGAAACATCTAAGGGAAAAGAAACCTCATTTTCATTTATGCAGCTCACACCTATTAAGGGCAGCTAGTTAAGCCAATAGGCTTTGGTACTGAATTATTAAGAATGTGATTCAAATTAATGCAGAAAGCAACAATATCAAAAAACATTTTACTGCAGTGGAAAAAAGCACACATTATATGCTTCAGCTGCATACAATCTGTTCAGCTGTACAGTTCAACACAATTCAAACAAAATTACAGCCTGCAAATCAAGTATTACTGCAGGCCTTTAAGAATACATTTTTACTAAAAGATTTCTTCTTGTTTCATTAGAATGGCTCAAGGAAGCCAGAGACAGGATTAAGTCACGCCCTGAGTCACTAGGTAATACAGATATGTCTCTCACACACAAAAAAAGTATCTGAAAGTGATTTTAATATTCAGTTAAAAAAAAAAAAGTGAATAAAGCTACTGCTACTACTAAAGCTGCTGATAATCATGGGGCAATTTTGTGAATACTTGCGCAGAGGAGGAGACCTAGTGATTTGGTTGAGACCACTCATGGGAACGATACAGAAGGAAGAGGTCAGGAATTACCTAGCTGAGTACAGTTACCAACACTACAATATGCTTGTTTACAATGAGATTATATGAAAAATGGATGAGAGAGCACATCCAGTTTAGTGCAAGGGTTTCATATCAAAAAATCCTAGAGTAGAAATGCATTTCAAGTTCAACACACATTCAAATCTTCGCAGGACCTACTCAGGGCCCTACAAACCAAACTCTGTCCCTCTCTGGTCATTCTCTTTTCTTCTCAAGGACACAGGAAAGCCTCATGTACTGCTTCATCTGTGCTAGTAACTACAGGTAGCACTACAATTTCTTCAACAAGATCCTTCAAACATCCCACATTTTTTCCTCTTCCCCAGTGCCCTTTCCCCCTTCTGTTGGCCCAAAACTACAGGCATATGTCCTGGCTCCGCACAGCCCTCAGTGCATGGCAGCACTTCCACCCTTTCATTTCATCTCGTCTTGGGCATCTGCCCGTTTTCCTGCCATTCCAAATTCTTCTTACCCAAAATGAAACAAACACCAATAAAAGGAGTCTTCTCTCATTTGCCCCCAAGAAATAAACCCCTTCTGCCAGATACACGCAGTTTTCCTCTGCTAATTCCTCCAAAAATTGGACAGGGTTTCTACCTGTCAATTATTCTCTTTAGAGGTGACGGGCTGAAAGTAATGTCACTTCTTAGAGGCAGTAGGTGGATGAAGCTTTTGGCAAGTCTCCCAGAAACCCTTTTCTTGTTTCTGCAAGATACTGCTGGGGCAAAGTTGCTAATCTACAACTGTGCTGCAAATCTCAGCCCAAGAACATATGTTCTTGTGCTGTCAAGAGAGAGAACTGCAGTGAAAACATTACGTAGTGCCAACCGCCCACAAAAGATATATGGGTGCTCAGGCCCAACGCACTGAGCAGAAAATTAAGATTGTTCTCATTGCTTTGCTTGAAATGTCTGTGTCATCTATAATCAACGAAACAGTCTGGAACAAAGCACAGACATCTCTTTTTGTTATCTGAGAAGCTGAAGAAAACAACCTAACATAAGAAAAGTAGTGAGGACTTGTTATAGTTCAAAGAAACAAAACAGATTTGTAAAAATGCAGTGTTAGTACTTTGGTAAGTGACTGGTGACAGAGACTTCAAAAATGCGCCTTTTACAATAATACTACAAATGAGATTGTTGCTAATACTGGGAAAGGAAAGGAGAATTATTAATACCCATTCCTAGGAGAAATAGGATTCACTACAAAATCTTGACTTGCATGAAGAAATCAAGATGCTGAAAACACAAAAACAGTCTCACAATGAGATCTCACAAATGATCTCAGGATTAATTCATAACATACGTTGCACAAGCAATTATTATATTATTATAGTTCCAGTTGTTTACTGCATCCTACCTATTAAAAATAGTGCACTCAGTGATCTGCTCTATTCGAAGGACTGATGTAAGGACTGAGTGTGCAAAAAAGGTAAAAGAAATTATCAGGATCTATTGTACTAACTAACCTATGTTAGTTCTTTCTGATCTCCTTGATTTAATGGTCTCTTGCGCCTTTCCTCCATGAGATCACATGCATTCCTTTCCCGTTTGGTCACCATGCTCCAGTAGGCATGAAATATTTTCATGAAAATCAAGAGTAAGTACGTGCTGAACAACTAATGATGCAAGACGACTAGTGTGAAAGATTAGCTGCTGTTCAATTCTCTCCAATTTCTGCTAACTTCAGACACTCAAAGAAATCTGATTATGCTCTGTATGGCCCTCCATATCTATGCTTGTGCAGTAATGAAGCGCAGCCTCATTATGATTTCAGAAAAATTAAGTGAAAATTTTAGCACTTCAGATGGATTAGATTATCACTTTTCTTCTCCAGATCAGAAGAGTATAAAAGATATTTTTCAAAACAGCATGCACTTCTGTGCCACACCAGTGCAAGTGACAGAAAACATATCATAACCTATCTGAAATCCCAATCGAGAGACCTAACGATACCATGTTCAACTGACACCTCTGTAAGAATGTGAACCTTAATGCCTATGAGCATCATGCTTTTAAAGATGTGTTTGAAATAACCAAAAGCCCACTGAAGATAGTTCAGTTCATTAGCAGCATGTAAAGACTTCTTTATTTGGGGTGTGGTAGTCCTGGCTGCAGAGTCTCAGACTGTGTCTATGCTACACAGAATTAATAATAATGAAGAACAAAATAAAATAGCTGTAATAAGCTGCCCATTTTCCAACAGGATAATGTGCTGCACAGTCAGACTAGTAACCTAAACTGCAACTTTCTCTAAAAATTACTCCTTTCTATGGGAAAATACGCATATGTTTTTCCTTTAGAGTTTGTTTGCAATTATACACAATGTCGGGGGCTGTACAAAAGTGAGCATTTCTTCCAATTTTTTTTTCCAATAACGCACTGAGAAGAGAGCTTGCTGCTGATTTGTCTACCTAATAATGCAATTCATATAGAGATACTGAAATCATATGGAAAAAATGAAGGAAAAAATACTCATTCTGCATTTCACTGTTTTACTTTTAAGAATGTTATCAAGAAGAGACAGCATTTGCAATTTGTATTTTGTATTACTCGACCAGTGTCTCAGAAAGTAAAAACTAGCAATGCTATGCCAGGAAGACAGACCAGACCAGCTATGGGCATGCAGATTATTCATTGACATTAGGATTTCTATGGAGATCAGTAAAAATCATTATAGACATGACCTATTTGCATTTAAAGAAATCACATGACAGCATTTAGGCCCTGCTTTGCAGAGTAATGAGTAATCAGAGCTTCAACTACAGTTAATGGCAAAATCAAGTTTTTAGAGCCCCTGCTGTGGGCATGACCGAGAGGCTCCTGAGGGCAGGACATGTGTGCCACTCAAACACTCCTCTGCGGCTGATGGAGTTTGGTGGACAAGGTCAAAAAACACAAGTTTAAACCAGGAGCAGGCGAGAGAAGGACAAAACCGCAATTCAGGATTCACGCACATTTTATTGGCTGAAGAGGGGGAAAGAAACATACCTTTCTTTCATGAGCACTGGGTACACCAGGGGTGTTCTGCTTGAGAAAGCCTGCTGTTGTGGACCACCTTGTAGGGTTTTTCCGTGAAGGCTCTTCTGAAGGAAAATTTGTGTCACTTACAGAGGTTGAGAGGCCAATCAGTGCAGGGTCACTACTACGTCGAACATGAAGAGGCATATCTGAAGAATAAAAAAGACAGTAAATAAGCACTGACTAGATTTAAAGTGTTTTTCACATAACAAAAATATTTTTTCAAATTCAGGATGGGTGGTTTTGACCAAATGTGGCTTCACAGAGTAAGGAGTTACTGACCTCAGCATAGCTCCTCAAGGACAACGTCCGTTTCCTCAAAACCACAGCCTTGCCGCTTGGCCACACGAGGAGAAAACAAGGGCCAAACCAAGCCCTTTGAACCTAGCACAGCGTGTTGGCTTTACAAATACAATCATTGCATCGCTCCTACCCGTCTCTTGTGTAAAAACCAACAGCATAAGCCTGAACAACTAAGAGGTTAATAAATACCTGTGACTTACAGGTATTTTTAAAAGCAAGTAGCCACAGGCCTAAATTCAGCAGCCTGGTGACAATTAAAGGGTGGATTAGGACGTGTCCCCCACCCTACTGCCACGGCTGCAGCACGGGCACTGCCAGCACACCAGGCTTGCAAGAAGCTGCGCAACAGCTTCTTCGTGGCGAAAGGCAGCCTCCTCGCCTTCTAAAATATACTCTCCGTTTCTTTCTCAAACCTTATGGAAGTGACTGTTCTCTTTTCTGCATCCTTCCTTTGCTTTTTCCTGACAGACAGCTGAAACAAGATCTGTGCTGATTTACCCTGATTCCCTTAGCCTTCCAGCTGGCATGAATGACAGTTGAAAAATATTTCATTGGTAATAAACGATGCAGCAGGCAGGTAGACTGATTAGAAAGTGGTATTTTTTTTTTAATATATGTAGAGGTCAAATCCCTTCTGGAAAGTTTGATGGCACATTAGTTTCTCTTGAAATACAACTTATTTTTTTCCAATTTCATTTATTATCCTACAACAAATATCCACACATCTATCGTCTCCTTGCCCAAAACAGAAGTTTCATTGCCTGTCTTTGCGACCTCTTAGCACTCTCCCACTCAGCATCAGAACGGAGGGGATGTGATTTATCAATTGTATTTCTCCTTACTGCTGCACTGGGAACCTCGAATGCAAAGTGGAAAAGGAAAAACTGAAAGCTACAAGACGTAAGCAGCAGGGTCACTGGGAAAGGCATACTGGGCAACACCTGAGAATGAAAACCAGCGTATTTTTTAAGGCTTTGATGAAAGAGTTCCCACAGAAGCTGAAGGTGCACGTCGCACAATACTGGCAGGAAAACACAATGACAGGAGTTTAACTGACTAGTCTTAAGTTTTGTAATAGCTTTATGTTAACACTATGTATAACAGTACTAAAATATAGAATCTTATTTTGCATGGCATTATACAGACAGTGAGAAATACAGTAAGTCATGCCACACAGAGAAAATATGTGAGCTTTGTGGTGGGGTTTTGTTTGGGTTTTTTTAACAACTAGGACTCGTGCTGCTGAGGTACGCACAAGCGTTACAGGGTGAAACATCAAACAGTCGTTCTATGTCATGGCCATCCTGGTATACAAGAATAAAAGAGAATTAAATTTTTTTTTTTTCCTCACAATAGTTGTACTATTTCTCTTTCATTTGAAAATTCTTTGCATACCAAAAATATTCACAAGAGTTAATTTCTAGCAAATAAAATGTCTGCTTTTATAAATATGTATATTTGTACATGTTTTTATATACATATATGTATAACAGAACTAGAAGTAATTAGAAGAATAGTTCAGGAAAAGAACACTATAATTAGACAGAAAAGTATTTATGGTCTGAGTTAAGTCTACTTCGATTATGATTACTCAGTATATACTCGTAATAGAGGGGTTTTCTTTGATTGCCTTGTCTTCAACAACTTCAAGCTTCATGAAGCAGCTGAAGGCAAAGCCTCTCATTTCCCCCTAGATGGCAAACATAATAAAAGTACACTATCAAAAGGCAAGAGATCTCTGTAACAGAGGTGGCAGAGCTGCAGTCCCAGCCACGGCCCCACAAAGTGTAATGAAGTGACCCATTAACAGCGGTGCCCGTGCTGCTGCCTTAGCCCTGAACATACACTCTCATTTATTAGATTAGCCTGGGTGAGAAAGTGGCTCTGTAGTATGCAGTGCCACTCAAGAAAAATACCAAACTATATTTGTTCCAAGCAGCAGCCCGTGCATATTATCCTGTTTGCCTTAGCTACCCACCCTACAAGAGAGAATTACAATTTTCAAACATGAGTTCACTTGCTCCTTATGCTCATACATCTATATATAAGCACGATGATAGCAAAATGTTCTTGTATTTTTACACTCGTTCTTCAAATTACTTGACAAAACAAAACTTCAGTTCGGTGAACTTCTGTAAGAAAAGAAGCCGAACTGCCAAGAAAGAAAGGAAGGAAGAAACCGGAACTCAAGTCAGCACTTCTGGAGGCAAGCAAGCAATTATCACTGCCTTGCCTTTTGCTTTGCAGCGAAAACCTGACAGCTTGCGCCATGCTAAGTAGCAGAGAATTTTCACAATACGGCAAGTTAATTATGCAATGGAATTTCCAAATATCAATATGCTCCAGAGAAAACATTAACATGAGAAGTTTCTCTACAAAATCTATTCGCTGATGAGCCACCTTTAATATGACCTGTTTCATTTTAGTAAGGTTAGTTATTGAGGTATTTTCAGACATTTATTGAACACGTCTTCTAATCTTTAAAAAAAAAAGAAAAGAAAAGAAAAAAGGTATTCTGTCAATACAAAGATACAACGTGCGTGATCCTATTCTCTCCTTATGAAAATGGTTCCATACATAAGGAAAAGTGATTTGTATTACTAACCAAACTTCACAATAAAGTGAATTATAAAAGACAGTATTTTGGGTGTGTTGGATCTATGTATTTCCCAGTTAAACAAGAAATTTAAACACATGGTGGTTTTTTTATTTTTAATTGCTGGAATGGAACAAGCACATGGAGCTAGCTCTAGTGTATGTTGCTTGGCAATGGTCAATACTGCTCCAGGTATTAATCCAAGAATTAAATCTTATTCACGCTATATTAACAACAAGTTGTAAATACAACCTCCTGTATTCCTGTCTCCAATTCTATTCTGAGGGACCATTCTAAGTCAGTTTTGATACTCTCCATTAAAACAACAACAAAAAAGAATAAATTGAAGAGATTTTTCTACCAATATATTGTCGGTGACAATCTTCTGGTTTACCTGAATGTATAGTTTTGAAGAGGATATACTTTGAAATATTAAAAGGAAAATCAAAGGAAAGGAACTTAATAATTAAACCACAAGATGAAGTACGCATGGGACCGATGCAATGTCACTGATTCCAGGATGATGGCTGATACCGTTTGAAGTCTGTGGTTTCTTTGAAGAGTGGATAAAACAGCAATGAACTCTAATCACAAGGCTTCAAATTCTCTGTGGCACTAATGCACTGTAAATATTGATTTGCTTCTGCAGCTAAGGTGCCTTTTAAATAAGCACTTGAAACGGTAAATCTAATAAGGAATTACAGGAAGTTTTAAAAGTCTAAGAATTAAGGAAAATTAAATTAAAAATCATGAAAGTTACCACTAACTCAGTTCTTGAGCCACATTCAAGGACTTCAAGTATTCAGCAATGAGTCCAACACTATAACTTCAGAAAGAATTATGTGTGACAGAGAATCCCATTAAGTTATGCATACAGCCACAGTTCTGCTAGAAAATGGTTATTTGTAGGATAAATCCGAGCTAGATAACAAAATGCTCACATTCATAATCATGAAATTCTGTCTGGAAGTCTCATTTTATTAAAAGCAACAGCAGTTTCACTATAAATTATAAAAACAGCCAATATACATTTTATAACCATCTTAAATGTTAAGAACACAGAGTTGTACCTTTCCTTCCTGCCAGCAATTCCATTTTTATTTTAAAAGGGTCATCACCTTCTCTGATTTTCAAATATGCTCATGAACAAAAGCATTTGAGGATCTGGCAAATTTCATCCATAAAGCTGAATACATCGTCCCGCATGCAGGCATTCAGCACAAAGGACGGTGGTCTCAGAGCAGAGCTAATATATACCTGCCCATACCAATTTCCTCTCAGATGTCAGCTTGGAGGGCATGGCTAGAAAAATACACACACATATTTATATAGCACAGCCAAGACAATTTTACTCTGAAGATTTCAACTGATGTTTCAGCTCCTCGGTGCCACTGGCAGCTTGCACAGTTTGGCGTGCAGTGAATTTAAGACACAGAAATGAAAAATTATCTTATGGTCGTTTCTGGCGACCTCACACAGACCAACAGGCCCGTGACTGACAACTAGACCTAACAGGACCTCCCCCTGCCCTTTACACTCAAGAGATTTCTCTGGGAAAAGGATGGTTCAGTAAAACCAAAAAATTCTGTGCAAAACAGTAGCTTTCAACAAGGAAGTTGCCTGGAGTTTCTGAAAGTGAGCCTGTAGATATGTATATACATTGAGGTGTGCGTATACACAATATGTGCAGCGAGCCTACCTCAGCACCAAGAAACGGGTTTGGGAATGCGAGACAGAGACTCAACAATTTTACTGCTTGTGTCACCCATCCAGCTCACCGTCCCACTCAAATCCTCATCTGGAGTTCAAGAGGAAGGATGAACCAGGGTCATCCTGAGGCTCAGGAAAGCAGGACTGCTTCTTTCAGCTTAAAGACCTTGTAACTACAAGACTTTGTCTAAATGTAACTGAAACAGACTTTAAAAAATACTTAGATTAGCCTTGAGTTTCACACTCCAGCACAGCTCCCTGAACTCTAGTTCCAATTTCAGTAGGTTCAGTTCAGCTCTTCGTTCCACTCAGCTGGACACAGCGAGAGCCCAACATCCCTTGTGACCTTCAAAAGCTCAAATCCCCAAACTGGTTCAACTTTCATTCTTGCAAACCTCTAGACATGAGATGATGGTAACTTCCAAAGACCACTGAGGCTGTTGCAAACTGGACTACCCCACAGGTTTTCAAAGCTTTTTCTCTTTCAGACAGAAGAAAAACAGTTGGAGACAAAAAACAGACGATCGTGAACTTATCTACAAACTGCATTAAACCCCAGCAACAACTAACATAAGCCAGCACTTCTCTACAAGACCAACAAAACAGTGCAAATCAAATGTAGGCATCTTGAATTAGAAAAAAATATTAAAAACATAAGCAGTTCCAAGAGGGGAACACTACTCCCCAGGCAACTGCATCCTCTGTCCTGCAGAAGCAAACCCAGGCATGTTATATGGAGGTGGCTGCTGGGAGGGATGCAAAACAGTAGCCCTGTAAAGCTATCACCACTTGCAGGTCTTTTCAGAAACATACTTTTGGAAATGACAGCAAAGGAAGATATATATACACTACCAACTCTCTTTTCATGGACTGGAGAAATATTTTTCTCTCCCCTAGAATCCATTTCAGTTTTAAGTAATGATTATTTAATAAAAGAATTTGCAGCATTTCCCAAAATGATTACTCTTTACTTGGCCAAAATCTTCAATTTTTTTTTTCCTAAATTTTTATTATTTTCCCCAAGTTTACCCTCCTGTTACTAGTTACCTCCCCTTCACTTACAAAACTATCTCTTCCTTTCATGTGTCACAGTCAACTACAGCATTTCCCCCCGAAACTGTGCTACACGCAGCATGTAACTTCACCTCTGCCTCTCTTAATTCTCTACTGCTGTCTTACAAGGAGTATCCTCCCTGTCTTTTTTTCACCTTTGACACAAATACACAGTCAACAATAATCACATTTGGGTATTTTATTGTCATAGTATCAACCCAGAATATCCACAGAAGTCCTAAAACTTTTTCTATAGCCTCACTTCAGCATCTTTGTCTTGTTAATTAAAACATATGTTCAGTTTAGATCAATATGCTTATACATTAGCTTCTATTTATTCAGGCTGAATTAAATTGTATTTTCCAGTATGTGCACTACCTCTCTATTGGGTTATTTATCTTTCCTCCATTCGCACTATTCTCCTTTCTTAGTTTATCAACATCTGGAAATTTCGTTAACATACCATCTACAGTACTGCTTCTCCCAGATTTAAACGTGTTAAATAAAACCAAAACTAACAGGAATCCTCATGACCTCCTTCTGGATAACCTCTAGACTAAGATTGCCTCAAATTTTTAAGATTTCTACACTGATTTTCAAACCCTACTGAAGTGTTCATGCTCACACTAACTTGAAGTTTCCAGGACACTTAAATTTCTATCAAATGCTTTAACATTTGCAAATATTACATCAATTGTGCATCATTCACCTAGAAATGCCAACTCTCTAGTGTTCACGGCTCTCCCTTTCAGAATTACAAGAAAGCTTAAGATGACATAGTTTAGGTAATTAGCATTTCTCTACTTGAAAATATGTTTATGCTTAAAAATGTCAACTTCTAAAATTAATTTCTCTACATTCAAAACTCTTGGTTAAATAACAAGACTGCCATTCCCCTTACAGAGAAAAAAAAATATCATTAACTTCACAGAACTCCAGATATTTATAACTACTTCATATACAAACCCAACTGTTTTCAGTTATTCTTCTAGCTATTCATCTTCAAACAACAGCTTATATACTTCCTCACAGACATATTTTCAATGTTATCAAATATTGTTCTCTGCATTCTTATTTCTCTGGCTTTAAAATGGCACATTTATAAGCATTCACACATTAAAATCACGACAAATCACAATTACTCTGTTTTTCTCACACCGCTTCCCCATGCAGTTGGAGATCTCGCAGGCAGCCGCATCAGGAGTGGAGCAGAGGCTGTACCACGGCGCTAAAAATGCGCAACGTGGTCTAGCAGATGGTAGATGAATGAGGCCGGTTGTGGGACTCTTAACGCTCAGCCTGCAAAATCTGACAGGTGTCCCTAAATCCGACATGTCCCTAACCATCCCATAAATTTAAGAGAAATACACTTGGCTGTGTAAAATGTACAAACAAAACCCCACTGCATGCTAGCATACCTTTAAGAAATACAAGACACTATATTAGCATGCCTACCACCAAAAACGTCCCATAGAAAAGGAAGAACATCTCTGGAAGAATGGACAGCAGTGAAAAGAATGCAACCAAGCCACCAAAAAAAGTCTGATTACAAAGCAAAAGAAAGAAGAAAAGTCCTTACCTTCTTAGTATCATTTTCATCTTTTAATCTAAGTTTTCTGTTTTCCCAACCATGACTGCTCAATGACTTTGAAATTCAAAAATAAGAAAACATCAACCTGCCACAGTTATATTTTAATAATGAGGTAATGTTAAATCCTTATCTTAAAAGGCCTTTAAAATAACAATGTTCCTTCCATTTCTCTAATATTCTTTCTTCTTACTTTTGAATACTGAGATCCAGGAGGAAAAAGATGATTGCACCTTGAAACTCAATTTACTTAGACACTGACTTTTAAAGCTAATTAGAGAAAGATCTTTAAAACTGAAATTAAAATTTAATTACCTACATCTTCTCTTGTCTCCTTTCTCTGGACTTTTTTCTAAAATGCAAATACCTTTGTATGCCAAAAGAAAAGACAAAAATGTCAGATCTTACAAATGTTCTACTCTGTCAAAAAATTATGTTTCAGTATGTTTTAGTGAGCTGTAGTCTCAGTTTTGAATGGATACATTCTTCACAGATTTCCTTAAAACATGCTGGATGACCTCCTTACCTATTTTCACACTATTCCTACAAATCTAGGAAAAGTGCACTTCTAGTCCCGCAGATGTTACAAATTTTTTGCAAAATAGCATCCCACTCATTACTTCTTCAAACACTTGTGTGACAGCAGAAGCATCATCAACTTTGCTACTGCTAAAGTTTTTCTGCTTAAGTCAAAGATCAGGCCTTGCTAGTAAGCCTCTGATTGATATTTAGTTACATTATAATGAAGATGCATATCAAATATCTGCGTTCATAAGTCGTTTTGCAGTGCAGGCAAGGGTTTGCAGCAACAGGAGCAAATTCCTGGCTGCTTTAGAGCTGATAAGGCTTCAGCCTTCTGAGACACAGGTAGGAAGTTGGCAGATATTTTTCTTACCACAGCTTTGAAAAAGCCCCTAAAACTGAACGGTAAAATTGCTCCTGTTAGTGAACATAATGCAGTGGTGTGAAAACTGTGTATTATTTAGTCTCTAAATGCTTTAGGTAGGTTCAGAAAGGCTCACTTAGAGGTAGAAGCTCACAACTTTTTCCTGGACAGAAGGGAAGAAATATAGATGCAACAATAGGATTTACATTATAACCTGAAGAGCTCAGTTGGGAAGAACCAGAAATGATAGAACATGTGTAATACACATTATGGTTCTTTCATCAGTGACATTCACCCGGAGAAAACCTGCTGTAGCTGCCAACGTCGTGACTCCCTTCTGGTCCCCAGGCCATCACTGTGCCTTTATATGAGGAAAAGGGGGGGGCAGAAGTGCCATTACTCTGCAGTACCAGGTATGAGGGGTTCAGAACCACCGGTCAGTCCATATCCGTTTCTGGCTTACACTAGGATCAACTTTCTATCATCAACTGTTGCCAGCGCAGCCTCGTGCATTACTACATCAGTATCAGCTCATATGTGAGGTGGAAATTCCTATGTGGATCACATCCAAGTACCAAAGAGTCAACCAGGCTTAACTGCAATTCAGCAGGTATGCGTGTAATTAGCAAGGGACTTGTTACACAAGTCCTTACAAAGCTGGTACAGGAATCTCTCTCCTTCCCTACTCTCCATCTGAACCTGGTGCCGCATCCACCAGCTCATGAATTACGGCGCTAATCGGCATTTCATCAGCGGGCTGCGCTGCCCCAGAGGGCTGCGGAGCTGCCGTGCTGCCCGTCAGCATCGCCCCTGTGGCTGCCACCCGGCAAAGCAAGCCCTACCCACAGAGCATTTCCTGGCAAACGCCAGCGGAATGAAAACCTACGGCACTTCTACGAGGGCTTCGAAGGGGAAAAAAACCAATCTAGCTTCAGGATTGGTAAAGACATCTCAACAGGACCATTCGGGACACGGTTTAGGGGGCATGGTGGTGTTGGGTTGACGGTTGGACTTGATGATCTTAAAGGTCTTTTCCAATCTTAATGATTCTGTGATCACCAAATAGTCTACTGTTTAGATAGGACATGGGAAGTAACGGGCAGCAGCGGGATGCTATTAGTATCTTAACTGTGTGAACGAGTTATGTATGATGGTCGTTTACCTCATTTATGTTTGAAACAGTGAGGGAAGAGGTATGTCCTTGCCAGTCACCAGATGAATACTCCATCTTTGAAAGCGTTTGGCTGTTAATCTGGCACATCTCCATGTTTCTGTGGAGCGGGCACTGCGCACCTGGCCTCTCCTCCCTGCAGGCCACCTCCACCCTCGCTCCACTGTGGAGAAGTACAGGAACCATCAAAAACCCAGCTGGGGGGTTTCTGAAATATAAAAATGATCGCTTACATCCAGCTCGCAGGCCACTGTCAGGCTGGAGAAAGCAACAATTTGGGGATATTAGCACCTGGAAGTGGATCTGAACCTGCTACCCAAAGTCCACACAGCTTCATTGCAGAAATTATTTAATTTTTAATTGAAGCATAATAGTTATGACAACCAAGAAAACTTGGCTACAATCATTTAAACAGATGATTTTTTTTGTCAGAAATTATCTGTGCACGCATTTTCATAGCTATATGCATGCAATGTAAAGAAAAAAATAACGTGTGGGAAGAAACAGCCTCTACTGCACACCACCGAGTTTCCGACGTTGCAAAAAATAAATTACAATACCTATAATAAGATAGAGACAACATAGTCCTGAACAACTATTAAAAATGACTAACAGCTTCTGCAATTTTAATGGTACTTGCTCTTGTTTCCATGACAGAGAAATTTACTAGGATTATTAGAAACACGCTGGTACACTTATGAAACACGGTCTCATTTAAAGTGTTATCAAATTGCTGAGAGTTTACGTTTCACTGAGCTCATATCTGCCGCTGATGACCTAGAAGAGTAAAAGATCTCCAGCAGAACTGGGAAAAGGCCATGTCATGCCACCCCACGCGCTCAGATAGACAATTTTTAGCAGAAGGCTCTTCTGCACGCAGGGACTAATACAGCTCAAAGGCACAGCACTGAGCACAAAGATCTCAAGAATATTATTTTCTGTCATTCAGCTACAAGTACCAAGCTGAATCCCCGAAGACAAATCAAGTATTTCTGTGTTTAAGTAATGAGATGAAATGCCACCAACCCTCCTCACCCGGAGGGGATGCACGGCAGCAGAGCTGCCCTGCCTCTGACATGGGAGGGCAGATAGTGCGGCGCTCAGCACAAAGACGCGATGCTGCGCCTGACCTTTCACTGGGGGTACGCTGGAGAATGGTCTGGGAAGCCGAGAAGTTTGGGGACTACACAAACCTAACGGCATCCAAACAAGCTCTTTCCATTTACATGAGTGGGGAACAAGAAGCTCCAGCTATCAGTACAACGTGCTGAAACCTTCTCATTAACTCTCAAGGTTAAAGATCACTTTCTGCAGAAAACTCCAGTGTTCCCAGTAGCCAAATAGGGAGTAAGGCAATTTAGACTACATTGGAAGCTGTTAGTTAAATTGTTCAGATAATGCCCACAGTGGGACAATAAAACAGAACATCTGCTGCTCTCCAAGGGGTGACAGACCAGCAAACATCCTCAATTCTTCCTTACTAGAAACTTATTATAATAGTAAACCATGTTCCATTCTTTTTTAAAACCATGCCTAATGAGTAGTAAGAGACCTAGCTGCTGCTTAAAACATGTGCAAAGTTGAGCATTCCTGTCTATCTTTGCATGTACTTTACAAAGTCCCTTACAACAGCAACAGGGACCCTGAATTGTTCTCTTCCGGAAAGGTAGAAAGCATTCTACACCTTGGAGAAACTTTGGCAACATCTACCTTTTTTGTTCTTTTCTTTTTTTCTTCTTTTCCTTTTTCTCTCCCCCCCCCCCCTTTTTTTCCTCTCCTCCCTTCTACAATACTGGATACACATATGGTTACACTGCATATTTAATTACATACTACTCACTACTTTTTTTTTTTCTTTCACATTACCAAGGATGAAGAGAGTCAAAAATTATTCCTAAAAGTTCAAAACCAAGAATAAGCAAATAGAAAGAACCTCAGCTGAAATTCAAAAAGAAATCTCACTACACAAAAGACAGTTCATGAATTTTTGGATCAATGACTTTTCATGCTTGCAGTTGCCAATTTTCATTACAATTTGTGATTGATCCTAGCCAAGAGATGAAGATCATCTTTCTTAGTGGAGAAACAGCTTTAGCCAGAACTAACAGAAGATATTTACTGAAATACTACGGTATATACTTCGTGCCAGAATTTCTCAGGTTCCCAGCAGCTAACTTTTCCAAGCTGTCTCCACACCACAAGACTCCCTCCTTGTCTCATCCTAGAATGTGCTACAACAATTTGAAATGCCTGCACACAGAAAGAGAACCTGAGGTAGATGCATTTTCTTTTACAAAATTATTAATATTTTATATATTATTATTATTCATTTTATTGATACTTTTAAGTTGTTTTCATTCTGTTTCATTCTTCAAAGGAGATTAATAAGGTATTTATTGTGCTGCAGCCCAAAATGTATTGATACACTGAAATGAGAGCAGAAGGAGACAAACGGTGTATATTACTTGGTCCTCTTCCATTAGTATGAATAATCAGAGACTGTTGCTTGAACAAGAGGAACCCCAACAGATTCAAAGGAAAATCAATAGCCCAGGACAGCATATCCAGGAAAAGCCCTGCAAGTAGCCTGTTGGACAACAGTAGTCTGCAAAGCCCTTCCAGCAGATTGCATTTTCCACAGAGCAGAAGAAAAATGCTGTTACAACTGATCTGGCCACTGACTGTCTCCTTCTGCACCTGAACCCAGTTAAGTGCCTCATGCTACTACTACATACACCTCGCTCTCTCCAAGGCCTCCCTGCAGAAAGATAACAAGCTGTCAAAACCTCTCCAGAAGACAGACAGAAAAGAAACGGGGGAAACAAAGGAACTACAGTTCCTCTAGTCCACGTGAGACTGCGGCCAGGGCTGCTTGGATGCAGGCTGACGGCCAGAGTACCGACTTCCCCAAGTGCCACGCACCCAGACACAGCCCCTGCAGCGTCAAGGCTAACAGGGAGAAAATATATCCAGGAGTAAAGCAGGAACCTGGAAGGGTCACTATCCATCCAGCTGTCAACATGGAGAGGCAAAGGAGGAGCTGCCTTTCTGGATGAGTGTCCACGCTGCACCTCGATGCTGCGGTGGGGATGTAAGGGACAGCTGTAAGAGCACTGCGGCGACCAACCCTCAGCATCCACCGGCTTCCCTTACCCAGCTTGTAGCTGCGTATCTGCAAGATGCTGCTGCTACCACCAAAACTAAAATCCACTCTAATAATATTTTTTAACTTCTGTGAAATGCAATTTAGATATTTTCCACTCCTCAAAAGGAAGTTATCTTGCATAAGCACTAAAAGAAAGCCACAGGAGAAGAGAGCCATCTCCTGTACTGACGGAGTTATTTTTGTTACCCACCTGAGAGCAAAGGATTTTAGGGAACAAGTCTTAGTATCATCACTTTTATCTTTCATTAGAAGCTTTCTGGTATTATGCTCCCTAGCATATTGATTTTTCAATCCAGGCGTCCTTATGAGGTTTGTACACAGCACCTGGACATTCACAGCATAAACATGAGGAAGAAGTACGAACGACTGCGAGTAGAACATCCATCCATAGGCACAGATCATCAACTTCTCTGCAGTGGGCATCAAGCAGTCAGTGTGCTTCTAGCAGGAAACTGCCTCCGTTTTTTTAAAGTATTTAGCTCAACATCTGAAAGTTAACTCTAAGAATCACATATATGCTGCCAAACTACACTATTTTTACATTAAACGTGGTGCTTCTAACTAAAAAATACTTCACTGTTTAATGAAAGTAGCTATCTTAAATTTCCCGTGCAAGCAGAAAAATAGCTTACGCTGTGCTTATGTGCTCTCTGAAGGCAGAGTATTTTAACAACTATATGAGTTAGCATATTTAATACTTCATCTGTCAAGAAAATCTACTGCATTAAATAACACCTAATATACTTACTCATCACTACAAATAACATGGCTATTTAAAACATAGAACCCTCATGCAGTTTTAAGGTCATCTCAGAATGAAAGTAAATTTGTAGTCACACACAGGCGTGTTAGTTTTAGTGGGATCCTGTCTGTCCAAAAACTGAAACATTCTCTTCCATAGCATTCACATAAACACTAAAAAAAATTCTTAAATGTTCATGAAACTAAATAAGCTTTCTGAGAACAAATTCATTTACTTTGTGTTTCTGCTCTGGAATTTGTAAAAATATTTTTGAAGTTATTAATTCATGACATAGTTCACTTTTGTGTCACAGACGAGATTTGGGTTTATGTATTTTTAAGGCATTTGAAAATACTTCCGAAGGAGGTTTAACACCCTTTCTCTTAGCCTCAAAGTTCAAATTTAGGAGCAGAGAAAACTTATCCATTGGTCACGTAACACATATGCAAAATGCAGACCTCCTCAAAAAGCTTAAAGAGGGAGCCAAGCCTAAGCACGTGTGGGAAATCAAGTCTGAATCTTGATAACGGAGGGTGTCCCCTCCTCTCCACAACAGAATTTTTCTGAGAGGGGCTCTTCATCGTGCAAAAAGCCAGGAAGAGGAAAGGCCACTCGTGGAGGAACAACTCTTGGACGCAGGTCTTACAAAACACGTTGCTGCTGAACGGGAGGGCAAGTTGGGCTGCTCCCCCTTCCACGCTCAGCATCAAGCTCCCCCAGGTTTCATCGGGTCTTGAAATCTGAGCATTGTTGTATTTTTAATGTGATTATTATGGAAATTCTAATGTAGGACATACTAAAATAAACCAAACAGGGATATTTGCTTTTTCTGAGATTACCAAAGCCGTTTGCGTAAAGCAAGGTTGCTCGCACATTCCTCAGAAGCAATTGGGTTATCTCGAATATGTCTACCGGACTAAAAGCTCTGATCAAGTGTTGACATTTTTGCTGTTTCCACACGGCTGGAGAGAAAAGCAGTTACACATCTCCGTGAGCTTTGCTGCTCCTCATCACCAACAGCACCTCAGCAGGGCTGGGAAGCAGCTACACTGAGAGCACCAGGAGCCGAATCCTCCAAAGGCCACACTCATTCGATGTCCACACTCCTCACTCCCGGTCAGCACTGGGACAGCATTGGGCCGTTGGGTCTCCCACTAAAGCCAGGAGACGGGGAGAGACAGAGCTCGAGAGGCAGAGACCCCGCCGCTCGGCACATCCCTAACCTGCGGGTAGGTACGTAACATACCCCGCCGGCTCACGGAGTCACACTGCCACGGGCACCCCCATCGAACGGTCCCTCTCCACACCCCTTCCTGGCCACAGAAGGCTTGCAATGCGTGTCCCTGCGCACACGTCGTGCTTTAGGAAGCCCTGTGACGCAGCCAGAGAGGACAGAAAGCCACCTTAAAGGTAAATGGCACTTCACCACCCCATTCCTGAGGGGTTTTGAAAAGTTTGTTTCCCTTTTCATTTTGCAACACGACGAAAAGGGAAGACCTGGACATCGCATGCTTCGAATTACGTTCTTGTGGGACTCACCTGGAGGGGACTCAACAAATACAAGCTTAATCTACAAAAATATAGTATTACGTTCTTCAACAAAATATACTTCCGCAGATCTTGCTACCAAGAAAAAACAACCTCCCTGGGCACAAACTGGAGGATAAATGTCTTGCGTGAACATTTATCTTGCATGATAAATGCATGAACAAAACAAAAACAAAAAATTATTGGATCAAAACTCACCCAGCAGCATAAGGCTGAAAAAAATTTCCTACTGATTTACTACATGGCAGTTTGCTTGTCGAGCCTTTCCAAACAGTGATCTAACATTAGTGTGAGGACAGAGAGGGAAAATTGCTGCCTATGTGGCAGGTTTGTTATTGTTCGACAACTCACTAGAAACTTCTAAAAGGAGCATCTCTAATTCCCTGAAATTACTGATAATCGGCCAAGTGAATGGAGAACAATTATGAAGAAAATTGAATGCTTCCAAATGCCAATTTGCTGTACATCCTGAATTAATATTGCATAAGCATTTTTAGTTTCTTGCTGTAGAAGCAAAGGGATAAAAACCTTGCCCACAGGCATTCTTGCACAGCTTTCCTCACAGAATTTTATACCATCATCATTTTTGCATTTTGTAATCATACTTAGCATTTATGTGGTGGCTTACATCTTTAACCTATTTTTCTTTCAAAAAAGAGAAACCTTTAAGGTAAACTGTCTTCTGCATTGAAGGTTCATCAACAAGCAGTCACGCCATAACAGCATGAAGCCCCTAATACAGCCAGAGATATAAACTGATTTTTCCTACCAAATAAGTTTGACCACACTTGAAGCCATTGTTGCAAAACACAGCCTCGGGATTTTTCTGTGGTATAGCTATGCCAGCAGCTGGCCATGAAGTACGGTAAAGAAGAAAACTGGGAAGAAAAGGGCTCAAGACATCCATGTTTTATCTGAGCCAAAACAGATCAATTGCTGTTAAAGGGCCAAGAAAGTATAAAAAGTTAATGCAGAATTTTTATCAGCCCCGGTTTCCCAGGTAGCTGTTCAGCCACCAGCCAGTCCCGTGGGATAACAAGGCCAGCCCAAGCTGTGGTGATGGAACCAGATGCTGTCCGTCTTCCTTGGTGTGCACTAAAAAGAAGCTGAATCAAAAAACAAATGCAAAAAAACCTTTAAAGTGAATTTTCTACTTTTTCTCATTAAAAAAAAGAAAAAAGAACCCAAAAAGCCCGCACTCTCCACCTACAAACAAAACAGAGTATGCATGAATGAGAAACCAGGTTGCTGGAGGGTTTACAGGAGAAAAAGGTATTACAGCAGTATAGCTCGAGAAAGAGAGGTTATGGCACATGGGATGGAAAGGCCACAGAACCGTCTGGAATGGACACCGTAAACAGGGAGACAAGAGTGCAGCTGGAAAAACTGCACCAAAAAAGAAAATGCTAAGAAAACAAATACAGAAGAATGTCAAATGAGAAAAGCACAAGTCCGAGTATGTGAAGACTCATTCGCTACGCACACTGCAGCACTACGGCGAGGCTCCAAAGAAGCCTCATAATTCAAATCCTGAAGACACCCTGTGATCATCCTGTCAAACACCTATATAAGACCAGGTACGCCGTGCAATAATGTCTGCATTTAGTCTTTTAACTTCTGTTGGAAATACAGAAAAATATTGACTTTAATTTCAAGACTTCAGGAGACAGAGAATCCATCAAAGCCCCAGGACTGTAATTTTTAAAGCTCTGCAATTCAGTGAATGTCTTCTACGCCTGAGATGTCCACAGTTTGTGTTTCAGGAAAGGTAATTCAAAATGTCATCATGCACTTACACAAATCTAAGATTACACACAATACCATTTTTCATTTTGTGATTAACACTTGAAAAATAACAAAAGTGTAATCATGTGGGATTATCCTTCCTTTTCATGTCTTGAACTTCTTTTTGCAGTTTCTGGCATGGGCCAGGTCTCAGATTCTACAGATAGTTTTGGAAAGAGAAAGAAAGGGAGAGAGGGAAGGCAGCAGAAACCTACTCACTTCTGTCTCGTAATCGTACATCATTTACATGGCTCCTGGGGTAATTGTTTATACAGCAAAGTAATATCAAGGAAACAGTTATGTATTTTTATTTGTACCCAGGAAGGTAAGCATTCCCTGCCACTAGCTCCTCTTTTTTTTTTTTTTTTCTTCTTCTTTTTTAAATGTCTTTTCTGGTCCATGCTTATTTGTTCTTTAACTCTTCATGCCTTCCTTTTTCCTTTCTCCCTCTGTTTCTGATCACGGGCTGATATGAAGTGGTTGTCTCCTTTCTAAAATTTCCAGGAGGCATCAAGTTAAGCCAGCTGTAGCGGGTTCTCAATCTGGTAGTCAACAAATGGAAACAGAAGTAAGGAGCATCAAGCCACCAGCTAACCTTCTCTCGGGTTAAAGCCTTGTCCCTGTCATACATGCTGAGCATCTCATGTTCTGCAGCTTGATAACTACAGACAGGAGGCACAAAGCACACAAAGCTTTAATCACCAGCCCTACCTTTGACATTTCCTCACTTTTCGTTGTTGAAAATGACCCTTCAGGTGTCTTAAAGTAAATGACAGAAAAAATAGTGAGGAAAAAATCAAGTAAGGAAACAGAACAAACAATTTATATTGCAGTACAAGTGAAAAAAGAAAGAAAATAGTTCTGGCTAAAATGAAACAAATACATTTAATTTGACTGGTCAAGGTGAAAATTAAACTCTGAATTAAGCACATGTATCCATGAGTGAAAATTACCATTCATTTTACTAAAACTATTACTTTAAGATGAAGAACTATTTCCAAGGTAAGATCAAGCAAACACCATATTTTCTTTACGTCACATATGCCACTCTCTTAAGTTAAAAAAAAAAAAAAAGAGGAAAAGTGGAGGGAAAAAAAAAGTACAGCTTTCCTTACAAAAGCCATTACTTTTGATACAGCATAAGATGCATTGGATTTAATTACTTAGTAAACTTACCAAGCATGCGGTCAGTGAAAGGCCTTCCTCCCCCCAGAGCTCTGAAACACTGTTCCCTTTCCAAGGAAATTCTAACTACGTACCAATCTTACCTGCTTTCATACAGAAAATACTAAAAATCTCTTGTCCTAGAACTCAAGATATCTGCCAGATCTGTGAGGCATAAAGTGGAGGAAAACACAACATTGATTCACAAGGGCTCAGTGCCTGTTAAACACAATTGGATTTGCAGAAAAACATTGAAAGCACACATACTCAGAAAATATTTAAAACATCTGGTGAAACCTGGATGAGGGGAGGGGGGGATACAAGCCCACAACATGAGAACAAATTAAAGTACTTCATTAAAAATATTTTTCATCCTTAGTAAAACATTCCGACTTTGAAAAAGAAAAATGGAAATGAATGGAGCAAAATCCAAGCCCTGGGAGAATTCAGAAACTGAAGCCGGCACATGGCACATACAGCACAGCACAAATTGCTCAGTAGGAGTGAAGTTGATGTACTGCCTTGAGGGTTTGAGGAGTAATTTAATATTCAATTCAGCCCGTAATAGGAATCCCATGTAAAGAATTCACATCCACAAAATCATTCTGATAAAATGCAGAATGAAGTAAGACTCCTGGAAGCTTGCTTATATACCAGCAGTCACACCCAGGTAAACAGCGCATAAATACCGGTGTTACAATACTACCCCCAACTCACAGCCACTGAGAACTTTAAGGACATTCTAATATAAAAGCGCAAAGGAGTTTAACACATGCACGCACCGCACTCTCCTTGATCTCATCCCTCTGGGCGTGTACCCGGGCGGCCACGTGCCGCAGCGAGAAGACCGTGGGGTCCGGCCCCGGCCAAGCGCCCGCTGCCCTGAGCGCCGCTCCCCTGCCCACAGCCTGGGGCACGCTCCGGGCACGGCCTTCCCGCTGCCGGCACCCTCCGGGCCGCAACTGCTCACTCCCGGCGCCACCGAGGACACGGCTCAAGCGTGCACATTTTTGGCACTCTCATCTTCCACAGGCTTTCTGGATTTGCCGCCACTGCCACGGACTACTGCACAGATGAACTGCCAGCAGACACACACAAGTTGGGACAAACTCTTAAGCTAACACAAGAAATACGCAGACCAAGCTGTAATGAACAAAAATCCATACATATCTGCAGCTGCAGTTTCACTGAGGCTTTTTCACCCTTCACTTTTTGGGGGCTAGGTTTTTAAGCAGTTCCGTTTTCTCCTCTTGCCCTCCTTTACTGCTTACACATGGCTTCTTTTTCTCCTCCTCCTCCGGCTCCTGGAGACAGCCCTGCTCACCACAGAGCCCGCGCTCTGGCAGAGACCCTCTCCCCGAGCCCTCGGCACCCCTGGTCACTGCCGAAGTGCAAGCTAGAAATGCTCTCTCAGTCCCATGAATAACTGCAAACAGATTTCCCCCTACCCTTAAGGGCCGACAAAGTGAAAATACTTCTTTCACTGTAATGTTACCTTTCCAGCAACATAGCAGAGAGCTATGGGGAAGCAGGATTACGAGAAGACTTTGTCCACTTATGTTTCATTACTTTAAGAGGTGAACTTAAAACAGAGGTAGAAGTAAATCATCTGCATGTACAACACTCATAGAAATATTGCCTACTATGTCAAACTAGAGCCCTAACTGTATTCACTCACTTAATGGATACTTCTCACAGATAAATGTCATGCAGTTCATTTGAACAAGCAGTTCCATAATTTTTTCACCGCGGCACGCCTAGTAAGCCCTTCATTTTTATTTATTTTTCCATGAGTCAAGGGCCCAACCAAAAATTTACATAAAACATGAAGAGACTTCACTATGCAAGACCCTTCAGAAGGAAATCATTGTGAAAGTCAGGCAGTGCTTGACCTAAAATCCTTCTGCCGTCTAATGAAGGTCTTAACATCAGAGCTTAAAATGGGTTGAAATAGAAGAAGCTAACGTCATTTTTGTGTTTGGTGGAGAAAGCTTTCATGCAGAAAACATTTCTGAGGTTTTGGTTTCAAAAAGCCCAAAAGCAGAGAGATCAAAAGAGGACTTGCCAAAATCATGGAAATATTAATTTGTATATCGTATAAGCGCTGGTTGACAAGGCAGGTATGTCTCTTCATTCTCTAACTTATCAGAAACTGGTGGACATAATTTTAGTCTTTTATAATCCACTAAAAATTAGCTGCTAGCTTGGCTTCAACTGTTATTTCATTTAAAACAATATCAGTAGTTGTCACTCACCCTTACTCTCTCCACAAACCTGCAAAGGCATTTACTTTAATAGCCTATGTTTGAAGGATGACTGCTTTCCCCAGCGCCTCATTCAGAGGCTCAAACCAGATTTTACTCTGAAAAAGGCTAACCTGGGACTACCTGCATTCATGACATACTGTCTACAACACAAATATACTTCTTAAGCATAATTATGGCTGTGTAGAAGCTTCCAGGGGCCATGCAAAATTCTCTGTGGGTCAAACTGAGAAGCTGTTGGCTTTGTAAAATGCCACTTAGCCTTTCTCTTCCAAATATACAAATGACCACTTTTAAGGCAACGAAGGCAACATCCTACTTCATTAAAAAAACCAAAAACTTTCAATTAAAAATTTTTCACTTAAAAAAACTTTTACAGTGTGAGGTAAATCACATGCAGAACGGGATCCGCTGGCATCTGTTTCATAATTGTTCACTTCTGTTTCTCTCTCATCACTGGAGATGATGCAGCTAGTCTAGGCCATACTCCATCTCATCCTGAAGTACACTGTAAGACAGTTCAGATGAGCTCACCCTAAAGGTGTCCATTCCTCTCCAGCGATGAGAAACCAGGCTATCTCGAGTATTCAGCTCGGATGCAGATCATGAAGTCTGTTGATACTAACCTCATCCATTGTGTCTGCTTGGAACCAGCTGTTGCCCAGCAATTGCCAAAGGAGTCCAAATTTTACTTCCAGCTGTGAACAGTGCTATACAGAGAGTTGAACCAAATCCAGTCCCTTGGGATAAGGTTTTAAAGGTTGATCAAAGTTTGCTCTGGGAAGCCTTGTGCCCAGCTCAAATGCGCAATTTCCAGAAGCTAACACAATACCTTCGTATTGCTGTCTTTGTACAGTCCTCTATTGTATGCATGCAAGTAGTAGTGCAAATATTTTACCTTAACCTAAGCAACACTACTTGCTTTTGTCTGTAAACCCACATGGTCCCCAACTCCCTTCCCACATATACAATCGCTGCCGGTTTCTATAAATCCCAAAATGTTGACAGAATTAATTACCTAAATCCATAACGGAGGCAAGAAACACAGACCTGGAACACAGCCCGAGTTCACATCCACCTCCAAGCCCAAACAGCCGAGCTCTGGCATCAGCCTGGCTGGCGAAAGCCACCCCAGCGAGGTGGCCGCTGCGCCACAGAGGGGGACCCCATCTGCCCCCGGGGGAGACGAGGGGGCCCTGCCTGCAGACCCGTCGGGGACATCAAGCTGCACTGAGCCCAGCCGAGCCGGCAGGAGCGGTGGGCTCGTGCCTCGTCGCAGCTCCAACTGGGCTTGTCACCGCCACAGCATCCACAGATTGGGGGCCAAAATCTCTGCAGAAAAGCTCTTCTAAATACATATGCTTGATTCTCACCCTAAATGCTTAATCTGCCCCTAACATGAACCCACAGCATTTCTGAAGATGGAGCTCATCTTACTTGCACAATTCATTTAAGATTTACAACAAGGGAAGGGTATCTTTTTAAAAGTACAAAATAAGGCAATAAATTAAAGTTATTTCCCATCCACTCCTTTATTTCTGTATAATCTTTCAGCCCTTTTCAGCGCATGAGAGAGTAAATAAAAAAAAAAAATCTAAAAACCAAGCCTATTCAACTAGCAGCCATCTGTCCCTGTTTCATCCCCCTCAAAAGAACATGTTAAAAGACACAGAATTTAAAGCAACTTTTTCCCAGTAATCACCAAAAGAGGTGGTCTAGCTCCAAAACACATCCCTGTCTGGAAAAAAAAGAGTATGTGAGTTCACGTGCTGCAAATGCAATGAAGAAGGGAGCAAGAAGATCCCTTGTGAATTAAGAACAAAAGCAACCAACAATGCTCTCACTGAAGTACAAGTTCAGCCTAAATAAGGATATACTTTAGGTATAACACATAAATAAAAATAGCCACATGCTTGTTACGGGGCAGGCAGCATTGAACACAGCGTAACGCTGCAGACAGCACGGCACAGAGCCCCCAGCATCACACCACTCCTCACTAGCCCTACAACACCCTTCCCGTAAAATCATCCCACTTAGGACCCAGTGAATAATTAAGCACAGTCGACAAACTCTGCATCCTCTCCTGTTGGCAAATTGTCTGCGAGTAATTTACGTCAGTAGTCCACCCCCTCAGAGACCAACGCTGCTCGCTCAAAGCAAAACACAACCAGGATACCAGTTACTCTCATGGACTGGTGGTTCTGGATATTAAGGATGCCTTGAAGCATACTGTTCATCACATTTCAGAATAAAAACCCATAAATATTGTATGAGGTCTTTAGAAACGTTAGATTTTTTTTTTAAAGTGTATTATGTACACTTGCCTCCATAAAGTAAAACATTTCACAGGGTGGTTGCTTGTACTGTGAAAAAGCATTCCCTACTCATTTCAGGTTCATGCTCCTTGGCCTTCACTGTGCTGCTCCTTGTTTGCTTACAATGAAATAACAAGAAATAGAGGTGTAATCAAGAAATTATCTATAGAAAGAGTTATTACACTTATGGATACATGTGATGACAAACTCTTTCAATAAACAGTTTTATCACAATGTGATTTAACCCACGATGCCACAACACAAGGGATTTGTGCAGCTACTCTGTAATGTTTGATTCAATAAAATGGGAAAATGTTTTTGTATACATAAAAATACAGTTCCCCTTCATTTAATGAAGGGGAAAATAAAACGCAGCACCAGCACCACCACACATGCGTATCGAAACATTCTCGGAATACAGCTGTGATTTCCATAATAGCTTCTTGTTCAAGTGATCATTAAATCTATTTAAGATGTCAAATTTAGACTAATATCCAAACCTGACTTCTTAAACTATTCAAATGCAATACTTCACATCTTCATAACCCTCCCTTATTATCTCCCTTGTACTACATTCTGTAGCTATGGTACAAAATAACACAAGGTATCAGAGACAATACTGTATTTTTATTACTCCCCACTATCAGTACTCAAAGACAGAAGCTCTCACTATATGGAATGACATCTTGAAATGCCCCATGATTGCTTAGGTTTCCTCTAGAGAATCCAGCAAGTTCTAAAATTCTTTTCTTTATTGGTTTCAGGGATTTTTTAATCCTACTAGAAGCTACAGTATTTTGCTTGATGGTATACTGAGAAGATTGAAGATATTAAAGGTTAATTTAGAAACTTAAGCAGTTTAAAATCCATTTGTTTTTACAAACGTGTCACGGCCTCATCAAAACCACATGGTTTTTAAACTGTTCAACAGTCCCAAATTAACAGCAGAGCACTACGCTTGCAGAAAACACCAACTGGAGATCACTCAAGTCAGAACTGTACTGTAGAAAGAACAAATTTAGCCTCATGGAAGAAAGCAGCACCTGGTACTGATTTTTTTATTCAATAACTCCGGCTTTAAAACAATCACATCCTTGATAGAGCTACAGGGATAAATGTGGTAAGAATTCCTGAACGGCAAGAGCACCAGAAGGTGAGGAAACAGACTTTGCTAAATCGTCTCCTCAAACTCCAATGCATGAGAAACCTTCCTCATTCAGCTGCCAACAGCTTGATATAAGCCTCAGTTTGAGGTTCTTTTCGTATTATCCGACACTGTAAAGGAAGCATCTGAGAACCTGACAAGGAAGTCAAAGTGGAAATTGAAGGAAATCTTTTGGAATTTGTTCCTGGAACTGCACTGGAATGACAGGCACCTGAACCAACCTGACCGGCTGGTCACCAGTAAAGGTTCCTGACCAAGGAGACTCACTGTGGACAGCAGATCTGATCCAAAGCTCGGTGGAACTAGTGGAAAACCACCCATTTACTTTAGCAAGCATTGCCTGTCAAGCCATAACCTTTCATTATAAATGTGGATGACTCCTCTACATTTTGTAAGCAGCTATTTAACCCTAGAGATAACTCCATCTGATAAAGCTCCAAACATCTGTTTTTTGATGAATCCACCTTTCTCTTCCTCCCTCTTCTAATCTCTTGCTTCTTTAGTTCTTCGACACTTGAAAATGACTTTATTTCCATATATAAACCTGACTCACAGCTGAATAAGGAGTTGAAGAGATACAAACCAGAATGAAAAAGTTTCTAATGTCCACATGTGGGAAAGAGTACTGAAACCATCATCATTTTTGAAACCAGAACAAATATAAACTCACCTCTGCAGTTCCTTGCCAACATACTAACGTGAAGTGCTCCAATCCTTTAAACAAAGGCACTTAGAAATATTAACAAATTAATTCTCAGAATATGCATTTGGGACTCCAGATAAACACTTGTATCAAATCAGTGAAGTGCCATATTTCAAAACAGCAATTTGAAAGTACTTAAAATTCACACACTTATTTATGCACTCACACCTTTAACTGGTTTGCTTTGTATTGGATTTTTTGAACCCTCAAGTTGTGAAATGCTAAGACAAGACACCCAGATATTTACAGCGGACTCAAGAAGTGGATGACTTGTGGTTACAAAGCACCCTAATGGTTTAGGCAGGAACAGGACAGATCTGCCACCACCAGTCGGTTGCCTTCCTGCCTTACAGCACAGCGCAGGGCAGCGCTCAGCAGGGCACAGAACACACCTCTGAACCATTTCACCAAGAAATGGTGAAAATTGCTTCTTATATGAGGCGTAAAAATGTTCTTTAGGCCTACAGGTTACCAAAAATGGCTTTCCCCAGGAAATGCAAACTGCCCTTCTCTCAGCATATGTGGAGAACAAGAGAAAATTAATACATTTGTAGACTTGGACCCTATCAGTTTTTATCTTTTCTTAACTAACCAGTACTTCCAAGCATCTTACTCTTTTTGCTCTCTTTCAGCTCTCTCCAACTTGTTTACAATTTCACCAAGTCTGGCACCACAGCTGGTCACTCCAGCTTAAGTGTTCCTGCTCACGACTACTTCAGTGAGCCCACAACAGCATTTGCCTTTGATGGAAGAGTGTAATGCCCAGATACACTATAATAATACACTACAATGCCCAGATCCTTCTTGCAGCAGTGTTCCCTAACGCTGCCTTGCAGATTACTTTTTCTTTCTAGATGCAGTGACTGTGCACATCTCACTGATTTCAAAACAGTTTATAAATGTACAATGTGACATACAAAGTGCTTGAAACTCCATCTTAATTTTTATGCAACACCTTATATTCTAGTTCAGATTTATTAAAATACTGAACAGTTTTTAACCTAAAAGAGCCCTTAGGGACTATACTTGATATATCCTACTAATTTGCCGGTGAACCACTAAAAACTGTTCAGAAAGCACAGAGAGATCCACAAATTCAAAGGCAAGCAAGGTCATGAACTTTAATATATCACTGAATTCCCAGTGAAAGTCTGTGTGCATGCTCCTACCTGTGAGGACTAAACTTGTGCTTATTGCAGGGTGAAAGACGCACGCACACAGGGAATCTTACAGCAACAGCCATGCTGCCGGGTAAACAAAGATGTGAGGCTGCAGGAAGTTGTTTGCTCCTCTGCACTTCTAGTAAATCTTCACAGCCAGCTGTGCACTCGCTTCACAATATTCTCATCTAGACCTTTATTTTTTTTCCATAGTCTGCTTCTCTGACCAGAATATGCAACCAATGCCAAGAGTCCGACTAAAATATATGATACAGATCATCTGAGCAAATACATCATTCAAGTCCACCATTTCCAGCTAAACCTCAGTAATGTCTTAAGACTCCTCTGGCCAGCGTTTGGGGGAGATGCTCCCTCTCCAGCCTGTAGGAGAAACTTACAATTACCCCATATGTAATTTTTAAGGAACTGATACACCTACCAAAGATATCTTGAAACCAAAACAAGCAGTCTTGTAAAAGGCACGGTCAGCTGATCTGTGTCACACTGGCACAAACTAGTATAATACTAAACCATGCTGGGATGCTGTTGGTGCATATTTCAATATGAACATCAATTGCTTTTACAAATAATAGCCTCAAGAAGCAAACACTTTAATTTTATTAATTATATTTAGAGTCACAGACTTACATGGTACCTTCAGAGGTTGAACAAGATCTCTGGAGGTCATTTGGTCCAGCCCCTCCACGCAAAACAGAACCAGCTAGACCAGGTTGCCCAGGGCCATGTTCAGTCAAGTTCTGCCCATCTTCAAGGATGGAGCTGCCCCAACTTCTCTGAGCAGCCTGTTTTGCTCGCAAGATGAAAATTGTTTTCCTAATATCTAACTGGCATTCTCCTTTGTTGCAACTTGTGTTTGCTGCTCCTAGCAATAATGCACCCATGTGAGAAGAGCCTGGCTTCATCCTCTCAATACTCTCCCATGCTCTCCCATGAAACAGCTAAAGAAAGAAAGAACGTCTCCAAGTCCCCTTACTCTTCTCTACTTCAGGCTGGGGGTGGGGGGGGGGGGGGGTGGGGGGGGTGGAAATCAGTGCTTTAAACCTCTGTTAATATATTTCTAAATAATGTTATGTATTAAAGATGCTTTTTAACTGTAACTGCTGTAGCATTCTGAGAGACTTGTATACATACAATCACCCCAAGACCAAGAACCAAGATTACCCTTGCTTATTTAACAGAGCTAAATAACTTAAAAGGAAAACTAGACAAAGAGATGACCCTTTTCACAATATCTCATGTAGCTGGAAAGGGATTTTATTTACAGTATTTAAATGCAGTACTGTGAAACAAACAACTTGGTTCACAGGCAGTGCACCCGCTGCTGAACTGTCACTGCCTGACATCCTGTCTTATCTGCCAAATTGCTCATTAGGCTTGGCAATTTTCACCTGCGCCTCCAGTTTATATTTCAGCAGGGAATAAACATCAGTCTGCTTTAACAATCTTCTGCAGTGAGCTTCCACCCTCTTCTCAGAAAGCATGCAGGCACACACAAAAAATGCCTTGTCTACTGTCTGCTCAGAAAAAACCCGCAGCTCAACTGATGAAATACAACAGGAGGAAGTTTAACTTGGGTAACAGAAAAGCAGTAAAAGAGAAAGAGCTAGATAAGAAACATAAATAAATCAACTGCTTGTATGGATGAATCGTGTTTTCACATTGCAAAACAACACAGGAGGTATGGGCCAGCCTCATTTTCGTTTCCACATTTAGACGGGAAGATTCTGCTTGACACAACCCCCTCATGTGCAAAGTACAGGCTGTGTTTGTGCATGGGAAAAGAGGGAATCCAGATGAATATTACTTTTCCAGCTGGACCTGATCTAGCTAACCTTTCCCTTGCTGGGAGAGGAGCGATGGCGTGATCTATAAACAAACAAAAGGGGTAGCGTGGCAACCAGAACAAAGAGGCGAACATCTCAGCGGGCCCTTAAGCCCCAGCCTAACGCGGGGCGCTGCTGCCTCCGAAGGGGGAGCGCGGCGTACCCCGCGGGTGCGGGCGAGCGGTAGCGGGACGGCGCAAAGCTGTGCTTCTGCCGGCGAACTGCTGCGGAACAGAGCCGCGCTCGCGAGCAAAAAGCACCAGAGATGTAAAACAAAATGTCTAAAATGCTATAAACCAATTTTAGACGGAATACTGTTTTTCATTTGCTAGAAGTAAAATATTCACCGCCAACCCTGCAATTAGCTAGAAAATTACAATAATTACAGCAATTTTGTATCCCATCTCCAATCCAATTAATAGATATATGACCTTGTCAACATGTAATAATCAGGATCTGCATCTACCACAAAACTGGATGGGTTTTATTTGCTGAATAGAACTTAACACAGTAAGAAGATAATTATTTGAAATACTGAGAATACCATTTGTATGCTATGCTTCACTTCACAAGTTATAAAGGAAATACAATAGGGATATTATTTCCATTTTCAATGTATATTTAAATGAAATTATTGAAACAGGTATGTTTAATACGGGATAATATTACTGGACTGGGATTCTAAGCCTGTGGTTTGGAACATTTAGAAACAAAATATATCTAATTGTCAACATTAAAAAAAAGGAATTAGCCAGATAGGAGAACATCTCTGATTTGTGATAGCATTTATGACAAATTGTTTCACCCGTTTTATTTTTGCATGCTTTTATAAAAAGTGTCAAAAGAGCTGTAATTCTTACCCAGATTCTTAAAACTCCCCTGCATTTCTATAGACCTTTGTATTGTAGGGTCTCAAAACACTTTTTGGCCATTTTAGCAGTCAGTGAACTGCTAAGTATTCCATGGATTTTCCAGAATGACATCGAAGGTAAGTGCGCTGTCCAATATATCATTGAATTTTACCTGTGCTATATGATTTTGATGCACCAACTTCAATGTACTGTATAATACACCAGATAGTAACACTAAAGAGAGAACGTGTATGTATTTGCCTGCTCTAACCCCCCCCAAGCTGAGAACCGGGGAGGACAGCTTTTTTGCTTATGCATGGAAATGAGATATGCATTTAGCAGTGGCATACCCTAGTGACTGCAAAACAGAAGGGCCCTGAAATTCTAGGGTACTTCTATTTTCTGCCATTAATCCTTTCCCCAATTTAAGTCTAGGTTATAACGAAGCATAGTTATAGCTTGAAAAGATGCACGTTCACATCTATGTAAGCTAATTGTTAAATGTTACTCCATTAGTTTTACAGAAAACACTCTGGTACAAAACTCCTCAAACTTAATAGAGAGTTGTAACTTTTCAATTTGCATTTTACCCAATTACTTAAACATATTTCATCCATGAAAAAAACACCTACAGAAAAGTAATCTCTTGGGAATTACGAATAGTTGTTTAAAATGCTGTATCTGTAGAATATCAAAGGAATGACTGATGCTGACTTCTACCAAGAATTTTCTGGAATGGAGTCACTACTTCAAAAGTTCAGTGAACAAAATGATAGATACTACAAGAAAGAGGAGCACAATGCTTTACCCATTGTCATCTTGTTTGCATGGTGCTTTTAACAACAGTTAAAATTACACAGTAAATTTCCTTCAGCATTTTTCCTTCTTAATAAGATGAAGTATTCAAAGATCCTGCCTGAGCAAGAACTGTGATATGTAACTCCTACTTTGTGGTTTTGCAGCAAATCTTCCCCATTCTGAAGCAAACAAAATAAAGGGATGTTCCTGGCTTTGGTTTCTGTTTTTTGAAGAAGTATATTTCTGCAACACAGTAGATGCACCTATCAGCAGGTGTTTTTAGGGAAAGGTGACAAACATAACCTAGCAACATTGACAGGTTCAGTCAAAAGTGCTCCTATCTTGAACTTCTTTTTACCCTTTTCTTCATTAAATTGAATAAAACTGGCAAACTGAAAATTACACTGTGCAGCAACTGCATTTGGAAACTTTGCTGTGATTTTCACTGTGAGGACGATTTTAAACTGGCAGCACAGAAAGAGCTTATTGCTCCTAAAAGCAGTTTATAAATAATGTATTAAAACAGAAAGATTTGCTTACTTGCATGCAACAAGCGTTTATGCAGTTTCTCAATTTTGATCAGCCTTCGATAAGGACATATAATGAATCATATTCCCAGCAGCAGGAATGGATAACAGCCCTTGGCATCCTCCTAAATTAAGATGAAACACGTTGAGATACTAAGAGCATTTACTTACTAGCACGAAGGACTGAAGGGGTGACCTCAATTTCACTTGTGGCTTGGTAAGGCTGAAAGGCCGATGCTGTGTTGGAGCCAAGCTCACTGCCAAAAATCTCCGGGCTTTGCGTGCCTGTCGAGCTGGCGCTGGTGCCATCACCTCCATGGTGTGGATCTTGCTCATCAAACACAGCTACAAGCTGCGAACGAGAATTGAATCCACTGTTAAAAAAAACCTGCAGCAACATCCAAGTACCATTGTAGATCAGCATTTCATCACTTCTTCCCACCAAAGAGCAAGAAACATCTATCAGCAGAGACTCAGATCAATGCCTAGATCACAACACCATCTGCCCAAGGAAGGCAGACATTAATTGGAAAGTACAAAGGGTCAACAGCTCTGATGGGACACAAAACCCATCACTGTGAGCCACAGCAAATGGCACCAAGTCAGGAAAGAAGGGTTGCACCTTCCCCAGCAAAGCACTTCATCTTACTCAGAAACGCAGAAATCTATCTGAGTGCCAATCGATGCCTGTGCGCTGAAATTTATCCCCTATGTTTTGATACCGCGGTATGCATCATTACTACAGTGATGCAAAGAGCAAAACCACATTTTTATAGAATAAAAACGTACAATAAGAAATTAGTCAATACACGTTGAAAGCTACATGCAAAACACGAAGCCGCCCTAAAGTGTATAATCACTGCAAGTTATCATCTATTAATCTATTCTCTATTAATATGATTTAAGTTGTGGGCTTCCATTGCAAAATTTCTTTTGTCAAATTTTTGGAGATACCTCTGTATTTGTTTGCAATCAACTTCTCCAAGACACGCCTAAGAACTCAAGCCCAATTTGAAACTTAGCCAAGACAGTAATTCAATAAAGATTTAGTAAAACTGTGTTCACCATTGCAAGGGAAATAGGAAAAACATCATGGTGTTTTTCAGTAAAAATGATGATTATTTTTCCACTGTAAATGAATGTTTTTATTTGAAACAAATAATTTATCCCAATTTATCTTCAGTGACGTACTGAAAGAAAAATGGCCAGCTCTTATACACATTTAATTTTAGAACTTAATTTTCAAGATGGGTAAAAAAATGTTATCGATAACAGCATTCTGCAGCCTATAAATTAATCTATAATGTAATATTTGAAAAAAATTTCCAAGAAAGCATTACATTCTTCTGTCCAAATCTTCTGTCCAAATTGGAGCAAATCAACTTAAACCTACACTGATGTCTGCAAATTGTTTGTTTTGTTAGAACAACACTTAAAGCTTCATATAACCTACAGGAATCAGAGAGGTCACCCTCTTTTTTTTTTTTTTCTTTTTTTTTTTTTTTTAAGAGAATTTGACATCATGTCATCCTACAGATTTTAATATTAGTCCCTTTACTCAAATCTAACTTACATAAACATCAGTGAAAAAAACCTGAAAACTGCAACTGTAAGCCCAAGTGGAAACTACTTGGAAATTCAGCCTTTGAAAGTACTTTCATGTATTAACTTTTTTTAACAAGTAGTTTTGAAATTGCAGAGAGTAGCAAACTTCTGCCAAATAATTCTATACCTAATGCAAATTAAGGCTCTGGCATGCAAAAAACAGAAAGAATGAATTGGTAATAGGTAAAAAGTCCATGCTCTCTCCAGTGTTATTTGAAAAGTAGGGAGCAGAAGCTGCAGACAGCTAGAACATGTTTTTAACACACAGTTTATGCTTGAGGAATCTACACACAAAAGAGACGAGACAGCACCTAAAATGTCAGTAGCTCAAGAGTATTGGAAATTTAATCTTCTAACACATTGTGAAATACCAATGCTTATAAAAATTTAAGCGTATTGCTCAAAAGAAGCACACTTTACTCATAACACTTTTACTATCTGTTTTATAACAAGCTAATTACCAATCTCCAGCAACTGAAAATAAATTAATCGAAAAGTGAAGATGTGTAAAATATTGGAACAAAACAAAAATGATTCATTTAAGAATTCTAGGCATGAAATATCAAATCTTTTTCTCCTTTGCATGGTATCTATCAAGATAAATCCCCAAATTACATTCTGTTCTTTTGAGGCTGATTGAAAAACACTACTCAATGCATGCTCCTGCAAGTATTTTATATATATTATATATATGTGTAAAAAGGTACATGCATATAGATCTCTATATATGTATGTTGTACTGGAAGTTGCCTCCAGCTTCTTGCCTATTCCAGACAGTCTACAACCTATGACTTCAGAACATCTCAAAATGAATGCTTCTCATTTCAAGCTTCGCTTTTGATCTTACGTATTTTTGCAGGTATTTGCCATTTTGACAGCATTAAACCATCAAAAGGCTTCAGTTCCCTTAAAAAGCATACCAAGTTGTAACATTTTTGCATACAACATGTGAAGAAACACAAGCCATGTTAGTCTTCTCTAAATCTAATTAGCGTTAGGAATTCAAGTTAGGAAGTTCGTTGTAAAACAGCACTAAAAAGGTACACTCATTCCTCATGATGAGCTAGAAAGTCTGGATGACTTTATGTGAATAAACAGTGCTGGATCTTGATTTCCAGAGCTTGGTATGCCACTCTGTGGATGATGAGCTCACTGGAAACAAGGACAGCCAAAACGTCTTCCATTATATTCTGATATTAAGCATTCATTTCTGATTTCTCCAACACATTTTATTTTAGAATCATAGAATCATTGCGGTTGGAAAAGACCTTTAAGATCATCAAGTCCAACCGTCATCACGGAGAATTCTTTGAGGAAAGGAATTATATGTTTTTGTACCTCTGGAGGCCCTGAAATCACACCTTGACTACAATTTTTGTGGGAAGAAGAAACAAAAAACAGCTAAAGAGACACGTTACAGCTCAGAGGGAAGCCACGTGAGTAGGTCCCTGGACTTACAAAGAACCCTTTGTAGCAGGAATCCAGAGCAATAAACACTGGTCTATGCCAAGGAAACAAACGGCCCGTCAGTGAGCTGCCAGGCATGTTTAAAGGCCAAAGAGTTGTTTTTGAGTTGGCAAAGCATGGAACACAGATTACTAAAACCGCTTTTATCAGGCTTAAAGTCAATGTTAAACCTGTGGTATTTTGATAGACTTCAAGTATCATATTTACAAGGAGACTAGAAAACAAAGATGACTCTTTTCTGGAAACAACAGCATCTTTACTGTAGGGAGACTGCTTCCATGTTGACTTTTTTTTTTTTTTAAATAGAGTAAAATAGACTAGTTCAGTTGGAAGGGGCCTACAATGATCATCTAGTCCAACTGCCTGACCAATTCAGGCCTGACCAACCTGAAGCATATTACTAAGGGCATTGTCCAAATGCCTCTTAAATACTGACAGGCTTGGGGCATCGACCACCACTCTGGGAAGACTGTTGACTGAAATTATCATAACCATACACAGCATCAGTTTTCAAATGGAATAGACTGCATATTCCTTTCCAGAATCATTCTATGATTCTTTCTAATACCTGACATGAGCTGTGCCTCCTGTTCTCTGCCCGTCAGTTTTAGATCTCATCACTTGCAGTGACCTGAGGAACTCATCATACCATCCATTCTTAAGCAGAAGGCATCAGCAGAAGGGCTGAACAAGCCATAACAGTGCACAAAGAAAGAAGGAAATAGCTTAGCTGTTCAATATTAGATCAATATTAGCTCTTTAAAAAAATCTTCTGCCAAAATTCAGCGAAAATTGAAGCCATTTGGCTTGTTTGAATACGTTTTTTTTTCTCAAAAAAAGACAAGCCCAAAGCCAAAGACCAAATATCATATTAACAATAATAATAAATAAAATAATAATATTTCAAGTTATATCCCCCTCCCCCCATTCCATGGCACCTGAACTTGAATGCATCAAAGATGTGAAAATATGGTTAAATAGGTTACAGCAGTTTTAATCACCTGGGGTAACAGGACACTGTTACCAATCACTGAACTAAAAAACTGGAAACGGGAAATAAAATTAAGTAGCAACAAAGGACTTTCTCTTCCCAAAACAAATTTAATAAATGATAGGCTTAATTTAGACTGGCATGTTTACATTCCTAATTATAATATGGCAAAAGCAACAGAAAGGAGGTTTCAATACAGACCCACATTCTTCATCAGTGTAAGCTGGCACACGAAGAATCATCAGTCCGAACAAGATAAGAATTTGGTCCCCAGTGTAAGTGTATACTAGTTTTTCAAGAAAAGTTTCAAATATTCAGTAGCACTTTCAAATATAAAGATAGCAGCTTTGTTTAGATCACAATTTATGGAAAGGTTAATTTCACTTCTGCAATAGAATTAGAGTAAGTCCTCAAAAGGTCAACATGCATTAACTAAAATACTGGCTGACAAAGAAATTGTTCTGCAGCCTCAGCTATCAAAACAGAGTTTTACTGAGACGCCTTTGGCTTTGGGATAGGAGGAAGGCATTCCAGCAGATAACTGCGTTCAGCCCTCTGTACTGCGTCTGCCTGACTTCCCACACCACCATGATGTACAGAATTAATTACACTCCAAGCTTTAGTTCTTTCTGAAAGAAATACCAGGATGAGCTTCTCTATTACTCTGTCTGGGGCTCAACATACCACACTAACCAGGTTATATTTACTTAAATAAATAAAAAGCAAGAAGATTGATTTATTTTAATATTGACACAGCAGCAGCAGTCTGCATTCCAACATTAATTATTACAATTTTCATCTATTCTAAGTTAATTAAAAATTAGTAAACACATATGCAGCCTTAATTAATAGACTAGATTAAGTACTTGAATGTTAATTAACTGGATTAAAAAAACTATTCGCACCAGCAACAGTTGTTTACATTTTCATTAAGTACTAAGACCATATAAAACAATTCATCACTATCAAATGGTGCAATCAGGTCATCTCTCTCCAGTACAAAACCACAAACCAGAAATCCTCCACTTCACAGAAACTCATAAAGCTAGAAACTTTTGCCATATTTTTTCTCCCCACTATGGCAAGTAAGATTGTCAAAAAGATCGACTGAATTTTACATATTCCTAAATGTCCAAAATGTGTTAATTCTTTTGTAACATTTGTTGATGAATCTGATACTGGCTAATATGTAGGCACCGGTAATGATTTCAGACATATTTTAACATCAGTTAGGATTACAGCTGTAGTCTCATGCTAGAAAGACAGCGAGTGATCCTCTGGTTTTTGCATCCTCTGGTTTTCACATCCTCTGCACTTCTCGTCCACTCTTTTTAACACAGAGTGAAGCTGAAATCACTTATCTTTTTTAATGATTAGGAGCCATTTTAAATATCTGGTTTCTTCTCACCAGAAGGACACTTATCAGAATGTCATACAAGGACATTCCCAATTTGTTCCACTGTTCAGTGACCAATTAATTGCTCCGTAGTTGATCTGTTGAGCAACCAGAAGCGTCTCGATTCCCCTGGCTGAACCACGCACTTCCCCTCCTGGCCCATACAACAACTTCCAGATGTGGTCTTCCCTTTCACAGCTGCTATGGTCTTCTGGCATTTATGCCGCACATCTTCTCCTGCAGGATGGCCATTTGTGTACAGAAGTGCCTTTCACACAAGGATTCTGGTTCTCAGTTTATGCTTAATAACTGAACTGAAAATTTTTCACAGGAGTCTTTCATCCTTGAAGAGAGAGATTTTGACAGTCCAAGTAAGATTCTAAAATCTAAATTAGCCTTGTCAATATATCTCCACCTAAAATAGCTATTTCGAGCATTTCCTTTAAAGCCCAGTGCCAGAGGGTTAAGCTCAGCCCTGTCCTGCAGTCCCAATATATAGGTCTCTGTATGCACACACTTTTAGACAGCCACCTGAATTGCTGATATTAAAGGTTTCAATCACTCTCAGGGCATTGCCATACACTTTCAGACATGTGCATCAAGCATCTGGAAAGCGAACATGGAGGAGGCTAGCAGAAATGTAAACACGAGCATCACTGGCATTCTTCTCCTCAGCAAAAAAACTTTTCCAGCCTTCAGCAAGCCTGTAGAGCGCACCCGCAAGCGACCACGGAACTGACTACAGGCTTCTTCTGCAACGCGCACAAGCGAAGTAGACCGCAAGAGAACGTAAGCGGATTTCTATAGCACTTCTTTCAGGCTGGCAATAGCGTGTGTACCCGAAGCAGTCTGCATATTACTCAGTCCATGTTACAATGCAGAACTAAAGAGTACTTGTTTAATAAAGCCCACCTGTAAATTAAATTGCACCTCAGACTCCGATATCCTGAAAATATCCTGAAATACAGTTGCTTGTGGATGAACAGATGAGTATAAGAGGAAAAAGCATAAATTCAGGAAAATAATTAACGAGGGAGGAGCCAATTATTATTTAGATATGAAAGGAACTAAATATGAAATCAATTTGTAGGCTTTCTGATGACTAAAATGACTTTAATAGCCCCATGGCAGACCCAAATACTTATTTCTTCACTGTTCTACATGGCTCATTAAAACCCCATTTAAATGTAACTACTCTTTCAATGAAATGGTAAGAGGCAATACAGAAAAAAAATTGTATTTTCACAAATAATGCACCACTGCCCAAAGACATAAAAAAGGCTCAATTAGCAAAAAGAACAGCATTTAAGAGGTATTGTATGCTCTGTGTGCAACCTGAGTGTCCCCTCAATATTTTTAAAGGAGAAAAATGGCAAGCACAGTTTCAATTATAGACGACATGTAACACAAACAACAAACCTTTATTATTTCAAGAAAATCTTTACCTGTCCTAATTAATAAATTTCAGTCATGAAGCCAGAACTAGATTTTTGTAACAGCTTTTTCAAAGTAATGTAGCCAGAAGGCAGCCAAACAACCGATACTGTCTTAAGAACTTTACTGCATTATTGCTTTTGGAAGAACAAGAAGGACATTTTAAGGGTTACTATTCTGATTCTATTATCAAAATTAACATTTTGTACTATGTCTTCTGCAGATTATACAGAAGCGTAAGCTCATAGAGGATCACAGAGTAACTTGAACTGGAAGGGACCTCTGGAGATCACCTAGTCCAAGCCCCTGTTCAAACCAGGGTCAGTGAGAGGAGGTTGCTCAGGGCCACATCTAGTTGTGTTTTGAATAACCCGGAGGATGGAGACTCCACAACCTCTCTAGGCAACCTCTACCAGTGTTTGAGCACTCCTCGGTGTAAGGGTTTTTTTTCCCCGCCCTGTATCAAGTTGAAACTTCCCTTGTTGCAACTTCAGTCTGTTGCCCCTTGCACTACTCCTGTGCACCTCAGAGAAAAGTCTAGTTCCATCTTCGACATACCCAACAGAGAGCAGCCATAGAGAGAATGCTGTGCCTGAGGCAGCGACACAGCCCTACAGCACCCCTGAAGCCTCCCTTTCCCTGTGATGGTCTCCAGCCCCCTGACTCATCCTGGTGGCCTCTGGCTGGGCCACCATGGTAATATCCTGCTTGTATTGAAGAGGCAAAAATACTCCAGAAGCAGCAAGAAATAGTCACATCTCTCAACCTGCTGGTTACAGGCTTGCTAATGTAGCCGAGGATGGAGCTGGTCATCTTCATCACAAGGGCACACTGTTGGCACGTTCCCTCGGCGTCCACCAGGCCTGCTCCTACCCAGGCAGTGGGCCCCCAGCCCACACCGCCGCGTGAGGGTATTCCAGCCTGGATGCGGGGCCCTGCGTTTGCCTTTGCTGAACATAATCTGCCCCCTCAAAACCCCATGATATAAAATAACCACTGCTGGAAAATTCATCATAGGTCTCGTTGAAAGTAATTCTCAAATCTGCTGACTAAGAAAACACCCTTCACTTTCGAAGCTTAACATAACGTACCAAGTTAAATTATATTTGCAAGATCAGAACTCATCTATTGATTCAAAGGACACTTTCATTCTACAGAGAGTTTAAAAATCTTCTGCTTTCATGATTCTTTAAGTCTAAGAAACGATCCTGAAGTAAATATACAAGCTTTTTATTAAAACATTGCTTTTGATTATTCATTTCCTATAGCACTTTGATCTGAAAAATTCTGGAACCAATATTAAATTGCAATATAAAGTTCTCCCAGTAGGAATTAAATGCAGTTTTAGGTATTTTACTGTAAGTTCCCAGACTATTAAATATATTTAAAATATATTTAAAATTTTAAAATACTTAAAACATATCAGTTTAATATTACATAGATTTAAAAGACTTTTCCTCCCTTCTCCCCTCTACTGCTGAGCAACAGACTAAAAGCAAGCATGATTGTGGCACGCTGGAAAGTAATTTGTGTATATTCTGTCCAAATTGCTCTTTACTCGCCCTCCATGGATAAAGTCAGGCTGAAGTTTAGACCAAGAATTAAGACAATAACTGAGCAGTGTTAAAAGTATTACGAGAGCCGTTAGAGGTAGCTACCACTGAGCTGCCTGTCAGGTTGGCTGGATTTCCTTTTTCATGACCTCAGACTTTGAATATACCAAACATACATCTTCTGCATAACATACTGATGAACAAAACTCCAGCCACCAGCCCACGTGCGCAGCCTGACAGACACAAGTGCGTACAGATCATGCACAAACTGATTATTCTGCAAAGTCCTTCTGATCTGCTCGCCTGATTGAACCTACTGCATGGACACAGCAACTCCAACACCACAGCTGGATCTTGGACTTCATCACCAGCTAATTTCCATGGCCAAAGAAGACATCCACATTTGCCATCTACTACAGCCAGACAACCCAGCAGCCCTGCCTTACTTGGGAAGAAGCCATTGATGGCAGAAAGGGAAGTAGAAGCAGTCTACACTTCATGAAGCTGACAGACATGGGGAGAAGGGCACAGATGCCAGTAGGTGGGTTCCTTTGCGGTAGGGCATACTCACCTGCACCAGCAACAGGTAGAAGCTCCAGTTCCTAACGTTAACTCATACTCCTGAATGCTGAATTTCTGCCGATAACTTTAATCACACTAAGGAAGTCTCCACAAGCAATGTAAATTACCTACTGATCCCAGCCTTCTCAGTGGAGTTAACGACTGAATGCATTAATCAGCACTGGCACCCACAGCTGTTAAGCTAAGCCCTGGCAAAAGAGCGGGCTGTGCCATCGTTGAGTGGTGCAGTTGACACACCTGAGTGACAGGGTGCCATCCAGAAGGACCTGGATAAGCTTGAGGCATGGACCCATGTGAACTTCATGAGGTTCAACAAGGCCAAGAGCAACATCCTGCACCTGGGTTGGGGCAACCCCCAGTATCAGTACAGGCTGGGGGATGAAGGGATTGAGAGCAGCCCTGCTGAGAAGGACTTGGGGGTACTGGTGGGTGAAAAGCTGGACAGGAGCCTCTGTGCTCTTTTGGGCAGTAACAACAGCTGGGGAAAATATCCCTATCCTAAATTAGAAAGTTTTTCAATCATAGGGTTTTTTATCATGGGATTTTTGTAATGGGTTGTTTATTCACCGACTCTTCCTTTGAAAGCATATAGAGTATAAGGCTGCCCTGTTATTTCCTTGAATCCTCAATTTATACAGAAAAGATTTTCTCCAAGAATCCCTTTGTAAAAACAGCCTTCTTGTTTAAGGCTAAGGATATATTCTGCAAAATTACCACAATATATGATTTACGATGGAATCTTCTTAGCTTATTTTGAAAAGAAATAGGAAAAAAATATATCTATCCTGGCTTTAAAGAGGTGTATAAGAAAGCACAGTATCAGAAGAGAGCACGCTATGCTTGGAAAGTAGCACAGACACATCTGAGCACGTGAATAAGCCAGTTTCATCTCCTCCATTTTTGATTCATCAGCACAAATTAATATATATGAACCACACTGAGGATAATGTTGTTAATGTTATTTTTTTGGAAGCAATTTTACATTTTTAGAGTTCAATATAAAAGTCTGCCTCCTTTTCTAGGAGGACAAGGCTCAAAAAGATACCCTGATGGTTCTCTGTGCAGCTGAGTTTGTGGCTATGGGATGACTCTGCAGGTCAGCAGATTTCCATGTCAACAGCATGGACCATACAGGAGTTTAGTATTTTATTTCTGCCACAGAGGTCAGCAGTTAAGCAGTGATGCTATGCAGTAAGTAATCCAGACACTGGGGTTATTAGAGGGGCTGGTGTGACACAGCAAGATATATTGCTGAAATAAAGATGTATTAAATCTTAACAGTTGTCTCATCTGTCATTGGCAGCTGCGGCCCTTGAGTACCAAGAAAAAATGGTTTCAGAAACCTCCAAAAAGACCAGGCTTTCCAGTCCTCTGTTATAGGATCCAAACAGCAGCATTTAAAATCTAAGGTTTTAATTTCAGCTGAGGTACAAAAAGGTATCTAGTCAGTTAAAGCATAGGCCAATCTTTGCAAGCTTATTAAACTTCAAGAAAGTAGTTTTTTTCTAAAATACAGCTCTTCATTTTATATAGTGTGTGCTGTTCAGTGTAATTTGCATGCAAAAGCCAGGAGAATGTGATTAAAAATACCCATCTAGAGACACAGATGAAAAACTTCAAACATTTTCTGATTCCCTTCTGTTCCACTCATTATTTCAATACCTCACTACAACAAAGGAATAGATAACACTTGTCCTTGACATTAGCCTAAATTATCTTCGGTGTGCAATACAATACCTATTAAATTAGGCTTATTTTAAATCAACGTCAAGGTCTGTTCAAAAGGTAAAACTCTGTGTACCTTTTGCCTTTTGTATAACACTTTCTCCCCCTGCCCCCAAAACTTCTCAGAGGTCTTAAAAACAGCCAGATAGGGATGGTTTTTTAACTAACTTCATTATCTAGTATTAAAAGTCATCAGAGACATTTACCTCTGGCATTTTAAAGCAACAATAAAAATACTCTTCATTTTGTGCATAATGACAAAAATAATCGGCACATTAAGGCAATAATTCATGCCTCCCCTTCTTTAAATAAGGCTCTAAAAAAAAATTTAAATGCAAATGACTGATTGTTCCTTCATGACTAACATTTTATATTAGTTTAAAACATAACAATTGTGAAAACAATGCAACTTAGAGTCCATTAGGACTATACTTCCAAAATGAAACATAAAAGGTAGCGGTCCAACAGTGCCAAGCTGATGGCAAGTGACGCATACCGGGAGATCCATGGAGGTTGTCCCCTCCTGTGGCAAAGCCCAGGCCCAGGGGACTTGACTCACCAGAATTATTACATGAACCTGTGCCAGATGACGAGTTCTGGTCTTAAGCAAAAGACAACCATCAGATAATATTCGATAGTCTAGAAAGGGAGAGAATCTCAAAGCTGCCATACTACAGTTCTTCCTAAACACCTTTGGGTTTTCTACAACCGAGATCATTATAGTGATCATAGAATCATTTAGGTTGGAAAAGACCATTAAGATTATCAAGTCCAACTGTTAACCTAACACCTGGTACGTCCACATCCCAATGGGTATCCATCTACCATCCACCACAATCTGATAGGAAGAGAGAGGACCTGTATTTATTTCCCACAAAAGACCAAGTTAAATGACATAGTAACTGAGCCCCAGAGACTTTTCACTAAAACCTAGGCTCTCAATGACAAAACCATTTTCAAAACTATCTGGAGCCACATTTTCAACAATAATTTGGCAGATAAGGGTGCAGAAAGGCATCTCAATTATTTTCTCCCCATAAAATCATTAGAAATCAGGTATTTTTGAAACTCTGCTTTTTAAAAGCTGCCTGGTGATTTTTCAGATCTGACCTCTAAATGCTTATGGAAAAAAAAAAGCAGCAGGAAGAAGTGGAGAGTAAGGAGGGAGGACCTGAAATGGAAACTAGCTGGTTAATATCATCACATCCATCCTTAAAATCATCCACTGCAAGTAAAGTGCTTTTGTTTCTGTGAATGGAGGAATGCACAGCAAAGAACATCTCTGATATTACTCTAATAACAGTTTGCATCAGTCCATGATTCTTGACCACTTGGTGCAAAGCCTCCACCACCTTACGGCGCTCTCTCTTGACATAGGGATGCAGCACTCAAGCCTTAGAACCAAAGATACAGGAGCATCAATAGGGACTTTTGATGGAATTATACTCCTAAATCATTTAGTGTGAAAGCTTCAAAGACTCCAGCCTTGTTTTCGAAAGTCATTTCAAAAATTAATTCTCTAAGTCACTGTGGAAACTGGGACCTATGCCCCTACATCACCTAGATGAAACCGAAAAACATTTTTAAAAGAGAAACTAGATTTGCGTGCACAATCATTTCAAGCTACTGAGCTTGGGAACATGCTATCATTCTTATATTTTACCTTGACTCACCCCATATCCATGAATGCATTTTCCAACACACAAACGTCACTCAGCCTGGGGAAGGAGATACAAGTATTGCCAAAACCCATCAGCTTCAACTTGTGGACAAGGAGTGCACTGAGAACTTTGAAACAGATCTCTTCCACCCCATAGATGCCCTAATTGCTCCCTGTCTCCTCTGGGCTGATCCAGCCTCTTTGTTTCTCCTCTTTCTCTCCTAGAAAAATTAAGGTTGTAAGTAGCTGGTACTCCATACCAGGGCAGCAGGTCTGTCTCTGTTTGCAGTGTCTATATTATATTTCATAGTGAATTCAAATATTGTTGTGAGGTTATTAAAATCATTCATGATTTTATCTGTGCCAAAGGGATCATTACACTGTCAACATTCATCTTTATTATGCAAAAATATGCAGAACAACATCTTTTGTTGAGCTGGCAAAACAGTATATTCAGTAGTAACTCTATTTTTCATTAAATTTTGCACAAGGTTAAAGCGCATGTGGAATCTGATCACCAAAGGCTTCATTCAGAATCATCACACAAAACAATCTTGTGCAGCAAAAGATTATTTATTTTAAACCTACAAACAAATAAATCCTTCTGAGTAGTGCTCACTGAACTAAAGGTGTCCTGGTTAATTTATAGTTCCCTTTGATTTTTACTATTGTATATTTAAAACAAAACCAAAAACAAATCTGTCAGAACCGAGCATTACCTTTCTAATACCCTGAAAAATATATAAAAATGCAAGTGTTTGACAGCCCATCACAAAGAAAAGTTGCTTTTCTGTTTCAATAGCTGGGAGAGGCATAGCTATCTAAGTCCTTGAAAATCAGCACGTGTTTGGGAGGACTTTGTTGCTGACTTTCATTTCTTGGCAAATTACACAGAAAAAATACAATCAAAGCAAATCAAAGGAGCACTCACTCTGCTTCTACGCTTATGGCATAGTTAGATATTTTATTAAGTTAATATCCATTTGAGTAAGATTCGGTGATTCTCGGCTGATTTAAAAAAAATTACTATTTTGCTTTAAAATATTTTTAGCTTAAAAAGGCAGCTTGAGGAAGCTTGCTTTGCTTTGCCTGGCCAGGTCTGGAGGGAAGGGGAAAACAGCGGGGGGCAGAAGGTGGGAAGGTGACGAAGGATAATATTAGTACCATGGGGAGTATTAGGGCAACTGGGCATCTGAGGGTGGTTCATTGGGGGGGGGGGGGGGAAGAATAAGGGGTTTTTTTCTTTTCTCTCTTTTTAAGTGTTCTTCTACGCACACTTCACAATCCTGCTTGATGGAAACTCTCTGTGGGCTCCAAGGCTACCTCCAATCTTGCCTCTTGCCTTCTACTCTCTAAATGTCTTCTAGCAGAAAGAGAAGTTCATTTGTTCTGATTACCGCTAGTGTAAGACTCATTTCTTGGGAAGCTCCAGCCATCTTGAAATAGCTTTTCTGACTCAGTGTCTCATTAAGTCTTCATTTAATTCTTCTTTCTTTGTATTTCTCCTGCCAGACAATCTCTGCAATTGTATGAACTTTTGGAAAACCCTTTCGGGTTGCAGTTTGCAGATGCATTGCATAAGGCTAGCACAGGTAGCTGCGTAAATTGTGCTGTCAAAAGTGATTAACATTTAAAAGGACTAAACAGAGGAAGCAGATAATACCTCCAAGATCTGTTTTTAATTAAAACATCCTAGTAATTAATATGAAAAGGCAAAGACTGAAAATCAAAGAGCATAGAGCTTCTAAAGAGAATAGTTTTTACGCTTTTCATTAGGGATCATCTTTTCTGATGTGCAAGACCACTTTTAAACTACCTGCCTCACTGGAGACCATTCACTTAATAAAACAACTCTGCCCACATAAATACAAAAAATTACATCATTTAATCAGAGACATTTGGGCATTTATTACTTTTTCAAACATCCTTGCTTTAAGATAAACTTGCCGCTCACTGAATGCAAACCTTATTTCAGAGTCTCTGTGCCTAGTTGTTATATCCCAACCGATTCCTCTACTTTCCAAAATAATTACCAAACATTCCCTCATCTATGCTGAAACAGTAAAAGGGCATTAATGCTGAACCCCGTAAGTGGCTAAAATGAATGGCACATACCAGAGAAGTCTAACGCGTGTAGCCTTTGCACATAAATCAAACTGCCTTACGCATTCTGACAGCTCCATCTAGCCACAGCTACACAGAAGTAACTTCATCCCAGGCAGAATGAATTAATTTACATTCGGCACATACCAGCTATTACAAAAACTCTTGTGGTCAAAAGTGTCATTTCCAGAACGACTTTACTATTGTTTAACAATTAGATTAACACTTTCATAATCTATCTGTGCTTCAGGTTACTTCGGTTTCAGAGAAACACAAGATCAGAAAAGTCACGTCTTTAAAGGCCCCAAAATTAGAGCATCTGGATAATGTTGGGAACAGATGCTAAGATCAGAACTTGGCAGGAATTCCTGAGATGAGAACCTCGAACATCCTGGGGAGAAAACAGAGCAAAATGGGATATAATGTAAAAATGCAACGTGCACAGTGACAGAGTGGGAGAGGCGACACGCAGGACATGGACACGTCTGATGGAGCAGACGAGCAAGAATAATAGCAAAATAGCCAGCTGCCAGAAGCAGGGGGAAGGGAGAAGCAGCCTCCTCGCCGTGAAACTCCAGTACCACCAGTTTACGAATCCGCAGCTTGTGGCCCAGCCTATCCCTCACCCGCGGCAGCGCAGCCGGGCGCGGGCAGCACCACCGCCCATCTGCTGCTGGCTGACTCCCCCAGCTACGCTGCACGGGCAGTGAGGGGGGGAGACAGAAAAGATAAGTAATTTTTCTCCATTTTTTCCTCCTCCATCCATCACTGACAGCTCTAATAATCTGAAATTCACCTTTTTGTATATACTGGGGCACTGCACGCACTAGTAAAATACCCTATGTCTTTCTCTGGAAACCAGTGGTGCTAACTAGCTCCAGACCCACAACTTTAAGCCTTTCTATATAACAAAATATTAAAATAATTTGAGGAAATGATCTCTCCTTTCATTACACATTCTTCTAATTGTCTACAATGTTAAACACTGTTGACTTGGCTGGTGTAAAGATCAGGCTCATTAGAAGTGACCCAAGTTTCAGACACACGGGATGGCTGTAGCATCTCCCATTAAAACAGAAACCTCCACGAGGCACTGAAAGACACGTTGCTTAGACCTAACTTTGGACACACACGCCTGAAAGCACTGGCCTGCTACAGTTATGATGTTAACAGAGGACTAGGCAAGTTTATATTACAAAACTCCTTATGAGAAGTGGCAAAGGGCTAAAAAGGAATTTTTACACAGTTTTGAGTTCTAGCTAATGCAATTTACAGATCACTGATAAAGCATTTTGTCCTTAAGCTGATCTAAATCAACATTTCAAATGCTGCTAGTTTACCTAGCATGTTTGAGGTTTAAATCCTATGCTAAGTCCCTTAAAACTCCAAATGATAAATCCCCAAGTTTCAAATATGCAATAGTTCCATTTTATACATAATTCCAGAATAACTAATGCAGAAGGAATGGAGATTAGTCCTCAAAGCTGGACTTCGGCAACTGCCTAAAAATGCAAACAACAAATGTAAATCTGGCCCGCTGCTGTGCTTGTACCGGGACACACACAGGCATTTGCCCCAGCTAATGGCACCATGTGGCCACGGGTGTCAACGCTCAATCCAAACTGGAATTTTACTAAACAGCAGAGAGAAGAGGGGCTGTAAACCCCTCCAGGCCAGTCCGCCCGCGATCCCTGCCAACGACACAGCTGTTTTTCAAAACTAACCTCAGTAACAGAAGAAAATAAAAATTCCACATGCACAGAAGGGAGAAAAGTTTAAAATGGCAAACTTTTCCACAAACATATATCTAATACTAAGGATATGAAAGCAGAAATGCTGCTAGAACTTGAGAAGAAATCATAACTGACCGGAGCACTGTTTCACTGCGCTCCAAAGACGGGCTCACCTCTTATCCCCTCTGACCACCCTACTTCAGGTGCTTTGGTGCAGACATTTCTGAGGTAGGGAAGGTGGGGAGGGTGGCACTGGGCGTTTTTGATGATGGTTTTAGCCTCTGGAACAGATAAATAACTTTGTCAGAAAGGCAAACACCGCCTGGGCTGTCTCAGCCCTCCCCTCACACTCACATATAATGGGGAGAAAGGCGGAAAAGAGGGAAAAAAAAAAAAAAAGAACAAACTAGAGGGGAAAGAGAAGTTACACTGTACCGGAAAGTGATTAAAAAGGATTTATCACACATGTCATTTCTAATTTGGCACTAATAGCTTAGCATTGTTCAATACAAATATTTTATTATCTCAGATGCCTGCTCAAAGACTGCATCCACAACACTGCTCAGAGATGAGTGGAAAATAAGCACACATGTGCATTTACATAAGGCAACAAGAGCGCAAGCATTCATATAAAACACAGATATATCGTGGCTCCATGCACCAGTGAGCGGACAAGTAATGAAGTTTTTTCTCTGGAAGGTTGTACATCGGTGGCATTAAAAGGTATCGAGAGGCTCCAAGGTGGGAGCCGGAGGCGGCAGAATGGGCAGCGATGCCAAGGCAAGGAGAAGACTCATGGCCATGGGATGCAGGGGTGGAGGGTGGCAGGACCGGCTCGTGAGGACGTGTGGCGGCTGCAGCGCCGGAGTTAAGGTGTTTAGACGTTCGCATGTGCTACCAGCACAGAGAAGATAACAGCGACATTATCTCGGAGTCAGCACATACAAACCAGGCCTCGTCCTTCACAGTGGGACTTACCAGTCCTTACTTTATAGCCGAAATGCAGAGAATGACTTGTGCTGAGGAGCAGGTATGACAGTGGTTTCTTCTGAGGCCACTTAATCCTAAAAAGCTACTGTGGCTACTTCCCCCTCACTCCCCCACCACTGCCAGAAGGCTGCAATCTTTACACACATTTCTGTTCACTCTTCACCCCTCGTCTTGCATGAAGGAAGTTTAGTTTAGGAGCTTATTTTGGGTCTGTTATCAGCTATATTCCTTCAGTTCTAATTTAGCAAGTTGTATACTGAAAATGCCCAGGCGGATCCCGTCAAGGTTTCGGTATGTGAAGTATCCTCTGAGAAAACAACTGAGCACCGCCACTTTGGGTTTCCAACACTCCCTCCCACACGCAAACCTTAGCTCCACTTGGGGCTGTTTATGTGCGGGTCCCACTCCACTCCCATCCCTAAAACTCAAGGCTCCATAAAGGGACTTCCCTGAGTATTCAAACGACTACAGTCAGGGAGCAGCAGGTGAAGCCGCTCGTAACTTGGAGAAGAAACTGCGGCCCTGGTGTGAATCGCTGCAGAGCTGAAACACCTGGTGCTCAGGAGGACAAGTGTTTTGAAGAACTCAGTTTGGTGTTCTGCATTGCTCTTCTGAGCAAGAGCACAGTTAGAGTGCACGCCCTGGCACCTCGATGCAACCTGCGCCCGGTGCTTCCCAAAACAGGTCCTGGGACCATGGTACGTGCCCAGGCCAGAAGGACACACACGGTTTGTATAAGGAGGAGGTTGACCCCCCTCAGCTGATTGCACAGAAGTGGAAAACCACAGGGAACGGTCGGTGAAGAAATGCAAAGCGTGCTCATCTTTGGAAAGCACAGAACAGCTTGGATCAGTCACCAAGCCCCTCTCAAACAAAGCAAAAATAACTTTTGAGGCCTGTGAGCAAAAGCAATAAACAGTTCAATAAAGGCTGCTCTAAATATTGCATCGGAAGTACACTGGAGTCTAATTTACACTTTGCTGATCCTTATAAATTTCACTTAAAACCAAAGTACTTTTCCATTCACTTTCCAGCAAACATTTCCTAGGAGATAGCCCTGAATTTGAGCTTTCATGTTCACACACAATTCGAATGCTATTTTAGAACACCTTCTAAATTCTGTGAAATAAAACTATATTGAGAGAGACAAAATACTTAAAGATATTTAACAGCACGCATACCTTTTCACTGTGTTCACTTTGATCCCAGAAGTCCAGTAATACAGAAGAATCCAAAAAACACCCAAAAACCAATGCCTACAGAACTATTAGAATCCATCAAAAAAATTAATTTAACCAGACTTGCCCAGACTGCTGTATTTTTTTAAACCTTTAAATAAATATAGCAGAAATAAAACACTTCAGTATAAAATTCCCATATATTGTATAATTCAAAAAGCTGAGATGACAAAAAAAGAAAAAAATCAATCACTCAACTAAAGCACTCAAGTTGTAAATAATTATCATCGGAAACACACATCCAACCCAAACTTTTTATTTTGCAGCATTAAACTAAGAAACGTTTTTGGTTTTTAATTGGTTCGTAAAAAGTCCAGTATATCTCACATGCAACTATGTTGTGCAGAAACAGCTCAAATGGAGCTGATAGAGACTACAGTTTTCTAAACTCCTCTCGCAAGGTTCACCTGCAGAGCACAGTCAGACAAGGAAACAGCTACAAGTTTCAGTGTTAGCAAAAGGCACTTGGTGGTGGAACCTGAAGGGACGCTTCTGCTTCCTCCTTCCTCTAATCCCTAAATGACTGACTGTCAAAAGCTTGGATCATCTCTCTTTTTCTGCCCCTTTTGATAATAATATAATTTAAAACCAATGATTGAATTTGAGATGACAGATTTCAGATCAAGGCATCATCCATCTGCTCTGCTCCCCAAAAACATGGGAATTGGTTGGTTAAAAATCCAGAACCGCAACTCCCTCCACCATAACCACTGAAGCTCAGCATGGGGTAACTCTTCTGGAGAAGGACTATGCAGTATGGAGCCAGCGGCAGCACAGAGCCTACCAGCTAACTCTCTGGCCTGAGAGGATACGCACACTAGCTGTCCACAGATACTGGCTTGGGCTTCTTAGCCAGACAGGAGCCTCCTGACTGCCCAGGGGAAGGGCAGGAGACTCACACCTTTCCACTGTGCAGCCATTTATTTGCCAATTCCAGCAGTTCCCTTCAAAACCCAAGACAGCAGTGATGGCCAACACCAGCACAAGCAGGGGCACCATAGGAGGAGAAAGAGAGGAGGACTACCTGTAGGACACATGACCAAAGGCTACTGTTGGCAAATGAAGGTCCTTTGTAAGCTTCTGCTCACAGCTCTTAGTCGAGGTTTGATTCATCAAATAAGAAAATGAAGACTATGCGTAAACTTTTTCTTTCTGCGTTAGTAAGTCATTTACCTGCAACAGGCACCGACTACTAGTGGTTACAAACTAAAAGGTTTCGTATGCTTTAAAGATAAAAGTTGTGACTACATTCAAGCTATATTCTCCAAGACACATCAATCACTCCTGCCAGAACCCAGTTATCAATGCCAGCTAAACCTAAAGTAGTAGCATTTCACATATATTCTGTAAGATGTTTTCCTGATACCCCAAAGTCTGGGATTTTGCAAGACTGTTAGCAGCGCAGCTAGCCAGCAAGGAGCACCAAGTACCAAATTGCTTGGCACCTATTCAGCAGCCAGACACACTTCCGACAACCTGTGCACCAAACAGAGCCTTCTACGCACTCGGCTCATTCCGTTTAGATCCTGTCATGCAGCAGACTTAACTTTGCAAATTGATCTTAACATTCAACCATTTAAAAAAATTGACTGAACTTCATCTTTCAGTAATATTCTTTTCCTGGAGAAGCGTTGCTTAACTTCAGACATCAATCTTAGATCCTTGTGTTGAGAAGCTGATGTCTGCATTCCGGCAGGGAATTCAGCGTGCCCGATGCTGAATGGCGCTCTGGAGGGTGCAGCTGTCCCCCACTAGCTGTACAGACATGAGGATACCAGCTTAACTTTAGCACAAATCAGGTACCTAAAATTAGGCAACATAAATACCCATCTGTGTTACTCAACTGCAGAGATATTTGAGAAATGGAGAGGAGCAGATAAAAAAAAAAAAACCCACTGTAAAATTCTACTAAATAGCTGCACTTCCAATTATTAAACTATTAGTTAACAAATATGAGAACTGCCATCAAGTATCATTTACAACATACAAGAAACATGAAATCTACAGAACATAGGTTCAAAGAGGAACAACAACATTACCTGCTATACATCATCTTAACCAGGTGGTCTAAGACGAGGAACAACTGAGTAAAAGGCAACAAAAATGTAATTTATGAGACTGACATGGTTGTTAACAGTGTCCACCAGTTTCTTTCCAGACCAAAGCTGATGTTCTAAAGCTAATCTGAAAGCAAGAAACAAAAGGTTATGAAGCGCTTATAACACCGTGCATTCTATAATCCCATTTTTATTTTGAAGCAGCAGTTCAAACTGCATCAAAATGACATAATAGGTCATTTTCACATATTTGATTCAGCAATCTAACGAGAGTTGACTGTGCTCAAATTAAAAATGAATAGGTTACAGACAAAAATTTGGATGGTCGGACATCTTTACTCTTGCATACATGAAAACATCTTAGATTATCTTGACAAGTGTCCAGCTGCATTAGTCACACATGCAATCAGTCAAGTGTTTATTGGCGTCACACTGAAGACCATGTGGAAAGCTACAGCATCATTTTAATTAAACCACTGAAAGCAAGTTAGGAAAAATTCTTGTTAGAAGTAGTTGTTATAATACCAAAACCACGTACAAGCCATATGTAACCATAATCACTGACCGCCTGCAGGTCCTGGGTATGGCCCGCGGAGGTACTAACCCTCAGGAACGATATGCAGTCTAGACAAAAGCTGAAAATAATAAGGGGCTGCCTGCCCCAGTTTCCCTGAACCTGTCCGCAAGCAGAGAATGAATTGATGATTTGATTTTTAGCCACTGAGCCCCGTGCTACCCTTGACTGAAACTGCCCCTCCTGGGCATTTAAAAGGAACACAGCCCAGTTTTCGTTTGCAGGTCATTTTAGACCCAACCTAGTAATGCAACCAAGTATAACCCTACCTTCCCCACTGAATAACCACATGCAGTATCCCTGTTACGCTCTGACAATCAACCAGGAAAGAATTTCTCATCTTAACTAGGGCAGAGTTCCCATCACAGGCCTTTGGGAGAAATCAAGGTCTGCAAAAGTGGGTGGCTGTTTAGATTTAGGATTCCAGATCTGTCCATCCATTATTAATGATCCACCTACTTTGTTTGTTCTTGTGAGATTTGAATCTTTTTAAGCACTGGGAAATCTGATGCATGGGCTGTGTCCTGGTTTCCATCAAAGACTTATAGTCAGAAGTATTAGACTAAGTGGGTGACTGAGGTGAGAAGGGATTCAAGCAGCCAAGGGTGACAAGAAGCAAAGCAATCTATATGGGCAGCAATTCCTTCCCCCGTGCCATTGCCACCAGGCAAGAAATCAGGAACATATTCTGACATCCTGTAATCGGACAACAAGAAAATGAAAGAAAAATTAGAGTAAACAAGCAAAGACTGCATTCCCCACGTGCCACAACCCAGCGAGCGCCGAGAAGGACATGTCTGCCCTATTGCTATAGTGCTGTGCCCTCAATGGAGATGTAGCCACATCCCTTGCAACAGAACTGCTCGAGTCTCTGCACGCCTCCGCACATATGCCAGATACTCCTGGAGTCTCAGGATGAGTTATTCCTCATGCCCAAGTCAGGCTCCTCAGAGTTTGCAGCACGCTAAACAGGCTTAGGACGCCTACGCAGTTACCACTTTTTACACACCGCATTGGGCTTGAATCAGCCAGTTTTTCTATACCAGATGTCCCAGAAAGTGTATCGCCCTGTTAGAGGCTGTACTTCACTGCAGACTTTTCATTAGAGTTTACATCTCCTATAACACGGATGGAGAAAGGTTCAAACCTCTCAAAGTACAGGAAACAGGGAAGCATCTCAACCGATGGCACCTCCAGAGCAAGTGCATGTCTGTTCACAAAAAGAAATGGCTGTGTTTGTTTTGGCTTGTTTTATACAATCCACAGGGAATTACCAGTGCTGATCAAACCAACAACTTGCAATGTGCCACTGCAAATAAATATATTGCTTTTATTTTCCCTAAAATCAACTAGCTCTCACTCTTTTCATATCATTTTAGACAGTTAATGTATTCTCTTCCCACTGGACAGAGAATGAACACATTATCTGTCCATCTTACAGGGCCCCTGACAGCCAAGTAAAACACGGTTATTACTGTCAGAACTCAAATGAAATATTTTGAACATGGCAAGAAGTTATTAGCGTGATGTTCAGAAGACAAGCTAGGAAAAATATTTCCCCTACTTCTCTAGGCTTTTGTGGGAAAATTAGATTATCCTCTTTTGCCTGTTGAATTAGGTTTGGGTTTGTTGGGTTTTTTTCTGTGTTGAAATATCTTAACTATTCCATTAAGGAGATGCAGAATATGGTTTTTTAGTCAAAACACTGATACATGAGTGAGGAATTATTTTTACTTTAGAAAAAACTTTATACTATTACCTTGAATTTTATATCTTAAATTACACATACTAAATCAACCAGGTAACGTCATTTCAGTGTACAGTAAATTCACAGCACGTAAGATTTGTGATATGACAGATCAGCCTAGAAGCACTAAACAAAAGCAGTCACCTTTCAAATCTCTTTCCTGCTGCAGGTAAAAAAAAGCCAACAACAACAACAAACACCAGAGCTGACATGTGGTTATACTAAGCTTGCCTACTTAAACTAGGTTCACCTGTAATTAGACAAAACAAACTACTCTGCATAATAATTGGAAAATATAAAACCATAGTGCAAGAGTGAAAAAAGTCATCCCAGGGGACCAATACTGTTTGATGGTGGAATCACATCCCTAGAGAGCGTGCACAGAAAAAGAGCATTCAAACAAACTAAGTATGTGATTGCATTCAGCAGCAGGCCATTCTGGCATTTGAGCAGGTAAGTCCACTGACACCTTCTATGTACATTAAAGACACAATTAGGTCCATGTGGAAAAGCAATTCTTGAATGTTTCTAGAAAACCATGTGTTTAATAAATAAAAATAAAAAATAAAAATAATTTTAAAAACCAAAACACATCACAACAACAACCGAAAAACACAGACACCCACCGTGTCCATCCATCCCAGTATTCTGCCTCTAATAACCTTCAACAGAAGATGCCAAAAGAACAGGCAAAAATTCTTCCTATCTCCATTCTCTATTGACTTGCAGCTCAGGGACATCCTAAGCCACGCACACTATGTTTGTGTTTAGACTCTTTAAGCCAAAATTAAATATAAATTTATATTACAAGTATTTTATACAAATATTTTGAAAAATATCTAAGTCCAGACTCTTGGATTTAGTGCTATTTATGCCACTTATTCAGACCTAATCAGATCTATTCTTGTCAAGCACTGCATTTCAAAGCAAAACCTCCAAATTACAAACCTAGTAAGTTTTTCTCTATTTTTTCTACAACAATTTATATAAGGTTGATCCATAAAAACCTCAAAATATGTTCCAAATGAGCCTGGACATCCAGCATGTGTGATAACCTCAGGAATCATACTTCTTCTGGAATAAACCCCAAGAGCCATATTTAGTTCTAAAGTCTTCTGTATTTATTTTCAAATTTAAAGACTATTTATTTATACTAATAAAGTAATTTTTAAAATGTATTGCTGCCCTTTCTGGGTTACAGAAACTCTGAAAGAATCCTGGATAACAGCTTCTGACAGTGTGAGAATTGGTATCATCAGCCAGATGCAACAGTCATTTGAAGGGATTTCTTAGAAGTTCACAATATTCACATTTTAATATAGTCAGTTCTGATTCTGTAACAATGCAAGAGAATTCACACCCAACCTTATTTTCTCATAATGCGGCCAAATGACACAGGTTTCTCGCAGAGCTCTGGTTACCTCCAGAATGCAGGTTGCTTGCAATGCATTCACTTCGCTCCTTCTCCAAGAAGTCTCTTGGCCTTTCTGAGAAGTCTCAGTGCACAATGGAAACCCTGACAAAATATTAATAAAGAACTGCTCTGAACTTTGATGGCTCTCCCTGCGCTTTAAGGTGTGTTCAGAGGAAGGGAGGCACCTCCTCCTGTGAAAATTTAAGTTTTGCAGTCACACAACAGTAGGATCATCAAGTATTTTCTCCTGATCTGCAAAGTGAGAAATAGTTTTTCAGCCCTTAACTGTTAAGAGTAAAAATAAAACAGCAGGAGCACAACACTGTTACGTTCTGTTTTCTAAGTGATTCTGGTTTTCATTATGTTAAATCATATTATGTTGTATTTATACTCCTTTCTGGGGAAAAAAAAAATTAAATGGGATTTTAAATATAACAAAGTACTTCACAAATGAGGTTTACGTGTTCACTTTCTATGACACGAATAGGAGTCTTTCTATAAAACCTATAAGTCCTGGTATTGTAATTGCGTTATGCCTTTCAAACCAGGTACTTCATCATGTAGAACTGCTATTTTTATAGGTCCACATTGCCCCAAAAAAGAGGGGGAGGCATAGGCATCAAATAAGAATCCCAAACCCCAAACTTACAGATTTATGGTGATTTTAAGTGAAAAATATACAAGAAATGTGCTCTAAAAGTAAGCAAAGGCATTGGAAAAAAAGAGAAATTGTTTATTTTCTCATCACAACAGCACACTCTTGGAAAACTGAAATTCTCACTCAAGGTCAAAGTAAAAATTGCTAAAGCACAGATTCAGCGAAACCCTTAACACGTGACAGCTGTAGTAGTTCTGATATACACACATTTTTAAGTCTATTGGGAAAGTACAACTTGAAGTAACTTTTCTGAACAGTTCTTTCACAGTGAGGTGAAATATCACTATTTGTCTCATTAAGAACCCTTTCGACAGAACCCTATTTGTGATTATTAAGTTTTTATTACAGTATCTGCAATGTTTTTTACAATTTCCAGTACTCAGTAACTAAATTTACAAAAAGCCAATTATAAAATATATGTACAATAGTAACTTCCATGGTCCTTGTCAAAGGCCATTACTTCTGTGAAGGCCATCTTGGATGAGAATCTATAGGGTTTATAATGTCTCATTTTATGAAACATAAGCATACTATCTAAACAGCATCTTGCAACCTATTCAAAATTGAGTTCTTGGAGTTACTTAAGCAATTCAACCATTGATATAATTAATTTTGATGTAAATCTCTCTCAGGGACTTTAATGAGCCAAGTCAAGAAAATCCAAATTAAATTAAAGAAACATAAACTGGATCTCAGAAGCTCGTAAGTAATGATGTTAACAATATTTCTCCAATACTACCTAGAAATTACACATTTATAATCATTTTAAAAATGCAGTTATTTCCTTAAGAAACATAGATGTTACTCAAGGATTCCTAGAAATATTTTTCAAAGATTCAGTTAAGGGGATTCAACAAGAAGACACGATGGTTTTGCTTCTAAGTCACGCACCCACCTCTCCTGCTGTTCAGAAATCAGTACACAGCATAGTGTTGGGTCCTAAAGTTGGGGAGGGGGGAATGAGGATATTTATTTCCAGACCTCCTCACACCCCCAGGTGACGTCACGTGCTTCTTGCACGCTTACAGCTACACCAGCCTCCTCCACTGCAGGCTTCTTGGAAGCAGAGAGGAACAGCTTAAGAACCTGGAGAAGCAACATCCAGCCCCAAAACAGGGGCAATGACAAACTGTGCCACTGCATGAAAGCCTGCACTGAAGGAAAACACATTCAAAGGTAGAACTGGGTGCAAAACCAGCAAAATCTATTTTCACTACCAATTACAATTCATGTTTTTTCCCCGAAACCTTACACATGAAAGGCAAAAAAGCAAGACGAGTAAGGCACTACCGGTCCAGACTGTATCCAAGGTGACCTCACATAGACCAACATACAATTGATAAACTGACTTTGTTTCAAATCCGTCTTATCTTTACAAAGAATGCTCATTCCACCCAGGAGTCTCTGTGTGACCAAGAACAGGGACTATAAAACTATACCATGTTTCAGAAGGCAGGCCAGACACAGGAACATTAAAAAATTGATAATTCTATCTTGGCAGAGCAGCATGATAGATGGCACTTTTATGCTGTAACCTAATAAAATACCCTCTTTAGTCCCTCCCACCAGAAGAATATTATACTTAAAAGTAGATCTAATTAGAAAGATCAGGGGATGAGAGCAGTCATTGGCTTGTATCAGAGAAGCCTCTGTGCAGACGGTGATCCCCACACAGCACCAAGCTGCACCTACAGCCGAGGCGAGGTCTCCGTACCCGGGTGCTCCCCAGCTTCCTGCTCACGCCCTCAGGGCGGGGAGGTGATTACTGCAGCCTGTCTCGCGGTAAAGTAAATGAACCGGCACCAGTAAGTTCCTCACCTGAAACATGAGAGAGAGTTTGGTTTCAAAAAGGTCTTCAGCCTCCAGAAAGCTCTGCAAGGAGTGATGCCATGAACGTTGCTCAAAAGCCTTCAGCCCTTTGGCAGAGCAGCAGGAAGACCACCCTGTACCTCCTTACAAGCTAGCTCTATCTGCAAGGGCAGTTTGAAGATACCAGCTGGAGGGGTTTTTGAATGCCAACCCGCACCTCTGGAGCACGCACCGCGCCAGCCTACGCAGCTCCCACAGGTGCACGGAGGCTGCGGGGGCAGTGGGAGCATGTCACCACCCGGCATCGCACCCGAGAGAACCCCAGCTATTTCAGACAAGAACAGCATCGTAAAGACAATGAGAAACACGATTCACAAGGAAAGAACTGAGAGCATCGTATACTCCTTGCAACAACTCCTTTCTGAAGCTCCCAGGGTGAGGGGGGTTCAAAAGGCAGGCGTCAGAGAAGGCCCCCCCCCACCCCGCCGGGCAGGGGTCTCCTTCACTGGTCCCCTGTGAGGAAGCACAGGTTGCTTGAGCTGAAAGTTTGGTTTTCCTGAGTAACACGACTCTTACAGACTCCCTTCCTTCTGAAATGCTAAGGAAAATTTTCCTTAAAAAAAAATACAATGACAAGTGTCTTCAGCCAGAGAGCTAAATACAATGTACTTACCCCTTCAGGAAATACCTAACTTGTGTGGAGTGTTACATAGATGCAAAACTAGACTATGAAAGTCTATATATTAAGTCATTTTGAAAACTTGAACTGAAAAGGACCCCCGAATTCTTCAAAAAATTAAGGTTCAGTAGTAAAATAATACTGATAGCTTTGCTGGAAGTGTAGAGTAGTCTCCATAAAAACAACAGTCCCACTGAGAGCCATGCAGCAAATTGAAATTTGTGTCTAAGGCAAATACCACTACAGGGAGGCATAGGAAGGCCTGAATAATTTTCTTACATCTACAGGATGATATTTGCAATACAGGCAGAGCACCACGAGGGTGACACTTCTGCCCTGCAATTCCCCCAAATCACTCCCTACCCATTAGGGTATCAGCCTGGACAAAAACATTGTACTCTCTGTACCAGCCCAAGAGCAGTGAATGCAGCAGACGATGACCTGTAAGGGTTTCAACACTCTACTCGCCGCTACTCGTCTTCCAGGTATGGTAAATCAGCTCAGGTGTTCAACTACACCAACCTCCAACGCTTCCTTGGCATTTTTCTTCCACCCTGAGATCTGTGCGTTCTTAGTCCCTGCAATCCACTTCTTTCCAACCCCATGAGTCAACATGTATCCTACAGCTGACTTTGTCAGTGCCAGTAGAAGCCATGACACCAGGCAGGAGTGACAACCAAAGCAAGAACATCAAAACTGATTATTTTCAGTTTTCTGTGACACTGAAGAAATATATGTAGCATACATCCTTATGGCAAAAGTTAAAGTAGTTTCCATCACACACATAAGCCAGTATGTAAGTTTATTTCTGTACTATAGGGAAACACTTTAAAAATGGGGGGGGGGGGAGAAGAAGGGGTGTGCGCGCGGGACAAGGCTACATGCAAATCCCAAAAGGTGGTTATAATTTACAACGAAGGCTGCTCAATTTGTAGCAAAGGACAAAGATAAGCAAAGTTCAGATAAGCAAAAAAAAAAAATCATCCTGACAAAAACATACCCATTGTGTATTTCATATCCTAGAATCTCTCAATTTTGAGCACCTAATTTCTGCATCCCCCAAACAGAACGATTTGATATTTCAGTCCTAAAGTAATAAAACATACAAACAGCTTCATTTACTTGGAGAAAACTGATTAACCTTCATCTGTAGTCAAGCTCTTTATTGCTCAGATTTGACACCGGAGTCCACTTAAAGCTCAACAGGAGTTTCTGAATAGCTCTTTGTGTGACACACTCTAGAAATCATTTGCTTTTGATTTTACTTTATTGTAACAAAGTAAAGCAGCCACCCTATTCCAGAACAAACATGTTTAAAGGTAGGAAATAACTCAGAATACCTATATGTGTAGACAAGTCCCCTGCATGCATTTTTAAGCTGACATTTCAAAAGAAATTCAGCTATTCTAAGTTTCTGTAAAAATGAACAACTAATCTACTTTGGCTAAAGAAAATCAACTTTGATTAAAACTTCCAGCTCACAGCCAAGAACACACTTTTTCTCCTGTTGTTTCACCATCATCCACTGAACTGGAAATTTTAACTCAGTCCACTTTTTTTCTCAGATAAGTTTTTTTGCCTTTTAAAAGTGCAAGATTACCTAAAAAGCAAGGAAATTTTTCAAATCCCCTAATTTTTCTAGGCATGCTATCCTCTAGCTAGTCAAACTGTCTTTTGCAGATCTACAAGAAAACATGCAAAACTGTCTTATCACAGATAAAGTCAGGAACATCAAGAAAAATACTGAAAAAGCTTTCCGTATTCCACTGCAAGCAAGCCAAATGGAAATCCAATTGATGCAGACTGGTCACATAGTCCTTTTGCATGTATCCATCCTTCCTAGATGAAGGACTTCAACTGTCAGATAAACACAAGACAAAATGGCGAGAATAAAAAGTCTGAAAAGAGAAAACTGCTGTATTGATTGTGATACACAATAAAAGATAGTAACGTTTCTATGAATGACGACTTTTTGTAAGTTACTAATACATCTTTTTCCCCTTCTTTATTGCTCCCTCTTCCTGGAAATAATATGTCCAGCCATTTTGTTAAAAATAAAGTGTTTCATTTCACAATTCACAGATATTCTCGTATCTGCTGAAGTGTTATTTGCCAATTACTAACACCATCACCCATCACTGACTGGTATTATTAGGTCTTTTTTAATATGGTAAAAAGCAAATATTCTTTCATCTTAAAATATGGGCTGCATTAAAATAAAAAACAAGTATCACCAACTGAAATATATTTTGGTTAAAGAATAGATTTTAATCTCAGTGTTGTGACTGAATAATAGAAAATTGCCAAGCAATCCAGGGTGAAAAGCAGAATATTATACAAAATGCAAAAGAAAAGTGGACTAATGCAAGATCACCAAGAAATGTTTGAAAGTCCAAAGGAAAAACATACTTTTTCTTCAAGAACTGTTGCCCTAAATTTAGATGTAATTTGACACATTAAAACTCTGTGTCTCTCTCAAAAAACAAAACAGGAAACTGAACCAGATCCCACTTGATACACTTGAATGAGACTTATTAAGTTGAAAGATGTTTAGCTTCAGGCTATAAGCACCAATACAATATTCATCAAAGCTCAAATTGAACTTTTCTCCCACTTGCTTACCTCTGGCCCAACCGATTTCCCCTAAAAGTAAATCGATTTCGCACTGAGAAGCAGAAGAGTTGATACAAATGCTTCCTGACAAACCAAAGAATCCAGGAAAAGACCTCTGTAGTGTGAGAGTATTTAATGCATGTAAATTTAAAGAAACAAGGTTTACAGAGAAAGGTAAAATACTTAATAGACCAATTCAAACATTCTGAGAAAAGACAGGCTTCAGGATGCATCATCCCTTCCCTCATAAGCCTTCCACCAACATAAATGTAGATCTTATTTTTAATGAGCTGCACTGAAATTAGACCTTAGGAAGGGATGCCTAAGCAGAGGGAGTATCTATTCTGTTCATCCTCCTCCACAAAATAACTACAACGTCTCTTGCAACTGTTGCATTACGCAGTGCTCTTTCCTCTCATATTCCTACAGGGATGGTATCTGCAGCAGCAAACAGGCTGCACACCCGCAAAACTGTCGGGACCACAAACAAGTCCCTGTGCGGCGAACTACAGCCACTTAACAGCAGGGGCAGACTGCAATGTGTGGGCAGATGGCTTCAGAACACCGTGATGGTGGGCTTAATGGTCAAGACACTTTCCAATGTTGGTGCAAAACAAGCGTGTCTTCCAGAAGTCAATAATGTCCAGAGGCCTTATACAAGCAATAGCTTCAGTGACCCACACAAAAGGTTTTTCCTCTCACATCTGTAAGTCTATAGTTCTACATTTATAGAAAAAAAACGTAACTACAGCAATTCCAAAGCAAGATTAAAAATGTCAAAATCCTTGGCAGAATCCAACGATCTTGGCATGCACCACTGCCTGGTTAATGCTCGACTGCTTCAAATGGACCAAGGTCTAAAAGGAATAATGGAGCAATAAAGACCCCACACTGACCAGGTTCATAGAATCTTTGGGTTCTAAGGAACCTTCAAAGGTCATCTAGTCCAACCCCCCTGCAGCAAGCAGGGACATCTGCAACTAGACCAGTTGCTCAGAGCCCCGTCCAACCTGACCTGGAATGTTTCCCCGGATGGGGCATCTACCACCTCCCTGGGCCAGGGTTTCACCACCTTCATGTTGAAAAATTTCTTCCTTAGATCTAGGCAAAATCTGCCCTCTTTTAGTTTAAAAACTATTACCCTTTGGTCCTATCACATCAGGCTCTGCTGAAAAGTCTGTCCCCATCTTTCTTCTAAGCCCCCTTCAAGTACTGGAAGGCTGCAAGAAGGCTTCCCCAGAGCCTTCTCTTCTCCAGGCTGAACAACCGCAACTCTCTCAGCCTGTCCTCACAGGAGGGATGTTCCATTCCTCTGATCATTTTGGTGGCCCTCCTCTGGACCCGCTCCAACAGGTCCATGTCTTTCCTGTGCTGAGGGCTCCAGAGCTGGACGCAGGACTCCAGGTGGGGTCTCACCAGCGTGGAGCAGAAGAGCAGAATCCCCTTCCTCGACCTGCTGGCCTCGCTGCTTTGGATGCAGCACAGGATACGGTTGGTCTTCCGGGCTGCAAGCGCACGTTGCCAGCTCACATCCAGCTTTTCACCCATCAGTACCCCCAAGTCCTTCTCAGCAGGGCTGCTCTCAATCCCTTCATTCCCCAGCCTGTACTGATACCAGGGGTTGCCCTGATCCAGGTGCAGGACCCTGCAGTTGGCCTCGTTGAACTTCATGAGGTTCACATGAGCCCATTCCTTGAGCTTGTCCAGGTCCCTGTGGATGGCATCCTGTCCCTCAGGTGGGTCAACCGCACCACTCAGCTTGGTGTCATCTGCAAACTTGCTGAGAGTGCACTCAATCCCACTATGGCATTGATGAAGATATTAAACAATACTGGTCTCGATATGAAACTCTAAAGGACACCTCTCGTCACCGATCCCCATTTGGACATTGAGCCATAGACCACTACCCTCTGGATGCGACCATCCAACCGATTCCTCATCCACCCAACAGTCCACCCATCAAAACCGTAACTGTCCAATTTAGAGAGAACGATGTTGTGGGAGACCATGTCAAAGGCCTTAGAGACATCCAGAGAGATGGCATCCGTAGCTCTTCCCTTGTCCACTGATGTGGTCACTCCACCACAGAAGGCCACTAGGTTGGTCAGGCAGGACTTGCCCTTGGTGAAGCCATGCTGGCTGTCTCAAATCACCTTCCTGTCCTCCATGTGCCTTAGCATAGCTTCTAGGAGGATCTGCTCCATGATCTTCGCAGGCACAAAGGTGAGGCTGACACATCGGTAGTTCCCAGGGTCCTCCTTGCTACCCTTTTTAAAAATGGGTGCAATGGTTCCCTTTTTCCAGTCTCCAGGGACTTCACTTGACTGCCAGGACTTTTCAAATATCATGGAGAGTATTCATGTTGTATTTCAGTTTAGTATAAGAGGGAGAAGTACAGGATTACTGCTCATTGTATGACACCAACACAGCATAGCTGTGAAAGAAAACAGCTCAACAAAGGAATGAGTACAGTCCCTCAACATACCTAGCAGGTGCTGTTACAAGAAGCTTCCTATGGCACCTAACAGAAGAACTGCACTCTTTACTTTACACTGTTATTCTATACTTTAATAGAGTTACTTAATAATCCACAAAAAAATGCAGATAAACTATTTTAAAAAAATTACTCCCAGAACAGCAATTTAATTTGACCTTGCTCAGTTACTGAAACTAAAAGTGCACACATGACCAACAAAAAAGCACTTCTGAAGTAAATGTCACTAGTAGAAAAACACAACAGATGTGGATACCACTTAGAAATGTTTACATATGATCCACAATGTGATTTTATATATTAGATTTAAGTAAGGTTTTATACTAATTCTGCAGAGAAGCATGATTTTTATTAACAAGACATTTTTCAGTTTGCTCATATTTCAAAATGTTCTGCGAAAAAACACAGCTCCTCAATTTATCTTTACGGTTGACTGGGACTGACAAATTCAGTAGGGGTTATGTATCATTAGTACCACAATAAAAGGAAGTGCATTAGTATGTATAATTATTGAAAATGTTTTTATTAAACCAATGTTTCTCTGGTTTCTCTACGAAGAAAAAAAAATAGGCCGAGAGCTGTAAAACAAAGGTTAAAATCCACAATTGCTAAACAACAAATATACCACAGGGTGCAAGGGAGATGGAAAGCATCCAGAAAACTTCCACATTTGTAGGAAAGTAGCATGTTATTATCCTCAGTCTATGCAAGATGACAACATGTAATTCACATTATGCTTCCCAAGACACAGCTTGTAGCAACGTACTGTTCAAGAGACCTTCAAAAGATCTTTAGCGCATAGGTTAAGAAGTTAAATCTGAAGCCAACAAGAAGAACCAAGCACGGTGTGGTCCACAGCCCGTTAACTGCTCAGAGTTTCTGCTCACTAGCTTGTTACAGTTGGTAAACATCAACTTCAGGGGCATTCTAGAAATAAATAATTTAGAATATGCTACATGCGAACAATTAAATGTGACACCTTTACTCGCTCCTCCATTATAATTCTCCCTACTGGCTACTTATTGGACCCTGATCATTTCCTGGGAATAAAAATTGAAATAAAAAGCCTTTAACTACTCCATTTCTGATATCACTTTTATGTAAATCATGCATGGCAATTTTTTACTTTAAGATGCCAAAAAGGAGAGTACAGGACTTGGATGACATACTTCCAACATTTTACTAGGTATACTCAATCCTAATGCCAGATTTACTTTTTTTAGTCAAAAACTGAAGGAAAACAAATTATGCAAGTGTCAAACACTGGCACATTCATGAAAAATGCTATAGTGAATTTATGAATTAAGTTTTTGATTTTTCCATCAATAAATTCCATTCTATGCTCTCTGTCAATAATGCAGTCAAAAGAAATAAAATAAAACAGTCAAAAGAATAAAACATCTTCAAGAACAGGACTTTGAACTTTGTGTGTGTGGCAGAAGACTAGCTTCCTCCTGTGCTTCAGAAAATCCTCAAGTATTTGGCTTTCTCCCGTAAGGCATCTTTCAGAGTTCATTCTAAGTCCACCTTCTCCAATAATAAATCTAGTACTTGGAAATCTGCAACAATACATTTTGGCATAAGCACATGATTTGCTACATGTTTGCACACTACTATATTATGACCTTTTCAATACTATAATGATCAAACACTTTTTTAAATCCTTGGACATGACATACATGTGTATGCTGGTCATCTCATAATAACATACTAAGACAGCACCCTATTTTCTCCTTTCACATATCCCATTTTCTCCATAGAAAAATTCCAGACATTTTTGGCTTTAGCAAAACTACAGAAACACTGAAGTACTCAGGCTTTCACCACCAGCCCTGGACGACCTGGTGGTCTGTGAACCACTTCTAAAGATGCCCACAAAAGGGAACTATGAAAATCAAGCAGGGTTAACATGCATAAATTCACTGCCAAGAGGTCTGTGTTTTCACTAGGACACTCCAAAGGTCTCTGCAAATCAAGGAAAGTGGAAAAGTGTTCTAGAAGACCGAGAAAAAATGCTTGTATAGAAGGGTCCTGCAACTCATTATTTGTGTTTGCATTACCTTTTTTTTTTTTTTAAAATAACCATTTACCTAGTCTTCTACTGATTTTCAATGAATAACATCATATGGCAAGTCCTGGCAGAACCCATTGAAGCTCAACTTATAAATGAATAAAATACAATTATTGGGGAGCAAAAATTATTGTAATTGCTGTCACACTAGTGTAACGCTGCAACGTCACCCCTGTGCTAAAGGGACACAGATGTGAATTGCCACAGAAAGCTAGGCAGAGACTGAGAAGTCACCAAGATATCTGTTCCATCTACCCACTCTCTCAGACAGATAAGCCTTAATATAAAATTATTTGATAATATGGTTGCATCTCCTCACAAATGTCTAAATTATATTATTTAGCATTCCAAGGCAACCCGATGTTATGTGATAGAAGATAGTGCCTGCAACAGGCTATTAAGACTAAAAGCACATGCAAGTGACCTTGGAAATCTGTAAACGCTGGCACAGAAACCTGCATTCTTCAGTTCCAGTCCTACATTTTATTCAGTGGGGCCATCACCTTCCACATTCCTAAAACGACAATTGGAAAAACAAGACTCCCACATCAGCACCCCAAGCATGTCAGAAATTTGGTCCCCACATTTCTTATCTTGTGCAAACATTTCAATCTTCAAGTTGCTTGTAATGCTTGCAGAATTCAAATGTCATAGGATACCTACAAAGTGCATCCAAAAAAAAAAAAGTACAGAAGAATTTGAGTCATTATCTCCAAGTCCATATATTTTATTCACTGCTAATTTCAAGCAGAGAACTTTTCAAGAAGGTTAACAGAGAGCTATTTGACAAATAAATTTTGAGGCTTCTTTTAAGATCTGTGAGGAAAAATAAAGTTTCTTAGGTCATTTTAACCAGGAGAAAGCACAACATGTCTGCAAAATAGTTCTTCAGAGGTCCCATCCAGCAGAAGTTTGTAAATAGATTAAAAAGTGCCTGACATCATCACGACAATAAAAACACCATATGAACAGGGGAAACAAAACACAAAAAGAATTTTTCAGAAGATGCATTAATATAGTTTAAGAACATATTTACTTTCAAGGATGATATGTGTATGAAATGAAATTTAACAGAAACTTTAAAGAGTATATTGAAAATGACTACAAAATGGTTTTTACTTGAAATGTTATAATTAGCCGCACAAAAATAATTCTTAGCAAGATGCTGTTTCATACTTGGCATTACAGTGAAGCCTACAGTCTGCTTAAATGACGTCACAGGCACAAACACGGCTAAAGAAAGTATAATTTGGACTTCGACAAGACTTCCTAGGTCAGAACCAGCAAGTACTAGCAACGGCTAAGCTGTTTTCCAGGAATAATCTGTTCTGTTAGCCATATGTATGCAAAGATGTTTTTGTATGTAAAATATGGATAATATGCATTACAGATAACAAAGAGCTGGCAGCATAGCGCCGGTGAATACACTTCACCCTCCCAGGATGCTCTCAGTACGTGAGCCTGAACAGTGTGTTGCAAACAGATTGATTCCACCTGGTAGTATTTTTTGTGGGCTAGAAGGTATCACCCAGGTTTCATAAAACAGAAGTAAGACACAGGTAAGTCAGGTGCTTGTCTGAACAAGAACCGTACCACAGAGATGAAGACTGATGGTGGGACAAGGTTATCCCAAATTCCAGCATTCTGCCTGGAAAATAAACACTATTTCTAGTAATATGCACTCATATAACTACAAAATGAATACCAGACAAAAAGGGTACAAGTTTCCCAAACACTGGCATCTCCTGAAGACCATACAATGATTTGGAAACACTCTCTACGTAATTTTTCAACAAGATCACCAGCGAATGGCAGCTGAAACAACTGCCTTCCCGATGCTGTCAGACCCAAGGCTTGGCACATTGCGAGTTCTCCCTAACAAGCCTTCTATGTTTTACTCAAACTGGCTGGTTTCCACACTTGAGTGCCATCTAAACAATGACCAAACATCTCCCAGTTAAATCCCATGTACAGCCAAGACAAGAATATTTATAGATGGGAGCCAATGCCAACATTAGGGCATACTGCCCAACAGCTCATGGACCAAGACCAATTTTTTACTATAACTGCCACCCTCTATGCAGAACATAATAGGACTGAACACTGTTTCCACCTTAAGTCTGAATCTTCTTGAACAGCTAAGTCTAAATCACGTCCCTCAAGCTCTTTATAATAGATCATGGTTTTATAGTTTTCCAGACAGGACGTTAATCCCCATATATCAAGAGAGATGTGAGTTTTAGCTTTACTAGTTCTTTACTCTCAGTATCCAAAATCTCCCTAGAGAGAAAATTTCATTAATGTTAAGACTAAAAGTAAACTACTGTAATTTAAAGGCCCAACAAACATTGTAATATTTTCAGAAATACAAGTCCAGTATCGTCAGTAATTCTCGGGAGAAATAAAAATTACAGATGAGAAGAAATGCATCCAAGAAAAACATATCGAGCAACTCTGCTGTTTCTCCTGACTCGTTCCAGCTCTCCACATGCAGCCCAACACCTCTCCCCTACCACACCAACAGGGACACATAAGGACCCACACCCTTCCTACCCTGCCCTTGCCTCGCTCCCCACAACCTTCCAAGGCCATGTGCCACCCTTCTCCCCTAGAGATGGTGACACCTCAAGGCATGAATTCGTCAGGATATGGGCAAGAAGAATCTAGCTGAGATTGACAACTACAACAAAACAGGAAGTTTCTACTGGGGGAAAAAAAGACCACCACTGCTGCCAGCAGTACCAAGTTACAGGAGATGTCTTTCAGACTTCAATTTTGGTGGGAATATTAGCTTATCAGAACCCAATGTCCAGCTCAAAATCTGAAAATTACTCCCTCTTGAGAAGAAGACTCAGCTGTACAAAGTATGACTCGCACAAGAAAGTTAGCAAAAACTTCCAACATATGTGGGCATGTAGATATAGACATGAATACTATGTGTGCAGAAAATTCACCTAAGCTCAATAGGACACCTAGCATAGGTAGCTCCTGACATGCAAAAAGGTCAACAGAGTTGGGACCTATGCTTCATATGGATCAGCACCATGTCAGTCCACTGACTAAAAGGTTACTTTTCGTACATGTCTTTCATGAACCTCGTCTGTTTAGATATATTCCCTCCACAGAGCTGCATCTTCAGTGCAAAGTGCATGTGGAGTAGCCAGACATTGGTGGGAATCTTGCTTAAGAGGGGATGCTCTGTTAACTGGAGACAGCAAAGCAGATTACAAATAACAAAGTTCTTCAAGCATAAGCAACCCTACTCCATCCACAGTGGCTCACATAGCTATGTATGGGAAGCACATGCTCTTATAATATCAATATTGATGGCACTCAAAAAAAAAAAAAATTGGTTGTAAATTAATTCGCTTATATCTTCTCTATTTTGTGAATATTGAAACTGTAGGTGTTTATAAGACATTCAGTTACATTTATTAAGAGGAAAAAATACTTAAAATAGATCTTAATCACATTTTTAAGAGAGAAAAGGACATGCCTTCATATCCTACGTTAAGCAAGGGGCAAAAATTTGGGTGCATTTTCTTAGAATGGTCAAAAAAACGCAATAAAGTTGTGGAACTACATAACTTTTTGCCTTTATTTTTAAGGCCATTAAGTTGGAGGAAGCGGGGAAAAAAAAAGGAACTCAAGAAAGATCATGAAGAGTTCAACAATTTGAGGGCCTTAATTAATCTCTCTGAAATAGGACACTCCTGCTGGTTCCTCTTTTTAACCTGCTTGGAAATGCTATTTTGTTTTCACATAGAATAAAACAGAACTTGAAAGATCTCAAATAACTTCATCAAGTAAGGTAGGGTGGCTTTTGTTTGTTTTCTTAATCTTTTTTCCAAAACAGAAGGTTTACACTCAGACTGCCTGATCACTCAGCAAGATTCCTCCAGCTGACAGTTTTCACCAGTCCAAATGAACAAAAATCTTACAAGTCCAAACTGTGTCAAACCTGTGCAGTAGCTGAAAGAGAAATGCATCGGCGTTTGGCAGCCATGGCATACACACGTACACTATCAATCAAGTATTGCTATTGCAAAGGTAAATGCCATCAAACTTTACAAGGGGAAGCCTTTGGTTTTTGTTCTTCTCCCTAGTCTCTATGCATTATTTTAAGAAAGAATCACAGCTACAGATACCCTTATCATGTGCTCACAGAACAGAAAGGTCATATCCTGCAAAACAACACAGAAGCTCTGAGATAACAGGATGGCCACATACTTATCCCTCAAACGAAGCACGTCGGATTTTTATCTTGATTGCTCAACTATAGAGAAGTTGCTTTCTTCTGCTAACTTCTAAGAGGCTTAAATTATCATAGTCTAGATTTAAGAACTGTTCAAATAGTCTAAACTAAGGTAGGAAAAACCAAGTGGAATATAAAACTGTGCTACTGTGCAAGACATGAACTATTTCCGTCACACTGTTACACTATAAAGGTATAGCACACCATACCAGTATATTCTTACCAAATTTGAAAACATTTTCAAAAAGTTGTAAACCACCCCAATTGTACCTTTAGCATGAAGCACTGTCCCAATCAGTTTTTAAGACTCAAACTCATTATGTAATGGAAACAGAAACATGCAAATACAAAACAAATGGAAAAAGAATATTCTTCCCAAACTATTAAAGTATTTCCTACTATACAGAAACTTGCCTGCATCAGATAGCTACAGTTGTCAGCAGTGACTCTTCCGCTCTGTACGTACATTTGCTTTATAGTACCTGCCACTGGTAGACTGATGGTTACTTGGAGGTTGAGGGAAGGAAAGAGAGAGCTGGAAGCAAATGATCCAAAAATGCATGTTACAGCTTGTAACATGTATAAATCAACTCAGAAACATGAGGTCAATGAGATCCTATTAGCATTAGTTTTAATTTTGTTTTTATTTGCAATGGTTTTAGATCAAGATAGAAACTGCAACCCACCTAACTCACCTTTTACAGGGCTTCCCAAACAGGCTGTGAATGCATCATTACTTACTGCTTGGGTGAATCTGTGGTTGCCTCCACACACGTGCAGACCCACATGCCCGCACAGCGTGAGGTCTGGACACCTCAAAATATAAAGTAAGTACATAAAGAGCACAAACTCTACATAAAGACAAATCATGACAAAACTTAACATTAAAAATCTTAACATTAAGTGGAATTTTCTGACGCTTCTGCGAGAAGCCTACAGGCTGACCTCACACAGAGCACCTATTCCACCACAGTTATTAAAAATTTAAATACCATGTTCATACACTCAATTCCAACTTAGTCCAATTTGCACTTTCCAGTAGTTATCAAATGGACAATGCCATGATCTAATTACACAGCAATGGAAGAAAAAGAAAAGGCTGAACAATTGTTATTACTCCCAGCAGCCTCATCCGGGCTGTAACTTCGCAGTATTTAACTGATAAGCCTTGGTACAATATACTTGACATTTACATTTTCAAACGTATGTTCTATCCAACTGCCCTCACAATATTGGTTTAATTAAGATACAGGACGTTACTAGCCAGAATCACTTCACTAAAAAGACATACTGGTTATAGGACTATTTAACATATAATAAGTTGAGCTCTGTCACTTGGAAAACTGCTGCTTAAGTAGGAAAAAAAAAAAATCAATATTCCCTCTTTTCACAATGTTTTCCTTTTCACTCTGGGCAATCAAAGCAATCTGAACAGCACCAGAAATGCATACTGAATACAGTCAACAGTACCAGAGGAACATAAAGAATACACTGAGATTTGAGCATGATTTTAGAGCAGTGGGTTTATTAATAATAATTCAACATCTAACATGGCATTTAATCAAGGTTTAAAGCATTTAACTCTCACAGTGAACAAAGACAGAAGTTACTGAACACCATTATCAATATGAAGAAAAAGCAACACTAATACCCGTTAAGCACAAAGAAAGGCAAACATGACAAAGATGAAGAGAAACTAAAGGTCAACATTATAGGATGAAAATCAAAATGCAAAACATGCATTCCAATCATTCCTGCTGCTTCGGGTGCTGAAATCATGCTCTGCAGCAAGTGCCTCAACTCACAGGGTCGTATTACCAATCATAAATCTGCCTTATAATGAAAAATGTATACATGAGGAAAATGTAGAAGTTACTATTCCTTTTTCCATGTCATAAGGAATTTTTGAGCAAATGTTATAAGTTTAGTACTCTCCCAGACAATTAGGATTAAAAATATATATATATTGGCTATAATGTTGCAAAAAACAGCAACAATGTATTGAACAATAGAAACAAAGATTTGTTTTCCTCAAAAACAATGTGTAAAATGTCACAAAACACAAAGTGAAGGAAATAACTCTCTTTGGCAGTAGAAGATGCACGTGTTTTACATAGAGGCAGAGACCACCGCCTGCCTTAGAGCAAAAGCTCCCGAGTATCACCGACACGCAAGCTACATCAGACTTACTGCCTGATAATGACACCAAATTAGCGCATTTAAAACAAGCTCAATTTGTGAACTAACCCGTGCGTTAGAGAAAAAGAAGAAAGATGGTATTACTGTGCACATGATAATGGGAGGTTCTTGAGCACAAATACAAGATTGGGGGCCTTAAGACAGTGAATATCTCTATAAAGCCCCCTAGACTGACACGTTGTAATGCTTTCTTCTAGTTATACAATCTCTGCACAGGAAACATTCATTAAAATCTGCCAAACCTTTCAAAAAAAATTTCTAAGGCCTTAAAATCTTTGATTTCCGATTCCTTTGATTTCCGATCTTCAGCAAGAGAGAGAAATACAGTCTCTACACACAAATTTCCTACTGCAAAGTGTCCTACTTCTCCTCATTCCTAAAACACTGACACAAAACTACCCCCATGTGCCATCTACCACCCACCCTTCCAGAGGAACTCACAAAAAACATGACTCAACACTCCTACCTTCCGATTTTACTACAAGGAAAAGCCCCCAGATTATCTTTACTAAAACCACTCCAGAAGTCAGCATTAGAATTAAATTGTGCCTTTACTGTATGTGAGCATTCTAGCCATGAGAAGCCACACATGTACACATAGCACTAGCTTTTACAAACTGAAACCAAAGAGAACCAAATCCGTAGCAAAATCTCATTCAAGTTCATTAAAAATGCTCCTGCAACTCAGTTGTCATCCACTGTCACACCAAAAACTGGTTTCTGTGCCTGGTGTTGAGCATCATAGATGGCGGGGCGGGGGGGGAAGTAGCAGTAAGAGAGTCTGCAGGAGGCGAGCAAAATACCTACTTCCTAGAGCTGTGAAATATGAACAGAAAGCCTAATTTTGGATGGTTGAAGCTCCAAATAGATATCAGGGTGAGTAAAGGGAGGTGAGAACAGCAGCTGCCATTCACAGGTCACCCAAATGGTCCCTCTGCAGCTTTACTTAAACCTGAGCAAGCAAATAAACAAGAAGAGCCTGTAATCTCTAACAGCCAACTCCATTTTCATCAACATAGCATGTCAATCCCATCCCTCTCCCATCCAGACAATCAACCTGCAATACAGAATCTCAAGATCCAATGTCAAATGCTCCAAAATAATGCCAAAAGGTATGGAGTAGAGGGTAGAGGTATAAGGGCAGGGGCACCACGCTCTGCTCTTACAAAATGATGTTGCTCTTGCTGTAGGGAAATGGTGGGACTCATCTCAGAACCAGGAGAAAGAAACGGAGACAAACAGACAAAATTAGAAGAAAATGAGAGTGTTTTCAACTTGCTTCCCTCTCAGTTTTACTCTTGAGAGTATTTTTGGTTCTGCTTCCCCATGTCTGTGTCTTACCTGATGCACAGACTCTCCCTCAAGAATTTCTCTTATTAATCACTGCAGGAGGTTTTGTATTTTCTGCTGCGATCTCATTCGGAACACAACTTTTCAGTGAATTTTTATTAGCAGTTAGTGACATGGATGGTTTTAAACCTGGACTGTTTTCATATGCAACCTGAACAACCTAAAATAGTTCTCTGCTGAAAAAGACACAGGAATTTATCTCAAGGTACTTAACAGCTATTAAATACACTTTCTTTTAGCAGCCATAGAGCTAGGTTAAGGTCTCCTCTCTGCAGAGAATGCTAGTAATTTGCAATTTAGCTCCATTTTAATTTGGAATAAACACTAGATATTAAGGAATACTATTAAGAATTAATTACTATTATTTTTAATTTTTATTTCTTTTCTAAAAGGCAATTGCCCTCCAGCTCTGGGAGGATCAACTACTAAAAAACACTACAAACTACAAACACTAAAAAAATTTGCATCTCTGAAAGCAAAGTAGCCCAGCAAATAGCAAGGAGTCAGCTGAACTGATAGGCAGGGAACCAACTGAAATTGAGTTGAAAAGGAGTGTTTGCTGCTAAGCACAAAGGTAACTTGCATATTTGCAAAGCTAGAGAGTGAAAAGAAGAAATCTCACATTTTCACTCAAACATTTCTCACCAGCCACAGAAAGGACCACATTAGCTCTGGGCACAATCAGGCTACTGCGGGCAAGTGAGTTACAACTCACTAGATGAGCTGTTTTTACTGACCAAGCATATACGCGTTGCCTGCTACAAATACCTTAATTTCACCATAAGGGCGTAACTAAGAATGCTTGTTTTACTTTGTCTTTGTAACAGGCTTGTCTATTCTCACCACAGGAGCACATCCTAGCCGCCTTCCTGCAACCTCTTCTCACGCCATTTCTTTCAGGAAAGCGTTGGCTCCTTACCAGTTCCAGGTTCCTTGGTTGACCTGTTTTGACTTCGTAGCATTATAAGCATATATTTTCTAAATATTATTTCCTAATAAGAAACTAAGGGACTGAAAATTGCTCAGATATCTGCAGAATACAAATGCTGGCATATTTTGTCCCTTAAGAGGGCTGTGAAGACTAAGCACATCTGGTCCATAGCTGTGTTAAAAAATATACAGCCTCCTGCTGCAATGACGACCAGAGGGTGGCAAGAGAAGAGAAGGAAACCAACTGTACAGACTAGAAAATCAATGTAGAGTCAAACTAAAAAGAATACAAGAAACCTTGGTTTACTATGTGAAGTAGTGTTCAACACAAAAATATAAAAGGGATTGGGATAGTACAATGTGGAGGAAAAAAAAACAGAAATGGAAAAAGACAAAAGACCACAGTTCTGGTATCTTCATTTCTTCTTGTGACCCACACCTAATCTAAAAGAGAAGCTACAGGAGACAATAAAAGACACCATAAAGTTAAAGTACCAGAGATACCATTTCGTCTTCAGTTCTACGCTATGTTCATAATAAATAAAAAAAAAAAAAAAGAAGCTTTGCCAAACATTTTCCAGTAACAGCTCCAAAGGATGTTTTCCATATTAAGCTATTGCGATGTTTTGTTTTGGGTCCCCCCCATCCCCCCCCCCCATCTCTCTTTTCTGTGAAAATCCAGACTCAATTACTTCAAGCATGCAACAAATTCAGGCAAGGATACAGTTTAAAGATATCTAAGTCTACAGGCATCAGAATAATTCACTCATTACCAGCATGTAATATGCTTTAATAAATTATATTACTTTATTCTGCTTTTTATTAAAATACTAGTGAAAACTGAAGTGAGAATTAAATTATTCCCTGCTTATTCACAACTGCCATTTTATTGGTCTGTTACTAGAAAGACACCACTATAGTAATAGAAATCATTTTCTATTGTTTTATTGTATAAACTAGCCATAAGCATTTTATAGCTTTACAGAAGCACTTTGTTGTGCAGCTTTTACTTTTAACCTGATCTCTTGCTCTTTGGGATGTAGTAAGAGGATGAGTTCAGCCTGAAGTAAGGAAGATAAAGCAGGGCCATATGTCATACACCCAACCATACAATAGCTTGCACATTAGAGTGGTAGGACCTCAGTGATATGAAATACTTAAGTCTCTTGAAAAGACACTGAAGTCTATTCCAGACTCACAGGAAGAAATACATGCATTTCCAGCATATTTAATATGTGTAATAATTGGAGTGTGTAGAAGCTACATTTATCTTTTCCAGCACATTAGCGTACAATTACAGCTGGCCTAAAAATACGCCAGCTCACTCTTAGTTGAAAAGATCAAAAATTGCATAACTTGAGTGACTTGGTTTATTTTTAGGCCAGTCTTAAAAAGATGAACAATTTTACTAGATTAGGGAAAAATAAAATTGCTGTTGGTAGTCAAACAGACATATTTTCTTGAACTGAACAATAAAGCTATGAACTTATACAAAATATTTTAAATAGATCGTGAAATGATCTCCAATTTATGCAACTTGTTGGTAAAAAACAACTTGATTAACTCAGACAACAATAGTAAAACTTTCTTTTTGGAGGGGATGCAAGCAAATTAGACCTCTCATACTTTGAAATCACTGTTTTAAAGAGAGTCAATATTTTATATTTTCTCACTAATGAAAGAAAACGAACACTTATGTGTGTTTAAGCATACTACTGCTAAAACAAACTTGCAATGAATTAACATAACCAGTAAAGAAACTCGATTTTCTCCCCTGCATGTGTAGGTGAATACACAGAACAGATTGATAACTCCCATTGCGAGTGTGGCTAAGTGCTTCTAAGCAACCTTGCTCCATCATCTTCTGTGACAAAAACAGAATCACAGAATCACAGAATCACTAGGTTGGAAAGGACCTTCAAGATCATCAAGTCCAACCATTAATCCAGCGCCACCATGTCCCCTGAACCATGTCCCGAAGTGCCACATCCACACGTTTTTTGAACACTTCCAGAGATGGCGACTCCACCACCTCCCTGGGCAGCCTGTTCCAATGCCTGACCACTCTCTCAGTGAAGAAATTTTTCCTAATATCCAATCTAAACTTCCCCTGGCGCAACTTGAGGCCATTTCCTCTTGTCCTATCACTAGTTACTTGGGAGAAGAGGCCAACACCCTCGTCGCCACAACCCCTTTCAGGTAGTTGTAGAGAGCGATAAGGTCTCCTCTCAGCCTCCTCTTCTCCAGACTAAACAACCCCAGTTCCCTCAGCCGCTCCTCATAAGACTTGTGCTCCAGACCCCTCACCATCTTCGTTGCCCTTCTCTGGACACGCTCCAGCACCTCAACATCCTTCTTGTAGTGAGGGGCCCAAGACTGAACACAGTATTCAAGGTGCGGCCTCACCAGTGCCGAGTACAGGGGCACAAATCACTTCCCTACTCCTGCTGGCCACACTATTTCTGATACAGGCCAGAATGCTGTTGGCCTTCTTGGCCACCTGGGCACACTGCCGGCTCATATTCAGCCGGCTGTCAACCAGCACCCCCAGGTCCCTTTCTGCCGGGCTGCTCTCCAGCCACTCCTCCCCAAGCCTGTAGCACTGCATTGGGTTGTTGTGGCCAAAGTGCAAGACCCTGCACTTGGCCTTATTAAACGTCATACAGTTGGCCTCTGCCCATCGATCCAGCCTGTCCAGATCCCTCTGCAGAGCCCTCCTACCCTCCAGCAGATCAACACTCCCACCCAGCTTGGTGTCATCTGCAAACTTACTGAGGGAGCACTCGATTCCCTCATCCAGATCATCTATAAAGATATTGAACAAGACTGGCCCCAGAACCGAGCCCTGGGGAACACCACTTGTGACCGGCCGCCAGCCGGATTTAACGCCGTTCACCACAACTCTCTGGGCTCGGCCGTCCTGCCAGTTCCTCACCCAGCGAAGAGTAAACCTGTCTAAGCCACGAGCCGCCAGTTTCTCCAGGAGAATGCTGTGGGAGACGCTGTCAAAGGCTTTACTAAAGTCCAGGTAGACAACGTCCACAGTCTTTCCCTCATCCACTAGGCGGGTCACCTGGTCATAGAAGGAGATCAGGTTGGTCAAGCAGGACCTGCCTTTCATGAACCCATGCTGGCTGGGCCTGATCCCTTGGTTCAAACAAGTGAAGAGTTTGAACTGCCGTCTGATAGACCTATGAATACTAATGACTAACCAAAAAAAAGACGACATCTCATCATTGATTTCTAAATGGAACATAAAGAAACAATTACAAAAATACTTAAACATGTATTACATTAAACTGAAAATTCAAACAATTTAATTTAAGTATATCTTCAGTAACTATGTGAGAAATAAGAATGCAGATTTCAATCAACCAAATAAAGTAGGCTTTTTTTTCATATGTATCCCTTCTGCAGCGCGAAATATCCATGAACATATCCATTCCCAAAATCTGCAAGCACACAACTAGAGATGGCAACATTTCTTGCCCAGAGAACTTACTTTAATCCTGTTATCACTTCTGAATAGCCAACCCACAACCCACATAAGCAGAACATCAGTCAAAAATTTGACCTCACCAGCCAGACGCATCATGCATCACCACACAACAGTATTGGAAACAGAAATGCTGAAAGCAGCATACTGCTATTCTACCCCAAATATTAGCTTGAAGTTATATATATACTCGTTTTCAGAAGTTTCATTTTGACAGATTTGTAGGAACTACAAGATACAGTAACAGGTCAGAAATTTGCCTACTATTCCTTGTTCATACACTCGAATTTTGTCTAACATATATATAGGGGGTAGTTGTGTGGTTGGAGGGGGATTATACATACCAATTCTCAGAACATCTACTCAATTAACAATTCAACAAAACAAAAGCTCATTCTTTAGAGGAGTACTAATTATATTGCTTAGGCACTAAAAATGTCTCCTGAGAAAGAGAATATTTTTTCAAAAAAAATAAAGCAAGCTTTGACAATTCCTGCTTATTACGAATTAGGAAAAAAATATGACTACTATCATAGCCTTTTGGCCTAAACAAGATTTATTGATTATTAATATTTTGTGTTTTAAGGACAACATCTCTGTGTTTACCTGTACCTAAGTTACAGCCTCCTCTCCACTACTGCAATTTGTCCAAGTCAAAATGAAAAAAAATTGCAAACCAGAAGTTAAAGCACTTTCTAAAAAATAATCTGATGTCTTACTGCCCAGTGTAGAAAGCAAGAAGTACAAGACAAGAACATGAAAATTAAAACCACACATTTTTCATTCCTACGCCGGAGCACCAAGGTGCACACAGGGCTGACCAGAGCCGATGAGGTGCAAGCAGTAGTCAGAGACTCCCATGCACCAAGCCAGCGCTCGCGCTGCTGTACCGACCCATGCAACGGGCTGGCGGTTGCTTGCCACCACCAAATACGTGGCTAAAAGCAAGATCTTCACTGTGAGGGGAAAGGGAATAGATTGAGATGTTCACCTCTATGTATTTAGCTTTAAGCATCTTTGTTCCCAAATATTATTCAGAAAATTGTGAAATTTTGCTAAAGCAAGCACCCATTTTGCACGCGCTGTTCCTGTATCCTTTGTTCAGTTACACCTTTCATATTTTAGGAATGGACAACAAAAGTTAATGAATCCTTTTGCAAATGTTGGCATAACCCACCCCCCAGCCAAAAAAACCCAGCAACAAATCCTTGTTAAAAACAATTTTGCATCGGTGTTTTTACTTATGAACATCTAACCATAATCCAATAGTTACTATATGATGATTTTAATGAATACTAACGTAAACTTCATAATGAAAGCACTGACTGCAGCTGTATGTGCAAAAATTGCTTAGGTTCTTAGAGTTGTAAGAACCTCCAGTATGCCATACATTTAACAATATATTGGCTGATCTCAAGAACAGGAGCAAAAATTAATATAAAGTTATTTAAACTGTTAATAATTATTATTAACAAATTAAATTATGATATTATTTTAATACTACAATAAAAGAGTCTCAGACATTTTTCCAAGCCAAAAATACTTTTTTTTTCCCCCCCCACAGCCTCCCTTAACTGCTTTCTGCTTAATATAACCTTGATGATGTGAATGTTTCTATGCTAACCTTGCAGACCTAGAGTCTTTGAGTCTGGCTGCATCCCAGACACTCTTAGGCAACACACCAAACATACGAAGCACAAGATTTTTTGAAATCACAGATGTCATGCTACAGATTTTTATAGGCTTTGCTTTTGCCCAACTGACATCTGAAGAGAAAGGATTTAAGGACAGCCACAAAGTAGCTAAAAATTTATTCTGCGTACACAAGATTTGCCAACGGCCTGAAAATTCAGTCTACTGTGTTACACAAACATAAGCGATACAGTCCTAATACTGTCAAGCTGCCTTTTTGAAAAACCTAATAATTTTTATCAGGTAGCAGAGATTTTCTGTATATTTTTTACAGAGTGTGTAGGATGACAATTCATTCTACTGATGTAAGAATATGAAAATATAATTTCAAATGTATGGCAAATTGAAAACAGGAAAGCTCTGGAAGAAACTTTTATATATATATTTTTTTTTTTTCAATAACACAATTACATATGAAAGACTTTTTCACATTAAAAAAAAAATCTTCCTTCCACCACAGTATCACTAAATCAAAATACTGTACAAAATATAAGAATAGAAGGCATAAATATCAGTAATTTATGAAAAAGTTCCTTTACAGTTGTCAGTTTTATGCAACATTACCTAGAGATTGATATCTAAGTTATCATATTGATCTACTCTCCAAAATTGAAAGCAATACAGACCAGATAGAGAGAGGATGCACAATGAATTCATAAACTGTGAAATTACAACCTCATTACCATTTTGCTGTTCTCTTCCCACACTGAATAGGATTGCTCTGACAGTAATGGGGACTCTACGCAAGGAGCCAAGAACGTGGCACTACGGGTACACTGAGGTTTCCTGGTATGTAAGAGTGAAAAGAACAAAATAGTGGCTGGACTTCTAAAACCTTTCTTCTCCCATAAAACATCTAATGAAGCTGTCTCTAGGATAAGATTTTGCTAATAAAATTATAAATCATCCTCTTGGCTCCAACAGAGGTCACTTGAAAGGTTCTCAGCATCTCTCAGAAGAGCCTTACTTCTAGAGAAACTGTGTCGTCTTTAACAAAGTGATGCTAAGAAGCATGAAAAAAACAAGGAAGTCAGGATTTGAAGTGAGAGAAGATAACTTTTACTAGACTTCCCATAATAATCAATATTAATAATATTAATAATAATCATATGAAAGTTTCTAGTGAACATAAACCGTTCCCCAAGTGCGATGCAAAACGCAGGCTTTTAACAGAATGTAGAATGTCGCATAAGCAGAAATAATCTTCACTTCTCATTTTAAATTTCTATGTAGAATAAAGTAGGGATCTTTTCCATTAGGTAAATTTCATCTTGTAACACTTTGTTAGTCCAAATAATGAACACGTTACGCAAGAGCGCACAAGAAAGCTTACATAACAATAAAAACTTTTCCACAAGGGTTTCTAGTTTTCCTCACTAAAAGAATCCCTCCTGCCTCGCCACAGAAACGCGCATTTACGCCGAGGCAGGAAGTCATTCTCCACCCCAACTGTTTCACGTCTCTTTGCCGAGGTCCAGTTGCCACTCTCTACACAATTTGCAGAGCTCTTGGACATAATTACACCCTATAGGAAAAATGATCTTAGAAATCACATTTCAAGTCCTCTCTCTTCCTTGCCTGGCTCTGACTCACTATAGATGGCAAGCAAGATAGGATTAACCAAAGAGGCTCAACTATATCTTGCAGTTAGGAGATAATCACCAATTATTGCTTCAGACAAATCCGATTTAGCCTTACTGCAAAAGGAGAATTGTATGATGGGGAGAGAAAGGGGGAAAGAGACCTTAAGATTTCGATAAAGCAAACTGATTTTCCACTAAGAAAATCAGATTTTATACTTAAAGCGTTCTCTCCTGATTAATACCACTGTGTTTTCTACAGAAATTCTAAACTAAATTGAGTTATTGACCAATTGGGGGTTTTATTCAATTCACTACTGGCACCCATTTTTCTTTATTTAAGTATTTCTATTATAAAAATAATAATAAACGGTCATCACCATGAATGCTGAGTGCCTTACCAATTCTAAGAAGAATGTATATAAATTACTACTTTGTTTCATTGAAAACCTTGCCTAACAGTTTGTCTATAATTAGATGTATACACCATAAATAAGAAATACACACTGATTTGCACTGTTTGATAAGAAATACTATGTTTCACAGTATAATTCATTTCCATCAAAAATCACTGTATCATTCATTCTACTTAAATTTCACATTTGCTTTCATTGCATATCTTCACATCATGAAGAGCAAAAGAAAAAACAAGCAATATTTGGGGTATTTTAACATCTGTTCTTACCAAGATTGAAATTTAAATAAATAAATGAAGGTTTAAAGGAAGAATTCACAGATCACTATTACAAGCCAGCTGCTCCAGATAACTTCCCAAAGCAGTCACGCTTACTTTCAGAGAAGTTATGGATACCTCATCTTTGGGGCAACAGAGAAGCTCCATCATTAGAACTGTTCAAAGTCAAGTTCGATGGTGCTTTGAGCAACTTGGCCTAGTGAAAGATGTCCCTGCCCATAGCAAGGAGGTTGGATTAGATGATCTTTGAAGGTCCTTTCAAACCCAAACCATTCTATGATTCTATGATTTTGATTTATTAAAACAGATTTTAAATTTCTATGACAGCAAGAGACTTTCAAAACCACTGGTTGCTGAGAATGATTATGGAAGCCTACCAATCCAGTGCTGACAGAAAGAGCAGCCCAATACTGTCCATCTACACTCTGGGGCAGAAATTTGGGTCAGGACAGAAAAATAACAGCATATGTTAAAACTTTAACAAAAGTATATAAAACTTCGATTGCCCACAAAGATGTTCACTTCATCTTCTCCACGTTTACAAAGCTGTCTTTCAATGGTGAACTTGGCTATGCAAAAATAATTCTCCCAGACACAACTGTTAGGTACATTGATTGCCAACCAATCATTGGACTAAAATTCCCTCAGAAGTCATAAACAGTATTATAGTATTAATTGCCACCTCAAAAACAAGCAAAAATCTCCATGTGGGCAAAATTATCTTGCCATTCTAAAATAGGCTTTAATATACTGAATGCACAAATATACATACAAGGTACAAAAAAAATTATCGTTTTCACCAGACACGTAATTCCTATTTATGATACACAATGTTGTGTATCATCTGTAATCACCAATTTAGATTATAAAAACCCCCAAGCAGTGGAACCAATAAATCATAGAATAGCTTAGAGCTATTAGAAAACATTAATTCTATTCTCAAAGCTAAATTACATTTCACAATTTCTATCAATGGGCTTGAATGGAACCTTGAAATGATTAATGTTTTATCAGAGATGGCACAGCCAGCGAACAGAAGCTGCCATTTAGAATTTAACGCTGGTACTGTGTTAGTGACCAAGTAAAAACTGATAGACTTATCACCGGTCCCAGCACTGTTGAGCACAACAGATTGCAAAAGCAAACCATGGGTTTGTAATTAAGTCTGCACGCTAGTGGGCTCAGTATCTGGTGGTCGACGCAAGGTATTGCCAGCCACAGCTCCGTAACAGCCACAATACACCTGTGCCAGGGAAAAAAATCACTTATACTTGGCACGAGCATAATTGAAACGTATGCATTTAATTCAGGTGTCTGAACGAAGGCTCCCTCTGCTGTCAGATGAACTTTTGGAAGAGGTGAACCAGAGCACTCCTAGGCAGCGTTCTCCATTTACTGTGTACACATACTCGCAGTGTAAGAATAAAACAGTGAAGTCAAACAGTGTGACTATTCCTGCTAACGTTCCCCATTCAAGAGTAAGGCTGCACAAAAGAGAATGTCAGACCCTTCTGTCCAGGCACCTGCCACAACAAAGTGAAAAAGCAGCATTTTAATAAAGAAGTGAGGTATCAGTACTCCAGGCCTGGGGAAAATTACAGTCACAGTGACTGAAAAAGGCAGTAAAACAAAGATCAGCACAGTATCTACACCTCTCTAGTATCTTCATTTGACCTTTCCTAAAAGTTGTACCTAAATACAGAGATTAAGCTGTACAGTGGAGGTAACATGACCAGCATGGAGAGTATGATCGAGAGTCAGGTGTCACCAACAGTAGAGGAAAGAGGCAAAATTTAAACATGCAAAAACAGGAAGATAAGTGATCCTATATCACAAGATTAAAAAACCTAAGATCTGTAAACTCTGAAGTAAGTCACCTGAACAGGAATAAGACCTTTCCAAAGAGCTAACCATCATTCACTACAAGCCTCAATAAAGCATCTAAAAGCGATGCAAGTGGTGGCTGCCTCCCGAGCATTGGGATACACTGTGGAGGATCCATCTTTATAACTAAACAGACTAACAATTAGTTCATTTGAGGTAAATCTACATAATGCATATAAAAAGAAAGAACATGATATTGTGTTAAGGCTGATGGACAGACTATTGTTAAGAATGAAAAAGTGCACTTTGTTTAAACTAAAAATGCTTTCTTACTTCTTTGCTTCAAAAAGAAAATTGAATTTTCTGTAGCAATAGATTATGTATGATCCCAAAATCACCTGACAATATTTTTCCTGAAGAAAAAAAAAAAGCCATATGTAGAAGACTTTTATCATTAATTTCTCACATACAAGTAACTTCTGTCTATATTACCTACATATAAATATCTCTCCAAAATCAGTAGTAAATTTTCTCTCCCCACAGAAGGATTTATTTACATGGAAATACAAAACCAGCTTAATTTAGTTTTGTGTTCACCTAAAACTGCCAATATTTTTAGTTGTGCTATGTATGTTTTCAGTAAAATTTCTATTAACTTTTTCTCCACTCAATGGAATTAGAGATTAAATCTTGCCACTTTTCTAAAGCAAAAAGTGAATTGTTCTCAACAAAGGATTTCATATGTAGTGCAAAAGACCGTGTTAGAAAAGAAAAATCAATTAGGAGAGACAATAACCATGGAAACCATCTTCCCTTTTAAAACAACACTACAGCTGACTTGATCTTCTTACTTCTAAAATTCCTTCTCCAAAGAAATATTTCAGAAAGCTTATCAGGGAACTGGGTGGACAAAATATACCAATACAATTAGGTTTGACTGTCTTAATTCACAGCAAGTTTGACTAATTACTACCACAAATTGATGAGAAAAGTTGGATTTTCATTTCTTCGCATTTTCTAGTCTGAGAGAGATCTGGTTCCAACGCTTTATAGTCAACTGCAAATTTTATTTTAACCAAGTAAGTGCTAGAGTTTTGCTACAAGCCACTTTTTTGAGAACATGGAAGGAAACATCTCTTTGGCCTTTGTAAAGTGCCAGCATTACAGGTCACAACTCAAAAAACAAAACAACACAAAAAAAAAAAAACACCCACAAACCTGAAGAGGTATGCTACTAGATTCGTTCTGAACACCAACCCCTCCTCAGATCAAGGAGTCTATATCTGAAATGCTCTTGATGCAACTACATATTTCTGTTCAGTCAGACCATTGCCAAAAAGGTATTGATGAAAGGATTACTAGTAAAAACAATTTTTTGCGATTCACTGCTTTGCTCACCGACTCCTTGGCTAACAGCCACCCCCTTATAAATGATTTAGATAAGAAAAAAGTCTACCATTTTCTGTAGTTGTAGGGGGCTTAAAAGACCTGCAGCAGCAGGAATCTGAGGGTTTGACTGTTTTCCATTACAGGAAAATTAATAGGGAAGCCAAAAATTTATAAGTTTCATCCAAATTGCTAATTTGAGTAAGGTTATCACTCTATATAGACAAAGGGAAGGGAGAGAAAAAACTAACACCTTTAGCAATTAAGGTTTTTGTGAAATCACTCTGTTGCTGGGCTTTCTCACAGCTCTGAGAAAGCCAAGATTCATTTCTTTTAACTTTTTATTATTGTTTACTTCCACCGCTCCCTTCCCTCATGTCTTTTTTCTTCTTTCATTACCCGGTTTCCGTCCCTAGTCAAACATACACGCAGACTGCCAGCACACTTTCCTTCCTACCCTTGTTCCAGCACATCTGTTGTTTCAGAGCTGCTCAGTAGGAAGAAGTGGTGTGAGTCAGTCCATATCAGTCTCAAACCAGCTCTTTCAGTGCCCGCTGTCCACAATTTCTGTCCTGTAATTGCTAAAACTGGCCAGACAATGGAGTTGCTGTTAAAACCTGACCTCCTCCAATCCCCTTCGGTAGCCTGTTACACAGAAACTCAAACTCCAATTGTTTAAGCTTAATTTAATGTGAATAATTCCCACAAAGCATTTTTATAACAAAACCCACAATTTTTTCTCTCAATATGTATTTCTGTGGATCTGGCCTCTTTTTTTCAGTCCTCTGACATTAGACTGCAGTGCTTATTGTGTTTTACCTCTTTGAACTTACAAGGTTTCTCCACCTACTTCCTCAGCCCATCCTCTACACCAGAAGGACTGATAGCAGGTTGCAGAGCATCTCTGAAGGGAAAAGTGAAAATCAAGTCACAACTGAAACAGAGACCCCCTGTCAGATCACATATGAGTTTTCTAAATAAACGATAAACATCTCTGAAGACCATATCTCTTCTGGTGATAAAAATAAAATTCTAACCAAGAAACACCACAGACTTTTGGTTTCAGTATTATGATTACTTTTGTAAAATGCCGTGTTGCCATTTAGTTCCAGTATGTCTCATTTAAGTATCATTTTAATAGCTGCACTGTCTTTGGCCTGCTAAGCCTTGCTGATTGACACTAGTCACATTAATGTTAAAGTAATAAACCCAAGCAGAAAAAGTCACATTTCTTTTGTTCAGGAAATAAAACTGCCTTCAGCGATAGTCAATCCATATAGATTACTTAGTAGAAATCTAACTGTAATCTCATTTTACTGCACCTCCTAGAAAGACTTCAGCTTTAAAAGAAAATCAGCTTCCAGGGAACAATAATGATAATTAATGTACCAATTTAAGAGACAACAGCATAACTTAAAACATTCATGTCTATGTGTGTATACATGTGTACAAAATATATATGTACTTGTCATATAGGCAGTATTATCACCTATTTAAAATGAAGGGGAAACTGTGTAACATACACAGGAACAGAATGATATAAAAGAGATTTCATTGTGCACACATTTGTATAGCTCAGTTAAGGCTGTTCTTGAAATAACAAGGATTTCCTTAGAGTTTCAGAAGCCCCAAAGGAAACAGACAGTGTAAGTTGAAATACAAGGCAAAATTAACAATTAAAAAAAAATCCATAAAATATATTTAAAGATAAGGAATAAAGAAATGATAAGTTCTTTTCCACACAAATTTATAAAAAGGAAGTTGAATGGAGACATCTGTAATGCCAAAAAGTTAAACAGATGTATGAAAAACATCAGTAGCTCAAAGGTTGTAACAGGATGCTGGAATTTTTTTTTTTTTCTTTACCCCCACAATTAGAATTCAGCAACAAAATGTATTGAGCCCCTGGCTGAATTATTATTTTGACTGGTAATACCATAACTTCCTGACAACCCAAAATTTACACGAAGTAGAGCTAAAAAGAGTTTGAGACACATCCATCAACTATCTGGTCTTCTTCAGTGAGGAGAAAATGGAAAAAAGAAGCTTTTTATCTTCTGATACGGTGGCTTTACTCCCTTCCTTTTCAAAATCCTCAACAACTAACCGCACACAACATTAGCAACACCTCTACAAGTCTGGAAGCCTGGGAAAGTGCCAAGAAGGATCCGTTTCCTTTTGCAATCATCTCATCCCACTCAAACCAGACTCAGCAAACATTTAATACTTGAGGTTAAATTTCAGTTTAAATAGTCGCAATGAAATGAATGTAAGTGTTCGCTGCCCAGGTTCTTTACTAAATTGTGACTAGAGGAAGGGAATCACCTATTCCATGGACACAGAAAAGCATGGAAGTTTTCTTAAATAAAATTAAAAAGAAGAGAGCAGGAGTATGCATGAGCACAGAAACTGCCCATCGTTCGGGGGTATCCTCCAAAAGCATCCACCATTATATAATAAAAGCCATAAAAGGATCTAAGTGTCAGGTAATAATACTAAACTATGATTATGAAGTCCACACACTCTCATTAATTTGGGCAAAACTAAAGCTACTTGCTCTCAAGGAGAAGAGCTGGGACACACGGCGGGTACAGTCCTGTCTGACACACAGCACAGTATTTACATTTTCATATGGACATGAAATAAATTAAAATTACCCATTTTAAAAGCATTTCTCTCATATGTTTCCAGTGCTGAGAGAGGCAAAAATATACAGACTTTCTTAACATGATCATTTAAAAAATATCCACATGCTTTCTATTTTTTTAATTATGATGATGCTTCTGTAAAAAAAAAAAAATTCTGAGATTAATTTCTTTAGAAAATGTATTTTCATTGTCGAGACTCAAGTCACAGAGTAACAGGGACGTGCTGTGGCCTGCCTGAGGCTGCACACGGGGGTTTATGGCGGGCGCCGGGAGCCGCCCTGCTCCCACACCTGCGTGCTGCCTGCTGGGGTGGCGGCACTGAGCATCGCGCTCAAGAACACTTCCTCCAAGCAAGAACACTTCCTCCAAGCAAGAACACTTCCTCCAAGCAGAAGAACAGGACTTCTATCCAAGTTCTCCCTCCTGGGTCACTCAGTTACAGCTTGCCCAGTGTGCAGTGTAGGCCTGGAGAGCACAGAGCAGGACATGATCCTACAGGCCGTGCGTATGGCACCGCACCTGGGGCAGCCAGGCCAGCCTGCGATGAAAGACCCCCGACAGTCAAAGCTTCCTTGCTTTTACCCATTTATTTGCTGGACTCAGTATTATCTGAGAGCACGTTTCAATTTAATTTCCTTCAGTTTTAACAAGCACATCTTCTAAAAGAAAATCACATTTAGAAAAAGCCCGCTGTATCTGGTGCTCGCAGATGACATCTCAGCCGAGCGCGCAAGACAGCTCTATTCATGGCACCACGGCTTCTTCCACCCAGCGTCAACACCATCTCCCTGCAAGTGTCTGATACATTCCCAGCCCCAGCATGGCTCCCGCCGAAGGCATGCAAGGTCAATAAATTGCCTTCTCTAAGTAATGTCCTGCCCGGGCAGGAAGCCATGGGGTGGCAGAGCTCTCGCTAGCAGAGCACCCTCACAGCCGCCATATTTAAATACCCTCTGAGGTATCCTCCATTGTTGCTGAGAGGCATGAGGCTGGAAGCGCAGACACCCAACAAAGCAATATCTAATAAAAGCAATGGTCAAGAGTTGGAAACAGTAGCAGCTGAGAGAAAAGCCACCCAAAAATCCATTCTGCAGATGGGCAGAAATCCACTAACCTGGTCACCTTTTTTATGCTTTTGGTTGCCAAGGTTGCCTCCTTTTTCCTTACTAAAAGAAGAATGATTTAAGCTTATTACATTTCTAGTTGTCAGAATACACAATAGAATATTCTGGAATATAGATTTAGGCCCCTACACAAGACAACCTGAGTATACATACCTCGAAATGTTTTGGTTCATTAAGTCTGAAAGAGAAGCGTTTGTATAATCCATTCTATATAAAAATTCAAAGATACCATGTGAAATAAGTCAAGTTAAAACCTGTCAACTCCCACTGAGAAAGCTGAAACAGAGGCGATTCTCTTATTAGACACTGTATTAAATATTTTCTTCCTGAGTTGTAAAGACCTGTCAAAGCATTTTTTTTGTTAGCAATACCCTACTATAAATTACCTATCACATATTTAAAACATATATATACACTCAAGTTGGGTTTTCCATAAATCTCTACTGTTCCAGCTTTTTTTAGTTTTAATGTCTCACACAATAGACAGATGCACAAAGCATTTTTCTATTGCTGCACAACCTCAAATGTAATAAGTCTTTATGACCTGAAATATGAGCTTTTAACAACATCTGTGCAGTTAGAAAATATAACTCAGCTTCCTAATCACTGTAGGGAATAAGAGTATTTTCAAAAGTACTACCTATTGTAAATACATATTAGTGGCACAATGTTAAAATGATTATATTTTTATTTAATTACAATCCACTCTACATGGCAGTTCACGTAGTCTAGATCACAATTAATCTTGATTAGTGAAACCTGGAGCATAGTACTGCTCAGAGTAATCAGGATGATTACACAACATATGATCTTTATGTTTCTGTTTTGTCTCCACAGCAGTTATCAGATACTTATCAATTTTCTAGCCTGGAAGAAAGTTTAGACAGGATGGCAATACGGGAACCAGCTAACCTGAATGCATTTGATTTTGGCTGTGGAAAAGCCATGAAGACCAAACAGATTTCTCTTGCAGGCGCTTTGATTTTTACAGTTTTTGAAAAATAGAGTTTGAAACAGTCAAATATTTCAGAGTAAGTCCTTCCTCTGCTAAAAAGAACACAGGTTAAAATATGGAGGTCAGCTAGCTGCCATAAACTACCTGCACCGAAGGAACCTATAGAAACTGATTCTTTATAAAGAACAGCAAGTTTTAGTAGTCTGTTTAATTTAGATTATAAACTTTCCCCTAAGGATCATCAGTTTGTTAGAGGCATGTTCATTCTATTTGCTTCTTATGCCAAGCACAGCAGACACTTTTACTAATAATGGCTCAAATTGATGCTCATGACAGCAGGGCAGAAAAACAAAAGAAATGTTTTCAAAGGTGATGAAGGGATGGCTAAGACTAATGAAAGGTCGGGGCAAGAGGAACAAGGAACTGGAACTATACAGATAAAAGAAGCAAGACAAAAGCAAGGCAAGATGGAAGAGGCTGAAAGGGAGCAGGTGAAATATATGCAATTCAGTAGAAAGGGGCAGAAAAGTCTTCACCAGCCACCATTCACGCTCTCCCATAGTCAGTGACTGAAAACATTCCTCTTGGGTACGGCACTGGTTAAACAGGTGGATTATCTCCTGCTTACCTGCATGCAAAGTGAGCCTGAGGGAAATACCCTACTTCTGTGCCTTACAGCATCAGCAAAGGTTTCGGCAGCAGAACTAAACTCTCAATAACCAGCTGAAGCCAAATGTGGTTTCCAGTTTGCGTTTCACAGCCACAAGAAGTTATAACCAAGGAGGAAAAGACTTACAAACTACCACATGGAAATTTAAAATGTGTACATAGAGCTTTAATTCTAGCATTGCTTCATGGGGAGTGCTTCATTTGGTTACTTAATTATTACTTTAATCATATTTTGTAATTATTAACATTCTACACAAGCACCTATGGATTATTTACATATGCAGGTAGAGACTTTTGAGACTCTGTGAAGGAGGCGAACAAACAGTAAAATCAATAGTGCAAGACTAATTTTGCCAGATCTGAAGTTTTCAGGTGTATATACACATCTATACATATACTTCATATATTATGAAAGATAAGTAGAAATACCTGTTCTTGAAATCTGAGAATAAATATTGAATGATCTATATTTTTGTGCCTATATTCCACATTACCTTTCTAAGCAGTATTTTCCCCAAGAACAATTTATATCCTAGATGTAAAATGCATCAATAAAATTCTGTATTATTTTTTAATATGGCCTGACAACAAAACAGTATTAAAAGAATCTTCTTTCCCGCCCTTAGCTGAACCTCAGAATTTCCAGTAGGGCATTTCTGCATTTATGATCTAATCAGTGGGGTCAACGAGAGCCACTGGCCATGAAATGGAAAGAAACGTTTCAGTGGTTATATAATGACATCTTAACGCAGCTTCTCGTTAATCAATGACTGCCATTAGCAAGCCTCAGAAGAAGGAAGATTTGCAATGACTCTGCAATTAGGCAGCTAACTACAACTGTCACTATGGAGGAAAAAAAAAAAAAGAAGCCACACATAAGGAAATAGGGAAAGAATTAAAAATCACAGAAAAACAAGTTACTCCACAGATGTTCAACAAAGCCAGAATTAAGTCCCAAGCAGCCTGGTAACTTAAAGCTGTGTAACTGCGTTAGCAATTTCAAGTTCCTTGAGAAACTACTGTAGTGGGGTCACTGCCAGTAATATAAAACAGATGTTCAATGTTTTATCAATATATGCGTTATACATTATGTACTTTGCCTGAAATTTCGGTTTTATCAATTTATCCAGTCACAGTATGTCATTTAGCTTTGCTTCATTTTTAGGACTTTTTTGACCTGCATCCTACCACAAAGAACAGTTTTATCCACATAGGAAACTCAGTGTGTAAATATCAATTCTTGCAGTGAAACCACTGTTCCATTAGATGGTATAGTCCAGGCTTGTGCATGCAGAAAAAGAAACCACAATATAGAAGAGTTTAATACTTTTTTCACTTTACATCATTTTGCTAATCCTCATTCATCTGCAAACTAATAAATTAATTCATGTTAATTACATAATTAGAATGAAAATTCCTCTGAGCAGGAACTTCATTTCTATAAAGTGCTGATCTCATTGACTGTGCCCTATAAATGATAATGACAGAGCTTGACTATGAACAGTGACAGTAGACCATCAGAATATTGTACTCTTCCGGGAATAAACCCTCCAGAAAGTAGCCACTTCAAACATTTTTACAAATCTCAGTGACCTCCGTAATAATACAGAAGGTTTCTTCTTCCTAGCAGTCAAGCTACCATTTCTCAACCTCTGTTGCACTTACCGTGATTTCCCACTAGTGCAGCTTACACAGCCTCCAATCAATAAACTAGAAACCAATGTAAAAATTACAGTGGAAGTATATGATATTGTCAGAGACAGTGTGACAGCAGTTCTCCGCACTGTTAAGTAGCTCTACAGAAAGCCCACACACTCAGGCACTTAGGACTAATACAACTACGATTACCACAGCTCCCAGTTTGCTAAACTAAAAAATTTCACAATGGATGTTTTGAAAGAAAAAGTTTTCTTTGCATTAAACTTGAATTCAAGATCTGCAAGCACCCACAGACAAGGTTTCTTCGTCTTACACGCTTTGTGAAAGCGTGCAGCCAAATAGAAACTTTGCAACAGAAGCACTAGCTTTAATATTAATTTGATCCACATTGCTAAAAAACAAATGTTGCTCCAGAATGCAGCATGCGAGACTGCTGCTCATATTCCTCTTATGCTGCTCCCCATATTACTCTCCTGCTGCTGCCCATCTTGTCGCAAACTACATTTCAGCTCCTATTGAGTCGCAGCATATTATCCCTTGGGATCCTCCAGCTGCCACAGCAGATCCGTGGCAAATTCAAGTCACGTAGTTGGTGCTGACTACCATCAAGAATCGGTTAATGGCATAAATGACTGCACCCCCCAATCAAGACTAAAACTTCTCTGATCCTTCATAATTGAATCATTCACCCTCTTTTGTTTACTCTTGAAATATGAAAATAAGCTATTCCAATACATGCTGTTTCTACATCTCCTCAGATCTATACAGTACTGATCAGTGATTTTTCAATTTAAACTATAATGGACTGAAATAGTTTTTCTTAGTGATGTTTCTTGTTCAGTGCTTCTGAACAAAGATAGTAAAGACAAAAGGTGACTTTTAGAAAACTAGAAACATCATCCAGTACCAGCTACATCCAGGTGAATATATAAAAAGCAGCACTTTTCTGTACATCTTCCCATGTGTTCCCTGTGTTCTTCCATGTGCTAATGAAAGATCCCGTGCAAAGATATCAATTTTCACCCTGGTACCTTAAGGCAAAACCTGGTGCTTTTCTCACATTCTTGAAAGAATACCTAACCTTTTCCCAAGGGTGGAATTTTGCTGCTCCATTATTTTTGCCAACTTCTGAATTGAAAGACGTTCCCTCTTGTTCATGTGGCTGGGTAGGAAAGGCGCACAGCCAAGTGAAATGAAAATATATCCACACCCTGTTCAAAATAAACAAGCCATGACATGGAAGAAAAGAAGGAAAAAAGAAAAAACACATCCAGAAAACTAATAATTTTTCTGTTAAATTAAGGTTCTGTTAAACTCAATTTAATGTGTTCTAAAAATGGAAGCTACAAATATAAAGCTGAAAGTTATTAATAAAACTTACAGTTGAAAAAAAAGGATGGCCCAACATTTAGGAAACTAAATTGGCACTTAAGATTGCAGTACAGTCATGGGTTTTGGAGGCTGATTTGCAGATCTGATAGTGGTGTCCAGGTTAGTTCAAACACCCATGATCAGCACTGAGGCTGGCTGGCTTCACATGAAAGCATCTAAGTCCTTATACAGTTTCTTCTGCTAGCCAGGGGATTAACAGAGGTAGTAATTTTCTAAAGCGCAATAACAACACAAATGAATTTCTACAGTGATCAGCTGACCTTTCATTAGCTCTCCAGTTGTAAACCTATAGCAAAAATATTTTATTACCGGATTGGGTTACACTAAAAATACATATGACAAAAGGCCAGATGGCACCAAATAAGGGCACTGGAGGAATGAAAAACTTACAAGTCCCTAAGAATAGCAAGAAATACGCATGTATTTAATGTTCTGCATCTCAGGTGACTCTTAAATCGTAGTATTAAGCCATCTGCTCAGCTCTCCTCTCCACTAATTCAGTCCTTATGTTGAATCATGCTGCTTAGTTATTTTGGTAAACACCTCCACAAATGTTCTATCACTCCTGGTGTATGTGCTTGCCAGCCTGGAGGAGATGCCCCAGGACATGCGGCTACTGCTGCGCCTCAGCAGAATCAAAGGAGGAAGATGAAACTCCATCTTCTGCTGAAGGTTCACAGACGTGGGTCCCACCAAGGCTAGGGTAGACGGTCTATTATGTTAATGTAATTAACAGCTTCAAGACCCTAGGTGCCAGAGGAAATGCAGTAGTCAACTCATTACTGTCAAAAAGTTTATGATGCTATACAGTCGTATTTATGACATTTGACTACAGGAGCCAGCAGGAGGACAAATAAATCTAGCTGCAAATATGCCAGCTCATTAAAAGCAAATCCATTTAGTACTACCAAAGACACCAAGAGTATGTACATTTTGTAGAGTGACAGGCACTTTTATAAATTGTCTAGTCTTTTCAGAGAAAGTGATTCTTTGTCAAAGTGGATTCTGTTGGGTTTTTTAAGAGAATGCTGCCATAGTATACTACCATGGCCCAAATGCTGAACTATTTATTATCTCAATTTTAATTGCACATTAACTATTCGGTAACATCAGCAAGTTTTCCTTGTAGAGCATGAGGTTTTCAGAAGGACCTCCACTTTTCTGTTATGACAGTTTAGAAAGCTGCAAGATACATGCAGTAATGTAACAAACCTCAGAAGAGAAAGTGAGAGAAGAGAAATAAAGAAATACAACTGTTGACTTCTCCACTGAGAAAAATAATTTCAGCAGATAGAGCCTGTGCTCAGCAGAAAGATGTTCCTCCTTTGCTCAGTTTAGCTGACTCCAAATTTTCCCACTGACCTTGCCTGGATTAAATTTACAGTCAAACAATCTTATCTTTTAAATCAACGAATTGGATTAGTGACACACTGAGCTGGGAAGCAGAGTTTTCACACACCCAATTTGGACCAAAGAAAAAGTTCCCCATTCTGTCCAAATTGGCTAACTATTTGCTACGTCCAAAACTTCTTTCAGAAGACTGTTTCTGAAAAGATCATAATTGGCTACAAAACAGAAGCTGAGACATTACTTGCAAACTGCTACAAAATCCTTATATATACAGCTAAATACACAAAGGCACACTTCCAAAACAGCAGCAACAAAAGCAATAATTGGTTGTAAAAGGAGCATGCGTAATTGCTCAGAGCCTAACTTGCTCGCCAGTTCGGTATCTACGTTTGAAATGGTGTAGAAAGCACTCAGTGGTATCACCAACACGGAACTTAATCTGCGAAGAACTAAAACCAACCTGACCTAAAATATAGGAGCAGGTCTCCAGAGGAGCTGCCCCTTTACTAGTCCTAAGAACTGATCAATATCTCTTCTTAAGCAAGGTTATTGCTGGGAAGAAACCTGAAGGTTTGCATAGATCTCACATACCCTATCCTTTTGCATATTAAATATTAATATGCAGAGGGTCACAAAGAGCCACAATGGCAATAACTAATCAAAGTAGAAAAAAAAATGAAAGAATTATATCACTGCTCATCACCATTTCAATACTTTGCATATCACAGGCCACTAAATGTGCTATTTTGAAGGAAACATTCAGTTTGGTAGTGGGGGGATTTAAGAAAGGAAGCATGAGGATTAGGGCTCACTCCTTTGAAAGCTGCTTCATCACCTTTTCCAACCACAATTCAGCTAAACTATGGGCAGCACCTGGACACTGAATACTTGGGGTGGTGAGGTTCTTATTTTTACCTTCATAATCTGTTTTTAAGCACAGTGAGAATAAATGTATAATAATGATAAATTACTCTCTACAAGGAGATGGAGAGGATGAGAAGGGGATTAGGAACAACTTGTCATGTACCAGTGCAAACAGCAGCAGCTGGAGCCAGGGACACAGAGCCCTGTGAAGCCTGCTGACAACATGAATTTTGGCAAAGTCTGAGAGACTGAAGCTGCTCTCTGCGTTACCTGTGTTAAAAGACTGAAAGCAACATGGTTGAGGTCCCTGTGGGACCAGAGCTTTGGAAGAAAATTCACCTATTTGGATTATCAATCATAGGACTGTGTTTTGAAGTACACAGCTATTAATGAATTTCAAAGTTTTTCTTTGTTTTTATTCACATATTTATCTTAGAACGATGGATAGTCTCTGAAAAGACTGCAGAATCGCACCACAGCATTAATAGTTATAAGAAATACATTTCAAATAAGATAGTAACAAGCTGTTTTTCTATAAAGCACATTCATATCTTGTATGTATCTAATACACACACAATAGGTATTGGTTCTAACAAGCAAAATGCTATTTACCATCAGTGTCATGTATTAAACATTTTCCATTTCTTTTCCCAACAGTAGGTGTTAAAATTATATTCCTGCCACAATGTTCTCATCCACATCTTAGCATGAAAAGGTTAAACTAATACAACCTCTCATCAACCTTATCGGGAAAAACCCAACACCACAGCCACTTTCCATAAACACGGCACAAGTGGGGGGTTCTCTTTTGTTTACCAAATTCGGGAATCAGACCAGAAAACTGATACAAGAAGCGATATCACCGAGTTGGGGATGAGTTGGCAATTTCTGGTTTACTATTTGAAAATGTTCTGATTGCAGACAGAGGCTGAAAGGAAATGACTGAAACGAGGATCTCCTCTGCATGAGCTCCACCCGAGCATTGCTCAGACTTTATGATGAGCTGCTGCCTGTTTCCAATCCTTACACCCTTTTAAGTTTTGAACAGAGAACTGTTCTTTAATGAATAAGCACTTGCCTTTTCATTTTCAAGATCCCTAAGTCAGCCCATCACACGTGCACACTTTTCTCCACCATGCACAAAACCATTTTTGGAGGCGATACCGACATTTGCTTTGGGTTTGGGGGGATAATTAAAAAAAAAAAAAAACAAACCCAAAAACCAACAACAAACCAAACACATGACAGACCAAAATCTTTCAGTTCTGCAGACACCAGGACAATCCAATAGGCACTAAATTCCTTAACAGAAAGAAGCCATGAGCCCTGCAATTTGTGTCAGTTCACTCTGATGAAGATGAGCTGTTTGTAACAGCTTAGCAGCACTTATTTATTTCAGAAATACGTGAGCCAGGAATCCCAAACTGCATCCACACGGCAACACCAGAAACATTACAAACTGAAGAATACTTCAGCGTGAGCCCACTACAGAATGACACTTTATCCACATACTAACCTGTAACAGATAGCAAACCCTTGTACTTAATCAACGCTTTGCATAGGCTTCCTCTATCCACGCAGACCCCATAAATGCATTACCTCACTCACCTCATCTTTACACAAACAATTATGAATATTTCAAGCTGACAACTCAAAAAGGATATTTTGTATCCTATTAAAAGGGAATTTTGTGATAAGGTGCAGTCTAGCGGTAAAGATTTGTTCTCACTGACTTACGGGTAGTTACAATCTTAATGTTAGCCTAATTAGCACAGTTCATCTTCAGAAGACCCAACTGGAAGGGAGCATGCAATATTCATATAGGACATCACAGTTTATAGAAATTACAGTCACAGAGAAGAGGCCTTTGGGGAAAAAAAGCTACAGCCTGCTGCATATTTTTTAAATTCTGAGTACAAATTTCACACACATCTTTAAAGCGGTACTTGTATTGCAGTTTGGTTTATTTGACTTTGCCTCATTATCATGCAGAAAAAAGAACAAAGAGAACATCAACTCCACACCAACAGTGCTGTTTTCAAAACTCGTATTTTGAAGGATCAGTACTCCTGCTCTGCTCACAGTTGTACACACCTGCCTTTCGGTACCTGTTTCCTTCAACGGGGGAGGGAGCTTGAGATTTGCATCTTCAACTTTGCTGGCTATAACCTCCTGCCCTCAGAGCTCCACGCCAGCAGGCTGATTGTAACTGCAGATTGTGCCTGGATTCTCGACTCCTTGCCAAAGCTGGAGCCACAATTCTTCATCCTGTGGGGCAGACTGACCCCTTCACCACCCACCTTTGCCTCAGATGCTTCTTTGGGAATGAGGCATACTCAAAAAATTTCACCATGGTGTGGATGAGGAACACACAAGTGCCATTGACCACTACATGTCCTTCCAGCCCAGCACAATCTTTGGGGAGGTTTTTTGGCTTTCAAAATATGGTAGTGTAAATCATGACTAAACTGGAATACAACTGAAAAGACACAGGACCATACAGAGGCACGTAACTAACAAAACAGTTCCCGTTTGTGGCAACTGCCAAAATTGGTTGTTTCCAAAGTCACAAATACATGCATGATTTACTGCAAGGTTCACCACGCTGGGTTTCCAGTGTACTTCATCTGAGTGCAACCACAAAAGCCATTTGCAAACTGACAAAGGGATAGCAGGAATTGAGAATGTATGTTTGAACAAGCTTTGCTCGTCTAACAAAAGACTCCTCCTAGTGTAAACTTCACAAACATCATCTCCCACCATGCAGTGCCCTTATTTAAGTGAACTCATCCTTCCTATATTTTCTTGAATGAAATTGAAGCTCCTTCTTGTTCCACCTTGCAGCAATGTAACTCCACCTGCTTTTCTCCACTAATCAACTTCCAGTGACTCCCATGCCTATGCAGTGATAGATCTGCAGTGGATGCAAAATTGCAAACATCTGTTGGCACTATTTCCATAATAAGATTACACAAATCATTGAAGAACTAAGATCAAGTAAAAAATCCAAATGACTCAAAAGCCTCAATAACCTCCTGGTTAATCAAAACTGGAAGTTATCTTTAGAAGAACGGTGATGTTTGAGATTTCTCCCAAATGGCTATAATTGGTAGCAGGAAAACAAAAAGCTTTAAATAAGCATTTCTCAGAAGATCTATGGCTGGTTTAGTTTGTTTGAAAAAGGACAAACATTCTCAAACAGCAGATGATGAGGACTGCTACTGATCCCCCCAACACAATGGCAGGGAAGAGGTGCACAGTCCTGGGGGAAAACAGCCCCAAAAAGTTATTTTGCTGCCATGCAGCTTAAAAAGCTTACTGCAGTGATGAAGGAACAAGACAAAATGTAGAGTTTGGAAAATAGGTGGAGCTCACAGTTGCCACCTTTGTTAGAAGATACATGGCTTGTGGCAAATAAAAGCAGCACCATTAGGGTTCCAGGTGGGACAAACAGTTGGGATAAGACAGCAGCATCAGAGAACTGAAGCTCTCACATCAGATTCAGTTACGAGAATAACAGGACTAATACAGATGGGGAGAAAGGTGTCCTGTTCCTTTGCAGCTGTCCCCTTTACTGGAGAGATCACAACATTGCACATCCAGGAGCATGTTATCACCTCTCTGCAAGATGACCACTACAGCACTAGTCCAGAACATGGATTGTTAATTGTCTCTGGAAGAATAAACTTTTGTTTAACCCAAAAAGTAGTTGCCGAAGATCAGTATTGCTTTTAGAACAGCAAATGCAATACACTTAAAAACTAATTCAGTCACTGAATTATGAAAGAGAAAGATTTCAATGCTGCCTTTAGCAAGGCACAAAACAAACAGGTAAGCCATGCTCCTTTTTGGCTTAGTTTTGTGGCCTTTAAGTGCAAGTAGATTCTGGGAAGGTGTAAGCTAGGGAAGACCACTGACACACCTGGCTTTTGGGGAAAGGAAGGAGGAGGAGGTACTTCTACAGAAGTCATCATTTAGATAAATCTTGATAAGTAATACTAAAGATGATGAAATTCTGGGTATAGGCCACATTTCTTAAGGCTATTCAAGTTTCCTTGAAGTCTTATAATCACCTCCACCTTCTACTTGACAAAAAGGATCTTTCTTAACATTCATAATATTTCATTTCAAAGGTAATGCAGGCACAAGAATTTCCTAGTCATAATACTAACATTTTCAGTACTTCACTTTGCTAAGTAGCATTAAAATGTCTCAATCACAAACTTACAGTGACCTCTGCTGAACAGTTAGTGCATCTTCCCCGCAGACTGAAAATGGAGCCACACTGCCAAACCCCGCACTTGCAAATCAGCTGCACAAGCAGCATTTTGAGAAGAATGTCACCACTCAAGCTACAAAACCCAGAGCTCTATTTGATGTTAAACAGATAAAATTTTATGCAGAATATCAAGAGGAATCTTCTGATAACACAAAAAAAAAAAAAGCTTTGGAACAAAGCTTTATATAGCACTTTATGAGCTATTTAATGCTGTTGGCTACACCTAGTAATTTCAACTATTCACTAAAGAATTACACTTATTCCAGCAAATTAAACAACAACAGGCTGCTTGTGCTCCCAGAGGCTAAATAATGACTGTGGTGAGAGCAGCACTGGCCGCAGTACAACTAAGAATGCTTAGATTTTATAAATGAGAAAATTCAGAAATCTCCGTCCATCATACTTTTAAGAGACTAAAGCAAATATTTCCATTTCTCAAAATCCTTTTTCTAGGATAGGTATAGTTGTCCAGACCAGCCTTGCCAACACCGGACCGCTGCTTCTCTCCAGCTGTGACCTCCAGCAGAGCAGGGCAAGCAGAGCGCTGCCCTGGGTGTCCTGGCACCAGCCAAGGCTCCACGGCGCACGGCAGTGACCGTGGGAGGGGGATTACCTCTCCCACCTTCTCCCTGCACAGTCTCCCACACTGTCTGTTATGTGAGGGAAGCCCAAGCACAAGTCCAACCCACAGTTCTGTCTGTTCAGTGACAAGGGATAAAAAGAACAAGCCCAAAAAATGAAGAACTCTTCAAATTGCTTCCGGTCTCTGTTTTTGAGGTTGGGTAGGAATAATATCACTTCAGCCCCTTTTCCTTCTATCGGTCCCATTTTCTTTCTGTCACTAGGCACAGCAACCATCTTCTGCTGGCAGACCCTTCTTTTCTACACAGACTGAAGTCCATCATCTTTCTTCTCCTGTTAGAAAGTAAATAGCTGAGACTCTCTGGCCAAGTCCACAGTATCCTACCACATTTTCTCCAGGACCCAGGAAGAACAGAGGAGGGACCTCAGTGCACTCGGCCCATACAGGAATACAGAAAAAGTGATTCCTCTTTGTGTGAAAACTGCATTAAAAATTTTCTTCTAGCTTAAATATTTTAATACTTTTCATTATTTACACACTTACAATCTTTCAAATTTAAATGTGATTTTCAAACTGACAATATTCTACTTTAGAAATCTGTACCTGAATCACTGATGGATCGAGACCCTTGGAAAGTGCAAGAGTTTTAAGACACAACTGATCAAGAGAGTTTAAGTACAGCTAGAATACACCTAAGCACAGAGCAAATCTCTCCTAGTGAACACATTACAAATGTCTATATAAACATGGATGTATAAATACATATACATACACACAGATACACTCAGATCAGGATCTTTGAACATTAAGGGAGAGCAGAACTGAAGCTGCCATGATCCAGCACAGAACTGAAGAATACATTTTAGCTTTCGTATCTTTACGGAGGGCTCGAAGTCAGCAGAAAGCAAGTTCCTCCCATTATTTCTGTACAGATCTATGGCAAGCTTTGTGACTCTTCCAGATCTGACATTAAAAACAAGGTCGTGGCTGCAAACCAATCCTTAATGTATCCTATTGCAGCCATTTAAAAATACGTGTATTACAATTAGTATGTATATCATCTGCAATTCTTCAATCACTGACTCAACAAGCAAGATGGTAACTTACAAATATTTTATGGTATTTTACAGTTACTATAAAACCACAGTATGATTTCCATATTTTTATGGCTCTAAGTAAAATTCAGATTTGTTTTGAACAAATTGAAGTGATGCTCTTACAGGAAAATGCATCTTCAGTTTTTACAACATTCCATAACATACAATATGTACAGAGGGTTTATTTAGCTTCAGAGACATATTTTGACATCATAAAATTTCCTCTTTGGCAGTTCTGAGTGACTCGAATTAACTTATTTACTTGGAATTAACATAATAACTTAACCAGATGGTATAAGAGTTATAGTTGTGATTAGATCAATGACAATAATGCCACCAAGTCTGAGTATCTGACCTTGGCAAAACAAACATTGCAATATTTACAGAAAAAGAAGCAATCTTTTGTCAATCTGTAAAGAATGACTGTTGATAATTTGTATGAACACAGAGCTCCCCATTAAAAGAATGTTACTAGAGAAACTGAATGTTGTCTTGTCACCTATTCTATAAAGGTGCCTCCATTCTGAAAAATATTTTTAATATGCATTCCAGCCAGCATTCATTTCCATATATGTACTAATTTTCTCTTTTATTGGTTCATTTCTAGATTTAACAGACACTTAGATAATTGAAATTTTATATAGCACACTACACAGAATGTAGGTCATGCACTGATTTTAACATTTTTATGAACCAAAATTACAACCAGGTAATATACATGCATCTCTTTATTTATTGCAAATAGTTAAAAAACCTACTTCATTAGTGTATTTTTGCCCTAAAGCTTTTTTGAATGTCCACATAATTTCCCAATTGCATCTCAAAATTAAACTCTTTAGTTTTCATCTCTGTACCCAAGGGCTTTACTGTGCAACGCAACATATTTTAATATAGTTAAATGCTACTGATGTTGCACAATGTTATTCCTTATTGAAAATGGTCATTAATATCACTTCATACCTCAGAGACTATGGTGGTAATTTGGTAATATAACACACTACCATCATCGTCGTCTAATAACCTGAAACTGTTATAATCCTAAGGCCCTAAATGTGTTATGGAATATTATTAGAACAAGCATATTCTGGTCATTATTTAGATGGAAACATTTCCCGTGTCTCTCATACCTCATTCAGTAATTGCACGCTCCTGCTATAATTAAATTTGCCCATTTTAAATTGTCCATAACATCGTAAGGTTCATTTTCTGGTCCTGTGGGACACATCATTGACTCCATTTTGGGCACAACATACTTCTTTATGATGTATTTTGAATTGTTTATTTTTATTTAAGTGACTGTCTAGAATAATAACTTGAAATATCCTGAATTAGATAAAACATTTTGAAGTGAGGGAAGCAAAAAAAGCAGCAGTAGTTTCCTAAATATATAAAACAAGAGCGAAATGCTTTTCCCCCTTGAAGTAACTTTACCTACTTGCCCAGCAGTAAAAGCACTGTCTTCCAGGGAAAGATGCTGCTTTGAGATGAGCAGCATTTACTGGAGACAGCCAGATTCACAGGAGCATAAATGCAGTCTCCGAGGCTTGGCCAAGAGCCTCCATAGCAGAGCCACGTGCACGCAGCAGACACTCACTTCTCTCCCTTAAATTCAGACCAAGATACTTAATATAGCAAAATAAAACCTGAGTGAATTTCTTAAACAAAGAAAAACACTAAGGCTGTAACACAGTGTATGTAAACAAACACCTAACCATGTCAGTGTAAACTGTTCACTGTGAATAAAAATTTGAAAATGTATCTATTTGAAAACTTACCTATTGCAAAACAGTATTAATATCAGCAGTTGCATGATCTGATCAGCCTGTGAGGCATCTCAGTCCTGCCAGAGCCCGAAGAAGAGCACCAGAGGGAAGCTCACTGCTTCCACATCCCAGCCAAAAATAAGCGCTAAGCCATTTTCCTCTCATCTAAATAAATGTCCACACACAAGTCTCATAAGGAATCTGCACGGGATTTTGTGCACAAATAAACTGCAAAACTTGCACACATGAGACAAATCACAGGAAACCTATAAGCAAATATCCAGACAAACCTAACAACTGAGAAAGCTCAACTGCTTGGCACCGTCAGCCAAACTGTGCAATATGAGCCAAGGATACAACCACCAGAAAATCAAAACCCCCAAAGAATGGCATCTGGGTTCACTAGCTGTTGTGAAAAAATAAGTAAGAAGAGTGCATTTGTATTTAGAAAAATAATAACGCTTAAAGCGTATTCCACGGCAATGCGAAATAGAAACAAGTCTGCATGACTGTAAAAATCTGTGAAACACATGAAATGCTGTAAGAAATAAAGGTCTAGAAGGGAGATCCCTTAGAAGTAAATACTGTGCTTAATGGAACACAATTCATTGAAATGGGAAACAAACTATTCCTTGTGTCTCTCTACAAGCACCTCTGGTGTTTTAAAATGCACAGAAAGAAAAGATGCAGCAGAAATATTTTGCACTACATTTCTACTACACTGTAGGCAACAAAAAGATTTCAGGGCTCAACTGAACCACTAAGAAAATTAAAAATCTTCTTCAGCTAACTGCCAATAACAAGAAAGCAAAAGCATCCAAGAGCAAAAAGTTATTCTTGGATAAAGGGGAAATCAAACGATTGATAAGGACAGCTTGTATCATCTGAGAAGTCCATCTCGTATACAGATAGGAACCACTGCGTTCAAAAATATTAAAATGTTATGGAGGAGACTGCAGTCAAGCACTCAAGAGTCCCTATACTTGTGTTATTCCCTGCACATTGTTAATATTTTGCGTTCTCACTTACAGCTGACACTAGATATCCACTTAAAAAAAACTAAGTTACAGAGAGCCTATCTTCATGTTTACACACGTGTGGACGAATAAAAGCTGAACAGCAATCCCCAAACACAACACTGGCACAAACATTAGAACGTTTCCCTCCTTCTGTGATGTGTTACTGTGCAGTTGCTGGGGGAAGTACTATGCCACACCACTATACTCACACATAATGTATTTTTAAACTTTCACAAGTCTGTAGCTTTACTGGTTTGCACCAAGTACAATGTTGGAATTCAAGCAGCAAACTTGATCCAAGTCATGCTCCTGTACCTTGCTCTTCTGCACACAAGGAATCTAGGAATAAAGCAATATTTTGTCTTTTTAAACTGTCTGATTAATGAGATAAACATGCCACGGGATTACCTTTGCAATGATACTGTTATCAAACCAAATAATTCAGAATTAGTAGTCTTCGCCCTCCAAAAATTATAAAAATCCTAATTCTTTTTTTATTAATTTCAGATTCAAAACATATTCATACATCTGATATGCCTCCAATGGTTGAAAGAAGTGGAGAAGCAAAAAGAAGGTATTCAGAAATTAATAAAGGGTATTGAGCCTCCACTGGAAAATGTCTAGGAGCCCACAAATCAAGAAGGTGGAAGAGACCTACCCTGTAACATCATCTTCCTAAAGAGGAAATAGAACTTTGAATTTTCAAGCAATGGTCTGATTTCAATAGCTTACATCATACTATACTATGTCATAAAAGCTTGTAGCATTATAATATGTATTCCTTCCACAGAAGTTAATCATATTTGAATCCTTTAAGACAAAACTGTTATACTAGTATTACAGATTAGCAGGCCAGATTCTCCCTAAACGTAGTTTAAATGTAACAAAGATTTCCCAAATGCCTGGAAAAAAAAAGATCCAACAGTCAGTCATTTATTTGCATTTGCAATACACTTTTTTATTATCTACTGAACAAACACTAAAAAATGCATGCTATAAAACTGCACCTACAGTTATTTTATCTATCTTCATTTATAGTGACCTACATATCCCTAAATAAGTTAAAAGATTTTGCAATGATTTAATAGAAAGTAAAAAAAAAAAAAAATGGTTAGTGAATTCAGATCTTATTTCTTTAACATTTACTAATTTTCATCAATGCAAAATAAAGACCAGCTTTTCCATAACTAGGATTTCAAAAAACTGGTTTATCTCACCGAAAGACACACAGGTAGAAATACTGCTTCTCTACCTTTCTGCATAATAGCAAAACACTGCTGCTACCAAATTTAATTTTTCAGAAAATTATGTGAAATCTAACAATTAAAACAAGCTGTTTACCCAGCCGGGGGGGGGGGTGTCAGAAAAAGCTCCTGGGTGTAACTGAAGAGACCGAACACAAGAGGTAGCTAGTGTCTCCACGTTCTTCCACAGTACTCTGACACGGGAAAGAGAACAGAAATGACAAATAAGCCACCACAAGGAAAGACATGTTTTCAAAAACGAGATGCAAAAATGGAAGTTTTCTGGGCTCAAAGCATTCATAGAGAGGGACGAGTGGGTTATTCCGGTCGTGCCTCAGTGGAAAGCACCTTGTTCACTCTGAGTCATTTCATTAAAAAGCCCCGAGTCACACAGACAAAAGTTGATTTTCATCTCGGCTGCTTCTTTTTTCCCCCCCAATAAAAAGGAATGCCATCTGCTTCACATATAAACCCAGTATTTTCTTATGATGGTTATAACTGACCCTAATTCTAGGCCCTTTCTGTATGACAAATGCCTTTTTAAAAGCGTAATAATATTGCTACTTAAGATATAATAATAAATGCACAAGTTTTCATACATGTTTTCAAGTGTGTTAATTAAAATCTGGCACAGCTGAAGAAAAAAAATCAGCTAAAAGGAATATGATGTGTATAACATATCAAGTAAAGTACAATAATTATTTCTTCTTGATAAAGTTGTTCAGAAAATTAATGCTTCAACACTGTGCATCGCATCATTTTAATCATCCTTTAATACAATGGACAAATCCGTCAAAATCCGAAGGGATTCAGTTACTGTTATGTTTCTAAAAGTGCACACCAGGAACTTCCAAACGCTTCCTAATGACAATAATTAAACACCTGGCTATGATGACCTGTCTGTAGTTCATTCTCAAATAGTTTCTCCCAGTAATTAAACACATGCTGAGAACAGAAAGAGAGTATTTATTCTGAACAGCAACTCTGGGCCGCAGAAGTCTGAAGCGGCGGGAGCAGCTCCCTGCTGCACTGGCGGCCCGCACACCCTCGGGTTTCAAACCAGATGCGAGAGCGCGGTTGTGAGCGCGCGGCGCGTATGCTCACCTGCCCCGAATAAACACGCTGCGGAAAAGGGGCTTTTGCCAAGAACTTCTAGGCTTGTCTAAAAATATAAGCCACCCTCATTTTCATACAACTTCTACGTGTTACCTGTCTTTTAAACCCCAAAGCATCAGAAAACAATGCCAAAAATCTTGCAAAAACGACATTTTGGCCTTTGCAATACAAACAAACAAAAGTCGGTACGTTAACGTCGCAGGTACAGTTCCGAACTCAACCAACACACAGCTGCACCTAAATTTTGGACAAGGAACCTCTCACAACCACTGGCAGAACTGAAGCACTCTCTACTCAACTAAAATGCAACATTCTCCTGTACATGTACACAGCCATACATGAACACACGTACATAAATTTCAGATTAGGATCTTGCTCTCCAGGCTTGCATCATTACAGCAGGCACGCCCTTGCAATGGCAGGATCCCAGTTTTAGCTAACATTCCTCAAATGAATGAATGCACCAAACACAAAAGATCAAATTATGACTTACCAGTTAATATTTACCACAAAACCAGTGCCAAGAACTCTGTAAAACTCTGGACTTTGAATAAAAGCTTTTTTGATCAACAAGAGATTTCTTTTGGAACCAATGGGAGTGAGGGAGATTCTGATAAATGATGCTGTAATCTGTAATATTCAGTGCCATAACAAGTCAAATCTTACTGCCATACCCGTACCCAGTTCCCACACAGAATCTTTCAGTAATAGATCTCAAAGCACTTCATGTTTTATGCTGAAAAGCCAACTACCTATACAAAACCTTTTAACACAAGGTATGCAGTGACCTCCAGACCAGATTTCTACAGTATAAAGCAGAAGAAACCACAACTATATATATTCCCTTAAAAGGGCAAATACTGAAACATGAAAGTGGAAAAAATGCACTATAATGCACATTTTGAGATTAAAAACCCCACGCCACTTAACTTTGCACCACGTGCTTGAGAAACATATGAATGCAACTAAAACCTCTACTAGTTCCCAATGTTTACTGAAAACAAAAATAAAAATACGTATGACTGGAAGTTTCAATTTGGATTTCCTTTCAAGGCTTATTAACTCCACATAAAAATATGCCATTATTAAAATTTTAAAGGGCACAGAATAAAATAAACTGGCATCCCTTTCATAATTTGTAAGTTTGTTCTAATCTACATTTTACTTTTTTCATGTACCCATTTCAGTTGCTGTTAAAAACATCTGAAGCAGTGACATTCCAACAATTTTTATTTAAATAATGTCAGTAGATATAGTGAAATATTTAACCTAAGCAGTTCAACACACCCAAGTTTCAACATAGCTGTAGTCTCTCAATGGAAAATATAATTTTCCCAGTTCAACTGAGTGGTACCTGCACCAGTCTCGGCACTACCCATGCGACCTGCTGTACTGTTAATGTGGAGAAGCAGGTAATTCAGCTAATACTCTTACCCAGCTAACCTCCTTAAATGCTGATGTTTATTTGACAAGACAAACCGGAGGAATCCAATCCTGCAACACGTACACCTTGAAGCAACAAAGGAGATTAAGTATCAACTAGGGCAGCTGGATACCATTTTATTTTGGCCTGAACTCAAGCAAAACACAACACCGGCAACCCGACTGGAGAGCCAACGGAAAAGGCCCAAAGCGACAGGAGTCCTAATCCAGGACCTGCAGCATCCCCCACTTAATTGCACGTTGTTCATGAACTGTTTTATTCCAGCCGCCGGCTCTGCACGGGCTCCCCTGCCAACGGGGACGAAGGCCAGCGAGCGGAGCAGCCGGGACGGCACGTTGAGGCCAGGCTTGCGACCGGGAAAGGGTGGGAGAGAGAATCGGCCACACAGATAACAAGCATGCTTCTGCAATTTAATCATTTCTGAGAAACACATTCGCAGCACTGGGTAAGATGTCTGGACTCCGTCAAAGTCAAGGGATTTCGGCATTTAGGCACCCAAGACACTTCTTTAAATTGGCCCTTCGACAGCATCTGGAAACAAGGCTGCAGAGGCCTTCACAGAAGCTAACGTTAGCTCCGCTCGCTAACCTGCTTACGCTGCCTCGGCAGTCGATAACCGGAGGGTGGTTCCACCACAGCACGGCTCCGAGAGGCCAAGTTACGGCTGCTCCTCCGGGAGGATCCAAAGCCGAAACCTGTCAGCAGCGAGCGGGGAGCGGAGCCTCGCACTAGCTAAAGTTAGCCTTCAGGGAGGGACACCTCAGAAAACATGTTACTGTCCCATTTGTGAGTGCCTGAACAAGGCAGAACAGACTATCTGAAAAGGTTTTAATGGAATTTAACGATGAATATTAAAAATTGTTTTGACTGCTACGGACAGGGCATGTTACCAGTGCTGGGTTCGGAACAGACAGCAAGAACAGGGAGGTACTTCTCATTGGGTCGCCGCTGCAATTACTCCAATAACATTCCCTAGCCTATTTCAGATCATTCTAGGTTTTAAGAAAATAAAACTGAATGACTGTAGTCCTCTTTTATTATTAATTTAATCCTCACTATAAATACCCTAGATAAAAGAAGTACTTCACCTTCCACGTTATACACAGAATACAAACAAGTGCTCATATTTACACATGGCGAATACATTTCCATGCTGCTACATCACTGAACAGTAGGAGTATGTGTCCACCTTATCGATAACAATTATGATTGCAGTACAGTTAGAAAAAATTGCTATGAAAAAATTCACACCATTGTAAATATGAATATAAATTAAAAAGTACTATAGTCACTTAATAAAAGTATGATGAATATTGTCCTGTACTGTAAATTCACAAACAAGTAACATCTTTAGCATTTAAAATCCCTAGTTATGGGCAATTCAGAAGTACAATCTTAAAAAAGTAGAAATTAAAATTTACATTTTTAAAGATAAACATGTAATTTACATATTCATCTACTGATGCTGACACAGCAAGTTAAATGTATCTGATGTACCAACTGAAATTTTTTCTACAGAAAACCTACACAAAGAAGTCAGCATTACAAAGGACTAATGTGTGATGTAAAAAAGAAAAATTTATATCATCCTATGCTACTGAGCCGAGAGGTATTTTTGTAAAGCTATCAACTGTAAACACAAGATCTCAGTCCTTAGTTGTAACAGCTATCTCAAAGCTCATTACTTCATACAGAAAATTGGAAAGGGGAGACAAAATCCTACAAACCCTCAACATTTAACTGAACTCAGTTTCACCTACCATTGTAATGCCCATCACATAATCTTCTGAGGACCAAACATGAAAGAACTTGGCAGACTCAGTCTCTACCCCTCCAAGCAGCTTAGGATCATCCCTCAGTTTTGCCATCTCCTGCTTGCCTCTATGGTTCATTTATAGTTCTGTTCAAGAGCACAAGTCTCAAGCAGTCATCTCTGAAAAAAAACTGCTGCTGACCTGCTGTTGACAAGAAAACATTGGTATTTACCCTTCTCCTTTATTTCCTAGTTTTACTTTTTTTTTTTCCTTACCTATAGGCAAACTTTCCTCTCTTATACCATGGCTGTTAAGTCTTCTTTAGAGCTTTTGGAGACAGACCTTGTCAAACACCTTTCAGAAATCCAAGCAAGAAATATCAAATGGATCATCCTAATCCCACCAGAGGAACCCCAACAGATTTGTGAAATACGACTTACATGAACAAACATATTTTATGAGATAGGAAACATGTCAACCCTGCCCCACAAGACCGGGTTCATAAAAATACAAGCATGTAAGAAGAGTGGTCGATTGGAAAGTCTTCCTTCATCTTTGTTCTTTGCCAACTCAGACCCTGTCCCTGCTTACACACAGTTGTATTGTATAACAAAATCAGAGCTGGACGTACCGCATTCCTTCTCCTCATTACCCATGTGTGTCATACCAACAATTTCTCCAAAACAGACTTGCCCACAGTCACGCGGGATGCTTGTGACAGAGCCAGCACACAGTCAGCCGCAGAAGGGGTGAAACATCACTTTTCGCCAGAGGTTCTCCGGCTGTTCCGCTAACTTCCAGAAGAGAAATCTGCCTATCCTCTCTCCTTCGAATACTCCTGACTCACACTTCACGCTGAAAATTGCTCTGCTTTCTTTTTCAAAAAGGGATTTATTGAACAAGCCAGACTGCTTTCCCATTGAACACTCATCTGCTGCTCTTTGAAAGGACAGTGCTATTTGTGACTTAAAAAATCTGAGGATTCATTTACTTGTTTTCTTCCACACAATGTCTACTTCTGTTAATCAGAATATCACAATTAAATATAACTGCTTCTACGTAGATGAGATTTACCTTCCAAACTGAAGAGAAATTATGTTTCTAAGGTATCTACAGCTTACCATGGTTAGATCAGTGGAATTTCTCTAAATTATGCTTACTGTGCTGGAATTCTCATTTTTAAAAATCTAAAAATTATTTCTTAATTTTTTTAATCATCTATCAACTTAAAAGGTTTTATTTAAAAAAGAATTTGGAAAAGTACTGCCTTAATTCTGTCTACACTGAAGATTGTTGCCATGTCACTAATTTACTGCTCCCAAATTTCTTCCATTAAATTAATTCACTGTGTTACAGATGTTGCTATTGATTTATCTACTGAACTAAACACATAATGAAGCAGAAGGTAAAACTGACAAAAAACCCTATTGCCTTTTTTTCCCCCGTTACTAATTTTGTCACGGCTCCAAGAATAATTCCTGCAACAGCAATAAAGCGCCATATGCCTTTTCACTTCAGTCTCTGTAAAACCAGCTTTTCTAGCAGTAGAATTAAGAAAATAAAGTAGTGACAGAAAGATGAACTTGAAAACAAATGGAAAGAAAAAATACTTCAAAATTCAGGCTCCGTTTTAGAAATTAATATAACTAGCAGTTTTTTAAAGGGACATTTTTGTCTTCAGATTATGATTCCTATGATACAATTTTAGGATTACAACAGAAAAACTTGAAACAAAAATCCATAAATCTGAAGGGTTGGGGTTTTTTGGTTGATCAAAGCATGAGATACAGCTGCTACGTTTTACAAGTTCAACCCAAACGCTGATCTAAACAGTATGAGTGCTAAGACAAGCTAGGTCCAAATCTGCAACAGGTTTTCAATTTCAGGGTATGAGAATAATGAAGTGCTTACTAAAGTGCAGCAAAAGATTAATGTGTTAATCTCTGCAAAGTTACCAACACATAAATTCACTGAGTACATCAATACGTACCTATCAACCTCAGGAGCGATTTAGAAGTAGCCTATCTGGGCTCCATATCACCAGGCCGTTACATTTGGAAATGATTAAGAACAGGTAAGAGCAGTTCCAAATATTTGTTTAACCTGGATTCAATACCCATACAGTATCTAAGAGGACTTAAGGAAATCTGAAGGAAACATTGACGTTTCTATAAGATAAATGCAATACCTTCAGAGGATCTAGTCAAGCACTTTTCCTCCCAATAAAAGTAAAGTGAGCATACACGTAACAGCCTATTTTTTATTTTGGCAGATGAAAATATAGTTGCTTTTTGGCAGCCATAAAAAAGAAAGGGGTGGGGAAAGGGATGAATGGGTACATCAAGATGGTTGTCCTGATCTTTGCACCACTAAGCATCAAACACCAGCTCCGTAAGATCTTTACAGAATAATCCTTTAAATTATTAGCAAATATGCCCAATCTTTTGCATTCGATGGCCACTCTTGACTGCAAGACTGAGTATCTGAATGGAGGCCAGAGAGCCAAGAGATAAAGGGCTTGATAGAAATGCCCTGAAGACGTACCCCACTCTGGTTGGACCCTGCTGCCTATAGTCACAAACCTTTAACTTGCAAGCTATTTAAACAACAGGGATGGCTACATAGCCAAAGAATGAAATAGTTTACTATAAAGTTTATTTGCTTACTAAATCACCACTTTATCATCCGGAAGGACTAAAGTCTTGGGTTTTTACTAATTTTAGATGTTAGCTATTATTCTTTTAAGACGTATGACAGGAAAGGGGGAAAAAAAGAAAGTGTAATTCCCTGTTCTTTAATACAAATGTAGCTGTTCAGGCATCTAAATACTAAAAAGTCATCTGACTTCAAGACAATAAGCCAAAGGCAATGCTCAAGTTACTTAATTCATCTGCATCAGAGTAAACATCTATATTCAGCCCACCTAACTTGTGACAGAGCGTGGCAGGAGGAAGAAAAAGAAATTAATTGTAGTTCAATAAGTGTACGTATTTTAACATGCACAGTACTAAACAGGTCAGTGAATTGTTTTATATAACAGCAAGCATCAACATTTTTAACGATTCAGGAAATCATTGTCATTCTAAGACGACAAGAGACTACTACGCCGCCACTCTGCAACCGTTTCCCCCAACGCAAATCTACCCTTGTCCGCGAGGAGCCGCCGGCGTCAGTGCTCCGTCGCCTGCCCGCGAAGCCAGCAGGTGCAGCAGGCTGATAGGGAAGAGACGGATGTCTCAGTCCTGCATCTGCAGTGCCGGCATTGTACCCGACTGGTGCCGTCAAGTGAAACACTGCTGCCCCGGTGTCATTCATCAATGCGGTGTGACGGCGTCAAGAAAAGAAGTATGTTTCTCTGCTGACAACTTGTTTTAATGAAAATGCATTGCAATATTTAGGAAGTTTTCAGAGCTGACTTCTATGTCTGACAGCTGACAGATTTATGACACCTATTTTTGATGAAAAATGTGCAACAGGAATGACTTAATATTCAAAACAAAGAAATAGATGTAGTCTGCCTTAACATGCCAAGTACTAATAGAGGAAGAGAAGGTTATTCAGTAAAGTGAGGACCGTAAAAGAGAAACTAAGGAAGCTTAATAGGAACGGGTCAAGTTTACAGTATTTTAAAAGTGGAACAGTCCTTAATGAACAAATTAACTTCAAGAGTGACAGACTGTGGGACACTGCAGTTCTCACAAGCACAACGTTATGACACTTCAGGTTTGATCTTTCTCTCAATAAAACCAGAATGAAAGCAATAAAAGCCAAATAAATGGTAGAGTTATTGCGTCCTCAATTTTATTGGGTTTTCTTCAGGAAACAGGAAACAATTCTGTGGGGTTTCTTTGGTTTTGTGGGGTTTTGCTTTGTGGGCTTTTTTTTAAAGCATTAACGGATGAAGTAGAAAACTGTATTATGAAAAGTTTCCATAACCCATCTTAAAGATGATCAGCACAGAAATAAGTAAAGACTTTTTAAGTTTACAGTATGCTTTCTAGCCATCTATTTCAAAACATATGGCATACAGCAGATGTAAGTTCAAATCCCTGTGCATATTTTTTGCTGATCATTCGGAAGAACCATAACCACCATCTTGTTCTGCACTTTAACTTCTTTCCAACTTTTGGTCATAAATTCTATCCTGCGCTTCAGAAACAACTCAAGGAAAGATTTTTTTAAACCATTTTATTCCTACAAGAAGTTCTGGCTCTGCTTGAATACAAATCTGTAATATACTATTTTTGTTATTTTCTTAACTTTATTCATGTCTTGATTACATCCAATTCATTTGAAAGGTAATTTTTGTAAGATTGACAATGAAACTACGATCTTGATTTTTCAGTTTTAAAGTTACACCACATGAGACATCTCACTGTTTCTGACCACGCTGAAAACTAGAGTAATAAAGGCTGCTGGCGAAAAAAGAAAATTAAAACAACATTGAGTTTTCCCAAAGAAGTTACCTATGAAGAAAAGCTGTCAGTCAGGAAAGTTGATACTATCACAACAGATGACAAGAAGCTCGTTACAGAGAAAGCCTGAAATGTGACCATCACTCTCTCACCACAATATATTTATTTTAAATAACAGATGAAGAGTCATCAATATTTACTGTATTTCAAATCAGCCATATAATGCAATCAGCAGCCTGAAGTCAGCTTAGGCAGCAGCTGGTTAGATGGATGTCATCTGTCAGGGGCTGCTCTTCTAAAAGCCGCTAATACTGTCATTGAAAATTACAGTCCACAAATCAAAAGAATGTAAGTGCTTGAACTGAAACACATATGAAATCAGACAGCTCCCACTGGATTTTCCCCATGTGCTATTACCTCCATGATCAGTTCACGCTTCAAGTGACAGAAATTGCTGAGAAAGCAAAGCACTGTTTGCTTTCTATCTGAGAACTATACTTTGAGCCAGGGGACATATTTTTAGATAATTAAAATTAATTTTCCTTCCTTTTTGTCAAGAAACATTAAAATCAACCTGCTGCAAAGGAAAATGCTCACTCCCTCTTGCACAGAATAATGGGGGGCAAAACTTTGTTGCTACTACAAAAGTGACAAACTGGTTAGTTGGAAATGAGATAAAATCATTTTCAATCAGCAAATTCCGTAACATTAAACCACAGCTTTTTCTAACATCATAAAAATACCATGTACTCAGAACTTCAGTAACTGTTCAAAATAGGTGTCAAAATCTTGCTTATCTATCACAAAATTATGCAAATTTTAAGCCACGCCAAGTGTCATCATTCCACAAAAACAGTGGCAGAACACTTAAAAGGTACTTCCAAGTACTAAAGGGTACCAAAACACTACGTTTTTGTTTCTGCTAAAGCGACGGGAATATGAGCATTTTGAAATGGAGTGGCATGAGTACGTATGGCCAGAAATCATTCTTTTTTTTTCCCCTCCACCCCCTGCTTTGTATTTAAGGATTTTTTCCCCCCTGAACTGGAATAGGATGGCTAAACCTAGAAAGGTATTATTTCAGCTGACAAACGTGTTTTGAAACGCATCATCCTGATGTTGAGCATATAATCCTGCACAAAGAGCAAACAAACAGCAAGAAAAATGCGTATGACAAGACAGTAGAAGCCAGGGATTTTATTAAAGCAGCATGCCGCCTGCTCACTAATCGCGGAATGCCACGAAGAATTTCAAATGACTAATCCGAGTGCAGCAGCACTGGCTGGGTGCCAGCCGGGCGCTGAGCGGGTCTGCCAGAAAGGACGGGCAGATGCCTCCCGGACAGCACTTGGAAGGCGAGCCAGGAGTGAGCCCTTGCGGTGAAGGCAGCTGCCTGCAGACCGGGCTGCAACAGCACAAGCCTTGCTGCTGTGTCCAGTGATGGCCACCAGCGCGGTAGGGCCTGGACCACAGGCTGTACAAGGAGATGCCAAGAGAGACGGGCTTGTTCGGTTTTAAGAGAAGACTAAAAGCGAAGCTTGTTGTTGTCTTCTATGGCCTAGTGGGAGAGCAGGGAGAAAACAGAGCCAGGATCTTCTGGGAGGTGACCGACAGTGGAAGGAGAGGCAGCACTGACGCTACCTGCAACACTGGGAATTCAGATTAGGCTTTGGAAACACTTTTTCACCCTGGCAGCAAACACTGGAACAGGTGCTGAGAGAGGCTGCGCAGTCTCCATCCCCAGAGATGCTCAGGCCCAGACTGCACAGGCCCTGGGCAGACTGGCCCTGTTCGGAGCAGGGGGTTGGACTAGGTGACTCCAGAGGTGACTCTGTTTCGGTTCTCACCCTCCTTGGTGTATGCCTACATTTCAACAGCACATCAAAAGCATCAACCAAGGCACAGAGGGAATTTCCGGCTGTGAGGAGTTTGCTGAATACACACAGAACCCACCAGCTCAGCATGCTGCATTTGGCCAAACTTCAGCCAGTCAGTGGGTCACCACCAGCCCTTTGTGGGCACAAGCAAGACCGAGGACCTGCCCTCCTTTGCACCCCCTTCCCGCTCTGCGCTGGGTGCCGTTGTGCACTGCCAAGCCAGACGCCCAATCTGCCATTTCGTTCCCTTGGCTGGCAGGGCTTGGCAGGCTTCGCCAGCCTTGTTGAGGAAGACTTGTGTTCTGCCATAACGCCTACGGCTCTGGCAACATCGAAGCTGCTCCCAGCCTCCAGACCACTCCTCGCAGCTGAGACTTTTGTCTATACTCCTTCTTCCATGACCAGTGTCCTTTTTTTCTAGCAGGGTTAGTTTTCTGGCTGATCAGCATGCTGACCCCGCTCAGCACAACTCCTACTGCTGGCACCCAGGAGAGGGGGGAAGCACAGCCATGGCTGGGAGGGAGCGAGGCCACCTCCTTTCGCAGCACCAAGGTGGTGCTGAGATGGTAGTCTCAGTAATAATGTCTGTGTCTACATAGAAGCCATATTAAATGCCAAAACAAGGCACCAAGGGAAGAAACCTGCTGCCTCTGGGAAAGCGCGACTCCACTCTGAGCGCGCTGGAATTCAGCACAGTGGAGGGCATTAACCGACATCACCGCAGCGGACACCACCAAGGTGCGACGATTTATACTGCTGTAGGAAGCACTCCAATGCACACATCTACCACAGCCTCCACAAACAAGCCTCAGTGAGAAAAGGAAAGCAGGAACCCCAGGCTCACGATGGCCAAGCCTCCCGCTGCCGCGCCACTCCGCTCTGGTTTAACTCTGCATTTAACTCGAGGTGGGGCTACTTCACCAGTTACAACCCACCTCGCCCTGCTATGATGACAGATTTAATAATAGTAATAATAGCTAACCACCACGGTTAACAGCTGGCCATGTTCCAGAGTGAATGAGGTGTGATAGGCCAAGTTTCTTCTAACAGCCCAACTGCCAGAGGAACCTACATGCTCTCATCCCCCAGCATCACATGCTTTTTCTCTTTACATGCTTGTCGGGTTTCATTTTAAAAGAAAAAGGATCAGAGGGCTTGCACTTAAAGCTGACTTCCTTCTCCCCAGAGAGAACATTCAAATTCCCAAGGGACTTCAAAACAAGCTCTTGAAAAAGATAGGAGGAAAATCAATGGAAGAAAAGCAAACGCTGATCGTGGTTTTCAAAAATAACGTCAAAAAATTAATTATTTGAGATTCTCATCATCCCTAATTTTTCTTTACTGCTTAGGTATCTTAATAGACTACAAATAATTAGCTTTGCTGGTGTTGGTGCTATGGGTTTTGATCACCATCCATGTCACACACCAGTAGCGCCACACCTGGCACATCTACTACATATGTTCCTTCCCACTGAGTTTAACGTGACAAACCATTGCCATCTTTAGGCAGTCCCCCTCCCTCACATCCCAAACCTTCCCAGTGCCATTCTTCCAGCCAGTGTTTCCTTCTAATAAGCAGAAAGTATAACTCATAGGCCTTTGCCTGCTCTCAGATGCTCATAACAAGGGATCTGGAACACTCCCATTAACTGAGTCATATTTAAACACAGGGATTTGGAGGTTTTCTAACAACACCCTCTTTGTGTTTATTGTTTCGCATCTGGGATAGCGGACAGTGCATCCCACATGGTTCCAGAATTACAGAGTTTAAAAGAAAAGAAAGGGGAATAAAAGTTATTCAGTTCAATACTATAGCACTCCATGGAAAAAAATAGGAATATACAGGGAGAAACCACAAATCTGCAGTCTATGCAAACTCTTCATACTCTTGTATGAGTCTGAAACCCTGCCAAGTTCCAAAACCTTGTATCCAAAACATAAGTAGTTTTCAGGAAAACAGTTTCAGATCTTAATTAATCCACCGAGGCCCCAGCCCATGTCATGGTGATCAGTCAGATGGCGATGACAGAGAGAAATAGGACTTGAGAGGGTCTCACAAAACAGCTAAAAGTAGCACTGGATCTCTTTTTTATGATCCCTTACACATAAGGATCTTGATCTCAAATTTTCTTAAAACTTTACAGGTTTTACTTCATGTGACTGAATTTGTTCTTCATTCAAAATATAAGAAGAGGCAACTTCCTAAAACTATCAAACATTTCATAGATTATGTCGCATAATATTCGTACACCTGAGAAGTTACAACCTACATATTTCTGTGATGTAGTTTCCCATCCAGATCAACTAATGTGACAATATCAGCAGCCAGTGAAAGTAATTACCATCAGGTTTTCTACCTCAGAACAGATGGGTCTAGGGAAATCAACAGAATAAAAAAAGTGATCTGTAGTAGTAACTTGATGTGAAGATTATCTTGGAAGAGGTTCATTTTTACATTAGATGGGATATTTGGAATTGTTGGGTTTTAACACTTTATGATTTTCAATTTCTAATAAATTAGCTAAGCTAATGAAAAAACTCAGAAAAGCAAGAGAAGTACAGCAATTTGCTTTAAACACAGCCATACCATTGTAATTCAGAAACTGTGACAAATGTCTTTTTACAATGTTTTCAGATTCTCATTAATATTTTACCAGTAATTTACAAATCTGCATGTTTTATGAAAAAAGATCAAAGTGGAAATATTAACACCAAAAGGAAAAAACAAATCAAACTGCAGAAAAGAGAGGTCAGTGATACAAAGGCCAAAGAAGCAGAAAAGGCTTTTGTAGAGTATTATTATTTTAACAGACTGACTGACATCTATCTACCAAAACGTTTAGAAAACTCATTTTGGCTTGCCTGCCTGTATAAGCAGGGGCAGAGTCTTGTTCCTCCAGGGAACTACCCAAGTAAAACCGCATATATTGTGAGCAGCAAAGTCTACTATTGTCTCCTAAAACAGCAAAGACCAAAGCACAGTTTTAAATATTCTCAGATGGCAAACACCCATTAGAAAAATGTTGGTTTTTTTTTAAAAAAAAAAAGAAGAAAGAAAGAAAAAGGAGAAAGAGGCTGAAGAAACAAAAAAGGAATTTTTAGGTAATGTTTCTCCTGCTGCAGTAACTGAACTACCGCTTACTTGGTCACTCAGGCCTGAAACGAGCCTAATCACAGAAGTTACACTGTGCTGAGCAGAGTGAGGTCTGGCTGGTTAAAAACTGGTCGACTTCTGATAACTTCAAACCCATAATTTTCCTCAGTATTTCAAAAGTTCAACAGTAACAAAAGCAGTCATGTTTTGTGTTCAACAGCATTTCCAATGCGCGTAGCAGCAGCTGCCGTTGCAGAGGTGGGGGAAGCAGGGAGGAGGTAAGGACGGTTTTGTCTCAATTATAATGATCTAAAGATTGAAACAAGACCAAGCTTGTAGAAAAAATTAACTTTTTTTTTTACAGTTAACTGGAGCATTTAGAGGGGAGAAAATACATTCTTGAGGCAGAAAAGCCCTTCTTCAGATCTATCCAATATACAAGTTGATCAAAACTGGGCTTTGTCCAGAGTGCTTCGTCTCAGCTGTTTCACCTACTAACATATTGTAACCAAGCAAAAGTAGTAAAAGTTTCTTAAAACTACTCCTATAATTCTGCATCTATGAGTACCTGAAATTCAGACACACATCCATGTGAACGACTTTAGCAAAACACTTCTTCTGGAAGTAACACCACAAAAGGTTAAGTTGAAGCAGATGAATTTTTTTTTCTTTTCAATAAAAATATAATTTAGAGGATTAAATAATTAAACTAACAAGAATACACATTCCGGACTTCTTCAAGCATCAGCTTGAATTCAGTAATTGAGCGTATTTTTCGTTAACCACTAGAGGTCACACAGTAACCATGGCAGCTATCCAAAAGATGAGAGGCCTCGAGAACCTCAAGGTCTGGGAAAACTGAAATACGGGGATACTCACCGATTTGCACCTATAAATGAAATTATTAAATTAATTTGGGTAGTCTTTCCATTTCCCCAAAAGTTCCAATGAACATGAAGGGTCACAGATGTCATTTGCTATTTACAGCTCTGTAAAATTTAGATTTAGGATTTTTACAGTGCTCAGAGCTTTGTGCCCTTTTGAAGGTGTTCCCGATTTCTTCAAATATTTCCTCACTTAAAACTTCTGGATGTTGATTCAGATAAAGGGGCTTCAGCTATGACTACTGTTAACACTAAAGCAGCACACTAAAGCTGGAATATCCTAGTGTTCTACTAGTCAATGTTTTGCGATTTGGACATTTTAAACTTTCAAAAACAACAAGTATGAACCCACACACATCAAATTCATTGTGTTTTTAAGTTAATACCAAAGTTTACACTGGACACAATAACTTCAACTCTCTTAAATCTGAATGGATATACTGCCCTCAAAATTTAGGAGCAGATGTGGTAATCAGGGCCTGAAAACTACTTGCACGTGAGAAATTCACTTACATTGCTACTGAAAATCTAGTTTATTTTAAAGCATTTGTGGAAGCACTATTTGCAAAGTCTTAAAATACTTTATGTTGTACACAGTTAATTAAAAATTCCCTAGAAAGTTCTTTTAAGTCCTTCAAAAAGGCTACCTGCGCACACAAACGCAGAGCGAGAGATGGCCGATAGTCAGCGATCCTGTGCTCCTTTCATATCAGATTAAATCAGGGATCAGTATATAAAGACATTTCATGAACTGAGTCACTTGTTTTTATTCCATTTACTACAGCGTACACTACATTTTCTCTTTGGAGAGATTTCATTTAATTAGATCCCAACTATAGAAGATAAAGACCTGTGTATGAAAGCCTTTTACTATGGCAGTGCAGCACTGCCAAGGCATTAAGCTGCCCTCTAACCCTAAGAACTGGTCCCACCAGAACAGGTGCTGCTGCTGACTTGCATTACCTGTTCTGGAATAAGTAAAATATTTCACTCCCTAAAGCTCTCAGTCTGGTACATTTCAACATTTAAAAAAATATAATAATTATAATAATAATAATAATAATAATAATAATAATAATAATAATAATAATAATAATAATAAGCAATGAAACAGCTGTAATCTGAATAATAATTTCAAAAGTTTCAGTACCCATGTTTTTCGGCACAACAGACAACACACTACCAAAAGCTTGCGGGGCACATATTACACTATAGGAGCAACTCCCTGAGACAAAACAGAAATCGTAAATCACATCTTAAAAGCAGAGAAGATGCAGACTTTTCTTTCAATAAAATTAACGCCACAAGTTTAGCTAGCTCTTTAGAAATATAGCTAAAAAATCCAGCTCTACGTGCACACAAGCTTGTATGTATACACATACATACTCACACACAGATTGCAAATCGGCAGAGATTGTTTTCCGCTTTGTATTAACACAGCAAGTTTTACAACCTTTTTAAGAATTTAGGAAGTGAGGATATTTTTTTGAGAAATATCCAAATACAAACCTGCTTTTTCTGCGTCTGCCTTTTCTGAGCACTCAGCGTAGCTGACTTAAAGCTAAGAGACTTGGACTGTCTCCTAACTTTCACTGAATCTCTCCGGCGATCATACGAAAAAGACGACGACTTCTTTGTAATTTTCCTCCTAGGTGTGTCTGCCATTTCATCCACGAAAGTATGGTTACCTTCAAGCAAACAGTGTCCCAAGAAAAGGAAAACTCAGTACCATCAAGCTTCCACCAAGTTTACAGGGAACAATCTTCAGTCCTACAGCAAATGGAGCAATCTACAAGGAACGGAGCCCATCTAAGAACTATTTCAGTTCTTCCAACAGGTTGTACAAATGAAAAAAGCTGATGGTCCTGCAATGCTGTATGGCACACGAAGAGCAGGCAGAACTCCTTCTTGCTGTATAAACTCAAACAGGCTTCAGCAGTGATGCTAATCTGAAAAATGTAGTGACTATCCTGCTGAGCACGCTAAAGGTGAACGGAAGGTAGTTCCCTACACACCAACAGGGTGTGGAAGTACACCAACAGGGTGTGGGGATGAAGCAGAAGACTTTGGGTTCAAAGCATCTTCTTAACTCCTTCCTTTCTGGGCTACTGCTAGGAAGGTATCTGAGAAGTCAAGACTGGTTAAAGGTGCCCAGAAAAGACAACATTATTTTCTTGTCTTTGGATCCAAGGCACTTGGAGAAGGAACCTTTAGCATGAGGTAGATGCCCCATTCATTTTAACCTAACTCAAATACTCCCTTTTCTCTCTGTCAGAAGGACTATTCACGCTGCAAACATTTATGAGATACTTTAGCTACTAAGCCAACTGGAAAATAAAGTCCAACCTTATGTGTGAATCTCACCATGTTTCCTGGAAAATAAATGTGAAGTTACAGCACTCTCTTAAGATCTGTTGGAATCAATGGATAAGAGGGTAACGCTAATGAATTCTCATCCTAGTGACAGTGTGGGAATCCTATCAGACAGCTGAGATTGCAACTTTTGTACCAGGACTGTGTTTAGGTAGGAATGTTTCCCTTGCATAACATATTAGTCAAGGAACACTACAAGGGTGTAGAGCCCCAAGACTTGCTGCTATTGATTTCCATTAAGCAAAACATACCCAGAACACAAAGCTGTGCATATGGGAGCATGCCTGCAAACCTAATGCTGTTGGATTTAAATCTGTCTTAAAAGACAAGGAGGAAAACCATCTTTTGACAAACTTATGCCATTGTCCAGTGTCTCTTCCAGAAACTTTTCCTTAATTTGTTCATGACGCTACTTCGCGTACAAAACAACTGTGAATAATTTATACTTGCAGGATTATCCATTACTATAATTAAGCTTTAATATGGGTCAGTCCTCTAGTGTATGAGTCTCAGCATCTCTGTTAGGAAATATCTGTGAAGTTGAAACAGCATTTCTTTTAAGACCTGCCGATACCAAGGAATAAGAGGGTAGTATTAATGAATTCCCATAACCAACCTTTTCTGCAATTTCTTCCTTTGTTGTAGGATGAATAATATACCTCTAGGACAAAACGATATTGCTAAAATTAATGAAAAGCTATCAGAGTATCATGCATTTATTAGCCATAATGGCCTAATTCTAGATTCATTGCAGATTTCTGTGGAGATTTACACTGTGAAGAATTAGAAAGCACTGCTTCATATTATCTACAACTACATCTAAGCAGCAAATCTGCAATTATTACAGGACACAGAAAAAATACATTATTAAATATTTTTAGTACAAAGTATCTCTTAATTGTGATGAGTTTATGATATTCTAGTAGTCATCATCCACAGCCACATAATGCCTTCAGTGTTACTAACATTAGACTCTGTGAGACCATCATCATTTCAACACACTCTGTGGTCTTCACCAAAGTTTAGATTAAAGAGACTCTTTCTCACAAATTGAGACCCTACTTAAATTACCAGTTCCCATGATTTACAAGGATCATCTTTCTGAAGAGTAAAAATAAGCAGTTAATTCAGCATTATGCATGCTTTTAAACCATGACGTCTCAAGAAAAAAATATGTCCTCCAAAACTTCTTTGAAGCATCTGCACTGTTTGACAAAAATCACAGGTATTCTGATAAATCATAAAAACTAAGGTCAAGGAAAGTTCAAAAGCCTTTTTCAGACAGCTACTCTTACAACATACTCTAATCATGCTTATTTGCACAAAAATAAGTATTAGCAATTAAGACTGACAAAGGCACAAATAGACTTTAAAGATCCGTTAAAATGCATGTATCAAATGCCAGGTACAATCCTGATCATTTCACTTTAATAAAAAAACATATTACACCTAAAACAAGTGCAAGAACTGAAGCAAGGATGATCAGAGCTACTAAAAGTATTTCCAAATGCAAGAAAGTAAATTACAAAGGAAACTGAAAAGGACAGAGATCCTTACAATCTTTGAAGATACAGGAAAAGTTCTGGATTATATTTATTCACAGTTCCCCTACGGACAAGAATCTGCAGCACTCAAAAAATCAAATCTGTAATCAAAAGGTAGTATTTTCTTTGCTAATGAAAACTTTAGTTTCATTTGATGCCCCCAGATCTTGGGCTGAAAAAGACAAAGAACAATTCCGCAATGTCATCTCTGATTTTACAGTTATCTACAGTTTGCTGCTTCTATCCTCTTTTCCATTTACACACTGCTGGTAGAGAAGCTTTCAAACTAAATGCGGAATCAGTGTTGGCATTTGCTCTGTGCTTTTGCTATTTCTACAAAATCTTTTTTGGTGTCTTGGTTTATGACTGGAAGAAGCAGAAGGCTCACCACCAGCATGTACAGCAGCAAAATCCCATCACCCGTTCCCTTCTCTACCCCTTGCTTTGCCTTAGGGACCACTCTGGCAGCTCCACGGCCACCAGCAGCCTTGATACACTGAAAGGGAAGGTCTCGGCCCACTCATGTTTCCGCCCTCCCTCTTCTTACTTCTTCCTTCACACCTCAACGACTCCCAGCAGTGAAGGCCCCTTCCCGCCTCAGCTTGCCAGATCCTTTGGTGAACTGACGATGCTCATGAAACAGCAGAAAAATATTCAGTTATTTTTGCGAGGAGGAGTCTTCTGTCGTTCTAGTGAGCAAGTCTGCCAAGAGACAGGGCCCAAAGAGTGCCAGAGCCTGCACGAGGTAAGCAGCAGGATGGGCATGACAACATGGGGGAGAGGCAGACACAAAGGCACGCTGCCAGAAGCCTTCTTCGATCTTATTATGTCTCACAGAGCTGTACCTTGCCATGTGTAAGCCGATGTTTCCAGAGGTCTATTACAAAATCAAAAATATTTTCCCAAATGTAACAGCTAGCTGAGAACTCATTATTTTGTGCATTCAGTTAAAGGAGTCTCTCTCTGAAAGCACATCACGTTTGCCAAAATCATATTTCATCCACCATGTTTTTGTCTACTCCCTCTATATCACAGGATGCTTCTGCAACCCTTCATAACCAGCATTTACCATCAGCGTTCCGTTACGCACACAATGATGGAATTTGTCACTTCAGTATTCAAATCCTCCTTCCCTTTTTTCAGAACAATTGCAAATATATTGAACAATACTTGCCCTATTTTCCAACTTTTAATCAGTTACATAACTGGTAAGGAGGTTAGGGTAGGACCCTTCCACTTATCCCATGGCGAGTTTGTGGGGTTTTTGCCTCTACTAGCCCAGACACCGGCGCTCATGTGTCTCTGCTGAGAACGTGGGCAGGTTTGCGAGGCATGACTTTCTTCACAACACTGTCGTCGCTTTCCCCAGTATATCACATCCATGGGCCTGCTATTCCTCAGAGAACAGTTTTTACCAAGTTATTTAATTTTCAGAAGTCAGGTTTACCTGCAGCTTTTCAGATCTCCAGAAACTAATTTACAAATTATAATTTTCAGTTTCACTCCTCTCCTACCTGGGAATTCTTAGTGCATTGATACAACTACTTCAGTGATTCAGGAAAGGAATTGGGATATTGCAGTTTATTCCAAAAATGAAAAAAAAATCATGAACAGAAATGCTGTCTTCACAGAGCTAGAAAAATGATGATGAGACTGATAATTTGGAGAACAGCACTGAAAGAGATGAAAACCTAAGAATGGGAGACAACATTTAGTTACATCTAATATCTCTCAGAGATTGGAAAATGCAAATGTTTCAATATTAATATATTGTGCCCAGTATTCCCTCATTTCCATGGGTTTTAGTCTCATCCATAAACACTGTGAAGTTAAAACTTAGTTTATTAGAAATACTACAAGCATTTTAATTCCATTCTTCATGTTATTTCCAAATATGTCTTCACTAAATAGCAGCTGGGAATAAAGACTATGTAAAAACTTTGATTTTCTACTTTAAATCCATCAGCCAGATGGACCTAAAACTCACATGGCCGCCCCAGTAATAAGTCAATAGTGTTAAAGCAAGAAAACCTGGTTAAAACAGAGACATTTTGTTTTTACCAATTTGTCAGAACCGCAGTTAATATTAAAATGTCAATCTCTAAAAATGTAATCAAAATTAAAAACACTGCAGAATATTAGATGACGTCAAGAGCTCATTGTTAAACTGAAGGTTTTCAATTTTTTAAAGGAAAATAATCATGGAATTGTTATATGAAGGGTTTCTTTCCCAGTATCAATACTTTCCCAAGCTCCATGGCTGAAGTAGTTATTTTAAGCTGTTACAAGAAAAGAATGCCTTATGCTCAAAATGTGTTTTGCCAAGTCACTTATGAGAAACAACAAATTGTTTCAAGGTCATCCTGTTTTCCTGGGATACAGGGAACGCAGTCACAGACCAAGAAGAGAGAAGCTGCACACTGTAGCAGAGATAATCATGGCAGTAGTTGAAATTTAATTTGATGGAGAAGTTTTGAAGAAGGAGGAAGAAGGGCATACCAATCATGGTATTGTAAATACTAAGTACATTATTTTTGAGTAATTTCTTTGCATTTTTAGTTTTTTCTGTCAGATTTGCTGCACTGGACCTAGATGCTTTTTCATTCACTCCAACATTTTAATCTGTTAACAGCAGAAACAAACTTCAGAAGTTTGCCATTCTTCTTCATGGTTTTAGGGTTAATTTCTTAAGTTGTCAAGTCAAAGAGAATTCAAATGTTAATTCAGCTGTAAGTTTGCTTAAATGAGGCAGACACAGCCCCAAATTTAGAACAAACAACACTACTTTTGAGTATTCTGATTGTGTGCTGATGGAAATCTAAAGACAACACAAGTTTACCTGTGCAGCGTTCTTCACGTTCAAAAGCTCTTTAACATTTCTGAGTGAATGAACAGACACAGGATTACCAGAATCTCATTCTTTCTACCAAAACTGGGAGCTTGCATTTTTTACTGTAGAACTGGGGTCTGGCATAACTCTCCCTAAAAATAAGAGTGACAAAACAAAATTCAACAGCAGTGAGATATTGTAATCACAGCTCTCCAGTCCCAAGCTGGCCTTTAACCTTAACATCATAATGCACTTGCTCAAAATAGAGTCATTTTTGTCTTGGTTTCAAGTTAACATTTGTTACAAACAAAACACAGTCATCCTTTCCAAACCCACATTTTGTGTATCACATGCCTCCTAAATTCAACTGCTTTCCAAGAGGAAGTAAACAAAACAACAGCATTATTTAGAATTGACCATATGTTTAACGCAAAAAATGAAAAGTTCATTTCCTTTCCACTACACTGGGAAAAGCTCCTAATAGGCCTTCATATTATGAGAAGCTGCTCAAAGGCTTTCTCCCATCACGCTAGAAGCAAGCAGGTATTAAAGTCATAATAATAATAGAGTCTCTGTAGGTCTCTAAAAGCAGATGCAAATGAAGTGCAATTGATCTCACTGAATTTCAGCAGCAATTTGATAACATAACATAGTTAACCCTAGATCATGAATGTTTACAAACTCCATTTCAGCACAGATCTATGAAATGAATCTCCACTCCATTCTCACCAACATTATTCCACTCAAAAAGCAACTTCTTGTATGAATTCTAAGAGATTCAAGTAGAATATCTGTTCTAAGAATATCAACAAATTCTAAGAATATCAATTCTAAGAGATTCAAAGTATGTCTATCCAGCAATAAGCACCAACATCACCTTGATCTTACAGTGACCTGGGCCAGATACTACCACCACATACACAAACACTGTGGTAAGCATGAAACTTCACTCCAGACAATACCAAACCCTGTTCCTCCATTTTTAGCTCTGCACCCAGTGAACATAACTATGAATTATGCAGGGTGAAGAACTGACTGAATATTTGAAAATGGTAAGTCATGCAAAGCAAGCCCATTCCGTACTTTATAGGACAAAACCCAGGCTGTAACTCTAAGCATAAGCCAAAATACAGTGGTTATTTTTGAGAACCAGAATATCGAATTTATTAGGACAGTGATGAAGGATAAGATGCTGATGCTTTTACATTTACAGGTTGCTAATTCCCAAGCTACAAAAACCTATACATTTGGGCAAATGAACTTATCAATAACTGCTGTTAGGTTCATACCCTACGTTGATTCAAACTAGCTCTATTTGCCCAGCTGCTCACCAAAACCAGTGGCTGTTAATGGCAGATCCTTGTTGTTCTCTTGGGAAGGAAAGCCTCAAGTTTTTCAGAAATGTAGCTACACCAAACATAAGACATTCTGATCTCCAAAGCTTTCCAGAGTGCTGCAGCCTAAGCATTACTATGCAGGAAAAAATTACATACAATTGCACATGAAATTATTATTTTTAACTAGTGCAAAATACAACTGACTATTTCAGTGAGAATTCAACTGGGAGCAAGTTATAGTCATACACATACTTTTAAAATGGGAGATTACGCAACAACTTCCTGAATATGTTTTTCCATGGATAAACAAGGGCCTAAGACATCCCTGAAAAAGTACTTTCATATTACACCCAAAGTATGAGGATCACTGAAGTGTGTATGTGCCTCAGCCTGCCACAAGAAACTATGGTTAAGGATAGTTGGGGGATTTTTTTTGTTCAGTTGGTTGGGGTTTTTTTGCTGTTGAGAATGTCTGCCTATGAAGAACTGAACTGAGGTCATCAACTATGTTATCATCAAGTTGGAAACTTGTCAAGTTGTCATATGTTTTCTGAGAGCCTTCAAATGAAGGGCTACTTTTAAAGTAACAGAAAATCAAACAAAACACTTTGTTAACATATCTTTAAAGTATTGTTCTAATCACTAGATACACAAGAAACCTATATTTTTGAAATAATGAAAATAGGTTAGGCAGTTGACTAAAAGCAAGTTAAAAGGAGTTATTTCTCTTGTATTTCCGGAAAAGAGATATTGGCTATTCATCTGCCCAAGCTGTTCAAGGAGTTTCCTCAAACAGTACCAGACATGCTCATAATTAGGCCTGGAGTGGAAGTCACTAGTTGAAAACAGAATCTTGTTTCTAAAAATGCTTTCCAAGAAAAAAATTATCCAAATGAGCATTTATTAATTTTTGGTCTAATGCTGTTACTACCATTAATTGCATTAACCGAGTTTTCATCAGCAACTTCACGTGTAGTGGTATTGTGTAATATGAATGTTGAAGTCGCATGCTGGCTAAGTTAGAATACATCATGCACTCTCTCAATTAACTATGATAAAGGGCTTAAGAAAAGCTGTTTCAGAAAGGAACAAACAGCTTAGCAAAATAAATTTTTCTGTGTAGTTTGTTTCATGTTTTTGGCCAGAGGGACCTGGACAAGTTTGAGGAATGGGCCTGTGTGAACCTCATGAGGTTCAACGAGGCCAAGTGCAAGGTCCTGCACCTGGATTGCGGCAACCTCCAATATCAATACAGGCTGGGGGGGTGAAGGGATTGAGAGCAGCCCTGCCAAAAAGGACTTGGGGGTACTGGGGGATGAAAAGCTGGACGTGAGCCGGCAATGTGCACTCACAGCCTAGAAGGCCAATTGTCTCCTGGGCTGCATCCAAAGAAGCATGGCCAGCAGGTCGAGGGAGGGGATTCTGCCCTTCTACTTCACTCTGGTGAGACCCCACCTGGAGTCCTGTGTCCAGCTCTGGAGCCCTCAGCACAGGAAAGACATGGACCTGTTGGAGCGGGTCCAGAGGAGGGCCACCAAAATGATCAGAGGGATGGAACATTCCTCCTGTGAGGACAGGCTGAGAGAGTTGGGGTTGTTCAGCCTGGAGAAGAGAAGGCTCCAGGGACACCTTCTTGCAACCTTTCAGTCCTCAAAGGGGGCTTATAAGAAAGGTGGGGACAGGCTTTTTAGCAGGGCCTGTTGGAATAACACAAGGGGTAATGGCTTTAAACTAAAAGAGGGCAGATTCAGACTAGATCTAAGAAAGAAATTTTTCTTTCTTCCTTAAAATGTGGTGAAAGCCTGGCACAGGTTGCCCAGAGAGGTGATAGATGCCCCATTCCTGGAAATGTCCAAGGTCATGTTGGATGGGGCTCTGAGCAACCTGGTCTAGTCGCAGATATCCCTGCTCACTGCAGGGGGTTGGACTAGATGACCTTCAAAGGTCCCTTAGAACCCAAACCATTCTATGATCACAAATTATTATTTCAGAGAGCAACTGGTTAACCCTTAATCATCCATTCTCCTTTAGTCAGGAGCAGGAGAATACCAAAATATAGGGACAGAAAAAGCTAAATAAAGTCACCCTGCCATGCTGCATTTTAATGTGAAGGACACCATCACAAAGATACTTCTCTTACTCCATTCACAACAGCTGCTGCCTCTAAGGGTCTTCATATTTGTTACAAGATAGAACATTTTCTCCATGGAGACAGTGGAATAAGAGTAAACATATTTTTCACCTTACTTAGAGTTTTATTTTACTAATACAGTTGACTACACAGAGCAATAAATTCATCAAGAGGACAAGCCGGCCCTTAGCTGCTTCACATTCTGTATTGTGCTTATATGACATTTTTATGGCATACAAGCAACATAAAGACAAAAATTGTATTTATCACTCTGGGAATAATCCTTACATCCAAAGAACCGTGATAAGAGCAAAATTATTTCAAAAGTACGATGATAGGTAGTGAACAGCACAATGAACTACTCTTAAACAATGTAAAGAACTTCCTTGTGAAAATGAACACAAAGATATTGGCATTCAGTTCTATAATATCCTAGACATTTTTGTCCCAATTTAAAAAAAAAATATATAGGCTAATGTTCGATTTTTAGCATAGCTAATCCTACAGACCTCAGTAATAATTTAATTAAATGTTTAGACATCACCTGCTTTTTAACAAGATATGCTTAAAGTGTATTTATATAAAATATCACTAACTGGACATGTATTCAGAACCTTGCATTAGTGAGACCTATATCAGATTCTGCTAACACAGAACTAGTTGATACACTTGCCATGGAGGAAGCATCAGATGAAAACCTAACAATCCAAAACTAAAGGGAACCAGGAAGGCCAGCTGTAAAATATAAGACAGGAATCTGAAAAACAATGACTAATGACTGAAATGCTTGAGAAGAATCAAACGTGAAGGTCAAGCAAGAATGATTAATTCAAGGATATAAAGCTGTATAGCACAGTACATGTTTATATTGTACCTTCCTAATCAATGCTACAAGGTCCTTCAAAAAAAAGGACATTTAACTGATAAGTGCTATCAGTAGAGACATGCCAGATTAACAGAATCAGAGGTTACAAGCTTGGCAAACACAGAAATAAATACTACTAATTAACAGGTATCTTGTCCATCTATACACAAAAACAATATTGTAATAATGACTTCACCTGTTTCAGTTGCAGAGTTTTTCATCTATTAGTCACGCACATAAAAACACCCACGGAGTTTCACTGTGAGGAATTACCCCACTTGAAGGCTGCAAGACAGGGTGACAGCCCAAGAATGAGGTCTTGAAGTCACCAGAATTTGAACTTCTCCTTCTGAAGGGAGGAGCACGTGAGGAGCTAAGAAGTGCATGATTCAAATAAGTTAAATATACACACACACACACGCATATATATATATGTGTGTTACATATAGATAGTGACAATCTGCACCAGCTTCCTTGAGGCCTGTAAGCAAAAGCTAAACTAATCATGCAGCTGAGCACTTCAGTATGAGATAACTAACTAGAGGTTTTAATTAGCTGTTTGTGAAATCTTAGCTGGTCACTATTTTTACGGAAGAAATTCCTGAAAACTCAGCACTGTTACTCTATACAGCTTGAGTAATCCCAAAATTTCAGACAGCGAGGAGTCTCCATGTCCCAAGACTCCTCACATAATTTTTCTTTATAAAGTCCCAGTTGAAATAACCATGTCAATTAAAATTTTGTCACAAGAAATAACTGCAGGCAAAGTATTTATTTCTGAAAGATTAGTCTAAGAGTCATCATTGGGCCAGTTTTCAAGGAGCCTTCCTTGTTGCCAAGCCTGTTGCTTCCAACAGAGGCAATTAAGGATCCTGTCTGTGAAGGGAGCAAGGTCCTGAAACGCATCTCCAGACTGAAGTCTGTATCAGGCTCAGGCGCTCTCAAGAGCTTCAGCAAACACATGCGGCTTTGCAGAGAAAAGTGGCATATTTACATACGACTTTACAGCTTGCCAGAGTTTCTTACCTTACCTTTTTGAACATGTAATTCAAAGACACAAGTATCTACAACCTCAAACAAACAGCCAATAATCAAAAACCTCTTAGCTGACTGTGATCTAAATCTCTACTTACAAAAATGAAAAAAAACCAAGAGTAAAAGCACTCAAGACCCAGCAGTGTATAATTATTTTCTCAAGTTCTGTGAAACCAGCAATTCCTCCCAAAAAGATTTTTGAAAAACAATCCACCAACCCTCCACAGTTTAAAAACAGCATGTATTTTGCGTATATTCAACTGGCCATGTTTTTGCATTACTGTTCCACTGTATGAGGTCTTTTTATTCTTGCAGCCTCCATTTCTTACTTGAACTTTTAAAGAACCAAGAAGGATGGAAAACTCATTATTTTAATAGAAGATTTCTTGTAGTTTTTGAAGTACTTTTTCCTGTACTTTTTGAAAAATATAACAGTAAGAGACTCACATCTGTCAAGCAAACGATATTAAAAAAAAAAAACACCCCTAAAACCTTTGTATTGACTCTCACTTTTGGGCACATGCAGGAAGCACAGAACGCTGACATGTCGACATGCTGTGCACGCTGAGCTGCTTTCATAGCTATTTGTACTTACACGGTCTTTGTCATCGGCTACATCACAAAGAATGTCATCAAGATCCAAGATCCCACCATCTCCGTGCTCAAGTCGATGTACTTGTATCCAGTAGTTTGGATCCTGCATAAAAGGAGAAGAAAATAGTATCAGATATCACATACCGAAGGAAAAAGGCTATTGCACCATATAGTTAACATCACAGTCCTACAAATGCACGACACTAAAACATCCATTTAGGTCATATTCCTGTAAATAAATGTAAACTGAGATGGAAAGCCAAAGTTCTTTTTTTAAATCACCCTAGATTAGATACATAATCTTCCCACTTCCATCAACTCTGCATGAGTCACATCACCCATCACTGACACGTCGGGTAACAGCATTCCCAGTGTTACCGAATATATGCACTATATAAAAGGAAAATTCATTGTCTCCAAAACAAAGTATCTCAGAGAGTGGTCAACAGGCACAAAATAATACAGGACAGCTGTAAAGTGTGGGGGCTTTTTACAGGACAGCTATAAACGAGTAAAAACCAATAATTAAATTATATCAAAGGGCTTTCTACCTGTGCTTTGGTAGAATTGGTAGGTGGTATATGTAAATCTTATATGAAGAACACTTTCCACATTTTAATTTAAAAAAAAGATATATATGTGTGTGTGGTTTTGTGTGTATACATGTGTCTGAGAAGTTTTCAGTTCTGAGAAGACTGGCTTTACAGTCTTCGTTATTACTTTTGATACAAAAGGTAACCGTAACTAATAGACTAAGGCTATGTCCACAAAGCAGCTTCTATGTATTGCTACACAATCCGAGTGTCGTTTACTACTCGACGTGCTATTCTTCAAGGGTTTGTTTTCTAACAAGAGAAAGTTGTACTATAAACACGCAACCCGAACGTGATATGTAATCTCTTCTTCCTTCTCAAATATTCCCCCATAACAGTGCCAATGCCCCGGGGCTGCTGTTAAGTGTCTAGCAGTAAAAGAGCTTCCTTGCTTTTCACCGAGCAGGCACGACTGCAGAAAGTGACTAATTTGAGGACCTTCAAACTTGCAACATCTTTCGAAGTACCTGACTTCCTAAAAATAGCAATTAGCATCCACATTTTTTCAGGTACCAGTGTCTAGAAGTCAAAAAAACAAAACAAAAAAAACCAAACAACAACCAAAAAAAAAAAAAAACCCACACAAACCAAACCTGAACAAAAAAAAAAATTGTATCTCAAAAAAACTCAAAAATAACACCACAAAAAAAAAGCAGCCCTTAAAATACTTGAAAATAATTTGATTTCTTAAAGGATGGACCAGGACAAGAAATGGGAACAGCAGAATTCCTCTAAATACCTATGTGGTTTTAAGTCTTGAGAGGACATGCTGCTGAAGTCTTGGACAGCATGCTGCATGAAAGAACATCAAGGGATATTCATTTTGTTTTTAATATCCTAGAACTCCGTTTATTTGCACGATACATACGCATAGGTCAAAGGTTTTGGAGAAATTTGATAACCATGAAACTTATTTCATTGCCTGTGTAAGTACATCCACCTCAAATACTGCTGTAAATCACCATCATCAGATGATCAGATTTCTGAATTACATTTTACAGCCATTAGGCTAGTCATTTCAGAAATTAAATAACATATTTTTTTTCTCTAATTTCTCTAAGTATTAAATATCATTACCTTACATTTCTTCTAAGCAAGTATTTATTATGCAATTAACCGATTTTCCTAGTATATGGCTTTTCCCCAAACTGCACTTATTGTTGTAGCACATTCTAGGAAGTAATTCAGCATCCTGTTTTTTAAAGTAAAAATTCAGGAATAATTAAAAACAGTACTACGTTATTCACATTGCCATACATATAGGAGTGCACACATAGCTACATATTACAGAAATTTACTCTGTAAAAAGGTACACAGTGCAAAGACCACGATAAAGTTTTGTTAAGTTTGAATATTCCGCAAACACTTATAGACAGGGCTGGGAAAAGCCTCCTGTCTAAACCAGAAATCCTTCAAAGTTCCTTAACAAACAAATTCTGAAGGGAAGGCCACTGAAGAAAGGCCTTTGTAAACTCTGCTCTCAAACTAAAAGGAAGGAGGATCCTTCCTCATTCTCCACCCCATTACAAAAATCTCCTCTGCCTCTCCTATCTACACCAGAGACTGAAACACAGGTGGGAAGACCCAGGCTTTGAAGACACAACCAAACTGATGAGCTAGGAAGCATCTTGCACTCCGAAAGGCCTTGATTCAGGTTTCCTCTGCTAATTACTCCATCTCAAAGCCAAGTCAGAATTCAACCATAAGCCAGGCTTCACTGCAAAATCAGAAATGGAAAAACTAGTTCGGGCTTTAAGAGAACATGATCCCCCGTATGTGACACACTTCACCATTTTTGTTTGCATCACTTAATCTTCTTTCTGAAGAATGGAAATATTAAAAACAGATAAGTGCAATACTGACTCAGTGACTTGACTACATGCATCAACACAAACAGCACCCAAACTGAAACTGCAACTTTTATATTCCCATATCCTTATTTTTTCCTTCCCACCGCAAGTATTTCCCACCTCCAAGGCAAATGTAAGAAAACGTTCATGATTACAGAATCAATAGTAGAAATACCCACTTCTAAAGCACTATTGTGTTATTTCAGTATGTACCAACTACATTAAAAATAGCTTTGATATTTAAGCTGCATCACTTCTGCTAATTAGTTCCTTTAAAAGTTTCTCAATATTGCATAAGAAGTTTTAGATAAACTTCGTTTTTCCTGCATCACCTATTTGTTGTGCCATAGCCTGAACTGTTCTGGTCGCTTTTCCTGTCAGACAAGGTCCTGATACAAAACAATACGTTAGCAAGACCAGACAAGAAATATATAAAACTAGTTTGGCAAGAATTTACTCTGGCAGGATTTGGTAAGTAAATATGAAATAACAATGAAACTTTTCATTAAAGCCCTCTCCAAATTCACAGAGCAGTCCTTCTCTTGAGGCCCTTTTACCATGAAAGGTTTCACATAAATCAAAGATATGGGGGGGGAGGCTTGGGAGGAAAGAGAGGTCTAGCTGGGAGGGAAGTACTCCCATTTTGTATAGATTAGTTACACCATACTAATAAAACAAAAAAACAACAAAACCCCAACAAAAAACAAACAAAAAAAATGTAAGCTAGCCATTTTACACATTTAAGAAAATCCACAGCTATTTATGGTTCCAAATTTTAACAACTAATTCTACGTATTAACCAACCAAATGATATGGAAACACCTAAACTGCATAAACATTCACATTTAAATTCCTACTCTGTGTTCTGTCTGCAATGAACGTATGTTGTATAAGAGTCAGATCATATGCACTGTTTGCTAAATACAAAAGAAACTGGATCTGATTTGAATTCAAGTACTACTACATCGATGTTACAAGGGTATCTGTATTCACAGCTTAGTCAAGTTGCATTTCTCCATTGCAGCCAGTAAACAGATATTCATAACTCCCCATGCAATAGCAGTAATACTTCAAGCGTTTTCTGAAGCAGTCAAAAATACTGTTTTGGCTTAGACCAGTTACTGAGTCATAAAGTGGAAATCTGCAATTACCAGAGTTTGCTGGAGTTTACACAACTTCATCTGCAGGGTAAACTGGTCCAATCGCTCCTTCAGGACACCCAAAGTACCTTTGGGGTCACCTTCTCCCTGTGGCAGCACAGAGCTTTCAAGTGAGATCTCCCAAATTAGGAACTTGCTCCAGTACTAACCCAGAGAGATGGCCTGCGCAGCGCACGTGCAACGGGGTGCTTACACAAGTGAAAAGGAAAACATCCTCTAGTTATAAAACAAGGAAAGTGCAAAATATATCAAGTCTACAAAAGTCATTTTTTGTAAAGACAAAAAAAAAAAACACTAAAGAAAAATTTTTAAATTACTCAGAGGCTTTTCAAGAAACCTACTTCAGAGTTGCTCTGGTTTAAAATAAACATCCCAGAGTTGGACACTTTGCTGTTGTTTCAAAATTTGAATTTGTATATTACAACTAGATTTGCACATTTTGTCAACAAAACAAAGCCACGTTTATATCCTCTCATTGTTATGATTGTGTAAAAAGGTACTGCACTCCCCAAATCTGCAATGCGTTTAGAGATATAAAACTACTCTTAGATAGAAAACTCATTAGCTACACTGCTCCACCAGTGTGCAAATTAGCAATGTGCAATTATTTTGTAAAAGCTCTATAGATGCCTTTGTCACCAGTTCATGCAGAAGAACTAGCAAGTTCACTTCATTGAATACAAGGGTAGAAGTAATGCTAAACCTGATTTATAATATCTTCATTTAAATATTGCATCACTCAGCTCAAGTCTAAGCAAGTCAGATCTCCTGTTTCCTGTGTACACCCATTTAACTATTCTACTTGACTATGATTATAAAGGTACTTGTAATTTAAACTCATGAGCACTACATTTTCTGCTCCAAAGTCCTCTATAATAGAAGATAAATATTTGCTAAGTGAACAGCAGCACCAAGAGTGGAAGCAAGAGCACATTACAAAGGCAGTAAGAATGCAGCCATTCATATTCTGTTTATTCCATACAATATGACTTCTAAAAAGCACAAAGGAAAAACTGAGAAACCCATTCGTTTAAGTAATATCATTCAATATTCTGTAGCTAACAATTTTATGTTCCCACATAATGGAAACAAGGACCATATGTGGAAAACAATATCTAGAAACAGGAATGGAAACTGCAATGTGCTCTTATTAAATGGCATAGGAAGATTTCTTATTCCTTTAGTTCCAAATAGGTATCTTGGTTTTTGTAAATGTATCCTTTCCAAAAATGTACAGGCTGTTTAACATAAAAAGTTACAATAAACAAGATTATTCTTTAAAATATTTTGTCCTTGTACAAGAACAACAAACTGCCTAGTCAGAAGTAGCTATCTGTTTAAGACAAAGAAGAAAATCAGGCTCCTAAAAAGCCCGCCTTACAATGCTTCGCGTTTACAAATTATGCCCACCGCTGTGATTTAATCTCACCTGCCCACCAGGAGGATGTCCCAAAGCATCAAAAAGACTATTTTATCTGCATGGCTACGATTAGGTAGTTTGGAATGGGATGTGGGAGGGGTGATTTCTTGCGTTTGGTTTGAAGCCCACCCAAAGAGCACCACTGGAGGACGATAGCAAGCGCTCCCTGAGAGGTGCCTGGACTTCTTACCTTTGACCGTAACAACTCAGGTTTCCCAACTGCAGCTTTCAGCTGGGTGCAGACCAACTGTAGTTGCCACTACAATCTGTTACACATCTTAAAAGCAAGCAAATCAGACTTTTCTCACCACACACACCTATATTTTCTAATTTGTTCAGGCCAAAATAGAAAGAGTATTTCTTAACATGGAGCAGTATCTGAGGAAACAGACTGGCTTTGCCAAGCTGAGCTCACCAAGGCTCTCTGTGCCCATCAGAGATCATCTTTCTAAAACTGAAATTATTTAAATTTTTGTATCATTTATAGCTTTTTGCTTTAAGATCTTTTTCAGTACATAGATCCTTAAATGATTTTTTTTTTAAAAAACTGCCAACTGCACAGTCATGCACAGGTATTTCAGTGCAACTCTCAAAGGAAAATGGACTCGTCACCAGGTCGAGTGAAAGCACAGCAGCAGATCCAAGTGTGCCAATATAACTTTTCATATATAAATGAGGAGACAAAGGGAAAGTAAGTACGTATTTTTCATTTCTGCCTAAAACCATCTGAAATTTAAGATGACATAGCCATGTGTGTGGCTATCTTCACTGTTTTGAGTATTTTGAGAAAAGGTAAAGCCCTTGTGGCAAAAGAGTACACACAGATCAAAAACCGACCAAACCACCGGGCTGGGCTGCGTACCGGACTTGTCTGTTCAGCAGCATACGACACTTGGGCATGTTAACACAGGCCAAAAGGAAAATAATGGTTAATAAAAAACTAATACATCTGAAAATTTGCCAGTGAATTCATTCATTTCCCTGTCTAGCTCTATGCTGCAGGAAGAACCGTCAAAACAAGCAGCGAGGTGCCAAAGGGAAGCCAGGACCGCTCGCCATGGCAGCTGGATTCCAGCTACCTTCCACAGCCCGACAAGCCGGCAAGAACAAGTCCCTGGGATTGACTTGCATCTCCTACCACCTGTCTCCTCAAATTTCAGGCACAAAGACCCGCTGTATAACACACGACAGCAGCAAGAGGGTGAAAAAAACCCAACTTCAAAGACCACTGCACTCTCTAACATGCGTCGATACTTCGCCACGGACAGCTGGCAATGATGAAACAACATAAGTACGGTCACCATCTCTGGAAGGGCGCAAGCCGGCAAAATACTTAACATTAATGAAAGTAGCAGGAGACCTCAGAAAGCAACTGATACCTGTAACAACTCTTAAGTTACCAGGTGATGAGTTGAAAGGACAGTTACCTTTTCCATTTCTGACCGCACTCCATCTGCAATCACTCCCCTCATACCAACTTTAGAGTACATTTTACTCTACTTCGCTTTGTGCCCCACGAAGTCAAGAAAAACAGGGCTACAGAGGACTACAGAAAATAGCTGAACGCTGTACAGTAGAAAATAAGTCTCATGCCTTTCATCTTTCTGTTTCTTAACCTGTAAAACTGCTTTTTAGACTGGGGATGCATCATGCTGAAGTTATTTCTTGGTATTTTGTATTACCAAGAAATAGGGATACACACCCAGGAAGGCTACAAATCATGCCTTTAGAACAGGGTTTGCTCAGCAATTCAATTTTTTCAAAAATACAAGTGTATATATGTCTTCAACCAAGGGGTATATAGTGATCCCAGATACAAACCAGTTATGAAAAAGAGAAAAACATGCAAGTCTGATCACTGAAGCATCTTGTTCCACTTTTACACTCACCAATGCTTTCACAGCCTCGCTAACAGGCCTTTAGCTTACCAGAAATCCATCCAAGACAAAATCTGAACATCTGGCCAATATCTCTCTTCCTGAGACACTGAAATGTTGGAAAGGGTGTTTATGAAGTGAAAAAAAAAGTAATGTTAGGCTTTGCATGCATCCTGCATGTCCACTTTTAACAATAACAGTGATTTCCTTAAAAATTCATCACATTATACTATCAGTTTCACTCCTCAGCATAGAAGTCTGATAGTCAAAAAAAAAGAGACAATTAGTCATCCACTTCAGCAATTAAATGTATCCTAAAACCCACTAAATTGAAATAATATGGTCGGTAAACTACTGGAACACCAGTACATATTGAAGCGTGTTATATTACTACTGGGGTACAAAAAAGGCATCAAGGAACTGCTGGAACTTGCTTTAAACAGCAAAAGGTTGGCATTAAAACTAGTTAATTTACTTTGACTGTTAGCCATTACACAGTTTGCATAAGCTTTCAAACATATATACACCAATATCTTGCTTTTCTGAAAAGAAATTGGGATTTCCTAAATCTGTAAGGAAAGTAGTCCGAGATGTACTCTAGAGCTAGCCTTCCTGTTTTCCTACCCTACAGTCCTCTAGACAAAATACTGTGTCCTAGGATATTTAGGTTCCTCCTGTTAATGAGTTACCTCCACACATCACTGAAGTCTTTTTTTTTTTTTTTTTTGACTCAGCCACTTTAGTTAGAAGCAATCTATACCGATCCACGAGAAATCACATCACTAATTAATTTAAATCAGTGCTGCATATTTCCAATACCTATTAAATAGCACATCATTTCCATCTGCACCGACAACCCAACATCATGGAATAATTCAGCTTAGAAGGGACTTAAGGACATCCCAGAACTGGACGCAGACCGACGCATGCTGAGCAGAGGGGGATGATCCCTTCCTCCGTCTCCTGGCCGTGCCCTGCTACCCAGCGCAGGACGCTGCCTGTTCCTGCCCACTCACTGCCCCGAGCCCCAGGGCAGCTCCAGATCCAGCCCCCGCCTGTGGCACTGCACGGAGCTCCTCCTTCCCTGGTGTGGGACTGGGAAGTAGAATCATAGAATCATTTAGGTTGGAAAAGACCTTTAAGATCGTCAAGTCCAACCGTTAACCTAGCACTGCCAATTCCACCACTAAACCATGTCCCTAAGCACCACATCTACATGTCGTCTAAATACCTCCAGGGACGATGACTCCACCACCTCCCTGGGCAGCCTGTTCCAATGCTTGACCACTCTCTCAGTGAAGAAATTCTTCCTAATATCCAATCTAAACCTCCCCTGGCGCAACTTGAGGCCATTTCCTCTTATCCTATCACTTGTTACTTGGGAGAAGAGACCAACACCCTCGTCGCCACAACCCGCTTTCGGTAGCTGTAGAGAGCGATAAGGTCTCCTCTCAGCCTCCTCTTTTCCAGACTAAACAACCCCAGTTCCCTCAGCCACTCCTCAGAAGACTTGTGCTCCAGACCCCTCACCAGCTTCGTTGCCCTTCTCTCGACACGCTCCAGCACCTCAACATCCTTCTTGTAGTGAGGGGCCCAAAACTGAACACAGGATTCGAGGTGCGGCCTCACCAGTGCCGAGTACAGGGGCACAATCACTTCCCTACTCCTGCTGGCCACACTATTCCTGATACAGGCCAGGATGCTGTTGGCTGCCTTGGCCACCTGGGCACACCGCCGGCTCATATTCAGCTGGCTGTCAATCAGCACCCCCAGATCCTGCGGTTCTGGCTGCATTTCACTTGGCGGCCTATTCTAAAAATACTGCACTGAAAACATTGCTCATTGTCAAAACTAATGACTTTAGTGACGTTTCTTCACAGCACACAGTCCTCTAACCACTAGGAGGTGCCACCACCAAAGGGCAGGTCCAGACTCCCAAGTACCCTGCCGACACCTGGACTCTGCTGTTAGCATCAAGTCAGGCACCCACAAGGAAAAGTTATTTTGTGCTGCCACTAGAATGCACGTGCAACCGACTTTGCAAATTAACAAATGAAGAATAAAGCTTTACAATTGGCTATGAAAGAGTAACACATTTTCACTATGACTACCGATTGTTTATGCTGTGCACAATTATGTTCTGTTTGCTAGGGGGAAAAAATTAAATATTTGAGAAAAATATATTGAGTGGACTGACACTGTATCTCTAAACTCCCTCATGTCCATGCTGTGAGCACTGATAACACTATAACACTGTCCTGCCCAAACTGCAAAATAAAACTTTTACATGGCATTTATTCCTCTGTAGGAAAATGCTAGACATCTATCCAAGCACTGCTACAAACTCCAGGTGTGCTAAATCCATGAGTAAGGTAGGAAAAACGTGCCTTTTGCCGAAGTTTTTACTGTAACACAGAGCTTACTCCATAATCTGCATTTAAATACAACAAATAATGCAACAAAGTAGTTTACCAATTACACTTTGTAATTATTAGCATTAACTCCAGATGACAGATATGAATTACAGTAATCAAGTCCAAAGCTCAGGATTATGTAGTGAAATGCACTGGTTATAAAGGTGCAAATATCTTCTAGGCAGGGACCTCAGAATGAAGGTAACAATGCTGAAGAAATGAAGACATCTTTGGATTACAGCTCAACAACTGAACCATGAGTGAATCTGATGAAAGAGAGAAGTGCTTCCTGTTTCTTCCAAGACCTTATCTCTTACCTCCACCCATCATTACAGCACTGCTTGGATTTAAGCATTTATCCTTTTTTTCAGCCACTATGATAGCTCTTCAAATTCAGTACTAGATTTAGACTGCAATAATGTATTTTACTGGAATAACCATCCACATGTGTATGTCTGTATATACAGACATGTATGTTGTAGACTGGCATGTGTATGATTGATCTATGTTGATTAAACACAAAAAATTGTGAGGCTGGTAGAATGTTTCAAAGGAAGTTTTAGGAGGGTAGAAATACAGTTGTCTACCTTAGCGACATCCAGCATGAGATAGAGAGCTTATTTTATTTCAGAAGTGTACTGGAAATAAGATTTCCATTTGGGGGCCATCAATATCAAGTGCCATGAAGGATGGGAACAACCAGTTTTGATATATGCTCCCAGGTGGGCATAGTCAATTGATCTGTAGTATGTGAACCCTAAACAATGATTAACATACAGAGAGAGTTGCAAAAACATTATTACATACAGTGCCTCACATTTCCGACACCCTGTAAACTATGAAGTTAATAAAAAATATGAAATGCCACTCTCTGTTCCAAAGACTGTATTATTCCTCTGGGAGCTTCAAAGTCAAGGCTTGGTGAGTGGGACTTTGCAATATAAACAGCTTTGCTGAACCATGTGAAAGGAATGCAAAAGTTATGTGAATCGCAGGAAAGTTTATCTCTGTTTAGGCTGTCTATGACAACTTACGTTTCTGATAGGATTTAGAGTTTCAGCATCCCAGATGGCTTACTCTCCCCTGCCACCCGGTCAGCCACGCACAGGGGCACCCGCAAGCTCTCCCTGCCTCCTGTGCAGTTGCAGTGAGCGAGGTGCACGTGGGATGAGATCCCCCACGCTCCCTGCACCGCAGCCCAAGAGCAGCAAGTTGCTTGGGCACTGCCTGCTGCCCGCACGGTCATGCTCTGTCTGGTTTAGAGGAGAAGCAATGTCTCAGCCATGTCTGTCGGATCAAGCCAGTATATTGCTAAATAAAGAGTGACAAACTAACACATGCGGAAAAACACCTACAGATCAACACCAGGTCCTAGCACCCAAAATCGATATGCGGAGTGTTTCTACTGATTTGTGTTGCAGGGAAGTCCTGCTGATAGCGGGTTGGGGACTGAAAAGTTCAGGTTCACACAGTTTCCACTGTGCCCTATAGAAGTGTTGCCAAGACTATAACCATATTCCCTTCTTTTGTTCTCTACACCTGTGTGCACATTGTAGCTCATACAAAAAGCTTTCTACATCGCCTAAGTACGCTTACATGAGGCAGGAGGACTCCCACATACCACCACTCCGCCATCTCACCCGTAAGGATCAGACACCCGTGGAACAGTATCTCTGCTTAATATACGCCTGTGCATACACACGCACATGCCTCCGGGTCAAACCCACCAAGGAAAACTGGTTTCCAGTTAGCATCTGCAAAAGCAATGTGGAAATAATCATAGTAGCATGTTAATTTATCTGTTAAATACTTTTCAAGATCTTTTAACCAAAACAGGCCTTATTTTCTTCTCTAGGGAACAATTTTTAGCAACAGTATTTAGCTATTACTTTTCCAAACTGCCCAATCTTTTTTGAAGCGGTGTAATTTCAGTATCTTCTTGCGGTACTGATTTAAGCGCATAGTCACTCATTTCTAAACATGCCTAGCATTTGTCTGAAACTTTGAGAACAATCACCATATGAATTCCACTACTACACTCATGATTATTTTATGAGGTTAAATAAAACAGAACTGTGAATCTCTCCGAAGTGAGGGCTCTGCTGCTAATTCAGAGCAGGAACTGCAATCCAGCATTCCATGTTAGGGGGAAGGAGAGAAAATACCTTAAAACCAAATTCCTAAGAATAGTAATCTCAAGGATTGTTTGTTTTGTTTTCAAATGTATTCATAATTTATAAAGACTTGGTTTTTTTAAATTGGCAATGTAACATTAGGTTTACCATGGCTGTACTCCCAATGTCTGACTGTGTGCAGGGTATTACCACATTTAAGATGAAATGCAGTTAGCACCACAGCAGGCTGGAGACCTCACCAGAAAAATAAAGACAGAACTGAGTGCTACCAACTCCACATTTTACTTCTCCTGCTATTTCAATTTGCTCCCATGTTTTGTTCAGAGGTCATCAGTTACTGTTCCTCCTCACAAATCCGCAATGATCCTCTTTTTCAAATCAATAACGAAGCTCATGTCTGGTCTAAGCTTGAGGCTAGCCCCAGTTTAGCCAGAAGAAACCAGAATCCCACTCCCACCCTCTGAGTAGTGAAGGAAGCTCCTATCAGCAAAACCCTAACTCCTCTCCTTGCCCTGAACCCTCACATTACCAGTAACCCTCCTCATTCTCAAACTCCTCCCTCAATCTCAGTTACAGTTCCAGAATGCCATTTACACCAAAAATCGCCTGGCCCCCACGGTTGCTGGGTGCACCACAACCTTCCCTCTTCCTCCAGCTTCTCGAAACCCACCCTTCTTCTCCACCAGCCACATCTATTCACAGCTCACCATCACTCCCACACCTGGCCAGCAGCAGAAATTGAGAGCACTTCCAAGATGTTAAAGCAAATACAGCTGACAACCATGTGGAAAAAAATTTATTTACAAACATGTGCCTTCCATTTACTACACCAGTATTCCTTCCAACTCAACACTTGTGATATCCTCACAGACCCAGCTGCATTAGTGCCCATCAACATAAGCAAAGCTTGCGAAGTTAAGCCCCGAAAAGGAATCCAGTAACGTAGGAAGACAGGGTTAGCGTTAAAAACCTTTTACTTCCTTAGTTATCTTCTCCCTTGTCACCTCCAGCGATAGGGAGCAGCTAACAGCAGTACACTGAACTCCAACCCATTACACATCTTTCAAAATTGCTTAAATCTCTTAACAGCATGTCTGCACTCGTCAAAATTAAAGCAGGAGACTTGATTAAGAGAGAAGCAAAACCAGCTAGTCTTCTTGACCAGAAAAGAAAGCAACAAAAAATAACCATTAAAACCAGTGAAGCAATGCCAAGCCCTATTTCAAACAAAAGGTAAACCTTTAACTCTTCTCAACCGAGTATATCATATAGGAAATTGCAAAAACTGCTTAATTTTCCCAGCTTAGGTCACCGCAATTTGTATCTCTAGAAGTTTTGATTAATGTAAGAATGATATGACCACTTTGGTGGTCTCAATCATAACTTATAATGTGGTCTAAATTAGAAATTCCCAAAGTCAACCTTGGCAGAAGATACAGATAAATGACTGCAATTGCATGCAGTTAGAAATATACTCAAATGCACCATAATATTCCACCTAGAATTATACCTTCAAGCCCTGTAAAACCCAAGTAATTATCTTTTTTCTCTTCTGCTAGACAAATTAGAGAATATCCTCTACTTGGTCAAACCTGAGTTAGAAACACGCAGTTTCTAGTTCTTTATGCACTTTGAGAAACTGACTTTACTGAAAAAGTTTTCAATGTAACAGCATAATTACATTTTTAATATACACACACATATTTATACACAGAATCTGAGAATTCTTCGTAACTAATGGCAAAAAAAAATATTCACATGATTGATTAAAAACAAAAACAATTTTTAAAAGTCCTTATCATTCCTTTATGTGCAGACCATACGTCCACAAAAAGGCAGTATTTTTTTGAAGTAATACAGCTTTTATTTTCGGTATCTAACTATTTTCAATCAAATTACAGTATATTTGAGACTGAGAGGAACAAGACACAAACCCTGCCTAATGAGCTGTAGGAAAAAAAGGGGTTCTTAGAAACTATGCGAATATTTTGTTTTCCCAGAAAACCTGTTTATATTATTCACCTGGGATCTCTCCAGTTGGTGCCCCATCAAAATGCAGATAGAAGAAGGTGCTAGCATCTCTTGCTAGCTTTGAATGATCAGTGCATAACCAATGCTACCGTTGCATACAATAAGATAGTGTCTTAGGCTCCGCTAAGGAGAAAAAACTGCTCGCTGTTCAGTAACATAGTAGAGCAAAAAGAATAGAAATAGATTAAAATATGGCATCTTTTTGACTGTTTTAGCATATGTTTTAGATTGCATATGCTAACAGCTCCCCAGCCAGTACTACATCAAGCTAACCAGAGTTTTAAACCATTCATCTAACCACAGCCTCCATCCATGTATTTTTGCAAAACACTTCAAATCAATTAATTTAACTTTGCAAGTTTTCCATAGCAACCAACAAGTCTTTGTTATGTCTCTTCTACATTAATAGCAACAGCACTGTTAAAAATACAATGAAAGTTTCAATAACTGGGATAAAAAAAAATTAGAAAAAAAATTCCCTCATATTTTAAGTAGTGAAATGTCCGGACTGAGAGAAGTTTGCAAGCATCAAAATAACAACCTTGTCTATATAACACCCACCCTCCAGTTCTTATTTTTAAAGCCAAGAATACTGTTCTTAAAGAGGAAGTCTGCCAGAAGAAATCCGGCTTCTCAGATTTCTGTCATGCTCTATTTTGATTTGGGGCGGGGCGGGAGAACTACTATGTATTCTTACACAACTGAAAATATTAAGTGAAAGAAAATAACTTTAAAGAGCCTGAACACGCATCTTCAGTTTCCAGGTATGAGGCCTTGCTTTCTAGTGGAGAATCCTTCAACTCAGCAGAAAGTCTTACAGCTGCTTTTACATGCTTTTTCCTCCAGGCAAGGACCGCGTGCGCCGCTGCACGTGGGGCACGGCAAGAGCCCGCACGGGTCAGGCGTAGACGCCGCCTCGGTCGTCACCTGGGGACTGAGCTGCTCCAGGCTGCTCCAGGCAGGCTGCTGCAGAATTCCCAGGGAAGATCCTGGTCTATATATAGCGAGCTGCTCAGATACGGGGAGGTCATGAACTTTCTTACTTCGGTAAGGCACAGAGCAAGATCTACCAGCTGCAAGCTACAGGCGAAGCCGGCCGGGGGCCTTTGCTGCCTTCCCGGCAGGCAGCATTTCCCGTTCACAGCCCCGTACCCCGTCACAATTAAGGGGGAGGGGGCAGACACACACACACAAAATCAAAGTTCTGCTGGATTCTTATGCAGCATTGCTGAACAAAAGGGAGAGGCGGGAAGCCTATCCATTTAGTCCTCAATTTAACAACCAGACTGTTTATACCAGTAGATGCATTAGATCGCATGACCACGGGGGGGGGCACAACCCAGCGCGCACACGGTAACGCAGGAGGAGGGTTGCGCGCTCCCGGCTGTTGTGAATCACCCACTGACTCACAGTAACACCCTCGGTCAGGCCAAACTTCTGTTCCAAGTTCACATGCATGGATTTCATCAGGAGGTTTGCATACGAGCTGTAAAATTTAGTCCTAGTAACATTTCACTTTGCTGGATGACCCGTACCTCTTCTACCCTTCCTATTTTCTAAAAGGCTGGTTTCATTTCACTGTTCTTTTACATAGCTTGCACATTGCTATACTAGGAATGCAGTTTCCTTCCTGCCTAGAAAGACAAAGTACAAGACAAAAATTGGTAATGAAGTAAAATTTTGCCATTTGAAAGAAGTGTTTTAGACGGCTTAGAGATACTAGGAAACCTCACCCTTAGGAAAAAGCTTTCTTAAATGCAAGCTTCTTGAAAACCAAACTTGAACTAAAGATGTCCATTTTGGCAAAGCTTTCATTTGAGAAGACTTTCTAGAAGAGACATCAGTGTCAGTGATTAAAGACATTCGACATCTGGGTTGAAAGCCACGCAGGTTTGTGGAGCGCCCTGCAGGGTACGGCCTTGCTGCTGGAGCCCCCACCGCCCGCTGAGCCGCGCACCCCACGCAGACCCTTCTCCAAAACAGCCCTCTCATGCGTTCTAGGAAATAGTTTTTACAAAAGCTGCCCTTTTCATTGAAATGCTGTAAAAAAACTAAAACCTTACTTATTTTAACACAACAGAAAATTCATTCCCTAGCTAGTTCTATTATTCAAAACCATGGTTGTTTCAAAATTTACTTAGCTTTAGCAAGAAAAAAAAACCAAACAAAAAACAAAAACAAAACAAAAAACCCCAACTGCCTTGGACTCAAAACCTTCAGCCCTCTCAAGCTCATACAAAACATTCTTTTCAAACTGAGTACCTATATCAGATGAGATCACATGTGATACTGTGATAGCCAAACAATATCCTAAATTATAAAGACAGGAGGGGAAAAAATACACATTCTCTTGAACTCTAGAATTTTACATATTAAGTCTATTCAAGCTGTTCTCTGCACTGATCTGGAAAGAGTAAAACCAGACATGTTTATGCTGTTAATTCAGAATATGCCATATTTTGTAAAATGAAATAGATCAATTAGAATTTAGCACACTGATGTTATAAAGTGATAATTTATATCCTCATACACAGTAAATCTAATAAAAATTCTTATACCCTGAATTTTAAATCAGTTTTACCTGGATAACTGATTTAAAGACATTTAAAAGAAATTTTAAAAGAAAATATTTCCTTGAAATTTTTAGTAGACCGCCACAGAATCACAGAATCACACAATCACTAAGGTTGGAAAGGACCTTCAAGATCATCAAGTCCAACCATTAATCCAGCGCCACCATGTTCCCTAAACCATGTCTTGAAGCGCCACATCCACACGTTTTTTGAACACTTCCAGAGATGGCGACTCCACCCCTCCCTGGGCAGTTCCAATGCCTGACCACCCTCTCAGTGAAGAAATTTTTCCTAATATCCAATCTAAGCCTCCCCTGGCGCAACTTGACAAGCTGCACACCTCTTAAAGTTCACAGGAAAAAGGGCATGTCTTCAAAATAACTATTCTTAGAAACAGCAAACAGACAAAAAAAATGCTTACGCCTTCATACTCAGATGAGCTTTTTCAAAAGACAAATGTTACACTGAAACAATTAAGTTCAATACATCAAAGAGAGACATCAGAAATATTTATATAAGTAATTACATCTGCATATATTACTCTGTACAGAGATATTTAGGATGCAAAATTTGGACCTGGGTCACAATTGAAGTGATGCCTGTATTTTGATTCACAACACCATGGTGATCAAAAAGAGTAAGAAAAACCCCAATGACTTCTGCTTTAGGATCCTCACACCTCAAAATCCAAAGACATTTAGATTGAAAGCTCTCCTTTGAGCTCACCTTTTTTGTGCTCATCAAAAACAGGTGAGGCTATGGGTACTTACTGAAAATGCTTAGCTGAAACAGAGCTAAGGTGGGGCGCACAGGGCACCCCCAGCTCCGCTCGAGGCAGAGCTGCAGCTGAGCAGCGGCACAGACAGTGCGGGCAGTGCTGCCCGTGACGGTGCGGTGACACAGAGGAGAAGCTCAGTGAGATCTCCTCCTCCTCCTCCTCACCCCCAGCTTATCACTGACATGACCTCAGCAGCTAGAGAGTTCAGTGAGAACCAGGGTCCTGCTCTCCCAGAGATGGATCATCTGCCCCGGAAAACTTACAGCTCATAACGGATCCACCTGAAATTATGTTGACCTACATAGTTGAATTTCCTAAAACTCGCTTTATTATTTCCAGAAGAGATTATGTGTGGACAGGGGCATCCCACAAGTAAGAGGTGCCCATAATCCGTCAAGGCAAAGTTAGCTACTTTTAGTCCTGGAACAGACATATCCACACCCTCTTTTGGTGCAAGCTCAACGAAATGAGAAACACTTTCCACTTCTATGATGGGACTGAAGTACAGCCTTCGTGCCTGTTAACACTGCTTGCATTGCCTGGGAAAAGGGCTCTCCCTCCTCGCCTCTCTGCCTCTGCTCTCCTGGCTGCCTCTGAAGCCAAAAGAGGAAAATAAAAGAGGGCTTCAGACCAGAAGTAAACATTAGTGTACTCTAACCAGCAGCAAAAGAATTTGGAGAAATTATAGAAACCACTGCCATTGCAGTCCCTTCAGAGACTCAAAGGTTTTGTCCCACACCAAGAAGCCTTAAGAGTCTAAATTACAGGGATGAGACATGGGTTAGCCGGGGCAAGCAGTAGGGAGGGCAGAGGATGCAGTTCAGTGGGTGATGCTCAGCCATCTTTTGAAGATGCGCAGAAGCAGCTCTAAGCATGTCACAGAAGTGTCACAGGAAAAAGAAAAAAAAAAAAGGGGGGGGGAACCACAAAACCAACAGAATTTGTCATTACTAACAGATCCCTATCCTTTAAGAGAAAAACTCATCATCATTTCAGCCGAACTCTGAAAAATATAATAGTTGTAGTCTTTGGACTACAACTCACAGCTCAGATTTTCACAGTGCAGCTCAACACAGAAGAGGTAAGTGTAGGGTTTTGTGCAATTAACTTGTATTTGGCTTTAGAATATTTCTGTCTACATAAGTCTCTCCTGTTTCAAATCTTAAAGGCAAAAGGGGATCAGGGAAAGGTTACTCAAAACTTCTGTTTCTTACATTCTCTTTTGATTACAGACTAAATCCAAAAGAGACTACCCTGAAAGGCCAAGATAAACGTGCAACCACATAATTGGTCTGGCTCAAATGGCACTGAAGTCAGGAGAAAGTGCCCCCAACTCCAGAGAGATTCAGCCTGTGCTTGAACCCCGCATTAAACTCTCTTCACTATTTGCCTGAAAAGCCATATACATATGCTACAGGAATGTTTGCCAGGCTCAGGCAGTGATGGTAGATATACTATAAAAAGCCCCTGTCTCTGCCAAGACCTGCGTATAGCACAGCTGCATTGTTTTTCTTGCTCACTCTCAGAAAGCTTTTTAACTTGGCATAGAGGATGATGTTTTATTCTAGTGAAATTCTTGCATGCTATGTCTTTACAATGGATCAATGTTAACAAACATTTGCAAAAGCACAGAAGAATCACTCGGAAGCAAAGTAAATAAACGGAGTCCAGAAACACATTTTATTCCTAACCCCTGGGATGAGTAAAGAGGAAAACAGTCATTTTGCTATAAAGCAGGTACTGTGCTGTGATACAGGACAGTTGGCACATATGAGTAAGTAACGAAAGTGTGTCATTATACCTAAGATGTCTATATAACAGCCAGCTATGACTCCCCGCTTCACCAGATGAACAGATTCAGTTTACATCAGAGCACAACTAAAAGGAAACTCTCAGACACATCACACATGACTTCAGGGACAGCAGGGATAAATTACGAAATTTCAGTGTAATATTATTACCAGAAATTTTGGTCACCTCCAACATGCAGGACAGAAACAACTGGAGGTCATATATGATGTTCCCCAGCACAAGAGTACTGCCTGCCCCTGGAAAAACGTCACTGCAAAGGTCTGAGCCACCCACCCATTCATTTTTCTTTATATACATTTTTGTTGCTTATTCTGTTCCTGTTTATGCTGATAAGTGTTTTGATTACTGTGGTTTAATTAATCCCGGAAAATGTTTTGGTTTAAAAAAAAATAGCTAGACTAAAATTATTTTGTAATTCAGATTTTTTTTTACACTGATTTTTTTCCAGCTGCTTTTGAAAAGCAGAAGGGAGAACCGAGGCATACTTAGGAACGCAGTATTTACCTGTTCAGTCTCTAAAACAAAAAGCTAATGCTGACATGCTTTGGGTAATTTATTTATGTCTCACCGCCTGCGAAGTCTGGCCTCCTGGAGCGGGCGGCACAGATGCCTGTAGGGACAGGGAGGAGGAGCAGCAACAGGGCTGCCCCAAGCCAGAGGGACGGAGGGGAGGCGGTGGTGCCTGGCAGGCCGGAGCAGGAAGCACATTCCCCTCAGGACGGCGCAGCATCAGCAAGGCTGAAATCACAACGCAGTGGCCCCACTGGACGGGACACAGCTCTCCGCACACCTAACGCTGACCCGCAGCCAGTGCAACTTACCCTGGGCTGTACAAGCACATCCAACAAGCTCACGTCCCCAAGCCTCCCCGAGCTCTGCTCCTGCATCCCTCACTACGACCTGGGTCTGCCTTTTTGCTATTTCTTGTCTCCCCGCTTGGCTGTCACGTGCTCTGCAGGTAAGCGTTTCCCGAATATTGCCTCTGCGGCAAAGCGAAGCACGGTGGGGAAAACGGTGGGGAAAGCAACGCCAGCAGTAGCACCAGCTCAGGTTGGCTTCAACAGCTATCAAGCAGCTTCAAATGCAACCGACGGGTACTTGGGCCAACAGTACCAAGAGCCCTCGGTCTGCTGGATGGTAACTGCTATTCCTCTCACCAGAGTCAGCACTCTGGGACCTCAGATGAACAAAACCAACGAGGCATGGAGGCCTCCTCCATTTTGCCATGGACTACCACAGAACATGCAAGTAAGGGAGGACAGGAGGCTCAGTGGACAAATTCACTGCAGGTTGCCAAAGGGTAACAAGATCCTTCCCAACTTCCTTCCCTCTCCTATTTAAAAAAAAAGACTAAGTTTTTCAAGCCCTCTGCCAAGCAAGGAGTACAACCACGCAGACCAAGGAAAAGCAGAAATCATGGATGCAGACTATTTGGGCCCCTCACTACAAGGAAGGGCATTGAGGTGCAGGAGTGTGTCCAGAGAAGGGCAATGAAGTTGGTGAAGGGTCTAGAGCACAAGTTTTACAAAAAGCAGCTGAGGGAACTGGGGTTGTTCAGCCTGGAGAAGAGGAGGCTGAGCGGAGACCTTATCGCTCTCTACAGCTACCTGAAAGGGGGTTGTGGTGAGGTGGGTGTTGGTCTCTTCTTCCAAGTAATTAGTGACAGAACAAGAGGAAATGGCCTCAAGTTGCTCCAGGGGAGGTTTAGATTGGATATTAGGAAAAATTTCTTTACTGAAAGAGTGGTCAAACATTGGAACAGGCTGCCCAGGAAGGTAGTGGAGTCACCATCACTGGAGGTGTTCAAAAAACCTGTAGATGTGGCACTTTGGGACATGGTTTAGTGGGCATGGTGGTGTCGGGTTGACAGTTGGACTTGATGATCTTAAAGGTCTTTCCTAACCTTAATGGTTCTATGAATCTATCACTGGAGGAGGAAAAAAACCATATGCTACAGCCACCATACACCAGATGACCACAGATAATCAGGCCACAAATGGTCTTCAGTATACTCAGAAATATACTGCCCAAATACTACACTGCTGCTGAGCAGTTGCTTTTACACACTGCATCCCCACTGCTTATTAGAGAACAACAGGAGTCATTCCCAACAAAATGCACTGTTGAGCCTTGTAGCATGAATCCACGACCAGCTCCTTACATAGCATTACTGGTGCAGAGGGGGAAGACAGCCCTCCTGCGGGTTAAGGAAGTTCACCCAGCAATCACGTGCACCCAGTTATTTCAACGATCCTCAAGACAAAGCATCCCCCAGCCACCCCAGCTCCAACGTTCCCTCTCCTGCCCACGCCACGTGCCCAAGATGGTCACACCTGCAGCAGCCCTTCATCATTCATCATACACATGCCAAAGGGCTCCAGCACCTGTATCACTTCACTCAGAGCCCTTCAAAATGCTCTGACAGGCTCCGATGAAGCCTTGATCATCTGGCGAACAGGCATTACACCAAAAAAACACCAACCAACCAGCCAGCCAAACAAAGCCCTACACATTTTGCAAGAAATCTTGCAGGAGAACATGAAGTTGTTCGGATAACTTGCTTGCTTTGTTGATATTGCAACATCTTAAATATTTAAAGTAAATAAAAATATAGCAAAATCTGAAATAGCAGCCACTTCTAGAAAACAATGCATTTATCCTCCCCCAAGAAAGAGGGGTTTGCAGCACACATTACTGAAGGGATTTTTTTTTTTTTTTTTTAAGGTGTCAGAAAGCAGCAAAATCGACCGTCAAATGACAGGATCAAACGAAGATTTCAGAGCAAATTAAGCAAGTACTCCACAATGATGGGAAGTGAATCTGTGGACAAAGCAAACAAAATACTTTGTCTGCTTTGCTCCAACTCTTAGAGTATTATTAATGTGGCTTTTCCTGTGTACACAAGTTTTAAAGCTAATTACATTCCGAAAATGCTTACCAAAAAAATACCTGATTTATTGGAGACTTTACAATAACAAAGGTTAGCTGGAGAAATGTAGCTATTGGTGCATTAAAATGCAGCTACTGCTGCACAGTGGAGAAGGCTGTTCCATACCCAAGAATTTAGTTGCTACATCATCTAATACGGAAACCATGACAAAAATGACAAAAACCAAACCGAATGTAAGCCAGCTTCCTCAGTTAGCTGAGTTCACTAGGTAGGACAAAGAACATCATATTTTATAGCAAACTGGGTTTTGCCTTCAGTAGTATTTCACAGGCTTCAGCCCAGTCCAGTCACTCAAAACAAAGAACCAGCGCCGCGTGGCCAAGGCGCTGCTCCCCTCCGCACGAAGCACGGGCACAAGCTCCCAGCCTGTGCTTTGGCTTCTGGCGTTACCCATGTCCGGTCTGAAAAACTCCTGCAGACTTTTTGGTTTTGGTTTTAACGTATATTTTTTCAATAACCAGCCTGGGTATCTCATTGTTTTTCTTATAGCTAGAACTTACAAACCAAAAGTAAACAGGACTTACTACGAAAGTAAATAAAACCCCAGTAAATACCCACACCCAGAGTCACAGGGCAGGTGACTGTAAACACCTTACTGCAAATGCAGTTTGAAGTATGGCAGCGAGGACGGGAAATATAAAGATGAGCGACAGTAAAGTGCTACCTCTGTTCTTCCAACTTCCTTCTGTTCCCCACGGGTGATTTTCTTAGGACAAAATTATTCCTTTGATTAAAAGCCTGGTGCATCCACGTACCATACAGTTACGTTAATGGGCCTTGTACTGCATCCTGACTCAGTTTTGGTTTTACTAGCTTGTATTTTAAATAAGCTCAGCTCTTTTTTTTCTTTGCTTTTTTGTTTTTGTTTGAATGTGGATAATTAATCAATTCTTCTTGCAGGAATCAATGATGTGCATTCCACTTAAGTGGGCTCTGGCTTCCCTTCCCAGTGTCCCTCAGTGCACATTTGTACTCGCCGGGATATCATTTCTCTCCAGCACAGAGCTTTAAGAAAGGAAGCTCACTCTGAAATGCAGACAGACTGCGTTCAGAACTGGTGCCAGAAACCCTCGGCGATGCACTGCAAAAAGGACTCTGCAACAGCCACGCACATTCTGCAGTCTCTTCCATTTTCTACAAATTCCTGCCTCCATTAAAAACACACTACTTACTTGCTAGCGAACTTTAAAGTACATGCAAGCAATTTGCTTTTTCATTATTACACTTTTTCGTTGATTTAGACTGAAAAAAGCTCCTACTTTTAAATTCTGAAAGAAACATTATAGGCAAGTCTCCCCCACCTTGTCTGGAAAGAACACGCCTTCTCTACTGAGGAGGGCAGAGAGGGAAAAGTAAGAATACAGTGGGAGCACAGAGTGCAGGAGGGTTTGGGGAATACATGCTTGGAGGTTTTGGTTTTGCTTTTGGGTGTTGTTTTTTGTTGTGTTTTTTGACCTGTTTTTTATTATTATCACTTTTAACTTCACAGCTATCCTCAAGTATCAGAAGATTTAGGATAAAAACAATTTCACTGCAAGAAAAGTACTTGAGCAGTAGACTTGGGAATACCTGATTTTCATTTCAAAGTACATTTAACATAACGCTGTATAAATATAGTAAGAATTGCCTCTCAAGAGCTCTAGAGAACTCCATTCTAACAAAATGGGCAGGATGCTTGGTGCCTTCTGTTGTTACAGCATCTGATGGGAATACTGCTACTGGAGAATTTGAAGCAATAGTCTCACTTTTATAACCTCAAATGAGAAGAATTTTGCAGTATAAGTAAAAAATGGCAAAAAAGTAATTTTTCATGAAATCCGGTGCTTTCCATAAGCTTACAAAAGATTCCAAGATTAGGCATTCTTGTAAATATTGTGTATCTTCTCTGTTAACTTAATTGATATTTTTACTAAACACGTACAGTACCAGTGAAAAAGCATGAGCGATGCTCACCACACATGACAAATTTTAAATGGGCACCTATTCCACTTGCCACAAATATCAACACTGCTAAGTAGCAGCACGGCCGTGTGAGGGGCTCCTCACGGCACCACAAACATCAAACACGACTGCAAACGCAGGTAGGGTGGCAACTCTTTGAAGCCTTCCAACAACCAGTATGCCCAGCTCGGGATGCTGGAGTGGGACAGGAGGGACGGGGCGGAAGAGGCGCCACTGCTGGGACCATGACTGACCAAGCCACGGTGCCTGGGGAAGCCGGAGAGGTCACTGCCAAAGGAAAGACCTACTGCAGGTGCAGAGGACCCCAGAGAAGATGATGTCCCACTTATCAAGCTTCCTCAGTAAATTTGAACCTCTACAAGCATCTGTTTTGCAATACAGCTCTTGGTCGGTTGCTAAAGCTTCCTTCATAACCTCTTTCAGGACTAGGGCAAGGCCGGTGGCTAACAGAAACGAGCGGTACTATTGTAAGAAGCACCAGGCTGCAGTCACAGGCCCCTCGATCAAGACACCCATAACGAAACAATGAAACACACACGAAGGTAACCTTAATGCAATCATCATCTGCCTCATCAGCATTTAGATAGGCTTCTGAAAGGAACTGCGAATCTTGACATACAATAAAACTTCTGGTAAAACTAACCTTACTACTACGTGGAAAGGATTTACCAATTTTTGTTTATTTTCAGCAGTGCTTCCTGAAGGTTTTCAGTGGTTTAAATAACAATCTCCCCCCCAGCTTGAGGGTACCACAGAATTCACAATTTTATTGGAAAAGGAACAAAGTCACACCAGCAGAGTCTTTTTCCCTTTTACAACAACAATTAATTTTATATTAAAATATTTTATTAGTGAAATCTTGAATTTGAAATTTTTCACCAACAGCGGAAAACCCAGCAGGTGACTAGACAAATAGCAAGATTGCCTCCAAAAAAAAGTACCAATGAAACTTAATGTAGTTGTTCACACTTCTATACCTCTGCTAATAAATAAATAACTGGATAAATAAAGTTAATAAATGCCTTAGCAATCCATTGAGAGGAAAGCAAGGCACAAGAGTACCAGGACAGGATGGGGAGAGCCCCCACCTTCCAGACACTGTGTATGCATTTTAGTGGGGCAACACAATGAAACCCCATTTCTTCCCTTTGAAAGGGGCAGTCATACTACTAGGCATTTGCTGCAGAGGTGGGTACCAACCCACCACAAAAAACGGTAGATTTTTACATCACAGCTGACCTATTTGCAGATGCAGGAATGACATGTTTCCATTTGTTGAGGTCAGCAGGCAGCAGCATAAGCAAACCCCAGTGGAAGAGTCTTGTTTCTGCAGTCACACATCTCTCATCCTCCATCTCCAGGTATCTTAGTCAGGGACAGAGTTCAGCTCATACAGACAAAGCTCAGAAATGTCAGTTACAGATAAAACTTGTCAAGACGTATGGACCCCACCACCTACCACTCTCGAGTGTGCGTAGTAGTTTGATCACACTGTTAAGAAAAACCGCGTCTCTCTCAAATAGAGCAGGACTTCCACATTCTGACGCAGCACAAAGACACAATTCGAGATGAGCAGATTCACTTAGCTCAGGTCTTTCTGATCCTCCCTCACCTCACTACCCCTGTCTTGCTTAACACTGAGGCTCCAGCCTACCCCTCCTCGCTACAGCAGCTCAACAGCAAAACCAAGCGTGCACACTGACTAACTAAGCTTCAGTAAAATCACAACCACCGCGCAAAATCAAGGCTTGTAATCAGTTTGCTATCATCATTGTAAGGGTATGCCCTCTCCAAAGCAGACATGCCCATCTTCTACCTCGCTTGGATTATATCCATCCTATTTATTATCCTTTAAACCAGTCCTATTTATAACCCCACTGCTCCTTCCTTAAAAGCAGATACCTCCAGTCCTCCTTCTGTTCTCAGCTTTAGCAATCAGCTAACATAATGCCTGTAACAGAACAAAACATTTTGTCTCAGTCCTTCATGTTTTTATTTTTCTTTTAAAAATCGATTTACAAAGGAAGAAACAAGGATCGTGGAAGCCAGGACAATGCAGCAATGCAAAAGCAATGAGAAATTCAGCCCAGGGAAATTGCTGTCTAATGAAATGAGATACAAGCTTCTTTTTGTTGTCATCAAAGAATTAACTAGAGAGCATGCCAATAATTTATAAAGGAGTAGATACAAGCATAAATGAGGGGGGCAGGAGGGAAGACCTACAAGCTTCTGTGCTGCAGAGGCAGAAGACAATGACAGCCAAAGAGCAGAAATTTTTACTCCAGGTCCAATGTTTCTTAAAGTAACTATAGATTAATAACTCACAGCTCAGACTTATAAAAACCTCTACATATTCCTCCTATTGATTTCACTGGGATCTGCAGTTGCACAGTATTTGAAATAAGAGTCCCAACATCCTGCCACCCCTTTGTGTAGAAAGAGGAATGTGGATATCAAGCATTCCTATTAAATAGGGGAAGGGAAAAAAGCGTGCAGGTATTTAAAGATAGATGTTGTCTGAATGCATCTGGTGTTATTAAAGCCCTAACTACTAGAACGTGAACCAAATGAAACAAAAAGCTGGCTGCAGGGAAGCATACTCTTTCTTAGTGGGAGTTGACTTTCTGAGTTGGGTGGTTTTTTGAGTTATCCATGATGATGGCAGTATCAGCATGGTAGCCCCTTCACAAGCTCAAGGAGGACATTAAACTGATCACATGTTGACTTTAACTCCAAGTCAACCTTAACTTTACTTTAACTCACCCTGGCGTACCCTCAGGCAACTTTCGCTTTCCTCCAGCTCTCCCATGATGACACACAAACTTGCAATTTTCAAACATTTCCCTTCCTAGTTCCTGTCTCTTTTTTTCCATACATAGCACAAATGCTTCCTTGGTCCCGCTCCTTGCGGGCAGCCTGCTCTCCCTTCCCCTCCCCCAGCTCTGTCCAATGAACTTTTAAGAAAGAAAAAAAAAATCGTAACTTTTTCTCACAAATTTTGTCCAAAGGCTACAGGAGTTTCTGGTCCACTTCAAAGCATTGCTGGCAGGGCCATAACTGAACTTTCTTCCCTGTTCAGCACGGGCATTACCAGAGGGATGATTATCCTTCTTGGCCTTATTACTCCCTGCCTCTGGCTACAACATCCTACCCTTCTCCATTTGGGAACTACCTTACTTGCTCATCAGGTTCTTCCCCAGTCGTGCCTCTGCTGACATTTTCCAAAGCTTCTCCTAGAGTCACCACTTGCTCGCCTCACCCCCAAAAAAACCTTTCTCTGTTTTGGCTCCAACTCATTCTCAGCAGAAGACTCTGTCCTCTCCTCAAGCAATGTCACCACAGCCCCGTGGGGAGAGCCATGCATAGCCTCCCTTCCCTTCGTTCCCCGAGGAACGAAGCGCTGCTACTTCTACAAGAGTCAGCATCTCAACCTGCCATAGGCTCCCGGTGCAGGGGAAATCAACACATTTCATGCTTTAATATCAAAAACACCCTTAAGATAACAAATCCATAAAGCCTGGACATGCTATTGATTTCACTGCCGGCGATGGTAACAAAAAAAACACCAGAACAAACCGAAAACCCTAAAAGTTGGAGGATCTTCCACCCCAGCAACCTACCGGTTCTGAAAGTATACTCTATTTTACAAATCAATGGCAGTTCTTATAAATGTTCTTAAACCACAATTCAAAACCCAGGCTAGAGGGCCGAGAGGGCAGAGGACAACTCCCAATTAAGATGACATGGTGGAAACGAGAAAGTCAAAGCGTACGATCACAGCAGGCAACTGTACACCAACTCCCTGATGAAGTATGCCATCCCTCCTAACAGTTTTTGAGAGTTTCTCCACATTTCTCCCCCCTCCTAATCTTTCAACTTACAGTAAAACAAGCAACATCTGAACGCAATGTAATTGAAAGAGATACGCCTAATAAATTTTCCCTGGAAGGAAGAATTCCTTCTTCTGGCCAGCACCGATACTGGTATATATTTTTACAATGCTAGACAGTATTCCTTTCACTCAGATACTAGCGTCTAATGAGTGGAGAGATCCTAAATAATTCATAATAAATTCTATGTTGAACATCCACCATGCAGAACATAAAAGATTTTAGAGTAGTCCTTTTTAAGGCTGGGAGTTGCTAATTTGAATACTTCATTTCAAACCACTATTAACTTCAAGACGTTCAAAGCCCACTTGTATCAGCCTGGCAACGCTGGCACAGCAAGAGTTCCAAGAGCCTCAATTTTGTGCAAATGTCTGAAGTGAATAATCGGAGAAATTAAAAACTTCAAGGAAGTAAGTATTAAACTCAGAATTTTAGGATTTACCTGGCATGAACTTTCACGCTACCAAGGCCTGACCAGGCAAGTTTTGTGCACCAGCAAGGCGCTTAGTTTTTAACCCGAATACCCAATGCGCCATCCAGACTGCTTCACAGGTCCCTGCAGATGGCAAAGCACCTTTCACCCTTCAGCAGCATTTAGCCGTACCAGTGGGTCCTCTGGCACTCGATCACTAACTCCCTACATCCAGATCTACTGTTTCACAGTAACTGCCATTCATGGTGCTTTGTATTTGTTCACACTACCCAGAGGAAAAATGCTGTAAATTCAGATCTGTCACCTTTACTTCAGCATTTTTATTTGATGGATCCACAGAAACAAGATCTCACAGCTATGAAACAAATTTTTTAAGGACACAAAAAGCTCTGAGGTCAAAAACCCATGCTGTCAGCATCATGTAAGCAGCTCCTCTGGCTCCACAGTACCACCACCATACATGAATTTCAGTAGTTCATGTATATATTCACCGACTATAGCAACAATGCTATAAATTAATTTCAGGACATGCCACTACAAACATCAGCATTCACCAGGACAGAGTAGGATTACAAAGCCAAATGGAAATTGAGGAAGAAAGGTAAAGATCACAAGGACTGTCTGCACTGAGGAGCAGAACTACTTTAAAATACCGGCTGTGTTCCCAAGTGCTCAGTGCCCACCAGCTCACACACTTCATCTGCTAACCCAACAGACAAATGCACACTTAAATCCCATGGGGAAAAACACTGGATAAGACCCACACTGGGAAAAATAATAATAATAATAAACCAGTGATACACAGGGTGGGATTATGAAGGATTACAGTGAAAAGCAGCACAGAACCAAAGAGAAAGCTGCCTGATTGACATACCAGTGCCCAGTCTTGAGAAAGAAGGTGGGTTTTGTGGGGGGTTTCTTAATTAAAAAAAAAGGCAGCTTTCTAAAAGGATTTTCTGATCACTAGGTTAACAAGCACCATGTTGCAGTAGGGTTTTTCATTGCTCACATAAATGAAGACATAGTTTGCAAAGCAACCAACAGAAATCTGTTTTCATCTTCCAGACTCTAACTTCAACACAATAGAGCTCTGGCAGTTAAAAATTTGTTTCAGTGGTAAACTACAGGCTTGGAAAGGGATAGGTTTGCAGCCCTGAAACAATTCTCAGTATTTTGCTGAGCAATGGCAAGCAATAAATATTATAACAATAGGAATTACAAAAATCTCAGTTAAAGAATAACAGTAGCAGTGGTACAAAACTCCCAATGCCTGTCCATCCTGAACTGGAAACATTACACTTCAAGACTGCAAATGAGTATTTCACCTCCCAGTACTTTTGAATTCAACATACAGTGACAACATGACTGTGTGTCATAGTATTTATGACAAGACATTACAGATATAATGAAACATTTCCTTCTTAAACTCTTATAAAAAACTGTAAGAAGTTTTACTACCAAATTTATTAATACTGCCAAGCCATTAGCTTCAACTTTACTCCAAAACAGTGCAAGTAACAGCCTGCAACTTTATAAACCTGCTTTTCTTTGTAACAGGTTGTCTGTAGATTAGGGTTACCTGACACTGACTATATCCATAAGGGCATTCCACTAAGAACAACTTTATTTTTTAAATTACATTACATAAATTGCAAAACAATACAGTTTGTTTCCCCCAACACACTATATAACAACTCCCTACTTGCAAGAACAACTGTTTTCTTCTTATACTTTTTAATTAGAGTTACAAAATGTTTACATTAGAAGGAACAATTGCCCTGATTTCTTTTCAAACAGCTTCTAGATCTGCTGCAACATGCCTACGTATCTGGTTGACACCACTTCTCACTACACAGAAGTGGTTATACAACACTGGTACTTCTCTTGCACTTTTTTCCAGGGATCTCAATATTTATTCATCACATCTCATATGTAAGAATAAGGCATGTATAAAACCCATTTGCCTCTATCCCATCATCACTTAGCTATCTGGTTTCAAAGTTGCGGAAAGAGCACGGATGCAGATCTTGAAACACATTTCAGTTCAGTGCATTATTTGGCTAAAAAAAGTAACTTTAAATTATTTCCTCTGCCACTTGTAACAAAGTCAGTGTTAAGTTTTACCCAACTAGGTAGCAGCAAAGAGAAAATACATTATATATACATTATCATGATAGATATGAACTGGTTATTATGCTCCTTTTTTAAATCTAACTAATACCTCTTGGGTTTGGAAAGTTTATCTGAGCTTACTTCGAGAAATATATACATATGATTTTTCTAAACATTTTGATTCGTAAGTGGCTGACCTTAAAAAAAACAAGTCAAATTACTGATGAAACAAGTAAATTCCTCAAGTGGGATGAGCTGGGGGGTCCTCATCCCTCCTCCCAAGAGCAGATGCAAAGAATAATTTCTCAACATGGTTCAGCTCCACGGAGTTGAGTACTCCCCTGAGCACAGAGAAGTCTGTACTTCAGCAACGAATCAAGAAGTACAATTTCATACAGATGTCATCCAGCCATCACACCATCCTGTAAGGTGCAAACATTTTTATCCAAAGTAAAGAAAAAGTGCAACCTACCTATGGCCACACAGTGAGCTAGCAGCAGACGTAGCTTGGGTTTTTTTCCATGCATATGCTTACTTTTACACATAGCAAGCAGCCACTCAGCAAGATTACAAGCTGGTGTAAAAGGGGACCTGTGACAAGAGGACATATATAATGGATGGGATCCACTGGAGCAACCTGCACAGTCTGCACTGGAAGCGTATGTGCCTTGCCGGTCCAGCTCTCAAACTCTAAAAATTGAGCTATTTCACATGGCTACTTCAGGACAAGGTGAATCACATCTTAAAATGATGTATTTCTCTGCACCACCTCTAAACAAAGCCTGTGCTGCCCAGACCAGCTGTAGACACCAACCTTGTAGATTTAGTTAGGCTACATGGACTCTGCTCTACACATCAAACTTAGCTGAGGTGTGGGAGGTGAAGATAACCTATCTCAGCATGAGGGTATCAATTTGTAACATCAATAATAGCTGCAATTAGAGCTTTGTGCAGAGTCCCCGTCTACAGCAACAGCATTTAATATACGAAACTCTGCTACAGAAGTATCTTAAACCATTGAAGAGAAGCCGACAGTTACACAGGCCAACCTAGGTAACTCTTCCAAATGCGTTTTAATTCTGAGCATGGAATATACGACAAAAACAAGGGTAAGGATTTTGGTGATGGCAGCGTGCACGTCTAGTGATGTGCAACGGCTCTCACGCTGCCATTAAACCTAATAATGGCAAACCAAACACTCTCTACAGATAAATCCTGACAAGTATTGAGCCTTTTCAATCAAAAACATCTTTATTCTCCCTGTTGGAGGCAACGTGAACTTTTTGTTCCTTTTCACGGACACCTTGGTACACCCTCCCACCTCAGTGTGAGTTGAACACATTCTCCCAACACACACCTGCAGCTTCAACACAGCCCTGTCCTGCTCAGAGTCCACACACGCACTCCCTCACCCGAACAGGGCTGGCTGCCTGACTCATTTATAGTGCTAGCTGACTTGCTGTTTCATTTAATGTTGGCTTCCGATTGCAAAGATACACCTTAACCAGCAGTGCATCTACCCTCAGCAACGATACTGGGTTTGGTTTCTTTCACAGTGATTCACATTTTGTATTACGCAAGTTCAGAGCGCTCACTAGGTGCCTGGCATCACTTCATTAAATAAAGAGATACTACGCATCACAAGATATTAAAGTCTTGGGGGTTTTTTTTGTTATTAAGATTATTTAAAAATACTGACTTTGAGGGGATGAATATTAATTTTGTGAAACAGCAATAGCAGGAGTCGTCTGGATGTTCTCTAACAAGACTCAGTCCAGGAAACATACGATGTCCCATGTTAAAATGAACATTTTGCTTATTCTTCAGAAACATGTTTACTGTTGCAAATGGACAATTTTAAACCTAAAGCATAGTGGGGGCAGAGGAGGGAAATATATATCCAGTAAAGAGCATGAGATATGCCAGTACTTGATTACAATCAAGTATTTCAAAGCTTGTTTTATTACCATTACTACAGCACTCCTGTGCAGCAAATGAGTGAGGGCAACTTGTGTATCTCAGGTGGCTTCCAAGCAATGAGATACAGAATGTGTTTCTAGAGACTACCAGTACCAAAGGACAGCTGTCAATACACAAGGCTACGGAATTAAGAACTGCTCATGATCCCAAATCTAAAACATAAAATGGATAAATGGGCTAAACCACCATTGCATTAATTCTAGAGCATGTGGAGTTGAGAGACCTGTGATTTCTTAGATCTCTCATCCCAAACTCAGGGCCAGCTGGCTCTATTCCCTGTCCCACTTGCTCAAGAGTATTGCTAAAGCAGCAAGTGTTGCACATTTGTGAGAGCCTAGAGACACCAGTGTTTGTGAATGCTAAAAAAGCTTCATTTCTTGTGTGAAAGCTGATTGCCAAACACCACAAAATCCTGCTCAGATTTTCTGGTTTTTCTTTTGCCCTTGCAAACAGCGATCTGAATCACTGATTCCACTCACTAGTGAACGGGCTTCTCTCAAAGACAAAGACTTTCAACATTTGTAGGTACAAAGCTGCAACAGCAGAGACACTGCAGAAAGCATGAGGATGAACAGCGATTCAGAAGAACTACAGAAAATAAAATTTTGAAGAAAAATTACTGGTATACATCATTCTGGATTTCTTTCTCTAGAAAGGAGGCAGCCATCCTGCAGATCCTTACACTCATACGATTCATCAGCAGTTGAAGGGAAGCCCTCTCACTGGGACCACATCAGCCGGACCAGCAGGAAGGCTGAAACCTCAAGCCTCACCCATGAGGGAAAGTAGGCTATCTATGGCAGCTAATGCCAGTAGCACCAACTCACCCCAAAACCAAACTGCATGCTCAACCCAACCTCTTACAGTGGAACAGTCAGACTTCTGAATAACTGAGCATTTCCATGCACCACCAGTCCTCCACCCTGAAGAGAAATGGCACTTGTATGGAGTCTTTCCATTACGGGAAAGCATTAATAATTTCAGTGGGCCACTCGAAACACATTCTAGAAACTTTGGGGATTTTTGAGAACAAAACCCAAATAGTTCCTGGATATGACAGCAACAAAACTCTACTTCAGTAGGGCCTTTGTAAGTGTATGCAAGAGCAAGAGTGACAATTTAAAAAAAAAAAAATAATAATAATAAAAGCCCATAAAAGTTCAACCCTTGAACAAAAATTAAGCAGAGTCACTTAAGTAGCTCCTCAAAACATCAGTAAACTGACCCTCAGGACCATTTACTTTACTCCTTAATTATGGACTCTGTTCCTGTAACTGAAATCCAATGCAATTCAATCCTGTGATTATCCAGAGCCCAAATAAAGATAGTGAGACCGCATCTGAAGAGAAGCCATTGCAAGATCAAATGTAGTCTCTTACCACACTACTCTTTTTCTCTTCAGTTTTCCATATTGACAATACTTGGTTTAAACTATTTATCCATAAGAGAAAGGATAACATCATCACAGAACCTGCAAGTATCCACATGCCCAGACAAATTTGATTCATGGGGACCTCCGATGCCACTAGAAAAGTTCAAATGGAATCTGCTCTTGAAGACCAAAGACCCACCATGATGGCTTCAAAACCTAATACAAGGCTGAAAACAGACTGGGAATACACTGTACGCTCTCAGTAGCAAGAAAATCACTCACCAGGGCATTTACCTAGAAATGCATTGGCTTCAACTTCAGTAGAGGTCCTTCAAACCACAGCAGAGCCATCTCTAGGGAACTTATTGATAGGCAATCAGGATGGGATGTCACTCACTCAGGCCTATCACCCCACAGGGAAGGGTAATGACACATGGTCAGGCTTATAAAGCATAAGGTCCCCTCTGGCCTTGGATGTCACAGTCACCCATGTGGCACCTCCCTCCATGAATATTACTGCAGAGTGACCCAAGGAAATTACATCAGTGACATTCACGACCTCCAAAGAGAAGGCTTACAGACACAGACAGTCCATGTAACAGCTTAGTATAAATACATCCTTCTGTCTCTCCTTACCACCCCCATGTGTGGCTGCTGCCTCTGCACACCAGTAATCCCCAGTGATCCAGCCATACCCAAAGCACCAGCCCTGCTCAGAGCTGGGAACTGTGCAGGGTCACCCTTGTGATCAAAGCCACCTCTGCTCATGGTGGGGAGTTGCACTGCACAGATTTCATGACATGATGTGAATCCAACTGCAGGGCTGCTGCCTAAAGAAATTGCAAGTCATAAAATGCTAAACATATACTGTTAAGAGTTTAGTTTCAGAATTTGATGGCTTTACTGGCAGATCCCTCTGCCTGGACACAATTCTGACAATTTCAGGATGTTTCTACCAAGTTTCTAACCAAATGTGAACCTGATCACATAACACGCCACAACAGAGCAATCATTCCCCTGTAAGGGACTGGTCCCATATATGCTTAATCCAGGATTCAAAAGTGGTTTTGTTTTCTCTTTCAGATGCTCTACCTTTCAGATTCGATACGTAGGTATCAAATTCCAGACACGTAGCAGACTATTTTCTCAATTCATTCATACAGCACAAACTGCAGGATGTTTGCAAAGTTTTTATTCTTTGCAGATGAGGTATGGGCAAAAATGCGAATTGGCTTTTTAAAACAGAAAAGCAGATAAGGTATTTCAATGGCCAACAGAGCTGGGACGACTCCTATTTATTTTTTTTGTACACAGCCCAGCTGAATGTTAACAACCAAGCCTGTGCTTTGTACAAGTGTAATAAAAAGGAGGTGCTGTAAAAAAATAGATTGAACAGTTTGCCCTGGACTGATAAAGCAGCAAGCAAATAGCACAATTGTACGGAAGCGTGCTTGGTTTGTGAAAGCAGACAGTCTACACTTGTTAGCTCTAAAGCTACAATCAATTCCAGGGAGGGGAGGGGGAAAGAGGGAGAAAAATGGGAACATTTCCCTTTCCATCTGGAAACTTAATAAGAGTCAAAAAAGGAGTGTCCTTCAATGTTTCTGATCCTCAGGATATGCCGCTTTCTCTTACGAAAGAGGTTCAGTTGACTCAGATCGCAATCATGTTTGAGCAACCTGTAAGTCAGTGAACATACCTGATTTTATAGGCTTTATACTTTAGTGAGAAGTATATAGTTGTATAATACAAACAATTATCTACTTATATTTTTAACTAAATTATTTCCCCTCCTTCACATTGATCATTTGGGTTTGGGTTTTTTTTCCTCTAATGTTGATTTCTATATCCAGCTTGCTTGGCAATAGGCTCATCCAATGCATTTTCCATCTGTTGTTGCCAAAATGCTGACTATACATCCTCTTAACATTAGTAAAAGTGTACATTAAAAAGAGTTTCACTAGCTGTTAAAAAGCACACATGTGAATTTAAAGTTATTTAATGGTGTACAAATTCAATATAAATATATCCTGGGATAGAACAGACACAGAAATATCCTTTTAAAACATTATGAGAACACTCTCAATTTGGAAACATGTCCCGCTTACAAACTACAGGGCAAACAGAAAAGAAGCAACATCTGAACTGGCAGAGTCCTACCACCACGTATTCATTCTTCACCATGCATCGCAGTTCAATTGCTTTCAATAAAAGTCAACTTTTTGTTAAAACTCCTGATTCAGTAGCATTTGCAGGATTCCCATGACAGTACTGCTGGTAGCTGAAAATTCTGTCCGTCTGCATCCTCTTCACACGGCGAGTTCAGGCGTATGAGAACAGTACAGCACGTAAGAGCATGACGGAGTCCGGATAGAGAGCACGCTGCTGTAATCACTCCTGCTCACCAGCCACCCCTTTTGTTTTGTTATTGCATGCCTTAAGGAACAGCTCATGTAATCAGGGTGCAAGACTAATAGGACAGTACAGAATTCCTTGATTACTGTTCTCCTATAGTGAATAGCCTGGTTTTAACACAGCAAAAAAGAATCCCAATGACAGCCTAAAAAACAACAGGGGGAAAAAAAGGGGGGGGGGGGAAGAAAAAAGAAACCACCACCCTAAACATGTATGTGACAGAGTAAAGGAAGAGAAGCTTATTCAACATTTACAAGCACTTGCAAACCATCTCCTCCTTTCTTCCACTGCAAGACACGGTAGGACAAGGCAATAACCACAACTGAGGTACTACTTTCTCCACGATTGCTTCCCATAGCATCATTACGTAACTCAGAAACACACAGGAACCAGTAAACCTTCTAAATCAGAGCCTTTGACATGCAAGTAGTGTGCACAAGGGAAGGGGATGTTGTTGTACAACAGTCAATTGCAAGAACTGGAAGCTACACCATAAAAAATAGTAGAGACTGGGAACTAGTAGAACAGAACCAATTTTGATGAAAAAGCCAGGAACACCGATGCCATTGAGCAGGTCAGAAATAGCTTTGCTTCCAGAGGCAGCAAAGGAAGCAAAGCACCATCGCTGTTGACTTCAGGATGGTTAAATCTAAACACAAGCAGCTTTTATTTTCTCAGGGGCTTTCCAATGAATAGAGATGTCTAGAGTAAGAGGGATATGCCACAACAAGGAAGAGACACAAAATAATGCATGTAAATCATTAGAGATATTTGTCACTAGGTTTCGTTAAAACCTCTCAGGCTATCCAGTTTCAAGAAATTATTTTGCATTGTATGTCCTCGTGCATAATAACAGCGTGTTTGTCAAAGGCATACAGAGTCACTTGAAAATACAAAGTCTAGAGGCAAAAGAGGAACAATGGTTATAATGTCACCTAAAATTATTTAGAAAATGCTTATTTGCATAGTCCACCAGCTGCATTTTTGCAAAATGCTGGAGATAACGTGACGACTCTGACAGCTGTTAACAGAACCTGAAGGCTTCAACAAAAGTGGTAATAAACTGCAGTTGTGCTGTAGCATGTTTTTTAAAACACAAAAGAATAAATCACTGCTTACTAAACTCAAACCAGTCATTTAAAAAGCTGGTTAGGGGTGGAATGATAATTTGCAATATCCCAATTTTCAGGGCTTAGTATTGTTATTTTTTAATATGTACTGGAGCAAGCACTCCCCTGTTTGCTTTCTCCAGCCCTACTGCAGCACTGCATGGTCCCTTATCCCTAATATAGAGATCCTGAATATGACATTATAATCATGAAAGCTTACGTCTACAAGGGGAAAACATGCTTTTTACAGCACTGCATGCAGAAGGGATTAAAAAGTTTTGGTAGATTGAGCTCCTTTTAAATCAGCATCAGTAGCACAGTAGTCTACAAGCAAAGTTGAGATCAAGGCAATTAACCCCATCAATCTAAAATGAATGCGTACACATGCAGACAACTCTTTCTTACCAGCGTCAGCTGAACACTATTAGAGCACTTACTGACTACGTCAGATTTTGTTGCCCATGACCATCTGACAACACTTCTGTATTAGAAGAAAATTACAGCACTTCAACGAGGAAAATAAAATCCAACCAGATTTAAATTCCACTAGCACAGATCAATATTCTCCCTTCTCTAATTTTCTTATACTTAAGCCAAACACTTCACTGATAGATTTCCTTCTGGCTTCAGTGTATCACTTAGCTTTAAAAAAAAAAAACAAAAAAAACATTATTCATAAATCACTTTAGATAGCTATACTAAAGTCAAACATAAGCATTTCCTTTGCTTTCATTGTTACAAACATTTAAACAAGTATGCAATATTGGAATCAACATCCTTACTGCCAAGTATGGATTACTATGTAAAAGTTTTAACCACAGTATGAGTAAATTGAAAAAAATCACATAAGAAACAGACATTATTAAGCAGTTTAGCATGATGGAGTCCACACTTTTCTAAGACGACACTTTCTTTTCAACAGCCAGTTACCACAAAACATTCCCTCTTCAGCTTGGCAAAGAGTGGCCTGTCTTTCCATACAGAGGCTGAGCTACAGGAGAGCAGAAGGATTAAATACAGTGATATTTTACCACATCCTTACTAGAGGGGAAAGATAGTCTTGTGGTTAAGGAGTCAGCAGGTCGGCACTTATTCCCAGCTTGGTGCTGAACTGCTTGTGTGGTCCTGGACCAGCCAGCGACCTCCTGCGCCGCCCTTCTCCATGTGCTCCGTGGGGATAATTACGTACCTGCCAAACTCACGCTATGACGTTTGTTTGCAGATTTGGTTTTTGAGGGGGAGACGGTGGTGAAGCACCAACGGAAATTACCAAATTAAGAGGAAAGGGCACTGGAGAGCTGTCTCCTCGTTCCTAGTTTGGATGTTGCACGCTGTTATAACCGATGGGTGCACCACAGCCCTGCTGCAGTGCAGACGACAGGTACAGCAAAGTACTTTTCCCTTTCCTAAGGTAATAAATACAAAGATGCAGAGAAAAACCACAGAAGGACTTTATGCAAGTACCCGCTCACTGCAATTAACACCATGCTGTTGTGAAACGCAGTTAACGAGGTCCTCGCAGAGAATGAGCCACAGGACTACACGATGCTGCTCCCAGGTGAGTGCTCCCATTCTCCGTCACCTGTATTTGGAATAAACCTACAGGGCTTCCCAGTTAACGCAGGGGTGCTGTGGGAGAGCAGCAACCAAAAGGAGCCTGTTCCTACTCTGTGTTCCTATTTCACACCTGAAAAAGCAGGGCATTGACAGATATATTTCCCTTCTCAAATCACAGCATCAGTGAAGCAAAACTAACTAGATATTTCCTGTATATTCACCACAGGATTCAGCCAGCGCTTCTGAAAGGAACTGAAAGACACTGCAACCGTCGTCTTAAAACCTAACCACATTTTATAATAATTTTTAAACCTAACCAGCATTTATAGTCTCCCCTAAACATTTCTACTTATACCTCTTTCCATACCTCAGGTTCCTGTGCACTTGGAAACTTGTTAAAATGGTGTAAGAAATAGTTGTCACAAAAAAAGTACCTCTCATTAATTTTTTTACAATATATTACTGAAGTCACATTAAACTCCTCTGAAGACACGCTGACTTCTGAATTACAGCTTATTTAGTGCATCTTTTAACTGTGTAGGGACACAAAACATTTGGTCTTCACTAACAACTAGGAAAACCTGTATGCATAATCTTACCTCCATGTTAAAAATAAAGGCAATTTGAAGTAGCTCATCCTATAACGAAAGCAAGCTACAAAAACCATTAATTGACAAGACAGGAATCCACCACAGCACCCCAACACCACGCTGCAGAGCGCAGCCCACCTAGCAGTAGCAGAGCTGGTGCCTGTATGGCACACAGCAAGCACAGCTCAGCAGCAGCGACTCTGAGTACAGCTCTGGAAATTCAAGTCCATGGCAATGACCAGGGCAACAGTGTAAGTAAAGACAGAAAAAGGAAAACTCTCTATGCTTTGGAACATTTCAATTTCAAGTGGATTTTATTGGCTGATTTCCAAAGGCATCCCAAACTGACAGGTCCTATGCCAGTACACAGCTATAAAAATGACTTGAAAAGTGATATGAAGCACTTGCTAAATAGTATCATCACCATTAAAATGGCCTAAGAGGTAATAAAACACAGATCTGGTTTTAATTAGTGGAGTTCTCCTATACTGAGCATAATAAGCATTAAAATCCATGCGTTAAAAAAAAAAATAGAAGTGGTAAATTCTATTCGTTCCACTTTTTTCTTCTGCATATTTACTTTAACTTTATTTCAAATTTACTCTGATATTTTGTTTCTCCCTTCTCCATTCAACAACATTCCCAAACCAGCAGAGTCAATCGAAGCTAAAAGCCTCGTCCTGCTGCTGGCACATCACCGACAGATGTTACGAGCACTTAATTGCAAGGCTGCAATCTGCTCTCTGATGGAGGCCGGCAGCAGGTGACGAACTCGTCTGCAGAACTAACTATACATAACGATGCAAGAGGTGGAGGGGGCAACTGTGCCTTTACATATCACGTTGCATTTGTAGGCCTACTTGTTCAGAGGGAGGGAAGAGGGGAGCTACAAAGTTAAAATCACAGAATCACCAAGGTTGGAAAGGACCTTCAAGATCATCAAGTCCAACTGTTAACCCAACACCACCATGCCCCCTAAACCATGTCCCGAAGTGCCACGTCCACACGTTTTTTGAACACTTCCAGAGACGGTGACTCCATCACCTCATCCCTGGGCAGCCTGTTCCAATGCCTGACCATTCTCTCAGTGAAGAAATTTTTCCTAATATCCAATCTAAACCTCCCCTGGCGCAACTTGAGGCCATTTCCTCTCATCCTATTGCTCATTACCTGGGAGAAGAGACCAACACCCACCTTGCCACAACCCCCTTTCAGGTAGTTGTACAGAGTGATAGATAAACCTTGGCATCTTTGAGCTCATCGTTCCATTTTACAGCTCCCAACGCGCTGCAGAGCAGGCAGGTGAGCAGCACCGGGCTGACCCCCATTTGCTGTTGATGCTGAGAAAGGCACAATCTGCAGCGGCAAAAGAACAGATCCTCCTATTGCATCCAGGCACAGTTTACTGATCTGAAGCCATGTGGTCTTCAGCGAAGGCCAGCTGTCCGAGTAGCACACCAGGTGAAAGGCAGGCTGCAAAGGGCTGCCTACATGAACTGATGTCAGATCTCTGCTCCCTGTCTCAGCTTGCAGGTTACACTGCAGAATGGCACAAAACACAAAGCAAACTATTACCCTCAGCACACTTTTGAAAAAGCAACAAGAACATTCTGGATGAAAAACAGTGTCTTTCTAAAATATTAATTACAGAAAAGCTATTTTTTTTTTATTTCAGTACCATGCACAACTTTCATCTCTAAAAGTGATCAAGCAAAAATTTGTGTCTATTGTGTCTTAAAATGGATCTCTATTCACAATGTCTTTGGCATCCACCAACCTTTGGAAATAAAGCCTTTCAGAAGGCAACAAAACACTGGCACACTGAATCAGAAGCAACTTGTGAAGGCAGCTAGAGTTAGAGCAGTCTTTATACATCGTCTAATCACAGACATAATACACAGTCTAATAAAGGGAAACACAGACCACCCATAAAACAGGAGATATATTGTACGAAATTAGCTATTATGATCTACAGATTCAAAATAGTTTAATAACTTGCACATAAAAGAAAGAAAAAAAAAAAACCCTTTTTTTATTTTGTTCCACTCTAAGACCAAGTAAGTACTGAACAATGAAATGGAAGTAGTTTAGAAGAAAATAGACTACTTCCTAAAAATTACGGTCAAGTACAGTGGATGGCTACAGCAACTATTGAACTACTTTTTTTTTGTTTAAAGTCAGAAGAGTAGCATCCATGCGTGAGCAATTACACAGCCACCTTGAGAGCATTTTTAGAAAGGGGATTCCCACATGAGTCTATCTGATCACCCCATACGGCCCGCAGGAAGACTCCAGACCACTGCCAAAACCCTTCCTTAACCACCCAGCTCAGCACTTCTCCCAGCAGTCACTGGCCACCAGAAAAATAACACCACAAAAAGAAGATTTAGTCTCAGTCTGAAACAGATGATCCTCAAAAAATATTTCAGAAGTAGATTTATGATAGTTCCTTTCAGCAGCTTGTTTAGACTTCTCCAAATCCTAAAAGGTAAACAGCAGTACATCCAAGCTAATTACTTCATATTCAAATATCAAAAGAATATTTAACTAGGCACAAATTGGCTTTTCGTACAAGCTAACTCCCATTCCCCAGCTACGGAACTCCACCAGCAAAGGAAACTTCTTACCTCCACAGAGACAGGGTGAGGACCAGGAGCCTTTTCAGCTAAATATTTTATAAACCCCAAAAGATACAATACTGGATACTCATTAACTTCAATTTAGCAGGGGGCTTCAAGCTAACAATAGCTATTTTGTGGCAATGCCAAAGCAACAAAAGGGTCATCAGGAATGTACTTCAAACAACTATACTAATAAAGGACAAATTTATAAGACACCAAATACAATAATATTTCACGCATATTAACATCTGGGTTTAGTTTACCAAAGCATTATGTTCTTGAGGGATTGCTGGGCACAGGGTGAGACTACTCCACTACCTAATAGAACCACAAGTTAAATACACTGTTTTACATACAGAGCATAACATTTTCTTTTTACACCAGGTTAGCTAAGTCTAGAAAATATAGAAGGTTTTCTCTTTAAACAAATGGCAGCACTTAAACATACAAATATTTTGCATACACACAGGTTATAGACATTTAAAACCATGTTCACTGGCTGTTATACAACACAGAGCCTACGCTAACAGACAATTCCAAATTTAAAAGCTCTTATTTCACCCAGTCCACTTTTTCTTGCAATTTCTTAGTTCAGACTTCAAATTTTTCAGAATTACTACAGACCACATTTATTTGTGCTATTTTTCATTTGAAGAAAAATAGGATAGGATTTGGAAACAATGCTCTGAACTTGCAGCATGCCCGGAAGACAGGACTCTTTGAGCAAGGACAGTGGAGGAGTCTCTTGTGCTGAGGCTTTTCCCATCCCGCTGTCCCCAGCTGTCTTGGACCTACCATGCAGCAACGGAAGCAGCACCTTCATCAGCAATAAACAATTAACTCAGACACATCCTCACCCTGATCCAAACCCAAGCTGCACCCGAGCACCGAGTCCCCTCGCACGCGCCTCGCAGAAGTGGGCGGCTCAGCCCAGGAGGCCACGTCCATGGCCGGGCTCGTCTCGTCTCGTCTCCCTCAGAAAGCAGCAGCATTACTCCTCTTACCCGGCACTCACCTCTACAATAAAAGGCAGAAACATCTAGCAGAACAAATGAGATGTATGGAGATCACTACATTCCGACAGGCTAAGTTATTACAATTTCACAATATATTTTAACTTTCAGCAAAGCCTCACACGTCAGGCTAGCAGTCTTCCAGCAGCCTGGTACCGCCAAAAAACAGTCAAATTCAAGGGGGGTAGAATCCTTTCCCTCTTCATCTTCATCGCACACGGTGCCAAGGCCAGAGGCTCATTCACCAGGAACAGCTGGCCACTGCAGCCTGGCCACCGCAGCCCAGCTGCCCAAATTCTTCTTCTTTTGGTACTTGGTAGCTGGCCACTTTCCCAGCACTTGCAGCTGCAGGCAAGCAGTCTTCACAGGAAGGCAAAGGGGAAAAAATGACAGTACAAACAAATGCACACTTAAAAAAATGCAAATAACATTTGGTACAACAGGTTCTTGGAGAGACCAAATTAAATCAAGCCTTGTTATTCCACTTAGCGGTTTATTAACAAAGCTAAAGGTTCTGAAGCTTCCAATTTTTTTTTTTTAAACTGTCATTTAAGTTGTTATAGCAACAAAACTTTCAGGCTACTTGGCCTCAGAGACATTCCAGCATCCCTAAAAGTAATTTTTCCATATTTCACGAAACTCTGCTCCCGCTCCTTCCTGTTCAGAAGGACTCCGAGAACTTGGAACAAAGTCATTCTTCAAATTATATGCACAAAGAGGTGTATCTCTGCAAGTTTCTCACAAGTAGGATATTGCTTCTGACATTTAATAGAGAAGAAAAAAAACATTATGTGGCCTTTGCCTCGGGGGAAGATAAAGTAACTCAACAACTTTGAAAGCACATGCAAAAAAGATGGGGTAAGGTGAAACTACTTTTTCATTTAGTAAGTGTGGCTACATTTCTTCAAACAAATGAAAACACCTAAGTGGGTGCACACACAAACATACAGGCACTCCCAGAAGTCCTATCTCCATTTAAAACATTTTATACTACTGTAACTTTTTTTCTCCTATTAGTAATACAACACAAACACAAGAAACGTTTCAAATTGCCATTCAGAGTCTGTAAAGACATGCACACCCGTGACAAAAGTCCTATAAACGTGGCCACTTAAAAAGAAAACTGCTAACGATGTACCAGCTCGCTCCTCCTGCAAAGGATTCAAAATCTCGCTGCATCAGCAGCAGGCTGAGCATGAGAGAATGTGGAAAATATGTCCAAAAATGTGACATCGCTTTTCCAAAATAGTGTCTACTTCCCCCACCAAATCAGGGATTCACTACTTTCACTAAGCTTATTGCCCAAAAAGGGAAGCCCCCTGTAATAAATTCCACGGGTTTCTTTTTCAAAAGAAAGCCTTTTGGGTGACATCTGTTGTGCCACTGAGGTCAATTTTTCATCCTCTTCCTAAATTGACCACTTACCACCAGGGCGCCAAGTTAAACAGTTTCTTCCCATTTTCAGCTCTTTGTAATTTGTCAGTACTTAATTTACTCCATTACTGTCTCACTTCCATGCAAACTCCTGTTTCTCTCTCACGTGAAAGAAAAGGCAACAGGAGTTACATCCATTTATCATTACCCCAAAAGTGTTTCTTCTGGCCAGTCTCCAAGGTCATCCCACCCTTTTTTCCTCCCCTACAGAAGATCACCCTTCTCCACACAGTAACTTCCCTCTGCCAACCCTGTCTCTGTTACCACAGAAGTTCTGAGAAACACAATGATCCCGAAGGTGACACGAGCCAACTGCTCCAGCACCAGAGCTGCAGCACCAGAGCACAGTGCCTGGCAGCAACACAGCAGCATCCCAGGGCCCAGCTCCATTGGATGCTCATCTCTGCTCTTGGGCCGCGAGAGTCGCACCCCCTCGCCCAGAAACACACTTGGCCTTTATTACTCTTCCCCTCCACTGGAGACCCTGGCCCTGAGACATAGCATGTGGGATCTAGTCCAAAAGCTTTTAGTACTAATACGTTTGTCCTTTTGTTTTGGACTAAATAGGTTATACTTTACAGTAAAAAACTGAAGGAGGAAATAAATTACTGTCATGTACCTGCTACCTGGATGACAAGCTGGACAGGAGCTGTTGATGTGCAGTCGCAGCCCAGGCAGCCAACCACATCCTGGGCTGCATCCAAAGCAGCGTGGCCAGCAGGTCGAGGGAGGGGATTCTGCCCCTCTGCTCCACTCCGGGGAGACCCCCCCTGCAGTGCTGCAACCAGCTCTGGAGCCCTCAGCACAGGAAAGACATGGGTCTGTTGGAGCAGCTCCAGAGGAGGCCACAAAAATGATCCGAGGGATGGAACACCTCTCCTGTGAGGACAGGCTGAGAGAATTGGGGTCATTCAGCCTGGAGAAGAGAAGGCTCCAGGGAGTCCTTCTTTCAGCCTTCCAGCACTTAAAGGGGGCTGATAAGAAAGATGGGACAGACTTTTCAGCAGGGCCTGTAGCAACAGGGCAAGGTGTAATGATTTTAAACTAACAGAGGGTAGAGTTAGACTAGATCTAAAGAAATTTTTTATGATGAGGGTGGTGAAACCCTGGCACAGGTTGCCCAGAGAGGTGGTAGATGCCCCGTCCCTGGAAACATTCCAGGTCAGGTTGGACGGGGCTCTGAGCAACCTGGTCTGGTTGCAGATGTCCCTGCTCACCGCAGGGGGTTGGACTAGATGACCTTTAAAGGTCCCTTCCAACCAGAAGATTCTATGGTTCTATCTGATTAAAAAAGAACAACAGCAAATACTGCAACAAAACAGTTATTTTTTAGATCAGAAATAATTTTAATATCGGGAACCAATTTGAGAAAATAACTAAGGCTACTAGTAGGAAAAAATCTGATGTTGCTGAAGTATTGTAACAAGTAAAATTAATGTGATTATCTCAAAAACAAAAAGGCGCTAATGGTCACTGTTAATCTAAAATTATTTTTCCCCAAATTAGAATTTGACTCAATTCTCCTTCACTAGTAATATTAGTCATTTTGACAAGTATTATGTACGTCTATGCTGCTATATTCTTTTTTTCTTTCTCTTTTTTTTTTTTGAACAGCACCACTGGATTACGTAACTTAGCTCAAAGGCAGTTTGGTTTTTTGGTGTTTTTTATCTGTCTTCCAGTACCAGACTTGCTGAGCATTACAGTAAAATGACCTCAAAGAAACAAGGAAAGTATATCATGTATATTAAAAAGGGGGGGAGGGGGAGCACAGATGCCCTAAAGTATCTTGCAGAATTTTTTAATACTTTTTGCTCCACTTTTTATTTTCTTACCGCTCACAAAATATTTCTGAGTGAGAACATCTGTGCTATACTCTGAATTGATGTTAGAAGAATTCCACTTTATTTTCAATATACATAAGCATTGGTTCAGCATTGTTGCATGTTTTATCCATTCAATTTATGTTTGGATGAAAAGGTTTGTTTTCCTTTGAGGAACCAGGAAATTGTTTTAAAGCTACATGAACCATATTCTGTATAACTAACATCACCAGCGTTTTCTCCCCCGTTTACTCCACCTTATTTTACCAGATTAAATGTGCCACGACTAAAAGATGTCATAGTCTGGTACAACTGAGAAAGTGTTACTTCCAGTGGTGTTTTTATAACAGAACTAAAACATCTGTGACCATTATAACCAAAGTTAAAGTGTAAAAAGCTATGAGAATCAGATGGTTTTCCACTGGTGGAAGGCTATCGCCCAGGAGAAGAAAAGCTGGCAACTCCCTAAACCCCAAATTGCCTCCAGGACCTGTTCTCCTGATGCGCTGAGCGCTTTCACAGGCTCCTCCGCAGTTGTCCCCTCAGAGCTACAGGAACTGCTCACAGCAGCCAAACACCGCGTTTGCTCAAAGGGAAATCACTCTCAAGCCGCCCTTCCACAAAGACACACTTCACTTCGATCACCATTAAGCAACGCTGAAATACTGCGAAACCATGTAACGCCAAACTGAAAGCAATGATGTATCCCACCCAGCTAAAGATAGGTACTGCGCGCATCAGCCAGCCACCGCAGTGCCTGACGTGCCCTTTACTGAAAACACCTTCAAAGCTGAAGGACTTGCATGCTGTCCACTTCTTATGCCCCTCTTAATAAGCACGACAGAATCCAGTCTTCCTCGGTATTAGCCTTGGATAATTCGAAAAGCATTTATCCTGCTTGCTCGGGTAACAGGGGTGCGGCCCCAGCATGGCTCTCAGGCCTCCCGAAGACAAGCCTCCTCTTTCGTACCACGGATGGCTGAACGCAGCCAAGACCTGGTGGAGAGAGTCTGCGGCGAAGCCCTGCCCACGGTACAGCTTGTGCAGCTCCCCACCCAGCCACGGGTCCCCCCGGGCACACTACTGCTGAACAGCAAAGCCGCCGCGGCCACTGCCACGCTCCATCCGAGGGTTCGTTCCTGCCTTCACCCTGCGACTTCTCGTGCAATGCTTGAGAGTCACCTGTACTCACAGGCGAGGACAACAAGAAAACACTCATTCAGCTGAAAACGCAGAGGGAGTTGGGCAGAATGGTTAAAAGGAGGTTTTCGGTAATGAGCGGAGGGAATTATTTGCACCATCAGCTCCCAAACTGCAGGATCACACGACAGCTTTCTAAACACGAAGCGACCGTGACCCATTTCAGTACTTCTCTTCCTTAAATTAGCAGCTCTCCACTGCTGTTCCTAGCTCTCACCAAGCTGCAGCAGAGCGACGCTGCCAGTCAGCTGGGTTTCACTGCCGCTGCTGGAAGCTCAACATCAGCAAAGAGGTCAAGAGCCAGCCTGAGAAAAGTACTGGGGGAGCCCCAGGGAATCTGGGCTCTCCTGGCTGACCTCAGGTAAATCATTGAAATACTAACCCAGCCAATACTAAATGCAGAGCCCAGAGACTTCATCCTGGTGCTGTCAGCTAGAAGTAAACCGACAGTCTTTAGCAGCAGAGGTGAGAGGGATTTTTGGGGTTTATGGCTCCTTTCTGGGTCTTTTTGGGGTGGAGAAGGTTCCTGCACATTCTGGAAACAAGTCTATAAGGCTTCTTTCTACTTAAAACAGATTCAAGATTTATGCAGGTATCAAAATGAAATCTAATTCTAAAAAAAAAAAAAAAAATAAAAAAAAATCTATTATTTTATGCTGAATTTAGCCATTATCGTCCATGAGTGTTTTCATTACAATTCTGAAGGGGTCTCTGCGTGGGCACGGTGGAGGAACCAGCTAAGCCTGTGCCCAAAACCCCGTGGCCAGGCTCAAGCGGGGCATGCACCAAGACCAATACAAAACCCAAGTAAAACCAGCACATTTTCATACCAACCTACCCCTGTGTACTACAGCCTATAAATGATGCCCCAGTGACAGCTGCACTCATGAGCAACTGTGAAACTGTTTGCTCTGCAGAACATAAGAAGCATCAAAGTAGCCGTCGTGTACCTGGAAGACAACCTGCTCTCTGGGAGCTGACTTTTAACCTGAGAAATCCCAGTTATCTGGCACGGGGCGGGGAAGGGGAATCAAAAACTGTAAAAAGCAAGCTTCGCATATCCACTGAGACTACAACCTTCTCCTCTCACACTTCCCTGCTGATGAATGTCAGACCTACCAAAGAGTTGGAACTTTAAGCTCTGGGTGGCCTGAGCTTCTTATGAACAAATTAAGTGACAATATGGTCATTTGACACCTGTTACATTTGCTTACACAGCCAACTTTCCTTGAGTTCTGGCCTCTTATCAGCAGCTGCCTTCAAACGCTATCAAAGAGCAGATTACAAGTTATTTTCACAAATATTAACACACTGCAGTTTTTGAATTAACAATTCAAGCACCATGCAACACCACAAACCCCCAAACACTTAACCTCCTGTAGCATTTGAAGGCAGGGGAAGAAGGGAGGTGTGTCTAAAGAGTCCTCCTAAAATCTTTTTGATTCAGCAGGAAACCTATTAATTTACTTATTTTAAGTAGAAAATCAGAGTTATATACAAGGTCAAGGAACATCACTACAAGCTCATGATACACAGGACATCAGATTGAACTATCATAAAGAGCAGAATAATCCCTGTGGGGATTGAACATGAGACTGAACTCCTATAAATTTAATTCCTATTTCACATTCTTGTCTACAGTGCTCGTTTATATCACGCAAAGACAACATAGGAATGCTAAAAATTTGAACAAAAAATATATACCTACCCATTACCTATGCACGCTTATTTATATTTACAAGAAAGAGAAGCTAAAAGGTGAAACACAATATGCCAAAAAACCCAAAGCAGACAAAGGTTATGGTGACAGTCAAAAGTCACCAAAAAAAGTCAGAAATGTCTCTGGCTACATCTAGACCAAAACAAAGCTACAGGATGCGCAATTATTTCTTTTTGCTAAGAGGTTACTTGATACATAATTTTTATAATAATTTTCCACACTTTAACACTAGGTTGTAGTCAACCATTTGATAAACATGTTTCATCTCAACTGCCTGTTTGTCTGCTCCCTTTTGGGGCAGCCCGCCATCTCTTACCATTTACGTTAAGCCAGTCAGGTGTGGCTGGCTTCCCCTCCTTAAAATCCCTCTTACCTTCTCGCCAGCATTTTTTGATCATTAAATTAATTGCTAGGAAGCCACGAGCAGAACTACATCAACACAAAACCTGACAAGCAGGGTTTGGAAAACACACTTACCGCTTCCCAGGCCAGTTGCCCCCTGCCCAAATTGTACTCGTTTAACACTCGGTCGGAAATCGTGCCAGCGGCTGCGCCAGTCCGGCCACCCAAACCGAGCACCATTAGCGTGCCACCACACAAACAAGGTTTCAATAAGTGTGATCAGTTTTTGCCGGCTCCAGTTGTCCTGGATGTGGACTTTTCAAACCTCTCATCATTCTCTGCTTGTTCACCACAAACACAACTTGCCGAAAAATGGATCATGTTTCAGATCCAAAGCTTCTTTTGGAATAAAAGCAAAGGAACAGAAAGATTTCCTATACACACTACACAGACCAACCTTCAAGCACAGCCTGTCATATTAATAACTTATTCCACACTTAAAGATTCAGTATTGACAGCGGTGTTAATCCAGAATGAATTTTTTGAGGTTTATGAATCGTAATCAAAGACAACTGCATCCAGAACTAACTGCCATAACTAGGTCTGATATCCATATGCTTTTTAAGTCTTAATATTTTACAGAGGGGAGAACCTTACTATCATCCAGATTATTTTCAATAAGTATTTTTTTTTATTCTCACCATGTCCACTCAACCTAAATAACATCAAGTAAGAAAAATTCAAGCTGAGGTCAAATTTTGAAATTACTCACTCCTGGCACTCCGCAAGCATGATGCCAGGCTGCCTCACCACGATTGCGCAGGTACGGCAGAAGTGCTCGCCATGCAGATCGCTTATTGCTAATCACAACCTGGAAAGCCTGACAAAGCGGGAGGTGATCTGAGCAGGGCTGACAACTCGGTTCTCAGAGACTTCAAGCAGTTCTCTGGAAGGAGCTGCTGCATACAGCACACACACACATTTTTGCAGGATGAGAAATGCTGGTTTTCCTGTAAGTATGAAAACCATAAACTTAATTCAAATATTTTGAATAATCTTCCACCAGATAGGCTTTTTTCCACAACAGCACAGTGGTGGTGAAGTAGATTTCAGTTGTCAGCTTGATACCAGCTGCCAGATTGTACGTTCATACGTGCGCACATACTTTCACACTCTCAGTTTAGGAATTACTTTGTCCCTTCTCTTGTCTCTTTCTGAAGCAAAGATCTGCTCATTTGCTACAGTAGCACAGAAAAAAAACACCTAACTGCTATAAAAAGACAGTCATCTATGAAATTCTGCCATTGAAACCATAAAATTACTATGTTACTCCAAGGCGAGCACAGCAAACAGCATTATTCATTCACTTGTGAGATACTGAGGATTCACCTCCTTACCACCTAACCCCGCTGCAGAAAATCTTCAGCAAATTCAAGTCAAAAGTAAGGTCTGACAGTGACTGTATAAAGCACTCTGAGAAAGCCCATGGCCTCTGCTACTGTGTTTTCAACCACAGTATTTCCATATAATAGAAACAATCACAGTAATTACGGCTACCTCAAGTCCATACCAGTGGCATATAGCATAACCACCACATAAATACTAATAAATAAAACCACTATGTCATTTTAAACCCAGGATCGGGAGCTTTGCGGACCAAGGGCCAGTCAAAGTCTGGTTGCACCTCTGCAAACTGTCTTTTTAGCAAATATATTGGCATATCCGGAGTTACATTTTCTTTTTCTGTGTGTTTCCACAGGTGGGACACTTCTTTCCTGAACAAACCCACACCATTTGCAATCACGTAACCTTTTCCTGGTGACTTGCATGCGTTTCTCCTACGCTCACTGCTGCAATCACTTCCAGGCTTAACATTATACTGCAGAACGTAATTGCCATCCCTTAATGCAATTTAACAGTTGGAAACCAGGATGCAGTCCAGCGCCACGTGAGTTACATGGGCCACAGTTTTGGAATACAACAGATCAAAATAATTAATTTTATTTATGTTGTAACACTGATGAACAAATTCTGCAAACACTTCTCATCCCAATGACCCGATGAAGTATTTGGTCCCCCCCAAGGGACGCGCTTTACTGTCCACTGGTTTACCTTAACCAGAAAGGTACCTTCAGCCACTACGTGCAGGTAGATTGCCATGTGCATTAACTGCAGTATATAAATAACAGCTGTTATGTAGCCACGGACATATCCTAGTGCATCATTTTACTCTTTTCTTCCAGCCAGAATCACAACTGCGTTACAAGAGGAATAATAAAAATACAGAGAGAATGTGTCTGTCCTCCCCAAAACCACGTTCTTCAGGGATCAAGTGGGGAGGTGATGGGAACCTCAGTTACTCTCCTCCTCCCAGCAACTGTAATTCTCTCTGAGAAAACTGATCTTAAAATTTTTCATGGGAATCACTTAAAACCAATCAATATACTGTTCACACTATCCTTTCCGCCGCAGGTTTTCGGAGAGAGCCTGGGAGTCAGCATTTGCCAGTGCAAAACTTCCAGGTTGAGAAGTGTAAAGCGTGTCAGAAGGAGTCAAGGAAAAAAGCGCACTCAACCGCTTGGGTGGATCAGGTGGAGCGAAGGGGAAGGGGGCTGCTCAAGTTCTCAGCCAACGACGGTCATACTGTCCCGACAAACCAGTTGATCAGAAAGAAGTTTGCAGCAACAATTAGAAAGTACAGGGAAAGAAAAAAAAAAAAAGAGGAAAGAAAAAACAAAAACAAAGCCCAACAAGTCGCCTATGGAGGGAAAGCCGAGTGTGCAACCGCCTGCACACCCACAGCGGGGATTTCAACATGGGGCTGAGGGAGCGCAGGCGGCACTCGGGTTCAGCCCCGCCGCGGGCCGGGCCGGCGCTCCCTGCACCCCGCGGCACCGCGGGAGCCGCACGCACACGCGGAGCCTTCCCCCCGCAGCCCCCGGGACAGGCGCGGAGGCTCCGCGGGCGGCCGCGCCGCTGCGGCCCCCCCTCTCCCCGACCCTTGTCCGGCGCCGGGGGGGCGGGCTCCCCTCCGCCGCCCTCCCCGCCGGGCCTGGAGGGCCGGGAAGCCTGGGGCTGGATTTCCAGCCCTTCGCGGCGACTCCCACCCGGCCCGCGGCGCCTCGGCCCCGCCGCCCGCCCCGGGGCAGACCCGGCACCGCCGGCCCCGCGCCCCCCTCCCGGCCGGGCTCGGGCGCCCCCCGCACCGACACCCGCGGGGGCCGCCACCTCGCCGCCAGGCACCGGCGAACAAAGGGCCGAGGCCCGCCAGGCGCCCGCGGCCGCGGGGAGCCGCGCTGGGGCCGCGCTGGCCACCGCGGAGGGGCCGCCCCCCGGCCCCGGCCCGCCGCCCCCTCCCCGGCTCCCCTCGGCGGCGCCGGGCACACGCTCCCCGGCGGGCTCAGCCGCAGCCGCCGCCGCCGGCCGCCCCTGGGCCCGCTCCCGCCGCCCCGGCGGGGCAGCCCGGACTTTCCCCCTCGCTTCCCTCCCCGCTCCGGGAAGCGCCATATTGATCGCGGGCGCCGCTCCCCGCGCCCCTCACCTTGGCGATCGCCTTCTTGTACCGGGTCACCGCTTGCTGGATCAGGCTGAAAACTTTCATGTTCCCGTCCCCGCAGGGCACGACCACCCGCGTCCTCCCGAAGCACACGGTGACTTTCATCCTGCGCGGCCGGGGGGCTCCCGCGTCCCTCCGGCCCCGCGCAGCCTTCCTCCTCCTCCTCCTCCTCCTCCTCCTCTCCGCCCTCCGCCACGGCCGCCCCCCGGCGGGGCGCGGCGCTCAGCCCTCGGCCGCCGCCGGGCTGCCGCTGCGGGCGCCCTGCCTCCGCGTCCGGCGCGGCGAGAGCAGGGCAGCGCGGGGAGCCGGTGCTGCCTTCCCGGGGGAGCGCGGCCGAGCGGCGAGCCGGGGCCGCTCACATGCCGCGGCGCTGCCCGCTGCCTGCGGCCACCTGCTCAGCGCCTGCCCCGGCGCGCAGCGGCGGCGGGCGGGGCGGCGGCGCTGCTGCCTCCCGCTCCGGAGGCGCGGGGCGGTGCAGCGGGGCGGGGGCAGCTGGCCGGCCCCGCGGGGCGCCGGGCGGGGCGAGAGGAGCCGGCGGGCCCTGCCGGGGAGCGGGCCCGGCGGCCGGGGCTCGGCACGACCCGCCCGGCGCTTAGTCGGGGGCGCCCGGACCGAGCTCCGCCGGGTGCGGTGGCCTCCGCCTCGCTCCGCCCTGCCGGGTCCCCTGGCCGAGGTCCCGGGGCCGAACCGGGCAGGAGCTCCGCAAAATCCTCGGCCCTGGCCCCCAGTTGGTGCGCGGGGGGGATGGACGGGCGCGGCTGGCTGCCGCCCTTCCGCGCGTAGCTGGGAACGGGCCGAGCCGGACGCTGAGCCCCAGAGAAGGCGCTGCTGGCGAGAGCCGCTTTCTGCCGGTGTTTGGGGAGGGCCAGGGACGCGGGCGAAATCCGATCGTCTTCGTGGCCCTTCGGGTCTCTGTTAACGCCCCAGAACGCACCCGTAGTAAGCGATAACGGGTGCATCATCAGTAACATCAGTATCGACGGAACCGCTGAGCATTTTCCTACTCAAAGCCGTCCGAAGCCGAAGAATTTGACAGATACCTCTGACATTTTTTCAAGGATGGGGACAATGGAGTTGCACAGTTCACTGGACATCCAGTGTGGCCTGAAAACATATTTCTTTGGGGCAAAAATGGTGAAACAATTCAAATTAACTGCAGAGTGAAGGCAGAGTTTGGAGGACAGGGAGGCAGGGGCGAAAAAAAGCCTTTTGTTTATTTTATTTTTCTGAACTTATATGCAATTCTGGAGCCATGATGTTCAAGTAAGCTTTGTAGCACGTAACATCAACATCCTTCTGCTGCTCCCCAGGGCACCTCAGCACGTCTGCCCGGCAGTCTCAGCTGGCGATCCCCTCTTGTTCCCACAGCGATGGTATTAGCAACTTCAAGAACTTCAAACCTGGTACAAATGGCAAAGCTATCTGCAGTTTAGTAGGTACACAGTTGAGGGGCAGAATTAATGATATTCTTAAAACAAAGGTGAAATTGTTGCCCAGTTAAGTCAAGGGTAAGGTGAGAATGGCATCCCTCTCCCTTTGCATTCTAGTTAGCAGTTTCAAGCGAAGAAAACAAAGGGGTCAGTTTATATTCCTTTAGTCCCATGTGTATCTGGTCCAATTTACTTGAAATCCATAGAACGTTTTCTTCTAATTGCAGTTTTGGAATGCTTTGGGACACTCACAAGATCAAAGAGTCCATCCGTTGACCTACAGATAATTCTAACCTTAGATGTTCATTTTATTACCGTTACCTGCCTGAGTTATCGGAACTAATAAATAGATGAGGATCTGAATTCTATGAGAAACAGCACGTGTGCCTGTTAGAGCAGGAAACAAGCACACCTTCCATGTCATAATATCTTGTCATATCCCCCATGTTCACTTGTGTGGAAGAGAAAGGCAGCATGCAGGAGTTCAGAAAGGTAGAAATAAAATAAAACCAGAATAAACAGTTTATTGCTGATAACTGAGACAACTGAGCACACTCCACATTTTTATGGCCATAGCTCATCAAATTTATTATAGGAAAATGTTGAAATTTTCCATTAACCTACTGTTTCTGTACTTGCTAGGTGATCATAAGAGCTGCCGGGAACATACTGAGATGATGAGAGAGGTATAAATCCTTGGTTTGATAGACATCACCTGAGAAACCTGCAGAAAGAGCTGTAAAAATGTGAAGTCAATGGAGAGTCTTCCAAGACTGTCTTTAACAAGCAATTTTGCTGTGGCGTAGACTTTGTCATGTTCAGCATTATACTTCAGTTGTCATTTGCATTTATCTGCTGAAACACAATGTTGCATATCAGGAACTTTACCACACTGCTATAAAACGTAGTATTAGATACAGCTGCTGGTCGACCGTAATTATTTCACTGTTCAGACGCTGCTACAGGTTTTTCATGTTTTTCTGTGATTTGATTCCTGCTCTTACTGTCTTTAGCAAGTTTCTTGGCAGTTTTCCCAGCTGTTCTACAGTCTCCTGGAAAAAAACCCGTAAAACAGTTTAGAAAGAAATATTGACAGTTTTTCTATGAAATGTGTAAAAGGGAAAACTTCAGTAGTGAAGTACAAAGAAAACAAGTTTATCCTGGGATCTGATTTAAGGCCAAAACTTAAAGACTCATGCATGAATAGTGATAGTACTAAGAGGAATGAGGACCTCTGAGACTTTAATTTCTTTCCCACTACATACACACACACAAATTATACATACATCATTCTGAAAACATTTTGGATACAATTTACCAAGTATAGTGTTTGTTGATATCTTAGAATGAAGAATGAGCTTTAACAAACAAAAGTAACAAGTCTGTGAGATTGTCCAAGATCCAATTATGTAAGATAGATGAACTATAAAACATTATTATAAGAGATTATGAGAAAAGGATTATACTAATCAGGAGAAAAATTGGCAAGAGTCACTAGTTTACAAAAATTACAACTACTTTCCATGTACTTAATGAGAGGACACCATGTTGCAATATGGGTGGCACATATATAGTTCTGGGTGTTGAGCTCTTCTGGGCTAATATACCGTAGAACCTGACAATTCATTTATTAACCGGTACATTGTTGGAAGATTTCCATGAGGAGGCAATTATCTATCTGGCAGAAAGAAGTAGGAGATGGAGCATGGGATGGAGAGAATCAGAACTTGTGATTGCTAATGACTAATATTCAAGTTCTGTTCAAAATGGCCACTGGGTTGAAATCCCCTGCATAGACAGTGTAAACATGCAAGGGGTGAAAATCTTGCAACCTAATGCAGATTACCAAAGTTCATTTTATCTGACTGTTAAAACTATTCAGGCAGTGGAACATTGCCGATTTCCAGAACTATTCCACAGTTTATCCTGCCTTTATACTCTAGATGGAAGAATTGTTCTGGAATAATTCTGTATGTGTTGAGGTTCAGTAGTCTGTTCGTGGCATACAGATATTCCCCTCTCTGACAAGAAAACACTGATTCAATGTACAGTATGTTTGAAGTTCATGCAATTTTAAATATAGATGTTCCCTTAAGCCAAGTAGAGTTAATTCAGAACTGTGGAAAGACCAGTGTCAAACTGAAGAGCAATGTTATTCCTCAAGGACGTAAAGTGAAAAAAAGTCATAAAAATGATATAAAAGTCAAAGTTAAAAACAAATTGGGGTAGCTAAGTTACATGAAGCAGACCAAAAAAATTAAACTCTTGCACCTGATATGAGTTCAAAGTGCCATTCGCAAAAATTACTTAGGGAATGTACCAAACACTACTAGGTTTTGATGATTTAAGGTACCAACCTGCTGTAACTCTCCTCCTGCTCAGTTATTTACAGATTTGGAATTTTATCCCTGACCAATTTCAAAGGGCAGCTCCAGACATTTGGTCATCAGAGCTTCCCAGCAACAACTATCAAATTGAAAAATAATCACAATATTTTTCAGCATGGAAAATACTAGATAATCTGAGTAGAGGGATCATTGCTGCCTATCCCTATAATATTGAACACAAACATATAAACATATCATTAGTAAAATTAAGATTTTTAGCAACTTTTCAACTACCAGCAATTATCATTAAAAGTTGTGAAAACAAAACTGTTAAAAATAGTAGAACTTGAGGGATTTATGACCACCACAAGAAATCAAGGTGAATGTGGTTAATTTACAGAGGACTGACATACTTGTAGAATAAATTATTTTCAGACCCTAGGATGTTCGTTTTAATTTTGTCTTATGGCTTTTAGAAACTTGGTGCTTTCCTAAAAATATCAGAGGTTACTTATCTTTTCAATCTTCATCTACAAAAGCTACTTGGAGACATTTTGTCTCTGCTGAGAATTTATTGGATGTTTTCATTCTCCTTTCCTTCTTTTTGCCTGTCCAGAAGTTTTCTCTTTGCTTTTCTTCCAGCCTTTCAGTTATTGATGAAGTGCCTGGCACAGATTTCCAAACTCTGAAACACAGAATACAGGATTCCAGCGACTAAAAAGGCTTGTGGAGTCTTTTCACTGACTTCTGTGGGCTTTGGATCAGGCCCTAGGGCCTTATCTACCCTACTCAAATAATGAATAAACAATATCAACTCAGAGCTACAGTACTGAGCTCTGCTTGTCAAGTACTTGCCAGAGCTGGAACTAATTCAGATACTGTCAGAGGATCCCATTTGATGAAGAGGAGCTATGCCAGGTTATTTGCCACAACCAGGTTTTATCTATTGATGAGCATTCCTGAAAAAATACCTTCCTGTGACACGAAGAGGAACACCCACGGGGTATGTTAGTCAAAAGGCCTATCAAAACATGATAGTACATATATTCCACCATACAACTTATTCATGTGGTTTATAAACATGTTAAGAATACATTTCTCAGCTGGTGTTCCTCTTCAGGGATCCCTCTTTAATTTCTCGCCCTGTTCTCAACCTTGCTGGGCCGAAAGGGAATGGGATAGTGTCACGGCTTTCGGTAACAACTTATCTTGATGATTGCAGGAAAACATTGATAAAGCATGAAGGGAAATATATCCTTTGCTCAGCTTCTCCCTGTGTTGATGGTAACAGGGAGAACTGCATGGGGTAAAGATATTGCAGCCGAGGCTTTCCAATTTGCACAAGAATTTAGAGGAATATAAATACAGACATGCACTTGGAACATGTTCATCCCTGTTACACATGGAGTTAAATGCAATCCTGCTGCTCATGCTGAAAACACACGCTATTTATCGCTCCTGCATAAATATTTGCTCCTGAGCAAAGTCCCGCAGTGCCTGCAGAACGCCTTTTCTGGTGCACGGGCCAGTAGACAAGTATCAAAAGACGAAGGACTGGCAGGGGATGAATCGTATGATTCTTGTAGGGAGAGTAACCAGCATACACATGGTCACCTTCACTGCTGCTGCAAAACTACTCTGAAAACTTCAAAAAAACTCCGCATACGCACTATGACCAGACTTGGGTACTTCTGAGCAGCTGTAGCTCCCTTTAAAGAGGGAAGGCGCAAAAGCACACAGATGAAATTTGGACACTGCTGTTAAGATTATTCTTGGCGTACTTAGAGAGGATGAAATAAGAAAAAAAGAATCAGAGAGAGGTGACACATGATCTGTTTCACTCTCTGCTTTCTCCCATGTTCCTTTATGAACCTCAAAATCTTCTTTCTTCTCCTCCTCTTTCTCTACTTGATTCTCTTTTCCTACCCAGTCCCACTTCTCCTTTCATCTCACATCCTTTTGTTGCCTTCCCTTCCTCTTGTCTTCCTTAAAAGTATTTGCAGCTGCTGAAATCAGTAAAAAGAAGACTCAAATGAAATAGGAGAACCCCCATGAGCTAAAACACATGACAGATTGTCACATACTGCCAGTAATCTATTTTATTCAAGACTAAAAAGATGATGACAGTAAATGAGTAAGTTTTCCAAAATTCAGTGCAGTGTTTTACAGCATAAGGATGTTTTAATTCTTCACAGAAGAGGCCAAACAGCTTAAGTTGGTCTGCAGAGATTTCAAATCCATAATTGAAACCAAGTTGTCTTCTCCAGTACAAAGCCAACTAACTAGCCTTGGCACAGGTAGGACATCAAGTTCATCAATGTGCAACAGGCAAGAAGAGTTGAAATCAGTGGCAACAAAATCACTTGATAAGATCACCTTTTGCATTTTAATCTGCTGTTGACTACGCTAATGCATGCACTGCAGCACGTCGCAGGGGCGTCACTGCGGAGAGCAGCAGCAGAGCAGCTTGAGAGCCACTGCTCAATGCCAAAAAAAGTCTTCACTCAGGTCTCATCTTGTTCCGCTGAGCAAAAAGACATCCTCTGCACAGGCCCTTCAGCAACTGACATTCCAGGACTCAAGGAAGCATTTAGCAGCGTATTTTAAAAACAGGATTTCTTACATATTAAAATTACAGAATAGTCTTCTTCAGGACCATACCTGAGCACAGGTCCTGCTGCCTTCCGCAGGGGCTGCGTGTTTAGATTTGAGAGCAGAGTTTAGAGCAGGTTAACTCACGCACCCAACCCAAACCAAAACAGATGGATCAGACAGACAAGATCAGCTCTACCGATCTGCGTGCTGCCAGGGAATTACCAACTCAGGAGCCTTCTAATTTGCCAGAAGTTCACACTGCGGCTCCGCACTAATCCATCTGACACTGCAGTTACATCCGTCATGACCTCTGTTCTAGGATTTCAGTTTACCCCAGGTTCAATAGTTATTCCCTCGTATGGAGGTAACTGTGCATTATATATGCCTCAGTAATATTTTCTACAGTTTATTCTTTCTTTTGGGGGGAACCTCCCCCCCCAACACCCCCTCCCCCTTCCTACTAGTAAGTTATTCAGAACCTAAATTATATTGCAAGTTGATGAGTTTAAGTGCAGTGAATCACCAATACAGGTTGTTGTTAAATACAGAAAGACAGGGGAAATAAAACATGGAATATTGGTATGCACGTGCATTATAAGCGAAGAAACTATAACCGCTTTCAAGGAATGGAAAACTGGCTGTCTTTCTGACACCACAGACATTACAAATGCACAACCTCACCTGAAATCCGGGGAAGCCGACAAAGACTTTAATTACAGATAGGCTGTTGCAAGAGTCTGATAATTAAAATCTACCAGGGTCAAACAACTATTTTCTGTAAGGGAAAACAATTTCTTGCTAACCTGTTAAGCTGATAACATAGTAGATAGAGGTGATTCATTTGGCACATGGTTTTGCAAATGCATTTTCTTCTGTGCAAGATTCATCAATATGCTGCTGAAGTTTTCAATTTTTTTTTCCTACAGAATCCAATTCCTACTGCAGCTCACAGCTTGAAATGAGAGTGCACCAAATGCTGCTTTCTCTATACTTTTTCCACCTGAAATAGATTTTAAAGTCTAAAACTACTGAGCAGGGATGTGGATGGAGTCCGTATTTTCCAGCTCTTACCGTTTGCAAAGTGCAGCTGGAATGGACACCGGTACATTAAAGCTGGAAAGAAACAGTTTACCCTGCTCGGGGGTTTTCCCCACCTCGCTCCTGGAGATTGCTGACCTCATGTCACAAGTAGCCAGATGACACGCTCTGAATCACCGCAGTTTAGATCATGGTGTCTGAAGGCAACCCGAAATGGCCAACCGACTTCAAAATACTGGCCAATAAACTACAGAACTTCAAGAGCTGCTTTTTGTGTTGCCGAGTTGTCCTTGTCCATGGCAGGACAGACAGCGGTCCCCGGCTGCGGCTTTGGGCTGCCTGTTTCGTGAGTCACCTTCCTATCTGTGAGGGCTGTCTGTTTTTGTCTTCTGAGATTAATAACTTTGATATTTAGCCCTGCTCATTTCAGCGGTACAGGGAGCCATTACACAGACTCTGCTCGGGCTGGAGCTTTCCACACAACTTTCAACTGCATGGTTCAGGCAAAAGAGGTATTAAAAATGCTTGAGAGTCATCTATCCAAATCCATCTATCAAAACTTTCTGAAACACTAAATTCTCACCACCTACCATTTGTAGATACCAGCCTGGTTTAGATAGATAGGAATTTTTAGCATGTTTTGTTAGTGAATTCTTGACCTCTGCCATTGCCTGTTCTCTGAGGTTTGCTCTATTTTTTGCTGAGTTAATAATTGTAAGCAAAGAATTTGGACACTTTCATACCTTTTATTCTATTAGCAATGTTCTGTAAGGAGCCTAAATGTTTTTACAGTGTATTCATTCAAGGAAGGGACTACCTTGTTTTCACACACTGAGATCCTTACCTGTGCTTGGAGGACCTAGGAGGTATAAAAAAACTGGCAAAATGTTCATGATACAGATTTACAACTGTTCTGGTTTAACCCCAGCCGGCAGCTAAGCCCCACGCAGCCGCTCACTCTCTCCCTCCATGGCGGCACGGGGGAGGGAATCAGAAGAGTAAAAGTGAGAAAACTCGTGGATTGAGGTAAAGACAGTTTAACAGGTAAAGCAAAAGCCACACGCGCAAGCGAAGCAGAACAAGGAATTAATTCACCACTTCCCACGGGCAGGCAGGGGTTCAGCCATCTCCAGGGAAGCAGGGCTCCAGCACACGTAACCGTTACTTGGGAAGACAAAACGCCATCACTCCAAACGTCATAACTCAACGTCCTTGACTGCTTAGCAACAACTGAAAACATCAGTATGCTATCAACATTATTTTAATCCCAAATCCAAAACACAGCGCTATACCAGCTCTCAGGAAGAAAATTAACTCTATCCCAGCGAAAACCAGGACAACTACATGATTTCATATTTTTTAAACAAAATAAATTTAACTGAATACACTTGGCTCAGTCACATAAGTTTTAAACTTCACAGCAAACTGGTTAATTTGAATGCCTGTATATGTGCATAAGCAAAATAGTAAGGCTAAGATAACCAATGTGACTGCTCATATATTATGTATGAGTAGCATTATGTATGAGCTTCAAGTTGCACCAGGGGAGGTTTAGATTAGATATTAGGAAAAAATTTCTTCACTGAAAGGGTTGTCAAGCATTGGAACAGGCTGCCCAGGGAAGTGGTTGAGTCATGATCCCTGGAGGTATTTAAAAGACGTGTAGATGTGGTGCTTAGGGACATGGTTTAGTGGTGGACTTGGCAGTGCTAGGTTGGACTTGATGATCTTAAAGGTCTTTTCCAACCTAAATGATTCTATGTGATTTGTGTCAGTAGTTAACCTCCTAATATTTGCTTTGAATTATATGCCTGCCGCAAGGCCCAGTGCTCAGCCAGTATCATTTTGGCAGCCTAGTAAATAGCCTCACCAGAAAGCTGTGTGCAGGGAGTGATTTTTTTCTGAATTTGATCTCATCCTCTCCATCTTAGTTCAGACTTTTCTACCGATGCACCTAGTTAAGGATTTTTTCAGACAAGAAACAACCACCATGTGTAGATCTCACCCTTCTGTACTTCCAGGCACTCTGTTTTGCACACAGCAATTATCTGAACTTGTTCTTCTCTTGCGATGACTGCAACTTTGGATTCCTGCAGTTCATCATAAAAATGTTTAATGTATTCTGCCCATTTTTGCAGGACAGCTTCGTATTCGTAGCATCTTCTTGCATTTCTAATTCTTATATAATGAATATACTTGTTGCCTTTTTTAGTGTTTCAAACTTTATGGGTATGATGACTTTTTCTAATTTTTCTAGTTGCACATTTCTCTTTTTCATCAGATCTTAATTTCATCTATTCCCTTTGACTTTTTTAAGATTTTCTGAATTGCTTATGTAATATTGACATTCCTTTCTTTTTCTATTTTTGCATTTCCTCTTTGCGTATACTAATCCATGGTATCTTCAATAATTCACAGCTGCTTACTAAAAAAAATCTTTTCAACCCTAATGCAAAGATAAACACGTGTCCAGCTGAGGGATGAGAGAGCTGTGTACATAAAACCCTTGAAGCAGCTTCTTTTCGCTAGCATTGCCTCTCTGTCTTCCCATACCAACCATGATTTCTCTTTCTGTTCATCTTCTTTAACTCAGCCTTTTTCTCCATTGACACTTTTCTCCTCTCAAAATGTTTCTTGCAACTAATCACCAGAGCTGAGAAATAATCCCCACAGCAAGCCACAGTCCCCCTTGGTCTCAGGTTTCTTCAGCCACTAAAGAAAAGGCAAAACTCCCCGTTAACCACGGTGCCTGCAGGAGGGACATGGAACCGAACACCCACACGCGTGGGCTGAGCGAGGGCTTTCCCTGAGGCTGCAAGGTGGGAGCAGGCAGGATTTGACCCTCGTCTCTGTAAATACTGAAGGATAAACTCGGCGGTAGTTGTCAGCATCATCAAGAGACTTTTTCTCACCGGTGCTGATGGAACTAATTGTAAAGCACCATCTTAGTGCGTGGGAGGCTGGAGGTAATTTCAGTGATGGTGAAAGGTGCCAGACTTATCAGACATGGAAGATGTTGCTCTAGATTTCACTTTTGTAATGCTTTATACCTACACTAACTCAGTGTAAAACACCATTGCTGGTTTAACCGGGGAATTTTGATTTAATAATCGTCAGCATGCTTGTTTTGCAGCACTAATGACTAGGCAAAGTTTTCTCTTCACAGAACAGGTACTGTGTAGGCTGAAGGATTAAGAGCATCATTTTGCTGGTGTCTGTCTATTCTGCTGTGGAGTCAGCACTTCCATGTACGCAAAATTATTCAATATGTCTTTGATACCGCAACTAAGCAAATTAACAAGCTTTCTTATGCATCAAACCAGGGAAGCCATTAATTTGTTATTGGAAAGCACTGCACAAACACACTCAGCTCTGAACAGTCTTGTGCTCTACTTCCTCGGAGACAAACACACAGTTTTTAGTATTTATGGACTCTGGAAATGCTTAGGAAAAAATGCATATTGTGTTATCTTACTAACCAGAGGCAGGACAGTTATTTAAAGCCCTATTTATTCCTTAGCTTCCCCCACAGTATTTTAACAATTGTAGTGAAATCCTAAAACAAATACATGAAGCGCAGTATATTTTTACTTCATTGAACTCTGTGGACTTTATTTAAGGGCAGAAGGAGAATGTATTTTTACTGTGCTCTGCAGCTTCTACTGGTCAAATATCACCACTCTGCTGTTGGCTCTACTTGAGATTGTCAGTCAAAGCTTTTCTTATGTGAACTATAAGATATTTCAGAGCTATTGGTTTCATCAGTCATAGCAGACAATGTTGGTGGTCATTTTCAGTGAAGGTATGCCCAGGACAAAACCTTCAGTCCAACACCCTTGACTTAGAAGAGAGCTTGAACAGTAACACATTTCCAGCTGAGCTTTAGTGTCTACAGAGGAACAGAGTGGATCCAGTGTGAGCCTGATCTGCCTTCACGCTGCAGGAAAATTTGGCTCACTGTCACTGAGTCACGAGGCTCAGGCTCATATTCATATTTGAATATCTACTCTGAGGATTACACTGCCTACCAAGGAACAACCAACAGATCCAGGCAGTCCTGCCCTCCCTGGGGGCAGACGTTCCTCTGGAGTCCAGAACTTTGTTCCCAGAGCAGCCTAATCCCATCCACGCTTCCAACTTCCACCAGCACAGACTTTCTCAACAGTCATTTTATAGAAGCTTTTCTCTGTTTTATTCTCATCTGATGATGAAAGAGACCTGGTAAAGCACGGCTCTCCTTGAGAAAATGCCGCAGAACGCCTCCCTTCCCAAAATCCTGATCTATTATCTCAAGTATCTCCTTTTTCTCCCGCAATCCAGAGGACAACAGTGATCCTTGAGGCTGATAGGACCAGGTTTTTTCTTCCTCTTGACGTCTGTCTCTCTGGCCAAAACTCTGCTGTCAAAAGCACCGTCAACACAGATTTTGGTTTTCCCTTGTCTCTCCTACCTGCCTGCTCCCACCTCTCCCAGGCACTGCAATGATTGCCCATCTGACCACGTTAACACCTGTAATCAAGTGGCCGGGATACCAAGAGCAGCTGCCACTCCACTTTGTGACCAGCAGCTTCCATTATGTATGTCACCACTCAAAAGAGAGACCTGTACAAAAGGATTAGTTTCCTTGGTATTAGTTTGCGATGTCTGATGTGTCTAACAGAGGGACAGGAAGTTCATGAAGCTGAGAGAACAAGTGACAGAAGAACATAACAATATATGACCCTGAGAAAAAGCCTCACAAATAAGCTTGAGTGAGCCTGAAATAGGATTTAGATCTGAGAAATTTCTCCAGCTTAAGATCTACCCTATACTAATGGAAAACAAGGCTTTGATTATAAATAAACAGGACTGTACCACAGACACACCTGATTTCATCACCAGTTTCTCATCAGACCGTGGAATAACCCACAGCACTGAACTTGACTGTTCATGTCAACCAGAAGAGTCCAGCAAGTTTGAAATATAGATAACTGTGCAAATAGTAAATATCCTAAGCAGTAACCTGAATTCAGGCAGATTTCAGGTTAGTTTAAAAGACAAATAACTACTTCGCTCAGCCCATTGTTTGATCCAAGCAGAGCTGGCAGAAGAGAAAAAAAAAACCCCTCAGCTCTGGAAGCCAAGGGCAAAGAAACAATGTGGGGAACAAAATGAAAGTTACCTTGCGAATGGCAAGTTTCAGCTTGCATCTAACTGCAGTAATAAGAAAGCAAAGTGATTCACTCTGGCAAAGTTTTCCAGCTTGAGGATCTTGAAATAATACGACCGCCCACCACAACCGCTGCCTGCGAGTGAGCTCAGGGCGGGGGCCAGCGGCAGCCGGAGAGTATCGAGGTGACACAGGGAAGGTGGAAATGGAAAGTTCATTTTCAGCAAAGCGGAGATAAATGGCGGCCTGCTGGGGAGGAGGGAAGACAGGTAGTAGCAACGGTACTGCAGTCTTGTAAAAGTAAAATTGAGTAATGATGATTTGTTCTGTGAAAGAAAAGCCATTCTGCTCTTTCACAGCGGCTGGGTGATGGACGTCTGTGCGTGCCCCGTAGCGCTGCGCCTTGGAGGCATTGTCAGGTCACCATAAAAAGTCTTCATTTAGTGAGCTGTTGAGAGAAGGTGTGTTTTAGAGATGACTAAGAAGAGTCGAGTAACTTATCTGTGGCAGGCTAGTCACAGAGTGAAAAAAACCAAAACCCAAAACCAATATCGATTTAGTGCCCGAGTGTGGTTAATATTTATCTAGATGTTCAAACTGGATATCAGGTTGCAGCTTATAAAAAGTTGGCCAATCATAGCAAGATTTTTCAACTAAACTGTTAACATTTTTCAAGTACAGACATGCTGCTACAACTTAAAAGGAAAGGTACAAAATAGCAGGTCTCATTATTGTCACTTAAATAAAACCTCCAAGACAGTTAATTATGTGTATGTACTTTTAACTTTGTCAAAATGTGTGTAATAGGCAATAAATTTAATTTTCTCAACCTATACTTAGGTGAGCATGCTAAACTTTTTTTTTTATTATTAGTCCCAAATCACTTATCACCAAAATTGTACTTTGTCCCCAGGCATTTTCCTCATTTCTTTCTATTCTGTAACTCAATGGCCACAAAATTATATGAGCTTAACTACAGAAAGATTAATTTTAGGTTGTAACTGTTTCATCTTGCTTGGGCGTTTCTCTTTGTGGGCCATCTGTGCTTGATAGTGTGATACCCACTGTTCATTTACCTTTCTGAAGGGTAGCTTCTGTTTAGTGGTTTCAATCCTTTTCACTATGTAGACCTCTAAAAAAGTATCAATAAAAATAATCAATAAAAAGGATTCCATAAAAGTTTTAAGCCTATTGACAGTAAGTGGCTTTTTTTCACTTGCTGCTTCTTAGTGGTGGCACCTCAGAGGTCCATGAACCACAAACTTGAAGCTACTGAAAGCTTCCGTGACTTGCACGTACTTACTCCACCTGTTCTGCAAATGAGCCTGACTTTAACCTTGTACGAAAGAACAATATAAAGCTGTGGGCGAGGTATGAACTGCATATATATACTGCATGGGACACATGTGAAATGCATAGGCTGTGTGAAATATGAGCTAATAAAAATGGTATAAAGGTTTTTGTATAATGGAGGTAGGAAGAAATGCCAAGGTCTACAGCTGCATCCAAAACTCAGATTTCTAGCTCCTTCCTTCCTGTACATCTATAGGAAGAACCTATAGGCACATGTTTGGGCCTAGCAGTTCAGCAAGAACGAGTTTACAGCCTGGGTGTACGAAACTTGACTGCAGTAGGAGAAGCTCAGGGAAGTGCGTCCTCCTCCTTCCGCAGCCTGCCTTAGCCCTCCGGCCCTGAGCAAGGGTTTTCCTCAAGGGTTGCTCATGCCCAAGGAAGAGGGAGCTTAGAATAAGCCGCACCCACAGATATTGGGTGAGCAGCCTCATTTCAAAGAAGTTTGAGAAACTCGTACTTCGAAAGATCCCGGTCAGTGGCGTGGAAGATTTTCTCCTCTGATGACATTCCTCTCTGATTTATTTGTGTAAGTTTAGGCAGCCGCCGCTGGTACAGCTGCTGCCGGAGTCCTGCCAGAGGAGCCGTAATTTCTTAATAGCCTCCACCAATGAGCTGTCGTGTTAACAAAACAGAAGATGAAAAAATGTAGTTGTAGAGCAGGCAGATGTAACCTGAGGCTGAGGAGGCAGCCGCTCGTAGCACCTTCTCTAACGTGGCCCCAGAGGAAACCTGGATCCAGCATGCCCAGGAGCAGGCGGGATGTGACCCTCCCCTCTGAAACCGCTGAGTTTCTGTCCACCTACTTAGAGATCTAAAGCCTCGACCGAGCTTCAGCTGTGTGCCGAGGCCAGCCAAGGCAGGAAAACAAACACGGGGGATTTCGTGTGTCCCATTCACTTCTGAAGAGGCGGCCCGACAGTAACTCATTGACAGGCCAAGCCATCAGCTATTCAAGAGGATCAAGAGCAGTGACATTTCCACATTTTCAGAGCTCTCAATAAACATAGCTAATTAAGTCTTGCATCATCACTGCAGTTAAACACAAGTTAAGTATTCATCTCCCCTTTAGACAGAGGAGGAAGCTGGAGTCTGGGGGGTATTTAGGGCCACGGAGTGAGTCACTGGCAGAGCCAGAGCTATATTTTAAGCGCTCTAAGTTCCAGGATCACTGCCTTTTCATTTAAGTTATTAGACTGAAAAGTGCCTCCTTCTCAGTGTGAATTAAAGGGAAGATAGAAAATATTCTTCCATTATCAGTAAGAACAAGATAACCTTCTCCACAGCGTGATACCAACCATCAAAGCCCTGTGACTAATTTGCAGTACATGGAATGTCTCTCATTTGGGGGGACTACTGAGGCAGGAGAAATGAGAAGAGGTGATAGGGAGGCCCTGGGTCTCGTAGGCACGCCTGGCACACGAGACAGGGAGGGTTCACAAAGCACCCAGCTTTCCTCCCAGTCCTCACCTTGGCTGCCTCCCGCTCTGCAGACTCTAGTGCCGATGGGTCCTGACCAAGATTAGCAGCCCTGCTGCACTGGGAGCCTTCCAGCCTCCAGGGAAACAGCTCCTATCCCAGACGTGTTACAAAAAGACCCAACAGGTGGATGAAAAAGAAAACTGTAGAAATAATCTATCAGTGAAATCAGCCTCTCTCAGGTCTGCTTTTAAACTTAAAAAAAAAAAAAAATTCCCATTTCCCAATATAATAGCCACACACAATTTCATTCAAATTTATCAAATTTATGTCATAATTAGGATTCAGAATAATCTAACATACATATAATTATCTATGGACAAAGAAGTAGGCGTGTGCATGGGCGTCTGAAGGCAATGACTTCTTTTTAGGCGAGTGTTGCCTAAACTAACCTGCCTCAACTTGCAATAACGCTTTTTCCAAAGCATAACAGTGGGCCAGTTTGCTGGGCGTAGCAAAAGCAGAGCGTAAGTCAGTCAGGGGCTGGAAAGGTGGTGTGAGTATCACTTTTGTATCGCTCTAATCTCAAGGTTATTTTCTGAATCGTCTTTTCCCTTTGTGCTCTGGGAGTGACTCGCCATGCTATAAACCCAAACGGTGCTCGGGAGCAGCTTCCCAGGAGAGCGTCTCCCCTGAGCGGCTCCGAGTAGCTCTGCTCCCTCTCTCCCCCGGGTCAGGAGCCGCAGGTAGCAAAGTACCCGAGAGCCAAATTCCTACAGGACATCTGTGCCAGAGCTGAGCTTTCCAGAACCAAATGAATCAGCTTTGTGGAAAAATAAATCAGCTATATTCTATTAGAGGAAATGGTTTAACGTATGTGTTGAGTGATATTGCTGCAGATAAATTCTGCCCTCTTTATCCTTTTTTTGCCTGGGGAAATAAACAGTCCACAGGAAATTCTGAAAAAGTGGTCATCACGATAACTAGCAAGTCATAACATAAGTTTGCATTTTTTACTTTAATAAAGTAATAAAAATGTATGGAACAACCACAAATAAATAGCACAGATAAATGTACAGGCTGACTGTTACTCATGTTTCTGTATTTAAAATTTATATCTAAACCAAGCATCTTTCTCATCAGCTGAATTTCATCACTGGTTGTGATCGAGTATGTTTTCTCCAACAAAAACCTCCAAATGTTATTAGTTGTAAACTGGCTCATTCAAAACTAACTCAGGGTGCAATTCTGTTCCCAGCAGCAGCATCTAAAAAATGCGTACTGCAATCAGAATACTTACCAGGTTAAAGCCAGGAACCTGCAAGCAGAGCACGGCCCAAGCTACAAGATAACAACACGTATCAGCAACTAGGCTCAAATGCAATAAAGGATAAAATAATGTTTCATGGTCAAAAAGCACCTTTGATTGCCCAGTTTTATTCATTATTGTGTTGCACGCATCCTTTCTGTTAACGTTTAAATAGCACTTTTATGCTGGATGCTTGTTCTCCTCCAATCCACATATTTTGTTCATTCCTTACTTTCTTCCTTATAGGCGATTTGGAAATATACTGCTGTAAGAAGCAAGACTAAGCCAATACATATGTATAAGAACATAAAACCAGCCATACTGTGTCAAGAACCAATATCCATCTAGCTCACTATCGTAACTCCAGAACTAGCAGCAGATGTTTTTGGGAAAGACTACAGAAGAGAGAGTATTTTTAGTGTGAATCTCCACATGGTATTTCTTCCCAGCTTCCAGCAACACATTAAATATTTATCTGACTGATGGGATATTACATATTTCCATGTTTCCAGATCTCCCAGTGCTAGAGGATAAAAAGGACCTTCTAGTGCGGAGTAAAACTTTCAGGCTGTTCTGAATTAGCCCATCTAACTGTCATTCTCGTCGCCAAATTCATCGTCGTTGGACTCATTTTCTTTAATCCATCAAAGCAACCTGATTAAGAGTCCAGATCAGTGTTCATAAAACACTGGGAATACCATAGAAAAAAGATCCTCGGGGCATAGTCACAGTTACTGTATTATTTATACATGCAAACCTCACAGCTGACACTGGACATCGGCATCTCATCCTGAGTATCAGCCCAGTCACCTTCTGCTCCGGGGCCCAGCAGGTGAAAGCCTTGGCTGATTTTTTATTCAGTCCTTTGACGAAGTTTGTGTTTATGTCTCAGAGCGCTAAGGTTTAGCCTGTGGAGATAAGGCTGTCTCTCATTCAAGAAAATACTGTCAATCTCATCGAGGAAAACAAATACAGGAATTGGGCCAGTTTGTAACCGTGTGTTTGTCTGTGGCGGCACATTTCTAGGAGTGCAGTGGCTTACTGCACGTCACAGTAATTAAAAAGCTACAGTAAAGTGGGACTACAATTCAAACTTTCCAAGCCCTTTGGATTTCTTTGTGGGAGCAGCGCTGTCAGCTGACACCCGGCGGCGCGGCGCGACACGCGCAGCGGTGACAGCCTCGCTGCCATCCGACGCTCTGACGAAAGCTCAGTGTTACCAGAAGAGGGGCCTCGGAGCAGGGCTCAGCTCCTGGGGCGAGGGGCACCTGGCTCGCCAACTCCAGCTGGCACCTGGCTGCTCAACTCCTCTTCCTCCCGCAGCCATTATCTCTTCACGGAGCCCGAGTCTCTCTGGCTCTAGCTGCTGCCCTTACACATCACCTCCAGGTGACGTAGTTACATTTGTCACGTAAAAAATCGTGACAGAGGCAAGCATTTCCGCTTCTAAGATTTGATGCTGTCACTTAACTCAATTGAGCAATCATTTTTAAGCTTCCATTTCTTTCCATTAACTTGAACTCCAGTCTGAAGTGTCTACATTTCCTCCTCTAATATCTCTTTTTTCTGATGTTTGTTTACCGTGAAGAATCATTCGTACAGCGCATATACTACTTTAGATATAACTGGTAGCTATATAGTGATAAACTTGTAAACCGCCAAGTCCAAGACCTTCACAAGCAGGGAATTTATTTTGTCTTTCTGAATTATTTGTGAATTAATCTGCTTGAAAATTCCCAGAAGACACTAAAGTATATGATTAGAAATGATATGTTTTATGTGCACTGCTTTAGTTTTTTTCCCCTCAAAATGATTTCACCAGCACTTGCAGATTAGGATGAAAATGTTGCACTGAGGAGGTATGGACTGATTACCCACCAGTAAAAATCATAGTTTGCTCCCAGGACGTGGTTACTGGAATCAAAGCAATCACAGCTACAGTAAGCATGAAGTTTGGTTGGTTGGTTGGTCTGTCTTTTTTTTTTACATACCTGTGTAACCTCACAGTTTTGTAATGAGCTTCCCAGTTCTTAGGAAATGCTTGCACTAAAAGATTCAGTATGAAAGACAGGATCTTCAATGGCAGTTGGCAGCTGAGAGGCACTTACTAGGGTTTACAAAAAAGTCTGAGTACATATGTCCAGAGAGCACATTTTCTTGAAATAAAATAATTAAATGCCAAGTAATTATTGTGCTGCATAAGCACTCCCACGCTTTGCCTTCACTGCAAAGAACTCATACTTTCCTGTCAAGATATCGCTCTTGTTATAAAATAGGAATGCAGATCCAAGGTGCCCAGTTCCGGTGCCCAGTTCCAGTGCCCAGTTCCAGGTGACCCCAGCTACACCAAGCGTCTCTGTTAGGGTCTACCCTGAGAGTGATACCTCAGTACGAAGACACTCCTTTTCTGAAAGACATAGCTGAAGGGAGGGCAGAGGTAGCTCTGGTGTTCAGTGCTGCTGCTAAGCCAGCCCCATGTCACCATTACATGCAAGAACACTCAGTACTGATCCCTTTATATCTCAGCATAATTCTTTTTATTGATCCTGGAGAACAATGCACTATTTTGGTTAAAATAAACACGCAAAACCTAGATCAATTTGACATTAAGACAATTTTCTATGAGTGCAGGTGGATACAGATATTTTCCTAAAGGAAGTGTTGCAGACACATACGGACTCTATGAAACAAATCTTCTGCATGAAGCTTGCTTTTCATTGCCACTCCCTCGCCAACAAATTTTACAGGGACTCAGGCAAGCACCAGCTGCTCCCTTCATCCATGTTAAGAATATACTCTCCAGTGGTGAATAAGTACCGTCGTCGTCTCGCATTCCAGAAATAGACCCCATGGAACGTCGCTGGTGAGCACACCAACAGCAGGAAAATTGCTTCCAAGGCCCGGCCAGCCCGAGTTCAACTGCTGCCTGCTGCTTTGGCAGGCGGGCTGCTGCTGGGAGAGCAGCACAAGACCTCCCTCCAAGTTTAAAAAAAACAACAAAGAACTTTCAAATGTCCGTGGAGACCTAGGTGAGATGCTAAAGCAAACCTGCTGATTGGTTTGTTACAAGGTACCTTACTTCTTGATTGTTAAAGAGCGGGCTGTTCTGGCTTGCCACTAAAACAAAAAAATGGACATTTGTCGATCTATGAGAAGAACTTTCCTATCTTTAGTGACTGTGATCCTTTAAGCTGTGTCAAGAAGACCCCGTGAAGCAAGGACAGTTACACTGCATGTCTGTTCCAAGCCACGGGCTGCCACTGCCTCCTCCGGACTCCCCGGCCTCTGCTGGCAGGCTCCAGCCATCATTTTACAGTGAATTCAGTCAACCACAGACAGGTGAAGTGGAGCATGACGGTTCACCGAGACAGATGAGCAGATCAATTATTGAATGTTTCTGCCCTGAAAGCCTTCACTCAGCCCAAAATATCCCTTTGCATTGGCAGGGAGTCCATCTTAAATCTCTGTAAGGTTTCGCCTACGTGTCCACAGCTTTAGTAATCAACAACTCAGAAAAAATAAAATGTCAATAATGTGGTACAATATGAAAGTATTGATTTTAAATATATATGTATATTATTAAATACAGGATTTTAAAAAGTACAGTGCCCAAGTCTCTAGTCAACTCTTGGAAAACTTAACCCATAAATACTTTTAAGCATTAACAACTTGTACTTGTGCTACTATTAATGAGACTATTAATTCTCAATTATATTAAGGTTAAGGTCTTGTTACTATAGCACTAAAAGACAATTCTGAATCTTAAGATACTTATAGTGTGTGTCTCAATTTTTTAGTTTTTGCATTTTGTTTTGCTTAACAATTAAAACTGATTCACTTTTTGTATATGGTCATTCATAAAGCCAGTTTGACTAGCTGTCTTCAGCAGCAGAAATAGCAGTAGTGTCTGAGCTGCAAGTTTAAACTTAAACAAAAGCTAAAGCTTCACAAGAAAATGTCAAGGAAAGATTATTCCTATGCAGTCAGTGAAATTCATCCCCACTATAAACCTGTTGGAATTATTATCAAAGTACATAGAAGGAGATACAGATTATAATGGCCAACGTACTAGAACCAAATCAAGAAAGCAGCATCACACGCAACAATCAGACTTTCCCCTCTCAAACCTGTATCTTGTATGTATTTAATATTTCCTCCATCTAACTTACTATTTTGGAAGTTGAAAACTATAGAGTTCTGTTGCTACTCTTGCTACATGCCTTAAAAAGGCATAAGGATTGAACCCTTGACTTGAGAAGAGTAGTTTACTTTAATGTGTTTTTCATAACAATACACATATTTCTTACTGCTATACAATGGTTTAATCATTTACTCGAGCTGCTATGGCTTTCTTTTTTGATGCAAGACATACTTTCACTAGCATTATGCATCCTGTATTAATACATTTTACTTAGTGACATTTAAAAACTCCTTTGAAAGGATACACATGCCACACATTAAATGCAGTGACTTTTATTGCAAACTGTTTCTCTTTGTCCTGGTCTCACTCAGGTTGAGATGAGTGCGTCCTGCTCTGAGGAAGGGATCCTCGCCCTGCAGCACTCTGGGTGCAGAGGCATGGCAACACAGGGTAGGACAGGTCAGCCAGGGATGGGTTGTAATTTTTAACGAAGCTCTGAATGCAGACAGTGTTAGAGCCTTGTAAACAACTGCTGGGAGACAACATTTTAGAGAAAAAAAAAAAATGTCCATAAAAGTGAGAAAACCATAAAGGCAGAAAATGTTGTAGATAGGGCAAGAGCTGAGGATGACATAAAGCTCAAGGGAGGATAAGGAGGAATTAGACAGAGCTTCCACCATTAGACACAATGGCTTAAAACCACTATAACAACTTTCCTTTCTGCAGTGAACAAAGTTTTTTCTTCCTAATCCTTCAGGCTCCTAGTCAGATGTGGTGACAGCTGCTCATGCTATGATGCAGGGTCAAAAGAATTTTAAATATGACTTTTTTTAAATCTGAAAAAAGCCTCCATTCTTGAAGTAGCTTTCCTTCCTGGCCACCTTAAACGGTTGGTTAGTGCACAGTTTGCACAGCTGTGATGGTCTCAACTTTAGACACATTTTAGACAGCTACTGATTCCAAGTGGGTAGGAGTGGAGGAAGCAATGAATCTTGAAGAAAACAAATGATGACAGACTTCAGTTTCTGCTCTTGATGTATTCTTACCCTGGCACTTTGGCTTAAATATCACTAAAGCCGATAGGCATAAATGCTACCTTCATGTCAGAGCATAAGAAACATAAGAAATAATTAGGCTCATTCTCTAGCAAACATCACATACAATAAGAAAACTCCCACTAACAAGATACTTCTGTTTGTTACATATTGCCTCAAACTGGCATCTGCATCGAAAAGAATTACAGTCTATTAGTCAAGCATTGGAACAGGCTGCCCAGGGAGGTGGTGGAGTCGCCATCTCTGGAAGTGTTCAAAAAATGTGTGGATGTGGCACTTCAGGACATGGTTTAGGGAACATGGTGGCGCTGGATTAATGGTTGGACTTGATGATCTTGAAGGTCCTTTCCAACCTTAGTGATTCTGTGATTCTGTGAAGAAAGTCATGCTTGACAAATCTTTCTCCAGAAGTCAATCTCACAGCTTCCAAGCATCTTCTCAGTCTTACAAACTTCCTAGGAAAAAAAAAAAAAAGGCGAAAAAGAAAAAAAAAGAAAGAGTGGAGCACTGAATACAGCCAGGTCTTGCGAGGAGAATTACAATAAATGTTATTAATTCTTCAGCCATCAAAGTTTACATATAGCCATGCACGCCATCCAGTGTACCAGAGGGCCTTGTAGAGTATATGTGGGTGAAACCTGCCAACCGCTACATACTAGAATGAACTCACAAGAATTATAAATAAAAAACCACATTGCATTTAACATTGCAAAACAATAATTCCCTCTCACCTCTCAACATCAACCCTCAAGGAAGATTTACAAAATATTTAGGATTTATTATTATTATTATATTACTTAGTATTAAATAGTACAGAATAAATAGAGACATTGGTTTTATGCTCATTACAATTCTCTCAACATGGCATCTTCTGCTGACTTGACCTTGTTCTGCAAATGCTTTCTGTCTCAATCTGTCACCTCTGCTCCTACTGGAATTTCTCTGCTAACATCACATCTCCCACAAATGGGCTAATTATTTAACATAATTACAAGTTACTTTTACTTTTGTTTGGTTACTTCAAAATGACCTGCAGAACTTCACTTGTCTTACAGTAGAGCCCCATTCTGAGGGAACCGTGAATTTGGGGATGGGGTGAGGAATGAGTAGCTCTGGAAGGGTGAAACAGTCCTAGTTCTGTTTGCTTCTGGGAAAAATATATCAGCAGCCTGGGAGTAATGGTTTCCAGGGATATCTGCATCAGACGTGCTGAAATGCTTGCATACTGGAAAGCTTGACCACATCAGCTGGTCTAATAACATTTATTATCTGCCCTTCAAACCTTCCTTACTTTACAAGCTTAACTATCAGAGCTACAACACAATTGCTATAAAAACTCCCGTCAGGGGAGGGTGTCAGGGAGAAGGGAACAGGACTGCCGGCTGAGCAGCTGCCTACTGATAGTCTACTCCTACCTCGTTCAGGGAAACAAGCTGATGTTTTGAAATATTTGACGTTCCACACACTCCTGGTATGTATGACCTGGTGAAAGTCATACAAAAGTCCCCAACTGCTAGATAGCATGTGCTATATCACACTTAGATATATAAAAGATAGCCATGAAACTTAGCCAACCTATAAAGATGACATTCCCTTCTCAGTACTGACAGTCTTGGAGATGAGCTCTACTAACGGAAGATTTCATACTTCATCTTCTGCCTGTATTTCTGCTGCTATGCCATGTCATGAAGGCCAGATGGAATCTGAGTATATCTAAATACTGCCCACCTTCCCTTTTGTACCTGTGGTGCTCCTTTTGAATCGCTTTGTGGTCATCTTAAGTTTCCTGTCAACCATCTATGGCTTCAAGCTGTGATACACACTGAAAAAATGTATTTTATATAACAAACAATGGAAAAAGACATCGGTTTGGGTTTCTTTGACAACCACCACCTCTCTTGAAATGGAAAGCTAAAGATACTCTCCAGAGCACCATCAGCAAAGGCCACACTGTGAGCAGGGTGACAGCTGGAATTCCTGCAGGAGTTCTCTTTGGATAACATGTCTGACACACACTGCTGCCACACAGGCTGCTGCTAGGTTAGACACGAGAACAAAGAAAATGCAAAATAATATTTCAGAAAGGCAGAACTTCAAAAAACATTTTCTTTTGATGATTTTCTGCTTCCAAGCACTGAAGACAGGTGTTCTTTTATTTGACTTGCTTTACTTACATTTGTTGTTATGAAATATTTCTGTTAGGATACAATCATCAGAATTAGGTCCCTAGTGTGTATGTGCCATAAAAATACATGTGACACTTAGTCCCTGTTGCACAAAGCTGACTCTTTAAGATAAAAGAGATTTGAGGAAAGTAACTGAATATTTAAATCAAATAAACATTACTTTCCTTCCTCATACAAATCATAAATAGTTGCTTCTTTCATTGGTCCTGTGTTGTTGTTACTGATTGTTTCCATACAAAGACACATGTTTTGGGGAGAGGATTCTCATCTTGCTGATGAACTGGGGGAGGGATCTTTGTATATAGAGGCAAACATGAAACAAGTGTGTATACATGTGTATATATGTGTATACATACACATCTTTATATCTGAATAAAAAAAAACAAGTGGGTGGAAAAAGAAAGTAACACTGTTAAAGCGACGGTTATGGTTTAAGAAATCAGAAGATAACAGAGAGGAGCAGAACTCAAGGGAGTTCAAGGTGAAGACAAGCAGCTTAAACTTTGTATGTTGAAACGAGAGAGATTAGAAGGAACGTGCCCAAGGTGACAGGCAAGGAAACACGCTGTAGAAACTATGCACTGTGAGGACTGTGCAAGGGCTCCCTTAAGTCAATGGAGGCTTGAAGGTAAAGTTCAATGGCAGAGTTCTATTTGGGCTCACAACCCTCAGTGTTGAAAACATTCATCCAGTTTCCCACATCACTATTCCTTGCTGCCGCCTCTTGCTTTGCATTGGCTCTGGTGCTAGTTGGACCCCACCATTGGCATTTTCAGCTCAGAAAAAGTCAGAAAACTAATCCAGCAACAAGAAGTGAAGAGCTTTCTGCCAGGCTGAACCCAAGATCAGACAGGCAGCAGAATGGGGCAAGGAAGGAGAAGGAAATAAGGTGCGAAGCTGGCAGGAGAAAAACTTTCTCATTTTGGTGCTGAACAGATGTAAGACTAGCTTAGCAGTCATATGGAACACAATCTTGATGGGAGGAAGGCTACAGGAAATAAGACATGATGCTCAGGTAAAGGTTTTGGTATTTTAGGCACAAAGAAGAGAAGGAACCTTGTAAATATTCATACAATTAATTAAGGCATGATTCGTGTTCATCTTCAAGAGGGACAGAAGACAAAGATCAGTCCTAGCTTGTAGACTCCCATAACAAAGTTTGTAGCAGTGATGTCAACGAGAGCTTTGACTTTCAAAATTCAGTAGCAGCAAGACATTAAAAACAGAAGGCAGAAGGAGAACTTGGGGTAGCTGATAAAAAGGTGATTAAAGTGGTGAAAGCCATGATTAGTACAGGGAAAAGAAAGATGCCCATGAGGCAGTCAGGAACTGGTCCTTCTGACTGCTTTAACATTTCACTTCAGCACTTCAGAAACCAGAGGAAGACGGGCCATGAAACGATCACAATGGACAAGATTCCAACAATATGTCCCTGGGTTGCAGCATAAAAACACAGCCGTGGATGCTTTTTTTTAAAGGTAAACCTTGATTATATTGATTGAGGTATCCCTACATCTGTAGATAATCTGGAGCAAAGGAGGCATGCATCTGGATATTTGTTTACTACTTATCCTAAAACCTAGAAACACCAGTATATATCAAAATTATTAACTATTTCACAGTTGATCACTCAGAGCAGGTTGGGAAGAACCTGAAGCCCATAAACCAGCCACAGCCTGCAGCATCACCTTTTTGTCATTTTGTCTGTTGTTGCCGGGTAACACCAAGCATGCAACACTGTCTGGCCCTTGGATTTAGACAGCAACCACTACCAAGCGTAGCTTCGAGCTGTGGACTGTCCCCTGCCACAGTCCAGGTTCCAAAACCAACAGTTTCCCTTCAGCTAAACCCTGCATACACCAACAGGTACACCACAGCTTTTGGTTCCCCATATACAGCAGTGCAGCAGACTTGGAAAAAATCACAATCTAGAGAAAATACAACACAAATTACGTAAAAATAAATACTCTGGCTGAAAACTGTGCTTACCTTCAAATGAATCACAAATCTTTAAATTTGAATATTTTAAATAATCTTTTGCAGGGTATCAAGATCACCAGATCAGTTAAACTGCAAGAGTCAGGGTCTCCGTTGAGGAATTCCAGATTATCTCACACAGCGCAGCTGCAGTGGGAACAGGTGAATTAGAGCACCCTCTGCTTTCCATTTGTATTTGATGTAAGATCATTTTATGACTTCTGAGGCTTCACAATGATGCATAAGCAAAATGACATTAGCAGAGAGAATTCACACACTAAATATTTTTAAGTAATCACTGAACTGTACTCCCTAACTGCAGACAGTTTTTATGGTTTGTTTGTTTGTCTGACTATATCCAAGAAGTCTGATCTCCCACATGAGGGTTGCCCTACTACACCTTATCTGCTCTTTTTCTTGTTTGTTTACTGTAGTGCTTTCTGGGGTTTTTAAACACAGAAAACATCTTGGTTTGCCTTTGAGTTCAGCTTGCTTTCCCTTATACCAAGTCAGACAACACTCACCACCTTTCCCAAAGAATGAAATATCAGACTCTGCTAATCAGAACGGGCTCTGAAGGGTTGGTCCCAGATACTGCCTGGTGCCAGACTTGTATTGGTGTAGAATGTGTGCTTCACCAGGCAGTGAGCAGGATGCACTTCAGATAGGAACACACTCAACTGCAAGATACAGATCAGTAAAGCCACACAACCCTGGACCACATTGCATCACTTCAGCCTAGAGAAATACCCGATAGCTCAGTGATAATCCCACTGAGATTTTAGGAGCCTGCTTAAGCAGTTTTGTGATTTTTTTCAGGAATGTTCAGCTCATGTCTTTTTTTTTTTTTTATTATTTGGACTGAGCTTGAACCTCAGCCTGTTGGCTTGTGTGGCAAAATGAGAAAATAAGGCACAGAAGTCATGGGTGGGTGGTGAGGAGGAATAAAAGAGAGGGTTCAGTGGACCGAGCAATCTCATTTCTTGGCCTTCAATCCCTTTTTGTTATGTCAACTTGTCTGATATAATTGTATGAAGAATAACAAAGTCTGTGAGAAAGTAAGAGCTCTGCAGGATACAGGCAGGTCTCACAAGGTGATCACGGCATCTGTTAAATCTTTGTGTATCAAGTCCACACTCCTCCTCATGTACCTCAAAGAGGGAAAGAGTAAATGAAGTGGGGTCTATACTATACAGGGCATCAACAACAGGTCTCAGTGGTTGCTACTTCAAAATCAGGAAAAATAGCAGTCCAAAAATTATGAAGATGAATAGAAACATTCTAATGTACTGATTCAAACTGCTGTTGCTGGAGCAAAAAGGATAATTTTTTTCCTTCTTCAAAAATTTGTATTAATTCAAAGCCAATCCTTTCAGTAATACACTCAGCTGACTTAAAAAAAAACTATGCCTCATGTCTATTTTTGACAGAAAAAAATGAGTCAGATCTTCTCGAAAGCTCCTTTGAGGACTCTATAGATAATTGGCTCAGTACTTACAAACTGAGTACTGTGCAAAAGCAAATAGCATGAATGGAAGCTTTACACATGCAGATTTGGAGCTACAACCTGCGTGAACTTCTCACCCTTCCTCATCTGGGGGCTTTATGTTGTACTGGAAGCAGCTCTTGGTTCTCGACAGCAGGGTCCTGCTGGCGCTGGCTGTGCTGGTACCCCTGCGACAGGCCACTGCAGCGTTGCAGAGACTAGCCTCAATTTTCACCTTGGCTTTCTGCTGTCACACTGAAGGTGTTTTACTCTGAAGATTAATCAGCTCACCCTACACATTCACTGCTAATTTTGGATTCTACTTTTGACCAGGCAGAAATCGTTCTCCAACAGGAGAGAGAAATCAACGCTTGCTTTCCAGGACAGCAGTTTGGTTTTGCAGATGACTTTGATTCTCCTTCCCTCACTTCCAGACTGAGTAATATAACATTACCTGTGGGATTAAGTGTAGAGAAGTGCTAGCAGGTAATAACAGAACAGTTTAGCACACACACTCTTCTGAACCCTTCCTTACACAGTGGATAATTTGTCAAGGTATCAGTTATCACTGATATGTTATTGCCTGCCACCACCAAGGACAAAGGCTCATTGCACTCTTTGAGGATAACTTTTAACTCGTAAAATCCCATTTCACAGCAACTAGATGAAGCAGAGGAAGATGAAGGCCAAAACTGCTGAGAGTGTGCTAATTTTTAGATTCCTGACTGCAGATTCTGAGTACGTCACTCATCAGTCAACTTTGCACTTTGTAGAGCATTTGCACATCCAAAATATACATCCCAGGGATCACAGTGCTTTTGTCATGGGTTAAATCTGGCTGGACACCAGGTGCCCACCAGAGCCGCTCTGTCACTGCCCTGCTCAGCTGGGCAGGGGAGACAGAATGTAATGAAAGGCTGGTGGGTTGAGACAAGGACAGGGAGAGATCACTCACCCGTTACTGTCACGGGCAAAACAGATTCGACTGGGGAAATTAGTTTAAATTATTAAGAATCAAAACAGAGTAGAGATAATGAGAACTAAAACCAAATCTTAAAACACCTCCCCCCACCCCTCCCTTCTTCCTGGGCTCAACTTCACTTCCAAATTCTCTCCCTCCTCCCCCCAAGCGGCGCAGGGGGACAGGGAATGGGGATTGTGGTCAGTTCATCACACCTTGTCTCTGCCGCTCCTTCCTCCTCAGGGGGAGGAGGACTCACACTCTGCCCCTGCTCCAGCCTGGGGTCCCTCCCACGGGAGACCGTCCTCCATGGACTTCCCCAGTGTGAGTCCTTCCCACAGGCTGCAGTTCTTCACGAGCTGCTCCAGCCTGGGTCCCCCCATGGGTGCCGTCCTTCAGGAACAGGCTGCTCCAGCCGGGGCTCCTCTCTCTCCCCACGGGGCCACAGGCCCTGCCAGGAGCCGGCCCCAGCGCGGGCTGCCCACGGGGTCACGGCCTCCTTCGGACATCCCCCTGCCCCGGTGTGGGGCCCTCCCCGGGTGCGGCTGGAGATCTGCTCCCCCGTGGAGCTCCATGGCCGCAGGGGCACAGCCGGCCTCCCTGTGGGCTTCCCCAGGGGCTGCCGGGGAACCTCTGCTCCGGCGCCTGGAGCCCCTCCTGCCCCTCCTGCTGCTCTGACCTGGGGGCTGCAGGGCTATTCCTCTCACATCTTCCCACTCCTCTCTCTGGCTGCAGTTGCTGCTGCCGTTTTCTCCCCCCTTTTTAACTCCATTCCCCAGAGGCGCTGCCACCATGGCTGATGGGCTCGGCCTTGGCCAGCAGCGGGTCCATCTTGTAGCCGCTGGCACTGGCTCTGTCAGAAAAGGGGGAAGCTTCCAGCAACTTCTCACAGAAGCCACCCCTGGAGCCACCCCCCACCACTAAAACCTTGCCACACAAACCCAATACACACAGCATATTCAGATATATTACAACTAGATCTTCCAACTCGCCTCCTCCTATTGTGAAAACAGATTAACGGTACTGGTTTGGTAGATTGTTCCTTCAGCCCAGGCAATGTGCTGCAGCCGTGCTATCAGCCCTCACTTTCCATGAGCCTACGGCCATCTCTACACCCCGCCATGCTATTTCCTCATGGGAGACAGCAGCAATAGTCCTGGTAGGCAAGACAGAAAGCTGAAGGCTGTCAATGCACACGTAGCTTTTGGCAGATACACAGCTGGTCAGTTGGGCATCAGGTTCACTCTCACCTGCCTCATGGTCATTAATCCAGGTTGACATGAAAGGGAGAGAGAGGTAGAGCTCCCCTCGTCAGAGCAGGTAACAGTAAAATGCACCACAAAAGTGAACTTCCCTTTGGATGGGGAATAGAAAGTTAAGAAGTGCCTTTAGGTAACTAATTAGATCCCTAATTAGATCCTATACCCATGGCAGATTTGCATCAGGCCCTGTATCTAAAGCTGCTGATCATAAAAGCAAAGAACCTTTGTTTACTTTCAGTTGTTTAGCTACCTGCGCTTCTTCATGATTAATGGTACGTCTCCTATCACCCGAGGGTTAAAAAAAAACCTCAGAAAAGTAAAGACCATTAAATGTACACTTTCAAGTATTTTTCTATTGTCTTGAAGTAACAACTAAAAATAAAATATTTCTTGAATTTATTATACCCATTGTCATTCTTTGCACTTTCCACAATGAATGTCTTGCGTGTTTTGTGCCATTAATTCAAGGCACAATAAGCAATGCCAGTGAACTCTTGGAGTTGCTACTCATCAGCTTTTAGGACAAACTCATAATTATTAAATACCAAAAGTCTTCTGAGATAATTTTAAATAATTTAAAAGGAAACAGAAAGAGCTCTTTGTAGCTTATTCTGGAAAGCAGGATGAAAGTCTGACCTCAGCAAGTTAAATGTACTTTTGCATCTTCTGAAGTACAAAAACAGATCCCCCAGAAATGCTTTGGCATGAATAAGGGTTTTTTTTGTTTTAAGTTTTGTTCCCCCGAGATGAATATCTCATTTTAAAAATAAATATGTGTAAAGCCAACAAAACAAATCACTATTATAACATGACAGGAAAAGAAAACATGGTTCTATGCCGTGATGAACACGCAAGGCTGTTCTGGGAAAAAATCTACCAACTTAAGGAAGATTAAATAGTTTTCTGCAGGTGAAAGAACACTTAAAAGTGGTTGCAGAAATCAGCACTAAGGTGCATTTAACCCAGTACCTTGTCTCCTTAAGCATTAGCCCAGAGCAGAGTAGAAGAATAGTGCAAGAACATGTTGTACTTCTGCCAATATTCTCCCTGTCTCCAGCCTTTTTCAGGGACTTGTGGGGCTGGATGTGGCCTCTCTGGTATTAGTAGCCCTTAACAATTTTCTGTCAACTTGTCCAGTCTCCTTCTGAGCCACGGGAACTTTTCGCAGTCACAACATCCTTTAGGCAAGGATTCTAACCACTTAAAATCCACTTCATTTTCCTATTTATTGTTTTTAGCCTGGATCCTGCTACCTTCATTTGAGTTACCGTAGGTTTTTTATGAAAAGAGGCAGTTACTCATCATTTCCCCACCATTCACTGCTATGACTTTTATCACGTTCTCCCCTGCTCCCACCTGTTCCTTAATTTGTGTCTGCAAAACTATCCTTCCCACTCCAGAACCATAGGCAGGTACGGTATGGTGGCCCTCCACCACAGCAAATCTTGGTCAGGCAAGTTCTCAAAGCATGGCTACACAGCATTTGGCATGGCAGGTGTCACTTTTTCACAAGCAGCCCTTTGAAGGATAAGAGTTTATCAGTACTGACTCCCCCTAATTGCATTATTCCATTAGCTCAAAGAACAGAGCTTTATCTTGCAATAATCAAGGCACCAGCAGCCTGAGCTTCATGAAGTATTACTGACTTCAGCCCTGTGAGGATCAGGTTATGTCTGTCAGCCCAGCGTCCTCTTCCCAGACGTCCAACATTCACGGCCAAAGACAATAACAGTAAGCCCCCCTCTTCTTACAGCATCCTGAGTAATGGATTTCCTACAGCTGCTCCTGGGTCTTGTTCAAACTCTAAGCATGCCCAAATTCAGGACAGAGAAATTGCAAGGTCTTTTCCTGACAACTTTTGGGCCCAGCCTTGGTTCCTCCTCATAGCATTCCTCAGGGCCAAGCTCCTAGCACAGCACTCATCTACATAATGTAGGTATCTATATGTAACCTAATCACCCAAAATCCCTCTCGCAGTTGGTAGAGATCCAGTCAATAGAGTTAATAGCATTTCTGGAGCCTTTCTTCTCTGAAAGGAGCCAGAATAACTCAGAGGAAACCACAAAGCACCTACCTTTGCTCTTGACTATACAAGAACAGAAGGTGAGTAGCTCAGGTGCAAACATTTACACTGTAGACTTCTAAAGTTAGACAACTCATAACATCAAAAAAGGATTATATATGCTGTTAAAATAATGGAAATTTTATCCAGATAAAAGGATATATTAATTCAACAAGTACAAATTTTAACAATTCCTACACATTGTTTCAAAGTTTGTTGTTAAATGCAAAACTGCTTATGATTATAAGTGGCCTGCTCAGTAAAACAAAACCTAAAGCATTAAAGCAGAAGGCCTTTGCTTTCAGTAGAGATTTAGAAAATAATTGAGTGTGATAAAACAACTGTAACTATTCTGCAGCTCAGAGATACAAACAAGTGTAATTTTATTTAAGAAAAATAATCCAATTTCTTTTTGATCTTGCATTTAATATCTGTAGCAGACAAAGAACAAAGCTCCTCAGAGCTCTGTGAATGTTCTCCCTCAGCATCTCAATCAAAAGAAGTTAGAAATGGTTGAGGTCTTCTAGTTCACCAAACTCTGCACTTACCAAATGCTTCTCTGAGTTGTGTTTCTTATTCTTTGTTACGTTCTAGTTTTAAGTATCCCAAAATGTTGGGATGCTGCTGCATAGTTTGTTAGAAATAATGGTAAGGGAAGTTTTCCTCATATTAAGCTTGAAATTCATTTAGGTTCACCCAACCATCCCTTATGTAGCTTTTTTATGGCCCTAGATTGTTTCCCCGCTTGCTTGTATGCATCGTTCAAATACTTTTAAATCAAAGCATACCCCTTGAAACCAGCACACAGTCAAAGAGATCCCCTACAGCTCTTCTCTCAAGTTGCTTTGGGCTCAGGTGTCAACCTCTTCTGTCATTGCAGCTGACAGTCGTCACAGCAGAGCCACACTGCACACCGAGGGCAGCGAGGGAGGAGTCCTCTGCAGCCAAGGCTGCACCACGGGGAGGGAATCCCAACAACATCGAAGCCAGGGAGAGAGCTTCAGCTGGCATTAATGTTACATTACTGCTAATTCCAGAAACAGGATGGGTTCAGGTCCCATCATGGGGTCTTCATCCACAGCAAGAACTACCATACTTGTTTTCTGGGGTTTTTTGCATGCTGGAAGTCAATAGCAGAGGCCAAGCCCAACTCATTGTCACCTTCTCCAGCTGCTAGGGCAGCCACCACGGCTTCTTTCTGCAAATGGAAACGTCCCGAGGAATAAAGACACCCAGGGGTTGCCACCATGCCCCAAGCCACCAGCAGGCACCCAGTAGAGCAAAGTCATTCATATCGCAGTATCTGGTAGATTTTTCTTATCAAATCTTTGTGATTTGCCTAATACATTTTCAGATTAAAGCCTGTAGGCCAAATTCTCTCATCTACTTATGTGTCTCCTTTTGAGAAAGAGAATACGTGTGAAACTGGCCTGGCAAATCTAATGGGATTCATTCTGCCATTCAGTTTTATTCTCTGTTTCCCCTCTAGCTTCCTCCTCTCACGTAGCTTTTCATGTTCTCATGCAATTTTATGCATGTTTATTCCATTATGTCTTCTGAGTGTAACCACTGGCCTCGGTGCCATGAACTAGATGCAATTTATCCATAATTAAAGTAATTCCTCACCTGTAAGGTTCCATACATGGCAGTGGAAAGGAGATTAACATTAATTGGAACAGCCTGAAGTGTAAACTATGCTGTCCCACCATGTATTCTCAGACAGCTTCATATAACTTCAGCAATCTAGTCTCCTACTGGGAGACCTACTGTTATTAAGGTGGTCATTTTTGCTGAAGACAGATGCAGGTACCATCGAATAACCACTGAAGAAAGAGGCCAGACGGTGAGGTTGCTCTCCTTAATACTTTTTAATCTATTTTTAAAAGTTTTCATCAATGCTAGCACAGACTAGACTCTAGCAAAGATGCACATACCATTGCCACTTGGCAGTGCCAAATGCATGCACAAAAGGCCAGTGCAAGCCACCAAGACGCACGAGAGGGTATGCTAATGCAAGGAAATCCATAGCACAGCCACGGGTACCATTGTGGATGAAAAAGTGCGTTTGGGTGGAAAGGCTGAGAAGCACAATGGAGGAGGGTTGGGAAGAAGAGACGAGCGTGAAGTTTCTAAAGAATCTGAAGGGAGGAAAGAGAGAACGCGTGACTGGAGAGGGGCAGTTGCAGGGAGCTGCCAGGCAGCCGGGCACAGCAGTGCTGGGGAAGGAGGAAGCGGCCCAGGCACTCATGGTCAGCTCACGCACAGAGACCTACAAGGAGTCCTGAAATATTTGTTTTGTTACAGCTTCCAACTAATATCAAACAAAGGATCCAACTAGAACAGGCTGTTCTCTTGCCAGTCCCCTGTGCCGCCCCAGTCTAAGACTTTGCTGGTTTCGTGTGTGTGTTTTTGTTTTAATAATCGTATAAGAGGATTTCAGATATTTTTCCCCTGGTGCTTTCACTCTATTTAGCATTGTCAAAATCTCCTCCGCTTTGTAGTTTAGCTCTGCCTAGGGTTTGTATTTTGCACACTCCGATTGAATGAGGGCACTAATCCAACAGTGGGGTTGTCCATGAAAATTTGTTCAAGACCTTTGCTGCATTTTATCAAGAAAAAAAAAAAAATCCCTGCTTCTCACAGAGATGGAGATTGACTTTATTAGGCCAAGGTTTATTCAAAATTAAAATATCGTGCCATATCATCAAACTAAATCCCACAGTGACAAAAATTGTGATCCCAAAAGTTCACGCACAGAGGCACCTTACTTCTTTTGATTTTCAGACGTTGCAGAGAGGTGGTGTCTCACCTTGCTGCATGCCCAGAACTGCCTCAGCGGGGCCGAACAGCTCAGCACTGCAGCCTGAGCAGGCTCCAGGATCTGCTCAAGGCTCCCAAGGGGCTCAGTCTCAAAGAGTTTTCAGAGCACACAACAAGATTAGGCACCCTACAAAATGCACTGATGGCAGATACTTAATTTTAAAATAGAGCCCAAGGCAGCAACCTTCTCACCTACCTCTTTCAATTAATAGCCTAGTGGTTAGAACACACACCCAGGAAGCAGAAGACCCAGGCTCAGTTCCCTACACTGAGCCCAAGGTAATTCAAAGCAGCCTCTTAGGGGCACCTGGCTAAAGGCTAACCTGGGAGCCAGTCCTCCACTCCTGTTACTGAAGCCACACTGCCAAGCACAGAGGAATTCAGGACCCCACCAGGCTGGCCAGAAAGCACCCTCTCATCTCTTGGGTACCTGGGGAAAGTCTTGGCTTCTCCTCCCAGATGTGTCTCCATATTTCTCCAGATCCACAGCACTGCCCACCATGGTGCGTACCCAAAACTGCTTAGTTCCACAACGGGTTCCTGGATTTCTTCATGATTGTTTCAAGTGGAGCAAAAGACATCACCTGGGAGGCAGCGCATGCATACAGGCCACTGCACTTCTACACAAGCGACCAGCCCACCACCAGGATCCTTGGTTCTCCTCCCATATTCAGGTATCTTGAATTCCCATCAGCAGAGTACACTAGCTTCCATAGGATGGCTACACAGTATTTCCTGCTAAGTTTACTGCATCATGCTTAGGGCATTTTACCGGAAAGTACTTGGCATCCATAGATAATATCTTTTTTTAAACTGCTCTTCAGGGAAGGTGAATGAACCTGTGTGGTTTTGACCTTACTCAATCAGAACAAAGACTCCAGATTTTGCATCTTCTTCATGCACAATAGTGGTGAAAAAGTATAAAATCCAAGTGAAAATAAGTAAAGCTTAAAGAAAAGGGCAATCCAGAGTCAAAAACTGTAGCTAATAATTGTTCTGACACAGTAATTACTGTTACCTAAAAAACCTGGATAATTAACTGGCCACACGCAACTCCAGAAGGTCTCAGCAACATCTGATCTTTACTCTAGTTGGACTATGCTCTTGAATGTTTTGAAGAAACAGAGATGGGGTTTTTTATTAAGTCTGAAAAACACACATCTTAAAATCATAGAATACTTTGGGTTGGAAGGCACCTTTAAAGGTCATCTAGTCCAACCCCCCTGCACTGAGCAGGGACATCTTCAACTAGACTGGGTTGCTCAGAGCCCCGTTCATCCTGACCTGGAACATTTCCAGGAATGGGGCAGCTACCACCTCTCTGGGCAACCTGTGCCAGGGTTTCACCACCCTCACATGGAAAAATTTCTTCCTTAGATCTAGTCTAAATCTGCCCTCTTTTAGTTTAAAGCCATTACCCCTTGTCCTATCGCTACAGGCCCTGCTAAAAAGCCTGTCCCATCTTTCCTACAAGCCCCCTTTAGTACTGGAAGGCTGCAAGAAGGTCTCCCTGGACCCTTTTCTTCTCAGGCTGAACAACCCCAAGTCTCTCAGCCTGCCCTCATGAGAGAGGTGTTCCATCCCTCTGATCATTTTAGTGGCCCTTCTCTGGACCTGCTCCAACAGGTCCATGTCTTTCCTGTGCCAAAGGCTCCAGAGCTGGACGCAGGACTCCAGGTGGGGTCTTACCAGAGCAGAGGGGCAGAATCCCCTCCCTCGACCTGCTGGCCATGCTGCTTTGGATGCAGCACAGGACACAGTTGGCCTTCTAGGCTGCAAGCGCACATGGCCAGCTCCTGTCCAGCTTTTCATCCACCAGGACCCCCAAGTCCTTCTCGGCAGGGCTACTCTCAATCCCTTCATCCCCCAGCCTGTACTGGTACTGGAGGTTGCCCTGACCCAGGTGCAGGACCCTGCACTTGGCCTTGTTGAACCTCATAAGATTCACACGGGCCCATTCCTCAAACTTGTCCAGGTCCCTCTGGATGTTCAGTGTTGTTCCCCCTTAAAAAAAGGCCAAAAACATGAAACAAACTACACAGGAAAATCGATTTTGCTAAGCTGTTTGTTCCTTTCTGAAACAGCTTTTCTTAAGCCCTTTAACATAGTATTGGTCCCAACATGGATCCCTGAGGGACACCACCAATCTTCATCTGGACATTGAGCCGTTGACCACTACCCTCTGGATACGACCATCCAACCAATTCCCCATCCACCCAACAGCCCACCCATCAAAGCCCTATCTCTCCAATTTCGAGAGAAGGATGTTGTGGGGGACCAGACCAAAGGCCTTAGAGAAGCCCAGACAAATGACATGCGTAGCTCTTACCCACTGATGTGGTCACTCCATCATAGAAGGCCACTAGGTTGGTCAGGCAGGACTTGCCCTTGGTGAAGCCACACTGGCTGGCTTGAATCACCTCCCTGTCTTCCACGTGCCTTAGCATAGCTTCTAGGAGGATCTGTTCCATGATCTTCCCAGGCACAGAGGTGAGGCCAATGCGTCGGTAGTTCCCAGGGTCCTCCTTGCTACCCTTTTTAAAAATGGGTGGAATGTTTCCCTGTTTCCAGTGTCCAGGGACTTCACCTGACTGACAGGACTTTTCAAATATCATGTGGAGAGTGGCTTGGCCACTACATCAGCCAATTCCCTCACGATTCTGGGATGCATCTCATCACGTCTCATAAACTTGTTTGTCCAGGTTCCTTGGGTGGTCTTGAACCTGATCTTCTCTTACAGTGGGAGGGACTTTGCTCCTCCAGTCCCCCTCTTGCAGTCCATCCCATCGAGAGGTGTGGGAGGAGACACTGCCAGTGAAGACTGAGGCAAAGAAGTCGCTGAGTACCTCAGCCTCCTCATCCATTGTTACCAGTTTGCCAGTCTTGCTCTTCAGGGGGATTTGCTTTCTTTGACCTTCCTTTTCTGGCTGACATACCTGTGGAAGCCCTTCTTCTTGTTCTTTGCATCCCTTGACAAGTCAGCTCCAGCCGTGCCTTGGCCTTCCTGAGCCCCTCCCCACACAGCCAGGCAGCATCCCTGTACTCTTGCAGGATACCTGTCCCTGCATCCACTGCCTGTGCATTTCCTTCTTGCCCTTTAGTTTGAACAGCAGGTCTCAACTCAGCCATGCTGGCCTCTTGCCTTTTTTTCCTGCTTTCTTACACCTTGACTAAACGGATTTTATATCTAATTCATTTCAGAAGTTGTAACTCATTTCACAGTTCAGATCCCAAGGATTAATGTTCTATGAACTCAGATATTATCAGACAGTATTAAAGTAATATTTCTCCTCCTTAGCAAAAACAACAAAAAAAAAAAGGAAGTTTGCAAAACATACAGCAGATGTTCTACCTAAAAGTTAAATGATCAGGCCTCAACTTTACACACAAAAGGCTTGCAAAGCCAAGAGGCACATTACTGTGGTGGGCTGACCCTGGCTGGACACCAGGTGCCCACCAGAGCCGCTCTGTCACTGCCCTGCTCAGCTGGGCAGGGGAGACAGAATGTAATGAAAGGCTGGTGAGTCGAGATGAGGACAGGGAGCGATCACTCACCCATTATTGTCACGGGCAAAAGAGACTTGACTTGGGAAAATTAGTTTAAATCATTAAGAATCAAAACAGAGTAGACATAATGAGAACTAAAACCAAATCTTAAAACACCTCCCCCCACCCTTCCCTTCTTCCCGGGCTCAACTTCACTCCCGAATTCTCTCCCTCCTCCCCCCGAGCGGCGCAGGGGGACGGGGAATGGGGGTTGTGGTCAGTTCATCACACCTTGTCTCTGCCGCTCCTTCCTCCTCAGGGGGAGGAGGACTCACACTCTGCCCCTGCTCCAGCCTGGGGTCCCTCCCACGGGAGACCGTCCTCCATGGACTTCTCCAGTGTGAGTCTTTCCCACGGGCTGCAGTTCTTCACGAGCTGCTCCAGCCTGGGTCCCCCCACGGGTGCCGTCCTTCAGGAACAGGCTGCTCCAGCCTGGGCCCCGTGGGGTCCCAGGCCCTGCCAGCAAACCTGCTCCAGCCGGGGCTCCTCTCTCTCCCCACGGGGCCACAGGCCCTGCCAGGAGCCGGCCCCAGCGCGGGCTGCCCACGGGGTCATGGCCTCCTTCGGACATCCCCCTGCTCCGACGTGGGGCCCTCCCCGGGTGCGGCTGGAGATCTGCTCCCCCGTGGAGCTCCATGGCCGCAGGGGCACAGCCGGCCTCCCCGGGGGCTTCCCCAGGGGCTGCCGGGGACCCTCTGCTCCGGCGCCTGGAGCCCCTCCTGCCCCTCCTGCTGCTCTGACCTGGGGGCTGCAGGGCTGTTCCTCTCACATCTTCTCACTCCTCTCTCTGGCTGCAGTTACTGCTGCCGTTTTTTTCCCCCCCTCTTTAACTCTGTTCCCCAGAGGTGCTGCCACCATGGCTGATGGGCTTGGCCTTGGCCAGCAGCGGGTCCATCTTGTAGCCGCTGGCACTGGCTCTGTCAGACAAGGGGGAAGCTTCCAGCAGCTGCTCACAGAAGCCGCCCCTGTAGCCCCCTGGCTACCAAAACCTTGCCATGCGAACCCAATACAATTGCCTAAACACACTCAATTCAATCTCTCCTTCAGCAAGCAAGAATCCTGTAGCTAAGCTGATTTTGTGTAGATATTGGTAAATATGCTTTACTGTGCCGACAGTCAAAATGCTGGAAGCTATTTCAGCAAGAGGGGGCTGAAAACGTGGATGATTCTATGAAAACAAGTATTATGTAACATAAATGGTTAAAATCTTTAAATTTTTTACCCCACATTTATCATATGTATTCCAACCAGATTATGAGATCCAGACATCTAAAATTTTTTCTTAAGATTTGCTTCCTACACAAAAATAGGAAAAAAACCCCAAACCCATAAAGAAAAAGGAAACAGCTTTCAGACAAGAGACATTAAGCAGTGCAGTGCTAGCCTCCTAATGACAGGATTTATTATATATATTTTCTACTGACATACCTTCCTCCCTCCGTGACGATTAATTGTAGCCTGTTTCAAACGGTAAGACCGGCTCCATTCCTGGTCTGTTCCTCTGCTCTGGGGCTTCTCCCTTTCCCCCTTGCCCACACAGGGCTGACATACAGCACTGCTAACCCATTTCAAGAAGCTTGGAAAGAAAGTTTGGTATCTGCACCTGGAACTCTCATTGCTTTCACTCTTTCTAGCTTCATCTTCAAAACAAGTTTTGGTCCCAAATTTCACTCACATGCAGCATCCTCAGCTGAGGGGCCCTCTACTTTCAACAAGGCTTTAAATACACATACCATCAGATGCTCCACACAAAACTCAAAGGAAGAAGGGTTGGGGTTGGGGAAGTAGTTGGCAGGAACTCAAGGAGAGAGGATATTGGGAAAATAGTAAGTTATGGTGAATCAAACATGAAGTTTCTCATTTCTTACCTGTGACTTGTGCTTACAAACTGCCCAGCTGAAGAACTGTAGGTTATGGTTTTCTCCCGTTGTAGACAAAACTGATGCACCACACATACAACAAGTATTTCTGTACTGTCAGCTCTGCATCTGTCTATTCCTCTATTTCATACACCCTTAAATCCCCAGACTGGATCTTTCCTCACCTTTCTAGAGTCCTTCTACCGCAGTAGTGATTCCAGCTCTTCTCTCTACCTCTTTGACTTGACAAGAGGACGAACTTTCAAAAGCTGCAGTGCTCCCCAAGCCTCCTCTTCCTACAGGAACGATGGTCACCTCCACCCAGAAGGAATCTCATGGAAAAACGAGGTACATTTTTCTGCAACCTGTCATACCGTTACTTAGAACAGGCATTTGATCCGGATGCAAAGCATCTTCCCCTTTTTACCCTCCCACTCAAATTTGTTAAAAGGTTGCAGCTGCCTCAGCAGAAATGCATCCCAGCAGGGTACTACCTTTCAATCCCTGATTCACAGAAGTATGGCACCAGCTAGCCCCCTCTCCCCAGCTCCCAGGCGTGTGTGTACCAGTTTCATTCTGTTTCTTTATGTCCCATGCCCTCTAAGCTCTCCCGTTCTCCTTGCTGGGCCCTACAGAGCGCTCGCCTTGCTGAAGCACCTCCTTACGTACTGACTCCACAGCGGAGAGTATTTCCTCTCCTAAAACGTATTAAGAGGAGGAGATGGCTGCTGCTGTGGGAAACTGGCTTCAGGACCAGCTGAACCCCAGCAGCCAGCACCAGAGGACCTGGCGAGGGCAGGGAGCAGAGCTCCAGCGCTGGGGAAGGCTCCCAGCTCAGTGGCCGCAGCCACCCCCGCTGGCAGAAGGCACCCAAACACCTTCATACTAACAAAGGAGAAGCAATACATCTTAATTTCTTCCTGTTTGTCTTCCCGCTATTTGACCTTTTCAGCAGAATGTATTGTCACGCTGCTCTCCGCACAGTCGCTCAGGCTGGAAAGCCTCTAACAGCAGCAGAGATTCTGCTACAGCAATACATTTTAAGGAAAGCGCCCACGTTTTCACACAGCTGCAATTAACTCAAGAGAGTAATGCTGCTGCAGAGCTAGCAGGGGCATCAGGCAAGATGAGAACAGCCTGCTGACGGCAACTGCCTCAAGCAGGGTTGATAACTTTCTGCCACCTTTCCCAAGCAGCCAACGATTCCGTTGTGTGAAGAAATTAACAATCCCATTGAGTAGAACCAAAACAGTGGGAGGATCTCTCCCTCCCATGCTGCAACTTCTCCTACAAACAGTGACTTTAGAGCAGTTGTTATTGAACATAGCTACTCTAAAATCTCTGAAAGTCTTTGTAGCCTCATCAGAGGATGAATACGAACACGTCCTGTCACATTGCTTCCTCCATCATTGCAGGTGATGGCTTGAAAAGGAGTTTGCACTTATGTTGTCCGCAGGCTAACTAATACGTAGCTAAGTGAAGGTTTTCACAAGAATTTTATACACCTAAAGATGAAGAAAATAACCCCTAAAGGATTTCTAAAGACAACAAAAAGTTATTTCAAAATATTACTGTAGCACATGAAGCCCTAATGGATGGTTTGCAGTGCTCTGGAGGAGTGGTATCAAACCTCTAGTCTGCACGGACAGGATTTAATGTCATTTTTAGTTTAATAATTGGTGTTAAAAACAGCCATCCATCAGAAATGACCAATGACAAACTGCTGAAGAAAACCTGGTTTGAGTATCCCAGATCTCTCATGAATATGACAATAATAAAACCACATTCTGAGGAAGGCTGGGCCTAACTGCGTGTTACAGCAGACATCGGAGTAGAAACTTGTGATGTACCTTCATAAGCACAAATTTAAATTACAAAAAAGTTTAAGGTACTATGTATGATTGCAGTGTACAAAACATACTAGCGAGGCAACAAAGCCTGAAAGGGTATGGCAAGAAAGAAGAGCTTGATGCAGGGAGAAGGCGTGCATGGCAAGAATAGCCCCTGCAAAGAGAAACAACTTTCTCGTGTCTGGAGCTCAGCCAACCAACCACTGTTACAGATGTGGAACAGCACGATGGCCATTCTAGACAGCGTGGAAGGAAATTCTGGAAGATGCAAAGCCCACAGTCTGCATCAGCAGCAGGTGTGAACTGAACATCCCACAAAAAACCCTCCAAAATAAACTTCTTGAAATACACTTTTCCTAGGGCTGTATTTTATTTTACAAAAGGATTTACAAACCAACCAAAACAGGCAAAAGCAAAGCAGCAATTTAACCTGCCATATTTTCACCTTTGTCGTTGCACATGACTCATACAACCTACAGTTTCCTGAGCCACCTCAGATAATACACCATTAAGAACTTGAACTGTTGCTTCTTGACATTTTTATACATACAGTTTACGATCTTTGTCCCTATATTATAATGAAGTCCGCACAGATCACGCCCTCCTTTGCCACCTGTAAATGCCCCCGGCCGCGGCACGCCGCCTCTAGCAGCGCGCCTTCCGCCCGCCTCGCTCCCAGCGCTTCCTCCCCTGCCAGCAGGGCGACGGCGCTACCTTTCCCTACGAACCGGTTGGCAAAGCAAGGCTTGTCCAGACACGTAGCCCTTACCCTCGCAGGAGCTGCACCAGGAAGGGAAGGAGCAGCTATTCCAGCTCTGCCTGTCAAGTCTGCATTTCAAAGGTTGTGCCTGGGTGTGGGAAAGAATAGAGAGGGTCTGTCAGTCCACATGCAAAACCCCACGCTCTTTTGCCCCAACTGCCAGACTGTCACTCAGGACCAGACTACATGTCCCCACGTGTTCCTTCCCACTAAGCAAATACCAGTCTCACTCAGTGACACAAATGCCATTTCTCTCCCCTTCCCTCTGTCAAACTATATACATGTATTTTACAATACACATTTTTTAAAATTAACTACCCAGTGCTCTGAAAGAGAGAGGGCATCCAAAACAGGCAAGGCTCCTGCCTTGAGGAAAGAGGACTGAGGAGCAGCTAGTGTAATTTCTCGATACTTTACTCAAAAAAAGCTGACAGGTATTAATTTGCAGGGTCATCTTCTTGGATAGAGCTTGGATAGGCTAGAGTCTACTTGCATGCAGACGGAAGGTTTCCTTAGTCCAAAATGAGCCTACTGCTGTTCTCAACAGGAATGTTACGTCTTCCCAAGTCTCTTCCACCAGCTGCAACGGCACATCTCTGATTCACAGTCATGACTCAGATTTTAAGCAGTGCATGCTTTGTGGGTGTACATCTATGCCCTTCAATTTGTGGCTACAGTAAGGCTCAGGTACATCATTACCAGTACACTAAAACATGTGGCAGCAGACACCCACTTGGGGAAGAATTTTACCTGGAATCGCTGAGATGAGGCTACCGGTGAGATTCACGTGACTCATTTTCACAGCTTCAGATGGCAGTCCAGAAGAACATATGCGCAGATCCAGAAAGGTCATCCTGAAAGCCTAATTTCCAAGTCTTTCTGAGTCCCCAGATGGTGATATGGCCCTTAAACTTAAATGTTCACACACTCATTCATTACCAGTAACTAGCTATCACTTAAGTCTATTATGGACATCAAAAAACACAGAGGATGAAGTTTGCATACAGAACTCTGGCCCCTGCTGTTCTTCTTCTGCACCGAGAACCAGCTGGCTCATCTTCGGTGTACCAACCCACTGACTGGAACCCGTACTCACACCCACAGCCCCAGCTCCCACAGGAATACCTTCATGAGTAAGTTAGAGATCCCTTATCCCAATTATTGTTTTTTAGCCCCTTGAATATTGCAATGAAAAATACACAAAAAGCCTTGGGAAGCAGGTAAGAGTTCATCCCTTTTGGCTGATTTACCTTCAGGCCAATTTAAGTTTGTACACATCCAAGAGAGGTAATAGACCGTGGCTGCCTCATTGGTTAAGACCGGGGCACTCTCCTGGCCAAGGAAAGAATGAAGAAAGACTCATCAAAAAGGCCAGGCCTCCTGTTTCTTGAATGCTCACTGGCATCAGTGCTTATGCCCTCTCTGTAAAACAGAACGAACCCTGAAGAGAACGTGTGATGTTCTGTGCAGACACACTAGATCAACTTTCGAAGCGTAAGAGTCAGTAGACTGTTCATACCTTTTCACTGACAGTTTCCTCTTGATTAATTCTAGGCAGCACCTCACTCCATGTATTTCACTGCTCTGAAAGAGCCAAATGCCTGGCTTTGCTTAAAACAAATCCCATAAAACATTCTGAACTGGCTTCAAATATACAGATGACTACATAACATCATGAGTTTCAGATATACTTTTTATTCTCTCAAACTCAAGTTTTGACAACCATGAATTCCATTAAGTTAGTGGCTGGAAAGAAGAAAGGAAAACTGACCTATGTGTAGAGTTTTTAGGAAAACAGCCCCCAAGGACATCTTACGAAACTGAACCAAAACTGTTCAGCATAACGTGAAAAACTACCCAAAAAGTACTACACATTTTATCATATACATCTAGTAAGTTATAGATGATATAACCAACACTAAAAGACAGGCAAGTTTCAAAACTGTCCTCCAACCACTCCTCTTTAAACTGTTGGCAGCTATAGTGCTACTGTTCACAGCTGCTGGAAAAAAACTGTTTGACATACATCAGAACCACCATCTTCCACCAAAAGATGACAATTACGGTGTTTACCATACAATGACTATGCTAAGAACAAGGCCCCTTTCAGCTGAAAACACACCTAACAATCTCATGTACCCATTGCTCCTGTAAATGCTAATATATCAAACATCTGGCTGGGTAAGAGTCAGACTGAAAGAATTGATGCCTTGGCTATACAGACATTGGGAAGTGTTTCATCCACCATCCTTTACTTTCTGTAGTCCCAAAACACATGATTTTCTATTCCTGGTATACAACGCCACATCAGAGATTAGGAGAGCAATATTTATAAAAACACCAGTGCATGATTTTATGTATTGCAGTGGAAGAGTGGAAGGGCGGGCACACAAAGTTAGTATAGCCCTCCTCAGGATAAAATAAAATAAAAGGAGATTTCTGGCTAGTGCAGCAGCTCTAGAAAGGGTTCATATACAGTAGGCTCTCCAGTGGTTCAAGTGTAAAGTTTTCACTTGATACCGTAACAGACTATTAATGCACACCGCCATTACTCTCCCCAGCCCAGCAGGAGGAACTTATTAGTGCTAATGCAAGCTGTTCATTACTCCAGTCAAAGCAACCAAACAAGTGAGCGTTTCAGTTTTGCTTAAATCACCATCGATAGCTTTCGGTTGCAAAGGTCATAAAGAGGGTGTAGAAATGAATGGTGGAGGTAATTCCCTAAACTGCTAGAACTGATTCAGAAGTGACTAACAGTAGCTTTCAACTTGTTTCATACTACTTCTCAGGCTTAGAAGAGTCCTTTACTTCTCAGATGCATATGCAAGACTGGACTTACAGGGGAGGCTAAGGGAGCTTTCGAGTCTTGTGCTGTATGCTCCTGGGACGGTCGATGGGAGCAGCACCAACACATGGCTACGTCAAAGGCTTCTGTAAATACTCTAGCATACTTCTTCCTCAAACGCCTAACAAGTAATCCTCAATACTGAACTAAATAGTAATCTTGTTAATTACACATGCATGTTTAAACTATTCAAAGATAAAGAACACAAAAATACAACTCCGGTAATTCTAAAAGGTAGGCCAACTGTCCAGTCCCCTCATCTATCTCTTTCCTTTTGCTGGCTGTTATTTTCTTCCCGTATTGATGCAACTGTGAATTCCACAGAATAGAGACAACAAGAAATGCACATCCAAGCTACACGTCTGTTTACTTTCACTGTCATATTTGTTCACCATACGTTTTTAAAACCACACACACATACTTTAGCCACGTCTTGCATTGGTTTAAAATTATTATACCCAAATAATTTTTTGATCCTTCCTCTTCTTTTGCCTGACAACTTGCAAAAACTCTGTTTTGTTACCAGCTAGGAAGTGCAGTGCAACTTACTGTAAGCAACTAAGGATGATTTCAAATTTGTAATAAGAGAGAATACTCAGTGCAAGAACAATTGCTTCTGGAGAATATGTCTTCATAGACTGTAATACTTCAGACTAATCAACTCTAGGTACTTACCATATTTGTGAAGCATGGACAATCCTAACATATTTGCCCTAGGGTTCAAACAATTTATTCTGTTCAAGAATCAATACGATGTTGTAAGACTTGCTTTTAAAATTAACTTTTTGAAGGATAAGAAATGTCTTTCTAAGCATAGCTGAAAGATATCAGCTTATAAAATGTACTTCTCCTTGCACCATGTCTGTACTCTCCTCCTTATTTGGAAAAGTGATGTACTTATTGAAAAGTTTCTTAAAAATTAATGATACTCTCCATTTTGAAAACTGTTTCTCGTGTTATGGTGATTTAAGTACCTTTCATAGCTCCAGCAGCACTGTATGTATGAACACATGGAAATACAGGTCCACATTTTTCTTTTCTAGAATAAGATAATCAATCTAAAGATAAATTAAAACATCATAGAAATACATTTTCAATTAGCATAAGAATTATCAATAGCACTCAATACTAGAGGTAAAATGCATTTTGATATTAGAAATGTGTGAGATGTATGAAAACATTGTTTCCAGACTCAGCTGTATGGGTCCCATTAAACTAGCAGGTCATATATGTTAACAGGCTTATAGCAAATAAAAAAATCTGTACAATTTTACCAGTTTCCTCTAGTGAAAAATCAAAAAAGCATGGCATTTTTGGTTGTCTTCTCTTTTTATAATTTGCCCCTCCTGCTAATACCCATTAGCATTTTGTCTTTTGAAATGACACTTGCCAGATGTATTGAGTTGCCAGGTTGTAGCACTATATTCTAAGCTGCATCACTGTGTGCCAGCAATCACTTCAGTGACCTGACCCAGCTACAAAGGGCTGAATCTTTGCACTATTTTTTCCTTATGGGGAAGGTATGAGTTATAAAGTAGAAGTCAAAATATTGCCCAGCTATAGCTGTGTTTCCCAAGAGGCACTGAAAAGACTGAGTTTGTATATAATTATGAAAGACATTGTCTGGGGATGCCAACTGCGCTGAAATATATGAATGTTTTTAACTCACTAAACATGTCTCAACTCAGCAGCATGCTTATCTAAAAAACAAAGTACTACTTTTGATGTTTTAAGTATGCAAAAATTCAGAGATAAGGTAATGCTAAAATCTTACACGTTTGGGCTAGAGCAGTAAAGTTTTTGTTTTGTCTATGAAGTGATTCTGAAAATAAATTTGCTAAGGCTTTTTCAAACTGTCTTAAAATTTTGGTACTGCGATTTATATTTAAATAAAGCTTTTATTAACCCTTTTATGAAGAAACAAACTTAAAATCTGTTGACTTATACACAAGTTACAAGACAAAACACATTTAATTCCAGAAGTTTTGGTGCCACTGTTAGTTTGTTTTCTGGAGAAAGGATCTGATGATGCAATGTTCAGGCAATATTTTTTCTATTGTGTATTTCCTCTAGTCTAGTTTTTTTCATAAGAAGTAATGAATTACTTTTTATAAAGCACAGAAACCTTTCACATCGGAACAGATTAAAAGTCACTCCAGTCAAAAGCTATGCTAATGTGTCTCTTGTTTACTACACTTAGTGACACTCTAAGCACCTTTGATGTCTCCCAACACACCTATACAATCCTGAACTAGCACTTTAGACAATGACCTACTGCACCATATTATGATCAGCTAAAAACCCCACTTCTTTAAGACATAAATCCATTTGAAAAAAATCTAGATCTTAGTACAGTGGGATAAAATACCATAAACATGGAAGAAATATTTAGTGCCCTTCATTGTTTATTGCCCTTTACTTGCCCTCAGCAAAATCCACGTAAGGAAAACATATTACCGCTTCTTGATGCATTTTCTAGTTAACTACATAAAGTTTACTATAACCTCCAGATGACATATGAATGCAATCCCACTTAAGAAATAACAGACAGCAACAATCTGAGAGTCGGAGTGAAACCTTTCGTACAGTGAAGAACTAGAAAAAGAAAAAAGAAGAAAGAGGTCCCCCCAAAGGGCTTTTTCTTTTAAAATTAATTCTTCATCTGTGGACTTCAAGTAGATGATGAAATATCACACGATCTAAAAAAATACTGTAAATAATTTATATCTAGATATATATTTTTACAGGCACACAAATAAAATTTGGCAAAAATAGAATATTTAAAGCTAACTTAATATTTTTATCCTGTCAGTGATAATTGCAGGCGAAGCCATGAGGAAGCTCTTTTCTGCAGCAGCCATTCTGTGTGTTCACACACTTAGTGCTATTAAACTCCAATTACATCCAGTAGTAAAGTGAGTACCTTTTAAAATTATACTTTGCTTATGTGAGAGTGAACAGTCACCATGCCATCCCTGATGAACAATGCAGGACATAAAATAGCCCATGGATTTCTTGTCCTGCCCAAATAGCCAGAAATCTATTTGGGGCAGAGGAAAACAAAATATGATAAATATAACCATATGAGCTAGGAAAGAAAACAAGAAAAAACCAGTATGGGCTTATGTGGAAACAAACATAGGAACCTATCCATGCAGTGTTTCTACTCAGTGCATTAGTGAAACAACATTTTTTCAATTACCAGTGTGCTATATTCTTTCCTATTAATAGGGTGGTTTCACAAGCCACTGAACTATATCTTTGATGTTCATGATAACCATTCCTAGCTCTTTGTGAACTACACTACTTAAATCCCCTCAAATGTCTGTTTATTTTCTCTTGTAACATACTCCTGCAGAGTAAGATTAACAGACCCAGAGTAGGCCTTCAGGCACTAAGAATGTAAGTTAGCCTAATCTCAAGAAAACAAGATGTGCACTTAACCATAAATATTTTTTTATAATCACATCAAACATAACATACCCAGTATTCAGTTTTATATAAATTAGTTCTTACGTCAGATCTACTTCTGAAGTTATCCAAAACCTAACACATAACATTATTTTTACTGTTCCAGGTCTGAATAATATTTACAGACATTAATGCTATATCCATTTCTACAATCATTCGAGACACATTATATAACTTTATTTTTTTTATTTGACAAGCAGCAGTATCATGTTCGTCATTTTTTTTTTACATTTTAATGTAGATACAATTATTAGGTTATCTGTCATATTACAATATTTAGGTTTTTTGTTTTTGTGGTTTTTTTGTTTGTTTTTACTTTGTCTTAAGATACATTAAAAAACATCAACTGCAAACGTGAAAGGGGAGGAAAAAAAAAAAAGCATGGTACCCAACCAATTTTCCACATTTCAGCAATACTTCACTCATTCTTTTAGTAAAGTTTTAAGAAATGTCATAATGACATGAGCTTGAAATATCTATAGGCATTTTCATTGACGCTCATGACATGGCACTGGTGATGTTGTAAACAGCAGAAAAACAGGGGCTGCCAAGTGACCAATTATGGAGGCACAGGCCTGCCTCTTCCCACAGGAACACACCAAACAGTGACAGCAATGATCTCCTTACAATCATACCTGCAGGATAGCAACATCATGCTACATAACTGTATTCATCTGCAGAGGCCTGGCTTCGCTCTATGTACTGTTTGTCTATCAGAACTTCAATACACTTCTTAATCATGCTGATACTTGGGTTAAACCTAGCTCTTGATTGGCTAATTACCTGCAAAAGAAAGACAGTTTTGGAGTTATTTTTTCTTACAACAGTTATAAGTGTTATAGAAATATTCGTTAAGGGCTTTGCGGCAAATTCAGTGTATTTTTCTTTTAAAGACAGGATTAAATAAACCTGGAATAGGTCATTTATAACAGTCAACAAAGCATCTCTATACATTAGCGTCAGGGCATTTAAACTGACTGCCTCAGCTCGCTGGTTAGTTTGCTGGCATGTTAACCAGTCCTCTTACTTGCTTAATTTGTCACAGAACAAATGAAGATAAACATTCAGGTTAAAAATTAATCTAATATTAACACATTTCTTCACTTTATTATTATCACAGTTTAAGCAAAGTGAAAATTTTGTAAAACCATATGTGCCTTTTCATGCTGGCTCCGCTAACTGACTTCTCTTCCTAGACTGGGTCCCTTTTACTTCTGTTTATGTACTGTCACCATTCTGGAATATTTAATTTACGGAGTCCCAAATTTTGTTTGAGTTATGTCAGTCTTACTTGGAAACTAAATGCCTGAAGAATGTGTTAATCTTAGTTTTCATAATAGTTTATACAATTCTGAATGGTTAAATTTCACTTGATTGTGTTTTTCAAAACTACCTCTAAAGTTGAACACAAATTTCTTCTCATCCATCAGCACTTTTGTTATCGGAAAAAGATAGAGAAGACATTTTCATTTAATAAAGATTTGTGAAACCTGTGCTTTCTTTATAGCATTAAAAAGACGTGTTTAGAAGACATGTAAACAGGTACACAGCAAATTACTAAAAAAATCTGACTATAATGTTATAAGATGACCTTATTCTTTCTTAATAGCACAGTTTAAACATATTAAAAATGCCACCTATCCTCAGAGATTCTACTGCACTAGACAACCAAATTTCCAAGAAAAAATAACACTTCTTTTTCAGGAGATTTGCTGAAAAGCCCTAGATGACACTTTTCATCAGAAAAGACACAGTACAAGCAGTAATCATTTTGTAAAGTTACACTACTTCATTGCTGTTGCAGCTGCCAGGATATGAGATACGAGCTGGATTTGTTGTGTTTTGTCTAAGCTCCAGCCCATGTAGTGCTGTACACCTGGTCCTGGAAGGCACTCGAACTGCTCAGCTGCGTGGAAGGCGTAAATGGAGTTCCCCTACCACTGACCTCCTTTTTTATACAATTTGAGACAATCAGGATGAACCTCTCTTTCTTCAGTCACCAAAGATAGCCCTACGATTTGGCAAGTCCCATCTGTCTGTGCTGGAACTTTGTAATACATACAGTAAAAAATTATTTATTGTAAAAGCAAATCTATATATGCATTGTGGAAGAAACTGCCACTGCAGGCAAAACTTTAGGTGTCTCTTAATAGTTCTCAGTTTTGCCCATTCTCTTGTAGAGAAGAGGAGGAAATGATGTGTAGTAACAGAATATGCACATCTATTAAGTTGTAAAATTTTTCAAACAAAGGATCTTACTACTCAAGTGTCACAATATATTTTGCCTGTAGTTTCCCATTTGTGCTGTAAAGAAAGTGATTTTTCTTTCAGCTGGATTTCCTGTTTTCTTTACAACTTTTCATGGCTGGCTTTGTCCCAGCTCTAGAGCTTGCTGGAGCCCTATCAGCACCAACAGAACTCACCAGGTAGAACTCACCCAGCAAAGCAAACAAAAAGCTTAAAAGAGTGAGTTTTGTTGGGCTAACAGCCAAGGGTCTGGTACGTTCCAAGGCAGTACAAATGAGAAGAAACTTGGTGCTAATAAGCTAATAGATCTGCTCAGATTTCGCCTAACTTCAGTCTCAACTGATTGTCATCATCATACTTCATGTATTTACTTAGGACAGAGAGAACAAAAGACATAATTTTGTATTGATAAGGGGTTTTTTTGGTTTTTTTTGTTTTGTTTTTGTTTTATCTAAGATAATACAAATAAGAAGGATGGATAGAAATACCTGATGGTCAGGATAAAAAATTTTCTAGAAATTACTGCATTGACCTTTCCCCTCCACTACTCCCACTGACCTTATTCATTTTAAGGGAAAAGCTACCTCATCCTGCAAAAGACTGCAGCATGGAGCTAAAAGTAAAAGTATCAGGGCGTATCTAACACAATTAACAATTCAGCAAAGACCACATGCTGACATATACAGGTCTACCGAGGGCCTCGAGTATTTTCTTGGACACCTCACCCTAAATGAAATGTGTGCTGCTGTAGTCTGTTAGAATGAGACCTAACTGCTTTAAGGCTAGGAGCCTTTCAATCATATCTCTAACAACAGGATAATTCCTGCCCTTATATCTCAGAAAAAAATATTAAAGAAGTGAGAAAATATTAACCATTCATAGTAAACAGACTTCCTTTCAAAATATTAATTCTTAGTCCTCAGGAAGTCAGACTAGAAATTTTAAGTGAATACATTATATATAAGTATATATAATGTATATATAAACATCATGATAAAAGCAACAATGTCACCATAATTAGTAACAATATCACAAATGACTGTTTTAAGAAATGAAAAGACTCTTGACAGTAAATAAAATCTTACTACAGGTTAACAGGGAAAAAACCAAAGTTGGACAGCCAAGAAGTTAGTTATGCATACTCTAAAAGTTTAATAGAAGTGATGGTTATAAAGGTCAGTCTAGTGAGAAAGCTGAGCATGTTCAACTCAGAACCACCTGGCAGTTTGGTATTATTGATACAACGTGAAGCAAAACAAATTACTGAGCTCAATGCAGACGTAACTAGGCAAAATTATACATGTATTATATGTATAATATATATGTATATATATAATATAATATATGTATATATATAAAATAGGTAAAAAATAGGTTAAAAACTACACAAAAACGTATCTCCCCACAATTTGCTCAATTTGCTCTAAAACATGGCAATAATTTCTGAAGTGCCTACGAGTACATCTATATGACAGACTGTAGAGAAGATACCTAACATTTTAAAGAATCAAGCTCAGGTCCCAGTAACAGTTTAACTGAGGTAGCATGGAGATTGGCACAAATTAATTCAGAGTGCAAAAAAGAAGGAAAAATTAAACCCTGGTGGATTTTTTTCCACTGCTTCACCTTATTGCTTGAGGTTTCACAATTGCTCATTTAAGGCTACGTCAGGTCCCCACACTACACTGCAGCATAGATATCATTCTTTATAAACCTAGCCTTCAGTTTTAAATGCTCTATTCCATCTAGGATATAACTAGCATTCAAAATTGAGAACTAAAGACTACATTATAAAGGGTATGATTTTCAAAACTGTCATAAATTTACTTAAAAGCTAAGGTAAAAAAACAACACAGGTGGATGTGGCTGGTGATAGATAAATGGAGCACAAACTTCACTCTCTACTTAGCTTCTAACTGAGTGACAATCAAAATATCCACCTTTCTTGCAAAGCATGAAAAAGCTCCTGATGTTAATAGACCATTCTCAGTGCCTCCTGATTTAAACAAAGGAAGAAGCAACCAGAAAGGATTTTTTTTGTTTCTGAAATATAAGAATTTGTAATCTATTCCACCCTTGTAAACTGGTCTCAAGCAAAGGACACTCTGAAAACTTTTTCTAAGAATTTGAGAATAGGGAGAAAAAAGTATTTTCAAAGATGAAACAGGGCTTGCCTACCATCTTCTAATTTTAACTGTAAATTCTTACAGAATTTATCATAATTGCATGGATGATTTAAGTAACAGGAAACCAAATAACCAAAGATTTTGAGAAGTAATCAGGACCTGTGCTGCCTCATCTTTTAGATATTCAAAATCAGATTTCTTAAATTAAGCTTGCTTTCAGAGTATTTGTGTACAAGCACTATTTCAACATCCAAAACCTTTAAGATGTCTCACATTGCCAGTTCTGGACTTAAATCTCTCTTATTTTTTTTAGGAGACAAAAATTAAGTGGTGTGGTAAACTGGTTCCTCCATCACCACAAGACTGAAAGCATATAGCAGATCTCAAAATGACTGAATGCCTCTCCACCTCCATGCTCAAAATGGTCCAATAAAGCAGGCATCTTTATTACCTCTCCCACCAGTCCACTCTGAGGCTATCCAGCAAGGCTCAAGAGACACAAGAACAAATTAAGACTGAAGGATGAACGCCTTAGAAGGCTGAGAAAACTAAAACTGGGAACTGGTGGGTAGGAGCAAAGGTCAGGTTGGAATAAGAAATACCATTAAGCAGGCAACTAGCACAGATGGGAAAGTAGGAGAAAAACAAAAGAAACAGTACTTCCTTCCTAGTTAGTCAGTCACACTTCACAGATCATTCATCTAGAATCTAAAAAATCTAGACAACTGTACCACTTAATGGAAAAGGGAGATTAAGAAGTACATGTCTACATACTCGGACAACTTTAAAACATGAATTAGAATAAAATCACGATTAGAGCTCAAAATTAGCCAGGTGCTTCTGTGGAAGCTTCATACCTAGAATATTCATACTGAGGTTTCCAACTGAACTTACAGCTCTGGCAATGATTCTTACAGGATACAACATCTGTTGTAGTCGTACAGATGCACTTAATGCTTTAGTGCTAAGACACATTTAAGAAGACTGAGGGATCACAGCTAGTGCTCCAGTACTGCAGTTCAAAGTAGACTCCAATGAAATTCTCACCAATTTCACTGAAGTATTCGTTTTAACATGGGACAGTTTTGTGGTCAGATGTCTTACTCAACTATCCTGAAGATTTTTATCAAATCATGTTTAAGAAGAGGATTTCATCTTACCTCTTGGATAAGAGCGTTATGTCGCAACACCTTACGTGCTTTCATGATACGGACTATAGCAGCTTGAAGATACATTTTTCTGTCTTCATCTACAGCACTTCTGGTCTGTTCCATCTCCTGCGATATAGGAAGAACAGTAATGCTTAAAATATAAGATCAATAAACACTTTGTAAGAGTATCTTGAATCTATACTTTTTACTTTATTAAAAGTGGTCAATTAATACCAAAAATGTAGGTGAAGTTCAATTCCAGCCAAAGTACTTCCATAAATCAAGAATACCAGGTTTCATGAAAGTCAGCAGGAAGTTAAGAGAGAGATACACCCAACCAGCATTTTTGCTACAAAGGCAGGCAGGTGGAATTTACTATAAAGTATTGCGTTTCGAAGCACAAACGTCTCTTGTACAAAATCTTATGTCTTAGGAGATACGGAGGGAACGTGTATTATCAACACTGAAGTTAATTTTAGTTATGAAGGACACAAAACCATAGGAAAACAGATTGGTTCTGCTGTTCCTGGAATAAGTTGCTTTTATAAACACCACCAACAAAAAAGTCTCATTAGATAAGACAAGCTAAATGTCAATCCCATTTGGTACAAGAGCAATAGCTCTTGTTTACCTTTTTCTTCCTCTTCCTAATTTGCTATTACATCTTCTCCTGCCTATATTTTAAGTACACAAAAACTTGCAGTGCTTAAGCTTTAAACTTAAAGGATTTCTTTATGGTGATGCAAATCTTACACAGGGACACTTGTATCTGCTTACACCAAACTAATACAATAAATTCAATTTTAGAAAAGTAACCTTCCTAAGCTGTTCAAGCTAGAAACACCAAAGAATACTTGCCTGTGGTGTGTCTTTCTGCATTGATGTAGTAATTTTAAATTTTGTTCGTTTACTGCTGAAGTTCATATTTAATGAAAACGTAGACTCTGTCTCTATATCTTCCTGCAATAAAGAATCTTTTTAAAAAATCAGAAATGGTACAAGAAAATTATAACAATTTCCCTTGAAAAATCACAGTTAGGGACTTGCATAAATACAAACAATTTCAGCAGATTTGTAGTTGGAAATCCTAAAATGCCACTTGAAGCCCATCAATTGTTTAAGCTGCGTTCTGACTAACCTAGAAATCAAGTCTATTTCAGAAAACAGTAAAAAGAACTCTGACATACATGAATATTGTTAACAAGTCAATATGATTAAAGCAATTTCTGTTTTAATACTTTTACAGCTACCTTAGTTGCAAACACTCTCCATTTAAACTCATTTTCTGCCTTAAGAGAAAGTAGGATTTGCATTTATTTATGGCAGAACCTCAAAAGAGTGCACTGTTGCTTTCACAACTATTACTAATGTTGCCTTCCAGAACTTAAGGAAAAACATCTAAGCATTTTGTTACGTTACAGCAGGAACAGTTGACAAACTGAAACTTCTACAGTTCCTCATCTATCTGTACATTTCTAATTTTTTCCTGTCAGAATCTCAATTCTTTTCCACACATGTAAAAGTCCATTTTTTTTTTCAATAAATGGTAACTATTCCCTGCAGCCCAAATACCTTTACATTCAACTAACACTGATGACCTGACCATCTTTGCAGTTTCCAGGTAAGAGTCTCTACAAGCATTACCAATTTCCAGCAGAATAAAGTTACTGGGCTGCTTAGACTTTGGAATCTTGCCAAACGATGGTTGCCTCAAGCACAAATACTGTAGTAAACATAGTCAATATTTATCTAAATATATACTCAAAGCAATATTAATTCTACTTTTATATTCTGCAACAAATATTCTTTATTATAATATTTTATAATACCCAGGCATAGTATAGAACATTTAACATAAAATGGCAAAGACCAAGAGCTTTAAGAAATATAAGCTAACATTAAATTTTAGCACTATTGTGCTTACATGGTTGAGTATAAACCAAAATAAATTGTGTGTTGTGCATGAATTCAAAAAGCATGATTCTAATGAACCAACAAAGATGTTGCCAAAAGTTTCTTTCTTTTTTTTTCTCTTTGAAAAAAACCAAAAAGCAAACATTTAATGCACTGTACTTTTCTGTGCTCAGACACAGGTAAAGAGAAGTTAGTGTATTTCATTTCACTGCTTAAGCCACTAAAGTTCACTGTCTTATTAAATAAGTAAGCTGATAGTCTGTCTACAGATCAGCTTTCACATTGCTGGACGGAGTGCAAGGAAAACAGAGTTACCAGAGATGTTTGAATACAATAGCCTGCAAGTTAAAGAACCAGAAAATGCAGTGGCAAATGTTAAGAGGTAAAAGGGTTGGAAATCTGTACTGTTCACTCTTCAATGACATATGCTTAAGGAAACTGGCCAAATCTTATACGACAGATAGAAATAAATGTAAAAACTTAAATAATGGGCAACTTTCTACGATTATGAAAAATCTCACTGTTTTCTGTAATAGCTCCCAATGTTATATTTCACCCATGGTTTAACAGACATCTTCCCAGCCACTGTTCCAACCTGAGCTCATTTCTAGATTTTGGAAGCATGTCCTATGCTTCAGCCAAGCATCAGATCTTCCTTGTGATCTCACTTTCCATTTTTTAATATTTTCCTGGTTAAAAAAAAAAGCAGCTATCAGAGCAGCTTTGGATTTCTTCTTGCAAGTAAAGCGAACAGCTTGTCTCAGTTTCTTCTGCTTGATACTGTCTGAATAATTTGGGCTTTCTGGGCTAGTTGGAGGCACATTCTGAAGTTTGTATGGTATATCACAGGCACTTCTGTAGTGTTTCTTAATAGACATTTGTGCCCTTTGCTGTATAGGAAAAAGAGTAACTGGTTTCATGTAGGTCGTACAGAAGTACGAGGCAGAGACAGAAACAGAACCTGTATCAACCATTGCCTTAACCACAAACAAAGCCCAGATATTGCCGGAATTCCATGAAACTCATGGAATGATAGAGTTTGGCAAATTGCAGCAAAATTCCTCTCACACAAGCTCCCCTTGCTCCCTTTCCTCCTCCCTCCTCCTTCCTGTAATGTGTCAGCAAGGAAGAACGTGGCTGCTGTTACTTTCAGTCTCTTAATCCCACAAATATTTTTTTTTTAGGATCTCTGTAAGACCCTTTGGTTTATTACTCAGGCTCCTTCTTATGATCCAGTACAACTTTGAAAGTGGTATTTTTAAAGAGTATTCCCCTCCAACAGCAGTGAGTCTAAAGCCATATGGATGAAATGCAACAGAAGCAATAAAGAGTCCCAGCATTATTACCTTTTCAGCATACCATGTTGCTACAGGCATATAGAGCAAACAAAGACAGTCTACTTCCTCCTGTCTCTTTCCTTATAAATACAGATTTATAACTGTTCACAAGGGTCAAGAATACAGTTTAGGGGAAAAAAAAAAGGGCAAACAGTGGAAACTTTTACATTAAAAAAAGCCCTCAATAAATAGCAGAATCACAAGACTGAGAACACAAAACTTTTTTGTATCATTACTGCATACCTTGTCTGAGTCATGGTTGATCATTTTGACATCAAGTAAGGATTTGATGGTTTTTGTCAGTTCCTTCTCATTCATTTGTGTACTATCCTGAAGCTCCTTGTAACTTACAGTTTCACTGTTGTTGAAGGCAAGCAACACTGCCATTTGGTATGTTGTGACCATGGCTACATAAGGTTTGCACAAATAATTCATTTTTACTTCACCTGTAATGATACAAGTAGTATTTTATAAACTGATGTAATGTGCTGAAAAGTCATCTGAAGCCTAACTACTAGAGCACCTTGTCCAGTAATTCAATTCACACCTGAGTATGCATTTAACATTTGGGATGGGAACGTAAGAACCGATATGAATTTACACATATAGAATGTGGTATGCAATAAAAATAACTGCGATTAACTATGAATACCAGAACAGTAGTGTTTTCAAGAATAAAGAAAACCTACAGTGTTGAATTTGAATAATGCAATATAATTTATAGTAAGTAAAAAAGGAAATTCCAAATAGCCTTAATGCATTGCAATGCATAAACTTCAATTATTAATAGCTTACACAGAATCACACGATAGTGATTACAGGGAAGTTGTTCTAAAAGAAGATTTAAAAACAAAATAAAAGACTTGTTCAGTAAAATTTTTTATAATATTCTTATATTCTTTAAATTCCCTTGTAATTTAAAGAAAAAAAAGCACTGAAGAAATCTGCCTGAAAGCAGATTCAGATTTTGTGTGTGAAGACGAGTGCAAGTTAATGGCAACCTTCTACTATCAGAACTACATTTTTATTACATTATATTGTATGCTAGTCTGGTTTTCACCTCCACGTAACATGTTGTGGTGCTCAGTCATTAAAGCCTGACACTGAAAGCACATGAAATAAAATACTATTAAATGATTCTTACTAAACTAAGCTACAATTTTATGTATCTCTTCCAAGATGTTTTTTAACACACATTTCTACATAGGAAATATAAACATAAGTAAATATATATATGTATTTACTTAGATACTTACATATCTAAGTAAAATAGTATAATACGCATTCTTAAAATTATTTAATATTCAGCTAAGGGACATGATACCACAGAAGCAATTCCAGAGTAATTTTTATTAACTCAGCAGTTCTCCAGCACTGTTTTGTAGTTACGAATGTACAACTCTAGTTTTACTTGGATTTAATAAATCACAGATAACATATGCAAGTTTACAAAACATAAATTTTGGAAATACTAAGCAGCCAATATTAAATTGATTTATAATGCAAAATAAGTCAGTTGACTTTATATGCAACATAATGTTCCAACTCCAAAGTCTGCTGCCATTTGAAAAGGACTTTTAAGATATAACTGTCAGATGTATAGTTCAGCAAAGCACTTATTTTTACCTGTACAAAGGTAATGTAACCAAGTAAGCTTCCTTCCACTAAAATGCTGACTGTAAAATAATTCAAACTGCAAAACAAAATGAACTTCAATTAGTCACACATATAACTACTTACAATAGTTTATTACCACACTACCACCCCAGTGAAGAAATACCAATTTTATGTTTACCATATTGGATGCCAACATTGCAGATCAATTCATGACAGCATTTACCTTTAGAAGATGGGTGATGGAGTGAACATCAGTCATTTACTGAACTACTTGAACATATTAACATATCACTTGATGACTAAATAAAAAAGATTGTTGACACATTCATAGTCTCAAAGCATAAAATAACGTAGTTCCAAAAGAAGTATCAACTCTACTGAATTTAAATTAATTTCTAGGAGGTTTTAGCAATCAATCCTAATAGGTTTTATTATTCTGTTCCTTCCAATTCCACATAAAAACAAGTGTATTTTTATTTTTTCACCTTAGTGAAATCATACTATATTCCATGGCTTTGATATCGTATTTAAAATCAATTCAGAAAATCTATTTTATTGATTTTTTTTTTTAACAACGTCCTTTAAAAAACATAAACTTTTAGTTAACAGGTATTTCCCCGCAGTCAGCTACACATTGACTTTCACAATGAAATCTCATCTTACATTCCTGAATGTATTTTTAAGGGGAATTCAAAAAGAGAAAACTTGAAACACTTTTTGCGACCTTTCAATATGGGTTTCAGGCTAGACACAACTACACAGTTTGCAAACATCTGAGAATCAAGACGCGACTACAGATCCTTGAATTTCTGGTGAAACCTTCCAAAACCTATTTTCACAAAGCAGCACACATTTATGATTTAGGAAGTAACATTTCAAAGTTGTGCTGCCACCCAAAAGCATCCTAAATACATACATACATTATATACATACATATATTAAGCATATATTACAATACATACATTAAGCATCCCCTCAAAATCAGTATTTTAAAAATCTTATATGCAAAACTAGCATTAGTAGTAATGCTAATTTCTTCCTTCTTTTTTGATTTATACATGAATTTCTTGTCATTATAAGAAATGCTACATCAGTCATTCTGGAAAGCATTTTCTCCTGATATTTAAATTATACACACACAAATATATAGCAAAAAAGGAATATGAAAAAAAAAAATATCTCTAAACAAGAAAAGGCCTTAAAAATAATTTTAAAATTCTTCTCTCTAAGGAAGCTTTTGGTTTTGTGCAAGTCAAAATTAGCTATGCAGTTGAAATCTGGCCCTAAAGGGCACAAATCTGGCTACTGTAAGTAAGACCACTTTCCAGAAGACTCTAGGAATGCAATTCCTAGAAGATTTTTTCCAAGCTATATTTAGGTACATTTAAATGTAATTTTCACCAACAGAGAATAAGAGAAGGAAGGGCATAAATGACCTGTGGACTGTGGTAAGAAAAATCAAATTTACAGAGAAGCAGCAAAATCATCTTGTTCTCATATTATATGCAATCCATCCATCCTGCCATTCCTGGAAACTAGCAAGCAGTGGAAAGAGAATAAGAAAAAGCCCTAGGGAAATGAAATGAAGCACTAGATTTTGAAGAACGAATAAAGATATTCCAGAATGTCTAAAAAAACCTTTTGAGGACATGGCTTTCAGCTTACTTATTCTGTGGGCTAAACTGATGCAGAAAAGTTACTCTGACAGGAAAGAAAGGAAGAATTTCTCCAAAGACTAAAGTAGAAGTTTAAGGCAACATTTGTAAAAAGCAGATTTTATTTTAACATATGTAATATAAAAGTCTGATATTTTTGCTTGTAAGGAGAAATACAAAAATGGGGATTTTTAGTAGCATTTAAAAAGCTATGGCATTCTCTTGGATGTCCTGAAATTTGGCTGGGAAAAATTAAAATATAAATTTGACCTTAATTCTATGTATTATCCCTATAGCCAAAATGAACAAATCAGACTGCATATATTGGCAAGTGCCTGCTAAACCTTCGTTTCCTTAGTATTAGTATTTAAGCTTTGTGGGTTTTTTTAAGGATTAAGAAATTAAGAAATTTTGCTCTCCTACTTTCTATTTGAAAGAAACAAGAAAGTGTGGCTTGCAGACTAATCCTAATGTAAGGTCTATCTACTTTTTGTCAATGAAGAAAAAACTTAGGCAGATTCAAAGAACCTTTCCTTTAAATTGGAAATTGGATCAAAACTCCCTATATCCCATGTAGCCAATACTGTGCACATCAATTTGGTTTACGCTGATTCATCTGGCAGCTTGATTAATATCGAAGGAAAATACAAAAAGCGGGACTTTGACCTCTTTAAGAATCAGGTGTTTCTCCATCCACAAGCTTACGTAGTATCAAACCCAGTATTTGTATACCATTCAAATAAATATATATTTATAGGAAGCTCCAGCAGTCTTGGAGGCTGAAAAAGCTGCTCAACAGTTTTCCCAGTTACAGAGGTACTCCCATACTTGGCATTGCAACTGCAAAATGTTTTTTTTCTTTCGAAATCCTGGCCAGAATCTTGAGAAAACTCTGTCTTCATGGGTCAAATAATCAAATTTGACAGTAAAGACAGACATTGTCAATTTTTCAGACTCCCCAAGGTCATGTTCTGTTTCCTCAGGGGATTATGAGTATAATTTAGAGCACTAATTCTAGCTAGGTGACACATGAATAAGTTTGCTCCTTTGAACTGGCAAAACAATGAAGTTAGGCAAGCAACCCAGACTCTGAGCTGCTTCCGATACGCAAGTCCATTACAATTTTCCAACTGAGGCACAACTGACAATACTCCTATTTCAAACCCACAAAGAAAAGCAAAATGTCATCAAGCATCTTCTGTGGATCCCATAGTATGGGTTGGAAACTATTATAATTAATATATAATTATACTAAAAGCAAGTGCCATTTAATACAGCAGAAATAAAAGCGGAATAAATAGTTCTAATACTTAGTAGTAATACATGAAAAAGCTCCTTCACAACAGCAGCAGCAATTTGCTATTATAATTTAGATCAGATAGCAATTTAAGATATAAAAACTGCTTAAAAAATCTGTTATGTCCAATAATATGAAATTTTCATTGCCTAAAATGTACTTCACCAATAAAAACATTTTAGCAAAGATCAACACACATATTCTGTATTTTAACACATTGTACAGATAACATTTAGAACACAGTAGCATAATCAAAAGTAGTACGATATTCCACCTCTACAAAGCAGAAATAATCACATAAAAAGAGAATATTTGGCCAAAGTAAAACCTTTATTGCTTTGAGAATTTGCAAAATTAGCTTTAAAGAAGTTTGCATGAAGCTTGATTTTGAATGGCTTCTATGAAATATGGGACAAGAAATCTTTATCTGCACTTCAATCTGCTATTAAACCTGTTCAGATTTAATATTGGAAATAAAATCTTCTTTTACCTAAATATTAGGAATTGGTTTTAAAGCTAAGAACCAACCCATTTAATTTGATTGCATTTATTAGTATCTCTCTCATCAATCACAAAGTGTAGAAGAGAATTGTCAAAAATAATGAAAAGCTATGCAACTACATACATAAATTCAGCATATCATTCATGCGACCTTTCCAAATTTCATATGGAGTGGAAAAAGGATAGCCATGATTTACATACAAATTGAAGCAGCTCAGGTTTTTCTCTGTTAAGAGTGATCATCTTTTGTTTGGAGTTGTTTTACATTTTACACATATTTACAAGAAGCCTCCTACTAACCTACCATCTGTACACTTTTTTCCAGTTCCTGAGGAATTGCAAATGTCGAAGAAGGAGCCTGAGTTAGAGGCCATGCACCAGCCTAAAGGTATCAAGAAAAATAAAAGTATTAACATTTTCATACAATATTTACATTAAGAAAAAAACCCAGCACTATTGAACAGATCTATAGTGTATATTATGCTTTAGGACATTCAATTTAGACCAGAAGTTTTACTGCTCATTTTTTAATACTCATTATGCACACCCCACTGAGGTATTAACTCAAAACAAGAACACAAGGCATTTTACATCACTATTGTTTAGTGTGTTAGCAGGTTAATTTTAAAAAGAAAAAACCAGAAAATAAATTATTCCACAATGATCACAAGGTGTCAGTTTCCGTATGAGAAGTATTCATAGTTAGAAAAATTGTTCACTTGTTATCAAAACATAGAAATTAAGTACAAATAACTCAATAGTAATAAAACATACATTAGTACCTGTAGAACATATATCTGAAAACTAATTCCCAAATCTATAATCGTGTCCTGGTTTTTGATAAAGTTGTTGAATTTGTTGTTGAGATCAGCACTAACACTCATGTCTGTATACATTCGATGGAGCTTGCTGGTAAATTCATAACCACAGGCTTGCTGTAAAGAAATATTGTTAACAGGTTTCACAGTGAAAACAGTACTTATTATATAAACTATGCACATTCACTACTAAAATATTAAAATCTAGCCAGCAGAAACACTGTTATAATATTTACAGAGAACACTAGTTACAACAGAAAACAAACAATATGAAAGAAAATGATAAGATTTATCTTAGTTTCACTTCCTATACATTGATTTATATGAACAATGTTATTGTGCAAAACTGAAAGAGCTAGTTTATGAAAGTCCTTGGTACTTTTATAAGGTAAATACAAATTATTTGAACACACTTAATAAAAATACCCAAAACCTCATAAAAATCTCAAATGCCTATCTTATACTGGGCCATATATCTTTCGTAGACTACCTAGAAATTAGTCTTTCCTTTCAGCTATTGGAAACAGGTTCTACTGATGGCTCAGTTATCTCTGGCACCCTCTGCTGCTCCCTCTCAACATTACATACTCCTATGTTTGTTTATTCTGCATTAGAAGAATGTTACATTACCTTCAGTTTATTAATCATGGCTTCTTCAGAATCCATAGACATAGACAAACCATGAATTAATCTTTTTGCCAACATTCTGGCATAGAACTGCATAAAAAAAAAACAGATATGAGCATTTTTAAAAGCATAACCACATTCTTCAGGTATACTTTAAATGCAGCATTTTAACATTTACTGGATATCAAAAGTTACCTTTTGGAATACATCTTTGTCATCAATGTATTTGAAAACAGTAATGAAACTTGTAAGTTTGTCTTCTACTTCATTCTCTGTCATTCCTTTTGCTGATTTCTTCAACAAGTTGTCACAGTACTTGGCCAGCTCAAGTTAAAAAAAGAAAAAAACAAACACAAACCTACTTGTCAAGCTTGAGAACGAATGTATGCCAAGGTATTCCAAACTTCTACACAAAAGTTAAAGCATGAAATCAGTCACAGTCTATAGCCTCATGTTCTATTACAAGGGGTGTATTCACAGGCGAACAATACATACTACATCCACAGCAAATACAAATTCTGAATCAAAAATTACAGCTGCATCAATTTTGCACACCCACAAAACGTGTATGCAGGTTAACTTATTTATTACTCCTGAAATACACACCTGAGGCTGCCTTAGTGTGAGAAATTGCTATTCGTGTGATGGACCCTATGCCAATTCATTTTGCAGTTACAAAAAAGTATTATTACTTTCTACAACAATATATATCACTTACCAACTCAGGTGCTTTGCAGATCGACTTGGGCTCCCTATAGTTAACTACTGATGTCAAAGCCTACATAGCAAAGAGAAAAAAATGTACATTTCTTAAAACTTTTTCATTCATAAAATTTGAAGAACTTGAAAAAACGTTCAGGGCAAAAACCATCCAAGACCCTATAAAACTGAACTACACAAAAGTGGACCAGAAAAGAAGCAATGAATGAAAGGGTTTGAATTGCTGCTCTGTGAGAATTTGCGTTTTGAACATTTTTACATTGAGATTTAAGTAAAAGTGGAAAGAATATAGGAACCGCAGTTACTTGCAGAAAGCAGAAGAACAAATTAAGCTCTGATTAGAAACTTAAATGGAAAAGCATGAAGATTTTGGTATACAGCACTATGTATGGTCCAAAAGTATGGATCAAGAGCAGCTTACATCAACAGCATGTATCTTGAACTGAAAAACATAGATAGGGTGCTCACAACAGTAAGAAAGGAAAGATCTTTTGTTTGTTGGATTTTTTGACAGACTAAAGAGACAAAAAAATATTGTTGAAAGACGAAATTCAAAGCAGTGCAATACAAAAAATATGGGAGCTGAAGAAAACCTGAATATAAGGAAAAAGAAAAGGAAGGAGATAATGGCAGTTTAGAATTGGAAATTATAAAAACAGTTATCAGGATCATCAATATTAGTTTCTACACTACATATCACATTTAAATTAAATTTTAAACTAATACTGAACCAAAAATATTGCACGACCAACGTTCCTAGGAATTATAGTTCCTTCTATGGAAGGAAAACGTTATTTTTGTTATTATTATAAATAAGAATTTACAGGCAACTCTTTTGTACAATGCCTCAACATTCCAATATTTGATAATAGGTCCCTAGAATCCCTGTGAGAAAGGAATGCATGACTTGACAAGAAATAGGAAACTCTTTGAAGTTTAGAGCACTCTTTTGCAATAATACTTGGAGGCAAAAATAGCAGTTTTGATACCCACGCTGAAAAACTGACAGCAGATTAAGATTTTAAATACTTATTGTGATAAAGACCACTGAAGTGAAGAATCGATGCATTTAAGGAAAAAGTACATTGCCTATGTGCCAGCAAATACAGTTGTCAATCTCTCATTACTCCACCTTCTGGTACATGACATTAATTGCAATTGAAACAGAAATGTATTAGGACACTGAAATAAATATTTGTTTTAAAATACTAACTAATTATTTTCTCAATATCACAAATACAGATGGGTAACAACTGTTTATATTATTACTGGTATCTTCATCACTATGTCTTTCCAGATTAACCTTGGTTGAAAATTATCAAAGCTCAGACTATCACCCTAACTACAAACTGCAATTCCTGTAAACACCACAAATGAGCAATGAAATGTATGCATGCATCCTATGACAGGAAATTAGTAAATGCACTCTCTAGGAAAAAGATACAAGCATATATGGGAAAGAGCAGGAAATTAACAAATGAATTAGATAAAAAGTACTTTTTTGAGAAGCAAACACTCAACCCCTCAAGAGTCGTGGCATGTTTTGCAGAATTTAATAATAATGCTAATCATATAGTTATTAACAATACTAAATTATAGCAATTAGAACAGGTATCTTAAGTACCTTCATGGCTATGCATTTCAAAGAAAAGAGGAGCAAGCCTCTTTCCCTAAACAGGCCTATTTAACTTCAAGTGCAATTCTTTCCTGGAAAAAGTTAGCTATTGTGACAGTGATTGAAGTAATATAAGTTTCCATAAATTCTTTGTAGTTAACTTGAAAAATCCAAACAAAGCTTCTATGTAAGTAATACTATCAGCATTCAGAATTTAAACATTATGGCAGCAAGCAAATTTAAGTTCAAATGCATGTAAGAGTTGCCAAACTTCCCAAACACCACAATTTGTCTATTTATTATCTGCATTTAAATTTACATTAAATGGGTCAGCTCCATTTTTGTGTTTTGAATTATGATGAAAAGAAAGGTCTGTCTTTCAGAAAACATTCTAATATTAAAGTGGTTTTATTTGTACATGTCTTTTCCCCTAATACTGGATTGTCTTTTGTTCCATTGCATTTCTAAACTAGAAAAACTGCATAAGAACTCTATCTCTGAACATGTGTTGATGCCCTGAAGAATTCTGGTGAGCTAGAAACAGTCCCGCATTTTGTTTTCCAACGCTATTTTTACTTCTTAAGTAAAAGTTACCTTGTCAAGGGCACTCATAAAGTGTTGATCACCATTCAAAACAGTGTTGATGAGTTGAACAAATTTACTATGTACTTCCAAAACTGACTCCACAAACTGAGTTGGCATCTAAAAAAGGTAGATATAACAGAAGGAAAGTTATTGAGAAAAGTAGTATTATCTACACACAAAGATATCTATGTTAGTTGTACATTTTTTCCTAATTATTCTTTTTGACAAAAGTTAAAATCATAGTGAGTAAGTCTTTGAGAGGATTGATTCTGCATTGTTGTACTCCTACAATGTGCTTGGCATGTTTTGGAAATAAAAAGTCTGTGGCTATATTTACAGTTCTGCTATCAAACAGATTTTAGTCTATACTGCTCTTATGCTGTCTAACCTTTTCCATCATACCCTAAAATCCTTTATTAGCCCTTTCAAAAATCATTAATGATAACATGTAAATACTGCAATCAAGTCAAAAAGGTACTGAAATAAGTAAACGGCTGTTTCTCCTACACACTGACTTGAGAGACAAAATCCAGATGAACCCTTTGAATTTTCCTATGTAGGGCCGTTACCAGTCAAACTTAGTGCACCACATTTCAGCATAACATTTTTTATAGAAATGACTAATATGAATTAGAGGAGTCCCCACGCAGACAAGCTGGCAGGCAGCAATGCAAGAGTGTGCAATGCACTGGCTGCATCACACGACTCCCCAAGTGCATTCTCAGGTCACACATTAAAAATGTTTTGATGACAAATTACTTAATCCATACAGGGAAGCAAGTATTTCACATTTTGAGTTTATCTACATAAGGCTGTAAACATTCATCACCATCATGGCTCTGCATTCATTTCCCTGTGTAAACACTATTAGTTTGAAAGAATAAGCTCAGTAAACTTACAAATAATTTGAAAGCAAACTATACAACTAAAGATTTCAGCCCATTTTCAGTATGCACACAGGAGTTAGAGTAAGCTGTGACTTTACAACAGTTTTTATCTATGCATTATTATAGACAGAAACACTGGGTGGCTAAAGTCACCATCCTAAAGTGAGCACAGATCTAGACAGCAAGATGTACACATGTACAAATATAATGCCAAATGAAAGCAATCTTGTTTGTTTGTTTCTGAACAGCAATGCTAGAGAAACAAAAATGGAATTGAGTAATTTAAATATATGTGAACTGAAAAAAGTTTAATATACTTTAGTAAAATAATTAAGCTACAGTATTTTCAGAAATGACATGAAAATATGAGACAACAAAGCTATTAGTGAAAAATACCACACTTAAATCAGGACAGGATGTCAAGTCTTTACAAATAACGTATAATTAAACTAAATGAAATCATTGGTTCCTAACGTACCAGAACAGCAAACGCCACTGACTTAGAGAAATTCAGGAAAAAAATACATATGTAGAACAAAAGGAACTACCTGCCATGACAGCATTAAACAAACAACAATGAGAAATATCTAGCTGTAGTTGTTTCTGGTTCAATCACAACAATCAACTCTCAGGATAGATATGTGTTGCACATCTAAGTGTGCTGATTAGAAGTTACAATTTATCCATAATGTTCCAAACCAATTTCATAGAGACAAAATTAAAAAAAACGGAATAGAATAAAAATAAAAGGTTGAACATTTCATCAGGAATGTTAATAAAATAGGTAATTTCAGCTGCCTAAGAAAACTCACATTTTCCTGAGAAAGATTGCTGGTTGCTCTAAGGCCCTCATCATGGATATGGTTTTGTAGTTCCTGAATCATATGAGGTAAACCACTTGACACAGCACGAAGTAGAGTATACATATTTGCCATGTCTGTAACAGAGATACATTTTTATAGAATATGCTTAGAAACACTAAAAATCAACACTTAAATACAATATCATAATTTCACACAGAGCTTTTCAAAGACTGAAAAAAGACCAACTGTTTTGAAAAAAAAATTTAACATACACTGGATCACTGACAAAAGAAAAAAAGGAAAGAATAGGGCTAATATTGGTGTTTACTGATTACTGCCATTGTGACTACCTCACTGTTCCAACACTGCTTATTTAGGAGAGATTCCAAAAGGAGAGGTGGGGTAGTATGGAAAAGCATTGCATCACTTTGTTTTAATCCCTGGCCTCCCTAAATCTCCCTTAGCAGCAGCTGACTAAAAACAGTTTAGATATCTTCTTGACTTTTTGTTTTCTTCCAGTGGTGGCTTGAAATTTTTCTCAGGTTAGAAAAGCTGTAAATAAGTAACTGTCTTTTTTTTTTTTTTCCAAAAAGGGGATCCAAGTTCTGACCAGTTTTGCAAAACTCTCTGGAAACTGAACACTATTATTAAATACCATTTGAGTTTGACTGTGAAAAATAATTTGTTTCACATAATAGATACCATCTTTCATCCAAGAATAAGCGTTCTTTCAAGGGTAAGAGGCATGTAGCCATCAGGAAGCATAATTTTTTTAGTCAGGCAGGGAATATAACTATAAAAGCATCTGCTTCTGTAAACAGGATTTGGGAAGAGAGGTCACAAAAGATTCAGGACGATAAAAAGTGGCTGTGAAAAGAAGCCAGAATATTTTATAATCCTGACCTGTCAAATGATGATGAAGAAATCTGTAAAGACAGAGCCATTGGTTTACAAATGAAAACACAAGCATAAAATATGATCAATTCTACAGGACACAGGACTTCAGTGTGTTTCTAAGCTGACTAAGACAAGGAAAGAGAAAGTGTATTGGCCGAAAGAAGGGTTGTTAAGAGTAAAAAGAAGGTTTTGACTATATATTTGGAAGAATGGTAATGAATTACATGGTAAAAGAAAAATGTCAATCAGGGTTTGAGCTTTCTAGATAAGTAACATATTAGTTGAAAATGCTTAAGCGCATAGAAGATAACTGAATAAAGATAATAAGTTGCAACGCTAAATGAATAAAACAAAAACCACTTCATGCTTTTTGTGACCGTTGACACTTACCACTTCTTTTCTCTTGTCTAATAATATTGTGACATTCTGCATGTAGAAACTGCAAGTGATCAGCTACCATTCTCTGCTGGCATTCATGAATCACTTTGCCATACGAGCTGGGATGCAAGTATTTCCGACACCGCATTTCTTCATCTTTTAATCTACCTAAAACCTACAGAGAAGTTTTTAAACTGAGAGATGATGAAATACTAACAACCAATATAAAACCATGAACATACAACAATGTACGTACGTAGAATGAGAGACAGGAATAAGTAACAAAGTTAAAAAAGAACCTGTCTGGGATACCGAAAAATTAAATTTGTTCTTTTGAATCAGGCTATTACTGAATTAATATAACCTTCTACTCTGAGTACTGACTAGGCTCAGTAACTACTAGATGTCTAATAGCACTCAATAGTTTTCTTCTAAAAATTGCTTCTTCCCTTCAACTTTGTGACCAGTCTTCCCCAATTTCTCCTACCGTACTTCTTATTCCTCCTGAGAAAGTTTTACCACAATACCTAATCACTTCTCTGTTCCAAACCCATCTGCTTGTATGTAAACATCTGCTCAAAAGGTATAGGTATACATCTGAGCTGTTAATAAAAACTCTTTTTACAACTTCAGTGAAAGAAATAGGCATTATCGTAAGTCATGGACAGGAGCTGGCAATGCGCGCTCGCAGCTCAGAAAGCCAACCGTATCCTGGGCTGCATCCAAAACAGCATGGGCAGCCAGTCAAGGGAGGCAATTCTGCCCCTCTACTCCACTCTGGGGAGACCCCACCTGGAGTCCTGTGTCCAGCTCTGGAACCCTCGGCACAGGAAAGACACGGACCTGTTGCAGTGGCTCCAGAGAAGGGCCACTAAAATGATCCGAGGGATGGAACACCTCTCCTGTGAGGACAGACTGAGAGAGTTGGGGTTGTTCAGCCTGGAGAAGAAAAAGCTCCCGGGGACACCTTCTTGCAGCCTTCCAGTACTTAAAGGGGGCTTATAGGAAAGATGGGGACAGACTTTTTAGCAGGGCCTGTAGATACAGGACAAGGGGTAATGGTTTTAAACTGAAAGAGCGTAGAGTTAGACTAGATGTAAGGAAGAAATCTTTTACAGTGAGGCGAAACACTGGCACAGGTTGCCCAGAGAGGTGGTAGATGCCCCATTCCTGGAAACATTCCAGGGTCAGGTTGGACAGGGCTCTGAGCAACCTGGTCTAGTTGCAGATGTCCCTGCTTATTGCAGGGGGATTGGACTAGATGACCTTTAAAGGTCCTTTCCAACCCAAACTATTCTATGATTCTACATCATATGGACACTGACATAGAAGTACTTCTAGCCAGCGAATATGATGGGAGCCTAGGGAGAGTAGTGCAGCTGTAGACTGCTAATTATAGACAAAATGAATCTGCATTTCTTTTGGTTTAGTTGAAGTCTTAGCCTGCCTCTGAATTTCACCTCAGGTATGCAACCATTAGTTTATGGCCCTTATGGTTAAAAGCAATCTCACAACCTTCTCCTCAACTCTTCTACTACGTTAGTGTGGACAGTATAGCACAGAAGACTGATTCCTAGTCTTGTATTAACCTTTGCTTTCTCAAGCAAGGTACAAGAGTTAGAAGTAATTTAACCACAACCTTACTTCATACACCACAAAGCAAAACAAAAGCAAATCCACCTCAGAGTATGTAATTTTTAATAATGCTCTGTAAGAACTCTAAGCCATTATATTGCCAAAATTCTCATCTTAGGCTGCTACAAGCAGAAGGAAAATAAGGAACCGAGGAAGCAGTTGTGATCAATCTGCTATGTGTTTTTTGGGTTTTGTTTTTTGGGTTTTTTTTTTTTACTTTTCATGCAGTTGATTTATCATCTATTATTTTGAAGCTGATAGTCCCAACCATAGGCAAGGTTTGTAGTTTATATTCAGATTAGCCATGCCATCAAAATGCATAGTTTAAACTGCAGGAAAGCATACAACAGCAACTATGGAAACTGTACAGGAAAACATGTATCATCAGTAAATTGATAATATTAGATTTTAGTTCTTGTAAGAAGAATCTCTTACCTTCTCCATGTACTGTGAGCAATTTGATTCTTGCAATAAATTTGATGCTTCTTGTTTATAATACTCCCCTGTTTCATTCAGAAAAGGACACTCAAAAATTTCCTGATAAAACTGAAAGGGAGAATGTTTTTTTAAAAGACAAATAATGCATATACTAGATTAACATTCAATATTAAAAACATAAATCAGAAATGTGTATCTACCTTTAGGGGGAATTTTTTCTTATACTGTTCAACATGAACAAAGGAGTTAATAACCCCATGGATTACTTTCTGGTTTGGGTCTTCTCCACAGCGATCACTGAAATAGGCAAAGCAAACATTCATGAGAATGTAGGTATCTAATGTAACTCACCTGATAGCCAGTTGAAATAAAACTGGATGAAAACAATTTCCAGTAAATTCCTCTGCTTAAATTGGCAAAATTGAAGATCAATCTTAAAATAAAAAAATGCACCCTTCTTTCTCTCCTATACATTTAAATTGTTGAGATAGCAATTCATAAACTATTCAAAAGCATTTGCAGGTCATGAAATTTCCAAACATTTGCTAAAGATGTAAGTATTCCAAATTACACACTCTACATAAGTATTTTTAAAGTTACAGTACATTCCATCTTGTATCTGTAGTCTTTATTAAATAGACTACCTTCACACTCCTGTCCCTGACAAAAAAAATCATTTTTGCCAACGTCACACCAAGAGGCACGCTATGTTTTTTTTCCCCTGATATCTACTATTCAACATGCAGATGTCAAGTGGAACAAATAACATACTTGGCACATCGTCACAAATTTTAATCATACATTGGAAAAAGAAAATCTTACATCTTCCAGTCAAGTTCCTAGCCACAAATGAGCAAGTTCAAGTGAAGAAAATATTACCTTTAGTCCCATTCAGTTGAAATAAAAATTAATTAAAATAACTGTTTTACATGCTAAAAACTTTAGTGTTCACTCCTTTGCAAAAATTGGAAATAACAGACCCACACTCAGAGCAGCACTTTCTTAAAACATGAACTGTTCTAAAAAAGACTGCCTTCCTCATATGTTTTACATAGAAGCAAAAAAATATTCCTTAACTCCTAAGGTTTTAAGCAGGCCTAAAAGATGGCTTATAAAAGCATATTTCACTTAAGCATCAGCAGTTATAAATTCAAAGGTCTTCCTTTTTTAAATACATATGTACACATATATACATGTATATAGAATAAGAACTTCTACTTTACTGCACTGAAAAGTGAGTTCTCTGTTACAAACTTATGTTGGCTGGTATGGGAGAGTCATTTACATGAGTGATTTAAAAAAAATTAAAAGGAAAAAAAAAAGTAAAGCCAGCAAAAATACTTCAAACCCAAACATTAGCACATACCCATCTAGGCTGAGATGGAATGGGTGAGAAATAATTTTGCTTATTTCATTCATTTTGGATTGGAATTGATAAAAACTCCAGAGGACGCCCATGAGCCAGGGAGGTTTACCAGGACAGCCACACCAGCAGTCGTTATATTACATTCACCAGACCATATTCATATGTTCACAACACTGTTAATTCTGTGTATTTCTTTTAAATACTATTGTGTCCTAAGATCTGAAAACTTCAGCTCATGATGGGTAGAAGGAACTAGCTCTCTAACAAACTACAAGCAGTCGCTGTATGGTTTATGTAGCTTGGTCACCCATTACAAATGAGCTGACCTAATGGGTAACTGCTCCAGCAGCAATGGTCTGATTTTTTTCTTCTGGGGGACAGGAAGGTTTCCTCTAGTTCTAGTAGCTGAACCAATAGAATAAATCTGGGTTTCGGTACAAAGATCCCTTCCAACCCAAACTATTCCATGATTCTATGCAATCGGCCCCTGCACTCTTGCCAATGTCTCTCTGCTGGGTCTGGTTATGTGATGGCAGAGGCAGCAGCATGTCACAGAAGGGAACAAGTGTAACACCAGACCAGGGCCTGGACCCCGCTCCATCCCAGAGGAGCCCAGGAGTAAGCTGCAGTCTGTGAACACAGCACGACGTCACAGAGTGCAGGAAGCTACACACTGAAAGTTAAGCACATTACAAAGCAGGACTCTGTCAAGAGACTGTCCAGTCCACCTCTAGCATGTGGGGTTCTGGACCCGTAAAGATACTGGTGACACAAACACAAGAAGCATTACTGTAGTAACAGATGAAGACCCAGCTCCCCTCTGCTCAGGTCACAGGCCATTTCACAGACCTTAGCCCACAGAGATGCCGGAGCAGAGCGGGCAGCAAAGGTCAGGCCCCTGGGATTCAAAGGTCAACGTATCATTAGGAAAAAGCTGTAGAAGTACAGGAGGCAGATGCTCCATGGAAGAGCTGCAAGGGAGGAGACAGGCTTTTGAAGCAAAGGCCAGACAGCACCAAGGCGATAGATGAAAAGGAATACAACTTGGAACCAGCCTTGTCTGCCTTTTGGGTAGCTGGTAGTGCACAACAAAGAGTAAGAGTTTAAATCCACTTCTGAATATGGAGCTAGTGAGTTGCCAATCAAATAACACATTTGGAACAACTGCCAGGATCAGGCAAACTTTTGTTTTTTGAAACAGATGCCCACACTCCCCATTTTTTCCCCCCACACTTGCAGAACTTTTAGTAGCATATCATAGGTTTCCTCAGTGAGTATTATACATTTACAGCAATACCATAATGAAATTTATTGACAGGTGTTATGAACTTCTTCATGGACCTATCTGAAAAGCTATGCTATTTCCAAGATAAATAGCATGTCACAAAGCTATCATTCTTTCCATTCTAGCAGCATCTTCAGGTTTTTATTTACACTAAGGGCACTCCGCTCCCAAGAATTTGTAATGCAAATGGCTAGTTTCAACAAAATTTTACAGAAGTTTCAGGGATCTCTTTCATGAAAGTTGTAGTAGTAAGAGTATCCACCACACTAAAATGAGAGAAATTGGTGACCTCACCAAGATGGAAGTCTATTAAGTGTGTATTTTCCTTCTTGGCAGTAGTCAGCAAGCACTCTGGATGCATACAGCTACAGAGCACCTGCCGCACAGTTTGAAGTGGGGATGTGACAGGACATCTTGAGAGGGTAGAAGGGAATGATGATGTTTGGTGGGAATCTGGACAAAAAGATAAAGCGCTAGAAACCCAAGTTCCACTAATTTGCATGATGATGAGTTTCTTTTTTCAAACGAAAGGGAAAAAACTACAGAACACAAGCTCAAGAAAGTTGCGCTGTTTTATATTAAGTCCAATTTCTTCCTATTTTAAGACTAAAGCTAACAGTGGAAGTTTAACATGTATTGTACAGTCTACCACTATAGCCCCACAAAACAGAGTTTAAGGTACAATAACAAATACTGTATTAATTAAAAGAAGATTCCATCATTCAAAAGAAGTGCTCTGCTGTCTCAGACCAATGGCCTATCAAGACCAATTAACTACAGAATTCACTGTGAATTAGAAGAGCCCATTTCAAACACTTTTTAAGAAGTTAACAACTTCCAATAGCTTTCCTTTCAAACAAATGGTATAAATAATGTATCAGCTTAGACAGGAATAGGTTCAGTTAGTTAGGTGTTAGTTATCTTTAGTAGAGAAGCCTCTCCTGGTTAGTCTGTACTAATCACACTGTCATTTGAGATAGCACCTGAATAATTTCCAAATTATTTCTGTTTAAGAATTTCATAGATGAATTTTCTCACAATTCAAGATCTTGTCGGCTTCCTGTTGTGTTGAAACAAAAATGCGTAAGTTGATATTCAGCTTGCCTTGTAGGAGGAGTGCTTGGGCTAGAGGGAGGGGGAAGAAAGTGTGTTATATTCAGAACTCTTTATATAGAGGAGTGCAGTCAGACAAGACAGGCTTAAGTGATTTAACAAATTTCTGCTGTTCAAGGGCTGCTCCCTCTTGTTCAAGGCCTCTCTCTCTCTCGCATTGCTTTGGCACTTATCTAGTTCTTTGCTGAACTGACTCATCATGCCAATCTGGAGAAATACTAGCCATGATAGTTTTCTGTCATATTAGCAGTTGAGTTGGTTCGCTAAGGGACTAGATGAGCACCAAATTCAGCACAAGAAAGGTAGCAGAGCACAGCCTTCTCCTTTTTGGCATCAGCAAACTCCAAGATCAGTTTAGCCATCTTGTTCAGCTGAACCACCAGTCACTACTTGTATTTCTTTATTTTCACATGTCAAAAAAGTTTATTGCTAATTTTAATGTGTAGTGTTTGCACAGGTTTGTAGCTCCTAAAAAGTAGATGTGCTTGAGATTTTTAGTGGGCAGTGCTTTTAAAACTCCAGTTAAATACATTGATAAAATAAAACCTGAAAGCAAAATTTGTGGCTCTGTTCCCCTGACTTTTTCTAGTACTGTAATAAACATACTTTTATATGGAACCAGTTGACTACAATGTTGGTTATCAACTCCACATACTGTTGTATATTATGTAAAATCTTCTGGTTATACGAAGTTCAACTCTTTTATTGAAATTTTAATTTTTTTTGAACATTTTAATAAATTGAACCACATACACACTTAAGTACGACACTTAAGAAGGCATCTACTCGAGAGGTTTCTAAATATATACATGTATTAGTAATTGTATTAAATTTTTTAGGTAATAATCTTCCCATGTATATTCTTGCACCTCTGATAGATGTAACTTATTGATATCCATTTCTTCAAGGACACTTTAATCTCTCAATTGCTGAACTCAATGTTAAAAGACATTTAACAGCTGTTTGCAGCAAAGTCTTTAAAATTGCCTCTTACAAACTGTATTGACCACTGGAATCATAGAAAAGAAGAGCAACAACCCTATAGTTACATGCAAAGGCCATCCTCAGAACACCCATAGCAAGGCCTATGTTTCATGATACTAGTAAGAAAAGCTATAATAAGAAGTTGTCTCTTCTATAGCTCATTACACGATATGCAGATCACAAAGGGGCTAGAACAAACTTAATACAAATTGTTGGACATGTATTTTGAGACATAGAGTTGAATTGACTTCTCTGAGATCACACAGAAGAATCCTTAACAATGGGGGGTGAGAGGGGAAATCCAGACCCAACCATCAGAGACAGTGACTCAAGTTTTATTTATAACTTTCCAAATGGTTTAATAACAAATAACATCAACTTGTTACAGTCTCAGTATCTAATGCCCCATGGAGCCAGTGACAGTCTTAATCTAAATAGTCTTGTGAGGTCTGCAGTCAGCCTCAATGTAAATTAAGAGGCATCAGATGTCTGTTGAAAGAGGTTTTAACACAGATTTCCACTCCTCCCACCAGTGAAATACAGATTGACTAAAATGGGTCTTCAGTGTCACTGTGCTTGATATAACAAAGCAGAATTTTCTTCACCATGAATTAGGGAATCTTCATTTAGTAAAAATAAATTGTTATATTAAACGTATGGATAAAGCATTATTAACACTGGTTACAAAGGATGCACCATTCAACAACTGAAAGCAAATAAATAGTTCCTGGCTTCAGAAATACCATCTGAGAGGGGCATCATATCACTTCATGACTACGTAGTTGTCAAAATTTTAATTCAAGAAGGAGAAATAAAATTATAATATTAAAATCCTTAATGCCTTATAAACACAGCTTTTTGTCTGACCAAGCGCATGTCCAAGGCACCTCAGTGAGCCAAATTACCTCACTCTTTCTGTTTACCTACACAGGACTGGTCACCCAAGTCAGGCACGCAATCACTTAAAAAAACCCCAGCCATTAAGCAACTCCAGAGCTACCCTAAACAGCAGTAAAAGCGTAGAAACTGATGGAACTTGCAACTACACACAAGGTCTGTAGTATATTTCAAAATTTATGTTTATTCATAAACAGAAAGATCCTTTAGAAATTAAATAGTGTAAAAATTTTAAATCAAAACTTAAAAAGTCCCAAGCCCTGTAACTACCAGGTCTTTGTTTAAAAGTAATAAAGATATTCAGAAATAAAGTCCCTCAAAGTGAAAAAAAAAATTATTTCCATTTCATTCAAGTAAAGCACCAAGGACATTAAGTGAAGTCACTCCTCTGAACAACAGAAACCCAGAAGCTTAGTCTTCCTGGCAGATAAGCAAGAACTGTTTTGGGTCCCATGCAAAGTAACATAGTTTTTCTGGCCTCAGCAAATCCTTGCGTAAGTCTGGGTCCTTATGTTTACTGACAGCACAGAAAGAATAAGCAATCAGCATCAGGGGGAGAAAAAGGCAAAAGGCATCCTATGGGACCTGGAGAATTATCCTAACTACTCCCCAGTCCCATTGATAAAAAGGGTTGCTGAAACAGAAAATATTACCACCCTCAGGTTACAGTGAACTAACTATTTTCAAAGTCTTTTTCTACACATGCAAACCACAAATATGTAGCTACAATAGAAAAAGCTGATAGGACATCATCATCAGGTAAGAAGCTACATTAAAAAAAAACATAATAAAATTCAGTGAAAGTCCCCAGACTTTTCAAAGTAAAAAAGTGTAATACCCCCACATTGTGTAAAAGCAAAAAATAATCAAGCACTCACTTTTTTATTTCTCGGAGGAGCATCCGAATAAGGATGGCCTGCAGTGGCTCAATCATTAATTTTCTCCACATATCAAGAGCTAGCTGTCAGGACACAACACAAGTTTACATCAATAAAAAATACAAAAAAAATCCCCCAAAGAAAACCAAAGATAATGCAATTCCCCACTCAGGATTTTAAAAATTAAATTGTTAGATACCCTCTTCTTTCTTCTTTTTAAATTCTTTTGTTTGCCTCACATGCACACAATTTGTCAATATATTAATATATTATTTACTATTTTTTCTTCTAGAATATCTGACTGCATTTGGATGAAGATCACACAGGTCAGTACACTAGCAGTATCAGACATAAAACTTCTAGTGAGGCGGTGTCTGAATGCATGCTTCCCAGTCTGCATGCTTCCTACACATCTAACAGGACTGATTTATTCCTTGGTTCCTCTCTATCAAGGATTCTCAAATGCATAAGAACTCTAAGCAAGTTGGTTACAAGGGCAAGTTTTGAGTATACATTTTAACAACACAGCTGCACAGTAATAGGTAAGTAACATGCCTTTCTACCTGAAGTGTTTGAAAGTGTGCAGACACTGGTATTTTTAAAAATGGTAGCAAAATAAGCCTCAGTTGACAAAAGGAAATGTCTCTTGGTCAGTTTGTCAGAGGAACCCTTATATCCAACACACAGAGAGCATCTCCAAACTAAGATGCATACAGCTTAAGCAAAGTCACTGGCAAACTAATATTTGACTTAAATGGAATTCAGATCATCTTCATATTAAGGATAGGTCACCCTGTTCCTAATATATAATTAGAGGAATCAGTCAAATGGATGCAAATATCTCAAACTCTTGTGGATGAAGTAATTGCTCCCAAAACACATAACTTTTAAAAACACAGATGCAATTGTTCAAGGGAGCTTTTATACGTAATTAAAAATCAGATTTAAAGCCCAAAGGGGATAATGTGACCCCTTATATGGGGGGAATATCCACACACATTTGAGACCTCTAAAAGCAGCTGCCAGTGAGTAGTAGATCAGGAAAAAATGAAATGCTCAAAATCAGTGAGGACAGAGGGATTATTGCTGCTAAGAAAGCTCTGACACAACTAGCAGGTCCTCAGCTATAAAAATCAAAATATTGATCAGGTATGTCTTAACTGAAAGTAGGCATCTAGCTATTAACTTTGTGAAATAGATCTTCCTTTTAAAGAGCAGACAAATGAACTTGCTCTTTCTGTCAAAGCTATCCAGCTACCCATGCTGTAATATGAGGTACAGAAGTCCGGGAGGTAAAGCTGGTCCAACTGCATCATAAGCAGGTTCAAAGAAGAGGTAAAAATTTGCTTATAATTCAAAAGCCAGATAACATTTTGAAATCAAAGTTGCCTTAAAAGTGATTTTCACTGTCTTGCCTTATGAAGAGTAGTAGTCAAACAGTTAGAGGAAAACAGTTTCCTTAAGACATCAGAAATTCATCCAGCAGAGAATGCTGAAAGAAGTTAGTTTGGGGTGGAGGCGGGGAGGACTGACATGTTTTGTGACTATGAGGTGAAAGGGATGACCTCAGGTAACTCTGTTATGCAACGTGGTCTCTGAAATACAGACTCTAATATGGTCCCTCTCACATGTGATCTACCAATCTGAAACAGCTTCAGGCTGCCTGTTGGAATTTGCTTGTCAAGTGAACTACAGACAGGTCAATCCAGCAACTATTAGTTCAAGAGACTTTTTTTCTCCTTGAAGAGCAGGACTGATCTTACTTTTCATCTAGACTGACAGTACAGAACATGGCAGTTCCTTCCATTTTCCAGAATCTGTTGCCCCACAATGGGGAAAAAAACAGCAGGCACATCTTAACTACCTTCTGTCTCAGGGCTCCCCTAGAGTCACTGAAATCTCAGAAGTCTGAAATCCGTGATTGGAACTCAACTCAGAAAAGTAGTATCCTTTACCATGCATTCATAACATATGGACACCAAAAAAAAAAAAAAAAATCAAATCTCTTGCAAGCACTGGCAGACTACTTTGATCAACTGATCTCATCCTGTATTTTTCCTAGTACAACAATTACTGAATGTCTGGAATTCTCATCGGGATGATAAACTGTTTGAAACCATGCCCATACACATAACATATGCACCTCCAGTCTCTTGTATGTACCTACTGTTACACACCCCAGAAGAACTAAGCAAGCACGTACTCGTTTAAGATTATTGAAAGCCTCCCAAAGTTTCATTAGCAGACAGGAATGACGCTGAGACAGAAACTTCAGTACACAGAGTACCGTTCTGCTTCTACAAATTCTAAATACTGGGCATTGTTTCTGTAACTTCATGCTGAGACCGAAGAGAACTATATATAAAATAAATGTATTTGCTCTTAGGTAGATAAAGGACAGCTCATCTCAGTCATCCAGAAGGGACAAATGGTAATTCCTTCCATTCTAAAATGATGAACAACTGAGATGAAGACTTTTGTGAAAGCCACTAGTGCAATCCAAAGAATAAATGACAGAACCCTAGACAGGAACCATAACAGAGAAAATAGTTTCAAACCAAAGGCTTTGATAAATTCATTGAACACCTTGCAGGTCAAAAAATGTGAACTAATTTCATTTCTGCAGCAACGAATTTCCCAAAAACAGTGCTACAATTTAATGCACTTAAAACTACTTGAGTGTAGGACCCAAGCCTCCATTCCTTTTGAGGGCAAAAGAGTAACTGCCATAAACATAATCCTACACCAGTAATGAACAGAGATTAACTTTACTGCCTCCAGGTCCAAAATTTACCTCCCGCTACTACAGACCACAAAAGCATTATTTGGTAAGAAGAAATGGAAGGAGTCTTGGGGATTGAGATAATGAAACACTCATTAGTAGAATTCCAGACATCATCATCCAGAACATCTTTGCCAAAAAACAAAGGTTGCCAGCTACAGTTTAAGAAACTTGACCCTCCCCATGACCTTGCTAGGGATGCAACATCCTATGAACAACTGCTGGGAAGCTTGAAGAAAAGCATGCGTCATTGTCCTGCCACTCCATCTATGATTCCATAAACACAAGGAAAACTTAATACTCAAAAAAAGCTGAATTGTCAGGTATCCTGTTTGTTTTCCTCTGGTAAATACACCCTAGGGCAGAAAGCTATGGACAAAAGTTGCCACTACCACCCTTTGGGTGATACCTCAGAACGGAGTAGCACACTGAAATGGGGGGAGAACCCATTAATACATCAGCATCACCCAGCCCCAGGAAAAAGCCCAGAACTATTCCCAGCCCCAAAGCAGCTAAATTAACAGTCATTCACACAGAGCTAAGGACTACTGCCGACACTCATGGGAACAGTGTTCCTCAGTCTGAGGAAATAAGGAATAACATTTACGCCATTTTGAAGACACCACAAACAGTGCAGCAATATGCACTTCCAAACTCTGATAAGCCTTTAAAGATGCCACTGATTAGCAAGCCTTGCAGATAGCACAGCACAAGAGAAGAATTTCCTTTCTTGAATTAAAGTATCTTGTGTTTCTGGTGCTTTTTTCAGCCCACCACCAACCTGTCAGAGAATCAGCAATTTCAACTGGCAGTGCTGTCTTCATGAGCCATATCAGAAGCACAGAAGATGCTTCCTCCTGCATCACAATCTCTCCTTACTCCTAACTAAAGGCAGCACAGATCTCCTACTTAAAACAATTAAATCCAAGAGCTAGAACAGTAACAACTAATAGGTCAAGTTCTGATATTAAGGAAAAACAAAAAGTGTTTTCTCTAGCTTTCCAAACCAAAAGAGAAGAACTGTTTGCTTCCCTTTTAGAGAAAAAGGCAAATGTAAAAAGCAAATGAAAAAACAATATGCCACAACAGTTGATGACAGAATAAAATTAATTCTCCAGCCATCAGTGTGTATACATACAGACACAATGCAAACAGAAGTGTGGCCAGCTGGTCGAGGGAGGGGATTCTGCCCCTCTACTCCACTCTGGGGAGACCCCACCTGGAGGCCTGCATCCAGCTCTGGAGCCCTCGGCACAGGAAAGACATGGACCTGTTGCAGCGGCTCCAGAGAAGGGCCACCAAAATGATCAGAGGGATGGAACACCTCTCCTATGGGGACAGGCTGAGAGAGTTGGGATTGTTCAGCCTGGAGAAGAAAAGGCTCCGGGGAGTCCTTCTTGCAGCCTTCCAGTACTTAAGGGGGCTTATAAGAAAGATGGAGACAGACTTTTTAGCAGGGCCTGTTGCGATAGGACAAGGGGTAATGGTTTTAAATTAAATTAAAACAGGGTAGATTCAGACTAGATCCAAGGAAGAAATTTTTTAGGATGAGGGTGGTGAAACCCTGGCACAGGTTGCCCAGAACGGTGGTAGATGCTCCATCTCTGGAAACATTCCAGGTCAGGTTGGACGGAGCTCTGAGCAACCTGATCTAGTTGAAGATGTCCCTGCTCATTGCAGGGAGCTTGGACTAGATGGCCTTTAAAGGTCCCTTCCAACCCAAACTATTCTATGATTATATAGACAAACATTCAAATGAAAAGTTTCTATACAGTTGTATTCAGGATTGTGTTTTTGTTCTGATTCAGACTGAAAAGTTGTTTTCAAAATCTTCTTACAGACACACTAAAAGACTTTGTTTTGAAAAATTTCAAAGAATTTTTTTAACTGTAGAACTGTCTTTCACTTTCTTATATTTCATATAGTAGGTATGAAGTGACAGAAACAATGTACACTTCCCTTCTGCATAGCTGAAGCACACAGAGTGGTATCTCAGAACATAGTCCTACTGCTGACCATTTTTTTATTTTATAGGTATTTAAAAATGAGTCACAGCCTTTCCAATTTACATTAGTAACTGTGTTAACACCCTTGTGTTTGCCCCAAATTACTTAAAAAAAAGAAAAGATAAGACCTCCCTACATGATACTTTTGTGTACAGAATGTTAACTTTTTCCCAAAATCTGAGTTGCTATGAAAGAAGCACAAAACAGCTTGCATCAGAAAATAAGATCAGGAAAAAAGTATCGTAGAAGACTAATCTCAAAAAAAAAGGTGTTATACTTTCTGGCATCAATAAATAGAAGCCTAAAAGTAGTATTTCAAGGGTTCAAAAACCAAAATACTGCTTCTTCAAAATATTTCTAGATAGTAGCGTCACTCAATAAACGAAAGTTTTTTTGCAAAGTGGTATCTACTATCATGTTTTAAACTGAAGTTCTCCAATAGTTTTCATATTTACTTATTTTTTTCCCTAGGTGACCGTATTTTTCTACATCAAAACTGCAATCTCATTTTACAAAGGGTTCACTGCTTACATCTTCTACTGTATTTAACTATTCAGATCCTGTGACACAGAAAAGTAAAAATTTAAAAGGACAAAGCTGAACTTGTAGCGCTTCTGAATATAGTTTATATCCACTCCCCGTTTCAGAGATACCTACCTCTCCTATTTCCATCAATGGTTCGTTCATATCCACTCCTCCATAACCATACTGAAGATCAGCTTCAGTCAATTTGTTCTTCTTAATAAACTGTGTGTTGAGGTACCTATAGAAATAAAGATATTCTAATCAAAACAGGCAAAAGTTAAGCTATTCTTTTTAAGTAAATCTGGAATTCTGGAATGTCTTCTACATGACAAGAGATATCCTCTTTCAACCAATACCATTGCTACCTGTAGGAAATTCTTAAAATACAAATTACTTCAATTTAAAAGATCTCGCATCATATTAAAACAGTACAGTGTTATTAATTAAACAGTAGCCTGATATATCACTGCCAGCACTTTCTTGGTGTGCAATATACTCGTGTAAGAATCCAACTTTTCAACATACACTGCCATATTACTTCTATGCAAAATAACTGCTAAATTCTGAGCAGTTGACTAGTATTAGAGTGATAATTTATTTATTTTTAATTAAAATATGTTCCTGAGTATCAGATATTTTTAAGTAAAATGTATTTTCTTCTCTGTGTACTGTTTCTTATTTTGCATTTCTCTCACACTAAAACACAAAGATAGTGTCAATTTTTATAGGGCCAATTTTTGTCAGTTATGGTAAGGCCACGGTAACAAGTAAACATCTGTATTAAAATTTTTTACAGATAAAAGAATAATTTGCAGAAATTATTTTAATTAACAGTTATAAAGAAGAAATGTTATAAACACTTTTTCCTATTTTAGTATTTATTACTGTACGCATAGCTTTTATAAAGAACAGAAGATGATTTCTGTGCAAGACCTGATAAAATGTCCCTCAATTCTCAGTATTCCCTTAAAAGAAATGCAAAAACATTTTTAAGCTGAACCATTGCCCTTCTCTTTCAGAGATAACTGGGAAAAAATTTCTAGCATCTTTCATAACCATGCTTATAATAATTGTTATGTGCTTACATTAGGTAATTGAGAAATTTTTTTTTTAAATTCCAATCCAACCAGCAGTTTTGAGGCACTCCGTTTCAGACACTGAAGTGCTTTAAGAGATTCATGCTTCAGAGGCTGCGCTGGACTAGTGATCTCTGAACACTTTGAGCAGGAAGGCAAACGACAAGCAAAGGAGAAAATGAAAAACACACTATGGAAACGTGTGAACTTGAAAGAATTTAGGACACCACAGAGTCCAAAGAAGGAAGACTTGTGATAGTGCAATGGTGACAAACTGGAACACAGTGGCCTAACCTACTTCCAGGCTACAGAGTCTTACAGAGTACTGCAAATTGCTCTACTACCATCAATAACCATCATAAATTATAAGTGCAGATCAGTGTAGAAGGCTACAGGCCCTCCATTTCATCTAAGACTTGTGTGGACATCCAGAAGAGTCGGAACACAAGCCTTAAGCAGGCATGCTCCTTGATGATATTTCCCACCCACCATGTGAACTGAGGCAGCAGCTGCCATTCTGCTTTTTCCTGTTAAGCTTGCTAAAAAGGAAAGCCTTATGCTCTCCTCATTCACACCCTCTCTCTTCCATCAGTATATGCCTTCTCAACAAATCCAGATCGGGCAACTGATCCATCTTCAAACTAAGGTAGCCACAAGTAAATAAACAAGTTTAACCTAGATCAGGTACCCCTGCAAAGACCCACCTGAAGCAAGCAAAAACCAGGTGGCAAAAAGCGGGCAGGCAGAACTCCCTGGGGCAACAGTTTCACCACGCTCTGCCTCAAAACCAAAGCCGAATTTGCCCCCACTTCCTCTCCCCTTCCCCTACTTCTACCATCAACTTCCAGAACCAAGCGCAAGCACAAGCAAATAACCGCAAAAGATGTGCAAACAGTATAATCTCAAATCAACTTCTCCACTGAAGTCATAAACCATTTTTCACCTTGACTAACTACTTCAAATAGTTCATCTGTATTTCTTACTTTTAGAAGACAATCCATAAGGTTCATCTGTAATTCACTCTGGAGACAAGGATTGGGCATGAATTGATAATACCAGAAATTACCCACAGACTCTTGCTACTATTGAGATAAAACTTGCAGGTGAAAATTTTAAATAACTGATCACACACCCTCAAGCCCAATTACTCGAGAGTGCACCTGTGCAGGCTTATGCCATTTTCCTCATCAGACACAATGAGGAGATTCAGGTTTGTTTCCTTTCATGGCATTAGCAAAGCAATATACCTTTTGGTACCCAAACCTCAAAACACACCTACCAAGCTTCCACTCCACAAAGAGGTTAAAAAGTTTGCAATTTAGAAGAGTGTTACAAGATTAATTCAAAACAAATACCTACTTTACAGTGGGATACTGAAAGACAGTGTTCCGTCTAAATTAACAATATCAGGAAAATGTCTGCTACATTAATATTTTTGTGGGCCATTTTTTCAGATATAAACAACTTGGTAATTCCGCAAAATAAAAGGATAAGTTCTCTTACAAGGAATTTAGCAAAAAAAAAAAAAATTAGCAAAAACTAATTTAAGAATTAGAAGGGTATCTAATTATTGGGACAGGTTACCTGGTAACTTTTATGTATTTGGTACTTTTAGATCAACCAAGGACAACACTCTAACTACAGATTACTATTCTAAACACAGTGACCACATTCCCAAAGCAATGTTTCCACACCTCAATAGCCCACAGTGTCCTTGGGGGGACAGACTTTGCAAAGCCTTGTCAGAAGGATTAGATGTATATTTTTTTTTCTTTCAATGTTTTATTTGGTTTTAGTAGTTTGAATTACGTACTTCTGGATAAGAAACAAATATTAGTGTTGGCAAAACAGACATTGTGAAATTCAGCTTGAATGTAACAAACCTAAGAGCATACCTGCCTCAAGCCAGCTCCTGGTTATTTTCTTACTTTCTCCATGATAAACCCGAAAGAATTTACCTCCTTTAAGTCTTTGTCCATCCATGATATGACACCACAAAACAACACACGTGATTATGTATGTTTCTAGAAGTACCATACTTTTAAGCAAAAAAGGGTAGATGCCTTTTATTCAGATTTTTTTCCTCCTCTGAAAGTTCTCCAAAGATAAAGAAGAAACTTTTAAGTATACGCTTTCTTCCCCGTGCCTCTCCACCCACAGTCAGACTGCTATACTGCTCCCCAAAATGGCATGAGAGTAGCAGAACAGTATGCAGTTCTGCTAGAACTGTATAAACTTGACCAAGTGCTGAGGAAACTTCGTTCAGAAATTTGCACCTGCTAACTATTTTCACTGGTCACTGCAAGTGCTCATGGCCAGAGAAATGGATAAAGATCCTATGTGGCAATATCATTCACTCTTCAGATGTATAGGAAGCACTTAAAAAACACTAAAAAAATGAATTAGCTAGGACTAATTATTACAGTTAGTTTTTAGAAGCATTAAGGTTGTTTTTCAAGATTTTCTTCAACGTACCACTTAATTAAATTGCTTTGCAAGCTACAGAATGCGTATGCAACCACATGACAAAGGCACAAATGAGTAAATTACTGTATAATAGGAATTCGCAATTGTATTAATGGTTTCAGTAATTTCCATGTGCATTCAAATGGTCAGTGGCCAAATCTATCCAGGGACCAGTTATGAACAGTGTTCTTCATGGGTGGCTACTAAGGTAGCAGTTTGCCTTGCAGAGCCGACAGTGAACCAACCACCTCCTCAGCTGCATTAGGAAGAACGTATCAGCAAGTCAAGGGAGGTGACTGTTCCCTCAGCACTTGTGAGGACATACTTGGAATATTACAACCAGTTTTGAGTACCCAAATACAACAAATCTGGACAAATGGAAGAGCACAGAGAAAGCTCACTGAAATAGCTAGGGTGCACAGCATGAGACATACATAAGATGAAGATAAACTCTTCTCAGAGGAGCAGACAAGAAGCAATGGACACAAGTTGCAGTATGACAAATTCAAAACAGACATACAGGAAAGTTTTTTAGAATGAGAGTAATCATGCACTAACATAGGCTGCTCATAAAGGCAGCAAAATCTCTGACCTCAGAGGAGCTCAGAATTTGACTCAACAAAACCTTATTTAGGACCAGAAGCACTCAAGCGCTCAGAAAAACTGTCACACAAAGCAGAAGCAGTGAGATTCATACACATTAAACAGGTTTTTTTTCTTCCCCCTCTATCAACTCTCCAGTTAAGTCAGTGACACATTATGGAACTAAAGTTTGCAAGCCCAGGATGCACTCCACCATGTTTGTTCCCAGTCTGCTAGCAGTAATTTAGTAGATTCTACAAGATCACACATACATCTTCTAACATAATAGTAAAGGTTTTGAAATCCTTTGTCAATCCTCATATCATACCATCAACAAAGTACAATATTAACCGTGCCTCGTAAGTTATATTGACCTGCAGGGTATCACATGCATAATAGACACTAGAACATTCAACCTACAGTCAGAGTGGAATTAAAATCCAAATCCTAGTAAATCCAAAGCCATCTCAATATAGTTAGAATTCTAGCAGCTCATGAATGGATGAGCTTTATATGCTTAAGCTATCACTAGTAGCAATGAAACATACTTGCAATTCAGGAAACAGTAGAAGTACAAAAACATCAGGGGTTAGTTCCGGTTTTATTTGTAGACTTGGCTGTAATCCACTGAAAATGCTGTAAAATCAATTGCCTGTATGCAGGCTATTAGTTTCTGAAGTTTTCAGAAAAGAAACAAGGACAAATTTTCACTCCTTCTCCAGTCCCTGCAGTTCAAACATTCACATGAAAGAGAGAACCCAAAGAGCATATAGCCTTGATTGAGAGCTGTGTTTTTGCCAGGTGCATGGCTAAACTTTGAAACAAACCATGCTCGTTCAACTGGACACGCCAGTACAATGCCTTCCTTGCAGAAGGACACCTAAGATTATGAGCTACTTCACTGTAGGGTTGATTAGCACCAACATATTTGGCACTGCAACATCAGAAACAACAGAGATAGGATATATTAGTAATGAATAATAGGAATAATCTTCAATAATGACTTCAGTGGTAAGGGGCAGTGCACAAAAAAACGTGTTGGAGCATTATTCCTTTTTTCTCATGTTCTGCTACTATGTTCTCTCCAAAACTGACCTGGGGCATATTCAGCTATTGCTCTCTTTAAACAACATTCTTAGACTTTAGCTGCAGATCACTGTAATAATTTCAGAAGTTTAACAACTCATTTGCGAAGCTTACCTGTATAAGCAGTCCATATAGTCTGCCCCTTTGCTATACTCTTCCCAGTATCTGTGATACATAACCAGTACTTGTTCTTCAGCTTCCAGAACTCTCTGTGAAGACAGACACACACACGCCACTAAAATTAGTATGAACATAGCATACATACGTAGAAAGTTATAACACAATTATCATTTCGGAATAACAATCACAGATTCAAAATTAAGACCACACCTAAGCTTTAACCAGTCAAAAAAAAAAAAAACCAACCTAAAGAAACCAACAACATTGCAATGACCAGAAAACTAACAAATATTTGTACTACAAAGTTTGGTAGGCCAGCTACACCACCTGAAGTTGTTTTATTTTGCATGTAAGAAGAACAACCTTTACAATGTATTATTTCCTATTTGTCTTTACAGAAGTACTTGCTTGAATAAGCATAGTTCATATTCTCATATCATACTGGTGGGATAACTAGCATAACTATTCCCTCAGTGAGACAGATCAGTTTTAAATTCATGCAGCCATGTGCACACTGGAAGAGTTGCCTAACTATAACCCCTTAAAATGCCTTACTGGTTAGACAAGTCCTTGTACTTACCAAGAATTCTGGAATAAAACAAGTTTAACAAAGCGCAGATGTGTGCAAACGTAAACACATCCTAAGTGCCATAAATATAGGCCCAAATCTTCTAGAGTTTAAGCAAAACATCATCTAAGTTGCTGATGTACTGAACTTCTCCAAATATATTCACACATCAAAGGAATAAATCATACTAATTTGTTTAAATTGTTGAACTTGTGAAGGAGGATGAGATCCTAGGAATTAAACTATAGTTCTCTCTAGAGTATGTAATTTTAAACTCCATCTCATGCAGCAAAGAACCCTATGCAAAAATAATGTAAAAGAGGAAAGCTAGTACACAAAACATAATTGAGAGTGCTTTCCTCTGCAGTATGAATTTTGACAAGGTTTTCCAACATTATTTCAAAGACAAATGGTGGCTAGCCAATTTAAAAAATGGATGTATACTTTCCACTACTTCCCATAGCTTCTACTGTGCTGGCACCTGCCTGAGTGTCCTAAGTGAGATCATTCAGCTCACTAAATAAATGAAGAACTTTTTTGGCCAAGCTGTCTGCCAGTTTAGTGAACTTATTTAGTCCACCAAAGGGGTAGGGGTATCCCCTCTGCAATCAGTGAAATTACCCATTAAGACACCCAGCCTATCTTGTCAGATACACAGGTACCTAAGCTCAAAAGATAGCATCAAGCTATTTAGCAGTACTATCTGGAACTTGCAATTCTTCATTCCCAATACAGACAACAAAGACAGGCAAAAATCTTATTTACATCTGCTTTTCTTTTTACTGAAATACAAAGGGACACTGTTCATCCATCCTACATATTCAACATGATGAATCATGATTCTGTTGAAATTACGTGCCTTCACTGATGAGACAGAAGTTAATTCACAGCTATATAGGTATACAAGTATTGTTATTTGACATAATAAATAATTTGCCATTACTTCCTCCCCTCCCAAGCATTTTTTTTATTTCCCATGTATTTCAGAAGTTTTCTTTAGTAGAGTATATACAATCAGTTTCCAAGACACTAGAGTAGACACTTTTATATGTGTTGCATACATATACATACACGCAGAATATATATTCTGTCTCTGGAACTGTCATCTGTGATTCAGTCTCATAAAATCTGCATACCTTCATACATACAAAACAAAAAAAACCCCTCCCTGAAGTCAAAAAAAGGACACACAATACCTACATGTACATCAGTAACTGTATAGGTTACCTTGTACAAATGGCGTACATGATTTTCCAAAAAAATTTTAGTCTCAGTATAAAGTCTCTCTCCAAGAGGTTCAGGATAGGCCACACACAAAGCATAAATGTCTCTGCACTCAGAGTCAAGGTTTGCATCTGCTTAAAGTGTGTAAACTTATCAACAAATTTAAGATTTACAGAACCTTTTTCTCCCCCTCACACATTTTAGATCTTTTTTACAGTTGAGCACAAGACAAAATGGATTGTTTTCAGAAATCAGTGTAAATCCTAATTTGTGAAGAATTTAAGTTTTCAGTGTCAATAATAAATTCTAAGTAGTGGAAGCCGAGGCAATGTTAGAGCTAAGATCCTGGAACTTCTGGTAGCCACATTGACATGGCTTCTACCACTTATTTGCCATCTATGAATAATATATTATTATCTCACAGTAAAATTTCATCCAAAATTCTTCCTCTTTATCTGCAGCCAAAGTGAAATCAAGAAGAATGGTTAAGAATGTGGTTAGCCAAGTATGGAGCAGAGCAAACATGTAGTTAAGCCAAGTTCAAAGCTCCCCCCCTCCAAATACAAAACAAGTTACTGCCCTTGCATATTCCCCCCAACTCCACAGGCAAAACAATTTTGTGGGACACTGGAAATTAAGTCATAACAATGGTGATGTGAATGCAAAAACTTTGTTTTATTTTTAACCATTATTACCATTTCAGTAATCCTGTTTAGATCACAGCCACACAAAACAGTTATTTCTCACTTAAATGGGGAGCAGCAAACAGTTAAACCCCTTCAGATGGTTTTGTCCCTGAAGCACCTTGCAGAGCTACACCTTTGGTCTGTAAGGTTTATATCCAGTTTAAAAAAAGTCACTTGATACTTGGTCAGGAAAAGAATTTATGATTCAGAACTTTGCTTTAAGGAAAATCAAGCAAGGATTAAGTCAAGCTTCAGATGAACAACTGTGGGAAATAAATTAGTTCTGCAAAAATCATTTAAAAACATCATGCTTATCCACTAAGTCTAGGCATTTTATAAAGCCAGCCATACTAGAAATAGTGATTTAGTATAGATTACTTTTTAAGGTATGCTCTTCAATTAAGAGAAGACTAAATATCAGCTTGCCTCTAGTCTACCTTAAAAAAAGCACATGCCTGTGTAAAAGGAGGTAGAAGACATAAGGACAGTTGATAAGTCACCTGCTTAGCCTACAGAACAGCCTCAAGCTTTCATCACACAATTATTCCCAAAAGCACATTTCATTTTTATACAGAAGTACTACTCAAAACAGAGAAGATACCGATGTAGGACAACTAAATGGAAAAAGCCTTTATTTGGCAACTGGAATCTTGGAGAGCCTAACTGGAGTCTAATCTCAAGGACAGTTATTTCATCCATAGAGATCATCTTTATCAGATATCTCCTCAGAATGGCAAGAAACATTAAATGGAAACCCCAACAAACAAATCAAATTTTGTCAGTCTAAGGATGGTCTGTAGTCGAATGCATCCTCAATATCATTCAGATAGCCAGCCTCTTCACTAGGCCAGTAAGGTATTTCTGAGAAAGTAAATTCCAGAATTAGAAATCTTTGTAAGCTACTCACAAACAAAGAGGACACTACTTTCCTCTTTAGATCCACAACTACACTATGTGAACCACCAAAACTGTTACGGATCTCTGCTACAACTACTTACTTGGAAGTTAGAGGAAACGAGGAGGCTTCAGCACAACGCACAAGAAAATAATAACGGCAGATTATCTGATGAAAGCAGAAAACAAGTATATCTGAATTTATCTAGCCTCTGTGCCCTAGGCTTCAGTTAGGAGTCCAGATGACCTGACTGTTTGTTATGGTTTCAGCTGGGATAGAGCTGATTTTCTTCATAGAAGCTATATGAGGCTATGTTTTGGATTCGGGATTAAAATAATGTTGATATGTACTGACGTTTTCAGTTGCTGCTAAGCTGTCAAGGACTGTTCAGCTTCCTGCCAGCGAGAAGGCTGGGGGTGCATGGGAAGTTGGGATGGGACACAGCCGGGAACAGCTGATCCAGGCTGGCCAGAGGGATATTCCATACCATACGACGATGTCATGCTCAGTACATAAAGCTGGGCGAAGAAGAAGAAAGCAGGGAATGTTCAGAGTGATGGTGTTTGTCTTCCCAAGTAACGGTTACGCGTGATGGAGCCCTGCTTTCCTGGAGATGGCTGAACACCTGCCTGCCCATGGGAAGTGGTGAACAAATGTTCTGTTTTGCTTGTGTGCACGGCTTTTGCTTTAGCTACTTAACTGTCTTTGTCTCAATCCACGAGTTTTCTCACTTTTTCTTTTCTGATTCTCTCCCCCAATCCACCATGGGGGAGCAAGCAAGAGGCTGTGTGGGGCTTAGTTGCCAGCTGGGGCTAAACCACGACACTGTTGTAAGCAAGTTTCTCAGTTGTAATAAACCTGTGTAAGAACAAAAATAGTATCGACACTCTTTCATGAAAATGCACATCTTCCAAACGTGCCTTTCCTTATTCTAAAGAAGAGTCAAATTTTCTTGCAAATGAACAAAGCTGAATCTAGTCTTCTTCCTTGAAGACTCAGTTTGCATACTTGCTGAAATTAAACAGCTTAATCATGGAGGCACTTCCACAGGCACCTCACACTTTTCCCTGTATCAACTACATGATAAAAATCAACACCAGATTCTACTAGCAAGTACAATAGGATACTAAGTTTCTCTGGATTTCTACAAAAAAGAGCTACCATGAGTCTCGAAAACATATTACAGAGTAGCTTTGCTACAGAAAGTTCACATTCCTCCTCAGTTTGTACTAGTTTATTCATAGAATCATTAAGGTTGGAAAAGACCTTTAAGAACATAAAGTCCAACCATCAACCCGACACCACCATGCCCACTAAAGAGTGTCCCGAAGTGCCACATCTACATGTTTTTTGAACACCTCCAGTGATGGTGACTCCACCACCTCCCTGGGCAGCCTGTTCCAATGTTTCCCCCTCCTTCAGTAAAGAATTTTTTCCTAATATCCAGTCTAACCCTCCCCTGGCACAACCTGAAGCCATGTCCTCTAGTCCTTTTGCTAGTTCATCTAACCATATCCTTCAGTCCAGAATCCAAATCTAAGTGTACTGTTCAAAATGTTGTGACTCTATTAACAAAAAATCTTTGAGGGGAGATGAATCATTAATCACCACTGGTATTTTACTCCACAGACTTAAAGCACATTTCTTCTGTGCTGCTGCCCCTTAGAAGATCAGGAAGAAGCCTTTGCTGTTCAATTATTTATCTTTAATGGTGAAAGCCATCTGTCCTTCCAGTTCAGCACATAGTTTTGCAGGGGTGAGAAAGCTCAAAGGAAGCTGAAGCCAAACTGCTGCTTAGGGGCCTTCATTCTATGTTGAGAACAAGAACATCAAAAGCCTCGTGCGAATAAACCTTGTGCGATTTAAGTACTCCAGTAGTTGGTATTTGAGGGGCATTACCCAGCAATGGGAAACTGAAGCAATTCCAAACTTAGGAGAAAAAAAATTACCATCAACAAGAAAATACTGTATCCAAGGCCATAAAAGCTCACAAATATTGTCCTCAGGGTAAAAAAAGCATCTAGTTAAGACCATATATTAGCAGAATGTTTTGCACAGATTTTCTCTAGAAGGCCAAAGTAGTGCTTTTGCAAAATTTCTGTGATTGCTGGTCTTCCTCTGCACCAGAATCAAAATTCATAGAGCACTTGAGGACTCACAGTCAGAAAGAATCATGATCATTTGAACTTTATTTACTCTTCCTGCTCTTTGGGTTGGTTCTTATGTTAAAGATATATGTTTCTAAGTTTCTGGTTCATTATAGGATCCTTGTAAAATAGGGGATTAGAGGAGAGAGAACAAACATGCAGAAAAATGGAAAAAAGCTGGTGGCCATGCTACCCACTTAAAATAATTCTGTTTGCAGTACAGCTACCTTCCTCTCTGGGTACTGTTCATCCTATTTACTTGGTTGGTGGAAAACCCAAGACAACAACAGGAACATCCTGGTGTTCTACCTGTTCAAAATAGTTCTATTGCTGAAAGGTAATTACCAAAGTACAGATGAACTACCACTCTCTAATCAAGCTTGATCAGCCTCTTAAATTTAAAAAGCACTCCCTAGCCTACTAAACAGTTAGAAGCAAAACCTTAAAAGTTATACAAAGCATTCATAATAACCAAAATATTGTAAACACTATCTCAAATAGAAGGACATAACTGTCACTCATTTACCAAACAATGGAACAACTCCAGAAACATTTCTTTCTGCAGAGAACCTGAAAGGAAATCTGAAGGTCAAAGGTGGCTCAAGATGACTCACAGTTTAAATAAAGTGACATATGGTCTTTCAAGTGATCTTTTCCAGTAGATTTTAACTCTTAGACAGTTGTGGTTCCCAGCTCATTGCCATTCTAGCATTTCAAGTTTGAGGTAAGCTATATTTAAAGATAAAATTACCATCAGAGTTACAAAGAAAACATTATATTCAAGACAAACAAGTGCTGGGGAAGTAGCGAGGCAAAAATTAGTTCCAGATGTGGAATATGTACAGTACAAGCCTCTCGCCTCTAAAACACTATTAGTCTGCACACACCATTTGATCTCAGCTGTCTCAAGCAGCACAAGAGAAAGCAATCACTTCTTAGAATACAATGCTGCAGACTGAAATCATGATTCTTTGCTCTATCTTATCCTTTGTTTCCACATCATTGTTTCAACTATAGAGAGACTACAAAAATCAAGCAGTACTATAATCAATGAAGTAACCTGTATGAATTTCATTAAGATATAGTTCAAGTCATTTGTCACCTTTTTATTTTGCTTATTAAACAGCAAGAAAAAGTTAAGATGACATTTCTTTTAAATTCCCTGTAGATGTTTGGAAACACATTACTCCAATTAAATTGAATTCAATGGAGAATAAAAAGCTGACAAAGAACAAGATGTATTTTTTAAATGCCACATCTTCCTAAAACATATAATTAATACTTTAGTTTCCTTTATATATTTAAAATGTGAAAAAAGGCTTTCACATCAGCTCTATAGAACTACCAGTTTCACTAAGTTGTTGAATACTCAGTGAGCAGTTTGTGTTAAAACATACAGTTTGGTTAAAGGTAGCAGAAGTGGTAAACAACATTTAAGCTGGAAAGTCACATAAGCTCCTCAGGCCATTCAGCCATAAAGAATAAGCCAAAAGGCTCTTGCCTGTGCCAAATTAGGCACTAATAGTGCCACCTTCCAGAGAACATAATTAGGACCTGAGAGTAAGTAAGGTCTTAAGAATTACATGCCAAATGATTCTTCCAAGACTGCTTCCTCTGTCTGCTATTCATAAGCATTCCCTTTCTGATGTTCGATCAACTGGAATAAATCCCAAAAGAGGATCAAGAGCAGACTTGTGTATGAGGACTCCACATAAGAAGTTCTAAGTGAAACAGTGTGACAAGAGGAATGAGTCCAACATCTCATTCAATTATTATTTTAGATTTAAATCTATTTCAGGTGCCCTTGTTTAAATGTTTTGAGTTTTAAGCTACAGAAGTTAACCACTTATTGAAGACTGAAACATGCAGTTCTTAAAAACTGCTTATAAAGAATGACTACAGCACAGTTTGTTAGCACGTAAGTGCACAACTAACTAATTCAAAAAGTCTGCAAATTTTTGACTCATTTGAACTTGACTCCAAGACAAGGTGAAGAGTCATGCCCCCAGAAATTAATTACAAAGTTTTAAAATGAAAGAGCTCCTTAAAGATTATTGGAGCATAGAACAAGGCTCCCAAGGACTATGAGCAACTAATTTTTTCTTCAATGTATTTCTATACATGCACACACTCAAAACAGAAGCACATGGGAAATTAATTCTGAGATGTGGTAACATCTCAGAAAGAGAGGAGACTTTAGAGTCTAGCTCCTGCACAAAGAATAAGCTTATGTTGTAAAAATCTATGTATAAGAATCTTCAGAAGAATTAACAAATCAATAAATAAGTCTAAACCATTCTTCTCCCTTGCTGCAGAACAGCTGCGAAGCCTCCTAAAATTCTCTACTTATTCACCACGCTGTAATGGCTAATGAATGCACAGACACAGGGCACAGTATAACTGGTCAGAATAGTTACACTTCTTTTAAAGTTGTTCATTGAAACTTAAATCTTGTAAAACATTACAAGTCCATTTTACATGTAAAATGCAAACCTTTCACTACAGCAATATACGTACAGCTGTGACTTGAACAGCAAGACAATATGATCACAGCTAGAAAGCGTAATTATTTTTAAACATAGCTTAACTGTAGGGAATAGAAAGGCAGTAACGGTGGATGGAAAGGAAAAAGGCTTTTTTTTTTTATAAACCCTTGCTATACAAATGTCTAATATGGTAGTTATCAATACACTTATAAATGCAAAGAGGGAAACATGTTTAAACAGAACCACCTCACCACCACCCCAGATTTAATCATGTGTGTTCTCTGTCTTAGGTGTTTCTCCTGCTACACACACACTTAAGCATACAAGAAAAGCTCATTATCAGAATAAGGGAAATTCAATGCATGTATTTTGTGAACAGCTATAGCACAAGCTAAGTATTAGAGCTACTAAAAGTGAGTAAAACTCAGACTGGCTTGCTTTTTATTACCACGGTGATTTTCACATAGAATGCTTCCCAAATATGCAGGATTTCCCATCCCTTCCAACATACCCACTGACCCACAGGCTTAATAACAGATACAACCTTACAACGCGCTTCTGATCAAGACCACTGAAATTGTTTTATAACACAGGCTTACTCCACGCTAAACATCATACAAACACATTAAGTCAGATTTTCACTTAAAGGATACGAGAAGCGATCATTCCACGTTGCTCTTTCAACATAATCCAACATAACAACAGCTTTAATTGTTGTTAGAAGTTTGTTCCATGTTTCATCAAAGTCAACTACTCGTGGTTTCAAGGACATTGTGGGGCTTTAGTGTTGATCTGCAGAAGAATTAAACATGTCAGATAACATTGCACAATCATTTAAAAAAATATATTTCCTTTGAATTTTTCAATTTAAACTTTGTACATTGTTGCACCACCATGATATAGCAACATGAAGAACACCCACCCCTGCTTCTCCACCCTCCAAAATAAAAGCTCACAAGCCCTTATTTTTAACATTATGGAACATTAATGCTGCATGAATAACCTATAACACAACACCATCTTATCTAACAACATCATGCCTCATGAAGTTCATCACCTCACCAAGCTGCTCATTTAACAGCACCATATGAAGAAAACAACTGTCCGGTAAATTTTTATGCAAAGACTGTTTCAGCTGTATCTGATAGAATTTTGGGCAGGAACACACTGAATGTATTACCAGAGTATTTGAAATCACTACTGTCAGTTTGTAGCCTATGTTCACCTCAAGCTTTGATGAGACATTTTTGGTGTTATATTTAAAAAGCCACAAAACCCAAAAGCTTTGATCAGGATGACAAAAAGAAAAACACATCTAAACACAGAGTGTTATGCAGAGCTTGTGCAGCTTATTGCACTGTGCAGCAGGACAAATAGTGAATTCTTTCAAATAAGACATGGCTTGAAAATACACAAGCTGTGTTAGTAATTTCATATAAAAAATACTTGAAGAGATTTACTGAAAGAAAAACATTAAATTACTGAACTAAAACTAGGAAAAAGGTAATTTAAAAAAAAGAGGTCCCGAGAGACTACTGTGAAGGCCTCCTCTTTGTTTCTATTTGCCACTGTCCTATGCACCTAATCTAGAAAGGACCTGATGTGTGATATTCCATGCACAAAGCAAGTCTAGTTCCTGCTCAGAAACACAACATTGTAAGACTAAAACAAGTGGAAAGGGTACTTATATTTCCATTTTTAAATAGACAGACAAGTGACTCTTAACTTGCCTTCCCAAATTTTGAAGTTCAAAAGGGAAAAGAGCAATCTAGTGACAAACAGACTTTTAGCATGAGGCATACCTCTATAAGGGAAAGAATCAAATGTCATGCTAAAAAGCTACTTAGCAACCAGCTTACTATTTTAACCGCTACTGGCTCTTACTTTTTCTCAGGCAGATTAGTTCTCTCAAACTGTAGGATATATAGCTTCTCAGTTTAAGAGAAAAAAAAAAAAAAATCAAATGCAACTTCTACACTGTATGCATACAAAATGCCATCCTGACTAACTAACCAAGCTCCTTAATTGCTGTGAATTCAGGAACTGCAGAGGGTTGTTCTCCTCTACCTGCAACACAACAGTTTCCATTTAAAATGTAATCAATGCATTACCCAACCCACATTTCCTTTGATTTCATAAAGAAACTGAGTAGCAACTAAGTAATATCAAGGAAGTGGTATTATCCTAGTTTTATGAACAGGAAACTTTTTCAAGAAGAACTAAAGCTCAGTAAGTGGTACATAAATACTTTCAGTTCAGTAGAAACATTTTGTTATCTTTGCAACATGGCTATTACCACCTTTGGAAATAACTAAAACCTTCAATCCATGTATGTCAGTAGCAGCTTACTACACACACAAAAAAAAAATCAGTGAGAACTGACAAAACATAGATATCCATCAAAGAAAGTAAGCTGAAAAACACAAACTGATGTAGGTTTCAAAGAAACATGAACCTCAGTAAAAGTAAACAACAGTAGAGCTCACTTCCAGGAGCGGGGGGGGCGGAAACCAGTAGTCTTCTAATTGCTCTAATGTTATTCTCCTTCTGGAAAACGCAAGAGTATTTTCAGCTGAACCCGAGAAAAAATAATCATGGTCCACAAAAAATTTTTAAAAACCTAAGAAATTCTGGTGGTAATGCAGATACACTTAGTTGAGTGTTATGTTATAGGTTGCCCTCTCTGAAAACACACTTGGTACCTCCAAGATAAAAGAATCATTCCTTCACAGATAAGCAAAACTGCAGAGAAGGAGGAACGGTGAAAAAAAAAGTTCTCCCCACAATACGTCATCACACAGAATCAGTAATGCTGTGTTTAATATCACCAAAACCTACTAATACGTAAAGCACTACGCATACCCCTATACTCATAAAGGTATTCTGGGCTTAAACAGTTTAAGACAGAACCAACTGTTATTTGGCATTCTCTTACAGCTTTCCCCAATGTCAATTTAAGCTTGTTTTACAGACATGTCAACAAATGCAGTATAACTTTTTCTGTAGACTCTGGGGTTTTGGGGGTTTACTATGCTTCACTGCCTGCATTGCGCGAGCTTAACATCTTGTTACACATTCAAGTAACCTCCATGGTAAAAATTATAGCACAGCAGAATATCTACCCTAGGGTTTGTACTATTCGGGGGGTGGGAAACCATACCTGTTTGACAAGCCCTAAGGTAAGCAGATACTGTTGAAATATATTTACACATAAGGATAATGAAAGGATGTTGCTTCCATCGTCTCATTCTTTAAAACACAGCGCTTGTCGTACTGCCTGTATTTGTCCACACAGATAAATGCAGGGGTTTGGCCGGCGTCAACACACCCCCCAAATTTCCAACCTATTTTACCACCTCGAGACACAGCGTTACCGGCTAGTAGCGGCTGCACAGCCACGGGCAGGGGCACCCGCCTCGCACAACGGCAGGACGCTGCCTGCCACCCCGCCGTAACCCGCTCCCTGCGCCCGGACCGGCAGCGGCGGCGGACACCGCTCCCCGCGGCCCCCTCGGGCAGGCCGCGGGCAGGGGACGCGCGCTCCCCACCGTCCCTCACCACCAAAACAAAAGCGAAACCGGCCGCGGACGCACCGCCGCGGCGGCCAGCGCCGCCAGAGAGGCCGCACCACGCCCTCCCCGCCGGGCGCGGGTCGTAGTCGGGGCAGGACCCGGCCGCGCGCCCCCGCCGGCCCCGCGCGGGGCGAGGGGGGGACTGACACACAAACGCCGCCGAGAGACGGGCGCTCGGAGCGGGCCCGGCGCAGCGGCAGGGCCCGTCCGGCACGACCCCGCCGGGCGGCGGGCAGGGGGCCCCTCCCGCCTGGGCCCCCGCGCGCACCCGGCCCGGCCGCCCGCAGCGCGCGGGGACGGGGACCGCCGCCTCCACCTCGAGCGCGGGTCTCCCTCCCCTCAGCCCGGCGGCGCTCCCGGCCGGGCCGGGCGACGGGGAGGCGTGTTACCTGGCAGCAAGGGGCCCGAGTCAGCGACGCCCACCCGCCGGCCTCCCTTGCTCCCTGCCCTGTGGCCGCGGTCCCTGTCCCGCTCCGTCCTCACAGCGCTGCCATTACCCAAGCCGCTCGCCCCTCGCGCCCCGCCCCTCCGCCGGCGCGGCCACTGCCGGGGACGGGGTGAGGCGCTGCCCCGCGCCCTCGGCGCTGCCGCCGCCGTGTCGCTTCCTCACCCGCCGCGCTGCGCACCGCGCGCCGCCGCCCCCGGGCCCTCCCCGCCGGCGACAGGATGTGCGGGGACCAACGGGTCTCCGTGCCCCGTCACTTTCCGTCTCTACCCCCCCGCCTGAGGAGAGGGGTTTGGTACAGCCCACGCTACGGCAAGCACGGGCGGCCGCAATTCCCCCCAGCGGGTCGGCCCGGCGACGCATGGCGCATGTCCCATTGGGCCCCCGCGCAGGCGTTACTCCTCCATTGGTGACGGATCCCCTTCCGCGCGTGCGCGGTGCCCTCCCGCTGGGGCGTTGAAGTTGGGTCGCCGCGCGGCCCCAAAGGGAATCGCGGCTGTCCCTCCGACTTTGTCTGCGGCTCCGCAGGCTCCAGGAAGGCCAAGCCCTATGCGGGGCCCCTCTCCGGGGCGCGGGGTGTTTGGGGAGATTCACGTTTCCCGAGAAGGCGGAGGTGTCCCCGTCCCGCCGCAGGAGGCCGCCTGCCCCTGGCTCCCAGCAGGGACTTCCGACCGCGAATAGAACCGCTTCCAGCACCTGCTCGAGGGAAGAAGGCCCGCTTGTAGCGGCGGTGCCGCCCCGGCCCGGGCCCAGGTCCTGGCCCTGGCCTCCTGCGTGTCAGGGCGCTCGCCGCTGTCTTTGCTGTCTCCTTGGTGGAAAACAACTAAGTAAAATCACTGTGGAGACAAATTAAAGTCTTCACGTGTCCTGAGCGCACGCTATTTTCCGTGTCAGAGGTGGCCTATATCTGGTGATGCAGACACCTTTGGGACTTGCACTGAGTCAGGACTGAGCAGCAGATGCTGCTCAGAGAGCACTCGCAACTCCCTCTCTTCTCACTCCTTACTCGCAGTAGGTAAAGTCTGCTGCCTTCCGTTTTGCAGGAAAATGTGGGCCTGTTTCCTGAGGCTTGTCCCAGAGATGAAACCAGTATATGTTTCAATGCTGTTTCCAGTTTTCATGGAAGAAAGGCTATGGGACTGATAGACAAGACAGAATGCTTCTGAAATAGATCAGAAAACATGAAAAGCCGTAAAAAGTTAGGTGCAAAGTGTAACTTTTTTTATCGATTTACCACAGCTCTGCAAGCTCGTTGGCAGAGGGGTAACTACTGTCATTCCTAAAAGCGGGAGAAAGACATCTGATTCCTGAAGCCTGTTTCTCCCCTCCCACCCCCTCCAAATGAACTGTGGGTTAGCTTAACACACAATGCTACAGGAAGTTCAGGTATGTGAGGTGTAGGAGGACAATAAGAAAATTAACCACTCGGAAAAAATACCAAATTTGGTATAGTAATTACTAAAATAATTGCTGCATCACTCAAAATATAACACATTTATAATTCTAATGTCTTTTTTTCTGTTTTTTGGAGTATGTTTCCTGCCAGAGGGAAATCTGTGTTTGATTTCAGCCCACATGTTTGTTTGTTTAATTATGGAAATGCCACACAGCTGCTCTTATTATGCAAGAGAGTTTTCTATACCTGTATCCTCCTTTACACGCTATTCAAATACTCCTTTTTTTTTTCCTTTCCAACTCAAAATAGCAACACTGGAAATACACAGCTGGTACACTGAGGTCATGTTCTGGGAAGCGACTGAAAATTCTTTTACAGTTCTCCTTGTAAAATCCAGGACAAACTTCCTCAGGCCTGGATGATAGCCAGAGATGTATTTCTACATGTGCATGTATAAAATCACTGACTTCAAATTCCTAAATACCTTTTTCTCCTTTGTTGTGGAAAAATATTGCTTAGGCTGGTTTTTCTATTGAAAGTCAAGTCCACTTCCGCAGTTCTGCAGAAGCAAGCTTAAGTATGTCTTGAATAAAGAGGCACTTTATTAGAAAACTGAAAATCAGATTCTAAAGACCTATGATAAGAGTGCTAACTCTGTAGTCCACATTGAATGAGAGATTGTCATAGTGCATATTTCTGTATCTTTGTAAAACTGTATGTAGGCATGAGGTTTATGTAATTATGGTACTCCAAAAATCTTAGTTATCTATATTGAAAAAGTATCACATCTAATTGACCTTAAATTTTTAAAAAATATTAATATTTCAGGCTCTCAGTTTGGCAGTGGTCTTCACAGGGACAGCTGTAAAAAAAAAAATTGTCCAAAATTATGTAATAATCAGATAATTACATCAGCAAGTAGTCCAGCCGATCAACTGTGAATGTTCATGGAATCAAAAGTCTGAAGTAAAACCTCTGAAAATCATATAGTGTGGATATCAAGTCCTCAGCACCAACAGTTCTTTTCTACAGATATGTCATCTCACAAACACATTTGTGAGTGTTGTAGACATAGCCAAAGAGCATTAAAATACAAAAATGTTTATAATGTGATAAACACCCGGAATGTTTCCTGGAAATCTTTCCATCCACTCACTGCAGAGTACCTTTTCAGTTACTCTTCAAGTAGTGAGCAATATTATGGTGACATTGTTATTTTTTTTTTTTAAGATGCAGTAAGGAGAGTCTAACTCTGCACCTACGAAATAGGTTTCTAAAGCTGAGCTAGTCATTTTAAACCCCCCTTTTATATTGAGAGAAGGAGGCAAGTTCTTTACCTCATTTTAGATTTCTACATTAGGATGGGGTAAGTAGCATCCAAGGCTCCATTATAAAGGAAACCTGGTGAGGCTGGTTCAGATAAACTGCACCTTAAGTGTCTTGTTTTAAAACAGTATAGTATCAACCTTAAATATGACTACAGATTGCTGCTGTGAATGTATTCTTTAATACTGGCCAGACTTCAGGACACTCTAGTACCTGCTGCTAAATATAGCTGATCCAACTTTGTTCCTGTTGAAGAGGAGTAGAATCTTATCTTTCATCTTTGAAAATTTAAATTTCAAATTTAAAAAGTATTGGGGGCAGGTTTTCTAGAAGTGCCTAAGTGGTGTAGAAAAATTGACCAGGCCAAATGGAATGTCAAGGATACCTGTACTTCTACAGCATTTCACTGAAAAATTAAAAGCATGTTAATGTGAAAGGTATTACATAAAACCGATGCATGTTAAGGAGATTGTCCAGAAATGTCTCTGCATCAATATTTAGGTTTTATTAAAGGTTAAAAAATGATCCATTTAGAGTATACAGTATAAGTATCTACAGAGACATAGTTTTCTAGAAAATACATTTATTTCGGAAAGCTTTTGATTGTTCAAATTACTCAAAACTCACATCAAAATAACTCCTCCTCCTGTTTTCAAATCAAGCCCTTGCCCATTTCATTTCTGGTGCTTACAACTTTTCCATTAAGCCTTAATAATTTTCTCTGGTTTTTAGTTAGCTTTATTAACACTTTCTACACATTGTAAACACCATTTCAACTTTCTTTTCAACCTAACGACCTTTCTTTTTCTATTTTGCGGGTTTAACTCTCTGCCGTGTGCTGGGGGCAGGGGGGCTGTAAAGTTCAGCTTTTGATTGATTGTTACTTTCTGCCAGTGTTACTTTGTATCTGCGGTGCTCTCGCCTCTTTGTCGGCCTGAAGGCTCTTTTTTAGTGGTAGCATTAGCAACAAGCTTGTAAAATTAAACTCTTAGAAGTTAAGATATATGCTGGCATAATTACATTATGCTATTTAATCATGCTGTGCAAATGTTTTAATTGTACAAGATCATATTAGACATCACAAGTTAGACAGCAGTTAATGAAAAGCATCCTTATCTGTACACTACACAAACTTTACACAGCATGTATTTTCTAAATTTTGTTATATGAGGAAGTACTGTCCTGAGTTAGCTGTTGTGAACTGGAAACATAGATAGGGGAAGGAAGGTATTTTCAAATCTAATAATCTTGGGTGTTCAGCATGGGAGAATCATGTGCTGATTTCCTGAGATGATGAATATTCACATATTTCCACAGACTTTACCTTAGGTACCAAATAACAAATCCTTATCTCTTCTGCGAACTCTCTTCTGGAAGACTGCAGTTGAGGAACCACAATTAGGGAAACAGAATTAGGAGGAAGAACATGAACATTCATTACTGCTTTTTATGTAAGGTATTTAAAAATTGTTCTCAGATTTAAATGTATTTAAGAAATAACAATTTCTAAGTCTCTAAACTTTGTAAAATCTGGATACCCTTTTCATCACGTTTCTTTGTCAAGGCTGGCCAGAGAATTACCACCTGAAAATACACAGTGGGGTACCACAGGAGTCTGAGATGAGCATGCTGTGAGCTCTGCTGCGTGTGCTGCTAAAGTCATCCCATAGTGCAGCCTGCATATCCAAAAGAACAGAGGTTCTCCTACAGGCCATTAAGAAATAATTTGAAGGCATCTGCTCAGAACAAGACTAAAACATGCGTAAGCACCAGTGCTTTACATGAGTGGATACACGATTTATACCTCAGTGAGTTTAATTCAGTGTTAACTCCACAGGGGGGCTGCTCCTACTTGCTGAAACTTGGGTGCTGATCAGGGGCATTAGGCCTACTGTGCAGACATGCCCAAGAATACCAGCCAAGAAAGTTGCCATTTGACAAAGCTTAATCAATTAATGGAGTGTTCAGCAACCTTAGCCATGTCTTGCCACATTTCTGATGACAGCAAATGTCTAGACCTAGTTTAAATCTAGACCTACTTAAGCAATTAAGCTGGGCTCAGTGTTATCTTTTGGTAGCTGCAGCTAGTGGAGTCGCAGATGGGTGACGCAGATGGGTGACACAGATGGAAACTCTGGAAGTTTTCATAGGATGGTCCTATGGAGAAGTCAACTTCTCGGCAAATACCTATCAATTCTTTATCAATTCTTGATTGCAGTAATGAGCTACACAGGTTCATTTGTAGTATACGCATATGCCACCTTAAAGCTTTGCCACACCATATATATAAATTTGATGTTTCTATGATTACATCTGCTATCAAGTCTATTCATCTTTCTAACCAGTATTGCAATATTTCCTGAAATTCCCCTGTTGTTTATATGCATTTGTTTTCTCTTATCTCATACTTCTGTTTCTTTGTTTGTAGTAGCTTGTTTTCTTTTATATAATAGATTCTTTTGGCAGGAGCTGTCTATTTTGTTTATGTTTATGCCACACCTAACACTATATTATTCTGGTCCAAAATTAGGAATCCCACAGGCCTATAATAATACAAACACTCTATGAATATGTCACTATATAACCTACTCCTTTATTTAAAAGCTGGTTTACAGACTGCAGTCTGAACTGACATTAAATAGTCCACATTCCTCGCCGCCACCATTTCATTTGCAGATGCCTTCCACATTACTATCTGCTCTTTTTGCCTCCCATTTCAAATCCCATTTTTACAGTAACAGCTCCTTTAGCCTTTTTCATGTAGAAAAAGAGATTATTTGCTAAATTCTGAGCAAGTTACCTGTCTCTTTCCCTTGCAACCACATTCTTTAGTTTGTGCACACGGTTTATGCTGGATTACTCATGTTATATTCATGTTATATTAAATTTTCACTAAATTTGAGTAACTCAGTGTGCATTATTGGTGCAGATTATAATATTAAAATAATTTCAAAATATTTTTTCTAAAAACAAGATAAATTAAAACAGGAATAAACCTTTATCTCATGACAACAATTTTTCATCTAGAATTTTATTGTGGCTTTTTACCTTTCATGTGGTCACGTACAAAATAAGAGTATAAACTAAGCGTACCTTTTGTGATAAAAATCCACAGTAATAAAGTATTATTCTCGTAGCTTTCATTTTTTTAAGTTTATGAAGAATTTTAAATGTGTGATTATTTTATCTGCTTAAACCCCTTTAATTCTTGCCAAGAAATGGACGCTCACTGCAATCATGTCCACTAGATGGCAGTGCTGAATATATGAAAAATAGCAGTTTAAGAGTTTAGACTTCCGCAACCTACACTAAGGCTAACCAAATCGACATCTTTTTGTTCTTGAAACAGGAAAAGAAACAGGAGTTGAGCTCTCCCAAACAGCATTGATAAGTTAGCCATCAACTGCTTAGTTCAACTCCCAGAGTTGTTCCCTCCTTCCCCTGAGATTGCTTGAAAAAAATTCACAATGTCATTTTTTCCTTCATTATCAAAATAGGGCACCAACTTATTTTCATGTCATTGTAGCTAAGCAGTTATATTATCTGTATATACGAGCAACCTTACATAATTTTCCTTTCCTATATTTTTTATCAAAAAAAATTGCTAAAAAAATTGTTCTGTAACATTATTGACAAGTAAAATTGCATATTTAGAACTTCTATTTAAAGATAGAGTTGTAAAACTTCTATAATGCAGTATCTCTGAATCAAAATGATTCTACTTAGAGGACTTTTCAGATACAAAATAGCTTTTTATGTGAGGTATCAAAATAGTAAAAGCTTTTAGACCTTTCATTTGTTGCATTACAAGATTCTGTATCCAACCTGTTCAGCGAGTGTATCAAACGCAGACAATCTCTGGTACTTACTTGTTACAGGCTAGGTTGAATTAGATATAATTTACTAGCAAACAAGTAATCTTACATTTAAGAGGTTTCAGTGTTCCTATTTATCACATTGCTAATCTAAACAAACTTGGAAAAAGAATAAAAGAACTTCTAATGAAGCTCTTGCATGACTTTTTTTCTGACTTGCTGAAAATGGAGGAGTCCTGGCTGGGATTGAAGTGATTACTGGGATTTTGCTTTCAGGGTTTTAACTTGGATATAAAACTACCCCTGAAGTTTACAAAAGTAAATAAGCTATTGTTTGTAGTTTTAATGCTTCAACTTATATGCATAAAATCCCAAAGGTATTATGCATTACAAAAGTGCTGTAACAGAGTTGAGTACACAGAACTGGTAAACATTATATATCACCTCTGTCGGCTGCGTCAGGAAACAGAAAGAGCCACGGGAGGGCACAATGGAAGGAAAATTGGCAAGTTCCAGAGTAAGTTACTTTACCTCTACTCATTCATGATTAAGAAATACATCTGTTGACTCTATCAGCAGTGAACCAAACAAAACACTACAACCATGCCAGTATTATTCTGAACTCCTCTCCTTCCCCTTTAATTAAGAAATTGTGTCATTGCCCTCAGATAGTGGTTCAACCCCCTTTTTTGGCAGTCTAACTACTTTTTATAAAAGATGCATAAATCATGTGCACCATAGTAAAATCATATTAAAATTCATAATTAAATAATCCTCACAAGGAGATTCTTGTAACACAACGAAAAAGTGTTGCTTAACAGATATCGCAAGAGGAAGAAATCTGCTGCTTTTTGTCTGCCAGGCACAATGTTTTGGAGAAAATGGTCATGTAAATCTTGAGTGGCTCTACCACTATACTAAAATTGTAAACCTCAGCATACCGCTCTTTGACATCTGTGTGTGGGTATGTATAAATACACACAGATGGAAGAAAAAATTTGATTTGAACTCCGTGATTGCACAACCCTTAGTGATGACGAATCTAAGACAATACAACTTAGCTTTGAGACAAAATTGAAACTGCAGAGCTGTCATTTACAGAAAAACGAAGGAAAAAAGAGAAATATTCATCTTCACTAAAATATGATACGATACAGGAAACATCTAGTGCCCATTTCTAAAATATCATTTTCCAAATTAAACTAGACATCATTCCACTGACAGTTTCCTCAGGGTTTTTTGAGAAGTTACTATTAATATCTATATTTGTGTCCCAAATAGTTCAGCAAACCACATTTTTCATACTTAATGGAGATGGAAACCTCCTGTAATGTCCAAAAGTGGCAGATAAGTAGAATGAGAAAAAATGGTTCATAAATAAGGCAGCTGGCAAAATAGCATCATCAAAGAGATAGATTAGTTGAGCTAGCATTTGATAAAACAGATTTCCTCTTCAGGAAAAATATGTTGCTTTAGCCATTTATGTGTGTTACTGGTAGATTAAGAACTTAGAACTCTTGTCAGGAAAGAAATACAGGAGCTCTATCACATAAACTACACTGCAATAGCCTGATAATCTCCTGCTATACTGAATACTATATTCCATTTAATTATTTTTCACTTGTATCTCTTCCTTCTCTTTATAGCTCCCAGACACCTCTGTTTTGTGGCTAGTGAGCTCCATTTATTCAGTTGCTTTTGCTTTTTGTTTTTTACTTTTCATTCTTGCTCTTCACTGTCATTTATAACCATCTACCACCAATAACAAAAAAATCCATTCCCCCATTGAAAACAACCTACAGGTGCTAGAATATCTACTCTGCAACCACACTGTTAACCAAATGCAAATTCTTCTTAGTATTTTTTCAAATTTTCATTGCATATTTTCAAATTAATACAAGATCTTTATATGTATTTCTTTTCCTGCATTATCTGAATGGTTGATATCATTCACCTTTGTGTGAGGTAGTTTCTTAATGTCTGTATTAGTGCCTGCCACATTATTGTGTTGGCTTACCTTGCTTTACAGGATAAATCTTTCACAAAGCATGATCATACAACAGCAGACAGTTTGTGGTATGCACATTCCTGTGGTACAGTATATTCACATTAAGCTACCTGAGCCTTCTTAAACCTTTCCGGAAGCTTTTCATACTGGCAAACTCTGTTTTCTGTGTACTTCTTTTAACACAGCCTCTTCAGAAGACTTTTAATAGTAAAGTTTTATGTATTTACATTTTAAATAGAACTCAAGAAGTTGTTTGGAAAGTGACAGCAGTTGAATATTTGTAAGTACAAAATAATGTTTTATACAACCTTTATACTTTTCACCAAAGAAGTTCAAAGATCCCTACAAACAGTAATAAATTGTAAGTGGTTTAAGAATATTGTGACGTACATATTATGTTCATGTTATAAGGAAATCATTATATAAGGAAAGTTCATTATTCATCAGAGGAAATGAGAAAATGTCACATAATAGATCTCAATTGCCATTCTTTTTTTCTGCTGTAGCAGAAATACCATCACTGAACTCACCAGTCAATCCTTTAAACATTTCAGCCACCTTGCACTGTTACCTAGTCAGAATATTATTTTCTCACTATAGTAATTTCTCTCATTAAATGAGTAAGAAACAAATGAGTACACAGCAACTCATAGAATGTCAAGTTATTTGCCAAACTATGGGTTTCCCCATTTTTTTCTTCATTCTGGCTCCAGTGCGCAGGGAGACAACAGTGCTGGAGACCTGACCTAGGAATGGTAGATGAGAAAATGAAACACTGCGAGTTGTGTCAATTCTCCTTCTCATAAAGCTTTTCTTACAAACACCACACCAAATATCTAGCTACACATTCACAAATCATTTTAGTTGTTTTTGTTGTTGTTTAAGCAGTGTTTACTATTTTACTTGCTAGTGTACTCTGGTTTACTTTGGCATGTTTTGGTGTAAAATACCACTAGTTATTATCCAAAATCAAATCATTATAAACACAAGAAAATCAAAGTAATGATATTTTAAAAAATTGAACTAGATTAGTTCTTGATACTCCCTTCAACAATAATAACCTCCAAGCCTTCCAAATAAAGAAATCCTGTGATTTACATGACATAAGGCAGTGTTGAGCTAGCTGAGGTACTGCAAAGCCTCACAGCTGTTAGGCCAGACTTCTCACTAAGCCATACGTGGGACTCCTCAAGGCTATTCCTTCGTGCGCTTCTGGCTTCTGCAACCCACAAAAGTCAAGGTGGTACCTTAGTACAGCATTAATTTAGGCAGTATTAATTTTCAGAGGTTCCACTGATGGGCAGTAGCAAAAAAGAATAATAAAAAGATCAGTAATTTGCTCTTATACTCAGTCTTACTGCCATCTTAATGTAGTTTAGGAAAGGAAACACAACTAAATACTTATAATACTACAGATGTGTAACATTTTTTAAAACCTATATGCATCTGGAAAAAAAAAATTACAAAGATTTTACCTTTTACAATATTCTTCAGTGTTTGCCTTTTTAAAGGTGTGCCATTTCTGTTTCTATTTGTAAGCCAACTGCAATGCGTATTTTTCTTGCATTGTTAGCAGTTTATGAAAAAAAATAGGTAAAAGAAATGATCAGTGATTTTTTTTCTATTCATTACAGTATTTTATATTGTATACTCATTCAGTGTACTTCTTGTCTACTCTGTTCTCTGTTTCAGATGGGTCAGATGGATCTCTGTTGCAGCAAGAGGGCATTGGTTACTTCTGCCTTTCATCACACTTACAACATAAGTTGTGAAAACAAGGGCTGTGTGTTTACTGCACTTTCCTGTGACCACACTACATGTTCTACACTTGTCCTCCTATTCCTTTAGAGGCAATGAAAGACTAGAGGTAGGGTTATTTAATGAACAGCTAAAACTTGAGTGGTCTGCAAAGAGATCTATGGTGCAATTATTTTATAGTAATTCAGTCTCTTCTAGGTTCATATACCCAGTAAGGAACTAATTTATGACCTATGACAATAATTATAAACATGCAATCTTTGAGGAGACAAAGATGTAGACATCAGATTGCATAAGTGAAGAAAAACAGAACACTCTTAGAAAAGCCTAACAGTGAGCTTCATTAAGTGTTACGTGAGAATACATTTACTGGTCACCTTTTAGCTAAGCATTCAGTGGGAATTATTTCTGGCACCATAAACTACCTATAAGTTACCATTTTCTTTATATAAATAACATTTAGGGCATTTCAGACATAATTTGAATTAAGGTTTTTCTTTAACTTAAAAGTTATATTTCATCATTCCTAAATGTTTAGGATGTGTAGGTGTGGAAAGGGCTGGAAAGAGATATATGTAACATATCAAATGGCTGTAGGATGAAAAAAAAAAAAATCACAGAACAAACATTTAAACATCAGTCAAGATGGCAATATTGGGATCATTTCTATAATGCACAATTAATGAAAAATTATTAAATATCAGTGTTATTTCAAATAGAATGTCAGTCTATTGTTCTGTCAGTCTAACCTATATTATCTTCAAATGCCTGAATCCTAATTAAAAAGAAATCTACAATGTAAATAGCATAGCCCTTTTTCTGTCTTTATTTATGCCGACAATCTATGAGCTTTTTTACAATAAAACTACATAGGTGTTTCATAAGATTATAACTGAAATACACTAAGTTCTTTTAACCCTATTCCTTCAAAAATCCATTTTTGGATTGGATTGGCTGGCTGTGAAGACTTAATATGTAAAACCAGTTTTCTGAAGATGACACAGATGGCATTCATATTGATGTAATATGCATTGGTGAAGTAGTTATGTTCTCTGCAAAGAGCATCGCGTTTCTTTCGATGTTGGTGCCAAGTGAAGTTGCTCCAACTCCCTGCCCATATATAACCTCCCCCCCACACACCCCTAGTTGAGGTGGGACTTCTCTCTCTGTGACGGTACTGCAGACCAGCCTTAACCACTGATGCAGGTGGAAAGAAACTTTCTTTCCTGATATATTGTTTCTAACTCGAATTACTTCTCCAGATAGGGTTCTGAGTTGCCCAAGCAGTGGTATCAATGTAACTGAGGGGGTGGGAATGAGGTGCCAGAAGCAGCTGGGGGCCGCTTAAATTGACACTGCTTTCAGTTATGCTTTCAACTTCTCTTTACAGAACTTCTGACTTTGCCCACCAAAACCAAAAAAACAATTAAAAAGTAACCGCTACTGAATCATTGATACTTCCTTGAATCTGCAGGATTCAAGCATCAGGCTGGACATTTCAGGTCAGAGAGAAAAGATGACCCAGGTAGTCATTGTGATTGGCAGCAAGGTGCCTGGATTTCAAGTTTATATTCAGTATGATCTTATGTAAATTATGACAATCATAAAGAATCCTGACCTGTGCAGTCTTCTCATGAATTGCTTTTGGTCTTAGCATTTGAAATTAAATTGGTTCATATCAGGGTTTGATACCAATTGAATTAGACCCATTTCAGAATGACTTTAAAGTGACGCACTTCTGTAGCAAAGGTCATTTTGGCCTCAGCTAACAAATATAGTGCCCCAACCCTGCCACAGTAAGAGTGCAACATTTCCTCTTCCAGCCCACCAGCCGGACTAAACCCCAGCAGAACTTCAGTAAGCCATGTCAAGAGCTGAAGCTGTACCACCAAGAACTAAATCCCTTTGGCAGTTCACTCACTCCTCTAATAGACTTCATTAAATTATCAGAGAGAAGAGGTATAAATAGTAATAGTATTAGTTAAACATTTCAAAGCTGCTTATGATTTGAAAACTAATAGAAAACAGCTATTTTCCAAATTCACACTGGAAATTCTCAGCTTGTGTATGACTCATTCCAGTGGTTTCTGTTATTTAACACACTCATTTGAAATTTCTTCCTGTTTGTAATCAGACTTCTACCTTCAAAGATATTTTTGAGGTGCTACTAGTATCACAACAGCTACCTTTGACTTTTTGAGTATACTAAGCAAAGATCAAATTTCTTCCAAAGGCTTCATCAGTTATTCCCAGTAGTTTCACACTTGCTTGTTCATTTGATTATTTTATTATTCTATCAAATAATTTCTAATTCACCAGAGGTTTTCTAGTAACGCACAGCTTTTGATGAATGGGCGTAACAATTTTGTACCTAATGGGTTCACTGTCAAACTAGAAAGTTATTAATCACAGGAAGAGAAACTCCTATTTAAAACCCTGAAAAGATGCATAAAATATATGCAACAAACAAAAGGAGGGAAGCAGAACTCAAAACAGGAAGGGGGTGTTGTTCAATATTTCAACAAAGGAAATGTAAGATGAAAACTGAAAACTTGCATAAGCAATAGGGACATTAAAAATATTGTATTCTTTGCACTAGATTGTGATTTTGATAGCTGTGTTAAAAAACTTCTGTGAAGCAAATCAACAAACTTAAATGCTTAAAGGCAAAAACCTTTGCAAATAAAACTAATTCATATTTCATGAAGTCAGAGATAAGAGTTATTTGGCTTTTTTTAAACACAGGAAATCAATAACTCGGTTCTCTTCATTCCATGAATAAGGCCGAGTATTGGACCTGTATGAATATATTACTAATCCTGACACACACATCCTCCAATTCTTCAATCACAATGAGTCATGCAAAATTAACTTAGGTTTTCATGCTTACTTAGCACACTATGGAATAGTTTATAACAGAAAAAAATACTTGTGTAAAAGTGGGTGAATACATTGTGTAACTTCAAAATATGTGGAGTAATGTATGGACATATACTGTGGTATAATCCCTTCTGACACTATTTTGTAGAACACTGAAGAGCAGTAAGACATATGACGTTAAAACACCACTAGTAACAGAGTTCAGGGCCCAAGCCTTTACGGCCTTTTAATATTATTAAGACTGAGAATATGGGCCTTATACTTCCTGGAACGAGAAATGCCCAGACATACAGCACAAACCGAACATGACTCATGGCGCTTGAACGTGTGCCGTGACAGCGAGCGGGTAAACACACACATAGCTCCCGTTCGTTGTTTCTTGGCAATTTCAGATTCATTTAGCCAGATAAATACAAAACACGATGTCCTACTTCAAAATGAGAAATATGCAGCGTTAGGAATAACTGATGTAAGGGATGTGCTTTCAGTAAATAGAAGAATTTAAAAACAAGCTGTGGGCAACAGCTCCGCGGGGCGGGCTTGGAGCTGCCGGTCCCACCGGCCCCTCAGCAAGTTCCCTTGTACCTCACCACTCCGGCACCGCCGAGGGGACAACCCGCGGTTCGTGCGGCGCCCGCTTCCCCGGGGACGGCTCGGGGAAAGCGGCAGCCCCGCCTCGGCCAGGGTCTGTGGGAAGCCTGCTCCGCCGAAGGCCGGCGCGGCCCAGCCAACCGCCCTTCCCGGCGGCGGCACGGCGCCCCTGTATCGCACACCGCAAGTGCAAACCCCGTCCGGGGAGCAGGGCCGCCGCGGAGGGCGCCCTGGCCCGAGCCGCAGTAGCTCAGCGCCCCCGGCTCCGGCCCGGCCGCTAGACAGCCCCCCCGACTCCGGCAGAGGTGGAGCCCACCCCTCCCCCACACCAGCCGGCTCGTCCCGCCCCCAAGCCAATGAGAGGCGCTGCCGGCGGCCCCGCGGCGGCGGTTGGCCAGCCCGCCAGCCGTTGGGCGCGCCGTAGCCAATCGACGACAGCGTCTAAGCCCCGGCTCCGCCTCCTTCCGCGGCCGCTGGGTCTGGGAGTCGCCGAAGACGCCATTTCCTCAGCGCCCCCGCGGCGGCGCGGCTGCATCAGCGCTGACGTGAAACCGACGTGCGGCTCCGCCCGGCCCAATCCCCCCCACCCCCTGTGACGGGGGCACCACGTACAGGGCGGCGGGTGAGTGCGGGAGGGGGCGGGGACATGTGTGCGCGCAGCCCGACCCCCTGCGGGCCGGGAGCAGGGGAACGCAGAGGGCAGCGGCCGGCCCTGGCAGCGCGGAGGGCAGGGCAGGGCAGGGCAGGGCAGGGCAGGGCAGGGCAGGGCAGGGCAGGGGGGCGCTGTGCCGCTGGGCTCAGCCCCTGCCGCCGGGAGCGCGCAACAGGGGGCGGAGGCGCGTCCCCGCCCGCGGCGGGGAGCGCGCCTCGCGCAGGGACGGCCGCGCAGGGCCCGCCTGCCTTGCTCGCCCGGCACGGCTCCATCGGGCGGCCCCGGGATGGGGGGCGTGTGGAGCGCCCTGCTACAGCCCGGCAGCCGGGGTGCCCGCCTGGCCCTCGCAGGTTGCGACTCGGGCCCTTCCTCCGGAGCGAGGCTGGGGAGAGAGACCGGCTCGGCTCGCCTCTCCGCGGTCCGGCGCTGGCGGGGACGGGGCAGCGTGCTTCCCGCTGCAGCCGGAGAGCGCTGGGACGGCTGGTGGCTGGGGCCTGCGGCCGGCGCCCCGGCGGAGGGGACATGGCGCCGGGGGGTGGCGTTGCCCCTCGGCCCGGGCGGCCTGGTGACAGCCTTGCCCGTAGGGCGTTCCGAGCTGGGACAGGGATACGGGTGGGAGAGATCACAGTGGGCTCCATGGGTCCTAGGCCCTGCTTCAAGCCTGAGGGTTTTGTCTGCATCTGCCGCTGCCGTGTCAGCATCTTACGTGGTGCTGAGCGGAGCCGCGTGTTAAACGATCCCGCAGGTACTGATGCTTAGATGATCCTCTTACCTGTTCAGGGACGGGCTGGACTCTTCTAAACGGGGACCACGTGTCCTCTTCCCAGCAGACTCAGCACTGTCTTGTCCGGATTACTGCGGAGGCAGGTGCAGAGTGACGGGCAGCATGGTTGTGCTTACCGTAATGGCAGGTTGGGTTTTTACTTTTTCTTTTTTTTTTTTTTTTTTTTTTTTTTTTGAGGATTTTGTTAAGATATTCTAGGAAGAAAAGGGTGGGGAAGAAAACAAGGAAATGCATTAGAGTTTAGGAGACACTAAGTTTTGTTGTATTCTGTTGGTACCGAAAACTTAACAGAAAGGTTGCACTGTCGCTCATTTTACCTGGCTGAATGCTGTGATCATCTTGCCAGTTGGTGTGCTTTACAAAGCAGTGTAGTAAAACAGAGTATAGACTTCATACTCGAAAAAACATGCTCTTCTGAAACTTGTGCATTATGAGAGTTGCTACACTTACCATGGGGTCATCAATAAATGCAAAATAGGTGTTTGTAAATTTACTTCCTTGCTTTCTAGTAACTTCCCTGTGAATAAAAGCCTTTAAAGAGATTTGGAGCAAGGGCTGAAATGTATTTCTTAGCCTCTTATAATTTCCTTTGCGATAAGCCACCTTTGTAAGCAGTCCCTGATGTATAAAGTATTGTTGAAATAAAGATGTTGTCTTTGAAATGTCTCTGGGTATTTAATTAGACAGTTATACATTTCCATTTATGCAAAATACTGTACCAATTTGCTTATGCAGTATAATTTCACCAACAGCCATTAAATATTAATATTCAGTGATGTACTTGTAAAATAAACAGCAGTGTTGAGGAGTGAAAGGATTGTTCATGCTCTTTATTACAAAAGAACACATCTTGACAGGGATGCTACCCTTAACCTTTTATTTATGGACAACAATATAAAATGTTCACACCTTTAGCTGTACGTGACTTCCAGTTTTCTAGGTCACCTGGGAAATGTTTTCCTTTAGCTCATGCGTCTGTCAGTATTGTCTTGTCAGGGATGCTGCTGTAATCAGCGGAAGAAGTTTTTCATGTGCACCATATACATCTTATTAATCAGTGTTTACCTGCTACTGACCTACTGTAGGTTAGTCTTGGTGACTCTAGTACTAAACACATGCTAATATATATTGAAATGTTACTAGCTAGTTAACAGTTAAACCTCCTGCCAGATCCTGAAGATTTCTTTGCTATTTTGTAGGAAGAAGCAGTTATCTTTGCCCACATTATGGAAAGCTATTCCCCCCTCCCCTTTTTTTATAGGAAGGGAGAGGTGTAACTTGTTTATTAATTTAAAAATCCACACTAATGTTTAAAATTACTGTTCAATGGTGGTAAGCAACCACGGTGGAAAATGTAAGAAATGAATGTATTAATACTGAATATAAGACTAAAGCTTATATATAATCAATCATACAAAGGAAAAATATTATATAATTTTAAACTGGACCCAAGACCACATACTTTAGAACTGTTTGCTTGGTTTTCCTTTAAAACAAGAGGAAGGTAATGTAAACTTTGAAGTGTGATGTCTACTACTACTGATGCAGTTTTACAAAGGATTTCAAGTGCTTGGCAAAAGATTTTTCTTACTTTGAAACTTAAAAGCAATAAATATGTTAGAATTTCCTTGCAGTGTAGACTGATTGACTGTGATACATGTGGAAACTGTTTATGTTGTTTCTGGACTGGATTAATAACTGTTTCTTACCACAGTCCATACTACCGATGTTTTAGAAAAAAACAGTGTTATGATCTTGCTCTGTATTTTTACATATATTTATTAAAAACACTTCAATGTATTCATGGTAAAACAATATATAACACAGGAAATACAAAACCTGTACAACTCAGGTTATAGAAATTTGAGAGTTTATGAGAGTGTGCTGAAGACAGTGCCAGCCTAGACTGGGCTGTGAAATTCAGGAGTTTCTTAGCATGGGTGGTCTTGAGCTGTGCACAGACCCACATGAAGTGACATGGCCTCGTGTGGCTGTACCACTTCTAACCATGGGGGCTCAATGACTGCGACTGACCTTCACCTGCAGGTTTAGTAATCCGCTATGGTTACGTCTACTGAAGATTCATAATCTTGTCACGTGTCTGAATTACGATGCTAATGCGCTACGTTTTGTCTTTAGTCATCTTTCTCATTGAAGTTTTATGCCAAGATCACTAGTTCATCTTTTAAAATTACTTATGTCCTTTGTTATTTTTGTTTTGGTTTTATAGGCTACAGTTAGGTCTTTATATTTGGAAAGTATGCTATCGGCTATAGCTAGGTCTTTATATTTGGAGGCCATTTCTAGTCACGTCCCTGTTCACAAACATACTAGAATTACCAGATTGTCAAAAAGAAGTGGATTTTAGCTTACCTAGAAAGAGTATTTTCCTGTGTTCTAGGGTAACAGTTGCATTTTATGACAGTCAAAAAAAGTGCTAATTGAAAGCAGTGTGCAAATTTTCACATTTTACTCCACTTTGCTAAAGATTTTAAATAGGCAATAATTTGTGTTAAGTTAGAATATACACAATTATAGATGGAAAAATCTATTTAAATTCTTGATTTTTTCATGTATGTCATAAATCTTAATTATGCTTGTCATTTCACTGACATGTATAATACTTGCTGTTGTTTTTCTAATTTAACATAGATAATCTAAAAAATACAGTCCTTTGTACTGTATTTTCTAAAATACTAGGATTAACTTTTTATTAGATTTTCTGCTGCACTAATGCTCTTTTCATAGCTATTTGCTAATTCAGTTACTGGAGCACAGCAGATGAAGAGACTTTGGGAGAAAAATCCTGATAATTGAAGTAGTAAAACTAAATAATTTTTTTTTACAGTGTTCTGCAGTCAGTGAGGAATTAAGCTAAAATTTAGAAAGGAAACCCTATTTTTCACAACATGAAGAATGGTTCTTTCCAGGTAAAATTTCTATGTAATGCATTCAGTGGGTATAAAGATACTTGGTTTTTTCCCCAGCAGTAGGTTATCTGTGGCAAATGGCTTTGGATAAGAAAATGCTTCAAGGCCTGTATAAAGTGAATTAATTCTGACTATATTCCCATCTTTAGGAAGAGATTGCAATGAATATGTTGCCAGTACCTATGCATTATTTAATCTTCCTTGGTGTGTGAGGTGTTCAGAAGCTTGTGGAGGCATTCTTACATGAACCAGATGGAGCTTTCGTGTTTGAGACTCTATGGATGGTCCTAGTTTACTAAGGAGGAACATTTTTTTTCCTACTTTATATATGTATTCAATGTAACAATAATAAAAAAGCCAGTTATTTAGTAGATAAACATCTGGTTATGGAAAATTATGGTGGAAAGCTTGGTGAAAACATTCTCCCCATAGTTGATCTTTAATTAGATTGTATATAGAGAAAAAGGTAATTAGTGGTAACTAACAAGACAGGAATGTAGAAAGATTTTGGGTGTAAAATGTCTCCTTATGAATCTGAATGTAACTTCTATTGGCAAAATTGCTGATATTATCCCATAAAATCTTGAATTATTTAGAACTTGGCTACCATTAGCCATAGTACTCTTAAGTCTGGTCAGTAGAATACCATTAGAGGAGTACAAGCTAAAAATATGCTTCTCTGTATCACTTGAGCAGATACCTTTTCATATTTTCATGCCTTTATTCTAGGCAAAAAGGGTGTTGTTTTTTTTTTTTAATTTATTCTTGAAGATTGTGGAATATTCTGTAAAATAGTGCCGCAAAAGGAATTGGGTTTACATTTAATCTGATTTAATGTAGTTAACTTTTAACATGTGGGACTAAATTCAGGAGCCTTGGAGTCAGGCATATAGCAGACTTCCTTCCCCATCTCTTCCATCTCTCAGTGTAAGACCTGAGAAGAAACTGCAGTAACAATCAGTCAGTTGAAATAGTTGAACTCTGAGTTCAGCTGGGCTTGCCATCCCCTAGTTACAGTGACTGAACCCAAGAAAGTGAGGTTTGCTGCTGCTTAAATTCCACAACTAGATCATGTCTTCCTTTTGCGGCCTTGATTCCTTGTGTAAGTACGGTGTAGGTGGGCGCGCACCCACAGGGCGTCCTGCCCACCTCTGCCTGACCCTGTCCTGTCTCTGTTCTGTTTGTAAACTGACCTGTTGCCATGGCAATGTTTGTGACATCACCTGTTCAATGTTGCACCTTCAGTGCAGGGTTTGGTAGGAGAGAAAGGGAACCGAAGAGACCCAAGCTTTTGTTTTAAAACACACCTTCCGTTATGACTAAATGTGCCAAGAAATATGGAAAAGCAACTGTCAGGTAATTGCATTTTTATATAGCAGATATATTTGGAAACTTTCTCTGTGGAGTTTAAACTCATAGTTTAAATTGAGGATCAGGGAGCTGCTTATTCTTCTGTGAAACCTACCCTACTTTTAAACCTGCAAAACAAGAAGAATCGTTGCAGGCCACAAGTAGTTTACAGGCAATTCAAGCATAGATCCAGGCCAGCAGTCGGTATCTCAGAAGGTTCGAGAGGGCTGTAGCAGGACATGGCTGCTGGTCAGCTTGAGGCTTGTCCGGTGAGAGACGCGGGGCACAAGGGACCTGCTGCGGGCAGTGCTGGTGGGCTGCTCCGGAGTGCTGCGCTCCCAGCCCCGCTGTCGACACTGCACAGAACCCTGGGGCTCTGTGCTTGCCTTCTCATGTGCCCTTGTGCATGAGAACTGTTTCCAGAGCTGCCCCTCCATGCAGCTTTCCAAAGTACTTGTTTTAGAGCTCCTGGCTATATTAATATGGGGGAACAGGAAGAAAGGACTTCAGTTAATCTGATAGTTTGAGAGAAATCTATTTATTTTCTGTTAGTTGCCTGCTCTAAGTATAAAATAGTGGAAGTGCTGTTTTCTCCCTAGCTGCCTGATATACCTCGCTGTACTGCATTATTTAGATGTCTATGTACTTACTTTTAGACAGATGACCATGGAAATGGTTGAATCGCAACAGGATGACAATGCAGTGGATGCTGTGCCAGAGAGAGATGCTGGTCACCTTCAGAATCAGCCAAGCCGAAGTCAGATTTCCCCAGTATCTGAGGTAAGCTGAAATGTGGAAAGATAAGAAGAATCAATAAGGTGATATTCAGAACTGCTATGATTTTTAAATTACCAATTTGTATGGAGTTCTCATGTTCTTTAAGTCTTGTTATTAAATAGGAAAAATACAGCAAAGGTATACTGAAAACTACGCCTGCTGTACTTAACAAAGGTCTCATATAACATCAGGTCTGTTAAAAGGTAACACTTTGAGGAGACTGAGCTTTTCAAAATGATCAGTAGGCACTTTTTGTTTGTTTTTTTCTTCAACTTTTCCAAGATGATTATGTTTGTTATGGAGATGGAGAATAGAGTCTGAAAGAGTTGAGGTGGCTGCAAGAGCAAACATAGCTAAAACGTGTGTATGTCTTGAAGATGTGTTGTATAACAAAAAAGAAAAATGAATAAAAATGACCATGGTTCTTCCTTAGTGCCAGTTTTTTTACAGAACATGTTTCATCTTTTTGCAAGTACATTTTAAATGTATACTCGTTTTGTCTACAAGAAAGGCCGGAAGGAGGATCCTGGGAACTACAGGCCTGTCAGCCTGACCTCTGTTCCAGGGAAGATTATGGAGCGGTTGGTTTTGAGAGTGCTCACAGGGCATCTGCAGAACAGCCAAAGGATCAGGCCCAGCCAACATGGGTTCATGAAAGGCAGGTCCTGCTTGACCAACCTGATCTCCTTCTATGACCAGGTGACCCGCCTAGTGGATGAGGGAAAGGCTGTGGACGTTGTCTACCTGGACTTTAGTAAAGCCTTTGACAGCGTCTCCCGCAGCATTCTCCTGGAGAAACTGGCGGCTCGAGGCTTAGACGGGTTTACTCTTCGCTGGGTGAGGAACTGGCTGGATGGCCGAGCCCAGAGAGTTGTGGTGAATGGCGTTAAATCCGGCTGGTGGCCGGTCACAAGTGGTGTTCCCCAGGGCTCGGTTCTGGGACCAGTCTTGTTCAATATCTTTATAGATGATCTGGATGAGGGAATCGAGTGCTCCCTCAGTAAGTTTGCAGATGACACCAAGCTGAGTGGGAGTGTTGATCTGCTGGAGGGTAGGAGGGCTCTGCAGAGGGATCTGGACAGGCTGGATCGATGGGCAGAGGCCAACTGTATGAGGTTTAATAAGGCCAAGTGCAGGGTCCTGCACTTTGGCCACAACAACCCCATGCAATGCTACAGGCTTGGGGAGGAGTGGCTGGAGAGCAGCCCGGCGGAAAGGGACCTGGGGGTGCTGGTTGACAGCCGGCTGAATATGAGCCAGCAGTGTGCCCAGGTGGCCAAGAAGGCCAACAGCGTCCTGGCCTGTATCAGGAATAGTGTGGCCAGCAGGAGCAGGGAAGTGATTGTGCCCCTGTACTCGGCATTGGTGAGGCCGCACCTTGAATACTGTGTTCAGTTTTGGGCCCCTCACTACAAGAAGGATGTTGAGGTGCTGGAGCGTGTCCAGAGAAGGGCAACGAAGCTGGTGAGGGGTCTGGAGCACATGTCTTATGAGGAGCGGCTGAGGGAACTGGGGTTGTTTAGTCTGGAGAAGAGGAGGCTGAGGGGAGACCTTATCGCTCTCTACAACTACCTGAAAGGGGGTTGTGGCGATGAGGGTGTTGGTCTCTTCTCCCAAGTAACTAGTGATAGGACAAGAGGAAATGGCCTCAAGTTGCGCCAGGGGAGGTTTAGATTGGATATTAGGAAAAATTTCTTCACTGAGAGGGTGGTCAGGCATTGGAACAGGCTGCCCAGGGAGGTGGTGGAGTCGCCATCCCTGGAAGTGTTCAAAAAACGTGTGGATGTGGCGCTTCAGGACATGGTTTAGGGGACATGGTGGTTCTGGATTAATGGTTGGACTTGATGATCTTAAAGGTCCTTTCCAACCTAGTGATTCTGTGATTCTGTGATTCTGTTTTATCTCTGTGCATCCAACGACAGTGGAGTTCTAAAAATACACTTTGTGTGTTCTGTATGGTAGTCATACCTGCATTCTTCTTTGGTAGTTAATGGATAAAAGATGGCGTAGTAATAATTCTCATGCATTAAAAATATGCACTGAAACATTCAGCGCTTGAGAGAAATAGTGTTCTTGCCAGTACTAAGATTTATAACTTCAGGAAGCTGTACATACCACTTAGAAGGATCTTCAAAAACCCTTTGTGAAATAAAGGAACTGATTTAAAAAAAAAAAATGTCGTCATCATCAGAAGTTAGTAGGTAAGATTCCTGTCTGATCTAAGGGAGGGATGCTCAGTTATTTGATGCCATGTGTTTGGAATGTTAGATACTTGATTTACACTACAGGTATATTTTCAAGACTGAATGCAGCTGCTTTTTGTTGGGTCTTCAGACTCAAAGTAGACTGCAAAATATTTATGAATGCTTATTTGTTGTTTTTGTTACCTATGGCATTTGTTGTGGTTTTGATACCTGCAGCATTAGCAATACTGTTTGGTGGTTTTGTTTTTTTTTAATTGAGCATGAAAGCAAGAATTTTATTTGGTTTACTCTGTCGATATCATCCCCTCATTTCTTTTTTCTTTGATAGTTCAGTTGAAAATTTCTGTTTAAACTTCATAGGATGATTTTCGTGTAAAATCTGTTGGCTTGTGCAATAGTCTCTGAAGAAAATACCTGTGAATTCTGTCACGTGGAATTTTTAATGTTGATCTAGAGACAAAGCTGTCGCTGATACTGTAGGAGGGCTTCATCTAGGTCCCCAGGGAAAAAACTTTTTATGTTTATCTGCATTTAATGCTTGAGTACTGTGCGTGAAGGTTCAGCCATATTGGGTATAGGCCTCAGGTCTTTCAGTTAAAACGAATAACTGAAGTACTGATGGATCTTGATCAACCAGCACTAAAATTAAACACATGCACTTCAGTTTGATGGCACAGGATAATAGTCCAGAGTTTACATCTGGGAGTCGCTCTTTTTGGTCAGACGGCGTAGGAACCTGGCCTGGACCTGTCAGAGCGGCCTGGCGCTCATAGCTGGAGTCGATGTCCCTCTCCTGGGCTATCTGGAAGAGTGGGGTTGACGCAATTGTGCCACTCTGTGAAAAATAGTGAAGCTGAGAGGCCTCCAGCGGACAGGCCTGTCGCCTCAGCTCCCGGCAGTGCCGTGGGCCCCCGGCTGCCGCTCGCCGGGGCCTGCAGGCCACTGCCACCCTCCCTGCCTGGGCAGCTGGGAGTCTGCGCCCACCCCCTTGGCGCCTCAAGGCTGAGCTGCCACAGCATTTCTTTTCGTAAAACGGGCCACGACGGAAAGCTTATTGCTGAAAGGCCTTGTGACATTTCTTTGAAATGATGAGGAGGACTTTCTTACCTTATATTCCTACCTGGCAGGCTCTGAAGGTGAGACGCTTAGTCATGGTGAGGGTTAGAGGCGGACGTTGAGAGGTTAACCCCTGCGCGAGGCAGGGACCTCGTGTGGGGCATCTCCCATCTGCATTTGCTGGTATGGGATGGAAAACTCGGGGTGTTTCCGAGGAATTTCGTGGCTGTGCTGTTGGTCTGGCATCTGTGTATTTTGACCCATACAGAAGGGCACCGATAGCTCCTTCTCCCTCTTTGGCCTCTGGAGGAGTGCAGTTAAGAGAAGCCAACCACTTAAACTGACTGAGATGTACCTTGCTCCAACTCCCAGTCGCCTCTCCTACTAATTTTCTTGCAAATGTGCAGAAATATGAGAAAAGAATGACTTGGTTCTTACTGAGAGGTAAAATGCCTGGTTACTGAAACTCAGGGCTTCTCTTCAGACAACTCGGGGGCGGTGGGGGGGAGGTTTCTAGGCAAATATTTGTTGAACCTTGGCTTTCTTCAGTCGGAAGTAAAGCATTTTAATACACTTTTTTAATACGCAACTTGTAGTTTTTCGTGTATTATCAAAGAATCGCAGAATGGTTGAGGTTGTCAGGGACCTCTTGAGACCATCTAGTCCAACCCACCTGCGCAAGCAGGGTCAGCCAGAGCAGGTTTCCCAGGACTGTGTCTGGCTGGGTTGTGAGTATCTCCAAGGATGGAGTCTCCACAACCTCTCTGGGCACCTGTGCCAGTATTTGACTGCCCTCACAGTAAAAAAGGTAGGATTTTTTATGTTCAGATGGAATTTCATGGTTTTTTTAATTGGTTTGGTTTATTGTTTAATTATGACTTTGGCCAGGCAAAATGCTGAAGGGTACAACTGCATAGAAGGTGAGGTTTTTGTTGGTTTTTTTGTGAGTTTGTTTTTCTCTCCTCTGGAGGTCAGGCTTTTTAAAGAAATACCTGCCATTTAGTTTCAAAAAGGGGGACAAGTTATTCAATAAGATGATAATCTCTAGAGGGCAGACATTGTTTTGTGCTGAAACGTTCTTAATGTCTTCCCTGTTGCGAGGGAAGGGAGACATTAAGAATGTCTGGGCTGGAGCCCAGATGTGGTGTGACAGGAAAACCTCCAATGCTAAGGAGGACCTATTATACATTATTAGTAGAAAAAAGATAACGTCTTTTTTTTTTCCCCCTAGCTTGTGTAATACATATTGCTATATACTCCTGTAATTTTCTGGTGATGAAAGTAAAATTAGTTTTTCTGCAAAAGCAAAAATCAGGAAATTAGAAACTAGCAAAAATTAGATGCACCTTTCATCCATTGAGGCAAAATTGACAATTTCTGTCTTTAAGAGCTTAGTTTTAAAATAAAGTTAATTAATGTAGAATAAGATCTTATTTATAGTTTAATTTCTTGCATGCCTCACTTGCAGCCAGTTAATGAATTGACATGGTATTGTTTTGGTGATCCAGAGACTGAAAGAATTAGGTAAGAAAATACTAATTTGTAAAAATTGTGGTGGTTATCTTCAAAAGCTGTTGGAAATGTTCAGAGCACCTGTACAGAAGCTTGACGCCTTTTCTTCAGGGAAGAACAAAGGTGCAAGGTGGAAAATTTCTCAGCCTCTTTTGAGATAGGCTCCATGGGTTCTGTCTCACATGCACAGGTCTTATGTTAATACATATAGGGCTGTTCTTAAAAGGAAGTTAATTTGAATTGAAATATTCTGATAATGTTGATAGTCAAACTTGTATCTTGGAACAGTTACAGCTGCATTAGTATTCAAAGACAAATTAGATATTCCCTTTTCAGGATTTCTAGAGGCCATATTGCAGTCTGTGTTGCCCTGTGCTCAGCTACGCTAAATGTAACTACAAAAATGTAAGAGCAATGTACTTAGACCCTTTTCAGATTTGACAAAAATACTTTCAGTTGTTTGTTTTTTTTTTTCTTTAATCCTACATCCTTGATCGGTTGTGTAAACTTTGTCATGTTCTATCAGTATAGCTCTCTGCTATCTTGGTCTGAGAGATGATCTGTTGACCTCTCAGTGCTGGCCCTGAACTAGACATGGGTCAGGATTTACAACGTCAGAACTGTTGTCAGAGAAAGCAGAGGGAGTTTTCCAGAGCCAGAGCCAGGAGTACATAGCCACTGCAAGCTGGGACTGTTCAGGTTTAGCACTTAAGGGGTATTTTCCTTGTGGGCTCTTGGCATCAAACTTTGTGTTAAACCTTGCTCCCAACAGATTGAGCCCTGTAGAAGTTTACCAGGCTGTTGTAAATACGGCTTTAAAACCAGCCTGCCAAATCCAGGACATATGGCAAATTTGACGTTAGAGCATTATAAACCTGCAGCCTTGTCGCCATTTTATGCTTCCTCAAGGGTATGTACACTGTCACCAAATGGCTGAAATCAGCCTAACCTCGTCTTCCTTAAAACTATGTGCTGCTTTTTTGGCATTGGCTTTGTAACTGACCAAAACTTACCTGTCTTCAGGTTTTCCTCATACAGGCTACTCAGTGCCTGAGCATGTTGAGTCCTTTGCTCTTTTATTAGGTGAATCCAGGATGGGTTTGCCTTGTCTTTTCCTTTTCCAGAAGTACTTTTCACTTCTGGAGTCCTTGCAGTGTTTAGATTCTTACAGCAGGGACAGAAATCTGATGGAGCTGTGCACTGTGTACTTCGTATCAGCAATGTTTAAAGGTATGAGGGATTGAATGTCAATGTAACCTCTGTAGTACTCTGTAGGGAAAAGTTATCTGACCTTGGCTGATGAGAGTGTGTACATCCACAGTATAACTGTTCAGATGGACAATGCTTCTTGAGGTCAGATAACTGATGAGTAGCCTCTTTGAAAGAATACATGCCTCAGTATGAAGGTAGTTCATGATCTTTTCTGTTGACTACTTTCCTCTCCCCTCTTGGAAGAGGGAGCACTTACATTTCCAAACGTATGAGGTATGGGACCATACTGCTATGATGGAATGCATGGTTTATATTTGTTGAAGCTATTAGACCTGACTGTTGCATACCTAAGATTGTAGAACCCAAAAGGTCATTACAACACCCAAGGTGTCTCTGCCATTGCCAGGGACATAACCTTATGCTGTTTAACCAGGTGCTTAATGTGTTAAGCTTCCCCTCACCCTCCGTGTTCCTGAGTTGCTTCTGTGGATTGTTTTCAGTCATTGTGCCAGACAGCCCTTGAAGTAATGATGTTAAAGGCAGCATCGCTCATCACTGATGTCAGAAAGTCCTTTTTTGCCAAGTCTGTTTCAGTCAGCATTTATGCATGATAGCGTCAAAAGATTGTAGTATTTCCGTTAACATGGGAATATTCAATTTGAAAACAATACAAAGGGACATGTGAATTGAAATGGTTTTAATAATTTCTGATATTTATAAAAGAGATGCAGAATATGAAGTTGGAAAGATTTTTTTCATTCTTAGTTGCAGAAAACAACCCAATACAAAAGAATCACTGACATTTTAAAGTTCCTAGGTTACACATTGTGTAAACTTGGGATATTTGTGGAAACTCAGTGAACAGTGATCAAATCAAATTTAGTTGTTTGAAATGGCCATAAATGAACAAAGAAATCACTTTTGTTTTGATCAAGCTTTAAAATACTACTGTCTCCTCTTCCCTCAGCCCTACCCCCCCATTTAATCTCCTATCTGAACTAATGGGAACAAAACAATTTATGCGGTGATACTCTAAACTTTAGTCTAAAAGAGTATTAGCTGAGTGTGGCTTTCTTGTCTGGTCATACTGAATAAGGAGCTTTTAAATGAATGTGGTGTTTCTTAATCTTTAGTACTGGCTTGCTTCCTGATTATATGTGCCTGACCCATTGTGTACTAAAAAGAAGCTCATAAACTGTTCACCTTGTAATGTTTTGTGTGTGTTGTACTCAGAAGGTTCTTTTTGATACACAGAGTATTGTACCAGATTGCAGCTCTCACAAAGATAGTAGTAAATCAAAATGTTTGGTGAAACTGCCTTTGTAAGGTTTTGAAAAATTAGCGTGCTTTGTAAACATTTAGATTGCTCCATGCCCTTTCCTTGAAGCTTGGGTTTAGGATGATCACAGAATCATTAAGGTTGGAAAAGACCTTCAAGATCATCAAGTCCAACCATCAGCCCAACACCTGCATACCCACTAAACCATGTCCTGAAGTGCCATGTCTACATGTTTTTTGAACACTTCCAGTGATGGTGACTCCACCACCTCCCTGGGCAGCCTGTTCCAATGCTTGACCACTCTCTCCAATTTTTCCTGATGTCTAGTCTAAACCTTCCCTGGTGCAACTTGAGGCCATTTCCTCTCAGCTTTGATGCAAAATAGATTGTACTCTTCAGATCTCTTGAGACTTTCTAGATCTCAGTATCAAATATCTATATCTGAATAATTCCTGATAATATTAATACTTGTTCTATAGATTGGGAAAAAGGTTTGTATGTCCTATTTGCATGTTGCCATTTAATGCCATTTCAGGAGTGATCATTTCCATTTCAGGGTTAGAAATGCTCTCAATTGTTCAGTTTCCTGAACAATTAACAGTTGAACAATTATTAGAGAGATTAACAGTTGAACAATTATATAGTGAATGTAGACAAGATCTTGTCTCTGTTTCCTAGAAGCATTGTTTCTTCAAGATAATTTGAGCCAGCATCTGGTCTTTTTGATAGTAGTGCATCTTAATAGTAATTCAAATTTTTCGCTTGCCGCAAGACAGGAATTTTTCCTAGAGAAACAATGGCTTACGGACCAGGAATGAAAGCTTCTTTAATATTTGTAATTTAAAAAAAACTTCGGTGTGAATACAGAAAAATACAAATCTTTCTTTAATATACTCAGCATTCATCAAGTTTTTCTTCTCACTGTCACCTCTTTTTACCATTCCTGGTCATACCAGATACCTTGTGGGGCTGAGAACAAAGCTAGGAAGGGAATGATACCAGAATTTTAGATACGAGTCTTCATTTATTCTTACACATGCAGAATTAGAAATTAGTTTTTTCAATGCAATTTGCTTTGAAAAACACAGTATCTCTTTTTATTGTATGATTTATGTTTGTCATTCTCTTCATTTTCTGAGTTTAGACATGCTTCATCACACAGAACTTGAAATCAATCATAGTGTTTCCCCTTTGCTTTAGTATTTGTTTCTCTTAATAGACTTAACAGCAATGATATAAATATTGAACAATTTCTTAGCCCGTAGGTGTTTAGCTGTTTCTTAATGTATTCATCTTCAGTACCCATGGTTGAGAGCCAAGGGCTGAGGAAGGCTGTGTGTGCTCTAAAATGTCATCAGGAAAAGGGATCAAGTTATCCCTGAATAGAACACTTTCATCATCTGTGCTAGTGTTAAAGAAGATTCAGCTGTCCTTTATTTTTGTTGTTGTATCAAAGCACTGATACACTCCAACTCTGTTTTTCTTGATATATAAATATATAATTTAGTAAAGAAAATCAACTTACAAATCCATGTATTGCTTTACTTAACAGTTGGGGTTTTTTTGCTATCTGAAAAGTTCTTATGTCTCCTGAGACACCTATCTGAAAAGCGTAACTTCTTGCTTATCAAGCAAAGCAAAACCAAAGCAGTTCTGGAGTTTTGTAACTTCTTGCTTATCAAGCAAAGCAAAACCAAAGCAGTTTTATTTTTTATTTCCTGACTAAGAACATTCTGCCCTGTATGTTGTTGCAGCAACATACCAGTTCAGTGAATATAGTTATTTTTTTTTACATTTCTTGAGGTTCTTCCTAACCTTCATTCTAGAGACAGCAGATTTAGTGTGTGATAGCTTAGGGCTGTTTTTAATTGAAAAGAAAACATGAAGTCTCTGGACAAAAAAAAAAAAAAAAAGATTTGCAATTTGTTAGGGGACAGTTTTCAGCTTTCCATACCATTTGGAAACATACACACCAAACTTTTACTAGTAAAACTAGTTTATTTCCGTGTATGATAATTACACACATCTAAGCTATTTTAGATATGGCATCAAAACCAGTTTTAGTATAACTTCTAAAAGCATTTGCTGAAGTCTTAAGGCATGTTACTTAAACACGATGATTGTAATTTTTGCAGGTTTCTGTAGCTGCATCAAGTGCTGGAAGAGGATCTCCAGCTGTAACTCTAGTGCAGTTGCCTTCTGGTCAAACTGTTCATGTCCAGGGTGTCATTCAAGCCACACAGCCCTCAGTCATTCAGTCACCACACATGCAAGCTGTTCAGGTTAGCTCTTTTATTGTTACATTTTCATGAATATTTGGTGCCTCATAACTCTTCTCCCCAAACCCCATCTTCAGTTTCTCTTCATTCCTACCAGTGCTGCCAGGTTTACTCATATGGTGTGGGAAATGGCAGGGAGAAGGTGGCAAACTGCCAACCCGTAGCAGCTCTACAAGCATTGTGTAGCGATTCCTTAATGCTTCCTGTTTATGTTTTAAGAAATTGTGTCTTGGAACCCTGAACTTACACAACAGCAAATTTGTGTAATAACAAGGCCTTACTTTAGCGTATCTTGCAGTTTTTCTGTTTTGTGATATTCTATGAACATCATGTTTCTAATAAGACTGCAAGTATCTCATGTTGTATTTTTGGAGAGCATCTGGATGTAATGGAAGTAGAAGTATTACAGTCAGAATAATTCCTTGTTTTTAGCAGGCCCTGTTAGAGCATCTGGGATTGCTTTTTGTGGGTGTGGATATGCAAAGACCAAAAATAAGGGCAGCCTCAAAATAGACATTTATTTGGCAAATCTTCACATGTTTAAAGTTGCTGATGTTAGAAAACAGGGACCAATGCAAAATGCTTAAGAGTTTTCAAAGCTTTTAAATACTGAAAAAGGCTAGAGAGAATGAACCTGCAGTGTTTTGAAAATGACTTCGCCTCCCATTGGTGAAGAATGCCTTTGCTCTAGTTTTCTTAAAGTCTGATTGTGAAATGTCAACAGAATTGCTTTTTGCAAATAGAATTGATATCTCTGGTAAGAGAGGCTATACGCCTGTTATGTGTGAACTGTTTTACCTGCAGTCATTGCAACACGTTACGGAAAAGACATGCGTTGTCACTGTTCTTGAGAAGCCGCCTTTAATCACAGAATCATTAAGGTTGGAAAAGACCTTCAAGATCATCAAGTCCAACCGTTAACCCAACACCACCATGCCCCCTAAACCATGTCCTGAAGTGCCACGTCTGCATGTTTTTTGAACACTTCCAGTGATGGTGACTCCACCACCTCCCTGGGCAGCCTGTTCCAATGCTTGACCACTCTCTTGGTGAAGAAATTTTTCCTAATATCTAATTTAAACCTCCCCTGGCTGTTTGAGACTTCTTAGTAGCTTTCAAGTATAATAAATAAAAAGGCATATGTACATATGATTTATCTTAGACATTAGAGAAAAAGAATAAAACCCTGGCCAGATACTGAATATTTTATTTGTAAGCAGTAGGTGTAGATGATGGGACCTGGTGATGTTTTGAAATTCTAGATCACTATTGACAGGCACAATAGATGGCAAGAGACTTGGGTTTGGTCAAACTTGAAGTCAAATCAGAGTATTCAAAATAAATACTTTTTTTCATGGAACTCTTCCTACCTGTTATTTACTAGAGTTGACTTTATCAGATAAGCATGTTACAGTCATTCCCATTCCATCACTGCTTTTCTGCAAGTCAGTATAGTTAGGACATACATGCAAAAATAGAGGGCTTCCTCCAAAGCTCAGAAGGAGGAATTTCTCAGGAATATCTTGCCAGCTGCTGCTGTGTCTTCTTAGGGGAGTGAAAGTTGACTATTTGTTGTGTTGAGTGTATTCTGGCTTTCCCAAAGGAGCAGAGACAGGAAGGCTGTGTCCTGTTTAATACTGACTGGTTAGTTCCAGGGTTTTGCTTTGGTTTCATTTGAGTGTGCTAATGGCAAATAAGGTGGATCCACAAGAAGGGCTTGGAGATGCTGTAAAAGACTCTGTTACAGAGGTTGTTCAGCCCTTCTGTGATCCTCTTAAGTACTTTATCCTGCCACCTGCCATTTCCTCTAGATCATTTGTCGTTAACTTGATATCCTATCTCTGCCAGACAGTGGGGAACTTGGGAAATTATATCAGTTTAATTAAAAGAAAAAAAAAAAAAAACTATGCTGAAGGTTGATGTTAAAGCTTGCATGACCTCTCCCTCAAACACCTGCAGCTTTAAACTGGAAAGTGTTCAAAATTTTTTCCTGTAATGCTGTTGGTTTTGGGATGGAAAAAAATGTTCCTTACTGTTTTGTTAATGTTGTTTTACTTATAGGAGGGTTTGAAGTTCAGATATTTGTTATTGTTATTTGTTTGTCAGATATTTGTTACTGTTATTTGACTTTTTTACTTGCTCCCCCCTGTAATGTGTCAAGTATTGGCAGACTAACATGAGCTCGAAGTTAAATTGTTAAAATGCGGAGCAGTGTGGTAAAGTTGAAGTCTGAATGATGCCCAGGAAAAAATGGCAAAGGTTTCCATTGGTTAGCATTGTGAACATGGTTGCTTGCTATCAGAACAAACCGAAACGTTAAATTTATCTCTTTGATGAAAATTAGAATTTTTGAAATTTCTTGCAGAAAATGTCCTCTTCCGCATTAAAATGCTTAAATCGTCTTGCAATTTCCTTACCTTCTTCCCAAAATATGACTGTTCCTGACTTCTTTGGCCATCTTCATAAACTAGGGTTGGCTATTGGTAACCCCTAGTGGAATGGGAGGGTTAAAAGGCACTAAGGTCTTCTTTTCCTGCTGTGTCCTGGGACAAACAGATTTTTTAAATTATTCCCTTCCCCCCACCACCCCGCAATGAGAGTCCTCTTTTAAGATAGGATGCCCAGGCTCTCAGCTGTGTAATACTGTCTTAGTTCTGAAGGTTTATGACAGAGGCTTGAATGTCAATCCACAAACAGTTTGCTGTAGGACACTGGAGAGAAATGCCTTTCAGAAGATCTCTTTGCTGGTCAGCATTGGTCCGTTCTGCAAAAGGATGAATACAAACTTCTTGAAGCTCTCGTATCTCTGCCAGTCAGCTCTGAAGTCTGGTTCGGAGCTATACATCTGCAGACACACAGAAGTACCTCTCATTATTTCTAGGTAGGGTTTTTTTTGTTAGGCAGGCATGGAGTTTTAATGACGTTTCCTATGTATTACCTAGCAAAATGAGGCTACATTAAATATTTTTACACAGAACTGGAATGTAATAAAATTAACAAATGAAGAGACAATTTCATTCTGCAATAACCTGTATTTCTTTCAAAGTGTAGTTTCATAGGTTTGAGTTGGGGTGACCCAAGCCTATAAATTTCCAGAGCCTTCCAAACAATCCTTTTCTGTTGAGGTCAAGCAGGTTTTGTTTCTAGCACTGAGCACTCAGGCCTGGCAGCTGCCTCAGTTCTAGAGCTCTTCCTTGTTTTGCCTGAGCTGCAGGAAGCCTCCACTGCACCCAGGTTGAACACTTGAGCCTTCTAGTCACTTAACTCATGTTTGTTGAGTGTTCACTTAACACTGCTTATTCTGAAACTGCGGTCTGGTCTGTCTTAGTGTGGAAAACGGCCTTTTCACATAAACTTTTCTGCACTGTTTCAGTTTGGAAATCTTTCACACTAATAGTTCAGAGTAGCTAAATGAATGAAGAAAATAGCATGTTTTCCTTGTTCAATAATCACTTTCATTTCTGTGTAATAAGACAGTTGCTGGTAAAGAGTGTGATTCAGCTCCGGGCCTTAATGTTGTCTTGGGTATTTTAAGAGAAAAAGAACCTGTGAAAATACTACTAATGAATGTCTGAGAAAATGAGACATTATGGACTTGTCCAGGGTTTCTAAAACTCACACAATCAATACTCGCTAAGCAATGTATTTGTATTTATTAATACGTTTGTTAAGTGTAATAAATGTGTATATTTAAATAAACTTATTTTCTAAATAGCTTTGGTGTGGTTGTAAAGAGGCTTTTGTATTGTATTGCATTAAGGTGCATTACTGCAGTATTCTGTATTTTAAATGTTTAATTTGACTTTAAAAGCTAATTAAGTTGTATAATATTTTTATCTTCTGTCTTCAGTACTTTTTCTAGTGGTCATTCACAAAAAAGTAACCCAGATTATTTTGTTGAGGGTTTTTTTTCTTTTTCAAATGGAAGATGTCATCTAAGTGGCTATGTGTTGCTAACTTCATAATTTATGATTTGCTTTGGAAAAAGAAGTCCAAGATCACATGATTAGTGATAAATAAGTGCATAAACTTCCTATATGCAAACATGGAAGGAATTTTAAAAAATAATCTTTTACTCTGTTGCTATCTTCTTTTTTTATGAAGTTACGAATTTCAGAAACTTTGCTATTGCAGGTAGCATCGATTGCACATGAATCTGCAGAATCAGAAGGGATAATTGATTCTCAAAAACGTAGGGAAATACTTTCAAGAAGGCCTTCATACCGGTAAGGGCTTTTTATTTTGGTTTTGCTGGTTTTTAAAGGCAGCTTATATATTACAGCAAAACTGTCTGATAAAAGCCAGTGACTTAGTTTCCTCATGGAAACGAAATTTCACATATATAAAATTATTTATATTCTTTTTTAGAAAAATTTTGAATGAACTCTCATCAGATGCTCCTGCAGTACCCAAGATTGAAGAAGAAGAAAAGTCAGAAGATGAAGGAGCGCCTTCTGGAATTTCTGCAATGGCCATGCCAACCAGCCTGTATCATACTAACACAGGGCAATACAGTATGTTCGCAAAGATACTATGTGATGTTGCAGCACATATATAGGAACAACTTTGTTTCTAAGGGTTCCGTAATGAAGTAGAATTGTTGGATTTTGGTGAAGAAGAATGAGGGCTTCTGTATTTATAAATATTTTCAACTTTTATAATTAATTTTTCCTAATGGGCATTATAGACTTTTAGTCTGTTTCTTGTCATGTTTTTTGGTTGCTAGTTTTAGTGCTTCTAGAACTCCTGTGCATTAAAAATGTGGAGGTGAGGCTCAAGTGAAATGAAAACTATTGACAGTTTTATGTGAATGTTCAGTGTATTAGTCCTATTCATTACATGAAGTGACAGTTAGTGAGTTAGACTTTTTTAAAGTGCAAGGTTGGAATATGAAATTATTTCTTAACCTTGAATTTTCTTTCTTAAAAGAACTATGTCTCTTCCTCTCTGATCGTCAAGTATGAACACTTTAACTTCAGAATTAACCTAAATTGTGGCCTCCAACATTTGATATTTCATCCAAATGCAAGTTAAAAGTTAGATTCACAGTTCTGTTCTATAGATTTGTCGGGTTTTTTTATTCCTGCATTTATGTTACGTGTTGCATAACTCGCTCCCCATAGCTTCCTTCCTCTCATCTAAGGGATAACTCCTTTTTCCAGTTATGTATTGGATAAAGCTTTACTCCTACAGTTACCTTTTTTCCCATGTCTTTTCATGTGTAGACACACTGAAATGCAGGTATTTCTTCCTTTGATATAATGACAGGAAAATTGAAAAAGAAATGCTGTGGGTTTTTTTCCTGAAACAAGATAACAGAGGAAGTCTATTAAGACATAGCAGTAGTGTATGAAAGAGGATAGAATGGTTCTCCAGTTGCATTCTAGTCACCCTTAGAATTCTTCTGTTATTTTTAATCTATGCAACTAAAGTAATTATCAACTCTGAGAAAGCAGAATTTGCCTTCAGCATAGACTGTAATTTTGCTTGAGCTCCTAAGCTGCTTTTCTTACCCTTCTGTAAGGGTATGTACAGACATAAATAAATGTCTGCTTCATGATGTTCAACATCTGAAGCGCTCTTTTCTGTGGACTTGTGGTCATGCTAAATTATAGTTATCCGGTACAGAATCTAGCGGTATTCTTCACCAAATAAAATTATTTTCTTCAAATTTTGAATTATAGTTTTGGTTTGGCTTGGGTTTAGTTAAAAAAAATAATTTGCAGTTTCAAGACTTAAAAAGAAATGCTATAGCGTCTGTACAGTGTTCTAGTGAGCCTTCAAACCTTTAGGATTTCTAAGGAAATAGGAGTTTAGGTTTCTTAATCGTAGATTCCTATAGGAAACCAGAGTTCTACTTTTACTACCAATGTCTGGCAGGAGGTGATTCTTAATCAAGGATGTTTTAATTTGAACATAGCTATAAATCATAGTGACAGGGAAGTGTATAAAAGAATAATGAAATTCACAGGTTTTGCTTTCTTGTTCAATCAGACGTTTACTTCTGAAAAATCAAGCAACAGAGAGCATCACCAACAATGTGCTTGAATTAACAGAGTCCACAAAAATTTAATTAAATCTCATTTATCTCAATTTAAACTTGGCTTTTGCATGAGCCAAGCATAGAAGATTTCTGTTTTATGCTGCTTTTTCTTTTAAGAAGTTATAGTCACAGCCTAAAACGTGCTGTATATTTAAGGTAATTTAACTTTTTTAAAAGGTTCTCGGCCATAATGAGGCATTGCTTCAGGATGCAATGTCAGCCTTCATGGACTGTCCTGATTCTGGCTCAGAAACTTTGTTTTGAGAGCTTTGTCTTCCTGGAAATGGTTTTTGTTACCTAATTTATTAGTTCTTTTTTTTTTTTTTTTTTTTTTTTAAATTTAGGTTCAACTTTGTCAGTTAAAATATCACGTATCTTTTGCTTCAGTGAAGTCTGTGTGTTCTCTCCAATTCTGGTTAGGAAAAATTGGTACCAAGTGGTAGCAAGGCTGATCATCTCCTTGTAGTGGAGGGGGTTTTAATTTGGAATTTACCAAAGAGAGCTTGACTTTTGACTTCTAGTCCTTACATGTATAAGGCAGACATCTGCAGCATTTCTGAGCAGCTGTCCTGTTGGCTGCCTGTGATCCTCAGGAACTTCTGTTAGGTAAAACCAGGAACACTGTGTGGGAATGCAGCATCTTCTGTGTTGATTTCAGCCTGGATATGATGCAGAAGGTCACTATATGAATCTTTTATTTTTACATCTCCTGTCAATAACTCTTTACTTCTGCTTACCATTATTATATGTGAGTACTCCTCTCTTCTTGGCCAGCATTGGTTGCACGGGTTCTCTTGTGCAGCAGTTTATTCATTAAGCTTGTACAGCGTCCATGGCAATGAAGAACTTGTTTTGCAGTGTCACTACAGCCATCTGTACTGTGCCCTGGTTTAAAACAGATATCATATGTTGCTACATTTGCTGATTCCTTATTTTCTCTACTGTTCTCTCTATTCCTGCATAGGAAAGGCAATTTAGTTGAAAAGATAATTTTGACTGTATGTTGGTGTCTGGATGTCTGGGATGACTATTTTTGGAAGAACTGATAAGTAAATCTTTCTGAAAAACAAATGTATTTGTTCTGTTAGCAGCAGTGATGACTGTTATTTGCTTACTTTTTACCAGGCAAAACGGTATGTTGCCATGGTTTCCAGATATCTTTTCTCTCAGAGCTTCTTGGCTTTGGCTTATGGAATCAGACAGAGTGACAGGCATAACCAGCTAGATAAAATGTCTTTCCCAGTTACCTCCATCAACATATGTGTTATCCTTCTGTAAGGGGAATGGATAGTTTTGCAGAAGGCGGTATCTTCTGTATGAGCCTTGTAGCCTGATCTGACTACAGACCTACTCTGTTGGCTGTAGTTCTGTCATGTTGGTTATTGAATACTAAAAAAAAATTGGTTTGCCTCACCTGTGGTGGTGGCCTAACCATGCAAGAGTTGCTTGTTCAGTGGGAGCGTGTGAATCAACTGTCTCCCCACCCCATTGCCTACTTGTGGATATCATGATGTTCTGTCTGAAACAGTGAAGGGAAATGAAGATTGCTAGTTCTTTTGCCATCTGTTTGGGTTGCTTGCTGTCTTAGGACAGGTTTTTAGCAATTGGAGAATTAAGAAATCTTTTGGGAAAGACCAGCTTTAGCTGTTTTTCCCAGTTTGGAAGGGAGGGAAAGATCTGATTTTTCTAGATTAGACCTGTTGACTATACTCAGAGAATGGTATTAGTGTTATCTTCAGTCCTAGCTAGAAGAGAAGATGCCACTTACATCCATCCACATGCATGATGTATAAGTCCAGGGACTGTCCAGAAAAGTTCTATACTCTTCATAGAAGGTCCAGTTTCCAACAGAGCTTCTGTAAGGGAGACAGTTACTAGAGTTAATCCACTCTTGTTTAGAAAGTATTGGATTGTGATTCGAATGAATAATGGCAGGACAGCTGTGACATAATTGTTTACCCAGGCTCACTGTGAAGCCAAGAACTTTGTATGATTCTGTGCTGATGTTTTACTGCTCAGGAACCCAAACTGACTGCTTTTTATGTGGTATGGTACCGTGGTGGTGTAGACGTACCATTTTTGGTGCTAACTCTGTGAGAGACAGAATTCGGCTGTGTATAACTTCTCTGGGAGGTAGAGGTGACAAATGCTGCTGGGAGGCTGACATGCTGCTGGGAGGCTGACATGCTGCTGGGAGGCTGACATGCTGCTGGGAACCTGCTCTTGTCCTGGATCTCATGAAGAATAGAGGAGACAAGGATTTATTTTTCTTGCTTCTCTTTTTTTCCGCCCTGCCCCAAAATGGGGCACTTCCTACTTTGGAGGCCAGACGGAAACAGCATCATGTTGGGGTTTTTTTTTGTCTTTTTTTTCCTCCTTTCTTTTCCCTCCTTAACCCCTTATGCAGCCTGTGTGCAGCATCCAGCTACTTCCTACATTATACGTTCCCTGTTCCAAGGGTAGGACCCAGACGTCCATGCTGAACCCTGTTCTAGTACAGCAGATAGGGCTCTGTGCTTCATTCGGCATAAGAGGAATTCCCCATTTGCTGGAAAAAGAGGCTAATTTAGCTGCTGTTGGCAGTTTTGGTAGATAACTCTACTGCGCTCTCAAAAAATTAGCTGAGCTTCTAGTAGTTACTATTGTCTAATTTACTAATAAGAGTTTACTAAGCAACTGTTAGTATCTCAGTGCTCTTCGAAGTGTTATTATCTGATGTTGCACTTTCAAGATAACCTACTGTTGTCAAGAAAGAACATTGGAAATCAGCATCTCCAAAACTCATATTGATATATATCATATATATATCAATAACCAGAACTGAACCGTCAAGAGTGTCATCAAATACAGTGAATTTGACAGTGAAGTCAGAGGAGTTGGCAATCCTGAATCTGTGTGTGTGTATATATATATATATATGACTCTTGTACCATCTCAGACCACTTGAAATACAATGACAATAATTGTAGTTTAAATATCTTTTGGGAGAGAAAGAAGTTTGTTACTTCTTGGCAATTGGGTTCTCATCTAAAAGTTCCAGGAGTATTTTAATTAAATAGGAGATATGGATTTGATGGGTGGACCATTCAGTGGATAACGAATTGGCTGGATGGTCACACTTAAAGAGTTGCAGTCAAGGGCTCGATGTCTAGATGGAGACCAGTGGTGAGTGGTGTCTGTATTGGGACCAATATTATTTAACATCTTTGTCGGCGACATGGACAGTGGGATTGAGTGCACCCTCAGAAAGTTTGCAGATGACACCAAGCTGAGTGGTGTGCTTGATACTCTAGAGAGAAAGAATGCCATCTGGAGGGACCTTGACAGGCTAGAGAGGTGGGTCCATGCAAACCTCCTGAAGTTCAACAAGGCCAAGTGCAAGGTCCTGCACCTGGGTTGGGGCAATCCCAAACATGGATGCAAGCTGGGTGATGAGTGGATTGAGAGCAGCCCTGCCAAGAAGGACTTGGGAGTACTAGTGCATGAAAAGCTGGATGTGAGTTGACAATGTGCGCTCGTAGCTCAGAAAGCCAGTCGCATCCTGGGCTGCATCAAAAGAAGTGTGGCCAGCAGGTCAAGGGAGGTGATTCTGCCTCTGTATACTCTGCTCTGCTGAGACCCCATGTGGAGCATTGTGTTCAGCTCTGGAGCCCTCAACATCAGACGGATGTGGACCTGCTTGAGCAGATCCAGAGGAGGGCCATGAAGAGGATCAGGGGGCTGGAGCATCTCTCCTATGAGGACAGGCTGAGAGAATTGGGGTTGTTCAGCTTCAAGAAGAGAAGGCTCTGGGGAGACCTTATTGCAGCCTTCCAGTACTTAAAGGGGGCCTACAGGAAGGGACTTTTTATCATGGAGTATAGTGATAGGAAGAGAGATAACAGTTTTAAACTGTAAGAGGGTAGATTTAGATTAGATATTAGGAAGAAATTCTTTACTGTGAGGTTGGTAAGACACTGGACCAGGTTGCCCAGAGAAGTTGTGGATGCTCCATCCCTGGCAGTGTTCGAGTCCAGGTTGGATGGGGCTTTGAGCAACTTGATCTAGTGGCAGGTGTCACTGCCAATGGGAGTGGGGGTTGAAACTAGATTATCTTTAAGGTCCCTTCCAACCCAAACCGTTCTGTGATATTTCTGCTCCTAACAAAGACACTGTTAACTTCAAAAGGAATGTACAATTAATAACTTCTGTAGGGAATTTGATCTTTGTCTAAATATTTAATTATGGTGAGCAACACAATATGGATTTTTTTAATGAGGAAAGTATATTTGTATTTTTCATATTGCTGATTACATGGCGGGGGGGAAACCTTTGTTCTGTTTCTACAGCTTTCTACAACTTGGAAAAACGTTGTTGGGCTAGGCATTCTCTCACACTAAGGGAGGGATTGTGAGTGTAAGAAGACTTGTTCTTCCTTTGTCTAGATGTCTTGGGTTTTGTTTTGTGTGAGTTGATAAACATGGCTTTTTCTTTTTTCTTTTTTAAGAACTAGATTTTTTACATTAGTGTTTAAAACGATGATTCTATATGGCTAGGAGCTGCTATTTTTTCTTTTTTTTCTTGTATTAAAACTATTTTAGGAGAGTTAGTATTTCTGGAAGCATAAAGATAAAATGTGTGGAACACTGCTTTTTATCTATTACATACATGGCATGTACTGCACAACAATTGATATTTAGGCAAGGAGAGGACCAGAAGTCCTGTTGGACAATGTTTATTTTAAAAAGGGAGGTGTGCTTTTTAACGTGTTATATCTCTTTCTATTGCCTAACTTTTCTTTTTCTTTTTATGTTTAGTTACTATAACTCAAGGTGGTGCAATCCAGATTTCTAATCCAGCCTCTGATGGTGTCCATGGACTACAGGCATTAACAATGACAAATTCAGGAGCTCCTCAGCCAGGTGCCACCATTGTGCAATATGCAGGACAATCACCTGATGGCACACAACAGTTTTTTGTTCCTGGAAGCCAAGTTGTTGTTCAAGGTATATTTTATTAGTCTACTCCATTTTAGTTTTTTCATATAAACCTAGTTTGCTTAAAAGGCCCTTTATTTTGCATTGACGTTACTGCACTATTAAATAAAATATTTATGCATAGCAAGATGAAAGACAGCCTTAGGAGCAGTTTCTCTGCTCAGTAAAGCAGCTACTTCTTTTGATTAAAAAAGTTACGAGGAGGAAATAACAGTATAAAATCACTTTCTGCTTTGAGTTCTCTTGTCTAGACTTTAAGAGATATGTTTAATTGCAGTAAAAGTACTGTACAGATTGAAATGAGATGTAGAGGCTGTATCTTATTTAATATATGAAACTAATTTGGGTGTTTTTCAGCAGTTAATCAGTCTTAATAACACACAAGTTCTGAAGTTCTTTGGATATGTTTAGGGCAAAATTCCTTGCAACTTATGATTCCTGTAGTTATTAGAAAGGAGATCCTTTACTCAAGCTGATTTTCTTACAGAACGCTTCGTAGGTCCTATAAAATGCACGCATGTTAATTAAACTGTGAATAGTGAATTCTTGAACCTTAACTGTAATTTATGCGGGATTTTTTCCCTTCCACTGTTCTCAGCCTTTTGGAAGTACTGAGGGAGATTGAGAACCAAGAACCAAATCTCAGTCTTGGGTTCTTATCAGTACCAGGGAAAGTAGGGTTGGGATTTGGGTAATGCTGAGGAAAACCTTTGAAAATGGGGAAGAGATTTCTGTATGGAGGTTCTAAATTAATGACTGCCATGGAGTTTGTAGGGAATTTATTTTCCCTTTTCACTTTTTTTTTTTTAATCTGTACAGAGAAGTAAGGAAGGGAAGGCTGTATGAATGTTTTTTTTAAGCCAAAACAGCTATCTGAAATAAACCATGAGAAGAGCTAGGTAGACTAACTATGTATTCATGGAGTGGACGAGGGTTATCAACTAAATGTAGACACAGATATCTGAGATAGTTGGTGAAGTCCAGGTTGAGGTGCTTTTTTTTGGCCCTAATGTGAGTGTTTGAAATAAGTTTTGCCTTTAAGTGGGTGTTTCTCTCCCTTTGCTGTAAAGGAAGCCCAGGATGTAAATAAAGCTAATAGCTTGCACATATCTGAACTTGTTGAGGCAATGCTAAATAATGATACCAAATTTGAATTCTTCCATTGCCTCTGGTTAATTTTTTGCTGAAACACATTGTCTTTCCAAGACTGTTAAGAAGCATTTCAAGGAAGCTCTAAGGCTATAATATGAAAAACCCTAAACTAAAATGTTAGTTTTCCTCATGCAGAGAGTACTAGTGTAACTTCCCTAAACAATATTATGAATACATTCTTAGCAAGGTCTTAAGACCAAAATTTGGCTGTCCCCCAAACAAATTTCCCACTCTGGTAGTGCATGTTTTCTGAGTATGAGTCCAATATGTTCTGTATACATGTGCATACATATCCCTTAAATTAGAGGACTTCTCTGTCTCTCCAGGTTGACTGTAGTATTTTGTATGTTTTGCTGTGATTCTTCTGAGCGTCAGGGGCGGCAGGAGTGCAGAGAGTGCTCCTCAGTTGTTTCCTAAAACCTCCCTAGTCTGTGAAGAAGCAATGAACTTAGGGATTGTATCTGGCAGCATTTCAGTCCTTGGGAATTTAATTTGACTGATCTTCCTTTACAGACTCTTCATTACGGGGCTGTCCTCTAACCTCCCTATTCAGTCTCAGTGATATGCTCGACTACTTGATGGTAGAGCCCATTAAGTGTCTTGCCTGTGATGAACACTTTCAAAATGGATTCAGAGGCAGTTACTGAATACCTGCTATATCCTGTTTCTGGAAACTTCTAGACACTTTTCAGTAAATTGATTTGTTCTCCGTCCATGATCAGAGAAGTTGACTCCCTGGAATTCTCTGTTCCTTTGGCCCAAACCAAGTCTAGTGCTTTAGTGATGCTCATAGTGATTGATACGAAAGAAAAATGCTACATAATATTTACAGGGAAAAATACAAAGGGAGTAGTAAGTGAGCATGAAACTCAGAGATGATGAGATAAAAGGTTTCAACTTATTGTACATACTTTTGATACTGGAAAATCTTTTAAAAAAATCTTTAATGAAAAAAAGACTACATAAAAATAGTATGAAAGCACCTGAGGATGTTTACAGTAATACAGATTTCTTTATGGTAATAATTGCATATTGTTAAAAAACCTGAGTTATTCAGGATGGAGTGAGACAATGAGATGAGTTGAGTATACAAATCTTTAACATGTCCTTACTAGAGGCCAAGTTGCTTGGGTTAGAAAGTCTGTAGAAATATAGTTTATGAACATTTGTCATATTTTTTTACATTTACGTACACTTGGTAGTTGACTGTTTACTTAATATCGTGATAGCATAGTTTATAATAGGAAAGCAACATTCTGCTTAGTAATTATACTTTTATAGTGGTTTTGGGTAGACAGCATATAAATTTTATTAGTAATAATCATAGAAGTAAAAGAAAAAAAAAACAAAACCAAAAACAAACCAAAAAACCAAGTATCAGTCAGAGCAGAAAAAATCTGTTTCAGAATCTTTTAGATAGTGTATGTATTTATATTTTTTTCTAAAGTATTTATTGATGAATCACATGTAATAATGGATGGCATCACATAAACCATGTGCTTGATATTTTCTGATAACGTGCAATGGGGAAAAAGGATTAGTATTAAAGCATCAAAGGTGTTGATCCAGTTGAGTGGTATTTCATTTGTTGCAAGTTTACACTCATAGGCAAAATAAGAGGCAGTTCTCATGTCCTGACAGTTTCCCAATACAGGTTAAGAGTTTTTTTGCTAGCTGAAACAAAAGAAAGTGTTTAATTACTAGTGAAAATGAGTATACAAGAGTTCTATCAAAAATCATTCTGTTGTGATCTATGTGTGTTTTCATAATATGGTCAGTGATATGATTAGTGATATTTGAGATCTGTGGCTTGAATTTCATGTGTGCTTCAGTTCTGATCTTCTGTTCATCTGATCCTGAAGTGGTCCTGTAATCACAGGGTGTGCCTTTTTTGCATTGATGCTTCCATTATTGCTGTCCTTGGCGTAGTTTCACACTTAACGAATTACCAGTCTGAATTTCTTTTATTACAGACAAAGGCCTTACAAGGTTGCTATGCTCTACATACAGACTAGTGCCTGGACTGGTCTGAAATTAACTTCATTTAAATTGATGTAAATATGGAGTAGTTCTGTTAGATCTGAGACTTTTTTATTCTTTAAGTCAACCAGGTCTCTTGGACTTAATTCGAAAAAGGAGGGAATGGGGGAGAGGTAGCCCTTGTCCAGAGTTACTGTTGTGCCTTTTATAGCATCTGAAATCACTAGCTTTGGGTTGACTGACTTTGTTGCAGCTTTTTTCAACAATTTCTGAAACTTTTAACTGAAATTAAATGAGTGGGTTGTGGGTTCCTCCCCACTGCAAGGAGCTTTAGCCATTCATTTACCTATTTGTTATAGCATATTAACCTTTCCTGTCTTGTGCGTCTGTCCAGAAAAGTTCTCTGCCTTTTAGTGGAATTGCTCCAATCAAAACAATTGCATGTCTTTTTAAAATTTCTCTATTTTCTACCCAATCATGACTTTATCATCCTGGTTCATTCATGAATTCTAGAGCCACATTTTAACTTCTGTCAGTTGGTGCTGTGAATTTTTGGGTCTTGCTTCACAGCCAGCTTTGTGGTAAATGCTTTCTGTAGCTTTATGAATAATTCAGCGCAAAAGAACAAAGCTAGGCTTGTAGAAATATGGAAGAGGAAGGGGAAAAAAAAAAAAAAAGGTTTACTGGAAAAGAAGTTCTCTGGGCTGCAGTTTCAGTGAGCTGTTCCAGTGACAGAGCATATTAATGACAGTGGTAAGCAAGTGAGGTCACTGTGATGTCAGTGCTCTTGCTTGTAATCCTGCACATGCTTGCTAGTTTGGAACAGTTCATGCTGAGCTCTGGTAGAGGAACAGGAGAATCGTGTGTGCAGAAGCTGATCATGGCTGTAACAGGAGATGAAACAGGTAAAAATTTTGTTATTCTTTTACATTATATTTTTGGGTGTCTAAGCAGTGCTTAGTTGGTATTTGTGACATTTTCTTTTGAACCTGTTGCTGTAACTCTTTCATCGTTCAAAACTGCTACAAATAGCTTGTGGTTACGTCTAGTCAGTGTAGGATTTCAGGGCAATTTTAAGTTTCATTTAGGGGTAGAAAAAGTCACTGTTAGTGCATGAGTTCTTACACAGATTGATTCAGATAATTAATCTTCACTATTTGATGCAGGATTTTGCTGAAAAATCCACCACTCTTCTTTTAAATTCTTCTTTATTGTGGAGGTAGTCATGTATGTTACTATGTTTATAATTGTTTTCTATTGTAAAAATGACACTGCTTTTTTGTTTAGCAATAAACATTTCAGATTTGATAGCTAAAATAGGTTTAAGCATGAGAAAGGTGTGCATTGTTTCAGTAGTGTAAATAAACGCTATGCTTTCGTTATTAAAGAAAATACTGAACACAAACAGATTTGAGAGAGAAATAATTTTAAGTATTGTAACGCCTGCTTGTTTTCTCCTCCACTGTTAAAATGGTCTGTTCCTCAGCTAATTGAGTTCAAAAGGCTGACGTCATTAGATTTCCTGGAATCGTGTTGCAGTAGGGAACTGGAAAAGTTAAACTCCAAACAAGATACACATTGACGTCAGCTCCAAGTCATGCTGCGATTTAGTCAGTTCCTTTCTGCTCTGTCAGTTGCCTCCGGCAGATCTGTAATGTTAACCAGTTCACAGCCGGTACCTACGTGCTGCTGCTCATTGCAGTACATACTGTTTCGTTAATCCAAAGATAAGTATCTTCTCCAAGTCCATGGTTTATTTTTTTTTATGCTCAAAGGAGTAATGATTAATGCCTTGTTTAGCCAGTTTAGTGGTGAAGTTAAAAATCCTTTGATAATCTAGGCCCATCTTTATGACTCAGAAGGGGAGAACAGACGTGCTAATACATAGCATGCATGCATCAGGCTTTTTTTTCTCCTGGATAGTCACTGAAAGAACTGAAGTGCAGGGCTGCTCTCTAGTGCTCAGCAAGTTACTTTTTCCAAGAACCTGCTGATACAAGGTGGTTGATTCTTTGGGGTTTTGTTTGGCGTTCTTTTGTGGGGATTTTGGTTTTTTTTAAATTCCTCAGAGCTTAATTTACAAGGCTAGTTGTACTCTTCTGAATTTGGTTTGGTTTTTCGTTGGTTTTTTAGTTGTTTGTTTGGCTTCCTGTTAATAATTTCCTTTTTGTAAGTCTTAACTCAAGCTTCAGGTTTTCAGTGACTTTTTAGTCCCTTACAATTTTAAGGAGGAAAAAAAAAAAGGTGATATGGGTCCATGCGTTAGGGAAATACACCATCTCCAGGTTTGTTGCTTTGTTAACAGTCTCGATCCTATGCCTGATATGTTAGGAATGGCTTTAAACCTCCATGGAGCTTAATTAGAAATGGCCACAGAGGTTTGTTAGGCTGGATCAAGGTGTGTAGGATTTTTGTCTCAGATGCTGAAATGGAAGGGACCCTTCTCTGTAATATGTGGATACACTACTAGACTTAAAATACCCTTGAAATAATTCATAGTTTATCCGTCTCTGCTTAAAGCTGGTTTCATCTTTCCCGATGTCTTATTCAGGGGAAAAAGTATTTTATTGTAGCTTTTTGAGATACTATAAAAAAATTTTGCAGACTTTGAAATAATTGATTTACAATATTGTATTGTAAAGCACACACTACCGCAGAACTAGAAGATATTTTGTCAATGCTATGTTTTTTTTGTTGTTGTGGTTTTTTTTTTTTTTAACTGCAGTGTCTGTGTTTACAAGGTCTGTACCACCAAAATGGTTATTTATCTCTGTTACCATGCTGGTAGGTTTACAAGTAAGCCAACTGTTAGGCAGTGACAGACACTACTGGAACCTGGTCAAACTATTCATGCAACATGCTGTTACTTACAATGGTGTTTGGTGATCGCAGCTGAGATAGGGACTCACTTTTGTTAAGCCATGTTGCAGGTGCATTATCACACTGAGTCCTCTTAAGAGCAGCAGTCAGTCCTGTTAGCTAACATCTGAGTGTAAATCACAGACAACAAAGTAGTTGGTCTTGCCAGGCTGAAGTGACCTCGGTTATGGGTCTTTCCCCATGACTTGATCTGCAAGATGATTCACTTGGATTTCTAATTCATTGTAGCTAATGTAAACTAAGATAACATCTCTTTTTTACCTAGTGATGAGAGATAGAAAAAGGTAGCTCTTATGATAGAGTCAATAACATGTATGTAATGTGGCCAGCATACATACAGGTGAGCCTGAAGTTTCTAGAACTCCATTTTTATAAATAGTAAGCTGAAATATCGTCCCATTGACATAACTGGGACTGCTACCAGATGTGGAGAATTTAAAGAATTAAAGGGTTAAGTAATTCTCTTGTAGAGGAGAAGAAAGGAAGGAAGAAGACCAAGCCCTGTGTTCGTGGGGCTGCCTGTTAGTGCTCGCAGGGCTGTCCTGGGCTGATTTCTCTCTCCCTCCCTCATCCCTAGGGCATTATCTGTAACCCAGGTCAGTTCACAAGTCCAGTTCATCTTGTAATTCCAAAAGACTTCTACCCACAGGACTGAGAGAGGAGGGAGGTGCACCGTGTTTAAGCTGATAATGATTTCAGGATATTGTAGTCTAAACACAGCTTGATCTTATTTTTTTGTATTTCATTAGTGAAGCACCTGCCTGAACTTAATAGGAATAATAATAAAATTTTTATTAAGTTTAGGTTTTGGTTTGGGGTTTTCCCCCTGTAGTTGACTGAGGTCTCTACTGCTCTACCAGTCAGCCTTCCCAAAGTGTTTTTGCCTACATTTTATTTTTCCAAGTTAAATTTAACCATTATTTGAATATTGCTTTAAAGAATTAAAGTATAAATTAAGTAAAACATAACAACCCCTGAAATTTGATCTTTTATATACAGTTGCTTTAATGACAAGAATTGAAGTTTTGTTCTGCAAGAATATAAAATATGGAAAGGAATAGGTAAATACTTGCTAATAACTTGAAGAGGGATAATTTTGTTGTGGGTTTTTTTTTCCCCCTCTCTCCATGTCAGACAAGACACACGTACTTTCACAGTGTTTTAAAGTTGGGGTACATCATGTAGGAACAAAGTACTTCAGAAATATAGATACGAGGTGAGACTATCAGAAAGGTTTTGGTTCCAAATAACATGTCAGATGTCAGATCTGTATTTAGCTTGGGGAGAACTCAGAATTGGTAGGCTCGGGAACTGAATCTGAACTTTTGCACTCTGATTTACTGTGCAGCTACACCCCTTCCTGTGCAACTGCCACTACCTCCTCTTGCCTGCTAATGCTGCAGCATCCTATTTGTGATCCTCTAACTCAAGGAACATACTCGTGCTCACCATGAGCATTTATCTGTTCCTTTTAATTTTGGCAACAGCATCTCTCACTTGTTTTCCAAGGGTTGCCAGACTGCTGCTGTAAAGGGAGGAGAGGCAGTAAGGCTGGTACTGTTGCTGTCACAGGGAAGGAGGAGAAAGTTGACTTTTGAAGCCTCTGTTAGAGGAGACGGATAGCATAAACCTCAGTGGCTGCAACAGCAGGACCGTCTTCTCATGGGATTGTGCAAACAGGAAATAAGTGTGGATGCTCTGACAGCGTTTCTCAAACAGCTTTCCCTATGTTGTCTGAAAAGAGCCATGTGGAAGCTTTCACAGACTTCAGTCTCGCTGGCTAGTGGGGTCACAATGCTAGAGCAATTTAGGTAACTTATTGTACAATGTGAAAATAAATGCTGGTAAGATAACAAATACAACTCATCAACAGAAATCTGTTATGTCCAGAGAGACTTCTGCATAGTTCTTTTCTGACTAAAGTTTAAATTGTTATTCTTTTATACAGCTGCCACTGGAGACATGCCAGCTTACCAGATTCGAACTCCCGCTACTACCTTACCTCAGGGAGTGGTAATGGCAGCCTCACCAGGGACTCTGCATAGCCCTCAGCAACTGGCAGAAGAGGCAACACGCAAGAGAGAGCTGAGACTTATGAAAAATAGGTAAGACTATATAACAGTTAATAGTCAGTGTTGCAAAGAAAAAAACCAAAACATTCTAATGAATTTTTCTTCTTAAGGTCATGAGCACTACCTGTGATTGACAAAGGGAAGGCAAGAAATTCTTTGTCAGCCATCCCACATCCTTTATAGCATTGAGTATTGGCCGTTAACTCTGCAAAGTTAGTGTTGATCTTACCACTGTGGATTTTTCGTTCTAAAATATTATGGTAGTTCAGAAATCAGTTTTAGTGTTGTTCCTTTGTGAGAATTCTTGTGATGATCTGGAGGTATACTTACTGTTGAAATTTATTATTTTTTTCTTTCCCCCCTACTGCCAGTAAAATGACCAGTATGGGTTTGTTCATCTTGAAACATCCCAGCAAAGAACTGATTAGGAAAATATCTGAGGATCTCATTAGCAGCTGTCCATTAATGGTGCTGTGAAGAGGACTTACTCTAGGATGGAATGATAATTATAGACTTTCCTAAATACTTGGCTACTGGGATAAGTTATTGCGCAGTGCCCCTGTCATTTTGTGAGGCATATTGTGTGAGGTGGCTGTATATTTTTTTAATTATTTGGCATGGACTTAACTGTATGCTGTGAATGCCAGTTTTTCTCTGTGCATTCTTCTTGCTATGCTTAGGGGACACTTTTTTTTTAAAATGTGTAGCCACTGCTATCAATGGCAGTTAGATTAATGGAAGAAATGGACTGTTATGCAGATCTCTAATACATTGAATAGCTACTTGCCTCATGATTGAATTAATGATATTGCTTTGCTCTCATGCCTGTCCTTTATTTTAAATTACTCACGAGCATCGCTGCATTGTTGTGCCTCCTTTTGTTTCTCCTCTCTTCAGTTTCAAAACTAGCATCTATGTTATCTCTCATAGAACTTGCTGGAAAGTTGCACTCTCACAATTTGACAATTTATCATGTTCCAAGATGCTAAAGGAGTGGACTCCCAGTACTTCTAAAATTTCTTCTAGCATTGAATGCTTTCTCAGTCACATGCTTCTGAAAATACTGCATAAAATGTTTAGGTTAAATATAACAGAATTCTGAGCAGAGCTGTGAGAATGGCTCCAGGTGGCTATTTGCCAGCAACAAAAAACCCCTCAGATGCATGTGGCTGAAATGTGCCCAGGTGAACAGTTCTGAAATGCTAATAAATTGTGTTTGTTTGGACTTAATTTTACTGTAGATTGTTACATTAAGGTAAAAAAATTACAGCAGGTTGTAAGCTTGGCATCTAGCTTTTTATCTGAAGAGAGTAGTGTTATGCTTGTATTTTCTGAAAGTAAATTCTTTGGGTTTGGTTTTAAGATCTTGATTGCAGAAGATAATACTCCTGATAAACACACAAAATGGAATGTGACTGGAAGAAGAAATGCTGCTTTCAGTCTTAATGTTTAGTACAGCTGAAGTCAATACGTTATCATTTACTCACTGTTTTTCTTGGTTCCTCTGTGTATTGATTCCATCTTTCTGTTTGTTGATGCTGAATTTGTTTCAAGTTCTAGTTGTTTTGAATTGTATTTTAACCACGCTATTGCTTATGGCTGTTACCTGCTGTTCTGTTTGTGCAATCCAACAGTTAGTGGTGGTGGTGGTTGTTGTTATTGTGGAACTGCAGGGTTTGCAGGTAATTTCATTTATCCAGTCTTTGCCATATTGTGGCTGTTCCTGTAGTCATTTGCCTTGTATTGGTTCCAGGGAAGCTGCCAGAGAATGTCGCAGAAAGAAGAAAGAATATGTCAAATGTCTTGAAAATCGTGTGGCTGTGCTTGAAAACCAAAACAAGACTCTCATTGAGGAACTCAAGGCCCTCAAAGATCTTTACTGTCATAAAGCAGAATAACTGTCTTTCATTTGGACCTTGTTTATTATGAACTTTAATCAAGGCATGAGAGGAAGCAATTCTACAGATTGCCATATGAACTTGAGAAAGAGACACTTGAGGCCCTTGTGGAACCCAGTTTTGCTTAGTGTTTTCAGACTGATTTGGGATTCCAAAATTTGGAATTCTGTCATAGTCTCCATACTCTGCTGAGCTTTCTAATGGCATGCAAATTGCTTTTTTGTTTGCACTTTTTACTTCTGCTTTTTGCAGGGAAGCTGCTAAAGAATGTCGACGTCGGAAGAAAGAATACATAAAATGTCTGGAGAGTCGTGTTGCAGTGCTAGAAGTTCAGAACAAGAAACTTATAGAGGAGCTTGAAACCCTAAAAGACATTTGCTCTTCCAAAACCGATTAGTAAAAATATTTATTATACTGTGAACTGACTAAAATATGTCCAGTTTCTTTATAAGGCAATACATAGCCAACATGAATTATGGCTTTCTCTTTGTGTCATTTATATTATATTCCAACTTCTAACATTCCTGAAATGCTTTCCTGCTTTTTGTCAATTCATAGCTCTAATTTCAGGTTTTTTCATGCTCCTCCTTTCCATCTCCCAAGGAGCCAAATGTTAAAAAAATGTAACAAAGTAAAAAAGCGCATAATTTCTAAGAGCTGTTTTTTTGCCATATATTTACATATTACTTTTTACATGTTACTGAGTGTCCTGCACATACCACATATTTTACAATTGTTTTAGCCGAATCATAAAGATAATGCATCCAGTAATACAAGAAAATCAAACAACCCAAGGTATCTCAGGAAAGAGTTTATAAAAGAATGTTATGATTACATGTATGTACTAGCATAGTAGTCTACAGATGATTTTATGGCATATTTTTATATTAGTTGCTTTGTGGAAAAAAGTATTGTATTGCTGTCACTGAGTGCCATGGTTAAAGATAGTTTTTAATAGAAACATGTTGTTTAACCTGTGTAGTGTCTGATTTCCTTTAAACATCTGCTTATTTGACATGCTTTAAAATCCATGAGTATCTGGAAGAGGACAAAGGAAAAAAGCATACCTAAACTTGTGACGTGATGCAAAGTATATTGTAAATACCTGAAAGAAACTGTCTGTTACATGGCTGCTATTTAGTTAGATTTTATGTAGTCTGTAGAATACTTGATTTATTAGAGGTATATATATCAAAATTCAGTTTTGCATCCTGAATGCTTCATGTTGTAGCTTCTGGACAGTTGTAGACAGTTGCCTATAGCGAAGGCTGATGGTGTAGTTCTTTTCACTCTTTCTGCAAAGTACTGAGGGGGAGTAAAGGTGACTCAAAGAGGAAGCTTTCCAATAAACAGTAACTATCTGCTGATTCACAGGGTTCCAGAATAGCCTAAAGGTGAGAGCTGAAGACTTTACAAAATAAACCCTTGCTTAATCCAGTATACCATTCTGGTAAATGCAGTACGTGCCAACTTTCCATTGTGCTTTGAAAGACAATAGTGCTTATGCAAAATTGCTTCTGGGTATTTCTTGAATTCAGGGATGATCTGATTGACTGTTGGCCAGTACAGTCTGTGAGCCAAGTATGTGGGAGCTTTGCTGGAACTAGCAGCACCATTGCCTTACTGATGTGGGAAGGAAGGCTTAGTTCCTACTTAATTGGGTTTACTGGGGGGAGTGTGTGTGTGTGGAGGGGGGAAGAGATGGAATCCTTCCTTTACTAAAGTCACTGAGACTTCTTCAGTTAATTTAAACTGAATTCACATTTAACCCAATCTTCACTCTGTGATGCTGTTGGGGTGGGCGCGGTGGGGTGGGATATATCTCTTTTTTTTTTTTTTTTTTTAATCTGGTTTTCTTTTAGCTTTCCCAAATTACTTTGAAATTCACAGGATAACTTTCTCGAATCTTTTGAAAATCCCACAAGGTATCTAAGTGAGACCATTTGTAAGAAGATTTATTATCTCTCACTTTCCACAGACATATCGGTTGATGTAAAAAGGAAATGGGCTGCCTTTTGGGGTCACAGGCTCTGCTTCAGATCTGGAACAAAAGTAAAGTAAACTTTGAAACATCAGTTTCACTGCGAAAATACATCTTAAGTGCTAAGGTCAGCAGAAGGTCCGTGTTGCAGCCTCTAGAGTGCAACAAAAGTGTCCAGCAAATTGTTTGTTGGGGCTCTATCACTAGAATCTGTTTTCTGTTACAGGTAGGCATTGCTCCTGACTCTCAAGGGATTTGGAAACCTAAGTGGAAAGGCACTTGTGTGCGTGGTGGATGTCTCTCTAGTAAAATCTTCTCTTAGCTTTATCTTGCCAGTACTATTTGATACTAACTGTAATTAGACATTTGATAGGAGGAGTCATTGTCTGTTCTACATCTATGTAGTCTACAGTCATTTCTTTGCTGATACTTTTAAAACATTAATCAAATGTTTACTTTTTTATTTAAATAATCACTTGTGGGGGGGGGGATGCTTTGTTAATAATGGGAGCTAAACCCAAATGCTCTTGGCATGTGTTTGGTCATTCTGGAAGACTTCATTTGATCTGTTTATCTGCACCAGGGAAAAGTATCCTGCTTCAGAAAAGCCAACTGCATAAAACCTGGCTCATTTAGACTAAGACTAGGAAAACAGAAAAGTTTATGATGTATTATTCTTTCATTCTCAGTAATTCAGTTTGGTATAGCACTAATTTTGACAGAATTAGCAACACACATTTCTGTATTTGAAAGTGAGAATGAGTGAGTTTGTTGGTGAACAAGAACATTTAAGAGGTACAGTCGGTACAAATGCCAGGAATTTGTTGTCAAATTGCTATGGCAAATATTACTACTTAAAACAATAAATCCAGTTCTGAACTGGTGTGATAGATGTACGTTGAAAACTTTGTGAGAGACTACCCTGAGATTAAATGAAGATTTGAAGGAAGAGTGTACCACAGGGGTTTGTCAGAGAAATAATACCAAAATACTTACATGAGAAGGCTACCAAAATATTTACATGAGATGGGACTGCTGGAGCCTGGGTATCTGTTCAAACAGTATATCAGAGGATTAAAGTGATAGATAGGATATATGCTGGGATATACAAATTAGTTTAGATTATAAAGGAAAACAAATCGTATTAAGTCTTCCTTCAGTTTATTTTTTCTCTGTAAAGTGTCAATATAGCCCTCTCAAGTCTTAGATCAGTTGCAGGACTCAGTCTATGTCAGCAACATGTTTCTGAATGTATGTTAGCACTGGAATGCAGAGTAGATGCACATGTGCTACGAATGAGAAGAGAATGTGTTTTTTGACTTGCTTGTCCATCAAGCTTGCATTTGTGCTGGTAAGTCCTGTGCTTGCTAGTGCTCCTCTGCAAGGGCAGAAAAAGTAAAAATGGCTGGAACTATTCACCGTTACTCCTTACTCTTTATGGAAGAGAACTGAAATTTGGCTGGGGTCTGAATTCGTAACTGCCAAAGTTCTTGGGAGGTGACATTAACACATTTTAGGAGCTGTGCTGTCTAACAGTCCAGGCGAAACCGCCTATGTGTGTTTAATGGCAGCCACATTCTGGATACCAGGCTGAGCAAAGGTCAGTTTATAACGGTTGTGTTGAACTCTTAACATAAATCTTAGGGGTTTTATGGAAATCAGTTACTGATCTTTTTCCAGAGGAAACTGCTTTCTGCATTTTGTCTGTCTCTTCACTTTGTCACCACTTTTGGTTCATCCAAAGGCCAGTCTGTTTGCAGAGAATTACCAAGTGGATCAGACCCTGAGCTCCAGGTATTTCCTTCAGTGACAATGGATGGAAAAGCTGTCCCTTTGAGTTTCTTCACACCTCATTCTTTGTGTAGATGATAGATCTATCCCTTTTCCTGAAATTATTATCATCTAAAATTATACAGTGCAAGCATGCAACCTAACTTTTAATTTTTGTCAAAGGTCTGTGATGTGGCTGTCAATCGCATACCCAAGGAAACAGTATCAGAGGCTGTTGTGGCTCATGTGAGTACTAGGACTTGCCCTCTGTCCCCATTTTACTACTTCAATTCTCAGTTGAACCAGGCTTTGGGTAGTGCTCTCTGAAGAACTTCTCGACCACTCTCGAAACTACTTTCTGTCTTCTAGGATGTGTGTACTGTTGGTTTTAATGCCTTTTCCCACAATTTGATGCTGTTTCTACTCACAGCAAAAAGAGGTTGCTAAGAATGTACAAATAGCAACTGAAGAGGTGTTCAGTCTTAATTATCTTATTTGATGGCTGTTCCACCGTCTTGTTTGACAAGGCTGGGAAGCACCTACTTCTCTAATAAAAACATAGCTCTGAGCTTTGGATACCAATATAATTTCCCCAGGAATCTGACTCCAGTTCAAATTTGTGAAACGGAGTGCTTGGTGTGGCAGGGGAGAAAGGCCTTTTGAACTCAGTATTATTCTTAGTACAGAAACATTAAATGACTCAGATTGTTTATTGGAAGAGAATTTGAGCACTGCCCAAGCTTTGATGTATCAGAGCCAGGTATTTTGGTTTTTCAGTACCAGAACAAAAGGCTGAAACAATTGTGATTTTCTTTCTGTGAGAAAACCACATCCCTATGGTATGCGACTCTTCTCCCTTGCTGAAACCATGCAACTGTTTGCAAATTTATTTGAGACACATAGCTAAAGGATCTGCCTTTACTTTACAGGAAGGTGTACACAAGGCTGCATGGATGTTTGTTTGTTTTCCAAATAGAACTTCACGTTGCTCAGGGGAAATGGTCTCTTGAAAAATGTCTTCAACCTCCTAGAGTTGTGGGCGATAAGGAATGTAGTAGTCAGCTTCCTCTTAAGGTACAGCTTTGAGTCATAGCTGTTTTCTTTCCCATCTAAATGGAGTGGGGAGCAGAGCTAGAAAGAGAAATCTCTAGGCTATCTGGGCAGAGCTGTCTCTTGACTGTCTAAAACAGCCTCAGCTGTTGTGACCTGGGAAAAAAGGGATTAAAATAAGTATATTGTGTGAGTAGGTGGGGGTTTGATTTCTTTGCGGGGCTGGGGAGGGGGGTTAGTTCCCATGGATTTTTCTGTTTGCAAGAATAATTGTATCGGTGCAGGCAGAAAAATCTAGCCCTAAGGAGCGTGGGCTCTGTTGTCTCCCACTTGGTTTTCCGGGGTTTTCCTTCCATTCTTATCAAACATAATTGCTGATCTGTACAGTTATCCTGCAGCCATCAGTGTCAGCTAAACCCAGTGTGATCGTTTTCTGAATGAAGTATCACTTCAAAACACCAAAGGAGTCTGCGCATGACAAGAATGTATTGAACGCCGAGCTGTTAAGCAGCTGATAGGAGTAGCTGCATTTTGATTGACAGCATTCCTGTATAAAATACTGTCTATGGGGATGGGTTTAATTTGGCTGGGGATTTTGGTTTTTTAGGGCACTATGAGGTTCTTCTGGATGAGGAATAACAATGATTTCATTGTTCCAGCAAAAGTTGTGTTAGTTCTAGTATTTGCTTAATTTAAAAAATGAAGAAAATGAGTTCGTTAATTTTTAGGGCAATTTGATAGGACCTCACGAGACTGGCAATGGCAGGTAGCAGAAACCAATTTTTTCTTCTTCTGTAGCTAATGACTCTTTCCTAGTCCATTTGCTCAGGTTTCTGTTTTTTCCTACTTCTGAGATAGAGCTTCCTTCTTGCCACTTGCTGCTTAGACATGGTTATGAAGCAGAAGCTGTGTATATGCACAAAGTCTCACAGAGAAAGAGGGTAATGTGAGAGTTGAATGCTGTGTGTAGACTAAGGAAAAATAAACCTTCATTGTCTTATGTATGACTTGAATGGAAAAAACAGTGAAGGAAGTGTCTTTGTTATGGTAACTGCTGAGGTTTTTCCTCTCCTTTAATAGCCATATCAGTGGAATTGGGTGTGATTAATACATCTTGTGAATGGAATTCTAACTATAAAAATGTCACAATTCAACTGGTTACCTAGCCAAGTCATTGTTTCTGTTTTGTGGTTTCAAAAATATAGTTTCCAAATGGCCTTGAATGAGGCTTTTAATGGTCTCATTTTCATGATTTTTTTTTTTTTCCACCAAATGTGCTTGTGCTCATACCAGGTAAGAGCTGCAGCAGAGTTGTTTAACAAGACCAGTCTGAACCATAGGGTCTGCTTCTTAAATTTTTATTTATTTTTAAATTTCATCAGGGTATTTATCACATTTCTAGCTGTCCTTAATTCTTACAGAAGTGAGAGTACTGCAAACACATTTTTAGGTTTAATGCATATTGAGGTGTTCTGCTTGATAAAATCGGTTTCGAAAAACTAGATTCTCAAAGATCCTGGCTGTATGAACTAAAAGCTTTCAAAACTTTGTCAGCTGCCATGCAAACAAGAACATGCTTAAATCCTTACATACCTGCCTCTTTACCAGTGAAGTTGTCGGTTACTTCAAAAAATCCAGACATGGGCCTGGAACTGCAGCTTTCCTGACACAAGTGAGCAACCAGAATCCGTTGAGACCTTTAAAGCAGACACTCTTCTGTTTCTCTCATTTGAGGCCTGACCTAATCAGCTTTTCCGAAGCATGTCTACTAGAAATGGGCCTAACGTGAAATATGGCCAGAGAGAAACAGGAAAAAAGTCAGGATAGAGCAAACAAAGTGTCTGAAAGCTGTAGTGCTAGAGTAACACCAGCAGGCAGGTATTGTCCATTTGCAGGTTGGACTACTATTTTTTTTTTTCTTCTGTATTTTTTGTGTAAGACTCCTGTTGGTCTATGCAGGGATCCGAGCTCTGCTGTATTGAGCACAGGGTGAAAAGCACTAACGCTTCAAAATTGCTTCCAGCTTCTACTGTTGTATCTTGTGTAAATTGTCACCTATAGCTATCTCCCTTATGCTAACACATCTGTTCCATACATTGTGTCCTTTCTCATAGATGATTTTCATTTTCTTGAAATATTTATCTTGTTTCCTGCGAAAGGACGGTGAGGCACTCGTGCCTGTGTCTGGTCTCTTCTAGTGTGTTTTAAGCCTGATGGTTAATTTCAGTTGAAGTTCATAGATATGTCAAAGATCTCAAAAGGTCATGAAAACAGGTGGTTACCATAAGAAGGTGTGAACTTACTAAAGGAAAAGCTACAATGGAAGCTTTTGTTACATATAAGAAAATGTCCTTGGAATTCTGTTAGAATCCAGAGGATTAATTCACTGATTGGAGGTGAACCATAGCAAATGAGGTTTCATTAGTTTTATTGTTGACAACTATTTGTATTTGGGGGGGGGTGTGTGTGTGTGTTCAAATTTCTATGGAATACACCACACTTATTTAAAAGGAAAATATGTTTATAGACAAAGTATATTTTATCAAAAAGCTTAAATGCCTCGCAGACCTAAGCTGTTGAGTCTGAAGTTGTTCTCTGCCCGTTCACTAAGCCAACAGTAGTTGACTGAAGGGCAGTGGAATGTACCCTGATAAAACACTTGCCGGATGCTGTCCCAGATTTAAACAGTTACCGACAATTTTGCAGACTTCAGCTAGGCAAATAAGTTAAAAATAGACTGGTTTTGAAATACACTATTTACAAGAAAAAAATACCCCTTTACTGTTACATTGTGGTAGCTTTGAGTAGAGAGTCTGGTAGTTCACTCTGTTGCAGCTGAAATGCCAGTCATTTCTGACCTTTTGGGTTAAGTTCGAAACAAAAAGACGTGATTTTTTCCAGCTGTTTTAGAGTGACATCTTGTGGAGTATAAATGTCCACATTTTATTTCCAAACTGATTAAGCAGCCAAAGGGTGTTGCAGAAGTAGAGGATTTCTTGTATCCCTGGGGTGGGGGGGAAATGGGAGGTGGGGTGTTCTGTGGTGACTGAGAACACAAACTCATTTTTCCTGCTGTTCCTGTACTAATACGTAGTTAGTAAAAAGTGGTCTATAATTAATCTATAATTTGATAGCTTGCTAATAGGAAAAAAAAAATACTGACAAATTTTCAATTTATAGAGTCTTCCTGACTGATAGTCCCATTTAATGAAAGCCAAAATGAGAATTAGGTAATCTTGATTTATATAAAGTCTAATAATCATAGAATACTCAAAAAATGATATTACAAATCCTGCTATTGAAGCACAGTGTTACTAGTTCTAGGTCACAAAAATGAAGATAATAAAAAAAAAAGTAGGTATCTTTTGAAACATAATAGTGTGAAGGGAAAAGGAAATAATGCAATTTTAATGCAGGCACATGGAAAGATCATTTTGGAAATAGAAAGTGGGGGGAATAAAAAGTGGGAATACAGAAAACAGGAAAAGATAAAGGCACAGTGATGAAGAAAATCCATTCTTCAGGCTAGATGGATTTCACTTTTCTAATAAATTACTCGCTTCAGCATTACAACCACGAATATAGAGTATTCCATCCCATAGTCATATCTGCAAGGGGCTGTCTGCATGATAGATTATACAGGACTGTGTAGTGTTTTTCCATAATGCCGCTGAAGCCTCGGCTGACATCCTAAATGATTTTTTTTTTTTTCCTCATTCAAGAGAATTAGCCAAATACATGAGATATAATCTCAAGATCTAGAACAACAAATGAATTTCCATATGGTAAGTTAATGGGGCTGTTATGTGAAAAATGAAGATACATGGTTTCAGAGTTGTTGTTATTAAGAGATTAATTTGAATATCTATACAATTTAATTGTTAAATCCGTTACTGATCCCATGCAATTTCCAGTCATAAATGTAATGTTAGCTTGGTCACAGTTTAGAGCTGTTCTTAAAGTCTGTGTTGCAGCTGAGACAGCCTGAAGAGGGTCAGCGTCCGCTTTGGCTGGGGTGTATGACTGCAACGCCTACAGAGTGGATTCGCTGTCCCGGCTGCTCTCCGCGTAGCTGGGCTGGCCAGCGCTAGGTCTGGTTGCGTATCTCTGCCCGAGATCGGCGTGTTCCCAAGGTTCGAAGCGATACGCTCAAACAACGCCTCACGTGAGCCCTTGCGGTTTGAGTAGTTCCGTTGGTTTCATAGACAAAGCCCTTCTGCTTCCAGTGTGCCCCCCGCTCCCCTTTCTCGAGTGAAAGAAAGAAACGCTACATTTCTTTAGCCAGTATTTTAGCCCTGGAAACTCTTACGGCTTCTCCGGGGCCTCCCGCATCTGCCATTAGCGCCCTGGGGATCAGAAATGGATTTTCCCTCCTAGCGCAGCTGAGCATTTGCCTTCTGCGGGCAGCGGAGCCTCGTCCTCCGACCTGAAAACTTACGCGGGGAGGGGAGAAGCAAGTTGCGCAAAGACGCGCGGCGGTATCCGCAGGCCTCGGGCCACTGGTGGCCCACTTGCACCAGATCTCCCTAGCGAGTGACTAACAACCTCTGCTCGCTACTGGACGCTTGCCCAAAACCAGGTATAAGGGAACTTGCACAAGTTATTCTCCTTTCTGCAAGTATCACTTTGGTGGCTCCTTTCAGTTTGGTTTTTCAAAGTCTTCTCTCGGAGTGATGGCTCTTGCCTAGCTGCCTCCGGGCAACGATGCTCAAGCTGGACTTTTTCTCTAGCAAGGCTGTTGGCTTCCACCTTCGGCAGTGGGACTTGCTGCGCTTTTTCATACACGCTCTGCACTAAGGGAATGGCTACAGCGGTGCCAAAGAGCTTTTTCAAGTGTACGAAGGTAAGATAAATGCATATGCTCAAATTCAAAGGTAGGAAAAGCTTCTTCCCAGCAAGAAGGGTGCCCCGATAACAAAAGTATCAAAGCTGTGCCCTAAAGCTAAAGCTTAAATCTGGCCGAACCACTTCCTCGCCCACCCCTCTGCCCCCTGCGAAGGTTTCGAAAAGGTGGAATTTCAGCTGTAGAGCCAGTCTGAGGAGTCTGAAAGAATCAGTTTACAGCAGATCATGCAAAAAATCGGATTGCGATGCTACCTCTGCCGAAATAATAAGCAAATAAACCTACTGCTTACATGGCTTTATTATGCACTGCATAAAGACCATATTTAGGACAGAGGAAAACATGATTAACAGTGTCAACATAAACTTAATTTTTGGCTAGGACGTGGTGCGATTTTATCTGTCTGAATTACTCCTGGAAAAATCTTCATATACAGAAAAAATTGACTAATGTATAACGATTTATGCAATTGCACAAGAGAAATTGTGTATAGATGAAACAGAAAATATGAGTCAATTAGTGTCCCTTATGAACAGGCACAATGGTTAAGTATGTAGGTCACTTTTTAGAGATTAGTTTTCTGGGATCTTGGACAGATGCCCAGTGAAGTGAAACACACTTAGTGGAATTGCTGATATAAAAATAATCCTATTAAAATAAAGCATTAGCTTTGCAGTAGTATAGAGAAGTAGTGTAAAAACAGCAACTCAGTTTTAAAATACATACTTGATAGGGAAATAAACCTATTGAATAAAATCTCTTCATAAGCACAATGACTAAATAAATTTTAAATGTGATTAAAGATTATCTTCCTGATGAATTTATCTGCTTTGAATCTTCAGCAATATAATGCAAGGTAAAATGTACTCAAAAACACAAGGAACGTAGCCGATAGGTGACCAGGTGATACTTGGTATGCGACATTTAGCCCCAGGCAGCAGGGTTTGTTTGCTCATGTCAGTCCATAATTGTAGCAGAAAGCTGAGTCCCCTCCCAGCTTCTTGTGCACCCCCAGCCCACTCGCTGGTGGGGTGGGGTGAGAAGCAGAAACAGCCTTGACCCGGTGTAAGCACTGCTCAGCTGTAACGAAAACATCCCTGTGTTATCAGCACTGTTTTCAGCAGAAATGCAAAACACAGCCCCATACTAGCTTCTCTGAAGAAAATTAACTCTATCCCAGCCAAAACCAGCATAACCTGGCAGCAGCTTTTCCATGTGAACCAACAGATGCTATACTAAAGTTGTCTTCTTTTTCTTTTTTTTGGCTACTTATCTGAGTTAAAAAACCAAAACAACCAAAACCAATAAACACCCCCAAAAACAAACCCAAAACAGCCAACCAGCTCTTCCCCAACAACAAAAAACCACAAACCCAGTCGGTACCTGAGGCAAAATGAAGAAGTTTACTGGAACAAATGGGACAGAAAAAATACTAATGCCTACTGTCTTAGCCAAGTATTCAGCAGGAGTGGTATGAAATGAGTCTGAGTGCTGTGCCTGGTTCTCCTTCAGCACTCGTGAAGCGGAATATGTCCAATGATGAGAGAAGCAGAACTGCCTGAAGAACAGAGTGCTTCATATCCAGTACTTCAACTGCAGATTTACGTGTGCCTCATCACCACAGCGGCTCTAGAGGGGGTGAAACCTGAAAGAACATCCCCCATTGATGGTACCCAAGAAAACTGCAATGGCATTTGTGAACCTGCAGTGGGAAATAGTATTCCCTTAAAGGCCAGACATTAGATCATACAGTAAATTATTGCATGTCTAAACTCTAGATACCTGGTCCTGATTATGGTAACTGGATCTCTCAATGTGCACAAGCTCTCTACACAATACGTGACTACTTATATTAAAATTTCGAAATGTTTATAAGACTAGACATAGAGAGTCCAAGACTTCTTTCTTCAGGCTCCTGGACAAGTTTAATTGCTTGAAGTAATATTTATCTTATCTCACAATGGTAATCTAAAATCTAGGTATTCCTCTGTAGTCTAATTCTCTATGTCAGTGGGACAGCAGGCAGCGTTTCCACAGTGCAGTCCATAACTCTCTGAGGATGGAATTATTTCATAGAATCATAGAACAGTTTGGGTTGGAAGGGACCTTTTAAGGTCACCTAGTCCAACCCCCCCACAATACGCAGGGACATCTTCAACTAGATCAGGTTGCTCAGGGCCCCATCCAACCTGACCTGGAATGTCTCCAGGGCTGGGGCAGATACCACCTGTCTGGGCAACCTGTGCCAGGGTTTCACCACCCTCATTGGGAAAAATTTCTCCCTTATATCTAGTCTACTTGCCCTTGATGAAGTCCCTTTCACTGAACACACAAGCAGTTCACAGAAGAGCTAGGAAGAGAGGGCTGACTCTTCGATAGCTAAAGTTAGTCAAAATATACCCAAAACCAAGGTTACAAATTCCTGACCTTTCTCAAGACAGATCAACTTTTATCTTGAAGAAAAAATTCCAAGAGGAACAGCTATGGTAAGGAAGGGGAGATTGCGTTGTCAGAACAATGATGTCCGGGCGGCAGACCCCGACTGGTGTGGTAGTTAAAGGCTCTTCCCAGGAGCAGTAAAGCTGAATGGTCTTGGGCAGAGGAGGAATATTCAATTCCAAAGTCCGACACATCTGGGAGAGTAATCCTGTTTCTGTGCCACAGAAGATGCTCCATAAACATCCCAGGCATGATTATGTAGTTTTAAAGGGTAGTAATAGCTTTGTTGGCTTCATATGTCAAGTTTGATCTGAAAGCATGAGTAGGTTTCGCACCTTTGAAGCTAATTGAAATCCCTAATGGTATCAGGCCTGTGTTCTAGATTCTGGTTAGGCTGAGCGTAAGCAGCCCAACGAGGACTGAAAAAACTGTCGCTGTTGACAGGAGCAAAACTGTAGTCCTGTCAGGAGCTCTTAATCTTAAGAACCAAGATATACAAGTTCATTCATATCCCTTTTCAGGTGGCGAAGCCTTTCTTTAGGTCTGACCTTGTTGCAGTATGTTTAGTCAAATATCACGTTCTCATTAATTTTCCTACCTTGGTGAATGTGGATATAAATACTTTTGTAAGTCTAAAGTACAAAGATATCCATGACCATTAAATACTAGATAATGTTAATGATTATTTTATTTCTCTTTTCTTTACTCTTCCTTATGAGCTAGCATATTTTACATTATTTATCATAACCCATGGTTTAGTAAAAACTTAATTATTTCTGAGTAGTTCTTAACCTCTTGAATGTATTCTAGAAACATTTTATGGATATTTAAGGAGTTGGACAATTGCAGAAGAATACAAACAGGGCATAAACTAACATGTGACTCTGTGACTCTTGGGAATGAGTCAAATGTTCATTTGGAATTGAAAATATACAATCCCAGGAGAGGGTTCTAAAGTGTTGTCAAGCTGTTTCGTTAAAATGTGTTGGATTTTTGTCAATACGTTAATTGTCAGCAATGGTATGTAAATGAGAATTCACTGTTACCTGTGAAACAGTCTCACAATAAAAACCCTGAACTCTTCACAAGATTTTTTTTCTTTCCTTTGGTGAGGGAGGAAGGTTTAAAATTGAACGTTGTACAATGTACAAATTGTATATTGCAACAAGGTTCTCCAACCTATATCTCTAGTCTAACCTAGATAGTTATTTAGTTTATTTGGATTCCAGATGTCAACTTCAAAAGTCATGTTATTCAGATGAACAACATAAATTAATAATCAGGGCAGATCTGAAAATGTTTGAAGTTATTTTTGTCTTCATTTGCAGTACCACTTGCCACTGATGCTGGCAGCATTAGGACTTGTGTGATTACTTCTCTGTGCAGACAGAAACCTATTTGTTATCCTGCATTTAAGTGGATGCTTTCAGTCTTGCCGGTACCTCACAAAAAAAGTCTTGACTTACACATTTGAGTTATGGATCTTGCTTCTACAATTCTGCATGTCTATGTCCTATTCAATCCCCTCTGGAATCCAGTGGTTGTCTTACACTCTTGCAGTTCCTGTGTGCACCTCACCTTTCTGTTTACCTACACAATCTGGCAGACTGGAATTAAATTGATTTGCGTTAGTAGGTAGGATAGCAAAGTCTTTCAGTTGATGATGCCCAGTACATACGGATACAGGAATACAGATTATCTTGTTGAAATAGACTGTTACGAAGTTTTCCTTGAAAATGGATGTTATTTTGGTCCATATAGTTAAATTATGTAAATAATAGGGTTCCGATGCATATGTGCAGTGAATATAGGACTCCAGGATACTTGGTAAGATCAGTGGTGGAAGTAACAATGACATAAAGAGCAAAACTGCCGAAAGAGACAGAGGTAAATACCCCAGACACAGACTTAGTCTCTAGTTGCAACCCTTCAGCACCTTAATGCTTTCTTCAGCAGTGATTTTGCCTTTATTACAAGAAGGAAATTGGTCAGTGACAAAGGCAGCTGCCTCCTGCTATGGCTGGCTAAAAATATTTGGTTTGTGATGGAATAACGTTTCATGTCTCTTATTACAACAAAATAAAAAACAACCAACCAACAAAAAAAAACCCCACACAAGAAGCCCCAAACCAAACATACAATGCCAGTGAAGGCTTCTGACTTGACAGCCCCAGAGCATGAAACCCCAGAATGGATGTAACAACACTAAACTGCCCTGTGACACCTTCCATTGGCTTCTTTGGCTTGAAGAGACCAGTGGGTGTGATGAAGATGCCATCTGGTTTATGGCTTTTCATAAAAATGAACTCTGGAAAGTATAAAATGAGGTCAACAGCGTACCCTTTTGTTGGAAACCGGCTTGATACCATGAATGCCACTTAACTTGCATCCCTGACGTCCATAATGCAGGTGGGTGGTTACAGTCAAGCTTCTGCTGCAGAACTTGGAAGCTGCATAAGGCCCAGGTTGGCCAACAGCCCTGGGACAGAAGTCCCAACACAGGCATACCCCTATCCTTGTGTCTGCACAGGAGTCCACCACCTCCAGTCTTCATCCAGTTTTTAGGGCAGATCTCTGGGAAATACAAGGTTCACATTAGAAGTGAACCTTGCCTCATTTGTGTAATTAGCTGTCAAGTCAAAGGAAACAAGATTGAATCACTCTGCTCCAAAATAAAAGTGCATTTTTCTCTTCTTTCAGGTGGCATTCAGTAAACTTGGAGACAACAGCAAGGAAGCTAAGATTTAATTCTTTCAGGCTATCCTTGTTCTACGAGTGTGTTAAAGTCATTTTTCTAGGACTCTCATGCCAACGCTTCTCATCAAAATAACACTGTATTATCTCAAGGGTGTTAGTAAGAATTGAGCAAGCTTTGTATTTGTACGCCTTCCTCAAAGGGTAAATCACCTCAAATTTATTATAATTGGTTATTTCCTTACATATATATTATATATGTAATATATTTTTGTTGGTTTTGTGTAGGGAGCAGCCAGATAATATCCTTCTCAATCTTCTCTATTGCATCACCTCCTCTAGCACTGAAGTGGATTGCAAGAAGTCAAGACAAGCATGATATCATGACTTTGGAAGTAGAATTCAGTAGCTTGCAATTTCCACATGTCTAACCAACAGTCATCTGGGGGGGGTGATTGTGCAGTGACTGTTAATATTTTCTTTCTGAGAAGTGGCGTGAAAAGAGATTAAGTTTCACTTGGTTACATAGCCTCTCATTTCCAGCTGAACTTTCTTCTGTTGTCAAAAATATGTAACTCCTTCTCTGACAGAGCATTAGGATTCTAATTTTCCTTTGACACAGCAGAAAGCATTGCACCTTTTACTTAAAAATGTATTTCCAAAATTAGATAAGCAGAGGTCCAGCAGCTCTGCTTGTGAAATAAGATAATTCAGAATTATGATTTCCAGCATGATAGATACAGATAGCAGGATTAATAAAAAGCCGGTGCTTGTTTCAGTATCCGTATTGTGTATTTCTGATTTGTGGTCTGTGCTCAGCGATGCCGTCTGGTGTTCCAGGTTCTTGAAGTGGAAGCAAATGATATAACCAACAGAGAGAGAAGAGCACGGTGGAAGATTTCAAATAAGCTGCTGAAGCTACAGTTGTCTGGCAGTGGTGAAATTCACTTGATCAAAAATACCGTCCTGCTCTTATTTCAGCATCTTACTCGGAAAAACATTGAAATGCCCTGGAAAATGAAGTGGCAGTGTAGCAGCAGTAATAGAGAGAGAGGACTGATGAGAATACGTTTGCTCTCAGACATGATTCCCAAATTTAGGCTGCTGTTTCTGTCACTTAAGCCCCTTGAGTGAGACCATGACCCAGAAAAACAGACCTATCTTTCCCCAGTCACATATTTCCACTGCTTCTCTTGAGCTAGTGATAATGTTAGCACAGCTACATGGTAAGCTGGGTTAGAAACTGGATGAAAACCTTTTTTTGGCTGATTTAGCTTCAACCAGAACAGGCTCCTGTTGCAGCTTCCTCTACGGCCACACAAATAATGATGCTTGCAGAGGGGAACAGACGTGATCACACATACGGGAGATCAGCACAGCCAGTCTTATAACAGTGAACGTTTATGATTTAGAGCGAGTTTCAGAGAGCATATTTTGGCTTTTTGGGGAGATTAGTGTAAAAGTTAGGAAACAGCATCCTCAGGAGCAGCAAAAGTTCCCAAGTCATGTGCATGGGTGTGCAGAAGGAAGTAACACGCAATGATTTTCCTTCCTTTGGTTATGTCCTACACTTTGTCCCAGGGAAAGGAAAGAGGGACGGGTTTGTGTCTTTCTTTTTGCCATTTTGAAATAATTTGCGTACCATCAGTAGGATCTTACTTTCACTGGAAAGGAAGCATTTACCTCCAAAGTTCAGGGTGGCAAATCTCCCTTCCGATATGTGCAAGTGCTGCTGCCGTTGGGCCCGAGTGATTTGATGCACTGTCAGTGGAAATACATTCTTTACAACATGACCTATCCTCTGTGAAAAAAAAGAAATATTCTTAATAAATCTGGACTTGATAAAACTGAGCAGTAATTGGGAGAGTGAGGATGAAGGAGCGGTCAGGCTAGGTCTTGGAGTTGTTGGGACTCTCCCTATGACTGACCCTACCATCCATTTTTTAGTGATGCATTATTCTACGGGGGCCCCTGACACATTTATTGCTTTGATGGCATCTGCAGATTTGTACATGAAGTTTAAGCATGTATAAAAGCAGGACGTTTGGGGGAGTGAGCCTTTGCAGTGAAACAGTTAACACGGTGGTTGCTTCTGGGGATTGTTGTTCTGCAAAGGTGGTTTTGTTGTGGGTTTTTTTGTTGTTGTTTTCTGGGTTTTTTTTAACTCTTGCCAGTGGGATTGTGCATGATTAAGGGTATGGACCAAACTCATAGGGTCTGTGAGCCCTGACACTCTAGATGAATGGTAGAAAATGTATTTTGCATTACTTTCATGTATAAACTTTTCTCCTTTTGTTGGCTACACTGCGGCCAGCAGCATGATTTACCCTGAACCTAAACACTTTGCCAACACATATTTGATGAGAAATATTAGCCATCACTAAGACACATATTTTAGCTATGTAGGCGGTCCCATACCAGCTGTGAGTTCTTAACATATTTCAGTCTGAACAACTGGGAAAAATATGAAACCAGTTAACAGACTCAGAGAAAATATTGTATTATCATTATGGATAAACCACCATATTTAAACAGTGAGACGTATCTTTAGCAATTTTATTATGGACAAAGACAATGAAGGTTGAGGTTAGAGACTTTGTATAATTTGAATACATAAATGAAGTCCAAAGAATGGATTTCATCAGCTTTAAAGCTTTAAGGGGCAACTGCAAATATCTGACCTGAACTGCCTAAGCAAAAAAGGAATTTTGCTTTGTAACCTTGTACCAAATTTTGCAATTCATGTAATTCACCCAGTATTAGAAATTATTTTAACTTGGAGATTGCAGAAACAAAAAAAGTCTTTGATTGTTGTGCTTTTGCTTTTTATTGGAAAGATTTCACTGCTATTTTAGAAGTTTTATAATACAATTTGAAGAAAACATGCCTATTCTTACAGACATATATTCTGTCCTGTATTGTACAAGACACCGTTCTGTTTTAAAAAATGAATTTGAGGAGGCCCGCCTTCTCAGTTTGGAGCCAAGCATATCTAGGAGGGCTGCAATTTATAGTCATATGTTATAGTATGCTTTTATGTCATTTAGTAGAACCTAATTGTCAAAATATGTGACAGTTCAAAGTTCCTGGAATGTAAAAATCTGGTGTCTCTAAATCCTATCCAGTTAAGCAGCTTTAAAATAAAGGCATACTCATCACCAAACCAGTCAGTGTTTTTAAAGCGTCACACTCATGAGCGCAACAAAATGATGCTACAATAAACCTGGCGATGCAGTGAACTGGGCCCAAGAAAATACCGGCTCTAACGCACACATTTCATTTCCTGTAGCACTCCCCAGGGGTATTTGATGAGTGGCAGAGGTCCATCAGCAAAGGACACTTTGGTAAAGGGTTAGCTGAAGAGTTCCAGCAGTGAAGGGTAGCGTTAACTTAGAAGGAAAACCAGCAAGCTAGATCCTTATTTGAGATAAAAATGTCTCCATTAATTATACTGGCTTTAATTTGAACTATAATTCAACTTGACTAGATTCTTCCCAGTGTTAGTCAGCAGTTTTCTACAGACCTTGCTGTGCTGAGTTCCCTGTCTCACCACACATTGCTGGATGCAATGCAGATCCCAAGGCCTTCTAGCTGGCCAGCTGCTAAGATTCCAGAGCTGCCACAAGGACTGCAGGATAGTGAAAAGATATAATCATTTCCTCATTAAGGGTTTAAAAAGTGTTCCCTGATTTTAATTTTTATTAAAAAGTAGCTTTAAATGGCTCATTTTGCTTTTTGATTATTTAGAATAACTGCACAATAGTATTAATGTATTTTTATTACTCATACTTCGTTGTTCTATTTTCATGTTTGCTAGGACACTCTATTCTTTATTTTACTCTCTGGTCCTGCTTCATCTGCTTTAGTTCTTGTCACTTTTAACTGTGTGAAATGGATTCACAGATATCCAGTGGGAAGCGTTTGTAGGTCAGTGACTAATTTTCCCAGGCCCATTTTGCCAACTCTGGTGATTTACACCAACTCTATTTAGAGAGAAAAGATGACTTTTTTAACCTATGAACTTACTATTCTCACATTGGCATTTCTTCTATCAACTGATGTATCTGCTTGCTGAGTGATGATGACAGCAAAGTTAATAAGCTACACAAGTGGCAAAATGCATTACGACACAGAAGAATTTGTTTCACATTTAATGACAGGTACAGACCCTGTCTGCATCAAGCAGTGCTAGTGTGCCCATCAGAAGGACCACGAACAGGACAGATAGATTAGAGAGTAATCTAGCTATTTTATTTATTTGGTCCCCTTCCCCGTCATACATGAACAACTTGCTGTTTTAAAGATTTTAGTCTTAAAAATACCCTTTCCTATAGTGAGATTACAGTAGTCCCATTTCACTGAAAGGGATCTGAGAAAGAGGGATCTGAGAAAGAGGGATGAAGGGGTTTTCAAACGTCTTGCACAGTCTACAGTGGAGCAGAAAACTGAATTTATGTTCCTGGACTGTGTGCAAATCAGTGGGTGGTTATTCTCAAAAGTAAAGCAAGCAGTACTACTACCTCTGTGATTACATAGTTTAAAATATAGCAAATGAACAAGCAGAAAGAGTTCAAGCTTTTCTTTCCGATCACTTACAACATGTCTGACTGAAGGCTTGCTGATAGCAACTGAAGGTAAAACTGGCGAGCTTCACCTGGCTAAAGGAGAAAGCCTTCTCTTCCATTTTTTTGGCAAAGTAATGGAAACCGATTCTAAAGATCACGCCAGCTTTTGCTATATTTGTGGGAAAATTTTAAAATGTTCATATGGGAGCCTCAATTTTAGTTCTGTAGGCTTGCTTATGCCCTGGGTACTTTTTCCAGGACTTTGCAAATCATACAGACGTTAATGTTTTTATTACTTTTGCAGGCCAGCCTTTCTACTCAAAGGACATTGATACCAGTGCCCACTGACAGTGGACAGAATTCACTGCTCAAACAGAAAACAAAGAAAAACTATTGGCCCATTTAGGTGCATACTTTTCAATCCTACATTATTTTTCATAGGAAAGGGTACTTCTTAATACCATATAGGACCTGAGGAAGTGGAACAGAATCGTTATGAAGTACGTACTCAAAATTTTATATCTGCTGTTCATTTGTTGTGCATTAATTAATTTTTGGTTCTTTACTGCTAAGATCCATATTTCCATTTTCTGTATTTTCCAGGCATATACAGGGGATTTGTTTTGGGAATGGTGATTTTTGGCCTCTCTGCAATTCTAGATGAGTTCCTACAGGTATTTACAATTGCAGTACCTTGCTAAAAATCAGTAATCAAGGCTCATGCCTGGACACTTCTCTATCGAAAACTTGGACACTTCAAGAGCTTTAATTTTAATTTCCTCACTTTTTCTTTTCACCTCTTGATTTGAAAATTAACTGAGGAAAGTCTATTTTCACCCAATATAGATGTTCATACTTAGGAGAACTTTACTCGGTTTGAGAATGTGAACGGTTCTTCAGATGAGTCTGTACAGTTCACCATATTTAGCTTGATTTCCTGTCTCTGAAACTAACTTTTCTTCAAATCTATTCTTCAGACAAAGCCCTCTGTTATTCTAGTTACAAAGGCTGGTCTTCTAGGGAGCCTGTAAGCTAAAGTAATAAACTTCCCTGATGCCCTTCTTCACATAGACGGCCCAGCCTGAGCAAGTGTACGTGCAAACACATGCTTTTCTGTTGAGCTATGTTTCTGAATACTCAAATCCTTTGCATATTAACCTATATTGGCTGGTATTACAGGGCTTGTAAGCTCATACCTCACATAAATGTTTCTAACTGAGAGCTGCCATGACTGATAATGAAAATTGCTAGGTATTGAGAGTTGAGTAAAAGTGGGGGGGTTTTATTTTCTTAAGATGAATTTGAGAGAAAACAGTCTGTCTGAACATGCTATCCTAAATTGCTGGGCCTGGTTCAGATCTCACTCTCAGTGTAAATTAGGACTAGCTTCATTGAAATGAAAGAAGCTATACTTGCCTAGACTTGTATGAAATCAAATCAGATTAAAAGATATCTCTTTATAGAATGGGATCTTTCACAAGCAGAAAGGACTAAAACACAGTATGCTCTTATTCATACTCCATATAGACTCTCTAGCTGGCAAAAAGTGCTTTGTGACAGCACTGCATGTTTTTACACATTATTTTGTTTTGTTTGGTTAGGCTGTTCTCTACAAGGGCTTTTATTGTTCACGGGGGGCACTCCCACCCTTGCTCGTAGTCATCAAGCCATACTATTGGGTAACGATTGCTCTTTACGTGCCAAGATCTCAGACCAAGAAACGGCAGACAATCCTGACATGGAAAGACACACACTGGCACAAAAAATCTAACTAGAGAGACAATGAAGAGAGAAAAACACAGAGAGAGACTGTATGGGATTGTGCTCTATCTGCCTACAAACAGTAACATCAGGGGCAATGGTGTTTTTCCCCAGTAGCTTTCCAAGTTTTAAGAGTATGTGAAACTGTGCCAAAGCGAATCCAATCAAATTCCACCCAGCTGGTTCAATCCAATAGCCCGTGCCTTCCTCCACAGTGCGAGAGCATCCATGGTACAACTTGCTAAACTGACTCCTCCCCTCCCCATCCTCACTGAGATCTGTGCTGTACAGGTGATCTTCCCTCATATGTATAACGTGTGGGTTTCTGGCTGCTTCCAAGTGCAGATCTTATCTTGTTCCATCCCTGAAGAAATAAAAATAAATTATGAACAGATAGATATATACAAATATTTCAGTATGGTTGTTCTTGAAGTGCTTCACCTAAAACAATGAATAATCTTTCCCTAGTTGAGGGGAAACTGCCTCCTTCTGCAGTGATTTCAAGCTGGTGAATAACATTGCAATAAGAAAAAATTATAGTAATACAATATACACTTATCTGGGCTATGTATGTTTAGGGAAGTATTCTAACACCTGCTCTCCAGTGTATATCACCTTTATTCTTAAATCACCTATTTCCTCCTGTATAGTACAGGAAAATAGATAGGATGCTGCACTTCAGAGCAGGACCATGACTTTGTGCTCTGAATTATTGCCTGGAATAGTATTTCTTCATTGACTAGCACAAGATTAATATCCTAACTTATGCACAAAAGTTAAATACATGCAGTAGGTAGCCCAAATTTCTCCCTTTATCTTAAAAAAAAAATCTCGATTTACTCTTTGATTCAAATAAGGTTTCTCTCTGATTCAGATAAGGTACTTGCTTTCTGAGAAACAAGAGTGCCTTTCACCAAAGGACTAACTTCACTGATACCTAGCTTAAAAATACTCAAATGGCAAGACTAAGCAGTAACTCCCATCTCTTACATACTTCTTGTTAGGTCTTGATGTCTTTCCTGCAGGTATCTGCCAAGTAGCACAGAAACCTCCAGATATCTCTGATGACAGCACAAGGAGGGGCGGCACAGAAAGGGCTTCAGATAACTTGTGACAAGGCTGAAAGGACTTTTTTGGGCAAGCAGTGGATTTCTCCCTCCAGGAAAGGGAAGACTGCCTTAATCCTAGAAGAATCAACACCTTAAGTAGAAGGGAACTCTGCCACAGGAGCAGTCCATCCAAATCCGTAAGGGTGGGAATCTAAGACATGATCCACGTATGCATTCTCTTGAGGAACACAGCGAAAGGCTTTGCCACACGGGTTGGGTCAGAATCAAGTATGATGCATTCTGAACTCCCCTTGAGGAAGAAAGTCTTTTACTGCCCCTGAATTTAGGCTTGTAACAATAAATGTAAATAAAAACACATAGAATTACCAGAGGGTTAATAATTAACATTCCTCAGGTGTGTTCATCGCTGTGGTTTTAGTTGATTTGGAAATTAAGATTATAGTCAAAAGAAATTTAGCTATTACAATCAATTGTTTAGGGTATGATCCAATTAGCAGCCAGATCACTTTTTACATAGGAATGTTCATTCGAAGCTTTTGCTTACACGCCATACGACAATTAGCTCTGATAAATTTGACAACATGGCATTTTAGGGCGCAGGTACACCCACATTGCTAGTAGGACTCTTATTTAACATTAGATGGCGGTGTGGGGAAGGTATTGTGTGACACAAACTTCTCCGACTGTATCTGAAAGACAAGCAAAATCAAAAGATCTGGTTGTCACCAATCATTTATCTTAATGCTTTTTTAAAAATCATTTGCAAGCAGAAAATAGTTTTTGATTAAATGATATTTATCTTTTTTACCTATTCAAAACAGATCAAAATCTTACCTAAGCAAAACAGTGACCTACATCTGCTAGTTTGAAACACATTTTTTGACAATGTTCTGGGAAAATTTCAAGCACAAAATTTAATGGGTCACATCATTAATATTTAACCTATTAAAATCCACTGTCTTCTGTACAGTGGAGATGCTAGAGTTTTAAAGATATTTTTGTGCAGGAACAAGCCCTTTGTAAACAGAGGTACCTCAGTGCTGACCAATCTTGAAAGGCTTGGCCTTAGTTTAAGGAGCTTTATGGTGTTCCTCAGCTGATGCATGAAGTTGCTCAGAAGGGCAAACTCACTAAAATACATAATCTTAAACCAAGAATGGAATAGTCTCTAAGTGAAGAAAGCCACAGAACATCTTCTTGTGACATACATGACATCTAAGTAAATCAGTAAGGTACAGTGAACTGTTCTTGCTTCACTGTACCAATATTTATCAAATAATACAATTACATTTGCATCATATACTTGATACAGCTGAAATAAAGCAACCATAATTGGAAACCAAACATGCTTTCCTGACATATACTTCACCTATGTACTTTTCTCAGCTCCTAGACACCAGCAGGAGACCATTAGCCTACAGCAGCATTCCTTTTCTTTGACTTTAGTTTTAAATAGGTATTGTAGCACCTTTGTCATTACAATGTACTTCAGCAAGCTCTTAGGGTGAAAGGAAGTGGAATAAAGGTGTATGAAAAATTCAGAACAAAAGACTGCAGGTAAGAAAATAGGTACCTACATAGTGATTACATGGTCACAAATGATGATCACGAGTTTTAAATATATTTTAAAACATTTTAAATGTTTACTTTTAGAATATTACTTTTAAATATAGACCAAAGTTTAAATAATTCCTTTTTAATGATGAAAGAATATCTTTTTAAGCTCTGCTTATCTACTTAGAGAAGCAGGCTATGCAATTAACCCATCTCCATCATTATGACATTGCCTGTTTTGTCTCAAAGTGTATGAAAATTGTAGTATATGTATAAATTGCAAGATTTGACTAAGGATTTGCCACAATAGATTTAGAGCTGTTAAAATGTTTCTAAATAATTAGGGGCTATGAACTGTTTGCTGTATGTGTAAAAAATTTAGTGGGATTGGTAGAGCAAGGCAAGGCAACACAATGCCTTCCCACTTAACATTACCCAAGCATGTACTTAAAAGACAACGGCACTGGCGCCCTAGGAGTAGTCATGCTGGGGCACTACAGGTCAAAAAGGCCATGAATGGGTAAGCGTACCTGATTCCGACAAAAAGGTGGGATTTAACAGGACAGGGAGCCATGGCAGGCGGGCAAACAGATAATTCTTCCACAGAGGTTTCTCTAGCTCTGTTGAGGTCCTCCTGTGAGGTGTGGTAAGCTAGGCATTCCAGTAATGTTTTATTTTTCTGTTGTATATGTACTAAGAAAGATTTGATTCTTACAAAACTGTGTTTGGAATTTTCTGATGGCTGCTTATGCCCATTTGAGAGTTAATCAACTCCGCCAACAAGAGCACAAGTTTATGCCCAGGCCTGGCCTGAGGAGAAGAGTGGGCTGCTCGCAGGCTCAGCCAACAGCTGAAGCTGTGCTCGAAAGGAGGAGCCCTCAGCAAGCAATGACCTACCTGGTGATGGAAAGCCCTAAGTTAGCATGGCATCCTACAAGATAACATTTCTAAACCAGAGCACCAGCAAATACTCACTTTCCTTTTGTTTGGGTGCAAACTACTGAAGGCACTACTACACAAAAGATACTAAACCTATTCTGATTCCTCTTGAGTTACTCAGACGCAAAAGGACAATGTAACTCACAAACCGCTGCCCATCCAGGCTCGGGGTGTCACAAAATTAGTTACAGAAAACATTCCCAAAATAGTTAAAAAACCCCACATTCTTTTTCTTTCTTGTTGTTTCTTTGTACCCCACTAGGATACATTTGCATCAAATGAACATTCAAAGATAGTTGAAAATGAAAAATCAATTTTTCTTTGCAATGTGTGATCTGAAAAAAAATGTAGGATGTAAACTCAGAAGTCTTTCACGTAATCATCTGACTTGAGCAGATCTTATGAAAACATCAGATGTCCCTAGCAGAGTAACAAGTAATGGTTCCCTGGACATTGGGCTGTCAATCAAAGCATTTTTTATAAACATGCAAATGTGGTGTTCTGTTATCATCAGTGTAACTGTTCAAATACCATCACTCAGACCTCCAGTAGTCATGAGATTTGCTCAATTACAAACATTTTAAAAGTAATTTAAAAAAAAACAACCCAGCACTGATGAAAAATAGGCACAGTCCCCATCTTTAGCATTCCACTGATACCGAAAAAGTGGATTTTGACTGGGAAAGCTCTGAACGCCGGGAAAGCGGTACGCAGGGGCGCGTTACACACCCTCCTTCCTCTTTGGCTGGGCACCTTGGACACCGTCAGTCTAAAGGAGTTCCTAACAAGTTCTCAGAGAATTCGTGCGTTCTTTTAAAAGCCACAAAACACGGGTGAGAATTTCCCGCCGGCAGCTGCACATGCACTGCCCGGCCGTGGGGCAGGCGGTGTGTCTGGCCGGGGTCTGGCCACTGCGCTGTTCGGGCCTAGATCAGGGGTGAAACGGAGAACACGCCGGCCCCCACGCAGGGTTTCCACGGGGGTGACGTTCCGCGGAAATGAATGCGGGGGTGCCCTGAGGCACGTTTCCCCACCGGTCCGGCAGCGGGGCAGCAGCAGGGCCCAGCGCGGCTCCCAGCCCTGCGCCGCAGGGCAGTGCCCAGCGCCCGGCCAGGCCGCAGCGGCTGCCCCCCGCTTCTAGCACTAGAGCTAGCCTAAGTGCCCCTAGCTCTTAGGCTACGTACAGGCACAGAGACGGGCGTGCGGCGTGGCGGGGCCGCAGGAGGGCTGGCTCCCCGCCGGCTGGCAGCGCGGCTGTAGCGGGCCGCAGCCCCCCCCCCGGCCCCGCCAGCTGCCCAAGGGTCAGCGCGCCGGGAGCCGCCGCTGACGGCGGGCGCCGTCAGCAGCGCCGCGGGCTGCCGGGGCGGCCCCTCCGCCGAGCCGGGCACCGCCGCCCCCGGGAGCGGGCACGGGAGCGGGCACGGGCACGGCTGCCGCGCTCGCATCCCGCCTGGCGGGAGGCGTTACCGCCCGCCTGAACCGGAACCGGTTAGCAGGGGCCGCCCGGGGCGGCTGCTGCTGCGGCTGCCGGTGCCGCGGAGGTTGCGGCGCTGCCGCGTGGGTGCGTGTGTGGAGCGGGCCTGGCGGCTGCGTGGGGGCGGGGGAGGAGCGCAGCGGCCGCGCCGCCGGCGATGGGGCTGTGCCTCGGCGGGCCCTGCGCTGCCTGCCCGCGGAGGAGGGCTTAGCTGCCGCAGCCCACGCCGGCGGGCCGCGCTGCGGGGCTGCCTCCGCGGATGAGCCGCCGGGGCGAGCCGCCGGCGAGAGCTGCCGCAGGGCGCCGCAGCCGCCGCCTCTTCCCCCGCCGCTCCCCTTCGTCTCCGCCGCTGCCCATGGCTTCCCGCCGCCCCTGCTGACCGGCCGCCCCTCACCTGCTCCCGCGCCGGGCCGGGCCCGGGCCGGGCAGAGAAGATGGGGAACACCACCTCCTGCTGCGTCTCCTCCAGCCCCAAGCTGCGCAGGAATGCCCACTCGCGGCTGGAGTCCTACCGCCCCGAGGCCGAGCTGAGCCGGGAGGACACGGGGTGCAACCTGCAGCACATCAGCGACCGGGAGAACATCGACGGTGAGGGCGGGCGGGCGGGCGGCCTGGGGAGCCCCCGTCTCCCTTCCCCTCCCCGCGGCGGGGCCACGGCTGTGCCCCGGGCGGCTCCCCTCGCGGGTGGGGCCGGGCCGGCCGGTCCTGCCGCCCCGCCCGGGCGCTGAGCCCGCTGCCGTGACACCGTGCCCCTCCGTGCCGGGACGGCCCGGCTTTGGTTCCCGTGCCCTCCCCTGTGGGGCTCGCGGGGGCGTCGCGGTGCACTGCGCGGCATTTGGCCTCCAGAGCCGCGCCTTGCCGCGGGGCAGAGGTGTAGGACCCTCCGGCGAGGTCTGGGCAGCACCCTCCCCCCTCCCCCACACCTTCCGCCAAGGTGCGGTGGCTGCGAGCCGGGTCCGCGCTGCCGAGGCCCCCCCGCGCCGCGGGGCCCGGTGGGCTCGGGCGCGGCCCGGGGGCGCGGGCCTCAGCGGGCCCGGCCGCCCTAAGGGCACCTGCCGGCCCCGCCACCCGCCAGGCCTCGGCAAGGCTGCGGGTTTAGAGGGCAAACCCAGCCGGCAATGACAGCGGGGGAAGCGTCTCCCGTGACAACCTTCTCTTCCAGGGACTTTTCGTCCCCCGGTACTGCCGCGGCGAGGCACCGCTCTGAAATGGGGGAAGCCGCCTGTCTCGGCAGCGGCGCCCAAAACAGCCGCCTTCCCGCTGGTTTTGTAACGGCTGAACGTGCCGCTGCTTTGGCTAACCGGCACGCAAGCTTAATTGTAAAGATGTGGTTTAATGTATACATGAAGTTTAGTTTTTGATTAGCTGAAGCCTTTAGTCCTAAAACTTTACTTGATGAAAAGGTCAGCTGTCTCATGGATTACATGAACTGCCTGTGGTGGAAAGCCAGAAAGAGGGACCTTGGTGCAGTTCAGTTTGCCTTCCCCATTTTTGTCATGGTTTATTCGATTGTGATTTTATTACAGAGTTTTATGTTAAGTCTGCTGTTGACAGTGGCAAAGTTATGAAGCCCATAGAAGCAAATAGGTTCCCTCTCTGGTTAAGATTATCCCTTTAATGAGATACATTTTGGAAATATGAATATTTCTCAGATGTCTTTGCTACATGCAGCTGAAAAATTGGAGTGTAACAGGATCAGTAGGTGGAAAAAAATACATAATGGTCTGGCCTGAGGAAGGCAGGGAGATGAAAGAACCAGTTGTTGATCTATGAATGATTAATTCTTCCAACGCCAGTGTTGTCCAGCATGTGTAGCAGCATGCAGCACTCTGCTGGTACGGATTTCTCCATCTATACCAACACAGTCTGCAGTGAAGTTTTTGGTCAGAGGTGTGCAGGTTTTGTGCCTTGTTCTTGATGTGGGTTTGTTTTCCCCTGGATGGGAAGAAGGGCATAAGTGGAAATAGTAAGTGCATGTGCACTTTTTAAAATGGGTGTGTAATACAGATAAGTTCTGCATTTTAGTAGTTATTTGCAAAAACAAAGTCTTTATTGGTTGGTTGTTTCATTTGTTGGATCAAGGCACGTGTGTGTTCTGTCTTGCTTCTCCTGTAAACTGTGGCATGGTTCAAGCCTGGAATTGTAACCTCTTGGTAGAACACAGAAAACACCTTTTGTATAATTTATTTTTAAATTCTCTTGGTTCTGATCTGGGACTATTGTTGGTACAATGTTGCATTTTCAAAGGGGCAAGCTGTCTTTAATTCTGAAAAAGAGCAAACAATTTTGCATTTTCTTTTTTGTACCTTACTGTAGTCTTGCCCTTTTTTATGGATAGAGTCTGAGACATAAGTTTTCACGGGGAGACTGATGGACAATAAATATCTGTACGCAGAAAACAACTGGAGATACTTTGGGTAAAACAGCTTTTTGAAGTGTGCTTTGTTGCAGGTCTGTTACTCTGGAGTCATACATGCTGAAGGTCTTTTGGTCAAAGGCGATAATAAGATGATACTGCGTTTCTGAAATTTTATTTCCTATTAAACGAGCTATTATGTTTTTGTTTTTAGATTGTTTGAAGTTGTATGGTGTACAGATGTTTACAGATGAGACACTGGGGTGGGAAAAATGGTATTTTTATAATTTACAATGATGTTCTTTATAATGAAAGAACAACAGTCTGGTTATCTGTGACGTGAAGAGAAAATGCTGGATGTGCATTCCTTAGTGTTCCTGCAAGTCATACAGTATTTCCAAGAGTTTCTCAAATTGGTAGTGTTGCCAAATGCACTTTTTTTTTAAATGGGTGATGACAAAGACTGATCCACTGAAAGGAAACTTTTTTGACACTTCAAATTTATGTTTCTCACTGTTCCTCAAGTGAGAGCCCTTCCATCCGGCTCAGTACGTGTGGCAGTGACAGTCAGGCTCTCATGCAAATTTGTGTCCCTAGCAAGCGTTTACCTTGTGCGTGGTACTTTCAGGGACTGCAACAAATAATGACATGCAGTGTCTGAGTTAATGTTTCATGTGGAAGTTGCTCTCATGCTCAGATTCCTGGAAATTCATGAAACATTTTAATTCTTGGAGTGGGAAAAGCTGCTTGAATAAAACAAGAACTTTTAGAACCTTTCAATCAGCTGCAGGCTGTTTAAGCTTTTAAAAGAGATTAGTGGTTTTTCACTGTTGCAGGCACCGTTTCTACTGGTATGAGAGGGAGAAAGAAAAAGAGGGAGGGATGTCAGACCTTTAAGAGTGATTTAACTGGAAGTTTTAGTACTAGTGGAACTGTTTGACATTTGCCAGTCTTACATACTTTAAGAAAATATTTGTCAAATCTGCCTTCAAGATCATGCCTTTGAATTGTCTCCTATAATTCAAGTACAAAATCCAATTCAGTAGTGGTTTTTCAAAGAACATTTGGAGGAATTCTGCTTCAGTAGGAATGGGTTTTATAGCAAGACTTTACCTCTGTCAGGGGTACCTTGTCAGAAAATCTCTATTTCTGTAATATTTCACAACTGTTTATGAAGTGGTATCTGAAAGAGAAGGGAGTTTTGAAAGAGATTTGATTAGGAGGAATTTATCAAATGACTTATTCTGGAGAATAATAATGGTGAATTTATCTTTCTTCCTTTTTTTTTCCCCCCAAAAAATTTCTAAGAAGGTAATGGACTTCTATAAAAATCCACACGTGTTGCCTCTCTGAATATTGTACAGTCACCAGAATGCATTTTTTCTTTTTTTCCTGCTTTTTTCCTTGTTGGTACAGCCTCATGATAATGAGGAACACCTAACAAATTTTTCCTTCAGTTTTTTTTGAGAAAGAGCAAGGGGACAATTGTAATGTACAGAGGTTACCGTCTGTTTTTTGACGATTTATTGCTAAGGGGGAGCTTCAACATTTTGCAGTGCTTCACATTAAAAATTTACTTTAAGAAAATTATGGCAGTGGATTCAAGACTTGTAGACTCCTAGCTCTATCTGCCATCAAGGCATTTTTTTACAGTAGTGTTAATGACAACAATAAGTAAAAATGGTAGTAACCTTAATATCAGATTCTGCATCTCATCTGCATATAAACGTTTGTCAGTGCAAGCCGTGTAAGCATCTTGGTGTATGCATTCGTTGAATCCTGGCTAGCTGGACTGACCGTAGTCTAGACTCTACTTTTTACATCAGCAGGTCACACAGTCAGACCCACCGTTGGTTTAACTTGTGAAAAGGCAGCATGTGCTGATGTGCTCCAACGTGGTTCCTCTGTTTGAAGCATGATTTTGGTAGTAAGCAAGTCTGGTATGGAGCTGTGGGGAGGGGGCAAAGGGGATGTCTTACCACAGGTACGATGGCATGGAGCAAAGCTGCTACCCTGTAATGAAATTGGCCAAAAGGCTAGTCTTGAAATTGAGGCTAGATGGAGAGTTCCTAGGCTATTTGAAAGAAAGATAGTTCTTAATGATTAGCCCCTTCCCTGTCTTGTCCTTCCCTCTCTCTTCCCTACCTCACCCCCCCCCAAAAAATCGGATTCCCCCCCACTTTGTAAACTGCTAATGTCACTGGGTCATTTTTCATTGCGAGCTCAGATAATGTCATCCTGTGCAACTGTGCATCACTGATAAACCTCTTCAGCCCTTTTCATGATGAGCCAGTCATGTCAATTTTTTGCTGCATAATGCACAGGCTCCTAAGAATGGACTGCTTTTGAAAAAGCCATTTATTTCTTCATTTACATATTTTTTTTCTCCACCTTCTTGAAACTGGCATATGGGAGTCTCTGAAATGGGATTAGTTAGCATTTGTGTATCTCTGTCTACTGGGTTTTATAAGAATTACAGAGTTTTAATAAAATACAGGAAAGTTGTAAAATGTCTGCCCCATATACCTCATGAAATTTTGCTGAAAGGGAATACATTTTTTTAAGAGCTAGGGCATGATGGGTTGCACATTGTGAAGGAACTGACCTACATTCACAAAAGTCAGGATACAAGCACTTCAGAAGCAAATTAAAGATCTGATACGTTGCACACAGACGTTCCTGCAAACACCTGGATCATAAAAGGATAGATAGCCCTTTAAAAAAAAAAAGTATATTTGGTTTACAGAAAAGTCTCTTTCAAAAATTTTCTTGTTCCCTTAGCCAGAATTCCTGTATGGAGGTGATCTATATGCTTTTCAATTCTGTTGTTTGCATTACTGTCGTGGTTTAGCCCCAGCCAGCAACTACGCACCACGCAGCCGCTCACTCACTCCCCCACGGTGGGACGGGGGAGAGAATTGGAAGAGTAAAAGTGAGGGAACTCATGGGTTGAGATAAAGACAGTTTAATAAGTAAAGCAAAAGCCGCGCACGCAAGCAAAGCAAAACAAGGAATTTGTTCATGGGCAGGCAGGTGTTCAGCCATCTCCAGGGAAGCAGGGCTCCATCATGTGTAATGGTTTCTTGGGAAGACAGACGCCATAACTCCGAACGTCCCTCCACCCCTTCCTTCTTCTTTGTCCCAGCTTTATATACCGAGCATGACATTATATGGTATGGAATATCTCTTTGGCCAGCCTGGGTCAGCTGTCCCAGCTGTGTCCCCTCACAGCTTCCCGGGCACCCCCAGCCTGCTCGCTGCAGGCCAGCATGAGAAGCTGGACTGTCCTTGGCTACTTAGCAACAACTCAAAACATCAGCACCTTATCAACATTTTCTCATCCCAAATCCAAAACATAGCCTCATGCTAGCTTCTATGAAGAAAATTAACTCTACCCTGGCTGAAACCAGGACAATTACCTACCTAAGCATTTGTCAGAGGTCATGTATCAAGGTACCACTGCAATCTTGTGCATCAGAAAATTCAAGGTAGAGCCTGCTGTGGCCTACATCGCTGAACTTAGTCCTATACTGCATGCTGCTAGTCATGCACACCTCAGAGCTTTTTTTCTTCCGCTATCAGCTTCATCTGTTTATTCTGTGCTGTGCCCTGCTTCTCGAAAGAAGAACCATCATGTTGTACAAAGCCTTTCTAAAACCTCTCTTTCACATTGTGCACATCAAGTCACTAAATTTACACTCTCTAAGAAGTCAGTATTTTCATTTTTAACTGTAGAAGCTTTCAGATGCACACATGTTAAGGCTAATCATATTTGAACTTACTTCTAACCAATTTTATTAGTGCATTGCAATCTAATGAAGATTTTCTTTGAAAGTAAGTTACGACAAGATGAATAGTCTTGGCTGGGTAAATTGGTACTTCAAGCAGAATGACAAGACTTAAAATTACAGATCTCTGAAAATGGAATGGCTACTGTGTTTTGAGGTACCTTTTTTTTCCCTTAGATTTTATGTGAAATAAAAATAATGTATTTAAAAGGAAGGAAAACCTCGTCACTGTGTGGTCATAGCTGTTTTACCTAATTTTATGTGCTTACTGAAGGTTTTTCAGACTCTCAGTGTATGTTTACCGCATCTTCAGGCCTTGCTCAAGGTCAGACAGTACAAAAAGCAGCCCTGAAGTTTGTCACCCACATGGTGGGACACCATTTTCTGAAACATGTGACATATTTGCTGTGCACAAAGAGCAACTTAGTGACTCTGTGAACACCTTTTTCTAGTTGCTGTCTACAGTTATACGCAGGATCTTGAATTTATTGGATCCTCAAACTCAGTGAAGCTGCAGAAAATTGTAATATTTGAACACTAAGCCAAGTTTATGGAGAGCTAATCCTAAGATTAAAAGTGAATTGTTATCCACCACGTCACGTAACATTTCCCGCAGCCTTCTCCACCATGGTTTTTAGAGGGGACGAGCGTCTGCACTGGTGTCTGTGCGATATCCTTCTCTCTTTGCAAGAAGAAGAGTCAGCCTTCAACTACTCATGCATAACTTTCTTTAAAAAAAACAAACCAAACTAATGTTCATTTAAAAAAATGGTATCTCAGGCTTTTTCTTCCTTCTTTCTTTGTCTGCAAAATGCTTCTTGTAACACCTGTGGCTGAGATCCAGAAGATAACGGATGGGAAGTGAAAAGATTTACTTTCAACAGTATGGAAAGCAATATGAGACTGTGTTGAAATTTGAAAAGCTTCTTTTCTTTGCTGTATTGGTATTTCAGTAAGAGTGGGAATTGATGCGTTATTCCTGAATCCAAAAGTTGGATTATAAGGAGATAAAACTGTTACAGGAGATACAGAGAAAGTGGTAACTGCTCCCTGTTTTTATAAAGCCAGGCTACCCAGAATGTCATGATAAGCTGCATTGTTACTAAATGAAGGTGTGAGGCTGGTGGTACAGGGATCTTTTTCTAGAGTTGGAGCAAAATTAGCAGGTTATTGGCATGCTTAAAATTGTTTCTGGTATGCAGTTTATCGCTGCACATTAGTATTCTGGGAAATGGTACGTCTTTGTTGCTGTGTTGTTATTTGTGTTATGACATCTTACTGAACACTTCCAACTGATAAAAAAACTTATTACCATCTTTTTTTCCTTGAAAGAATGCATTTATTTCAGATATCGAAAGTAATACTGCATGAGAAAGAAGCTATATTTGATCAGCAAAGATGTTTTGAAATACTACCCCACACTTTCTCAATGTGACCTCTCTAAGGAGGGGGTAATTTAGGAACTGTGAGTGTATGTAAGGTTGTGTATGTGAAATGACTGGCAGTAGTTCTGCTTCTGTGCTTGTAGTTTGTTTGGGGTTTTTTTAGTATTTATCAATAGTTTCATTTTACACCTAAATATACTGTGGTTTCTTTATCCCTTTTTTTAACCTTCCTAAGGAAGGAGATTGCATTAGTTGAAGATCCAAAGTCTGGGAATTGTAACTGGTCCTGAACAAGGCAGGACATGCTTCCCTGCTTGGGCTAAAAGAAACTTCCAGGCTGTGGTTGGTGAGCTTCACAAGCAGTAATTACATCTCTGAAGTACTGTCTCATCTGTGTTATTTTGCAAAACGATGCAAGTGATGTAAAGACCTTGAAGAAGGTCTTTTAGCATTTGAAATTGGAGCTCTTGATTCGTAGGCCAATGTTCAGAGTTAGATCTCATCTGTTTTTCTAGCTTGAGAAAAAGTTGTGTGTGTGTTATACCATCATATATACAGCTGACATTTAGTAAGCTGTAGTCTCTACTAATTTGGGGGGTGTGTGTCCCCCGCTGCCTCCTCCTCAAAGAATTCTTTTAAAATAACCAGTGTGAAATACAGGTTAGAAAAAAGAAAAATTATGACTGAGAACATGTAGATAATCCTAATAGAAATTTTCATTTCTAGCTAATAGAAATTTTCATTTCTAGATGGTTGGTTTGCTTATTATAGGATTGCAGTCTCCTGTGTGTCTGAGAGATAGTATCACAGCTGTTACGTATCAGTATTTATAATCCGTTCTGATACCTGTTTGTTTTGATTTCTTTTCATTTTGGAGGACTTCAAAGGACTCGTTTTGGTCTTACTAATTAAGTTTGTGAAACTATATAACTGAAATCAACAGAGATAAAATTCATAATGATAAGTCCAGTTATTGCAGAATGTTTTGACTAACCATTTGGTGTGTTATTCTGCTGTGTCTGTACTTAGGAAAAAACCCATAGTTTCAGATCTTATTAGAAAGACTTTTATGTCTAGTTGCTAGCACCTTTCAACTACAGTTATAGGCAGGATCTTGAATTTATTTGATCCCCAAACTCAGTGAAGTCTGAGGATGATCTTTAATTTGAAATTCTCTGCCAATGTCATTAACCTTTTGGTATAGCTGTTCAGATATATGGTTTGAAATTCTAGTGTTTTGAATATTAAATAGTAATCAATGAGAGATTTATTTGCATTTGGAATGAACATTTCCTGAAAAGGGATTCTGAAATGAAGATACAGGAGCATTCTTCTGATTAGTATTTTGGTATTTCTTGCTATGGGGTCGTACGTAGTAGATTTGAAGTTCAGATGTTAAAATAAACATGAAGATAAAATCCAGCTTCACGAGCAAACGACAAGATACTTTGCATGTGCCTCTGCTATAAGCTATGTGTCGGTCTCACCTGATGCTCCCTGTGAATGCATAGCTCTCAGTGGCGCTTCGTTCTTGAAGCTTTTTGTTGTGACTATTTCTTCCTGGCAGAAATCCATATGCATTTTAGTCAGTCAGTCAGTGGAGGTGGAAGGGGTGTGAAGAGTTCGGAAATGCAATTGTATTTTAAGCTTTCAAACCACGCTTCCTGCAGCTAAATGTCCTCCTTCTTTTTTGGATAATTCATTTGAGATAAGTGTCTAGTATACTGCATTGACAATATACAGTTATCCTCTCTGTGTCAGACACAGAAAGAAAGAAGTCTGGATTGTAATTTTGCTGAGGGTTATGTGTACTTTTTCAAGGGTTTTGGTAGGGGAAGGTTTCGTCTAGCTGAGGTGGTCCTGGAGATCCAGTCTGTGATAAAAATAATATGCAGTAGGAGGGATCTAACTGGTTGTTTTGTGGAGAAAAACAAACCAATACTGCCTTTGAAAGCTAAAGCAAACAAACAAAAAAATTCCATATATAAGCAGTGATGTAAATTTTTACATCTAGGAACTTGCCCTTGGCAAAGTGGATATTTAAGTGAAAGGGACATTGCCAAGTTAAATTTAACTGGAAATTAATGTTTTGTGAGAAGTAAGCTCTCGACCTCAAGTCACATTTCTTCAAAAAAATATTATAGTAAACAGTTATTTTTATAACAAGTATTTGAATCACAGTTTATGCAGTCCAAACACTGAAGTTATGTTACTACATGGGAACTTGAGCTTAAATTCAACAGCTGCCCTTGTATTTGCATGTATCTGCTTGTGTGGGTTCTTCCCCCCCCCCCGCCCCCTTTTCCTTACTGCATGCTTTAATTTTTGAATATAGATTTGTAATTCAACAGCAGTGAAGTTATGCGTGGGTGTGTGTAGAAAAGGAGGAGAGATCTCAAGGGAGCTGTCAGTAGTTCTTTTGTCTCTGATTGTGTGGATTATCTTAAAATGGGTTCACATAGGTATCGATGTATTTGTTATTCTAGAAAAAATTATGTATTAATACTGGCTTGTACACAGTGTTTATTCAAGTGAAGTATGGTACTTTTTGAGATTGTGACTGCTGCCAAGCATCGTATGCTGAAGAGAAGATGGTTGCTCGCTGTGGGCAAGCCACTGCATGGTGGAACTGGCATGTGCAGCGAGGTCCTGGGCATGCTGCTGATGTCTTTGTTTCCTCCCGTTCCTGGTGGCCAAGGTTAGCTGAGGGCCTCTTCTGTTACTGGGTTGCTGGATAACTGTGTGATGTAATCCCAGCGTGGTATTTGCCCTTGGGATATTTGTGAGCTTCAGGAATCTCCTGAAGTGAAGGCTTAGACCTCCTGGTTTTGTTGGAGCTAGGGGCTAGGGTTAGGTAGCAGACTCTTCCCCCCCAAGTTTTTTGCGCGTTTGTATTCTTGAATGAAATATTTGTACCTAAGATTTCATATTTAACAAATGTTTTGGAAAATAGCATTTTTAAAGTAAAATGTTATTTTCTCTTTTTTGTCATGTTGCTAGTATAATGCTAAAACTAGCTTTGACATAAAAGATACATATATTTCTTTTTCATCATTGCCCTCCACCATCCCTGTAGCTTTAGCAAGATTGTCTGATTTTTCTCTCTTCCCCCCTCCCTTCTTTTTTGTATATCTCTGTCACAGTCTGCCTTACTTGCCTCCTGCCTGTGCTTCTCAGCCCAACCTTTTTCTACCCACAACATACAGAAGTTCCTGTCTCTGATCTCATCTTCTCTTATTCGACCGCTTCTGTTTTGCTGTGCTTTTTGAGTGATAAATACACAATACACACAGAGCATTCTAGAGCAGGCTCTGTTTGATGACTCCAGGATGGCATCATAACTTTCAATCTTGATTTCAAAACCCTGTTTTATATTACATCATGCTTGTGTTTCAACATTTGCTGCACATTCCTAGTTTCTTACCTCTTCTGCATGTTTTACAGTCAAGCAAATAAAATAATCCTTGTTCACTCAGATCTGTGTGATGGTTATCCACATATTGGTAAGATTTCTGTATTTCCCCCTTGTATCTTTGGACTTTTAAGTAGCATTGAACGTGTTTTTAGTAGCTCTATAATTTTCTTAATGACTTGTGGAAATGTGTGCTTTATGGTGAATTTATGTCCTGGATTACAGTTTGGGACTGCAAACAAATTGCAGTGCATGAGCTGTAATTTTTTAAATGGGTTCTGAGGCTGTGTAGGTTTTTTGTTTTTAAAAAGTAGTGGAATGCATATACGCTGCTTTCTTCTAAATAAAAAGCTGAAAAGAGGTTTAGTTAGTCGCAGTGTTAAGATTAGCAATTCATGGAAGAAATTTCTTGGTAATTACCATCTCTGTAATTGATACTCTGCCCAGGCTTCAATGTGTCCAGCTGTATGTAAATCTTTTCTAACTACATATTTTTGCATTTCTTTCCTCATGTAAATGAGGAGTCTCCTTGGTTTCTATCTGGGGACTCAAATCTGATTGATCTGGCATCATGCACTCGAAAGGCAGGATCTGTTGATGACAAAGGTTTTTCCTTCTATTGAGAGAGTAGGAACGTATGCTGTCGGAGCTCAGAGGTGGCCCATGGGACTAGCGACTGGCCAGTTCTGGCTGGGTTGCCTGGCAAACCAGGGAGTTAGCAGGGCGAGAAGGGCTGTTGTGCTGTCTCGGTTGGGTTGCTGGGGTCCAGCTGCATGTGCAGCTGTCCTGCTGGGGAGTGGTGGGACCAAGAGGGCGTTTTCATCTCCCACTTGTGGCTCATGGCTGGTACTTTTCCTTCCCTTGGTTTGCTGGTCCGTGGCTCTTGTCTGTGTGAAGGTTTTATTCTGTATCTCTGTAGGTCAGAAAGGCTCTCCAGCCTTTTTCTTGTCTACTTCCTCTCTTAAAAAGTGTTTTGCAGAAAGCTGCTGAAATGGTCATGAGTGCTTCCTGTGCTCTTCTTGCTGGCCGTGCCATCATCTCCACAAGCAGCTCCTTCAGTCCAATCATGCTATGCTAATCAAACCTGGAGGGGATGTCACATGTTAAGTCAGCACACTGCCAAATGTTGCTGTAGCTGTATGACTTGAGTTGTCTTATTTATGTGACAAAAATTATTGGAGGTACCTAGGTCTCAAGAGAATGTGCTGACCTGCTTGAGCCAATGTCAGTCTTTACATGGGGATTTGAATCCTGTTTTTCATCAAGGCAAAATAGTTCTGATGGACATATACCAGAAATAAGCTTTTAACAGTAACCTATCAAATAAGGTGGTGGTGGTGAAGATAACTCCCAATATAACTGTTTTGGCAGGGGTGCAGCAGTATATAATTAAATATTGTGAAGCTTCAGTTCAGCAGTGCACGTAAACGGTATTCTCAAGTCCATTGCTAGCTGTAAAGCGCTTATATTTGCAATGATATTGAAGCATCTGAGCCTGTTCTTATCGTGCAGTTAAGTCCTATGATAAGTTTGCTAAACAGGGCCTGTGTGAGGATAACGCTTGTTAAATAATTGAGAACACGGAGCTTGGTCTTGCAAGATGCCTAGCATTCAGTTGTCTGTTCAGCAAAGCCCTTATTGAAAGAGGATACTGCATCTGATTTATAAGGAGTCCTATTAACTTCCTACTGCTTGCTGCTTGCTAGAGTTCTCTTTCCTCAAGTAACTCGGGTACTTTTTTTTAATATCTGTTAGAAAATAGGAAAACTATGTGCTGATAAAGTTTTATTGTTGATGTCTTCTAGAGAGTTGGTAATAGCTATAGTAGCTAAAAGTAATAGTAATAAATAGCTAAAAATAGCTATAATCTGGAAAACAATTTGACCCAGGAGCCTGTTTGATCTCTGGAAGGGTCTCTGCAGCATCTTTCAAGTAAGAGTGTGACAATATTTAGTTATCGTTTGGAGAAAAATCTAAGAGTTGGTTCAAGAAAGCGGTTTTGTGCCATTGCTAAATGGCAAAAAATTACCTCTGTCTTTCCTGCTCTCTGGGTCTGGTTTCTTTGTTCACCCACTGTATTTTCATTGGATCCTTCTCTTCACTTTTCTGTTTATCCCTTTGTGGCAAGGCTTATTGTTCTGCAACAAGTGAGATTTCTTATCCTGACTAGCTGAAGTTATTACCCAGGACTGGATCATGATAGCATTTTTTGATCCAATCAATAAACTTGTGTTTAGTATATTTTCTTAATGGAGTGTAAAACAGATGGGAGGAAAAAATCACAGTTTTCCTATGATAATATATAGCAGTTAGCCCCAGGCATGTGCCTATGTATTTTAAATAAATAGCTAATACATTGGTAGTTAGTTACCATTAATTATTTCCATTAGCTTCATTCCTTTGATTAAAAGGGATCATTATCATCTCCATGGTGGTACACTGACCTAGTAAAGAATGGAGAATCAGAAATTACTTGCAAATGAAGGTTGTTGTGATGAACAACAGTCCTTAAGTATTCATGCCTGTGTTTATTATATTCATGCCTGTGTTTATTAATATAATACATTAATAATGGGTTCACTTACTGTGTTTTCAAGCTCGGACAGCAGTAAAGAAATGTCCTCAGTTCTCTGTTTACCAGAAAGATGGAATTAAACAAAAAGTATTGATGAGATTTACAAAGGAAGCTGAAGGCGATTTCGATATTAAATAATCTTGCTAATACTGTGCCTGACTCTGGGGAAAATAATTTATTTTTAAGTTAATATATGTCCTCTTCCCCTTAATGGAAATTCTTTTATTTCCCCATTATAAAAGATTTTTATTTTTTAAAGACAGTATCTTGATGCCACAGGCTAGCATTAAAAACTACAGTACGCATCTTTCAAGCAAAGCAATCTCCGTGTCGCCAACTAATATTTTTGAGAGAATTAAAAGCCCTTGAAACACATCAGAAGACATATGGTGAATGGGTAGGGAAATACTGTTTTATTCATTGGTACTATGTACTGTAGTAAGAATTTCAGCATCCCTAAATTGCTTGCTTGAATACCCTTCTCCGCTCTGAAACTCACTCAACTCTGAAGCTAAATACTATCTGTTGTAAATGAGCTTTACTGAACTCAGCCCCCTGAGCTGGAAGACGGGGATGGAGAGCACAATGTACTCCTCATAATCCAGGAGGAAGCAGTCAAGGACATGCTAAGCCACCTGGACACCCACAAGTCTATGGGGCCTGATGGGATCCACCCGAGAGTACTGAGAGAGCTGGCGGAGGAGCTTGCCAAGCCACTCTCCATCGTTTATCAGCAGTCCTGGTTAACAGGGGAGGTCCCAGAAGACTGGAGGCTTGCCAATGTGACGCCCGTCTACAAGAAAGGCCGGAAGGAGGATCCTGGGAACTACAGGCCTGTCAGCCTGACCTCTGTTCCAGGGAAGATTATGGAGCGGTTGGTTTTGAGAGTGCTCACAGGGCATCTGCAGAACAGCCAAAGGATCAGGCCCAGCCAGCATGGGTTCATGAAAGGCAGGTCCTGCTTGACCAACCTGATCTCCTTCTATGACCAGGTGACCCGCCTAGTGGATGAGGGAAAGGCAGTGGATGTTTTCTACCTGGACTTTAGTAAAGCCTTTGACAGCGTCTCCCACAGCATTCTCCTGGAGAAACTGGCGGCTCGTGGCTTAGACGGGTTTACTCTTCGCTGGGTGAGGAACTGGCTGGATGGCCGAGCCCAGAGAGTTGTGGTGAATGGCGTTAAATCTGGCTGGCGGCCGGTCACGAGTGGTGTTCCCCAGGGCTCGGTTCTGGGACCAGTCTTGTTCAATATCTTTATAGATGATCTGGATGAGGGAATTGAGTGCTCCCTCAGTAAGTTTGCAGATGACACCAAGCTGAGTGGGAGTGTTGATCTGCTGGAGCGTAGGAGGGCTCTGCAGAGGGATCTGGACAGGCTGGATCGATGGGCAGAGGCCAACTGTATGAGGTTTAATAAGGCCAAGTGCAGGGTCCTGCACTTTGGCCACAACAACCCCATGCAATGCTACAGGCTTGGGGAGGAGTGGCTGGAGAGCAGCCCGGCGGAAAGGGACCTGGGGGTGCTGGTTGACAGCCGGCTGAATATGAGCCGGCAGTGTGCCCAGGTGGCCAAGAAGGCCAACAGCGTCCTGGCCTGTATCAGGAATAGTGTGGCCAGCAGGAGTAGGGAAGTGATTGTGCCCCTGTACTCGGCACTGGTGAGGCCGCACCTTGAATACTGTGTTCAGTTTTGGGCCCCTCACTACAAGAAGGATGTTGAGGTGCTGGAGCGTGTCCAGAGAAGGGCAACGAAGCTGGTGAGGGGTCTGGAGCACATGTCTTATGAGGAGCGGCTGAGGGAACTGGGGTTGTTTAGTCTGGAGAAGAGGAGGCTGAGGGGAGACCTTATCGCTCTCTACAACTACCTGAAAGGGGGTTGTGGCGATGAGGGTGTTGGTCTCTTCTCCCAAGTAACTAGTGATAGGACAAGAGGAAATGGCCTCAAGTTGCGCCAGGGGAGGTTTAGATTGGATATTAGGAAAAACTTCTTCACTGAGAGGGTGGTCAGGCATTGGAACAGGCTGCCCAGGGAGGTGGTGAAGTCGCCATCCCTGGAAGTGTTCAAAAAACATGTGGATGTGGCGCTTCAGGACATGGTTTAGGGGACATGGTGGTTCTGGATTAATGGTTGGACTTGATGATCTTAAAGGTCCTTTCCAACCTAGTGATTCAGTGATTCTGTGATTCTGTGATTCTGTGAACTCAGTGGAACTACATTTAAGAAAATTTCTCTCTTAATTTTCCAAGGTGATGTAGCGAGGGAGCTCTTGAAGTCAAAACCAAGTTTTGGGAGTTCCTTCAGCCTGTGTCACTTTTCTGAAGACGGTAAAAAAAGAAATGGAGAGGTTTTCTGCCAGTTTAGAAAAAGTAAAAAGTTAATCTGGTTCTTGTAGTACAATTGCTTCCTTGAAAGTAAAATAATGCTGTAAGATTTATGGAATAGATTTGTTTTTAGTTGTGGGGTTGTCTGGTTGTGTTGTTTTTCTCTGTGTGTGTGTATATGTGTATATATGTATTTACATACATATATATAAAAAAACCCAGCAACTAAAATCTTTCTATAAAGAGAATCAGGGTTCTGTGTGAATGTAGAAGCCATTGGGGCGTAGGTTTCTGCCAGGAACGTGTAAATCAAATAGAGCTGATAACAGCCAAAGACTTGCTTTGCTAATTTCTTCACACCCCTGCACACTGTACAATAGGTCTTCTTGGCTTTTATTGTTTGTTCTTAAAAAAAAAAAAAAAGGTGAAAAATAACCTTCCTGTTTGCAGTCAGAAACTAGATACCCTTCTGGGTTTTGGAGCCATGGCTCACATAGGAGTTTTTCATTCTCACCACTCCTTTCTGAAAACTGTGCTTACTGTTAAAGTGCGAAGGGTGTACACTCAGAAGTGCCTTATGGGGCTTGCAAGGTGAACAGCATGGGGTGTGCTTGCTCGGGTAGCTGGTCGGGACATACCTAAGACAAGATCAGCAACTTTGCTCATCTGTGGAAGACGAATTTGGCATTAAATGATACATTTGACTTGCTGTTTTCTTTCCGAGTGAAGTTCAGCAGTGCCTCTACTTACAGCTTAATTTATAGCTGCTTTGAATAGTTGTTAAAATCGTGAGCTATGAAAATCCTTTTCTCACCTCTTCAACCCCATTGTGGGTTTTAGCAAAGGACAGATTTTCTTCCCACCTCAAATATTTTCTCTGTGAAAGTGTTCTTAAAAGCTAGCTGACCAGCTGCTCCTGTCTCCCTCTCTTCCTTCAGAGTAAGGGTCTGTTACTGTCTATGTTACTTTCTGACGAGTATTTGCTATATATTTAGTACGCTAAGTTATGCACTACATGAGACTGACTTTCATAAAGACAAACCACTTGATTACTCTGTAAGCTTAAAAAACAAATGCAAAATAAGCCTTTACTAAGTTTTACCTCTTTCCAAAAAGTGCCTTACATACTTACCTTCAAGTGTTGTTTGAGCACATAGCAGAGAATTTAAGAAATCACACATTTGGTCAAACCAATGCCTCTGACAGCAGTGGCTACTCAGAGGACGTGCATAGAAACATCTGCACTGTGCTCTATTAGATGAAGAGCCTTACAGAACTGAATAATACCTGTAAACAGTTACATTTTTGCTGCTCTGTGTATTGGACAGCATTGTTAGCAGACTAAGAAGAAAACTGGATTTAGCTTGGGAAATGCATTACTACGGGATGAAAGGAAGTGTTTGCTTCTAGAAAAGGTGTCTTCCAGAATATACTGCACTTGATTATATAGGCAGCTTTAGTAATTGCAAAAATTACATACTTGAAAGGTAAGTAAAATTCAGAGGTTAAGCTCATGGTGCCTTAAAAAAAATATATTAGGGGAAAAACATTTCTAACGTTCCTCCCCACCCCATACTGCACTTATTTACAAGACAGATATTCAAGGAGGAAGCAATATTGCGATTTGAGGCAGCAGTCAAGTGTTTGTGCATTTGTGGTGTTATTGTTTCGGTTCCCTTTCATTTCCAGTGAATAAAAGAACCTTTTCAAAGACTGCGTTTCACAGAAGATTAGTGTTCAGAATATTCAGTTTAGGATAGTCAACAGGTGACATTCAAGACCATAATTTTTATGTATTTTATCTAAAGCCTGTCACGAACACTGATTAAGAAGATACTTTTACTTTCACCTTTTACCCCAGAAATTTTAGGCTAGTTAAAAAAAAAAAAAAAAAAGATTTAATTTCTGTACATGTCTGTTTGCATATCTTGAAGTCTAATGAGGAACCCAACAGAGAAAACCCACAAAATGTTACTCTTGTCAGTATTTTTGAAACTGCCCCTTACCCAGCTCAAATTCTGAGGTTTGAAATCTTGTCCGTTTTTAATACAGCTTCTGTCATTGTTTTAAAGCCCTCCCCAGTCATTTCTGAAATTACAATAAAGTCTCTACATTGTCCGATGCTACTTTACAAGCCTGGATATGAAAGTGAATAGGCAGAAGGTGATATTATTCTGTAATCTTTCTGTTACTGTTTGCTGTTATCTACTTCTAGCTACTGCCTGTGACTTTACTGATATCTCAGATGCTCCTTTCTGCTTGTTTCCTGAAAGTAAATTTTATACACACATAATAAACAACCCTTTGACGTTCTGCAGTTTCTTGCATCTAAAGATAAGAGGAAAGCAGCTGATAAGTACCTCCAGTGCAAATGTACAGTGTGACATGGAATATGATACGCAAAACGGGCGTTTGAGCAGAGTGGCCCCTGCCCAGTGTTTGTTCTCAGTTGCGTTCTGTATCTTATGTTCCTGAGATGTGTTCAGCAGCAGTAGCTGTGTCAGGGACAAGGTACAGCAAACATAGGTGTTTCTGCTCGGAGGTGGCTATATTTAATTGGGGGATGAACACTCAGAGTCCACTATCAGCTCTAATCCTGCTATTGTTTTTTAACTGCAAATTGTTCAGGGCTTGGCACTGAAACTCCAGCTAGGCAGATGGAAAGACAGCAGAAGGCTTTTAGATTTAACAAAATTAAAGTCTTTGCTTTGGCATTTACCGTCTCAGTTCTTTCTTCTGTTTTAACTTTGTCATTAAGGAGTGGAAGAATGTTGCTCTAATTAAAGAAAAATAATTGCAAGCAGTTTTTAATATTGTTAATTCTGGTTTGGGTTTATCCTTTCAATTGTATCTGCTAACCAAGATACATAAGGATTTTCTTTGTGAGGCTGCTCTTCTGTCATTTTGATAAGATGAAGTAATTCCACAGAATCATTAAGGTTGGAAGGGACCTTCGAGCTCATCAAGTCCAACTGTTAACCCAACACCACCATGCCCCTTCAACCATGTCCCGAAGTGCCACATCCACACATTTTTTGAACACTTCCAGTGATGGTGACTCCACCACCTCCCTGGGCAGCCTGTTCCAATGCTTGATCACTCTCTTGGTGAAGAAATTTTTCCTAATATCCAATCTAAACCTCCCCTGGTGCAACTTGAGGCCGTTTCCTCTTGTCCTATCGCTGGTTACTTGGGTGAAGAGACCAACACCCATGTCACCACAACCCCCGTTCAGGTAGTTGTAGATTCCAGTTTTATTTGTATTTTCATTGAAATATTCTTTATGCGTTCATTACAGATTTTCATGCTTAAAAGAAAATTTTGTTATTCACGAGCAGTGCTTGTTTTCTGATTCAGTTGGGCTTCGTTACCTCAGGCTGATTGATGCGTAGAAATCCCTATAGACTACTGAAGAATTGTCTGCTTTCTAGATGACTGTTCTTGCCTTTTCCTTGTTCTGAATAGTTAAATATTCTGGTTTTGAAATTAATATATTTTCAGAAGCTTCTTGTTACAGTTGAAATCCTACCAATTTAGTTCCAGCATTTTCCATTTCAAGTGATCCTTTATTGTCCTCCTAACTATTTATTTTCTGCTCTTCTCTTTTCTCTGTTGCTATGTGAAAAATGTCCTTTTGCATAGGGTAAATTCACTGTTTGCTGATATGTTCAACTATGTTGTAATATGCTCATTCTTAATTTTTTGAAAATTTGAATAATCCTTCTAGTACCGATGACAATTCCCACATATACCTATTTGCATATATATGTACTTAAAATAATGGAGAATGGTTTGGAACTTCCGATTGTTTATAGACTGCAGGATATTGAGAACTGTAGGATACACACAAAACACAACAAAGTGGTACAGAAGCCCAAAATACTGTTGTAGAGATTCTAAACAAATGTAGTGTCTCTGTCCCTCTCTTCCCCTCTCTCTCTGTTTATGTATTACCCACTGCTTATTAAATGTTTGCTATAGAAAGCTAACATGGATGAATATTTACAAAATAGATGCATCACCTTGAAATGTAAGTGTCCCAGAAAGGGACATGAACAGTGTTTAAATGTCGTATTAAGAAACCCATCCAAACTAAGACATATATTTTTATTTTAATTTTCATTAAAGCCTTTATGCCTAATCATGCAAATTAACTTTTTTTACAACTGTGAATCTGCTCTTTGTATTACAATAATTTTGATGTGGGTGGTTATCTGAACTTAAAACTTTTTAAAGTAGTTTCATTGTATTTCCAGTTTTGAATGGGGACTTCTCACATGGTTAGGAAAGGCCAAGTACATGTGGCATTTCTAAGAAGTGCTGAATCAGAGTAATGGGGCGGGGGAGCTCCTTTTTTCAAATAGAGTTTTCTCATTTTCTTCTGTTGTGCTTCTCAGTTCATGAAGTAGACATCCTCAAAGAGAGGAGTCAAAATCTCCCTGTAAGGAGTGCAGCTCAGTATATCTGTGAGAACAATACAAGTCTGTATTACTCTCAGAAGTTGGAGAGGACCTGCTGTCTTAAGAGACATGCTTGTTAAAGTAACTTGCTGGGATGGCACTGTGAAATCAAGATACAGGAACTCAATCTTTAAAACTGCCGTTACAGCATTTAAGTGTGTGAAAGGTTTGACTGGGTTATTTTCCTGTCCCCTTTGAAGAAAGCAAATGGTGTGGTAGGCTTCAAGCGAATAACTGAACGGCCTTTTTTCCACTAAACTTCAGATATGTTATTTTTAGGGAAACACTTACTATATCACATCTGTATGCCATAGCATTTAAGTGTTTAAAATGTTAGTTTTGTGTTGATACACAATATCAGAAAGAAGTGGAGTTTCTCTCTTTAAGGCTGCTTTAGCCTCTTGCTTGATGCTGTAATGCAGAAATTGTTCATTTCCTAGCAAAACTGAAGTCAGTTCAGAATTGCAAGTGTGCTGAGAATCTGCAGAAAAGCTTCAGGGTTACCCCTGGTCTCTGTGGGCACATTGATCCCTTGGAAGGAATATCTTTGTGTGTTTTGTCTAGCTCTAATCTTTGCTTTTGTGGTGGAGAAACTTAACCCCTGAGTAATGAAGTTCTTTAACAGATTATTTTCCTTCACTAAATTAATTTATTTACAGACTTTTAAACTTTCTAAATTCTTGAAAGTCCCAAATTGTGATGCTAATTCCAGATAAACCGGTGACACCTGTGCTCATTTATCTTAACACTGTAATCCCTTTTAAGGGCTTGAATTTTCCTTTTTAATCTGCAGGCTCACATCACAGTGTCTCCTTTCAAAGCCACTTGTGTGCTCTGAAGTTGGTTGCTGATACGATCTGAGGCCATGGCAGGCTGGAGCCTGATGAATTTTATCTCTGTCTGCCATAATGTGCCTATAGTTGGCAAAATTTCTGGTATAAACATTTCACATTTGTATTCTAAAAATACTGTGCCAGTCAGTTATTTTCTCTGGAACCAATAGAAATAACCAATAAGCAACCGATACAAAACTATAATTTTTAAAATAATGTTTCTTGTGCAGTTGATAGGTGCCATGTAAATACTGGGATTTAAAAACATGTGAAAGACTTTGAATTTTATAATGTTTGTGAAATGACTATGTTGGTACTATGAGGCGTAGAATGAACAATGCGCTTGGGTTTTGCCTTGGGAGAGTGCTTGCAGGGTTGTGTCTTTGTTCCCAGAGTTTTCCTGGGAGAATGAGACGGTTGGGCTTGGAATCTGCTGCTCCATGGAGAAGTCCCTGCCCCAAACCCGGTAGGATAGAAGTACAGCAAATTTGCATTCTCTGTGTGTGTGTGTTGGTCCTGCTTCTTGGAGATGTAAGGGTCTTTCAGCCCTCAGAAGTATTAGCGATCAGAGCTGCCCTTAAGATCTTGGCAGAGTGGAAAGGGGACTCTGGCATGCTCCGAGAGAGAAATTGGATAGTCTTTCCTTAACTTTGCAGTTGAAAGCTCCTTTACGCTTGCCTATGAAGTCACTGTCTTGCTGTTGTAGGAAAAGAGCAACTATTTTACTCTTTTTTTTGCCACTGTGAATGGTGAGTTACTGCTTCTTCTCTTTTGGGAATCAGTTGGGGGTAGGCAAGTGGAGACCTTGCGAAGGTCCATCTTTAGAGTTTCCCACATCTGAACCTTTATCGGAAGGGAACTATATAGGCTTCAAAGTTCCTGTAAAACAAAACCAAATCCTAAACCAGTTATATCTATTCAGAAATGTGAATAGATAACTAGTAGAGGTGGTATTTTATGTTGTAAAGCACCACTCTTGTCTAACAGAGGGTGAATAAATAATTTCTAACAGGTACACAGTTTGGGGATAGAGTGGGATTGCAGTGTCCTGCTTAAGGGCAAAAGTAGATACCGACCATTAAAATACATGGCAGATATGATAACCAAAGTGTTAAAAAAATATTAAAACATTATATTGGGATTTTTTTTTTAATTTGTTTTTCTGTGTATTTTTTTGGGGTGTGTGTAGGGGGGAGTTATAGAAACAAAGAGGGGTCCCGAAACCATAGTATGTAACTGGCCTCTGAATGAGCAGTATCTTGTGCCTTTTCTTAAGTGGAGATCTGTTTTGCATTTAGTCATTTTTGTTTGTTTTCTGTGTGTTAGAGAGAAATATTTTCAGAGGCCTTTTCCAGAGCTATAGAACACCTGCAACATTTTTTACCGAGAACAATACTGTTAGAGATAAGCAGCGAACTGAATTTGAAGTTCCTGTAATCTCTAGTCTGACTTGTGGACTTTGCTTGTTTCATGTCAGAACTTGTTTAATTTTGAGATGACTTCAGGAGTAGGACCCCATTAATCTTTCTGTTTCAACATCAGTTAAATTTTTAGCCGTTTGATTGATCGTGCATCTGTTACGGCGTGGTGCACACTGAGAGGGCTGAAAACTGCCATCAGAGAATTAACTCTGAGAAGGAGCTTTTTGTGAAGTAATTCTTGTTACAGCTGAGACTGCTGCAAAATAGACCTGAGTTTAGCTGGCACTAAAAGGAACTGTTGGAGCTCTGTAACAATCTGGTTTTCAGCTTTCTGCAAATAAGCATGGGCAACTGCTAAAGAAGTAAGAAAACTGCCTAAATCACAAACCTCTTGCAAAAATGCAATACATTGTCTTACCTGAGAGTAGTGAATTTAGTAGTGTTGCCTTTACTTAATCTTCCTAAAACTTATCTTCTGATCTGAGGGTTTTAACTTACTTTTGTGTTTTTCTTGGTCATTGATTTATGGGTATCAGAGGTGCATAACTCACGCCTGTCAAGTTACATCAGGCCTGACTGGATGGTTCATGTTAACTTGTGGTTTGCCTTTGGCTGCCCTCTTTTCTGAGGACTTTGCAAAGTCCCTGCCAGATTTCGACCTGTTTGAATATGTAGTGGTTAAAGCCACACGAGTTGTGTGTGCTCTTGAGTTCCTCAGTTAGGGTGTTCCTATATATACGAACATTGTGCTGCCCCTGTGTAGAGAAATAGGAAACACTGCATGCATCCTCAGTGATTTGAAATGGAGATTTTGTTACATACCTTATGCATGAAATCAAATTACATTGCTCTAACATATTTATTTACTTGTTTAGTTGTACTTTAAGAACATTTGATATTTTCTAAACTAATATTGTTGACGAGAGTTCTTTCTCCTTTTTTCCCTCGGATTAAAAGGTCACTGAAGTAAAAAACTTGCTCCTGATTATTTTGCTGTTGAATTGAAATGTAAGTAATGCACTGGAAATAACTTAAAACTAAAAGATGACAACTTACATTGATTCAGAATCAGAATTTAAAGGTATTTTCCCCCAGTCGGTCTGTTTTCTGAAAACAGAAGTACTACATAATTGGACTTCAGGAGTCATCCATTGGAGAACTCTGCAATAGCTTATTCTTTAAATTTGACGAGGTTCTTTTAATTTTTTAAGAATGAACAATTTGGAGCTAGGTTCTATTTCCCATAGGCTGGTAATGTTGGGAGGAAAGCGACTCGATTCCAGCCTCTTTGTTGAATTTATATTTCCTACATGTTTATATCACTGGGGAAGAATAATTTTAAATTATTTTCTGGTTGCAGAACTGCTTATCTTCTTTCTGTAAATTAGTTTAGCTTTTTACCAAATGACCTTGAATAGGCTTCCTCCTTCTCTCTCCTGTCCCCAAATAACCCCTCTTCCAAATTTCGTGCATTTTAACTTCATTTTTTGTATCAAGGTTTGTAAGAAATTATATTAATTTCAATGCTACAGTGACAGTACTGTTATATTTTAACTTACTAGTCATGCTTCCCTTGGCTGCGCACTTTGTGATGGAAAAGAAAACCTTGATGTTTGTGCTTGGCTGGTCAAGCATGCTTCACCAGAGTGGACCCCCTGAGCAAGCCATATTCTCCTCCTGTTTCTTAGGGATGTGCTGATGCAAACCCTGGGGACTTGTGTTATGGGCTAACTTCTGGTAACATGGTAAGGACATAGTGGGTGCCCAGTGGCATGTTACATATGTTTGGATGGTTGTAAATGTGTTGCATTTTCACAGGGGAAGGCGTCTTGTGAGTGGGAAGATGCTTGCCAAAAGGAAGTGTTTGTCTGGAGATCTCCCCTGCTCCAGCGTGTTTGTTCAGATGTTTGACCTTTTTTGCCTGCAAATGGTCACCCTTCCCAGTGTTTGCTCTTCCCTGTGTTGAAGTCTCTTTTTCTTCTGGATTGGAATAAAGCCAAGTGTTGATTTGGCCCTGGCTGTCTTTTTGTTACAAGTTTTTTTGAGTTTGTTCTCTCCTCTGGTTTTTGTACACAATTCAGCAGTAGTGTGATGTTGGAGGAAAAAGAGAAAAATAAAACATTTCTTGCACTTTTGTCTGTAAGATTACAGCTTGGATTCCCGCATCTGAAGCACCCATCTCTCCTTGGCCTTCTCTTTTGTCCTTTGGTTCTCTGGTTAAATTCACTATCAACAATGGGTGAAGAATTTTTTCCTTCTTTGTCAGGGTAGATTGACAAAACAGAGGAACAGGAATGAATACACTAAAATTTTACCATTTTCTAGAGTGATAAAGTTAAAAACAAAGGAGGAATGAATTTGTACTACGTAGTGGAAGTGAAGGACTTCCATCCTTATAGATGATGTGTCTTACTGATAAGCAGAGAAGTATGCCTGTAGCTCAAGGGCTAATAATTCAGCATATGTATATATTTTCCAATGGATGCCAACTAGTGAAAATCACTGTCACAAAACATCAAAGATAGAATGCTGAATGTACTATGTAATACATAAAGCAGGGTCTTCTGTTTCTTGCTTGCTTTGTCATAGCTAAAGCAGTCTTTGGGATAGTTCTGGTTCAAGCACGGACCCACTGCGTACAGACATTCTCCTGTGGGCCAACTGCTTTTTATTTCTTGTAGTTAAACCACAAAGTGTGTGGTTAACTGGACTGTTATCTTGGTTTCCTTCATACTTAGAGAAATGTATTGTGAATATTTTGCTGCATAAAAAGTAGCCTGCAATTTTAAAGGGATGTGTTGGCTCCCAGAACCGTTCATGTTCCCTGAAAACATCCTCAACTGGGAAGTATTTTGTAGGATTGTGTTTAAATCCTGTCTGGAAAATAATGATTTCTGTAAATCCCTACAAATGTGAATGTCTCCTGCCCCATTTTGACTGGGAAAGCTGAACAAACTTGAAGCCTTGTTGGTCTGAGATTGAATGAAAGCTGTTAAAAGCACGTCAAAGTGTAGTAACTACAGTCACAGAGGTAATGACAAGTACGTGTAGCTTGTTGCAATAATTCTCCTTTTGACAGGAGTTTTGGTATTTACACTTAATTCCTGCTGCTTTCCCATACGTAGTTTAGCTGAAATGGCATTAATTATAATGCTGGATAATAAACATCATGAAGGCAGTAAGGTGTTCTCTGTTCCTTAAACCAATGCAGATGGAAACCTTCTCTAAGACTGTTAGCTGTGCTGTAAAGTTGTCAGTGCTTTGTTTTTCCTACCGCCAGTCTTGTTCAGAGAAACACAATTTCTTCTCATGCGTCTCACCAGAAAGTCAGCTGCTCCAGATTAAATGCTGTGAGTCTTAGTGGCATTTGGAGGGACTTGGGCTGAGACCACCACTCTATGTTAGACTTCAAAGTAGACTCTCAGAAGTGAAATACCTTCCAACCCACACAGCTCCTGCCATATAGATCAATAACGTTGGGCTTTTTGATTGTTGAGTTAATCTAGAGGAGCTAGTTCCAATTATTTTTCTCTTTCATATAGCTGACCACTGTGTTTCTGTGCTTAGGATTGCAAAGTGAGTACTAACATGCTTTCATATCACAGATTGTTCTTCATGCTTGAAGGTGCTTTTCTAACCCTACTTCTGTAAACTTAGAATTTGGGGTTAGTAACTGAAGATTACATAAGGTGGGTAGATGCTTTTTAGTGGTCTTTTTATTCCTCAGTAGCAAATATGAGTACAGAGAGTTAGTGTCCTGTAGAAAAATAGAAAACCTGTTGTATGTTTTAAAATTTCCCACAAATTACATATATATAATGAATGGTTTAATTCAATTTTTTGGTAACAACAGTATTCCCTCTCTTCCTGTTTTCATTCCTTCCCCACAAGCTTCTGTTGTTGTCAGATCCTGTATTTGTTTTTAGTGTTGCTGTTGCTTGGGTGTGAGACAAGCTAGTTTGGAATCTTGTCATATAAATTGAAATTCATGTTTTCAAGGCTGGATGCTTGAAATTAATCTTTTAAAGAAAAGAAGCCCAGTTATTAACAGTGTGCTGAGTGTATGTTATTTCTGTGGAAGCTGTATATGACCCTCTTTGGTTTAGGATACTAATCTTAGGAAATTATTCAACTTTGAAGCAGCATGTTATGTTTATGTTTTTGTTCTGATTTTTAAAATGCATAAATACTACAAAGGCTATGCTTTAAAGTCATTCAAAGCCCTCTCTGGATGAGGTTTTTAATCATTTCCCTTACTTTTACCTGGATTTGATAATGAATCTCCGGGTTGTTTGGTGGAATCTGCTTAAATGTTCATGTGCAGCGGGAGTAATATATGTAAACTTTTACAAATGGTAATTTGTAGGCTAAGTCAGGGAAGCGCAGAACTGCTTCTGCTGAATGGGACCAGGATGTCACCTTCCTTTCTTGGTCTGCTGTTTCTTTGTGTCAGGTGGCTGGCAATGTCTTTGGTAAGTGGTCTGCCCTCAAGATCACAACATAAATAACTCCATTAAGACAAAAGGAGAATAGAATTACTACAGCATCTTCTGTCTGTTCACAGTAACATAATTTGGCTGTTACAGTTCTTTCTCAATGTACAGTCAGCTAGGAAAGTCTCCTAATGCCCTCTGCAGCCTGGGAGTTTTATCTCCTATCCTTTCTCATGATGGATTAATGGAAATGGGCTTTCCAAGAGCTGTGAAACAGATGTCAAAAATGCAACTAAGAACAGTGACAAGCTCTGCCTTCTGTGTTTCTTGTTATCGTTGGATCTCAGCATGGTTTCAAATCAGGATGAAAGCAACCACGTCAATATAACAATTCCTTTTGCTTGTGGTGGGTGTTTATTGCAAGCATTGTTTTCAGAATATTTTTGGTAGGTTCAGAAATATGTCTGTTAGAACAACAGAAGAAAGCTGGTTTGGGTGTGTAGCTGCAGTGCGCTGAGGAATCTCTTGCCTCACAATCGCTAGTACGCATAGTAGTACATGAGACATCAAGATGTTGCTTGGAGTTCTCCAGCCTTCCTTTCTCCTTGACTCTGGAAATGAAACAAGTTTTGGGAAATTTTAAAAAGAAATTAGTACTAAATTAACTTACATTTTTGATGTTTATTAAAAGCTGTCATATACAAAAAAACTGAAGATAGAGCTCAGATTTTAAGAGATTTATTAGTCTGGGAGTTTGCAGTTTGGAAAACATATGGAAAGTTAAAATTAGAGGATAATTTTTCCTTACACCCTCTTGAGTCTTGTCTGTTCTTTACATATTTTTCTGAAGCTAATGTTTTTAGGGCTTGGGGAAGAGGAAAATAATTATCACCATACAAAGACTGTGAAATAAAAACAACCTTAAAAAGTACTCATAAAGTGTGTTCTGTTGTGAATAGCCTCAGTTTGTACAGTGTCTTGATTTGCCAAACACTTGCAGATACGTTACAGTTGTGGGCTAGATCACTGAAAGATATTTTTGTCCTTAGAGTCAATATGTAGTGTCACGTTTCTCTTAATAGTATTAGAATGGGGGAGTTGTTACACTGAAGTACATCTAAACAGAGAATTCCTGCAGTTGCTTAGTCGCTTTAAAACTATTATGTTGCAGCTAAAAGCAGCTCCATTATAATTTCATTTCTTGCAATGACTCTGTTCTTGTTTACAATTTTTTTCTTTATTTTTAATTAAGATGCAAGATTTTATGAGCCTATACAGTTTATGAGTGGAATTTTTGCCATTTGTATCAGTCTGAGCAGGCGCAGACTTTAAAGTAGTGTTATGTTTGATGGAGATTGGATTGACGTTAATTTACCATGAAGAAAAAAATGCTACAGAATTTACCACCCATGCTAACCTTCTGTCGCTTTTAGCTGAAACAGCTTAGCTGAAACCTATGCTACTAATAGGTTTGCAAAGATTTTCAGAGAGCCTGCAGATAAACGTTGGATTATTAAACAGATTGTTACTTGTGTCGTGGAAGTCAGTGGCTGTGGTCCTGTATTGGCACTAAGGGATGTGCCCTGTTTCTCCAAATAAAATAAAACATCAGTTTGAATTTATATTGTAAAGAATTGTTCCGAACTGTTACTTGAAATGTTTTTGGGGTTTTTTTTTAATTGGTTTCTAAATTGCTGCCTTAAGAAAAAAGGTTTTGAACCCATATGGCACAGTGACATATGTTGGTGTCAAGTGCATGGGAAGGAACCGGCTGAAGGCGTCTGCTGATGGTCTTGCTGTTGTATTTCTGAAATCTTGAAGCTTGGATACAGGACCCACCCCTGCTTAGTCCCCCCCTGTCAGGGATTTGACATAGAGATGACTCGCTGCAAATCATTTAATGATTCACTGTTGTGATGCAAATGGCTCAGGTATTTTCAGGTGCTTTTCCTTCAGCCATCCTATACCACATCGTAGGCTCTGATGTTTTGAGGCAGAACATCAAATCTGGAAATCCCCTCATCAGCTGAGAGATCAGAAATACCTATATTGTCCCCAGGTATACGTCTCCAATGTGCAGTTGCAATTATAATAATTGAAAAATACTTCAACGTTCACATAATTTCATGGAGGAAGATTTTGTGGAAACACCATGTTCAGGTGAGTTCAGAGCAAGAATCTTTAAAGGTGCTTTAGCGGTCCCTTCCAAGCCAAACTGTTCTATGATGTTGCTCAGATAAAATGATTTATTTTGGTACTATACAAATCCAAGCATGTATCTTCGTATATTCCCTTTTTTCTTTGAAATGAAACTGAAGGAAGTGTTTACCCCTAAAATATATTTAGAGACATTCAACTTTAATTTGAACACTTAGAAGAATCACCACATCAATAAATAAATTCCTTTCAAAGGTTAATTATTCTCACAGTTAAATGTAAGTTTTATCTAAATGTATTTATCACTGCTTCCAGCTATTAGGTTTTACTATGGCTTTAATTATACTTTATATTGCATCTGCTATGTACGTATGTGGCCCTGCAATTTCCACTTTTTTTTTTTCCCCCCTTAAAAATTTAGTGCTCATCAAAATACTGCTGTCAGTGGTTCTTGGGCACTGTGCCTTCTCACATACCAGCTCTGACTGGTAAATTTAATCATCACCAGAGTGGTAAATTATATTTTTATTTCCTAGTCTTTTATTCCATTAAGTAATCAGTAATCAGTTTGAAACACAATCGGTAGTCTTCCCCATCCAGCCCATTTATTCAGCCGCTGTTTTTCCCCCACTCTTCCAGAAGGAGCTGGCTGTAGTCTGCTCTTTTTCTCTTCCGTTTGTGCGCTGCTCTGATGGTAACAGAGCGGGAGTTTTCTGTTGTACAGCACCTGGGACGTAGTTTAGCCATAGTAAGGCTTGTCTGTGCTATAGCTCGTGGCAGTCAGCACTTCGTGTTGGTGCATTCTGTCTGCCAGGTACGCCATGGACCGACGAAACCTGTGAGAGCCCTGACAGCCAGAAACCAGTCAAATTTGTTACTCTAGTTCTTAAAGTGAAGGGAGCCGAAGACGGTTTTATTGAGGAATGCTTATAAGTGGATTTGGAGGGATGGTGGAGAAATACTGCAAGTTGTGTGCGTGGTGCAGGTGCGAGCCGGCGGCGGGAGGGAGCAGCCTGCGCGCTGGCAGAACGGATGCGCTGCCGGAGGTTCATCTTTTGGTGTCCGAGTCCTGTTTGCCATGTGAAGAACTCCGGTCTGGCAGGAGATGCCTGGTAGTGGGCGTTACGGGCACCCCCACGTCTTGCTCCACGTCTGGTGAGCCTTCGGCGGCGGGGCTTGGGCAGCAGCTCTGGGGCAGCGGTACCGGGGAGCGAAGAGCTGCAGCTCGCTCTGCCTTGCGGAGCTGTTGGCTCAGTTCAAGCTGTAAACACCAACATCTCAAATGGCTTGGTAAGGCAAGCTGCCAGAGATAAGACGGGGTCAGTCAGACCTCTTGAGAGCGCCTGAAGCCACCCGCGATCATTCCCGTTTGCTCCGTTTTCAGCAGCGTTCGGGGTACCCAGGCACGTCAGGGTGCGGCGCAGCGCGTCTCGGCGGCTGTTGTGTGTGTGCCAGTGCTCCGCGGCCCTGAGAGGGGAATACAGGGGCAGCGGGCTCTTCCTCTGGTGCTACGCGTTCACGCGCTTGGGAAGACATCCAGGTGTTTGGAGCTGTTTTCTGGCAAATCGCCCAGCAGGGAATTTTGGTATTTTAACGGTGTTTCTGCCTTGTTCTGGAGGAGAGGTTGTAATTTTAACAGCATTTCTGATCAGGTGGGAATTATCGCACAATTAAATGCAGCAATATTGAGATTACACAGCTTTAAAAAAAAAAAGGAATAAAAAATTGAAGACATATGCAATGGTAATTTGGCTTTATTTTTTAATTTTCTCAGATTTAGGTATTCTTTCCTTATTATTTGTTTGAGGTGCTTTCTTTTTCTTTCTTCTAATGAACTTTGGTGTATGAAGAGTATGCAGCATAGACAAGCTCAAAGCATCTTGCTTTTCTAACCCTGAACAAGCTTATATTAAGCTTTGATAGAGCTTTGGGATTAATTAGTTTTCTTCAAAAAAAAATTAGCTATGCTTATTACACTGGGTTTGAATTTTGCACTGAGGTTTGGTTTTAATAAAGTTACTGAGTTATAGGAGGAGAACATCTCTGATGTCTGTCCCTGCTATGTTTTCTGTAAATATAGTTTTTACAGGGCTAAGCTATAGATCAAGGCAATATGCAAATTATATCTGCTACATCAGTTGTATTTTTTCATTTAACAAAAAAAGAATTTAAACAAAAGCTACATTTTTCTTGGAAGTTAAAACAAGCGTCTGCATTTTGAACATGCTTTTATTTTTCTGTTTAATTTTGATGGGTTTTAAATGTCTTTGTTGGTTGTATATTGATTTTACTTTGGAAGGTCATGATACATAAATAAATGATACTTCACTGTTCTGTGGTTCTATGATCTCTCTGATATGATGCTAATTTGTGGCCCGTGATGATGCTGTTTTTAAGATGTACATTAACTGCAAATGGCAGCTGCTAATTGTGGCTTCCGTTACTTTCCTTGCAAAGGTCACCTGAACTGCGGGTGCTTTCTTACGATTTCACAGCGTCGCCACTTGTTGCACTGCAGACGAGAGGGGTGAAGAGCACTACCCCTCTTGCACTGCGGATTTCTGTCCTGCTTCACTGAGTATGCCTAAGGCTAAGGAAGTATATAATTTTTGAAAAACGTTTGTCTCCTCTTCTGAAAATGTTAGGCCTTATAATAACATAACATTCTAGCAGCTGTTGCCTTTCTCATAAAGAGAGATAAAATGGGCAGTGATTCCTGAGAAGGACAAAAGCTATGGTAAATTCCATTAAGGTCTGAACAAATGCGTCGAAGTGTTCTTGGAAATAAAAAAAAAAAACAAAAATGCCCCATTACTTACTGTATGGCATTGTTTTAGATCTTGCTGGGAGGTCTTGACTTTTTTTTTTTTTTCAATGATTGCATAACCCCTCACTTCAGAAGCTTGTTCACATTAATAGCTGGCTAAGGGAAGGACGGACCTTCATCTTCTTTAGGATGTATAGGCTTTAGATTTTAGCTCTACTGGGATTCACAGCAAGAATTCAAAGTAGCTTGCCTTCTCAGCTCTGTTGCTGGAAGCAGGGGAACTTCATCTGAGTAAGCAACAGCTGATTTCTCTTTCTCTCTCTCCCCCCTCCCAACTGTGGATGGGGTTGAGAGTATTTTAAGAAAAATTCAGGATCTGAGATTTCAAATTTTTTATTTTTTTTCTTCCAAGGTGGGATGACTTAAACAGAATAGTTGACATAAGGAGTGGTTGACAGCCTCTGGTTGTTGACATTTATCTAAAAGGATGAGAGATCAAAATGGCTGTTGTAGATTTATTAGCTGTTAATTGTCTACGTTGCATGTTTTTGGATTATATGATATACAGCCTAATACTAGCTTTTTTACAAGAACTGTGAATAAAGAGGTTTTTGGTGTTGGGTTTTTTTCCCCAAACTTCTCCTTCATTTAGGGATATTACATGTTTCAGGCACTGGTATGCTTATCATCTTCCTTGGGAGATGCTCATCATAACTTTGAAGCATAATTAGTGATTTTTTTTTTTTTTTTTTTTTTTTTTAAGATCCCCCCCTGACATCTTTCCAGCGTTCCCTCTACACCCGTCTCTATAACTTAAATAGTGTTAGGAGTTGCCCTCAAGATTTTTTTGGGGCACAGTGTAGGAGGAAATGAACTCCTGCAAATTACTACATAACTTATGCCTTTAATGGCACAGGAAATACTGTGGGATGTGATTTTAAAGTCTGAGAAGACACTACGCTAATTGTTGCATTTTTTGCTTTTAGACTGATTGGTCCTGTGAAATGTAGACAAGGTGATTTGGTGGGGTGGGGGTTGTGGTGGGGTGGTTTGTGTCCATGTGTGTCATTTAGGTGACATTTAGTATCATTTCTTTCCTGTTCAGGGAAGAAGTCTTTGCTTCCGTAACACGGATGCACATCAAAGCAGCATTGTCATTGGAAGTGCACTTATTGTGTTCTTGATTCACCACAGGTTGTTTTTGTTGTTGGATTTTTTTTTTTAATAAAATATTTAACAGTATAGATATAGGATACATTTGTACTTTTCAAAGTTGATAGATCTGTCACTCTGACTCTTGTTGAATAATTCACTTTCACCATAAGTGTAACTTTTAAAATTTAGTTTATGTAGTTTATTTGGTAGAAATATTTGCACAGTAAGATACTTTCTAACATGAATAAACTTGCAAAAAATAAATCCAATGGCATATTAGATGTCCTCTTTATTATATGGGGAAAATATTTCTTACAGTTCCTCCCCTACTATCACAGCCTGCTTTTATTTATCGTAACTCACAAATTTCTGTAATACAGTTTCATGATTCAAATTGTTATGGAATGCTCTATGTCAGTAGGGATCTCTTCACCTCAGTCACTGCCAGCTACTGCAAACCTTTTTCCCAGGTGAAAAATCCTAGCCATTGTATGAACACCAATAATGAAGCAGTTGAAAGATTTGGGTGGATGTACCATGGACTTATAAGGCTGCGTGACTGGAAATTTTAGCCCAATGCTAAATCTATGCGTCTATCTGTCTGGTAACAAATTATATTATAATCCTCATTTACCACTATCTTAGACCTAGATTTAATGCAGAAGCTTATATAGGTGGAAGCTTGATTTTTAAAATGAATTAAGTGGGCTTGTCCGCTACAAAATGAGATCAAGTAAACAGTATATTACTTGTTTATGTCTTGGGACTAAAATCTGTATTTACTTCCCTAGAAAGCTTCATGCTTCCTGCTTCTTCAGGCCTGGATTATTTGAGCTCCTAGTGTGTACAGCAATAGTGTGTCTGCTTGTGTGTCTTGTATCTCGAGAAACTATTTGGCAACACCAAAACACGGGAACCTTTTAGCAGAGGTTCCACTTAGCATGTGTTTCCTAATGCTTCGGGGCTGATGCTATTTATAGTTAGTGATTGAAGAGAGAGGCAGAGATTACGGTTAGTGGAAATCTTTTTGATGTAATAGTACACTAGCAGTGTTGTTATATCCATCCTGTCGTGGTGCCATAAAGAGGTGTAAAAGAGCCCATAGCCTTTTATAGCAGCTTTGTGTTGGGACCTTGACATCTGCTCATCAAGCCTCAATCTGTGAATACTGCCACTGTATTTCTCTTAGGTGTCCAAAAATATTAGGTCACCTAAGTACTCCTGATGTGGAGATTTTATCTGCGTTACACAAAATCTTTAATAAGTCTTCATCCTAAGGAACCTGTTTGTCTTTTAAAATACTGAATTTGGAGAAAAATAAACCTGAAGCAACCGAATATGTCAGCATCCTATCTCATAGACCAGGATGATTCTTCAAAACATTCATCATTCTTCTTTAAATTTCAGTATGCCTTTAAAGAGATCCTTAAACCACGTTTAAAACTGATAAGGTTCTGTGGCTTCCTATGCTTCAGAATAAAGTGCAGGTAAGTATATAAACATAATATTTGATTTTTGTAAGACAAGCCTTTGTTCTATATTCTACAACCTGATTATTTCCCCCTTCTGTAAGGGGGGGGGGGGTAACTTACTTTCTTCCTCCTCCAAAAATGAATCTAATGCTGGGTGGAATGGACTGTGTAATGGGCTGCCCGTGCATCCTGGGTCTTACTTGAACGCATTTTTCTCACTGGCTAGTTGCTGTTATTACTATTTCAAAGAAAGAACAAGAATTGGAGGATTGGAAACATATACTTACTTGGTTATGGAATCTGCTACTCTAAAGAAAATAGCAAGATAACGATATTAAATCCTTGATATTTAGAAATAATAATTTACAGTGGAAATAATTGAAAAAAATTTTTTTTCCTCTTTGCAGTACCTTTTTGAGGCAGTTAAATTGTTCATTTGTTTGTGTTTATGTTCTAATTTTATGTGTCTCAATTATTTTCATTATCAGTTTCTCCACAAGTAAATCACTTTTTGAAGTTTTTCCCCAAACAATCTGTGATTTTTACTTGATGTCCATAAATAAATGTTTTATATATGAATTATGGGCCTGAATAGATACTCAGTTTCCGTTAGCTTTTTCTTATTCATGGCAGTTTGGCAGTGGTATTGTTGGTTAGATTCAGCACACTGCCAAGGGATAAAGTGGACGTGGAGGGTCCTGAGCTTACCTGAACTTGCATAATTTGTCTTGTGAACTGCTGTTTTCTATGCTTTAATGAAAGTATTCATAGGTGAAGACTTGCTGCATAAAATGCATGGAAAAAAGTGTGAGGACTCAGTTGTTTTCCTGAACATTTACTTCTGTCCTGTCAAGAAAACGGTGGTGTTGACGGACAGAGAAGTGGGCTGTACGGCAGCGAGTGAGTCGTGCTTTCCTGTGAACCCATGTGCATGCAATGCTTCCGTTAACGCCAGTGTGTGCCGGCGTCAACTGCTGTATTCGTCTGGCCTTGGCAGCAGGGGGTGAAGGGGTGTTGTGCATTCTCCAGTAATGGGGTTTGGGTTTTGGGGTGTGGGTTTGTTCTTTTTTTTGGTGTCCAGCTCCTGTCTGGAGAGACATGCGCCTGTTGTGGGTTTCCAACAGCTATTTCCTATAAATACTTGAAGAATGTTGTGTGCAGCCAGTGCCCTTGTTACAGCTGCTCTTCATTTTTTATCCGTGACAAACCCCCTGCTAATCTGTTTGACTTTGTTTTGTTACTTGTCCCGGTATCTTCTGAGTCTTGGGGTTATGGATTTGGGGTGCTAGAGATGATGTATACGTTTCCTTGCAGCGTGGGTTCCTTGTAGGAGTGTGTGTTTGTCTACAGAGAAGTCCTCCTGGAGGGGCTGTGTTTGGGCACGGCTGCAGAAGGTGGTCTGCTGCAGCAAGACACTACACAATGTGGTAACTAACAGTGCTGATAGAATAGAATCACAGAATGGTTTGTGTTCGAAGGGACCTTAACGATTATCTAGTTCCAACCCCCCTGCCATGGGCAGGGACACCTTCTACTAGACAAGGTTTGTCAAAACCCCATCCAGCCTGGCCTTGAACATTTCCAGGGATGGGGCATCCACAGTGTTTCTAGGCAACCTGTTCCAGTGCCTCACCACCCTCCTAGAGAAGAATTTCTTCCTCATATGCAATCTAAATCTACCCTCTTTCCATTTAAAGCCATTACCCCTTGTCCTGTCGCAACATGCCCTTGTAAAAAGTCCTTCTCCAGCTTTCTTGTAGGCCCCTTTAAGTACTGGAAGGCTGCAAGAAGGTCTCCCCGGGCCTTCTCTTCTCCAGGCTGAACAACCCCAACTGTCAGCCTGTTCTCATAGGAGAGATGCTCCATCCCTCTGATCATCTTTGTGGCCCTCCTCTGGAGCTGCTCCAACAGGTCCAGGTACTTCTTATGTTGGCAACCCCAGAGCCGGATGCAGGATTCCAGGTGGGGTCTCACAAGAGCGGAGTAGAGGCGAATGTTGAGCGAGTCAGAGTGAGTGAGGGGATGAGAGAGTGGGTGAGAATGCGTGGGAGGGGGATGGTGAGTGAGACAAAACACTCAGGTTCCCTTTTGATGCCAGTTACTATTTGAAAATTTTTAAACTATAAAAAAACCCCAACAAACCACACACAGTGTTTTTGCCATTGTTGTTCTGAAGTCTGGGAGTGTATTTATCTTCATTTCCACCACCAGAAGACCACAGATGGAAGTGTTCCTTCAGGGCAGCACAAAGCCTCTGAAACATCAGTCTCCAATTGCTCATCTGCGGTCAAGATCTCCCAGCAGTTTCAGAAGGGGGATTTGTGATCTTACCTTTTTTTTTTTTTTTTTTCCCCTCACTGCTTTTTCCTTATATCTGTATGTGTGGACTGTTCTTTCTGCCTCATGTTCTCCATTTTGTCGTCGATCCTCCCTGCTTTGTGGAGTGGGGCTCAGCAGTTGGCTGGAGAGAACCGTGTGGGTGTTGGCTCCCTGCAGCTTATTGCCACAAATACTTTTTGAAACGTTTGCTTTCTGCTGCATTACGGGTTTGCTTCCCTTGGGCATTTTTCCATTATTAGAATGCTAATGGGAAACAGTTCCTGCCCTCTCTTGGTGAAATTGGTGTATCTGGAAGCTATACATGTCTGTCTGTCTTCAGGTTTTAGTTAACAAAAGGTTTAAACTCTCTTATACTGTGCTGCTCAACAAAATTTTCTCTGCTGCCTTTCTCTGCTTTCCCTTAGATTTCCCATTGCTACCGTTTGCTCCTTCATTTTGGTAATGTAGCTCCATTTTAGTGAGAAAGTGATGATCTCCCCTAGCAGTAGCCGCAGATGTTTTCATCTATGTTTCTTTCTCTGAGAAAGGAATCTTTACTTTTGCATGAAGATTATTCCAAAAATAAGCACCACGTTTCTGTGGATGAATTTGTTTGACTTCTTGCTGTCAGTAGCAATTCTACTTGCATAAGATGTGAAATGGCGTGTTGTTCTGTTTCGTTACATTTTATAATTTCAACTGTGCAAGGCTCTATTTTACTTTAAAAAAGAATGTGGTGTGTTTCATCTGTTGTCTTCTTACATTCAAAGATGCTTTTCTGAGTCTTCTAGGGAGAGGAAAATTACCTTAAATATAAATCTCTGACAAAGATCTTTGTTTGTTTGCTTTACTCAAGCTGTAGCGTCCTATAGAATTGGCCATGCTGCTCGTCAGGTGGCAGAGCCCTGTAGAGGTTCAGTAATACTTAAGATGAAATATATTTAAAAAAATAAAAATAAATGCTTCTGCTCGTAGGAAGGAAAATGATAGAACAAGAGGAATTGCTGGTGGGCTAGTGTATCTTTTTAAATTTTAAATTTGTGGTCTCCCTTTTTGTATCTGTATGAATTGTTTCCTTCCTCTCTTTTAAATTAGGTACTGATTTGTGTATAAGTATATTCCATTTTCAGCTGAAAAACTTTCAAAGTCCCTTTTGACATCGTGAAACAACTGAGCTAATTAAATTTGTTTTCTCTCAACTTAGAGGCACTCTTAGCTCATTAGGGGTATTTTTCAGTGATTTAATGCAGCGATTCATTTTGCTCTCTTACTCTGTTTTAAGCAGCCAGTACACAGAGTGTACATTTGGAGTAACACTGGTTCTTACCTCTGTAGAAGAGCATGTTTTTTGGTTCAATAGTTAGTGTCCAAAGAATAACAAATTTGCCATTTCAAGTATGTGAAGCATTGTTCAAGGACTAAGTTAAAGGAATACATTAAATGAGATAAACCAGTTTGTTGGGTTTTTTTAATGCAGCAGTAGAAATGATTTACTGATTTTTTTTTTTTTTTAATACTTCAAAAAGGACTTGACTGAACTTCAGTACACTCAAAGCTTGAGTCTCCAAAGATGAGCGCTCTGAAGCAGTAAATTTGTCCCCTCTGTCCATGTTTTTCACTACCTGGTGAACACTGAGAGCAGGCAACCTGACTTTTGTAAGGAAAACTGAAGATTAAAGCGATTGGTGACATGTGCAGAGCAGTAATGGAAGATTGACAAAATTAAGTCAGATCAGTAAAAACCAAAAATATTAATAGAAACTTTTTTTTTTAGTATGGTCTGCAAAATGCCCACTTTCAAGGCTTGTATTTTTCTAGTCCATGACTATGTTTATTATAACTATCTTCTTGAAGTGTTTTGTGAGATGAAGTTTTTAGCTCTGTTTATGGGACACAGCTGTCACTAAAGTGTTTTGTCACCCCCAGCGGAGAGGTAGCGCTATTTAATCTTAACATGTTGAATTGCTGTTCTTGAAAGTAAAAGCTTGAATTGAAGTTGCTGAAGAATGTATTTCATGCTGCAGATTGTATTCTGTGTCAGGTGGAAATCCTTGCAGAACTAGGTAACCTTTTGATTGATTTATTAAAATGTCACTGGGCATTGTTCAAGGCAAATCACAACAGTAACCTAGCTTATTGCAGGAGTGGATGCTAGCTTACAGCATCATATTTTCATTTCTTAAGGCAGGCTACTGCCTTATCCAGTATTTGCTCTCCTGTTCTGACCTTCATCTCTGCTGTGAAGGGTTCTCCTTGCTTTTTTCCCCCTTCGCCATCTTTTTGTGCAGGTTCCCAGCCGCAGATACACGTCCCCGCGTGCCCATTTGTAGCGTGCGGGGCAGCGGAGTGGTGTTGGTGGGGAGTCCTCACTTGTCCTTCGTGGTTGGAGTATGGGCTCTGTATCCCAGCTGAGCTGAGTACCAATTTCTGGTTTATGGACCTTGCTGAACAGGCACATTTTTCCTTTTCTAAACTAAATTTTGGTCTGATTTCACTGTGTGGGCCCCAGGGTGTCCTCCTGGGGCTGGCAGCGGGAGGTGCTGGTGCCTGTCGCTGCCTGAGGGAGCAGCCCCAGCGGCTGGGTCACAACCGTGTGGCATTAAGTCTTCTGCTGAACTTCCTTGCTGGTGTAGGGAGTATTTATTGCAGGCCAAGTCTGCATGTGTACTGCCACCTATTAAAATAAAGCCACCATTTAAAATTTCTTCAAATGATTTCGCTGGATTGTAACTCCCTCCAGAAGCCTTACGGGAGGATCTCCTGCACCCAGAGCTGTTGAAGGGAACAGTTAAAATCAGGTTGCTAGGCGGTAGGAGGAGGACTGGGACATTTCCTTTCCCTTATTTGGCCATGATAACCTGTTAATGTGTTTAATTTGTCTGCTAACAAGCTGTTAAACAGTGACATTTCTAGTTTTCTTTACTTCCAGAGCAGTATGTGTTCTGGATAAACCTGGGTCTGGGTCCAGGTTTGCAGTGCCTTGAAGTTCTGTGGGATATTTGGGTCCAAGGTTTCCAGCTAGTGTTTTCTTTTTGCAGTTTTCCACCAGCGAAGCTGTCCAGGTGAGGTCAAGTAGTGAAGAGTGGTTTGGGAAGGCATCATGTGTGCTGAAGTGCTGTTTGTGTGCCTGTCATGGGAAGTTATGTAAAGTCCCTAAATGAGCAGGCATGACTTCTGACGTAGTCTTTTGCAGCCCAGGAGGAAGAATGTAGAATAAAGACTGATCTTAGGCTTTTGCATGTACATTATAAAGTACACAAAGATACCTCTAGCAAAAAAAAATAGCAGAGGTCTTCTGGAGCTGTCAGCCCTTCGTCACAGTCTCAGGGTCACTTTGGGCTTGCGCTGAGTTTTTCCCTCTGGCCCACGATAGATTCCACCTCTCTCCGTAGGAGAATACCTGTGGGACAGCACTGTTACTCACTTGCCACGTCTGTCAGTGACCTGGTAACAGGGGTGACAGTTCAGAGAAGCCACTCTGTGATAGGAATGTTCAATCCATCCAGAACTGGCCTGAGATGGAGGGCTAATTTCATGGCTACTTCTGTGATCCTTTCCATAGGAATACTTTGTTCTAGTTCCCCATGCCACTCCGTTTTAACCCTTCGGTTGAGTGAACAGGCTCCTTTTCAGTATATATGGCGTAACAGTGGTCCTGCTAGTATTAATGCCTCAGTTTCATCTAAGCTGCTGACCAACCACTACAGAGCTAATAATTGGGATTGAATGTGAATGAAAGCCAAATCTTTACTTTCCTCATAAATGGATAAGGAAATAATTAATTAAAAAAAAATTTAAAAAAGCTCTTTTAGAGGAAAATCTGTAAAGGCTGGATTTTTTTTATGGTGTTTTGTTTTTGAATACTGCCTTAGAAAGATACATACCTTTTCTAATACGGGTTTTGTGACCCATTTTAGTCATTTGGAGGAGTATCAGTGTAGTCTTAAACAGAAAATAAAATTTGAACTATGTATTTCAGTATTGCAGTGGTTATTTCATGAGTGATAATTGGGGTCTGTCCCCAACAGAGCTTTAAACCTCAGTAAGGTGTTTTTTCTTCTGTCTTTATAGTGATGTTTAATGAGCTGCTGTAAATATATTTTTTTCTTCACTAGCAAATACATCAAAGAGTAGTTGTGAGTTCATAGGTGGCATGTGTGATGCTTATTGCCCTTGTGCTAGCACAGATGATGCACGTCTTAACGTGCAAAAGACTCACTCCCAAGACTTGTGTTTCCTAATTTGTTTTTCTGACTGAAGGTTTTGGCATGATAATATACAGCTGAAATATTCTGCCCAAGCATAAGTTTTAATTCTGCGTATGTTTAGCGGTACAGAACAGGAGAAAGTTTCTGGAGCTTTGCTATAAACCTAGGCTTATCGTAATTCAGGGCTGAGCGTTAACTTGCCCTGCAGTTAGTTTAGAATCCTTGTAGGTGTAACCCTCTGTACCGTTTTCGCTCCCGAAGCAATTAGTTGTTGAGTACATGTTCAGCTGTGCCCCTGGTGAGTTCACAGGCTGGCTGCGGCGTGCATGGGATTCTGTCTTGTTTGTACCAGTCGTTTGTGCACAAAGCAGAGAAGAAATCAGTACCGTAACGTGGGACTTGCAGGATTTTTCTACGCCTGCATTTATGTGGCAATTTATTTTTTTTCCCACTTTCTGTTCAGTGTGTTCCAGCACTGAAAAAGAAGGTCTTCGGAGACTTAAATAGAACAAAGCTTTTTTGTCATTAGATCCTACAGTGATAAATGCCTTAGAAATGTGGTTAGGTGTTCTGGAAAAGTACCTATCACTCAGAAAACCGTTTGGTTCTGCTCATTCAGTGGTGCATAAACACCCTTAATTTAGCCTGATTTATAGGCTTGCATCTTGAATATAGAACACTGGGAAATACTGTTGCATCGGCTGAGAGCTAAGAAAATTGGGAGGGTTCTGATACGTTGACAAAATAGCAGTGAGTTAAAAACTGGCAATGTTTTCTACAGGAAAAAAAGATGTAGTGCTTTGCTGTTTGACATCATTTGTAACTTGAGTGATGCCTGTGGAGGTGAAAACCTACATCTGCCTACTCTTTTATTTATTTCTTCTCTCTTTTGTCTGCCTCTTTTTTCACTTTCCCCTGAAATTTTTAATGCTAGTGTCTACAAGATGAAAGTCATGGTCTAAGCGGGCAGTGTTATTTGATGGTGTATGGTGCCTCCATCCATAGCCTCAGACACGTAGGGAGGGAAAAAGCACCTGAAATGTTTCCTGAACCATCTGGGTGAAGTTCTTACTAAGGCAGGAGAACAATAATAAAATTTATGTTATCAGGTTGTAGCCATTTTGATGCCTGTGTCCATTTGTGTGAGATATGTGAATGCTATAAAGTATATATGCATAATATACACATCGTTAAATCAGATATGCAGTGTACCGTTATATTTTATGAATTAAACATTGTTGTATCTCTATCTCTTTTTTTTTTTTTAATGTACTCATGCACTTTTGTTTCAGTTGCAGCATAGAACATGTGAAAGGGATACATGCGTTTGGTGGGTGCGTTCTCCTAACTTGCCAGGTATCCATGGTAAGAGTGTGGGCAGTGTGGGAAGACTGGGAGCTTCCTAGAGAACTCAGTCTGAGAGGCGACAAGGGTCGGTCAGATCTGCTGGGAAAAAAAATCAAAGATGCTGCCAGCTGTCTAGGAGGAATTAAACCCTTTGAAGGGCAGTGAGCATGGGGAGACTGGAGAAGCTGCCGACCCCATGTGAGAGAGTACAGTGTGCTTAGGGTGGAGAGCAAATCCCATTCCCAGCCCCACACTATTTCAGTTTTTAAAACACTTCTAAAAATTCGCTTACCATCTTTTTGCTGTTCTACAAACACATCAAAATAATGTAGTGGTTTAATTGCATGTTAACAGATTTTTTGGGTGTTGCTTTGGGTTTTTTAGCTGATTTGTCTCCAAATGGAGTAAATTTCTGGTTTGTATCTCCATGTCGAAATGTGCACAGGATAACACATAGGTGTTACATTCATTTCTGTCAACTGTGCAGGGAGGCTGAGATGATTAGCACATAATTTAGGCTTTATTTAGCAAGATGAGTGTGAACCTAGCAAAGGGATTTTGTTCTTTTTTGGGAAAATTAGCAATATTTAAGTACAATTTACTATTATAGTGTGTTCTCTGTTCTCATGCATGTTCTTACTGTTCTTATGCAAACCCCTTTAATCTTCCGTTTTTCTAGGCCACAACCCTCCTTTAAGCTGCTCTGTGCTTTAGCACACTTCCCCTGCAGAGCAATCTTGTCTTTTAGCAACTGCATTTCTTATATCGGAAACATAAATACAGTGGGACCTTTCCTTGTGAAAGAATTGGTAAGACTTTCCTTGTTCCACCCAGCTTTGGCATTTCTGTGGCTCTCCAAAGTTACCAATGCTCCTGTCTTTTCGCAGAGTCAGTTATGGTGTTCTGGGTCGTCCCCTCTGCTGCACCCTGGGCCTTTTTGGCTACCTGAAGCCATCCGGCCCCTGCAGTAAAGGCATTGCCTGTAGACTGAGTGACTGTTCCTGCCGTTCTTCCCAGCATTGAAGCCCCTGACTCAGCCCTGCCAGTTTATTTCAGACTGATTTTGGTGCTGGAATATGGAGATGCAGGTAGCTCAGCTGCTGTAGCGTGGGCAGCCACTGGTGCAGCTGCTTGGGGTTTGCTCAGTGCTACACATATTTCTGGATGGATGGAAGTGGTTAAAGACAACATAGGAAGTAACTGAACCTAGTGAAGAAATAACTAATGAGCACTCGATGTTAGAGGAGCTGAGAGAAGTAAAGTTGTCTCCAGTTTCTCTTCTGCTAAGGAAGAGAGAAAACGTAGCAAACGTAAATACAAAGTCCTGGGGCAAGACAAATAAATACAAAAGAAGGAGAAGATAAATAATGTAAATTTGGAAAAAAAAAATCCAGAGGGGAAAAAATTGAACTCTGTGACTACAGGTCAGGAAACCTAAATTCAGGAGAGGAGGTGATGTACGAATAGATAATGCTGTATGCTACTGTAACATTAGAGTTTGTTGTGGAAGAAGACAGAGCATCTGGAAAGTGAAGGAAAATTAGGACCAGGAGCAGGTTAATGGGAGTAGACACATGGTGGTGTGACTTCCCAGTTGATGATACAGAAGTAATTTATGGTGGTTACCAGCAATAAGGCCACTGACACAGAGGAAAACCAGATGCCATTAGTTAAGTTCTCCCCTGTCTTTGCTTCTCATTGCATGTGGAGATTTTTTTAAGACAGATCACCTTTACATCCTTGTTTCTACAGGATATGAGAATAAACATGTAATTGCTGTTCAGAATAAACATTTGTATTAAATAGCCTAATGCAATTTACCTCAATATTTTTAATTCGATCTGAACATAATTTCGCCTTCATCATAAAATTATTAGTGCCAAGGGACATACTTTAAAGATCAGGAGGAGCGCTTAGGTTCATTTTAATCAGGGGTGGATAAGTCCCATTAAAAATTGAGCTAATCTTCCTGCCAAGACAGAGCATAGCATGCTGTATGAAGATGTATATATGGTGTTTCATGAGCAGCAAGTCCAATGAAATCTCTCTCTTTTTTTCTTTTAATTTCTTTTTTTCTTAACAGATGCTTGTTACTTGTACCCCGTGCTGCTGTGCCCCATCTCTCTCCCATGTTCTTACTTGTTTGTGTGGACACGAGTGCTGTCCCTGGGCTGGAAGTGGCAGGGTGCTGGCCGGCCGGCCACCGCCCCGTGGAGTGAGCCATCACTCCCTCCTTCACTTTAACGAGATTTTTAATACGCTGCCCTTGCTACACCTGCCTGCCAGCTTTCCCAGAATGTGCAGATGGGTCGTACATTTGTGGTATTTAGCCTTTTCTCAAAATTTGTTGAAGTTGGCTGTGGGTTCAAAAAATACTAGGAGAGAGGGCTGAGCGTTGACGCAGTTGCGTATGCCTGATTTCCTTAGGAAGTTAGCTAAGAATAGTAGTATGCTTTAATATTTATTTACAAGCCAAGAAGCTGACATCATCTATTGTCTGTGAGCCCTGTTTGTAGACCACAAAAATACCCAAGTATGGCACTTCTGTATGTGTGTCTTCAGAAATGATACTGAAATATCCTAACCGAGGTAGTAAAACTCTCAGTACTTTCATACGTAGGTTTTTACCCAAACACATCCTTTTTTTTTTTTACTCTTCTTTTTTCTTCCTTTTTTTTTTTTTGTTAATAGACAATAACTGTTTTGATGTAGTTGACTACCTAGGGCCTGATTTGTATAGTAAAAATATATTAATGAATGATACATATCTGCAGAAATTATGTGAGACCTAATCTAAATACACACCCAGTTAGAAGCACATCGAGAAAACAGTGAAATGGATTGTATAGGGAAATTGTTGCATATGTAAAATAACCTGTTATCATTATTTTGTTTTTTGGTAGACTGCTCAGGCCTGTGGGGTGGGTAGTGTACTCTGCATGCCAAGTAGTACTTGGCCAAGTGGAGGGAGTTTCACTGGGTTTTGATGAAAGTCTCCCTATGGCAGTTGGTTTGAGCCACATAATAATGCAAACTTTATCTACAGGTAGTTCATACCTCTCCCTGTTTGTGTTGCCCAAATCCAGAGTTTTTTTGTGTATATACCTGCTTTATTGCCAAGATGGATGAAGACAGCTGCTGTTCGAGCAGCGACCCTCATGCAGATGCTTTGATTTCCATGTAATTAGGTTTTTTGTCTGATATCCTCTATTAAATAGCAACTAGTTTAACAGTGGAAAAACTGGTCTCTTCAAGGGCCGCTCTACTAGTGTGAAATGTAGACGTACTAGAACAAGCAATTACAAAATACTGTGTCAGAGACAGATTTTGTAATTTGGGTGCTTATTTTTATGCCCTTAATATTACCTGCATTTGTTGTTCCAGTTTTCCTCTGTTGTCAGTGTCTTTATAGATGATTATACAAAACATGTTTGAAATAGCCACATATTTTGGCTTTAAGTTTTAAAAGAAGGCTGCATTTTACCAATGTGATAATAGTGTTTTGTGATTTGAAGTGTGATTCCACATTGAAATCTGCAGAAATATGGCATCTGTTTTCTCAGAAAAACAACCTAGTTGTTTATTTGGTCACTCTTCTGATGTCAGTCTTTTTGTTATGAATTGCAGCTGCTATTAATAATCCTTAACTGTAAGCATAGGGCAAATCAATTTAAGGCAACAGATTTCTAATTTGATTAGAAATATTTGCAGTAGAACTGGGAGATGCATTTAAAGCCCTGTGTGTTGCTGTTCAATCTGGCATTCACCACAAAGATGCAAAACAGAATCATGATGATCTTGGTCGGCTTACAGGTGTGTTTACATGATATAATTTTAGCAGCGTGGCGGGCTCTGCTGCGCTCTGAGTGGATGGGATGCTAACGCAGTGATAGGTGCCTGGAGATGTGGTTCAGCAATCCTGCATCTGCCTAAAATGTTCTATGTAGGTAAGCACAATTTTTAGTGGAACAAAACTCGCAGGGAAATGAGTGCTGCTTGATATTTAATGAAGAACTGGAGATTAATGAGACCAACAGCTTAGCTACTTTATTTACTTGGTAAACACACAGTACTATAAGAGAGCATACATTAATGTATTTGAAAATACAGCATTAAAAATTGTTCTGACAGCTTCATGGTTTCTGTTCTTCATTTCAGACCAAATGACACTGGGCAAACATTTGCCTATCTCAGTTGATGTGAATACTTGATTTACTTAGTGTGTATTCAGAATAAGGATCTGTGTAGTTACTTACTAGCATGGTGTATTTTATCATTTACAAACAAGTAGTTCACAGATGTTTTGAAGGACTGTGTCATTTATTGCATGCCTGGGAAGCTGACAGCCAAATAGCTTTTGTTGCTTAAAATCCTCTTGTGATGTTCTACCCCGTGAATTCTAGAGTAGGAGCCACTAATTCTCTTTAATATCTTCTTGCTCCTGACAATAAAAATATATCTTTATCTCCTGATTCTTGCCTTCTGGAGACAATAAATAGATAATCCAGAATGAAATGGAGTTTAAAAACTTCTTTCAGGGTTGCACTTATGATGAAAGATCTTGAGTTCACAGTAGCTACTAGAAAAATTATTTAAATTATTTGTAAGTAGTGTATACTCCTTTTTTTCCCCCCCCATAATGCAGTGGGGAATTACCTATTTATCTATTTTCATTCTGGACTACAAGGCTTTCATTTCAGGTGGATACTTTAATAGAAAAAGTTGCTCAGCTGGAAAACCAAAAGAGAAGAACCTACTTTTAAAAATATATATGGGTCAGCTATGAAGCACAGTTCCTGTTCCTCTAAATTTTTCTGTATAAAGCAAATGCAGTATAACTTTTCTTGAACGTGTTATGAGCAGAAGGGCAGTGGGCATTCTCTGTATGAATTGTGTTATAAACGGTGTATTCAAAGAATATTAAGATCCAAAAATCGCACACTTGAAAAATAGGGAATGTCAGGAGTTAAAGCTGCCTTTCGAACTTAATTCATCTTGCTATTCCCCTCTTGTTATGCAAATTCCAGAACCGTGGACTCTTTCCTGCCTTATTCAGTAGCATTGGTCACATAATGGACATCTTTTCGGCATTTTTTCTCATCCATTGTTCACTTTGTGATCCCAGGTCTTATACTATTCAGATTCCTTCCAAGGCAGGTTACACGGTAGTGCTTGTGTACACAAGTGTTTTTCCTAGTCTTTCAGGAGTTTTTTCAGGTTTAGCCTTACATTGCAGATGGTGAGTTGATATACAGAGTAATTTTGAAAATGTCTGCTAATTTAGTGCTCATTTTTAAGTGCTCAGGAACTCATTTTTCCAGGTACTGAGCATTACGTAGTGGTTCACGTTCTTAGTAAACTGCTGTTGTTGGTTAAGGGTTGCAACTCATGATTAACTCTGCCAGTCTTTTAATCAGACCTTAGGAAGAGTTGGACACGCAGAACATGGCGACATTGCAGCTAAGGATTGCCTTGGTAAAGTTTGGGGTTTGCCTGGCAGCAAACAGGCACTGTCTGGACGCAGAGGAACCTTTTTTCTGCCATCGTGAGAGACTGGTTTCTCTTCTTACAGTCTACTGCACACCTCGTTTTCTGTGATGAGAGGAAGAGATCCTTCACATAACTGGTATCTTCATTCAGGCCTCCACATCTGTTCCTACAGCCGGTGTATTTTGTGCAGTGTCTAGTGCTCATGTAACCACTGGGGAGAGGGGAGCTTATACCTGGGATAAGGAAAGGCTGTCAAAATGAAGGAGGCCCGATTAAAGTTGCACATAGACCAAACTGCTTTGGCTGAACTTCGCAAAGTCTGAGAACTATGCTGAAAGCTTTCTGCTTGCTTAATGTTTTCCAAAGTTGTAAGCAATAGGTCAAAGTCTGCATACTGGAAACATGTTGGGGAGGCTACTAGCCTAGCCAAATATAAATTTTTCAGAATACAGTACATAAAAAAATTCATACAGAAAACAATGCCTTGCGTATTGATTTCAGTTGTGTACCTTCAGTTGAACAAGTGGTGAAAGTTTTCTTAGCCCAACGAATGGGAGATACCAGGATATCTCAGGATGTTTAGGGTAATAATTTAGAATATAATAGTTAGGATAATGATTCAGGATATTTCAGGATAATAGAAATTAACTGGGAGCTCATGCTACATACTTTACAACTTTCACTTGTAGTGTCACATGCCAATTATTATTTCTCATTCCATTAATGTACATTTTCTTGGCTCCCTTCAGAGAGAGGAGCCTGTTACACCATGTGTCCTGATCTGCAAACGCCCAGAAGAGCCTCTTGAGGACAACCTCAGAGAGGTGGTTCCTGAAATCCCCCTTGTCTGTGGCATGGGAGTTACACCTGAATTCCTGAAAGCCACATGTGAGTTGTATATTGACCATCCCTACTCCAGAATCTTTTTCCTGATCTGTGTCATAAGTGGCAACAAGCAGACTGACTATTGATTCTGTAGTCACAGAATGACAGAGTTTGGCTCTGCTGGACTTTCCTCTGTCCTATTGAGAATTAGTTTCTAGGTTCCTTCTCTTAATATTTCATATTAAAAGAAAAATAGTAATTTCAGTATGGGAATATAGGGAAGTAGGTAAAGAAATTGTGAAGGGAAAGCAGAATGGAAAGGAGCATTAAGTATTCAAAAAATGTGTGGACGTGGCACTTCAGGATATGGTTTAGTGGGCATGCAGGTTTTGGGCTGATGGTTGGACTTGATGATCTTAAAGGTCTTTTCTAACCTTAATGATTCTGTGATTCTGTGATTTATGAGTTTTGGAGATACCCCTAGTGCAGAACCTGGTTTTAGTAACAAAAATATTCATATGCTACTTACACTCAGTGGTATAATATTCCTTCTTGATAGTGTCCCTATTGTGGAACAGAAATCTTGACTGGGGTGCTGTAGATCCCTGAGCGATGACCTTTTCAGACTTCATTAGTGTGTCGTTGGCCCCCTGACTGGCATGTTGGAGAGCAGAATTTGCTGTACTGCGTCATGCCATCAGCCTGCCAGCTCAGGAGCCCTTCTGACGCAGCGTCCGCTTAGTGCTTCAGGGTTCAGAGCGAAATGAATAAATGGTCTTCTCGTTGGAATATCTGACAAGTCAGGGGGAACGCTCTCCTGAATTTATGTCCTGTAGCATGGCACTTACGTTGCCAGCATAGCATTCATAACTGTAAATTTTATTAGCTTTCAGAGTATTCCATCTGCCTGGGCTGTGCGGCATTTATTTAGTTTAAATAGAAAATACCTCTATGTAGTGATTATGTGATGCCTTAGGAGGACAAATTGTGTTTGAAATTTTGTTACAGTAGCATATATTAAACGTGATTGTGAAATTCCCATTATGGGCTGTAGAGAATGACTAACTTTTTTTTTAACCAGGGAAATTGATATTGGTATATTATACTAATACATGCTTACTCTGAATGAAGACAGAATATATCTGGAGAAATCTCAGATAATACTGTAATTTCTGCTTCTAAAGGCAAAAAGGATCTGAGTTGTCTCTATAGAAAAATTGTGGAAAAAAAAAATTTCCCTTAGTCTATCAACTATATTTCTCCTTTTATAGCAGAACTTTATATTGTATTACACTTTTTTGGACAAATGTATATGGTTTGGCTGGATCTGTTGTGCTCTACTAATAGCGTTTGTTTACTTAGTATGGAATACAAAAAAATACAGTTTTTCCAACTTTATGCAAAGCATCTTAAAGTATTAAAAATATTCTGAATATTCATTACCAGTTTACATTGCCTTAAAATATTTTAGCAATGTCGTGGTTTAGCCCCAGCCAGCAACTAAGCCCCACGCAGCTGCTCGCTCACTGCCCCATGGTGGGACGGGGGAGAGAATTGGAAGAGTAAAAGTGAGGAAACTCATGGTTTGAGATAAAGACAGTTTAACAGGTAAAGCAAAAGCCGCGCATGCAAGCAAAGCAAAACAAGGAATTCATTCACCGCTTCCCATGGGCAGGCAGGTGTTCAGCCATCTCCAGGAGAGCAGGGCTCCATCACGCATAGTGGTTTCTTGGGAAGACAGATGCCATCTTTATATACTGAACATGACGTCGTATGGTACGGAATATCTCTTTGGCCAGCCTGGGTCAGCTGTCCTGGCTGTGTCCCCTCCCAGCTCCCCGTGCACCCTCAACCTTCTTGCTGTCAGGCCAGCACGAGAAGCTGGACTGTCCTTGACTACTTAGCAACAACTCAAAACATCAGCACCTTATCAACATTTTCTCATCCCAAATCCAAAACATAGCCTCACGCCAGCTTCTGTGAAGAAAATTAACTCTACCCTGGCTGAAACCAGGGCAAGCAATAAGGAGAAAAAAAAATTATGAGTTGTAATTCAAAATGTTTTTAAGTCAAGCTGTTTACCTTTCTTACAGCGATAAAAATTAAGGAGAGATTAGTGACATAATGTATCTCAGTGTAATCTAGAAAGTTGGTTCAGCCTATGTATTTAAGGAGTATTTTTCTGATTTGGTATCAAGGAAACAGAAGAACCAAGCTACTTTTAAAGGAGCCAAACCAGCTGACTGACTTTTTATTAATTATTCCTGAAGAATGCATTCGTATGAAGTCTTTCATTGTCTGGAGTGTCAGGCTGCCTGCTCTTTCAAAATGAAATATAATAAACCTTTCAGTGAAAAGTTTCTATTTATAAACCTTCAAGCTCCAGAAAGGATGACTGTGGTAAATAATGCCTGATTTGTTTTTTTTCTGAAATCTGGTTTGTAATTGTTTTCCCTGATGTACTTTTAGTCTTTTGATCTTTCAGCTAATCAACCAAAGCTGTCTAAATCTGGAATGACTGTGCGGAGATTGTTATTTAGTGTAAAATTTTTCCTCAGTGGCCAAAGGCTTTATTTCGTTCTCTCTTTTTATTAAAAGCAAACAAACAACCCCACTACAAGTCGGTGAAATCATACTATGTTTTTTTGTGTTATATCAAAAAGACTTTGTCCATTAAAATGGTGGTTTGTAGTAATTTTTCCTTCTCGCTTTTGTCATACCTTATTTCTTTATTAGCATCTTCAACAGTTCACATCTTTTAATATTGGTTATAGGTTAATTCAACTTTGTTATGTCTGTCTATCACTGTATCGTATAAAAAAAGGTCAAGAAAGCAAATAAAGAAGGAAGTGAGGGAATGTTGATGGACCTCCAGGTTTACCCCTTTCCTTAGTGACTGACTGTCCTAATTGCTGTGTTACCTGTAAATTCTGCTGTTGTGGTCTGAGATAAAAAATATCTGTGATATTTTTTCTGTGGTGCCCCATTTGCTGCCTTCCACTGTCTAAAACGAGGCGGGGGGAGGTGAAATTTGGTCAAATACTAGTTTCTTTGAATTTGTGTTCCAGACTCCAAGGTTGAATTTTCTTAGAAGCAGAGCTACAGGATGCAAGATTTTTCTCAGCCTTCATGGGAGGAAAAAAAAAAAGGAAGCTTTCATTTTCATGGTACTGAGAAGATAGATGGCAATCTTTGAATGTAGTGAGTTGTAGTGCGAGTCATTGGCAGAACCGAGAGGATGACTCAGGAGTGGTCCAATGCTCTGTCCCGCGGGGAGTCTTTCATCTTTGTGTTGCTGTTCGACCTAGTAGAGAGTGGGCCAAGAGCAAAGCTTTTAATTGCATCAGGAGAATGGGCAATGTTTTTTCATTTGCATTTTCAGTCACTGCAACCTATTACCAGCTCTCAGGATGGTGCTAAAAATCAATTATTAGAGTAATGCTTGATGAGAGGTACAAATGAACCTCTTTTTTTTCCCTTTTCCTTCACATGCTTCAGTCAGTCTCTGCTCCCTGTTGATTTTGTTCCTCCTGCTGTTTCTGTACATTGCAGGCGCTTGTCATAATTTTCCTCCTGAGCTGCCTTTGCATGCTCCTGTTGAGGAATAGAACGGGATGGAGAAAGCCCTCCCCATGCTTTTTTTGTTCGTTTTTTTTTTTCTTTTTAACTTAATGTACTGCTGTTCCTCAGAGCTAACAGACTTGTGGGAATTCAAGCAAGATGAAAAGGAGATCACCCAAGAGGAAGAATGTAACATAGACAGCCAGCTGAATATGAGCCGACAGTGTGCCCAGGTGGCCAACAGGGTCCTGGCCTGGATCAGACATAGTGTGGCCAGCAGGAGTAGGGAAGTGATTGTGCTCCTGTACTCGGCACTGGTGAGGCTTCATCTTGAATACTGTCTTCAGTTTTGGGCCCCTCACTACAAGAAGGACGTTGAGGTGCTGGAGTGTATCCAGAGAAGGACAATGAAGCTGCTGAGGGGTCTGGAGCACAAGTCTTATGAGGGGTGGCTGAGGGAACTGGGGTTGTTTAGTCTGGAGAAGAGGAGGCTGAGAGGAGACCTTATCGCTCTCTACAGCTACCTGAAAGGGGTTGTGGGGACATGGGTGTTGGTCTCCTCTCCCAAGTAACGAGTGATAGGATGAGAGGAAATGGCCTCAAGTTGCGCCAGGGGAGGTTTAGATTGGTTATTAGGAAGAATTTCTTCACCGAGTGGTCAAGCATTGGAACAGGCTGCCCAGGGTGGTGGTGGAGTCACCATCTCTGGAAGTATTCAAAAAACGTGTGGATGTGGCACTTTGGTACATGGTTTAGAGGGCATGGTGGTGTTGGGTTAATGGTTGGACTTGATGATCTTGAAGGTCCTTTCCAACCTTAATGATTCTGTGATTTTTACTTGAAAAATCTTCCTCAGCTAACTCCAAGATCTAATGATAGCCCTGTTAAAAAAAAAAAAACAACAACAAACACCCAAGGAGTAAGGAACATCTTTCGCCAACACCTAAAGGGTCTGAAATGTTTTGATGAGCAAAAAAATGAAAACAGATCAAGGTACCAAAACTGGAAAGTGAGAGGTACTGATATTCCTGTTCAGTTTCACTAATGATTGGTAACATCTCCCTATGAAATAATAAAGCCACAACACATGTTTTTGTGATTTGAAAAATAGAACTATATGCCAGTCTGCTGACATACTCATTCATGCCACTGATCATTGATGACAATTAAAATTAACAGCGAATTCCTATTTCATGATGCAGTACTAGTTGTAATGCATGATGTATTTCAAAGGTGCATTACAAGAAATGAGGCTCTAAATGGCAAGCTTTATATTTTCAACTGTTTATTAATAGAAACTAGATTTTGGAGCAGTTTTGCAGCAAAATGTGTTTTCCAGTAGTAACTGTATATAGTGGTATAAACGTTTGAATATGCTTTTCTGTGGTAGTTCTGAAGAAGTGATTGTTGAAGCTGTGTTGCAATGAACTTCTTCAAAGCATGAACAAAATCTAGAAGGGAGTAATAAAAAATTGGATGCTATTTTGAGTAAGGATGCATCTTAATCCTTACTCAAGTAAGGAAGAAGGAGACTTGGATTTAGATTCATGTTTTACATTTTCAGTTTTCTAAGGGAGAATAGGTTGAATCTGTTTTACATAGTAATTCTTTTTGTTGACCAGAGAAGAAAGATCTACAGGTTAGATAAGCAACTGTATGGTTTAATCTTTAATTGATTACATAGGTTAATCTTTATATTTCTGTTAGAAGATTTTTTTTTTTAATTTATTTACATAAGGTTCCCCAAACTATACGTGTCACTAACAATATGTGAACTGCTTCAGAATGGTAAGCAATCTGATGTATAGCAAGGATACCTCACTAGTGGTATTTCATGCTGTCTTTCGAGGTGTCAGTAGGGGTAGTTGAGCTTGATAAAAATAAAAACACCTACTTGAAACACTGTGCTAACACATAACTCGCTCTTAAACATGGTTTGTGTCAGGCTCTGTTCGCAAGGGATTTAGGAATTTAAAGTGTTGCACAAAACCAGTTAAAACTGTCTTACTGGATAAAGTAACCCATATACTAAGAAAGGGGAACTATTAATGTATTTCTCAAACTAACTTGCTAAGGAGGAAGATAGAGTAACTATTGTTGTCCTGTTTCTAGACCCTTAATCCTTCTGAATTTTAGAACTAATGATTTAATCTCTACTGATTTTATTCATAGAGTAAGCAAGTTTTCCTGTTTCAAACTGAATTTGACTTCTTCACTCAGTTATATTGATGAAAATAGCTTCTGCACTTGCAGAAGAAGCCATTATTGACACAAACTGGTTGAACATTTGGCCAGCAACTTGCATCAATTGAACCTTTGTAAAGCATCGGTTGAAAATGTAAGGGAAAACTTAAGCAAATACCCTGAGGTCTAAGGCTAGAACAGTCAAAGCTCCAAAGTTATTTAATGGTTAGTTTTTTAAAAGGAAAATTTTAATGTAAATACCTTTCTTTGACCCTTACTTCCCCTCCCATTCATCTTGCACACATTTCTGCCCCAGTTTTGACTGGGAACAGCAATGCAGGAGTTTATTGTGGAATAGATCTTTGGCAGGCAGAGGAGACTGTAGGATAATATTATTCACAGGCTTTTGGAAATGGAAGTATGAAATTTGTTCTCACCAAACACCAGTCTCTGGCTTTAGAGCTGTATTAACAGCTGCATTTCTAGACGACTTCTCTCTAGCACTGGACAGAAGCAGTTTTATGTTTCGCTTAGACTTCTTTCCTTTCTGTTATTCTCCTTCTATTCTCATTTGTACCTCACCTTGAATTTGTAGGAGGATCGTGGACCATCTGAGCCTTTTCCCTACAGGAGGTCTTTGTGAGGGCCTGTGCTAGAGCCCCCCATCTTGCACGCAGCCCTTTTGCAGAGCCGTAAGTGCTTCCCCACAGCAGCTGAGTAGAAATTCCTGGAGAAATATCCAGGATGCGGTTGCTAGTGTAACGTACACTGACTTCGTTCCAAATACAGTCATCTGCTGTTGTTTGGCACCCTCTGACCATCTTGAAAATGTATTTTCTACCAGCTTGTAACTGTTTGCTGGTTTATTTTTCTCAGGTTTTCCCCCTATACAATTACGTTTGAAGTTGAGGCCTGGGGAGTTGCAAAGCGCACATATTCCACTTTTCAGTACAGTGAGTGGAATCTTCTGGCTAAGCTTTTCTAGTCCATCGTGGTCTAGACAGTGTTTAGAGAGACATTCTCCAAATGTTTTATTAGCTAGTAAGATGGGATCAGAAAAAACATTCAAAGCCTGGCAGCGATGGAAACTATTGTGAAAGGATGTACAAGAGCTCATGCTTGGATGGAATGGGACATGCATGAGGGAGGAGAATGGTAAAATAAGTGTTTGGGTGAAGCAGTAGGGTAGTAAGTGGTTGATGATCACTAGCTGCTACTAATTAGGTGAACTTGGTTGTACTGGAAGATGGGGAAATTATCATATTGGTTGCAGAAAGGGTTACTTTTGACGACTTGGATGAGATCATCCTTTTTCAATTTTTTCTTTGGTTTACTGAAGACCAAGAAATAATGGAGTCCTGTTTGAAGGGTAACTTATCCAAAACATGTCGCAATGTTCCATTCTACACTACCGAGAGCAGAAGAGTTAATTTTTCCAACAGTGTAATAATATTTCTACTTCCCAAAATGCATATATACAAATGTCGTAATTAAGAGACTAATAATCTCCTCAAGAGAACAGAGCAGACCTTTAGATGGAGGATAGCAACTTGTGTGGACACCAGACTGCACCAGTAGTGTTAAGAATGTAAATATTTCCAGGAGATGTTGGCTTGAACTAGAAAGAAGGTATTCCATAGCAAGATATTTTTTCAGGCTCTACTTTTGGCCTGAGTAGAAATCAAGTAAAAATGGCAAGATAGGCTCCTCTCTTAATTTAGATTTAATTGAGGACCCTTACGAATAAATTGTATGAACCTTCATCTGCCTACAAATAACAAAGGCTTGAGATAACTGACTGTGGTAGAATTCAGTTCTTTGTGCAGTGACCTGTTGTTTCTTATGCCTTTACTGTTGAGTTCTTCCCTTTATGAATAGAACGTAATTGAAGCTTGCAATTGAAGCCAGTGTTGAAATGGGAAAGTCAGAAATGAAGTAAGAAAATGGGAAATGGGGATTAGATTATGTGAGTACATTGAAGACTAGTGCAGCCTGGATTACTGTTGTCATTTACTTAAATTGACAGTATTAGCTGTTTTCTGCACTTCCATTTGCTGGTATGTTCATTTGTAATTTTTTAAAACTTTTGTTGAGACTTTAGTTCGACAGAAAAGTGTACGTCTTAACATTAATATGCAATCAATCATCTGTCTGTAAATGATGAAATTTATAATGCTACAGAGGTTACACATAGCTGGCAAAAACTTGCATTCACATGCTTTTTTTTAATACCAGGAAATAAGAAGTTGGGTTTAAAAACACTATTGGTGGTGTTAATTTTTTTTTTCTTGGAGAAATTCAGTAAGAAAAAAATGATCTTGGTAAAAGGAAAGGAGGTAAATAAAGATATTTTGCCAGATCCTGTTCTAATAATTCCTTTTTTTCTATTGCTTATTGCTTTCTGTGGTGGATTGAAGGGAATGATTTTCCACTTGATTGTATATGTGTTACTGTATTGACAGGTGGAGACATACTAATTTATTACAGAATGGATATGAAATTTTTCTAGTGAAGAGAAGTGGGAGGGAGAGCATAGAGAAAGATTTTCTTATGACAGTTAAAAATAATGAGAAAAATTTGCTTGGGAAAAAACATTTCAGCAGAACTTTCTTACAGCTATTTTGAGAGACCAGCTTCTCTCCTCTTCGCTAGAACGTTTGTTAAGGTCACCTTGGAGTCAGAAGTGAACAAAGCAGTAGCTTGGAAAGGATGCTCTCTATTAGTAAAAATATTATTCTTTTGACATTAATGTGACAAACTGAGAACGAAAGTGAAAAAAGTAGCTTATGGCTTATCAGAAAAGAAAGATGTCATCTTGTTAGATTTTCAGAGAAATGTGGAACAGTTTTCTGTTTTGTTCTGGTCTTGTGAGACCAGAAAACATGGGAGTAGGCCAACACGGACTGCCTATGTAATGACTTAAACCGTAAGTGTAGCTCTTTGCACACTTGCTCTTTGCAGAGTGTCAGCAAAAGAGAAAGTGGAAACTTATACGTGCAATGGTGAATTTGCCCAGTGGCAGAAATGCAGGAATTTTGATTTGCAGTGTCCTGTCTTTTCCAGCGCTGATCTGACTGATCAGATCTGTGGAGCCAAGACCAATCTACTTGAACACGCCTCAGCCTGCTCTCAGTCTCAGCAGTGCTGGGACATCTGCTGTGCTTTCTGCATCTCAGGAAGCCGTGGTATTGTTTCTTTCTTGGCACATCTGAAAGATTTCTTGGATTTAGGCTTATTGTTACCCTGCCACAAAATGGAGCTTTACATCTTGACTGCCTTAGACTCTTAGATCTGTGCTAACTTCCAGGGTATTTGGGGGCTTAAACACTACAATGTCCCAGATCTCCATCCGTATTGGCTTTCTGGGGCATCCACTGCACGTATAGGTGTGTGGTTAGGTGTCACCCTAATATTTAAAGTATTTTAGGACATCATTGACGTTTCCTTAGTAGTATAAAATACACACAGATTAGGCAAAAGTATATACCCTCTGCTCTGTTTCCTCTTTTGGAATACTCTTTGGGCTTTGTGGAAGTTCCAGGATTCTTTTGTAGGAGCACCTATGTGCATCATCCGTTCTCCATGTCAAACCTGTGCAAAGCCTGCCTGTGTCAGCTCTGTCCTCTTGCCTTATTTGGTATCTTCTAGTCCCAAAACTCATTTTCTTAGGTAAGAAAACTAACTTTTTCAGCCATTCTCATTAGTCCTTCAAATATTTGGTTTGAGTACAGATGTTTTAGTCGGTCATCTTAATTTGGTGGGTACATGCCAAGGTCCTCTTTAGAGAGGATAGACTAAGGCACTCCAAGATATGACAGTTTTCTTAGTAGCAACTTCTTAAAATCTGGAAGTTTTCATAATCTCTATGTCAACTCTTCCCCCAAATCATTACACATGGCTATTGATTTGAAATTAATTTGTGTTGCTTTAGTGCAGTCTCTTACAGACAGCTATATGAGCCTTGAGGTTCTACGTGGCATACTTACAGCAAGAAACAATCATTCTTCTGAAAGGTGTAAAAGTGTGAGCGAGTCGATACACCAAGGTTAGGAATCCAGGAGAAGTATCTATGCAAATCCACATAGTACGTTTGTGGCAGGTTGGAATGCTTATCCTGAATCTCGGGAGTCCCAGCCTTTTGCCTCAACTGTAATGAGAACCTTCCCTTTATCATGCTGAAGAAAAGACAATGCTAGAAATAGTGATGCCTGATGGCATATGGCTGCTGTGGAATACATGTCCCCAAAGGCAAGGCATAAGGCACGTGGCAAACCTTTGAGATGGGTGTCTCAAAAATTGTTGCTGTTTCTTCAGTCATCCTGATATTTTGAAGAAATGAAGTACAGTGAACTTGCAGAATACATTTCTATATTCAGTTGATGAAAATAATTTAGGGCATCTCTTGTCAGTGTTGGTGAAAAGTGACTAAAATCTTAAAAAGACTTCAGGAATAGATTAGCTATTTTCCACTTATTTCTATGGGAGAAAATAGACGTCCAGTTGTGAGTTTCATCTGCATATCTCAAAGAAGAAACCCAAGGGATAGGAGGAAGAAAAAAAAAAAAGTCAAACACACCCATAAAGTGATTTTCAGTAGGCAGATATATTCGTATTGAGGACAAATCATTTTTGGCTTTTGAAGTCAGTCAGACTGGAGACAGCATCAAGTTTTAAAGGTTGAAAAATAGAAAACAAAGATGATGCCAATGATTTTTTCAAAGGCTGATACCTTTCAGCTGGATGCACCTTGCTAGTAATTGTGCTGTAAAAATGTCTAGTTGAACCTTGTCTCTTTTCTGTATTTTTCTTGTTTTGTCAGTCTTCAAATAGAATAATTGTAACTTTCCTTAATATTGCAAAAGTGAATTTTAAAACTTTTTTCTGTGGTATTTTTGAAAATCTTAGCCTATTGCTGGTAAATGAAAACAGACTGACTTGATTGATACCTGGAAGACTTCCAGTTGCCTTAAGACCAAGGCACACTGAAGAGTGATAGATAAAGGGAATGGGAAGACCTGTCTAGCACCGCTGTCACTGGAATTACTAATGTGTTAAGTGCCTGAGCATTTGTTGGGAAAAGGCTAGGGTTCAGCCGGTCCACAGATTCTCGGAAAAAGCTGCCAACAACAGTGACGTCAATGTCAGTTTTGGTGGCTGTATTTTACGGTGACTGATCTGCTGGTATTTGGACTGAAACCGCTGAAGTTATTGGATGGTGTTAAATTGATGTAAATACATTAACTTCTTTAGAGGTCTTCTCATTTACAATAGCAGCAAGCCCAAGTTATTGAACAGATGTCCTGTATATTTTTAGTGGCTTTTTTTTATTTTACTCAGTTGCCTGTGTGAGTAAAATAAAAAAAAAATTTGGTACTGTTTTTGATGATACAGAGTGAAGGACCTCAGTTGTGATTTTGGCTACATGGATGTGTACTTTGGAAAAACATGCTGTCGGGCTTTAGAATGCATAAGAAGGGGCAGGTTTTCAGGCAAGCCTCCAAATCCCTCCCACATATCTGGAGATTATATAAGCAAATCCTGTGTGTGTTTCATGTTGCTAGGACAAAGTACAAACAGAAAAGTGAAATTAATTCTTCTCCTTATATAAAAGGAGACTGGTAGCTGCCGAATTTTTCAGCATTATTACAGCAAAAGTAGCAGGGAATTTTTGTGCAGGATGGTGAGGATGAAGTACAGATTGGAGCCAAACTGAACACAGGCAGGTGAAACTCTGGTCAGTCAAGTCATATTTCTGCACAGCTGGGATGTGAAAGAAGGGCAGGCAGGCAGGCAGACAACCCTCTTGTCTTTTTGCAGGTGATCAGAGGCCAGTCAGGTCTTTAAATCATAAGACAACATTGTACTTTCCAACATTTTTGAAGAAATTTAAGGCAGTGAGGGAACTTAAACCTCATAGTTTAAGAGAAAAAAAACTTTTTTGTTTTGTTAGATTTGTGATTTGTCTCTCTAGCTGGCAATGGTCATGATTTACAGAATGTGGGAAATCTCTATTTTAAAAAGCGTATGTGTCAGAATGAAAACACTGCATTGAACATTTCTCTGCATCCAAAACCTGTTAATTTTTAAAAGAATGAACTTGTGGTATTTTGAAAGTTATTGACAAAAAATAGTTCCACCAAGGTCTTGGGGTGTATAAAAAAAACAGCAGCAGTTTGGTCTGTGTTTACTGAAGTGTTAAAAGCTTCTCTGGCTTTCACTGAACAGTGATGTGCTTCTGGTGTTGGCACCTTGGTGGAGTCAGGATCCAGTCCCTCCCTTCAAGCAAGGCTTTTTCAAAACCTCGCTTTGTTATATAAATGCGTTATAAGCTAAGTGTTGAATAACATGTTTAATAAATATCCATCAAAAGTGTTCCAACAAAAGCTGTTAGGTGCTAACTTGTGAGCCATTGCCTTGCCTTCCTCTGGTTTGGTTGTCTCCCCTGCCTGTTTCTGAGTAGGCTTTTGTGTTTTAGGTATTGTCTCTTACTAGCTGTTGCAGCTTTTCTTTTCCCTGTGTCCTACTTCTGATTTTCAGTTTCTCTATTTTGTACTCTGTTTTTTTTTCATGCTATTTCACACATATGAAGCAGCTGCCCACTGCAAAATGTAGGGATCATAATAAGCAAAGCAACCCAGATGAAAGCTGAAATCCCTCTTGTGTTTCTTGCACAGATAGGAAGAGCCTGCAAAGTCCGCTGCATTTAATCTATTTTCAAAGCGGCATGTGGAGGAAAACAACCCAAAACACCAAAACCAAAACCTAAAGCCTCTGTTCTTCTCTACCCAGAAGTACTGTTAAGTTTTGCCCTGCAGAACTAGCAACTCCAGTCATTGTTTTACAAGTCAGTGATGTATGGGTTTTAATATATGGCTTCAATCCAGGTATACGCTGGTAGGAAAAAGGTTAGTGACCAATTCTTCCTGTGCTAGTCCAGATCCGTAGGCAATTTGCAGTGGATCAACATGCATATAGTGTTAGATGGGACATGAGCATTATTCCAACCAGAAGAAACTGCCATGCGGCAGTCCACTGACATGAGAGTTAACTGGAGGGGTAGCATGGCTTGTAGGATGGATAACTGTCCCTTACTTGGGACTTGTTTCACTTCTGACTCAGCTGTATCTTGGCTCCTGTGGTCGATGCCCAAGGCATGCGGTACCTCCCCTTCCCACTGTTTTCAAGAACATCAGCTGCCAGAGGGAGAGACGCATGTCTGGTTGGTGCTCTGAGGATGAAAGTCCATATGCTGTAATAAAGCTGATGCTGGGAAGTTGACAAAACTACAGCAGTGGAGAAAAGCTAGTTAATGTTAAACTACTAGGCTATGACAGCTTTTCTCCTTGCTAAAAAGTACATGCTGGTCTAGTAAATTCCCTGCTTTGGGTTTAGTTAATGCAGATAACTTCAGTAGCTCTCAAAGACAAAGGACCTGTTTGGTTTAATTGAAGCTGTTTATTTTTCTAGTTCATCAGATTACAATGTAACAGGATTTTAACGGGAGCAGTGTTGGTTGTACGGAAGTTCTGCCTGGGCGTCTGTCCTGACTCCCACAGGAGCTGACGGCAGAATATATGAACAGAGAAACATTAACTATTTTTTGAGAATACCTAGTGGCCCTGAAATTGCACCTTGGGAACTTCTGAGCAGCTAGTATGTACTTTGCAATTCTTAGTGAATTTGTCTTCCCAGGAACCTGTCTAATCCCGTCTGAACCCTTTGAAACTGTAGGAGCTTCAGTGTCCTGTGGAAAGTAATTCCACAGCGTTAATGTTGCTGAAGAACCTCTTCCATTTGTGTGGTTTGAATCTCTCTACTAGGTGCATTTGTTCCCAATTCCTACAACATATTGCCTGAGTAGGAATACTCAAAGCTCATAATTTTGAAGATGAAGTTAGAATTTTTTTTGGTATGTGCCACAGTTTTTTGCATTTATCTACATCTGCCATTTTGTTGACCAGTAACTTAAGACATTCTTTGTAGCTGATGCTAGTTTGCTATGTTATGTCCTATCATCTGCAGACTTTGCAGTCTTATTAAATTCACTTCATGGTTTTGAATGTGTTGAAAACCAAAAAAGAACAGTTGTTGAAACGTGACCATTTCATCCTGTGCTTCATTTCCCATCTTTTAAGCAATTTGTGCCTGGCCTTTCTGAGAACTGGACGCCTGCTTAGTTTCAGAAGCAGGTCACCTTGCAAAAAGCCTTTTGGAAGCCCAGGTAGGTTGTATCAATATGCAAATGTTTGTTATTCCTTTAAGGAACTTCAGAAAGTCTGAGAGACATAATGTCCCGTTACAAAAACTTTCTTGACTTTCCCTTTGTGTGTCCAGGTACTTTACGTATCAGGATACTGTTGTTAAAAATAGGTTCTTCAGGAGCGTAGGACATTCAGGTAAATACCATGTGTTCATTTTATGTGATGATTCCTGAATGTATGAAATTGTATTTTTTTCACTTTTAAAGGGCAGTCAGAGTTTGATTGGTTGTCTGCTTCTATACGTACAGCACTTGCCAGTAAAACCTCTCCTGTGATGTCAACTGTCTGTCCTGTTTTAATGAAAAAACCTCTGATGAGACTTGAAATGAGGAACTGCTGTCCTGAGTGAAATGACTCGCTGTATTTAATTTTTTTTATTGTCAGATTAGACCTCGGCCTACGGATTGGAAAATTTCACGTCTGCTTAGCAATTGCTTAAACATTTAATCTATGGTGTGACTAAATGCATTCCTGACAGGAGTACAAATTGCTAATGATGTGGTTATTCTTCCCTGTCAGTAGAATCACTCAGTAGATTGTCTTGGAGGAGACTTGATGAAATCATTCTGATTAGCGTACTGTATTAGTTATTATCCTTTCTGATTTAATATGTTGCTTTTCTGATTTTCTTTTGTCATAGCAACTCTGAAAGCAGTATTGTAGACTGACATGAGGTGATTTTAACTGTTCTGTGGTAGCAATTCACAGCTGTTGCTTTCAGTGTATCTACCTGATGGGTTGAGTACAGGTATGACTTTTGCAATGAACATTTGAAAGCGTTGAGTTATTTAATGCAAAAATAGCTCAAAAGAATTGAACTTGGTGAGTTAAATTTGCATTTTCCTGCCAGGCAATAATAAGAGATGTTCATCCAAAAATATTACATTGCATAGTGTCTTTGACATTTGCATGTATCTTTCCAGTAGCCTTGGCATGTGGAATAATTCCCATAATCTGGAAATAAAGATACTGCTTAATAAATAAGCAGCACTTAGTGTCAGTGTGAATGATTAGAAGCAGACTATAGCAAACTATGACCAGGTTAGTGCAGCACTTCATGTATATTTTGAATTAATTCCCTGGTACCTTTGTCAAGAAATGTTTCAGGAAAGATAAAGGGTCAGCATGTCTACAGTATGATGCATCTGTTCTATCCCAGATTTTTGATTTCTGATTAGGCAGAGCCACTGAACAAATGCACGTCTCACAATGCATGCTTTATTGACTGTAGAGCAACTGGGTGCCTAGCTCTGAATTAGGCATCTAAAAGTAGCAATATTAAGATTGGACAAGATGGTCCTATGGTCCCTAAGTATGTGCTCTTTTTCTGGCTAAATCGATAGGTCGAGTCCTGGCGTCTGATCTGCGGAGGTGGGGACTAAGCGCAAAATGGCACCAGGATTTTAGTGATGCATTGACTTTATTCTTCTGCCTCCGTTCCTCACCTGTAATGGAAATACTAGTACCTCCTTCAGCTTTTTTGTCTGTACTGTACATAATTTAACCTTGTGTGAGTTCTCTGCAGCATGTCTTTGGACTGCAGTTTCATAGTAACCTTCCCCCTTCTTACCAGTCGCACAGGTATCCCTGTTCTGGGTTTGATCTGGTAAGGTTCTATCTGCCTGAATTTAGAATGGCTGCATTACTTGTGGCTGATCAGGTCAGCCTCAAGACTTGAATATTATATGCAGTGGTTGTTTCCACATAACTGGGAGAAAAAGCAAGTAGGAAGCTGCTTTTATCCCTTTTTCAGTTGCCTGGAGCTCATGTTAAGAGCTAGAGAATGGCAAGATACTGAATCTGAAACTAATTACTGCTTTGGGACTGAATGTTACTTGTCCTGGGCATTGAGCCAATGTAATTTTCGGAATAAGTCTGTGTTTAGGACAAGAACAAAACATTTCTGTATGATTTTGATTTAAAAGTAAATATATAAAACTTTTCTGTGGCTGTTTAGAGCTCTTCACATATTCAGAGTAATATGTTAAATCATAATGAAGATGGATTAGCGGTGGTTTAGATCATTATAAATTCACAGCAAATAGCAAGATACCAATATACTGCTTTTTATCACTCTGGAAATGGTACCTCCTACAGTGGCAATTTTGCACCATTTTCAGTTGTTACAAGGTGCTTCTCCAAGATCAGCACTTAATGATTCTGAGCTGACTCTTCTGAGAACGAGTATCAATTAAAGAACTCAATCAAAGACTGAGAATAAATGTCAATTAAAAATCTCCAATTGTTTTCGTCAAAGTTTAGTGTATCTTTTTCCCTCTTCTTGCTCCTTTTTCTTTGCCTGGGTATATAGGACGTGAGTGGGAGTTCAGGGGCTTTTGAGGATGGACAAAATAACCTGGAGGTCACAGGTTTTTAGGGTTCAGAAGCTATAGTGTCTGGAGTCTGGGCAAGAATGATGTGGCTAAGTGGTTATATGTTGAGCAAGTTACACTGTATGCATGCTGCTGTAAGACTTTAAGGAGAGTGAGCCTCCTGGGCTTAGGGACAGCACTACAACCGGGCAATGCAAGTGCTCGGTGGCTCAGGCCTGTGTATATACGTGCACGCCTGCTTCAGCTGGATGTGTTTATGGGCTTTTCCATACATGCGCACAAATGTAGAGTTTCAGTGGTGAGAGAGGTTTTTAATTTAATGTCAGTCACTTCTCAGTTTTAGGTGGAGATCTGCATGTAGTACTGATTTTAACATCGTATCTTGGTAGCATGGTAATTTGAATCACAGAATCACAGAATCACTAGGTTGGAAAGGACCTTTAAGATCATCAAGTCCAACCATTAATCCAGAACCACCATGTCCCCTAAACCATGTCCTGAAGCGCCACATCCACATGTTTTTTGAACACTTCCAGGGATGGCGACTCCACCACCTCCCTGGGCAGCCTGTTCCAATGCCTGACCACCCTCTCAGTGAAGAAATTTTTCCTAATATCCAATCTAAACCTCCCCTGGCGCAACTTGAGGCCATTTCCTCTTGTCCTATCACTAGTTACTTGGGAGAAGAGACCAACACCCTCATCGCCACAACCCCCTTTCAGGTAGTTGTAGAGAGCGATAAGGTCTCCCCTCAGCCTCCTCTTCTCCAGACTAAACAACCCCAGTTCCCTCAGCCGCTCCTCATAAGACATGTGCTCCAGACCCCTCACCAGCTTCGTTGCCCTTCTCTGGACACGCTCCAGCACCTCAACATCCTTCTTGTAGTGAGGGGCCCAAAACTGAACACAGTATTCAAGGTGCGGCCTCACCAGTGCCGAGTACAGGGGCACAATCACTTCCCTACTCCTGCTGGCCACACTATTCCTGATACAGGCCAGGACGCTGTTGGCCTTCTTGGCCACCTGGGCACACTGCCGGCTCATATTCAGCCGGCTGTCAACCAGCACCCCCAGGTCCCTTTCCGCCGGGCTGCTCTCCAGCCACTCCTCCCGAAGCCTGTAGCATTGCATGGGGTTGTTGTGGCCAAAGTGCAGGACCCTGCACTTGGCCTTATTAAACCTCATACAGTTGACCTCTGCCCATCGATCCAGCCTGTCCAGATCCCTCTGCAGAGCCCTCCTACGCTCCAGCAGATCAACACTCCCACTCAGCTTGGTGTCATCTGCAGACTTACTGAGGGAGCACTCAATTCCCTCAACCAGATCATCTATAAAGATATTGAACAAGACTGGTCCCAGAACCGAGCCCTGGGGAACAGCACTCGTGACCGGCCGCCAGCCGGATTTAACGCCATTCACCACAACTCTCTGGGCTCGGCCATCCAGCCAGTTCCTCACCCAGCGAAGAGTAAACCCGTCTAAGCCACGAGCCGCCAGTTTCTGCAGGAGAATGCTGTGGGAGACGCTGTCAAAGGCTTTACTAAAGTCCAGGTAGACAACGTCCACTGCCTTTCCCTCATCCACTAGGTGGGTCACCTGGTCATAGAAGGAGATCAGGTTGGTCAAGCAGGACCTGCCTTTCATGAACCCATGCTGGCTGGGCCTGATCCTTTGGCTGTTCTGCAGACGCCCTGTGAGCACTCTCAAAACCAACCGCTCCATAATCTTCCCTGGAACAGAGGTCAGGCTGACAGGCCTGTAGTTCCCAGGATCCTCCTTCCGGCCTTTCTTGTAGACGGGCGTCACATTGGCAAGCCTCCAGTCTTCTGGGACCTCCCCTGTTAACCAGGACTGCTGATAAACGATGGAGAGTGGCTTGGCAAGCTCCTCCACCAGCTCTCTCAGTACTCTTGGGTGGATCCCATCAGGCCCCATAGACTTGTGGGTGTCCAGGTGGCTTAGCATGTCCTTGACTGCTTCCTCCTGGATTATGAGGAGTACATTGTGCTCTCCATCCCCGTCTTCCAGCTCAGGGGGCTGAATATCCTGTGGATACCTGGAGTGGCTATTAAAGACTGAGGCAAAGAAGGCATTAAGTACCTCAGCCTTGTCCTCGTCCTTGGAGACAATGTTCCCCCCCATATCCAGTAGGGGATGGAGATTCTCCTTGCCTCTCTTTTTGTTGTTAATATATTTGTAAAAACATTTTTTATTATCCTTTACGACTGTGGCCAGACTGAGCTCTAGCTGGGCTTTTGCCTTTCTAATTTTGTCCCTGCTTGACCTAACGAGATCCTTGTACTCTTCATGAGTTGCCTTCCCCTTCTTCCAGAGGTGATAAACTCTCCTCTTTTCCCTGAGTCCCAGCAAAATCTCCCTGTTCAGCCAGGCCGGTCGCCTTCCCCGCCAGCTCTTCTTACGGCACATGGGGACCGCCTGCTCCTGCGCCTTTAAGATTTCCTTCTTGAAGACTGTCCAGCCTTCCTGGACCCCTTTGTCCTTCAGGACTGTCTCCCAAGGGACTCTCTCAACCAGTGACCTGAACAGGCCAAAGTCTGCCCTCCGGAAGTCCATGATAGCAGTTTTGCTGAGTCGTCTCCTTACTTCACTCACAACTGAGAATTCTATCATGTCATGGTCGCTAAGCCCAAGACGGCCTCTGACCACCACATCTCTCACCAGTCCTTCTGTGTTTGTAAACAGCAGGTCCAGCAAGGCACCTCCCCTGGTGGGCTCACTCACCGGCTGCATCAGGAAGTTCTCCTCCAGGAACCTCCTAGACTGTTTCCTCTCTGCTGTGTTATACTTCCAGCAGATGTCCGGTAGGTTGAAGTCGCCCACAAGAACAAGGGCCAGCGAATGCGAGACCTCCGCCAGTCGCTTATAGAATGTCTCATCCGTCTCTTCATCCTGGTTGGGTGGCCTGTAACAGACTCCCAGCAGGATATCTGCCTCATTGGCCTTCCCCCTCATCCTTACCCACAAGCACTCTACTTGGTCTTCACAATCTTCGATTTCTATGCAATCAAAACACTCCCTAACATACAGAGCCACCCCACCGCCTCTCCTTCCCTGCCTATCCCTTCGGAAGAGCTTATAGCCATCCATTGCAGCACTCCAGTCATGAGAAGCATCCCACCATGTTTCTGTGATGGCAACTACGTCATAGCTGTCGCGCTGCACAATGGCTTCCAGCTCCTCCTGTTTGGTGCCCATGCTGCGTGCATTGGTGTAGATGCACCTGAGCCGGGCTATAGATTTCAACTCTGGCACGTTGAACCTACCCCTAGGTTCAACTCTAGTGAGCCCGGTTTTATCCCCTCCCCCCTCCAATTCTAGTTTAAAGCCCTCTCCATGAGGCCTGCCAGCTCATGAGCAAGAATCCTTTTTCCCCTCGGCGTCAGTTGCGCTCCATCATTTGCGGAGTTTGGTTGCCATGTGAATACAAATCTGCAGGGGAAAAATTGAAAACCTATTGTTGTAGTTTACCAACTGTCCTGTGGTGTTCCTCAGAAAGACAACAAATTGTATTTTTGCATATTAAAAAAGGAGCTGCTGCCCTTGAAGTCACAGATGTACCTTTACAAGTGTTTTATAATACACCTGTACTAAATTTTCTGAGAAATGAGAACAGATTCTTTTTCTGTTTGTGTTTCATGGATTACCTATTAGCTGTTTGGTAAATACTTTGTCACACGGGGAAACAAAAGGAAAAAGAAGAGATTCTGGGAAGGTGCAATTTTCACTGGTGTTTATTAAAATCATTTTTGTGAGGGAATGAGGAAGGGTAAGCTCAGCCTGCTCTGCTGGGCTGGCGTGAGGGATCCTCAGAGCTTGAGTCACTATTATGAAGTTACTTTTTTCCAGATGAAGAGTTGAGCTCAAGCTCCTGTGCCCCGATTTGCAGAACATACCGCATCCTTAAGGTCATTCTGTTTGTTAATGATTCGCGTGGCGATAGTGTCTGTGTTTTGAGGAATGGTGAAATGCATACACCTCGGTGCAAAGCTGCAGAGAATGCTTCAAGCTAAGGTTCAAGTTTGTAATGTCAGCTCAACTGTGATATGATGATGACGATTGTGCTGCTGACTTTGTATTGAGCTGTGTCTTCAAATAGAAGGTTAACCCAGCGTTTCTGCTGACTCTGGTATTGTGTGTTTGACTTGGTGACAAATAATTCCTTGCCAGCTGCTAACCTCTGCATTAAGTTTGTGGCAATGGTGGACATGATCACAGCCAGCCTCACTTGGGGCATTGATGCCTTGTGGCCTTTTTTGGTGGAGAGCATGGTGGTACTGCTTGAATGTTTTGAAATGACAAGTAAGATAATTTGGTGTGGCAACAGCGGGTGTCATTTGTGTAGGTCTGTATTGATACTGTGTTTGTCTCTGTCAAAGATTTCACATGTATCATGTTAAATAAGTATCATGAGTGATAAGTGAATCATGAAGTAATCTTTTCTGATACAGTTATAGGCAGAAAAATAAGATTTTTTAAAAATTATAATTATTTTTTTTAAAAAAGTCTTTCACAACTGTTTATATTTCATTCTTTCTATCTTTGGATTGAATAAGGCAGAGTAAATTAGTTGTAAAGTGGTGCCTATGTTAAGTAAAAGTGCGTCAGGGAAAAAGCGTTCGTGGTGCTCAGTGTCACTGGGGTATTAGAGAAATACATAACTTTCAGTTTGAGGTTAATAGGACGGCAGCTTTGTTCCTTTTGTTGCTACACGTGCCATAAGTGGGACACGAGTGACACTGACAAAAGCAGGCAGTAGCTCGGGTGTTAATAAAACCCAGTGGAAACAGATGGCGAAGCAGCCCAGGAGGTGACATTCTGCTGCCTTACGTAGAAATGCGCTTGGAAGGGAGCGACGCCAGCCCGCCTTTCTGATGGGATCCGTACAGTCCCGTCTAGTGTGCATTAGCTGGCTCTGTGCCGTCTGACAGAAGAAGGGTATTAAGGGAGAAGGTGGAACTGGGAGCTCGAGTACCACGTTCTCAAGTGCCAAAGCGCGGTGTTTTGTAACACCACGCAGAGGTCGGCAGTGAGAAAATGAGCAATGATGGGAGATGCGCAGCAAAGTGCGGAAGTGCAAAGCAAGATGCTCTTTTAAAAGCATGCACTGCAGTTCCTCTTTCTGCCTGGCATTACTTGAGGGCAACCATTTCACATAAGATTATTGAAAAAAAAGGTTTGTGTGTATTATTGCTTATATTACTTATAATATTCAGAATAGACCGTGCTTCTGCAAAACTGATGGCAGGCCTCGCCCCAACTTCGTATTCCAACAGCAGAACTGAAACGTTGTGTTTATGTTTCCTTGCCTGTTGGTGAGAAGGATGAGACCAGCTTCGCTTGGCTTCAGCTTCGTTTCCCTGACAGCGTGGCCATCCAGATGAGCTGAGGCAGGGGGTTGTTTGCAGACCTGAGGCCTCTGAGGGTGGCTGCCGGGTCCGCTGGGTCTTGCTCTGGCTGCCTGACTCAGCTGGGCCAAAACCTGCTTCCTCCTCGATGCCGAGGAGTCAGAAGCAACGCGAGCTCTTACGGGTGTTGGACTTGCAGGGCTCCGCTTGCTGTCCCAATGTAATTTTTTCACTCTAAAAATCTGCTTATACTCTCAGTATAATGAAAATGGGTTTAGAATGAATTTTTGTCTGCAAAAACCAGTAATATCATAGGGAATGTTGTCCCTCATCTCTGGAGTCAGTTTGTCTGTATTCTGACACATGCCCACTTTATATCCCTGGATATCCTGCATATAAGCAAGTTTTGGGTCCAGTTGTGATTCTTGGGCTACATGCTGTTGCACACTTCATAAAAAAGCATTTAATTCTCTTTAAAATATTGGCGGGGGGGCTTTCTGGGAGGACAGTTCTCAACTGAGTATTTGTCAGTGTCCCTTGTGCCGTACCGTGCCTTGAGCATGCGGGCAGGAGGGAAGCAAGGCGTGCTCACGTGCGTGCTTGTCATTACTCTTGCTGATTTTAAGAAGCGCTTTTTGCTGGAAAATCTTAAAGGTACCATATTTTAAAAGTTGGTTCTCTTTGCTGACCTTAGATTTCCATCTGGGTAAGTGAAGGGGAAATGACATTCTTAATATCAAGATATACATAGAGAACTGGCTTTTAGAGTAGACCGTGTTCTGCATTCCGCTATTGTATTTTATTTTATTTACACTTCAGGTGTGTTTCGGATACTGCAATGAAGAATCATGATTTGTGTTATACTCAAAAGCTGAGGAAGCAGTATTTGAGTGGGATGTAAATACATATTTGCACAGCCACATATTTTACATTAGGCCCTTTTTACAGTGCAGTTTGTTTAAAAAGTAGGAATGCTCTAGAGTTAATAAAGGCACGAAATTGTTGGCCTCCAAGTACATGCTGAATTCTTCATGTAAGGTGGGGAAATTGTCTTTTCCTCTCTGTTTTCCCAGGGGTGGGGAGTGGAATGGATACGTGTTTGCATTTTTTTTTCTTATCCTCTGCTAACTTATGTATCAATAAAACTTTTAAGCTTCATATTGGTTACAGTTAAAGCAAAAACTAATAAATGCAATACGGGAATATATGAAAGGCATTTATGAGATGAACTTGAGAGGGAAATGATTTATTAATTAGTATCGTTTCTGTTCCAATTACAAGGAGATGTTAAAAAAGAGACTTACATACCACATTGCATCAGGTGATCTAATTTGCTCTTGAGATGTGTCTACAGACTGCTCTGAAAGGGAACACAAATCCTGAAACATGATAAAAAAATAAAAGTCCTGGGTACAAACCTTGTTCAGCCTGGTTCTGTAAAAAGCTGTATGTGTGATTTTCCTTGTAGAAGAGGAAAAAAAAATACAGCTGTGTCTGTGAGAACTACTCTGTGTTGTAACTTGACTGACTGGTGAGGAATAACGGTACAGAAACGAGCATTATTTGCCACAGAGGACTCCTTTTATCGCTGAACTATCTCTGTGTCTCCCTCGAAGACCGAGATCAGAGCGGAGCCTGGAACAGAGTCACTGTGTAATTGGGGCTTGCTGAGAAATGTCGTGCCTGTCGTTTGCTTGGAATGGTACGCAGAGAATACCGTAGCTCCAGGGTAGCAAAGATCATATCCAAGTTTTTCCAGCAGCCTAGCCAAACCTGAAGGAGTTTACCCTTCCAGCCAAGTGCCTCCTGAAAGCCTTCCAATTTCCAACTTTCTTTTCTTTTCGTAATCACTGTTAAAAAGCATTGGAATGTCATCATTAACATCTGTTCTTACAAGAATACTACAGGCAGTAACACAGCTGAGAGGCATTTTCATTTGGGGTAGGTTAGTTGCTGCTCACAGAAGACATGAAGTACCCTAAAAAGGCACAGATAAATCTTGTGGTCTGATTCTGGTAACTCTTCATGCTGTGATCGTGAGATGTTTGAATGGCATGAGCTGAAACTTCTAGTAGTGGATCTCGCATCTTGGAAGCTTTAGTGCAGATGCAGTTATTGTTATTACCCAGTGAAATCAGCCTACAGTTCAGTCTTATTTTGGCTTGAAAGCTATAAAAACTTCTGAACAGAAAGCATCCCAGTGCTTTGTTTATTTATTCATCCCATTGAATTATTTTAGTCCCGGTGCTTGGCACATCCCACGTTTTAAAGACATTAATGTACAGAAGTCTCAAATGGAAACTTTAGTACTAGATTTAGTCATATGATTTTCCAAATGTATGATTGTATCGTGCCTCCTTTGCATAAATCATGGTGATTTAAAATAAAGTTTAAGAAAATGGATGATAATGATGAGAAATTGCTTTCTTCAGGCTTGTTTCTTTGTGCTCTCCTCTTTTTTAAAGTAATCTTTGATATTTTTTTTTGCTTCGTTTGACTAGAGACAAGTGAGCGACATCCTCTTGGCTGAGGTACCCATTTAACTCTTACCAACTCCTGAGGGAATTATGATAATGTAATAATGTTTAAGGGAACACTTGCATTACTGCACATTTAAATGGCTAATTGCTGTTAAGAGAGGGGAGCAGCCCACCAGAGTAAAAGAGACACAGAAAGACGTAAGGTGCAATGAGACCTTTGAAATTTATTACAGCAGTTTTTTCTACGTGCGGTGTTGGGGAAACTTCTCTCCTGGTCTGTTCCTGGAGAACACTGTTTCTCTTCCCGCAGAGGATATCAGCTCGTCCGTAGGGGCTGGTACACTGAGAGCTGGCGGAACCACTTCACCCTTTCTGCCAGCCAGAGAGATAACGTCTCGGGCTCTGCTGGTCCCACGGAGGTGGCGCAGGCGAGGGAGGCACAGCCGTGCTGGTCCCCACCCGCATCAGGGCCACCGAAAGCCCTGCCCTTGACGTCTCCGTGAAAGCCTTTCCCTTCCCCCTGGTCACCTGTGCTTCCCTTCCCCTCTGCTCCCGCGGCGAGTGTTTTCTTTTCCCTTTTGACAGGCTTCCTGGAAACCTGTAGGACTTAATCAAACGTTGCTTATTGCTTGCATTCTTTTAATTTCTTGATAAGCAACTTTGTGATGTTTTTTTTGTTTTCCACCCACCAGGCCATACTAGGCAGTTGCTCCGTAATCTCAGGTTGTGAGTGGAGAAAGGATAGCAAAGAGGTTAACTGGTTTGTGTAGTGCCCAGTCAGCTGCAGTTTCTTCTGTGGCATGCCCTGGTAAAAAAAAAAAAAAATCTTCTGGGATGAAGAAACATGGATTGATTTAATTTTTAAGCATATGATAGGTCATTTAAACTACTATGTGACACTATCTCTTTCCCTAATGATAGTGGTGGTTGTGCGGTGGCAGTGGTAGCCTGTGGTCCCGGGGGTAATGGGAAGGAAGGAAAGTAGTTTCACCAGATTATTTCAGAACCGTTTAAGTCTAAAACAAGTGTTTTACTCAGTTTAGACTTTAGTTCGTTACTGAATCAGCATCAGAGCTTTGGCAGTGCAAACTTGGCCAACTTTCAGTGTTCAAAAGGAAGGAAATAACATCTTATTTTTCTGATAGAATAAACACATTTTCAGACCTGCTCCCTGTGCTGCAGCCCACGTGCACTGTTATAAAAGCAGCAACTGTGTTGGTTTTTCCTGTTTGTGTCACGGCAGAAGCTTTGATGCGTGTTGCTCAGAAGTTAGTTGCTACAGCACCCATCCTTCATCCTCTTGTGGTGCGTGTTTCTATCTCAATAGACTTATGAGTTGAAGAAACTTGGGATTTTTTTTGTTAAAATTTTGCCATGAAGGATTTATCCCCATCCATTTCTGTTTTTTGTCTTGCATAATGTATTCTGACCTCAAGGCTTAAAACATAGCTTCTGAAGAACTGTAGCAGAGTTTGGTGCAATTTTAGAAAGTTTACAGATGTGCCACTGGGATTTGCTGAAGTTTTGTGCTTAATAATTTAAATATTGCTATTTCTGAAGATTTTATAGAACTTAGGCTAGAGGCCCTTGGGATCATCTGATCTGACCTGCATATGAATCATAAGCCAGTAGTTACTGCATGTAGTTATTCTTAAATTGAGCCTAAATACTCATGCTGGACTAAAGCCTAAAGATGTTTGGCTGAAGCAATCTTCTAGAAAGGGAACAACATCAAAATAAGTTGAGTTCCTTGGGTGTGGAGCTTCATTCCCTAATTATCCTCCTTTTTTTTAATCCAAGTTCATAATTAAGATCTTTCTGCTTTCATTTTCCACTGGTTTTGTTATGTTGTGTGCTAGATTTGAGAAAGCTTTCAGTACTTTTTCTTCTCTCCCGTGAAGGTAAATGTGAACTACAGTTGCCTCCTGGTTTTTCTTTTTCATCAGCTAAACAGTTTGAATTCAGACCCTCATTTGAAGGCATTTTCTGCAGTCCTCCAGTTATTCTTGTAGCTCTCTTCTACCCTCATCTGAACTTTATCCTTATCCTTTTAAAAAGTGCAAACTGAGGCTGTAGTCATTATTTTTGTTCTCAGTAATGCTTTTTAAGATCTTGTTTTGAGATTTAAAATCTTGCCTCGGCTCTAGCCCGAGTCCAAAACTGAACTGTTGTATAGTTTGCTTCTTTTTATGGCCATATTTGAATGCAGCTAGTGTGGATTTAGGAGCTAAGTTTCACAGTGTACAGGATGAATCTCATTGTGAGATTCTGGTGGTTGTCTTAAACTTCAGCGCAGTTATGTACCAAATTGTTATATGCAAAATCTACTTCTTTTTCTTGGAGAGAGAGTGAATTTATTACGACGTGATAAATCAGAATGCCCACTATAAATAACAGTTATTTTGGCAAGCTACTAAGTAAAGAAGAAAATGCAATACTAAGTATATTTGCATGTATTTGTAACTCTGGTCTTGCCCAAACCCTACAAAATTGTGTGAATTCTGTTAGGCACATGATCTCTTAGCTGAAGTGTACTTGGGGCTGACTTTGCTTTGGCTAACCAAAACTTAGTTTTGATTTAAATATACATCTATATAGATCTATACATGTGTATGTATACATGTATTTAGAGACACACACCTTTGGTTCCTAGTCTTGAGAAGACAAACCTCCTGAAATTTTCATGGGGCATCGCACTGGTCAGGTCTTTACAGAATGGGAGTTATATTTTGCATAACTTAACAGTCCTTTAGAACCAAAAAAAAAGAAAACTTGATATTTGTACTATGAAAAGATGTAGGAAAATATTCCCCATCTGTTTATCTGTAAACAACATCTGCAGTGAAAGATTTTTGATTTGGACTATCTATGGGACAGCGACTTTTTCTTAAAAGCTGTTTTTGGAGTGCAGGGTAACTGTTGGAAGAGGTACTCACTTTACATCTTTCCTTTGTAAGGCTCTGATGAGTCACGGAGCAGACTGCTAGCAATGGAGAAAATTTTTCTGTTGATTTCAATAAGTGTAATTCTGGCTCTCATTTTCTTGTCTTTGGAACAGTAGCGTATTGCTTGTGTGAGTTTAAATCTCTTTTTATCTTCTATTACTACAAATTATTACCCATTACAAAATGGGTAAACCTTTCATATTGTGGCTGTTTTTTGTGGTATTTTTCAGATACTGAAAAGAACTACTGATAACACTAAAGCAGTGTGAATATGTTCTTTTCTTTAGGATGGAAGTAACCTTTTGATGGATAAAAAGTTATCACCTGCGGTGATGAGTTACTAGCTTCAGATATGTGTCTGTCATTTGATCTCTTTCTTCTGTTAACACAGTTTCTAATGACAGTTTTGTAAGAATTTGTTGCTGGATCCAAAAGGCATTGATTTTCAAGTTGTGCAATAAATTAAGACGTCTAAGATCCACCAGAGACTGAAATCTTACTCGCGTGTTGTGAAACTTCATCCATTCTAATGCTCCTGTACACCAGCAGTGGTGGCATGGAGTGGTGTGGTCCCACATTCCCGTTTGCCTAATGCTTTTTGCTGGAGGAGCTGGGAGTGTTGGAGTTGCGTGTACACACCAAACAGCGCTTTCTTCTGCATGCAAGCCCATGAGACCTGTGCTGTTCCTCAAAGGGAGGTGGGGAGCCAGCCTCTCTCAGCAGCACTTGTCTTCTTCTGGCCACCTTGTGCTGGGTAACCCGTCCTGGCAGGCTTCGTTGCTTCTCATACCCATGTTCTCCTCCTCTGGTTTTTGTGCAGGCAGTTTGAGGAAGACAGATGGATGCGTTTGATGGCTGCTGTTGCTGGGGAGGATGTGAGAGAAGGGGTGTGGAGAGAAGAGGACACGTGGTGCTTTGTGGGGTTCAGCGGTGGGAAGGAGCCATGGCCACTGCCTGGCAGTGGGTAGCTGCCTCTCCCAAGATGGTTGAAAAGCCTGGGTCTATGCCCTCTGCAGCTGCTGAGGTTGGATCTTGTTGGCCTTCTTTCAGCTCCTCTCTGAAGAATAACAGTTTGTCCGAGAGCCAGTGCTTTTTGTTAGTTTGTGCTTTGTTTCAGAATGACTTTGAAGTCCTCTGTTGCTTTTGCTCTTATGCAAAAGGCTTCTGCATAAATAGCCTTTTATAGCACAGGAATCTTAAATGGTTGCGACTTGACTGCAAGGTGTGGTAATTGGTTTTGCTTCCTTTTTGGCGCTGCGAGCAGACTGTAAGCCTCTGCCGGGTTGTTAGTACGCCCCGAGCAGGTAATTTTCTAGGCCTGAAGGAAGGGAATACTCCTCTGTTTAGGGGCAGTGTTGTGTAAGCTGAGTTCAGTCTCATGTTGCTCGTGCTATTTTGTTGACTGAATTTGCATCGTTGTGCTTAAAAAGACTTGCAGAAAAACTGTCTGCAGTGGTTTTTCTTTAAAAAGCATTTTTTGTTTATAGTGATATATTGCGCTGTTTAATAAAGGATGAAGAGGATGATAAAAGACAATGTATTTTGCCATTTTAAAATGCTGATTACTCTTTATTTAATGAATTGCATCTTGAATTCAGCTTAATGGAAAAACTATTCTGAAGTGGAAAATTATCTTTACCAGCACTGTCTATCTCAATGGTTGATTTTTTTTTTTTCCCCCCCTTCTTCTCTATATCTGAGTAAGATGCAGAAAGTATCAGGAAAACGTTCTTTCTAATTCACAGTCCTTTCATGTCAGAACTCCTAGCAGTAAGATGACCTTCCTAGAATCTTCTCCAAGCTTGGCTGCAAACCATGATTTCTGGGAGAATCAAAATTACTTTCCCTTTAAATTCCTAGTTTTCTTTTTCCTGTGTGGCTTTGATGATGAAGATGATGATAATGATAATCATCATCATCATCATCATCATCATCATCATCATCCTTTCAAACTGAGGAATTGCTCTTCTGGGTTTCTGCATTCTTCCTTGTAAGTAGGAAGAAAGAAACCAAGAGAGCATAAGGAGGAAAAATACAAATAGAAAGTACATTTGTAGAGAGGTGTGTGGTCAGGAGAAAAAAGCAGGGAAGTGTAAGACCCAGTAAATTAGTAAATAAAAGGGAAAGAGAGAAGACTATAGTGGTAGGTGGTGAAGGAACAGGGAAAGCTGTAGACAGGAGAACTTCATCCCTGGGCAAAAAGACTTTGTTGTTTTCATAAGACCTGGGCCTTAATTTCCGGTTTTGCTGTGCTTTCACAGAGATATGAAAGGGGAGTGAGAGAAGTGTAGAAAGCCTGGGATAATCACAGAAGATAAACATATCAGTGCTCATACGTAGTCTTGCATAAATGCCTGCATCAAATGCAAGATAACATGTATCTAGAGATCAAGAGAATGTAAGAGAACTGACGTTGAGATAGCCACACTGGGAGAGCAAGAAAACGATAAAAAAAAGATGTGCTATTTTTAGTAGCATGCTTTCAAGTGGATGCAGGCATATAAGAGTTTTGACAAATGGGTAGTGGAGTGGAATTTGGGAACAAGTAATTTCAGTGGATTTTAGCCTTGATAGGGAAAATAACATTCATAGAAGTTTGTATAAATTGTGATAGATTCGAGTCTTTAATCTGGTAAATGTTTTTTAGGGTTTGGGTGGTGTTTTTTTTTTTTTTAGATGTTGTCACAGCAAGGAATATATATGTTCATCTGTGAAGTATCAGGAAAATTCCCCGTTTTTGTAATCTTGACCATTTAAAACACTGTGACCCTAGACTTAACTTGTTTACATTCAGCTGCAATACCTACTTATTTTAATCACATCTAATCTTGGAAACCCATCTATCTAGAGGGTTGCGTATTTGTTTTATAATACTTAATTCTTGTATAATTACATATAACAAGCTGTGTTTCTGTGCTTAGCAGTGGCTTTGGGGCATGGTGGGAAGAAACTGACGGTAAATGGGTAATTCCTGACTACTTGTGTACAAACTTCTCAAGCTGCTTTATCTGTTTTAATCTGAAAGCAGCCCTTAGAACCAAAGTCTGATCCCAGAGATGTGTTGATGCAAATGATTTGCATTCCAAAAAGAGCCACTTGTGTGAAGAAGGATAAAAATGTGGGCCTCAAGATAGATTTTGTTTTGCAATAGCTGCTTAAGTATGTAAACTTGGTCTTATTAAGAAGAATGAGAAAATCTGTGTATACTGTTGGATAATCATAGATGTTTTTGTGCTATTCTTTCTTTCTTTCTTTCCAGATTTGAACATGGAATTCAACCCATCAGATCATCCACGGGCCAGTACGATATTTCTCAGTAAATCGCAAACAGATGGTAGGTTACTGAATTTATTACAGTATTTGCTATTGCAGTTATCTCTAAACCCTTTGTTAGAATGCATGTGATAATCTCTTCATATATATTTCCCCTCCCTCAAAAAAAGAGGCTTTTAAAGGCATCATGTTAAAGTTGAAAGAAGTCACACCTTTCGTTAATTAATTTGTGAAACCACTAGTAGAAGGTACAGGTTTGAGTCCTGTCATGTCCTGAAATTGTAAGTTCCAAGTAGTTGTTGTATCAGAACTACAAATATGGATGAAGCTTAATATAATTATATTAAAAAAATATTTTTCCTAGATCCAAAATTTTCTGTGTAACTTTTTTGGTTTTTAAAAAACTCTGGACGTTAGGCCAAGCTTCTGGAAAATGTGTGGGGAGTATTTTCTTGAGAAAATGCCAGTTTATATTAGCTAAGAAGACAGTCCAGAGTTTCCTCCAAGATAGTTGATACTGTACATGAGCTCAGTACTAGATTTTAATAACTAAACAACCCCCATCCCATCCAAACATTCTCTCTTCTTCTCTCGTTATGGATTTGATATAATCATGTACTTGTCTGGACTATTTTTTTTATTTGTGGGCAAAATGATTCTTCTGGAATTATATCTGTTAAGCAAGTCTCTTGATAGATTTAGTAGAATAGAAACCATTTATTCTGGCTCTTTCATTCCCTGTTGGACATGTATGACATGTTGTTTTAGAAGGAGGTGAATAATCGATGCAAACCACATTATTTTCTACCAAGACTTTCAAAGCAGTTTCTACATTGTAATTCTGACTGTTCAGTATGAATTCTTTGTCCTTCTCTCTGCTGCTTATAAGTGCTGTTTTTTGATTTACATAGTAAATTGCAGTGTCAAACACATCACTTAAAAATGATGTAGTTTTCACTTACTGTATATTTTCTGCTAATTTTTGAGCATGACTAGAACAAAGAGGATATACGTTTAGGCCCTAATTGAAGAATTGATTTTGTGAGTACCTCTTTTGCCCTTCAGATTGTCCTTCTGAATTCAGCCCTGGTTCTGTCAATGCCTTATTATGTGGGTTTGGATGTGATTTACCATTCTGATCTGGTTTGATAGTCTGTAAAATGAGTATGATAATATTGCCATAGTACAGTGAATTATGAAGATTGATGTCTATTTTATAGTGTTTTTATAGTGTTTTGAGACTGTATAATCCCATATGGTTGCTACATGTTTCTCGTTACAGCTTGTTGAAAAAAAGGACTAAAAAAATCCCAAGTACAACAACTAAAATTTTCACCAGACCTGATGATTATTCTTATTTGTAGTAATAGTGGTTAATTTGTTATAGTATGTAGTTAGCTGTAAACATTTTTTTAAATGACAGTTTACACCCATGCTAGAGTTGGCCTATGAAACTTCGTTCTAGTTTAAGTAATATGAAGAACATATTTTTGAGTTAGAACAGTGAATTTGGTGAAACATTATCAACAGGACTGTAAGATCTGTTCAGCTACCCTTGATCACAGTAGAAAAAATCTGAAGTCTATCTTGCTGTACAAAAGAGAAAAGATTCTGCAAACATTTATCTGCTGATGTATTGCCAAGAACCACCATTCTGGTGGGCCAAGTCACAGTAGTAAGGATTTTGCTTGGCTGTACTTTGAGCCTGTTGTGGAACCAAGTGAGCTGTAGTTCTCACAGTATTCAGGGATGTTGCCTAACACCAAAATGCAATAAAATCGTTGTTAAGGGGAAAATACAAGGGGGTTTTAGGGCGTGTAGGGTTGTATTCTGACAACCAGCTGTGGAGCCTAAATGACCCCCAAGACTTCCTAAGTCAGTGTAAAAGGGTGAGAGTTGAGCTGGCAATGTTGAAAGCATTGAACTTGGGCATGTAACTACCTCTCTTCATTACTTGCATAGTGTTGGGCTGGCAAACGTTCCTGTTGACTGTAAGTGAAAATATATACACAGACAAGAACCGCAGACATTTAGAATATACATATTGGAGTGAATATGAAGCTGAACAACATCAGGACTCAAGGTTTCATCCCCGATCTGACTGTGACTCTTGAGTCTTCACCACGTGTTTCTGCAGCGGGAAAGGGCCAAGTCCATAACTACGTGCTAGAGTGACTTGGCAACATTACCTTCAGGCAGTTCCACATTTGGCTTTCTAGTAGCCCTGTACTCTTTCAACATCACTGGTAATCTTGTAGTACTGTCCTAGCATAGGTGCTGTGCTTCAGCTGCTTGTGATCAACATGTGAGTGAAGAGCAATAAGCTGACTACCCCAAATTCAATAAGACAGGACCTGGCATCTCTGGATATTACATGGTCTGAATTTCCCATTGTTCTGTGAAGCTTGGATGCCATGCTAAGTATCTAAACCTGTCCTGTCCCTCTCAGTCGGTAGTCTGAATGCATCCTTAATTACGTGAGAGTTCAGTGAGCCTATAGAAAAGTTGAAGACAGTAAATATTAATTCGATTCCAAACTAAAGTAGCTTTTCGAAATGTTTCCAACTCTTTGTGGGAATTTTCTAGGTGCTGAATCTTACATGAGTAATTCTCCCTGTTTAGGGAGCTAGTAAAGAATACCACCTTTTATGTCTTTGACTTCTCCGAGTGCTTTATGCAGGTTCTCCCTTGTTCACTGAGTTTGGCCTGTAAGCATGGTGGCTGGAAAGCCATGCACTCTTTAGTGTGTGGTTGTGGTTAAGCCAGGGTTTCCAAGCCTTAGCACTCCAATAATGTAAATTCCTTTCCTTATAATAGGAAGAGGGCAACGGTTGTTACTTCAGGGTGCTGGTAGTGGTCTTTCCTGTAAGGGGGTTACAGTTGTCCTCCTCTCCTAACTTACATTAGGCTTTACACATTCAATATACTGGCTAAATTTTGCAGTATCGGTGCAACAATGGGATTTTGAAACTGTTTTTATATAGTGGATAGAAGTGAAGTAAGCTGCACTTACTCTTTAACGTTAACTAGGACCAGTCTCCCGTCTCGGATAAAAAGAAATTATTTACAAACTCCCAAAATGCAAGACACTTTAATTAATGTAATCCTCAAGGATTTTTGGTTCAAGCCTGATACGGGTAACGTTAAGATAGCCTACAGAAATTGCACAAAGAAAGTTTCTATTACAGCTCAATGAAAAATACATGCATACGTATACACACATGTACGTATGTGTGTGTATTTCCTCACTCCCTTTTATTTCAGAATAATATATTTTCCTACTATTGCAAAAGTTAAACAATAACAATTGAAAGTGCCTGCAGAAATAGGAACAGGTCATTGACCTTAAAATGAGGAAAGCGACAATTTGGCAGCATCTCTGTCTCCACTTGAAGAGTTCATTCCAACTTTCAAGTTTTAAAATGTTAGAAAGAAAGTAGAAGTTTAATTGTTTAAACGGACTCTAAATCTGTTCAGCTTCATTTTATCAAAACCACATGCTTGAAAGCCAAAAGCCTGGAGTTGCATTTAGGAGTTTATGCTACAAAATGATGGTTAATTATAACACTGCAGTCTGCTCTGCTGAAGACCATACTGTGCTGTGTGAGCAGTGCAAAGCATCTTTAAACTGTCTGAAGCCAAGTGATAGAATTACCTCTGAACAGTCATTTTAGCTTGGCAGAAGTGGTCTTTTTCCATGTGCAATAATTGTCTTTCCCTCGTTTAAAGGGAGGGTTGTGATCATGAAAGAGAGCGGTTGTGACAAAATGGGTTTCTGCTATGCCCGATTCCCCATCGGCATTCCTTCTGGCAAGAGCTGAGCCTGACGCTATGGCAGAGCGGGCCAGAAGCAAAAAGCTTCAAAAAACAAAAGCACAAAAGCACAGCTGCCTTCTTATAGTCCCTCACTGGAGAATCCAGGCTAACTGAATTTCTGTAATATCAGGGAAATAAGGGAAAAGGAGGTCAATGTGGTGCTCAGAAGAAAGTGCAGCACAAGCAGTGCTTGAGCAGGGAGAAGTGAGGGTGTGTATAAATACATTAATGTATTCTTCCCGAGATTGGAAACAGCAAACGGGAATGAGCTCTCAGTGATATTCTTGCTTTGGTAAATAGATGATTGTACTTTCATGGTGAATTGAACAATATAATGGATACAAGGGAAAATACAGAAGACTAAGGTAGGGAGAAAAAAGTGATTGAAATGGAATTTGTAGTATATGTGCAGGCTATCTTTATAGGATTTTGTCCATAAGAACTTTGTATGCAGTATAATTGTGATTAAAACACTGTTAAATACTTTGTTCAAAATTTTAATTTTCAGTTATGTACTCTGTTAGGTTTACATGCAGCTTATCAGAATTGTTTACAGCCTGTACATTGCAATATGCAATTCTAGACAAATACTTTGGCTATTCTTAGAAGTGAGTATCTACCATCATTTTGTTGTTTCCCTTTAGATTACTTATGTTCCTTGCTGGTGATAAATGTAGTTTGTGGAACTTAAGTGTAGTGCAGTGTTTTAGCAGGATTTCAAGCAGTTTAACTATTTACTAGATGATCAGAATTTTCCTGCTGTTCCTGTTTAATTCTGTTTCCTATACAATGTCCATAATTGTGGATCTGAGCATGTACTAAGTGACATGGCTAACATCTGTCATGTATGATTCTCCTTTCTGCTCCCTGGGAGGAAAATTATGTAAGGATTTTTTAAAGTTTTCTCTTATTTTCTTTTTGTTTTATGTCTGCATTGAACACAATTATTTCACAGTATTCACACATACAGCCTTGTTTATGTGAGATTGCTTGCTTATAAAAAAAATCACAAATAATGGCTTCTCATCCAACAGGGAATGGACAGGCTATCCTACCATTATGAACACTCTTATTTTGCTAAGTGCATTGGGTCGCATAGCTTTCAATCATGGTGCACCAAAGTGCATTTAATCACCTACAGCATGAAACCATTATTATTTTAATCCTGCAATTTGATTTATGTGTTAGTTGCCTCCAGACTTGTATCCTAAATGCTGTGGTATTTTCACTGGAACAGAGCTCCACAGGCTCTCTATGGGGTGAGTTAATTGGGAAAGTGCTTAAAAAAATTAAATAGAGTATATTTAATCAGCTGTAATAAGCATTTGCCTGACAATTAAGACTCTATACATCTATCTCCCTTGTTGTTGCTGTTTGCTTTCTGAATATTTTGGCTAATTGTGGCTTTGACTTACAACCCTTGCTTGTGGTGACTGCTTCATACTCACCAAAGTAATGTATTCGTTGTTATATCTGACGTGAGTAATAGTTTCAGGCTTGCGCCTGATCATTGTAGAAGGCAGTGGTATAATGCATATGGTTTCAAGGCTCCTCTATGGGAGTTAGTGCACAGTAAGCTATGACGAGAATTTGCTAACTCCATGGTGTAGCTATTTAGGTGCTTTCATACCTGCAAGGTAGTGTAGGCCACTTTGCAGCGAGGTGACTTGCACGAAGGCGCTGGTGGCTCAGGAGTACCAACGCAGAGAACTGCTGAAGGATGGCTAATCCCTCGCTAACTTGGACTGCAGTTTACTGCAGATTAACTTGCCCATGCAGACCAATGCCTGGCGAAGTACCCAAATGGATGAGAATTTTAATCCGTCACCACACTAGTGAGCGTAATGCATTTATGCATACAGATATATGTTCCTTCTGTGTTTGATATATAATATACTTGATTAGTGCAAAAGCAATTATGATGTTGCACATAGATAGCCTCCTGTTCTTTTTATTATAAATGGTATATAAGAAGCTTAATCGGGAAAAATAGTCATGTAATATTTCTATCATATTTTGTGTTTTTGCAGTGAGAGAAAAACGCAAGAGTCTCTATATAAACCACGTAAGTGAAAATGCCTCGCTATGCAGCTTTCTCCTTGTTGTCTATATTATACAGTAAATAAGAGTTATCACACATGATTTCCATGTTGGTGAGAGGATGCTGATGCTTCAAATGTTTGTTCTGCATCAGGATCCAGAAGTATAGGTCTTGGCTATTGAGTCAGTGGAACGGATCTGCTGAAGACAGTATCATGCTCACAAGCAGCGTACATAGGTGACTGGTGCTTGAGACAGAGCTGCACACATTAGTATGATTTTTAAAGTTATTACAAAAACTCTCAAAACTTTAAATTACATTTGTATGCGGTTTGCTTTGGCAGAGAGCTGCAGCATTTGATATTTACACAGAAGTTCTGAAGTGCCTGGCCAGTGTTGATGCAATGTAAATGTGGATTGACATGTGGTACGTGCTGAGCATGAAGATGGGGTTTTGATACGCTTGTGTACCCTGGGCATTTTTCAGTTCTCTTCTGTTTGAATCAAATTCTTGGTGAAGCTGAGGGCAAATCCCCAGTAGCCTGCTTTGAGTCTGGGAGCAGGCTCTTTGCCCCAGTTAGTATTGTTTGTACTGCTGAAATACCTGGAACTAGTGTGGTTCCCAGTACGTTAAGCCTTGTACTGAAATACCTGGAGTCAGGCCTCAGTAAAATTGAGGAGGGAAGGAACTAATTGTCTCCCAAATGGTATTTGCCTTTAGGGTGAAATGGGGAGAAGTTCTCAAACTGTTCTCTATCTGGAAATAAAGGCCACAATTTCATGAATCATTTTTAAGCCGGTACAGCTGCTGACAGAAGCAGATGTGGTTTATAGCCTCTGCATCCCTTTGTGCTGGGGTGAACCTTTGTGCAGCTCCAGGTAAACTGGATTGGGGCGCAAATGCAGGTTGATTCAGCACGGCTAAGAGCTAAAATGGATCTGCTCCTAAATGAGATTCACTTCAGGGCTTGCACCGGCAGAAAGGCAGGGAGGCACGGAGGCAGGAATGAGCTGCTGAGTGGGGTGAGAAGGCAGGACTGCTTCATTTGTTGGCAGAACTGGTTTGTGCTGAGTGTTTCTGAAACTACTGCTTGGCTTCAAAAGCAAGCTGAGATTTTCAGTTTCCCAGTTAAGATTTTGAGAAGTCATGAGTTACTGTAAGGCTTATAAAAGCCTTGGCCCCACCAGGGTAGCAGATATTCTCAGTGCTTCTCACCTTCTATTCCCCTGTAAAAATTTCCATTGTTTACAGTGCGTGTGAGGGTGGTTTGCAGTGCAATTATATTGTTATAAAATTACTTGTGAGGCTAGTGTACTGGGTTCCTGTAAACTTAATAATGTGTGCTCAGTAACTTCCAGCATCCTTTTTAGCCTCAAACTTGGGAGGGCTCAATCAAAAAAAAAGAAGAATATTTAGACATTGCAAAGCAAGGTATTAACTGAGTTTCTGTGACAGTCTACCTTGTGTCATGGACGAAATTCTCACATGTTGTGAATCTCTTCATGTCATGTAAGAGATGAGTTCTGCATTAGGCAGGCTGCAAGTGGATTCCTCTGGCGGAAAGCACAAAGATGACTATTACAAATGCTGCTGGAAGCACGCTATGGCAAACCCTGGTATAAAATATTTTTAGGCAATGCTGGACTTACTGCAGAAAAGGGAAGGGTGATGATATCACTGGGGAATTGTGTTGTTGGGAGCTTATGCAGCTAATACCCTAAGCACGGTACCTTTTCCTAACTTCTTCTTTTCAAGTATCATTCAAAGCATTGGCTAAGGTTGCAGCAATGTAAACTTCCCCCAGTAGTCTGGTTTACCGCTACCTTAAGTCTGACTTACTTGCACTTACAAAGTACTTCAGAATTACAAAGACAAAAATAACCTTTATGAAGCTGAAGTCCTTACCATGGCTTTCTCTGTGTGTCCCCTTACAAGTCAGTTAAGTTTTTTAGCCAATACTCATCAATAAGCTATATTTTCAAATGTAGCACGTGATATTGAAGTTGTTACTTCAGCACACCTGTGAGTATTCATTCAGCACCTCCTAAATATTCAGTCTGCTAAAGCTGACGCACAAACTGGTGATCATTTTTGAAGTGGTTGCTGCCTTTGACTGGGAACTGTGTTTAGGTTTGTAGACTGCAGGGAACCATTGTAATTTTCCTAGAATACCTTGTTTGAAGAAATGTGAGAGAATAGTTAAAATTAAAAATTGTATGTGACAAGTTTTTACATGATGAGCAAATTTATGATATACCCTATTGGTTGATCAGTTCTTTTCCACCATTTTTCAGTGTGTGCTAAGTGCGTTTCTAACAAGAGCTGTTGCTACTCATCTGTTTCCTTGTTGATGTGAAGTTCTGGGGCCTCACATCTGCTCTGGAGGAAACAAGCCAGAGGACAAATTTTGAAGTGCTGTTTTGTCTTCCTTTTACAACTCCTCACCATAATGCGGCACTCTTCTCTTTTGTGGTTTTTCCATAACGTCATCTTTTTTTTCCTTTTATAAGTCTTTTATACTTCCCTCCTTTTGTGAAAAATAACCAAGATGAGCAACAAAATATTTTTATCCTTTTGTGCACTATCTTACTGGTTATTTTGCAGGAAGAGTTGAACATCTCCCAAATGATCAGGGTGGCTGGCTAGCCAGAGAAGTATCAAGAAATGTTCTACTTTTTCTTCTTTAACTGCTTGTCTAGTTCTGTTTAGTAATAGATAAGAACAGTAGTTTCTACAAATACCGTTTCAAAATGTTACGTATGAAAAAATGAATTTAATGAATTAATACTGACTCTTATTTGTTTAAAAATGCACTTTCTCTGCATGATAACACCACTGTTCTTTTCCTTTCTTGCTTGCTCTAGTTTGTAGAATATTTTAACTGGCTGAATAGTTTCCTTTCATCTCCAAATACAAATGGAGGGTTCCTGCTTTGATTTAATGTGCTTTGTCAAGGGCTGGCAGTTGCCAAATTTCCGATTCATCTTGTCAGTAGGTGTGATGGGAGAAGCCAGCAGCTGTTCTTTTTTTGGGATGGGAAAGGCAAGGGGGAAGGAATGAAAGGGGGGGTGACAGGGTGCTATGGAGAAACTGTCATCTCTCAGTCTTCCCACAGAGTCCAGGGAGACAGGCGACAGGTCGGAGATGGTGCTGGATCCTTTACCTACCTACAGTGTACCTGGAGCGTTAGCTTTCTTCCAGCCTCTTATAATTTCTAAGCAGTTGCAGCAGACTTTACTTCCCTTTCCCACTGAACTGGCAGTTCTTCTTTTTTGTTACGGCTTTAATGCTGCTTCGGTGTGCACTATCTGCTTAGTCAAGCTGCTGAGGGGGATAAAGATGCAGACTGAGATAGAGGTGTTTCCTTTTTCAGAGAGGAGAGATTACATCAGTGTCTCTGCCTGTACAAGGAAAGCAAACAGGAAAACGTGTTTTATGTTTTTTTGGGGGGGTGGATGGAGAAAGAGTGAATTTTTTATTAGTGTTTGCAGTAGCTAGTTCTTTGTACTGGGTGATTATTTTTTTGTAGGGGAAAGGAGCAGGGAGAGAGAAGTTATTTTCTCCATCAAATTTTTCTAGAAATTTTCCCTTTCAGACAAGATGAGAATGTTTGCCAAAGTACCTTCTTCTCTTCTTGACAAGATATGTTCTTAAAGTTGAATCTGTGTTTATAAGCAGTAATATCCATTAAAAAGAAGGGATTTTTTTTTGCATATTGGAATATTTCTGAAGGAAGATAAAGGGAAGGAAAAGGGAAGGAAGATAAAGGGAAGAAGGGAAGTAATATCTCTCTTCAGCATTTATTTTTTATTCTGGAGACTCTTAATCAACCTTGTAGCAACAGTTTCCTTTCGGTATCGTCTTGTTTAGGGATCTGGACATGACTTGCGCTGTCTGCTACCCGGTAACTGCATGTTCAAATCCCAGCAGACAATTCTGTTTTTATCATTCCAAGTAGAAAAACTAACATCTGTGTATAGCCCAAAATTTTTTAATATCCTGGGGAAAAGTTCTTGGGCATCATTCATGTCAGAACCCCAATCCCTGTACGTGATGCTGTAGTGATTCACATGAGGGGCGGCTTCTTCCCAGCGGCAGTCTTGCTGATGGGGACTAGCGCAGAACCGAGGGGTCCTTTGCTGTATGTGGTGTGGCATGAGCAATTTCCGTGGGCCTTTTTGCATGCTTGAAATGATGTATGGTATTTGCTCCTGTATAGCCTCCGAATTTCCTTGACAGATTGGATAAAGAGGCTGCTCTGCTTACCTGTCATAAAACTACTATGCATGTGACTGGTTAATCAAACACTTCCAGCTAGTGATTATAAGAGTAAATATGATACATGCTGAAATGGGAACATAGTCTGAAAAGTAGTTTAATCCATGAAAAATGCAAAGCAAAACATAAAATGCGAAATGTTGTTTTTAAGTGGACTGCCTGAGGCTGGCTATTGTAGAGGTTTGTAATTGCTGTCCAAATTCCAAAATAAATATTTTAATTAACATTTCTTACTCAGAGAGAAGAACAAGATAAACTGGAACATAGATTACAGGCTTCTCAGGTGCTCTTGAAGCTCTCCTAGAGATTGCTTAATCTGGGCTTTGCTCCTCTCCATTGCAAGATGACAAAAAACCAAACCCACCAGGTCCAGAGGGGGCCTTTTATAGGCCATCTGGCCTATCTAGCAGATTCCCTATGCTGATGCCATTCCCGACAGATGCTGTTTAAGATGCTATTTCAGGCTTCTAATAAGTTAGAATGGACAAGTTTTCTTTAATGGCTTACCTAAATTTACTGTTTGAAATGTTTTTTCTAATATCTTTCAGCCCCTTGCTTCTTTTCCTCTCCTCTAGGGTGAAGAATTTTACCTCTCCTATCGGCCTCAAGGCAATAAGTTATATGAAGCATCACACTTTTGTAGGGAGAAGAACAAAAGATAACTTTTAAGGTAGAATGAGAGCACGCAGGAGAGTTTTTGCAAGGTTGCTATATGATACTTGCTGTGCTGGGAGCTTAGTAAAGTCCCTCTGGTCAAATTGCACAACACTAGCAATTATACTCTATGTAAATATAAGCCTTTGAGCTGCTTTTAGTGTTCAAAGAAATATTTAATCTTTTCAGGTTTGTAAAACAGGGTGCTTTATCAGTGGTTAAGCAAGGCCTGTGTGTGCTGCAGAAGAGTTTACCAATGGTTGCTGAGCCCCCAAGAGTTCGGTGGTCCTCTGACCTAGTTTTCTGCAGTAGGCATGAGTAGGGTCAAGCTTTGAGAGCAAAAAAACTTGCAAGTACAGATCTAGTCTAAGGCATCAGTTTTGAACATTATCAAAGATTGGTGAGACTAATCAACTGAGGACAAGGTTGAATCATGTCATAGACTGATGAGGTGCAATGGGTATTACTTAAGAGTGGTTGTATTGGATCTTTTTTTATTGTAGATGTTGGCAGAGAAGGGTGAGCAGACAATGGTGCAGTTTTCTGTAGCTTTTGTTCAGGTGAATAAACCCATATCTAGCCACTAAATGTAGACGGTTGTGCTGTAGTACCAAATTACGCAAGATGAAAGTAAATGAAGAGCTTTGCAGAGTTGTGCAGAGAACTGTGTTGCATGGCTTGCTTGATTTTGGAAACACTTTGTTGTAAAATCATGTTTTCCTGTGAAAAATGTTGTCAGAACTAAATCATGTCCCGAAGCAATAGAAGATCCCCAAGATAGGAACCTTCCTTTTCTGAGTCAGAAGCAGTCCTGGTATTTTTGCTTGCTGTTGTAATTTGGCTTCATGTGTACTTTCACATGCCAGCTTTGCCTGTTAGCGTTTTGGCCAGCCTCTGCTGCCTGGAAGCTAATGGGCATGTCTCCACAGACGGGTGCAAGCAGGCCTCAATTTTTCCACGGGGGGAAAATGCTATTTAATAGTATCTTTTAAAATCATGCAATAACTTACACCTGGTTTGATGGAAGAAGAGACAGTACTGTCATTATTTAGGACAGAAGCTGCAAATTATCTTTTGACGGACAAGTGCAAAAGAACACTGACAAAGGCTGAAGCTGCTCTGCCAAACTGGAGGCTGACTGGCTGAAGGCCAGCCGTGGTACAAAAGCTGTATAGCTTCATTAGGGAAGTGTTGCACCCAAATGAACAAATCCTGCTGAGCATCAGGGCAGAGTGCCATACTAGTGTTGCTAAAGAGCTCCCAGGACAGAGCTGGCTGGTACCCCTTTGGTCAAATCTGAGTGTGGGTTTTGGTCAAGTAGGCACCCGTCTGGTAGATATTTCTACCCAGAAACACCCTGAAGTGACTATTTTAACAAAAGAAATAGGAAGACTTTCCCTTTCCCCACCAATTTAGGTTTAATTTTTAATTTCTGGGTGATGCTAAAATGGAACCTGAGAAAAATCCATCCTTTTGTGTATGCTCATTGTGAATTACTTAGGAATCTGTTATGATTCCTCTCATAGCAGGTATGTAGAAAGAGTTCTGCAGAGCTTGTATGGTTTTGACTTAGTTTACTTTTCTTAGCAAAAAAGGCAGATAAAAACCGAGGCAAACTAAGCCATTCTATTTCTGATAAGTAATTTATGTAAGCTTCAAGTAAATTGTATTGTTCAAACATCTTAAAACAAACGTGATTTGGAAAGTTGGAAAGTTTCAGGATGAAGCACAGAGAAAAATAAAGCAGAGATATTTCTTTAATACTAGCTGTGCTATTTTTAAGAGCTAGAAACACCTGGCTTTAAGTTGACTCTTAGAACTTGTTCTGTAACACATGTAAAAGCTTAGCAAGTTATAAAGCAGTTTTTCCATTATACATTTTTTCTGTAAAGAAAGAAATTCCACAAAACGGCTACTATGTGTTAATTGTAACCTACATTGCCAGCATTTCTTAATTATAAGTCTTTGGTTGAAATGAGAAAAATAACAACTGCTTCTGGAGGAAAGAGCTATGAATCCTCTCCAACAAAAGAAATCACAGAATGATAGATAATTGTTCCAGAACTCATCTCAAGAGGTTATTCAGTCAGATGCTCTGAGGCAAGAAACCAAAGATATTCCTGGCATATGTTTGTTTTACCTCTTCTTTGGAACTTTCAGTGGTGGAGATTCTGTCACTGTTCAAGTCACTCAAGCTATGCCTACCAGTAGAAAAAGGTGATGGTTTGGGGTGGGGTTTTTTTGCCATCACCTCCTCTCATACTTTCATGACCAATCTTAATTTTTCTAGTTCTATATAAGCCTGCTCTTTCTTACCCCATCCACAATAGTCATGGAGAACAACATTCCCTTCTTTGGAACTCCCTTCAACATGACTTTAGGCCAAGACTATTACTTTGTTCCTGGAGAAAACCTCTCTAGTCTTTCATTTTTTCCTTCTAAATCAAGTTTTTCAAACCTCTGATTAATCTTGCTGCTCTGTCCTCTTGACTCTCTGAAATCAATTTATCTTTCTTGGAACATGATGGTCAAAACTGGATGTAATATTCCAGCTGAGCAGAGTGGAAGGGTGCTCCATCCTGTTATATACATGGTAACTTTATGTGAAAATCCTGTATGATATTTTCCTTTTTCCTAAGAGTGAATTTGTTGTCATGTGATCTGCACATCCTTTTGATGACAGCCTTGACAGTTGCTTGCTGTGTTATATTTAGACAGATGGTTCTTCTCTGAGTGTACAGCCTTACGTCTGTTCTTAATGGATTGCAGAGATATATTTTTGTGCAGACAACTTCCCAAATTTGCCAAGATTGTTCTGGATTGTAACCTTGTTTTCTAAAAATTTTATTCAGTCCTCCACAAGTTAATGCTGGCTGCAAATACAGTAAAGAATATGTTGATTCTGTTGTCAAAGTTATTGCTCAGTATTTTATATTGAGTAGACCAGACCTCTGTGGAATGTCCCTTACTTCAATCTTCTAGTTTGAAATGATCCCTGGGTAACCAGAGTACAGTTTCCCAAGCAGTTTTTACCAACCATGTATTCCTTGTTCTGCCCTTTGAGAATTTTATGCAAGATCAAGTCAGAAGTCTTGGTGAAGTTGAGAAGCATGTCATCTACTGAATCTCAGCTTGGGTACACAAATATTACTACTGCAAGTTGAAGTACATTTAAAGTGAATCCCACTTGGTGTCAATAAGGTGCTTTTAATTTGTAAATATTTGTAATAGCAGAGATTGTCAAGACTCCACATGTGTCCTGGACTCACAGTAATGTTTCCATATGAAGATTTACAAAAGGAGTTATACCAGTCCTCCTTCCCCCCATGTCAGCCTTAAAGGTGGGACAGAACCTGAGGAGGATCCCATTAATGTTAGAGGGTTTGGCTAGTTTCTTCAAAGGCTCTATATTCTTTCTTAGAGCCTCTCTGACTTGTCTACATGGAAGATTTTTGTGGTCAGACATGACAGATTTGAAATGTGAAGGCTTTAAGTTCTTGTACGGTTTTTGGTGGACTTATTCCATTGACACGGACGCAGAAGAGGGTTTCTGTATGGGACACTGCCCAATACTGAGGTGATGCTCACTATGCTTTTGTCCTTTGCAAGGATGGAGAAGGTTCCTGTGCAGCATTTTATGGAGGTTGAGAAAAGCCTACTTGACTGCACTGTGGGACTTAAGATGTCTTCTGGCTTCGTCAAGCTAGAATATGAAACTGAGGGTGTTTTTCAGGAATTTGGAAAAGGCAGAAAATCTGTTACCTGGCATACCATATGGCTGCAGTTGGACGTCAGAGTAGAAGCTGGGAATGGGAATGTTGATCTACTGATAGGATAGTTATTCACATGGCACAAATGTGTATATATACCCAAGATAGTAGATTTACACTTGGCACCATTTTTCAGACTGGGAGAGGTACCCCTTCCTGCCAAGTTGTTATGAACAGAAAGTGAGGCATGAGACACCACATATTTTTCTGGAGTGTGAAAAGTTCTAAGCCTAACGAAGTGTAAGGTGGGCTGAAAACCGTGGAGAGTTCTGTGATGTGGTACTTTCAGAAATAAGGTGCGTGGCTCTAATTATTGACATGTATCAAATGTTAGAGTGCTGTTTACGTAAGAAAATTTAAATCTGATAGTAGTGTTGCTACAGAGTTGTTTTCTGTTTTTCACTCATGCTTGTCTTGAATGAATCCAGTCCATTTATCTTAAATTTTATCTAAAGCTTTAAAACATGTTGACATTTAAAATGTAGAATTAAAACTTCCCATATGCTTTAATTTTTTTTAAATTATGCTGAAATGTCTGTACCTCTCCCTTTTTTTCAGTTGCTAAGCAGTCTCATTTTCAGCTGTTTTTAAGTTGCTTTGCCTTTATCATGCCCATGGAATATACTCAACAGCCTAATTCAGAAATTTGAACTAAGCTATGGTAGAATAAAAGCTATAAATCACCAGTCCCCTAATAATTCTCTCTGTATACATCAATGCTAGGTAATACATTTTATGGAATTAATAAAGTTTGTTGCCTTGCTCAACATATAATAGCTTGGAAGATACATGGATTGTGAGCTTCCAAAGTATTAGGAAGTACCTTTCCAAACTCCTGGAGAATTTTTGAGAAGGGATAATTTTATTTTCTCAATAAACTTTTTCCACTTCCAAGAAAAGCAGTTTAGCCTATGATTTTATTGGTCAAATGGGGGACATTGATAGAATTTGTTGGTGAGCTTTAAAATCATTAGAACATAATGTTTCTACAATTGCAACAGCTTCAGAATATTTTTTCTTTTTTTCAATTAACAGAAGACTTCGATTGCTCTTTCACTCATAGCTGGGAAAAACTGAAAGATGAGTCAGATGCACGTAGGTTTTACCAGGAGTCTATATGTTCTGTATCTAATGAATGCTGCTAAGTCTACTGCCTATGGAAAATTAATTGTTAGTGAGGTGATGGAGTGCTGGCGCTTGTAATAAGACCTGTTTTGGAAATCAGGCAGGGGAAGAAGTACTGAGGTAGTACAGAACTGTAGCCTAGAATACTCGGTTGGTCTGAACTGGTAAATGCCTGTGGATTCCACTGATGGTATTGACATTGGTCTCTCCACTGAAACACTGGAAACAACATTCATTGTAAGGCAAATTAAAATTCCCATGTTGATGTGCCAACTGAATTTTAAACCTATTCTGTCGCAAGTTAAACATGTAATTTGACTGGGCTTAACTTTCCTGACACAGGTTCTTGGTCAAGTTATTCACTAGTGTAGGTAGAGTAAGCAAGGATAAAATCAAAGAGCATAATGACTGTGATAGCCATTAGCTGATATGAAGAAACTGTTCTCTTTAGACCAGTGGGGTGCTGGCTGCTCTAAACAGCTGAAGGAGAAACCCTCTCAACAAAAAGTCTTCGGAAATAAGTAGCGTTGTCAAATGTCATTTTGTAGCTGAGCTTTCCAATGTTTTCCTAAGGTAGTGCAGAAATAGGATTGAAATCTGTTGAAAACTTCTATTAAGAGGTGTTTCTTTTTTATTTGCATATCCACTTTCTCTTACATACTTTGATGTATTTTTATTAATTATTTTATCAATTTTCTTCCTGTCTAATTAATTTTTCTGAATTTTCCCTATTAATTTTTAGAGATTTTTAGTAGTTTTACTGTAAAGACTTTTTTCCCCTACTTCATTCTGTTAGGGTTTGTTGTTTTGGTTTTTTTAATTCTTTTTTCTCCAAGCATGGTTTTGTATCTGTTTTTAAATCAGTCTTCATTGTTAACATGATTTCTTTTTCACTCTTCCACCTACTCTTTTGGAATGAGGACAGAAACATAGGTCTTGTTCATCTTTGCTTTCCAAATGTATGTATGTATGTATTTGAGTAATTCTGCACAAAAAAATTTGCATGGTTTTGGGGAAGGAGGGGCGGAGGGGAGATTGGGAATTGAAAGCGTTAGTCAAGGCTCAGGCAGGGATTGTGACTGTTGGACTGGTAATTATTTCTGAACTTTCTGAACTGCTTCAAAACATGATCACATTACACTGTGCGTCATTGTGAGAGGCAGAGAAATTTGTTTTTTCTAAATTCTTGCATGTCCTCAGAAAAATGCTTTGGTATTACATAATTGCCATTGTTCTTTTGCATGTTTTTCATAGCATCCTCCTGGGCAGTTGAGAAGGAAGTACAGTTCCTGCTCCACTATTTTCCTGGATGACAGCACAGTCAGTCAACCAAACCTCAAGTATACCATCAAATGGTGGGTTTTATATTTGTTTTTTCTCTTTTTTGCTAAAACCTACATATATATATATATGTATTTATGTATACATATTTCTGAACCATTACTAAGCAAGCTTCAAAGGTTTTAGTTTTTGAAGTAGTAAGTGTATTTAATCCAATCGTACCTCCGAGGCAGTGAATAGGATGAGCAAAGGGTATTACTCTTATTTTATGTCCATACAGAATCAACCCCCCAATACTGCACATCCCAATAGAAAGCAGCAGTTAAGCATCTCAGATTCCAGCAGCTGAAATCCTTGTGCTTCAACGTTCAACTGCGTACTTGCTTTGGATGACTCCTTAAAACTTACTTGGGTACTTGTTTATGCAGCTTTTCAGAATTATCTAAAATTGAAGAGCTCTTTTCTGTTCATGAGAAAATGCTCATTTGCTAAGCTTTTCTTCCAGTTTTCTGTTTGAAATGGAAATTAATTGCCTCCAGATTAATTTCCTTACTGAGTACAAGGGCACTGGCAGTTTGTTACACAGCAGTGAGGAGTTTTTTATGTGATGTGCATATGGGCTTACCCTTGTGTGACGTCTCAGATGATCATTTCAGGTTTCACTGGTGCCTTTTTATATTTTAAGAGAAATGATATAGAGTATTGTTCTTCACATTTTGTACAGTAAGGGGAAAAAATGAGAGAACAAATGCTCAGGCATTTTATGCTGTTTGCTTATTACGATCGCTGATAAACTCTCGAGTTGTTTGTAGGAAAGTTACCTGGGTGTACTCAAATGCAAAAATTTATTAATACAAAAATCTGTGCATTAATACAAAATCTTACACATTTCTGTGTAAGAACTACTTGCATAAGAGTCAAATATATTCAGACTAACACATCCAAAGGAGTTTGTAATGTTGGTAGTCACTAAAACATGTTCTTAATTTTTCTATTTAAGGAAAAAAGAGGGGAGTGGAGAAGGGATTTGCAGTCAGACTGACACCTAACACCTCAGCAGCTATTTCTGCCTGAAATACAGTCTTGCTTTTCCTCAGGTTTCTTTAATTAGTAACTTAAAAATAATTCAGATGAACATAGGAAAAAAGTTTTTTGGTTTTGAGTTGTTTATTTTTTTTCCTCTCTGCTCTAAAATTCTTTGCATGCAGATTTTTGCAAGCGCAGCCTTTTGGGTGGGTTTCAGGTCCCTTTTTGCATCCGAACTGAGGCTCTTCCTGGAAAGAAGAGCCGGGTTCAGGTGGCCGCAGCAGCCGAGCAGCGTTTTCAGCGGGCCACGGTGGCCAGCAGCAGCCTCGTGAAAGGGGAGACGGAAGGGCAAGCTGGGGGCGAGGCGCGGGAGAGGCGCGGGCAGCGCGCGGGGGCAGGGCCGCAGGGAGGAGGGGGCACCCGTCAGGCGGGACGAGCCGACGCGGGTGGGGGGTGGCGTGCGGGGCTGGGGCCAGGCTGCCGGCGTGGCAAGGGTTGGAAGCTGCGAGGGGTCAGCGGGTTTGAAAAGGGGTTGTGTGGGGTGAGAAACTGGACTCTGGCACGTGAGGCCTCGGGGTGAGGAGTCGTCTCCTCCTCTTCTCTGTGTCTGGCTGCACACTGAACAGATTTAAGGGTGGGGAGACTGCAGGGTTATTGCTGTTGTAGTACAACTTCGTTTCTTGCCCCCATCCTGGCAGTTTCTGCAGATAAATGGCTGTTGCACGTAGATAATCTATGAGGGACGTATTTTGGCCTGCTCATTTATTTCTTTTCAGTCATATTACGCGTTGGTGTGTTTAAAATATTCATGCATCTACTGGAGACCTGCAGCACGGGTGGGGTGGCCGGGGTAGAGTGATGGGAAGCTCCATAACCTTCTTCCCTGCACACTTGAGTGCAGGCTGAACCGGCGTATGAAAAGCAGAATGAAACTTGGTCTGAGTTAATCTATTACAGTTCTGAAAGACTTTCTGATTCTGATACGGATTTCTAAATAGTAAATATTTTCTAAACTTAATATGACATTTTGTTATAAAAGCAACCATATGGGCACCGAGCAGAGCTCTGCACATAGATTCCTGCATCTGCTTTCATAAAGTGAACTGGAGCTGCGTGTGTGTTTCTAGGGGCATAATTTAAAATTAAATTTTAGGAGTAATTCATTTTGTGAATAGTTTTCAGTCAAATTAAATTCATTCATAAATGTGTTTTTTGTGTTTGGTGTGGACTGTGTCCTTTAAATGTCCGCAGCACACAGTATTTCTTCATTCCTTAAATATGTATCTACAGAAAAAATGAAATTTAAAAAGCATTTATGATCTAAAAACTTCTAATGCAGCCAGGTAAAGGCTGTAATGCTTATACAAAGTTAGTAAAATATATTTACTTTCAACTAAGAAAAAATACTTTCCACTACATGGCTGTTCAAAAAAAGCTCGACAACCAAACCTGAAATAATTGAAAATTCTACTGATGGGGTAGCTCCAACATCATGTTTTCCTAACAGGCAGTATGTCAATTTTCATGTAAAAATTCTGGAATAAAATTACAGAGCAACCAATTGACCCTTTTAAAAGGCCTTTTATGGAAAGGAAAAGGGTGGTACTTTTGCATCAGTATAAGACATAAGCATCTTACAGTGAATCACTGACAAGACAAATTGTCAACAAACAGAATTGTTGAACTCCCTCCTCCTTCCCCTTTAGCCTTGACTGGGTTTTATGCTGCCGGAACAAGGAGGACGGGTGCTGGTTCTGCTTTATCCTTCAATAAAGCTCTATCATGAGTAAAGTATGTGTCCTTAGATAAAGCTGGAGTCAGTCGTGAGTTGGAAACTAGAGAATAACCATGAGTAGCTGTGTCTTAATTTTCTTCAGTCTCAAATGTGAATGAGATCAGTTAGTTGTGCAGGTGATTAAAATCTTAGCTTTCTGTGGATATAAGGACACTTTTTGTCTTTGCACAGAATATAAACAGAGGTACCTTGGTGTTTGGTTGAGAACATGGGAGATGCATAATGGATTTAGGGAGTCGTCTTTCCTGAGTTAAAATAAGTAACTTGATGCCATAAAACTGTAGGAGCCTGGTATTTGAGTCTGGTTTGTGAGTAACTACATAGAAAGACAGCCAAAAGTTAATGGATTTGAATATAACATCGTAAGCCAATGGTGATTAAAACGTTTCATGTTAGCCTGGCAGCATTAGCAAACAATAAAAGAGAATGTCCCGATGCCTGCGATGCTTTATCTTCAACTTTGGAAGGCAGTAGGAGTTTTGTCATTGACTTTAGTGGAGTAGGGCGTTAAACGGAAGGTATGTGCAGCTTGGTAATTCATTACTAGTGAAAAGGAGGCACTTGGAGTATGCTGAAAAAATATTATAAAATTGTCTGTTTACAGCAGTTTTCCTGGTATCTAACAGTGAACAGAAGAAAATAGGCTATTAAGCATACCATTTGTCATGCGTTGTGCTAGGTTTTAAATTTGCATATTAATATGACAAATAATATAATTTGACAGTCCTGAGATGTTAACTCTGTATTTTTCTTTACAGTGTAGCTCTTGCAATATATTACCACATCAAAAACAGGTATGTGAATAATGAAAGCTTGTACTGAAGATATCTTTAATCAAAACAAACGAAGTGCCCAAACACTAAAAATCCATATTCTGTTTCTTTCAAAATGTTTTTGGGTAGTAGTTTTCTTATTTTCCATACTATAAATGAGAAACATATTCTTTTGTATTTTTATATGTATTATTTTCCTTAGAAAAATAAAAATTAGAGAATTATGCTATAAAAATCTGGAAGTACAGTTCAGCATTGAAAAACTTTGATGATTCAGTGTTTGGTTTTATGTGCACTGGGCACTTCTGCATTGTTGCATATGTTGCAATTACATATAGAGAAATCTGAATAGTGTCTTTCAGATTTATTTTTAGCTACACCTTTGTCAACTTCACTGTGTAAATCAGTGATCAGTTAATGGATTTTGAAGTAAAATTAGAGTGACATTATTAATAGATATGACTCAAGATGCCTCAGAAACAGAGCAGGTCCTGGCTTATCTCTTGTGGTGTAGTATGTTTTAGATCTCTGCTCAGTCAAGCTGGTTGAAATTGAATAGAAAATAGGTTCTCTAAAAAGTAAATCAGTACATAAATTAGCTTTCTTTATGTTGAATTGTGCTTTTGTATCTTGAATTCCCTGCCCTCGTGATCTGTCACAGTATCATAAAATAATACTTCCTGACATTTATAAGGAGAGGTTGTGTAAATACTTGAAGTGACTTTTGTGTCCATGGCTTTTCAGTGTGTCGTTTTGGAGAACTTAGATCTTGATCTAACAAGCCGCTTACAGTTTTTTTCTTCTGGACTGTAACAAGTCCGACTAGAACAAAAGGAATTGCTCATAAGTGTAAAGTTAAGCTGGTATGTCATTCAGGACCATGTTTCAGGTCACTGGAACCCGTCGTACTTTTTGAAACAAGGCTGACGTATAGAGAAACCTTTAGAAGTGCACAAGGGCAGAAAGGCTTGGAGCTTGATCCCTGCTGAAAGCTCTTAGAAGACTTTCCAAGACGACAGTGGGCCTTTGACTGAAACATGGCAATATGTGAAGCGAAAGTTGGAGTGAAAACTTTTTACAAATTTTTAATCTCATTTCCCAAGAAATTAGGCATTAGTGATCATGCTTGGATTACTTGTTTATCCATCTGTGGTTCCCTTTTCCCCTTTCCTCCATAATTTCTGGGTTAGTTTGGTGAACTAGTCAATTTTTACTACTCTTGACTAAATAATAGAGATCTCAAAGATAATCAGACTCTAAAGTTTTGTGGAAATAAGTTATTCTTAAATGTTGTTAAGTATCATGCCAGCTGAGTAAAAGGCTTAGGAGAGTGGGCCACATTAGGGACTACAAAGGATGAGAAACTTCAGCAAGAGCTCACACTCGAGTAGGAGGAATCCAGAGCCAAAGTACACCAGACTCGCTCCGTACTGATTGCCGTGGAGCTGATTTCTGCCTGCGGTAAAATATGCCCATTCGTGGTCTTACAGAACTTGATGCAAATGTGATCTACAACGACCAGACAGAGAGGTTAAATCTTTCTAAAATAGAGAGACCCCCATCAGTGTCTTGAAAACGACTACATTCTGAGTGTTACCTCCTTGGGAAACTTGCTTTCTGTCCTTTCACTTGTGGGATGGAGAGGTGATTTATTCAGGAAGAACTGGTTGCTGCTTCTCCCTCCTGAGCCCACTCGGGGTGGGGAGCCCACCCGGGGAAAATGTGCCTTCTGCCGCACTCGGGACAGATGGTCTCGGCAGTGCTGCTGGAGCAGGCTCGCTTACGTCGGTTATCGACTCTGAAATGAAGGATGTGAAATGACTGTTCTGTCTTCGGTTGTCTCTGATTTAGGAACAGAGGGACCATGCGATAACAGCATTCAGTTGCACTTGCTGCTGAAACAGCAAGAGCAAAACACGTGTTCTGTTTCCTGCCATTATAGGCGAAAAGGAAGTTGTTGACGTATGTGGTAGATTTTGGTTCGTTATGGGGGGTGGGGAGTAAGAATCCACCGTAATTCTTACATAGACTCAAGGTTGATTTTGACAGAAAATGAGTCAAGAACCTGCTTTGCCAGAGAAGAATTCTTTTCAGACAATATTTATTTATTCCTTTTATCCTGCACTGTAGGCTGAAAACTAAATTATTTCCTAAATATTCCAAACTCTCACCAATCCCAGTTTTTGTAGAAACTATACATGAAATGGAATATTCTTTCATATGTTTCCCACATTTCATTTGATTGTAACATTCTAGTTACCATTTCTTCTTTTCCCAGTGTCTCCTACCATTGTTCTGTTGATTGGCTTTTGTCGTGCTTAGCTGTTGAACAAGTGGTAACGCCTACCTTGTTTATGGAGGAATGCAAAATATTGGTGAATTTGCTAAATCAATAAATAAAATAAAATAAGCCCAAACAAACTAAACATTAAAATGCTTCAATAAATTAGTAGATGGTTCATTTTTTAAATATAACTGTGAATTTATTCTAATGAAGATGAAAACCTATCAACTCTTTTTTGTGTGTGTGTGTGATAGATTTTTTTTTTTTAGGGTAATCAAATATGCCTTCATAGCATGCAGCAGCTACAGCAGGAGGAAATAAAATAGGAAATTCTTTCTTTCTCTCTTCTTGTTATGAAGGGCCACAGTTTACTGTAGCACATCAATGATTCCAGTGACACTACTTCTGCATTAAGAAACTAGCCTTTTTATGTAGGGGTCAAAGTGTCTGGCCTAAAATCCTTGCTCATTAGGAATTTTCTAGTTATTATCTCAATCTGGTTTTTTGCTTTAATTTAGGTACTCTTCCCCCCCCCCCCCCCCAAGTGTTTATTTCCTGTCTTAGCAGGTTTTATAACAGAAAAAATGTCACCTTCAAATGTTGAGGTTTAAATGTTAGCTGCTAATAAGTACATTTTGTAGACATGAATCTGCTGTAAAACTCGTGTTTGCATGCTCTGAGAGACACGTGCTGTTGAGTAAAGATAGAAAACATATTCCATGGTTTCTCTCTTAAGAACTCTATGACCGGAGTACCAGGGATGCTCTAAATAAAGATGGGATTGTAATAAGTAGGTCACATGGATGCATCTGTCTAGAAAGTGTCCAGTTCTAACTGGTACTGTTACACCACTCGCTTTTGTGGTTGTTAGTGTCCGTGCCAAGATTACACGCAGCAAAAATCTTACATTGCATGCTGGATGTTAGGCTTGTGGAGGTTCATCAACGTGCATGCTGATCTTGAGCAACAGGGATCTGAGAGGGAAATAGCAAATAAAACCACTGAATAGGAATATTGTTTTGGCTGAATTTTTTTTGTATGTGCTCCTTTGTGCTTTCAGAAATCATTAGTAGGATAGGGTTTTCCAAATAAATTAAAAGTGAAGTATGTCTCTATTAACTAAACGATAACTAAAAATAGTGTTGCATATTTGTAAATATTCACTATGTTGACAAAAAAGGAGGGGGGAGAATTAAGAGATTGCAAGGATTAACATGGTGAAGTTAAGAAAAGGAGAGTAAGCTCGTCTGATTTTATTGTAAGTTTATAGTAGTACCTCTTAGGTTGTGAAAAAGCCTCACAGTAGAGAGCACAAAAGCTGTGTATCTTTGTCATTGAAAGCTGAAAAGTTTAGCATACTTTGTAATATGGATTTCATATGACACGTGAATCTTATGGCAGAACAGGTCCAACTTCTGTTTGAAAAATCACATTTCTGCAGTGTTTCTAAGCACCCCACAGCATGAGCAGTGGAGTTTTAACGATACGCTTGTGTCTGAGAGCTGCGTGCTGTCGTGTTCAGATAATGACACTACTTTGGTTTTAATACTTTTTAGGGACACAGACGGAAGAATGCTCTTAGATATTTTTGATGAAAACCTTCATCCCCTTTCGGTAAGTTCATCTGCCTCTTCTTCCCTTTCATGTGAACTGTCTTTCTTTCTGTCTGCTTCGCTTTGTTTCAGTCACCTATTTGGAAGTATTTCTTCCGTAGAAATCCGAAGTGCCACCAGATTATGACAAACATGACCCGGAGCAGAAACAGATTTACCGCTTTGTTCGGACGTTGTTCAGTGCTGCTCAACTGACTGCTGAATGTGCCATTGTCACCCTGGTGAGTGTCTGAGAGATGCCATCACCCATCTAACAGACCCAGTTTCGTTCCCAAAGTTTATATGATTTAATAGATCTAGGTGCTGCCAGGGAATTTTTTCTCACCATGGAGACCAAGGGAATTTCTTGATGGGAAGAGATACTGCACTTCATTTTCTTGGGGAGAGTAAGTGATGGAAGAAGAGGTTGGGTAACGTGCGACACACAAGCCGGGCTTACATCTTGCCCTCGCAGAATGATCGTGTTACAGGCCACCAAGGGGACTAATAGAAAACACTGGTGGCATAAGTGGTCTGAAAAGAGGAAATGTTAAAAGCTGAAAGGTTTCCACTTTTGGGGGGATTTGTAGCTTCCAGCAGAGACTCGGGAACAGCTGTAGGTAATTTAATAGCACTAATAAGAATTGATGGGCACGTGAAGGATTTGGTGAGTGACTGGGACATGTTGGTGATGGCTCTTTTTTATTTGCACTGTACTTGTCTTTCAGGACCACGTCATAGCATTGAACAATTGTACTCAAAGCTGAAGTTTAGCTACTTAAAAATAGCACAAGACAAAAGAGGGTTCAGATTTTCAGCTGGTGTGGATCAGCATAGCAATGTGGATTAAAGGAGCTAAAGTGATCTCCACCAGCTGAGAATTTCTTAATTTTCCTGAATTTTTTATCCTGCCAACTCTGACAGGCCTCTTCAACTTTCAGGCATGATTTTGGCCATGTTCTTGACTTGGAGATTTTAAAAGAACAAAATGGTTTTTTTTACCACTACAACATGTGGTTTCATAACAGCTTTGTTATACACTTTAGATGGAAGAAGGGGAAATTGGAGAAGGTGGGTTTTGAAGCCCAGACCCACTCATTTCCTCTGTTAATCTCTCTCCCTTGGCTTCTAAGATTAGTTGGCAAGCTTTTCTTCTTCAGACAGTCAGAATGAATTGTACTAGCCAGTACAGAACAGGAATATGAGAGAAATAGGGCAAGAAACACCCTGCAGTGCTCTTCCCTCAGGTTTTGAAGTATTACTCTACCTAGTTACTTGATGCAGCCACTACTTGTTTTCTGAAATGACATTTTGTCTGTCTCTTTTACATAACGGCACTAAGTACTTGTCCTTCTCCCTTTTCTTCCTAAGTATTTTCTGCTGGAGGCAAGATATGTTGTGTGAATCAGTATGTTCCTGTGTAATTTAATTAATCTATACAGTGGAACCTTGTTGTAGTTATCTGTTGTTTGATCTTAGGTTACTTGATCAATGAGGGCACTATTTAGTAGAAAGGAAGAGGACTATTTTTAATAACAATATCTTCCTATTATTGCAGTGCATGGAAAGTTCTTCCCCACAAATCTTGTTAACTCAGGCATATATTTCAATATCTTTCTTTTGTAACTACTTCCTTTCCTCGTATGGTTTGCATGTGGTTTCCCAGCAAGTAACTCTTTTGGTGTGATCTGCAGTGAAGTATATATGTTTTTAACTCCTTTGTTATATTGCAGAGGCAGTTTCCATAGTTGTTAGTGCTTGAAACCTTAGGTGGCTCGGGTTTTTTACCCAACAAAATGATAACAGATAAACTGTTTTAAAGCCTAGTTTTCAAAGCAGCCATGCAGATACTTGCAGACAGATTTGGTGCAGGTGATCAGCATTACTGTTCTGCTATTCTTGTCCATGTTTTCAGGGTAACAGCACCTGCCTGGCCCTGCTTTCCAGAAAGCCACAGAGTTTTTGGATAAATAGCATTTTACAAGTATGAAATTCTGCTGCTGCTGTTCTCAGTTTCCCCTGTACTTCTAGGCTCCATTTCTTTATTTGTTAGTGTCATCAGGAGGGGCCCCAGAGACAGATCGTGTGGTTTCTGAAATGTTCAAATGTGGAAATTAATCTGTTGAAAAGCTATCAGCCCTTCCCCACTCCTGAAATCTTAATAGTGTTGATGTTGCTATTTATGAACCCTCCAAGTGCTTTCAACTTTGCTGTCCTGTCTGGAGAAGCGGAGAGCAGCATTCCCTGCTGGGGCTTATGTTTTGCCATAGTCTGGCCATCCGTGGGAGAGCAATCCGATAGTCCTGCCTGCCACTTGTGCCTCCTGGGAGGGTTGCCAGGAGGCGGGAAGTGTATCTGGAGATCACAGTACGTTTCGAACAAGATGCTACAACTATTATCTTTCTTTCACTTGTTCTAATTATTTTTAAACAGTCCTAACCACCCCTTTTTACAGCCCAAATTATTAACGTGGTCTAAGGTGTGTAGTTGAATACACTTGCTGTTTGCCTTCTTACATGCCATTAGCCAGGCAGAAGCAGCGGTTATAATTGGTTATATAGCAGTCTGTATGTTCAGCGCAGGAGCTGAGTCAATGTGAAACTCCAGACTGTTAGATAAGATAGTCTCCAGCAAAAAGCCAGCGTTGTGTTGCTTCAAGCACTTAATTAAAATATTTCAATTAAAGCCTCCACTATTACAGCAAAAACCAATTTATAATTAAACAAAAAATTTAATTTTCACACAGCCTCCAGAGCTTCCAAGAGATTTCCCATACTGATAGGTGAAAAATTAAAATCTCGGGTTGAAACAATTAAGTACTAATCCACATTATTTATTTATAAAATAATACCATAAGGATAAAATCAGTTTTAGGTATTAATTGTGTTGCTGATTTAAAGTCTTGCAAATAACGGTTTTTGTCCCGGTGTACAACTGAACTACACTCTGTGACCTGACTTTGTGAGAAAAATAATGTGCATGTGCTGTCAACCCAGAGTATTCCCACCCTTGCTAAAACTGAGAAATGCCTGTCTCTTCACTCTCTGCTCAAGTGCAGAGGTGACAAGTTGTACTTAGGTTAATCTATTAATTGGATAGCAAATAAAAATGTGAGCAGGAGCGTTATCCATACCGACAGGAAAATAATACAATGTTTGCATGAGAAATAAATATTTATGCTTTGTTCTTTTGTTCTGTAAGAACAAAACAACCCTGCTAAGTAGACCTGAAGAGGAGAATGGTCCAAGTTTTCTGCTTTGCCTTGGCATGGCTTTCTGAGTTTTGTGCAAATAGGCCAAATCTAAGGCTCCTAATATACTTCAGTGTCCATAAGAGTTTTGGGGAGGATACATCTTGCATTTGTAAATATGCCAGTCAGCAAATATGTTAGGTCTATATGCTATAGACTCATCACATACAGTGCTATGTAAATACATACAATACGTGAGCTGGATTATTTCTGTGAAGTTCAGGGGAGCATGGTTTTGAAATATGTTAGAAGGTTCATACTGTGACTGACAGGATTTGATATTGGGAAATTTGAAATTTGAAGTATGTAAGAATAAATTCTCCTTATGCAAGATAGGGATTTAATTAATCCAGCCAGATGTTCCTGAGTGCTTGTTGTACTCTTCAGTCACATTTTCAGCAAATGGGTAGAGAGAGAATATTGTTGAACTGTGTTGTGAGAATTACAGTACTTGAGGAGAATTTTGGTTGCTGTGTGTTTGAAGGAAAGGAGAAAGCTTTTAACTGATTTCCTTTCACTGGGATATTTTTACTTTTAAATGCTGATAATATACATTTGGTTTTTCATATTTCAGTTGAAGTATCAAAAATCTGGTATTTGTTTAAAAGAAACATGGAAGTGATTAGAGTCTGTAGAGGCACTGGATCTGCAGCAGAGGTCCTTTTCAGCTGTCCCAGTATAACTACCAATCCTTAAGGAAGCTAATGGAAGATGCAGGTTCCTCTGACGGCCTTAGAGTACTATGCAAAGTACATTGCCTGATTTGAAAGCTGTCACTCTCCATCCCGTGACCGTAAGGGATCGTGAGTGTGGTTGGGTGAGCAAGGCAAAGCACTGAAGCTGAGCACCACCTCATGTAAGAAATCCATGAGAAGAAGTGTGTATATCCAGTATTGCTGGTGGCCACTTTTGTCCTGGGCTTCAAACATTCCCTGGGAGGTGGACGAAACCCACCACTTTGCCACATCTGAAGAAGGTCTCCCAGGCACAGAGAGAAGGTCTCTCCACCTGTACTGTGGATCCTGAGTCCCTTGGCAGCCAGGTGTGGGTCATGGTACACTCTGGAGAAGGGCAAGAGGAATCAGGGGCTTTGTGCCTGTGCTTTGGGCACTGGTGAGAGCAGAAGGCTTAGATCCTGGTCCCTGGTTTTAGGGCTGTTCTCATCTTTTCACTACAGTCTAATATACAACATATGCATCATTATCGGTTAATACCTATATGTCTCTCAGTCAAGTCTTGCTTTAGGCCTATTGAGATACACGCTTTATAAAAAGAGAACATTGAAGCTGGGGTGGGGGAAGGATTATTTTTTTTAATCTCCTAGAGAAGAGGACATTCATTCAAAGAATGGGTGTCTGTTTTCTGATGCATCTTTAAGGGTTTCTGTGTGGGCAAAGAACGAATACTGATCCCAGTTTTAGACTGGAAAGTCAATCTTGTCTAATAGTCTGAGTGCATTTTATATGTATTATAGATCTTTGTCTTAAAATTAGTAAATTAGGAGGTAAACCTGGAGACGTGTGACTTTTGTCTAGTGCTCTCTATAAATATCTACAATGGTACTTTGCAGCAACTCACATTTTCAGAGTTTTGTGGCTGCATTTGTTACTCTTTTTTAACATTTGGTCTCAAAAATAAAAATTGGATGAATTTGTGAGGACCATGATGATATGATGTCCTTTTCCACCAAATGGATGGCACCAGACCTTTGTGAAGTGTTTTTAAATGCCCAGCTGGCCAATTGCAAAGCACAGTTATTTCTGGAGAGTTGTGGTAGGGAACTGGCTGATTGCTTAGAACAGAGCATATGGCAATTTAGTGATTGGATTAGAGCTGTAATGTGGCTATTTGGGACCCACTGCCAATTACAATTTTTTCCGTACAAATAATCTTTTTATTATTTCTGCAAGGCATTGTGACACACTGAAGTTTTCTCATTAAAGAGAGGACTGTGTACTGCTTCGTGATGTGTTGGGATGGAAACTTTCTTTGTTAGTTATTCTGTGCTCCTGCAATTTATAATGTGGGTTACCTAGTGAGTTGATACGGAGTTTAAATGGGAGAGGAAGGGAATGAGGTTTTTGGAAATACATGTTCACTTGTAGGTTCTCAATTATGGTAGTTAAAACACCAAAACCATCATCTCCTTTCTGTTAATGTAAATCAAGTGAGAAATAATTAAAACCACTAGAGTTTTATTGGTAGAGATAGGATTTGACATACAGCAATATAGAAACAGCATGAGAAAAGGTAATGCTTTGCTCTTGCTGCTGCCTCAAAATTCAGAATTGTTCTGGTCATGTCAGTGACATTCCTCAGTGATTGCCCGTTTCTTTAGTGTCTTGGAGGCAATGCACAACTTCTGACCTCCCCGTGTTGCACCACAGGAAAATCTAGTGCTGCAGACAGATGGAATCACAGAATAATTTAGGTTGGAAGGGACCTCTGGAGGGGGACACACCTGATCTGGCCTCTGCTCAAAGCATGACCAGCTGGGTCAGGCTGATCAGAGCCTGCTCAGTTGAGTTCTGAATTTCTCCAAGGATGGAAATTTCATATCCGTCATAGAAAAACCAGTTTCGTTGTTTTAGGGAAGCCCAAAAAAAGAATTACAGTATTTTGGGTGCTTATACTGCACCTCCAGCGTGATAACAGGTATCAGTGAGATATTGGAGGTTAATGTTGAACAGCTTCAAAATGAAGTAACTAAGAGAAACAAAACTTCTATAAAAACCTCATTGTAAGATTTTAATAAAATTTGAGTGTTCCTTTGGATTATGAAATATTGAAATGAAATTATTTCACACTTTCATATTTGGTATATATCCTCCTGAAAGGGGAGGGGGGCGGGGAGGGGAAGAGGAAATAAACCTCCTCCGGTATTTTAACTTTTCTTTCTACTTGAGAGCATTATATAATATACAAAGTATGTTATAATGTCCTCTGAGATGGAAAAAATGAGATGCTGTTTCACACTAATTAAAACTGAACTCTTCAGTGCTATCTTTAGTTTTCAGTTTCTTCAAACAGATTTCTGTTGATTGGGATGTTGTGTAACCACCTCTATGCTATCCAGTATCGTGGGGAGGAGGACATCCTAGACAACTGGGAGAACGTTGGATATTGTGGTTACTATCAGACACTCTGGAAGTCCAGAATGGATTCACCCAACAGCAAATAATCACCCCAGAGATTAGTTCTGGCTCAGCAGTAGCCCTGCTGGAACTTGGATCCTTTGCTGATCTTGTTAGTTTGTGCCATGTTACAGTTCTGTGCCTGGATAAAGAAAGCCCCCCAGGACTAGTGGTGATAATGGATGGCTAAATGCTTCTCCACCATGCTATTGCAAGTCCAAGTCCTGGGAGTTAAGATCAAAGGCATCCAGACTAGGTCAGCATTGGAGTAATTTCGGGTCTGGCAGATTTATGAGCTCAAGATATGTGCTGAAACAAATCAGTTCTGTACCGCTGCTGGACCTGAAGTGGTGTTGGAAGCCATATAACTACATTCCTGTGGTGCCGCATCTAAGCTAATGAACCACTCCAGAGTTCATTGAACTCGAAGCCAATTTGGGATTATCTATACCCATGGAGTGGTAGTTTTATTTAATTAATATAATTAAATTCTTTTTAATCCAGATAAATGAATTCTTAACAAAGACAAATCGCCCAATTGTTTTCACTTATGATTAAATAATAATTTGCTGATATTCCAAGTGTAAAGGTCAATCATTGCAAAATCTTGGTGCAAGTCTGTGGGAAAAGAGAGAAAATAATCCAGTATTGCTCTTCTGAAATCTTAACTCTGTGCAGTGTATATTCTGGCATGTGCTCAAGTTATTAAAACGTCTCCAATGAGGTGCAAATGTTGTCCATCAAAGCTTGTTAGACTGACAGTCATGTAAAACTATGTGGTTCATTCCCAAACACAGTAGGTGAATAATGGAGGTATCAGACTCTGGGGTATTGAGTTTGTAAGTAAAAATGTATTGATGCACCAATGTCCATTGGTATTTTCTAGATCAGAATTGCATTTTCATTTCAGCTAGTAATTGAATTATGTTACAAATGAGTTCTGAAGATTATAGTGTTGTTGGTATTAACACTGAGTTATACTTGCTCTTTGTAAGCTGGGAAAAAATCAGGATTATATGTTGTTTGACTGAAGCCACTGAGAGTTTCTGCTAATGTCACATTAGTAACTTTAATCTTTTATTTAAATAGTCTTGTTATTATTCTGTAAAAAATCTATAAACATGCAGTCATAGAACTAAGTGGGTAATGATAACTGTGACAAAGATGGCTCTTGGAAGCTGTTAAAGTGTTTGAGGAGAGCTAGGTGTTGAATTAAGGCAGAATAAATCTGTTGTCTTTTTGGAATTCGACTTTTGAATGTTTAGTAGAGAAGTGCTCAAAAGTTTTGCCACAAAAGCTTACTTTCAGAAGAGGCACTGCAAAGTATGAATTAAATTGAAGAAAAGTAACATTTGTATAACAGCTTCAATTGGTTTTAAGCTTTAGTTCCATTCTTAAGCATGGATATAGTTGTTAAAAGTGGGTGGAGGCAAATCATGGCATTTATTTTAACTTAAGTATTCTAGATACTAAAAGCTTATTTTATCTTTCATTAGTTCTGGTTCCATAAAGTAACACCTGCCAAAATAATCCAGAAGAGATGAGGTTTTCAGATTTTTGTTTAAAAAACAAAGTGTTTCTCACATTGTTTAATCTGCATTTTTTGGTCTTTTGACATATAACTAAATTTCTTCCAGCATTCTGGGATGCAAGTTTTACAATATTCTTTTCTCCAGTGAGCTTTTAAAATTCAGGTTTATTATATGACTTTACAGCAGCTAGTCCTAAAGAAAATGTAGAAAATGTTTGGCTTTTGAAAATGAAGCCAATGAAAATCATTACAACACAAAAATATACCAAACCGCATAGTACACACAGAATCCCAAGTCTCTTTGATACAAATCCTGTATTTAAGAAAATGACCCCTGTGTGTTTAAGACACTGTTCAATGTATAGACATCATTGCATACAAATGGCATTTCCATATGTCACATTTACCATTACAGGGTCAACTTTTTTTTTTTTCTCTTTTAATGAGGTGGAGCATGCCTGCCTGTGTGTGGGAAGACTCGCATGCTTTTGCCAGCAAAAGCAGGTGGTGTTCTCCCACCAGCCACGAGTGTGTTTGGGATGAGTAGCGTAGTCACTAACCACCCACCAGCCTTCCTCTTCAACTGGGCTGGGAGCCACCTGGCCCTTCTCCAAAAGCCTGTACTGATTCAGCACATCTTTGCAGCAGCCAGAAGCATCCCCCTTCAGTCGTGTAGGCTGCTAAGCGTGTGGCAAGACTCTGCATCTCCTTTTTACTCTTATGTCCCATCAGAGTCAAAATCGTGGTGCTTGGGCTGTTACCATGGCCTGGGCCCAGTATACTGAAATGCTCCGAGATGAAAGGAGAGGTGGAGAGCTCCATTTGTCAGGAATAATGAAATTTCCAACGTTTGCATAGGAGAGCTTGCTTGGCTGTGTGTATACTGTTGTTATGAGGTTGTTCTACATCAGCAGGGTAACAGCTCAAGTATGTACCAGCCTAAATTTCATTCTTTTCTTCTGCTGAAATTTCACGATCTGGAGAGTCACCTGGTTCTCTCCAAATTAGAGCTATAGAGAGCTACAACAATGACTCTGTGTGTGACTGAGTGGGCTTGATTGAAAGTTGAAGAAGTACACTAACGTGAGAGCATAGGCATATCTTTGGGAGACAAGTCCTAGATTACAGCGAATTCCCGCATTAGCTGAGGACCTTGACAAACTTTTACAGATGTTTGCTGCAAGAAGTCTTGGTTTTCTTCTGTTTTCTCTTACTTGAACACATAGACTTAAACCCAAAACTGAGTTGGGAAGGGCACAGCAAGTGAACAGAACGAAATGCTCTCTTTTAAGGCATTTTCAGGAAAGGAGCCAGAAGCCACACTAAGCACCTTTGTCCTGGCGAGGTATTTATCATCTTCAGTTTTATCAGAAGATGATAACAGAGTCTCACTCCAGCAAACCATATGTCTGAGGTTAAGCCCAAGTTATTACCAAGGACTCAAGAGCAATTATTCATATCCTTGAAGATGCTCAAATATGGTAATGAAGGTGGTATAAGAATAGTCTTATCAAGCTCCTAGTTAATTTTTAAAGCTGATTTCTCAAGTATGTGTTGGTGGGAAGGTAGTAGCAAGTTTATGCTCCCTTTTTACTTAGGTATATGTTCATCTGCTCAAGGTCTAAGTTCATCTGTTATGGATTGTTATCCTTTACGTCTTTCCTTATGATACCATTCTTATCTGTTCTTATCAGTTTACTTTTTCTTCTCTGAACGCCTCTGAATTTGAGCCCGCAACAGAATCCTTACTTAGTTTTCTTTTTTTTTTTTCTTTTTTTCTGTCTCTTTCTAAGCAAGAGCTGCAAATAAGAAAGGATGCTATTTTCTGATTTTTGTCTGCCTTGTGTATCTATAGATGTGGAGTATTCATTCAAAATCTACTAAAACTGTGTGTGTGAAGTTGAAATTTAAGAGGTTTACATTAACAGCAAAGGGTCAAATTCAGCACTGATATAAAGCAAATGAAGTTGATTTTCTAACTTAAGAGTGGCATGATATTATGGCTTCCATACACTTTCTGCTTAGGAAGCTCCCTGCATTAGCACAGTGTGTTGTTTTAAAGAAGTATTCCGCTTCCCGGGGACAATTCCAGGGAATGCTGCTTTTTCGTAATTCAAGGAGCAGTTTTGCTTGCTAAGTTGGACAAGTTTGTGTACCGTAGTGTATGAGGGGTTTGTTTACACAGGCTGCCTGGAAAGCAAAAGGCAGCCTTTTAAATAGAGCCATTGGGTAGTGCAGACTCTGGTGACAGTCTGTGGTGAGCCACCTTTTTACTGAGCTTTGTGCTTCTGTGGTTTTATAAGTATTCTTGGACCACTTAGAGGAGAGGTGAGTCTCTTGAGTCTCCACTGCTGTTCCCACCTCACCCACTTAATACGCTTTTCTTTCAGTTTCTGTCTTGAACCCTTTCCTTGGAGTGACCACTTGCTTATTTTTAGGGACTTAATTTTAGTTTCTCAAAGCATTTAAACTGTGCTGTTTATTTTGGACTCATACACCACTTGGAAAGCCTTCACAGGCAAAACTCCCAATACCAAATTTTACACATCAAAATCTTTTCAGAGTGATACCCCTAACTAAAAAGTCCAAACTCTGTTTTTAATAATGGGTTTGACACATAATTTGGAATTTTGTACTTAGTGTTTTGCCTTCCTTATAAAGGAAAATAATTTTTTGAACCATTAGTGATGTTTTGTTTTACAGTATTATAAGATAATGTTATGCTTTTCTTCAGTGTCAGAATGGCAGGCAGGGGCAAATCATAGCTAAAGAAGAAACGGTGTATTCAGGAGTCTGGCGTCTGGCCTCTTGAAAAAATCAGCTTTAGTTTTATGATATCTTGCTACCTACACGTTTCTTTTTTTTTAAGAAAAAACCTGAAAAATCAACAGTTTTATCTGTGAGGTCTCATGTTGTAAAGATCCTGACTTTACAGCTGAGTACAACTTTGTTTTCACAGAGACCTTTGAATGTTTAATATGCTTGTCTTTTTGTGCCTGAACACGTTGATTGAGTTAAACAACGTGTCTAAAACAAGAGATTACGGTTAATTCCTCATTAATACAAGAAAAATAGAGAACGCTTTGGGGAGTGAGAAAGGCAAAGATCTTTTACTGAGACTTTTTGGTTTTATTTGACCAGTCTGTAATATCCAACATGCTGTAACTATTCAGACTTTTTGAGTATTCTATAATTGCAAAAATTCATTGAAACTATTTTGGCATTGGTAGTATCAATGTGATGTTGCTTTTCCAAATAAGTTTTCTATGTATCTACCATTTTGCATGTACACTCCTTTTATAAATTAGTTGTTTTTACTTGTTTAAATTTAGTCCAGTATTTATTTGATGGTATAGATGTCCCCAAAACTTGGGATAAATATTTTCTAAACGTTTTGTGGGTTTTAGCAATTATCTATAAATCAGTCATATTCCCTCTTAAAAAAAAGTTTTAAATTGCTAAGTAAAAAATTTCAACGTTATTTTAAAATATGTATCTTAAAGGAACATTTTCAGTTTTCTTATCAGCCATGTATTTCTTCTTAGAGCAGAAAAAAATTTCCTTCAGCACCTGTAGAAGAGTATCTTTAGGTATTTAAAATTTAAACCAAAATGCTGGTACTTCAGAATCCCAAGCAGTGTTCTGTTTTTATAAAACATGCAGCCTTTCAGGTAGGTATAATATTTTGCATGCATATTGTACTGTCATCAGAGTATCTCATAAAATCTCCTGCTAGTTTCTGTCAGTCAGTGTAGACCCTTGTAGGAGTTCTAGCAACCCAAGTAACCACCTAATGGCTTTTTATCACAGTGCAGCGAGGAGGGTGTTGTAAGTTCTATTACCAGATACAAATAATAGGTTATTCTTTAGTAAATGCAAACCTGTATTTCTGTAGAGTAGCATATCAGGGTTAATTGTTGGTTGTAGTAAATAAGTCTGTCTGTCATGTTGAAGCACTTCCAGTTTCAAGTTCTGCTGCTTTTGTGCACAGCAAGTGGTTCCACAGGTGAGAAACGAAACTGCAGAACAAATTCACTTCCTTGGTGCCAGTGAAGGCAGTAACAGAAGTTTTCTGCTGAATCAGAACAGAATTTACTAACTTAAGAAATGACTGCATCTCATTTTCCTTAAGTCATTGTCAGAAGACTGGAGTGAAACCTGTTTGAGACAACCTCACAGTGGACTGAGAAATCTGTTCCTTGAGAAAGGCGGTCTGTTGAGGAGAGAAAACTTTCTACACATGAATTCATTGTAATATGACTGTATTAGTGACCATTACAAACACTGTAACTCAACTTTCATTGTTGAAAGTGTAGGACAAAGAACTTATACGTTGCAGTGGCCACTTTGAACAAAAGTTGTTTGATGTTGTGTGTTTTGTGTTTTTTCCCCATGACTTTCTTGCTCAGTGTGCCGTTTATACTGCAGAGCGTGCCAGAATTCATTTTGTGGGCTGAATATCTGTGTACATGTATTCAGATACTGAATATTTTTTTCATAAAATAAGTTTTTCTGTAAAACTTTGAATTATACAACAGCTGTCTGCTGTTTTTGCTAATTTTGTTGCCAAGCTCTAATTATGATACTTGTATGTATCATAATTGTGAAAATTAATGAAGACAACTATGTAGGATGTAATTTGCCTTGATGTTATTGTGGTCTCATAAAAATAAATGAGCTATAAAATACATTAATCATTATTTTTAATTCAATAATATTTTATACTAATGCTAGACCTTTCAAGAAGCAAAAATCACAGAAGGAACTCTGTGTGCTTCTATGAGTGCAAAACCGTGTAGGAAATCACAAGTGACCTGCTCAGGGTTTTCAGGTTTCCTGCCTATGCTCCCCCTTTCCCCTTCCTCTCAAATCCTTACCAGCATGTGTCCTACATTGAATTTTTTGTATCTTAGCTATTCTTTAGGTATTATTTGATTAGTTGCTAATAGGCATTAACTTAGTCAAACTGCAGATTTATTATGTGTCTTCTGGCAGCTAGTCAATAAACTGTTTAAACGTTGCGGATTACAGAAGCATTCGGGTTTGTTCATCTCACACGTAACTCTTTGTAATTGCAATTTCCTAGGAGGGGTAGAGTGGGGGGGTGCACAGATCACCCACAACCAGTATTTCTTAGAACGTAGAACTTCTTAGAAACCAGTATTTCTTTCTTCGCCTGTCAGTCCGTTGCTCGATGTAATCGAGCTGCTGTTGCTGACAGCGGGTAGCTGTTCACACAACACGTCGACTGACTCGCCTCCGTGGGTCCCGTGTGCTCGCCCACGCTCCCCTGGCTGGAGCATCAGTCGGGGGCCGGGCCAGCTCGGTGTTCAGAAGCAGAGGGCCGTACTGCACCCACCCCAGCAGCTTTTTCCTCGGTGTTCAGGAAGCCCCTCGTGGTGCCTTGTTTGATTGGATGTGTGTAGTAGTGTGTGTCCTGCAGTCTTTGTAAATAGTAGCCACCACCCTCGTGGATGGGGTCTTGGCTAACTGAGCTCTCGCTGATGCTGGCCTGTGTTGGTGGCCTTGGTCAGATTGGGCCAGACTAGGGCGTCCTGAGTTTATTGGTTCCTGTAGGTCCAACAGGGCTACTGTTGCTCACCTCCAGAGCTTCCAGGTCCAGAGGAAGCTGTTATGCGTTACCTTCTTAGCACATACTTTCCCCTGGTCAGCTTGCTGTTTCTGTGGTAACTGTTCCTCCATCCAAGCTATAGGTGCCTACAGAACCTCTTCGCTCAGGCTCACCAGGAGGGACCAGCGTGAGGTGATGCCATGGTTGTTTGTATGATAGCTAGTAGTTACTAGTGGTAGCATACCCTTGTCTTCCACATTAGTAATTAGCATTTTATTTATTTACATTGTTATTTTAATAATTTATTTAAGCTATCATTTGAATCCATTCCAACATGTGAATATATTAGCAACAGTTATGGATAGAAAAATAACAGTTTTGTTTCTGGCAATATGATCAGAAGGCAAAGGCCAACTAAAATATGAATTTATCGCATCCAGTCTTGAGCTTGGCTTAATGTATGTTTTTAAAGCTACAGTTTTTATGAAGGAATCATCTTGAGAGCAGATTACTGTTTTAAAATTGCTGGAATGGGTTTATGAGAACAGTTTTCTTTTTCATTTCTACTTAATAGCAAAATAGATTAAGTCTGGATTTTAATGTGTTTCCACAGGTATATCTTGAAAGACTTTTAACTTATGCAGAGATAGATATTTGTCCAGCAAACTGGAAGCGAATTGTACTGGGTGCAATTCTACTGGCATCCAAAGTTTGGGACGACCAGGCAGTGTGGAACGTGGATTACTGCCAGATCCTGAAAGATATCACGGTCGAAGACATGTGAGTTCTGTATGTTTATCTTTGTCAATGAATGCCAAGATCTGTGTGTATAAGGGGGTCGGGAAGTTCTCTCATAAATCATACGAAGTTTGTATATCTGCGTTTTATCTAAACATGGTGGATGCTGATAGATGGCATGAGGCCTATTTGACAGTTGCTTACATAGAAGACATGAATTATTTTTATTTTCTGGTTGAAGTCTATTTTACAACTGGATGTTCATGCACGGTAATGAAAACAGACCTGCAGAATATTTAAATGTATGACTTAACAAAAAACCCGACATCCAGTGAGCCTGCGTGTATTCACTTCAGCAACATTTACTGTTGTGCTACTTCTCCATACTGACAGTAGACCCACATGTAAAGCAGGAAAAAACATTGTTGTACTCCTAATGACCCTTAGATGATCACCCACTTCTTTATTGCCATTATTCAAAATTAGTGCTTTTGGGGGTTTTTTTGGTTGTTTTTTTCTCCCCTGTATCCTGCTGAGTTTGTTTCCAAGATGTTAAAAACCTAATATTTTAACTTGCAAAGAGAAATTTCAATTTTTACCATTTTTTTTAATTTGATGGCATTCTTAAGAATTGCATATTGTAACAGCATAGAGAGTTGTGATATCTGGCTGGATACTCACGAGTCATGTTAAAGAGTATATTCCAACAGTAATAAAAAGAACTGTAATAAGAATAAACGCAATTAAGATCTTAATGAATCTAAAGATCTAAAATGAATACTCACGTCACTAAATACTCTAGTGCCTCTTTCGGTTGGTTGGTTAGCAGGTATTACATATATAAGTGCCTGGGGTTTGTGCCGCCTCTACGTCACGTGCCACGCACGCTTTCCGAGGTGCCCTCATCTGAGCTGGCGTGCGTGCCGCGGCGGTGCCGGGAGGACTGCGGGTGGAAGTGGCGCTGGGATGGGGCCGGGGGCCTTGACAGGCCACTGCGGCGTGTGCTTCGGAGAGTGACAGCTTCAGTCTGCTGGTGCACCCCTTTTTCGTAAGGACTAATAACAATAGAATTACTTAGAAGATGGTTTAGTACAGTATCTGTGTGTTTCGGAGCCCTTTTAAGCTAAGTATCTGTAATGAGAAGTATATAGACTTGCCTCTGCTTTAACTCACTTAAGTCAGGCTCGCAGCCGCTGAAGAGACTTCATTGTGGATAAGCGCTCTGGGAAAGAGGGAAGGAGGAAAATAGATGAGAAGAAATGTTTATACAGACAGAATGTTTTTTGAATCTCCTTTTGCAATCTCAAAGCAGTGAAAGGCCAAGCATTTTTGCTAAAGCAGCCCTAACTTATTTTCTTAATAGTTCTCTGTCAGATTTATAGCTGGTCTAAAAATGCTCTGTAAGGGAAAGGTTGAATGCTAGGAATCAGCTGATTGCTTTAAATTAAGCGTGCTCATATAAGACTTCTAAATTGTGAGTAACTGTCATTGCTCAAGTATTAGAAAAGTTATCTCTACGTCTTCTATTAACAAGCGATTTGTAATAAAGTTGGTTTTTTTCCTGAGTCAAAGTGAAAAACATAAAGCTTCCATCGCTGTGGTATGCTGTAGATACTTTCATTAGTTTTGGGGAAAACTCTCATTTCAAAATCGAGATGGGAAATACCACATAATGCCATTTCAATATCTGTTTTAAAATATGTAAGCTACTTTTAAGGATGGTTAATGATACTTCTTTTCTGACGTAACCCAAACAGAATGAGATTTCCAAAATAAAAGGGGAAGTAGAGGGGGCAAAAAGCTAAAATCAGGCCCTTCACATTTCTGTGTGCAATATTATTCCATGCAGAACAATTTGATAACGCTTCCTTGACCATTTTGAGCATTTCCTGAATGATTTTGCTAAGCTACTTTTCTCTTGATCCTGCTCTCATGCTTTCTGGTATTCAGTGGCTGTAAGGGCCTCCCTTCGTTTACTCCTCCTCCAAGGCAAATCTGGGAGCTTTTAAAGTATTTCTGAAGCTGGGACGTGAGCTGCAGTAGGGTGCTGAACAGCTTGAAGCAGACTGACAGGCTTGACTGTGCCGTGTGACAGTATTAATCAGAAACGGTTATAAATACGAGTTTTGAAATTGCAGATTCTCAGGGCTTTTTTTGAAGGCAGGTGATGAGGCATACTGTGATGGTGTGAAAGGAAAGAAAAAAGGAGGTTATTGTTTTTAACAAACACGCGTGATGGTGCTACTGTTAGAAGTTGCACTTGAGCAATATAACGCCATTGCTCACGTGGCAGACCCGTGCTCCTGTGCTAACATCAGCCCTCTTTCTGCACCTCACATTCCCTAAGCCAAACTGTGATCAGTCCTTGTCCTCAACGTCCTCAGCTTCTTAACCTGTTCTTAAAGATTTTAGGGTACTCACAAACTGCAAAACCAGAAGCCTTTGGGGAGCCTGTGCTCTCTATAGGGTACTTGGTGATCTGGCTCATGGGCTTTGTGTTTGGGGCTTCTTGTGAATCCTCCAGCAAAAATTTTGGTGCTTGTTGACCTGATGTTTATATTCCTGCTGCAAATTTTTCCTCCTATCCCTAGTGTAGTGGATCTTTTTTTTTTTTCATTCGTATTTTTCAGGTAGTTGTGACAGGACAGTATTATGATTTTGAAGTGCCCAGCCCTACGCAAGATGGGGGCTTTCATTGTCTATACTAATAAGGCAGAAAAACTCTAGGTCAAAATCTTCAACTGCTGTGAATCATTCAACATTAAGTGTATCTTGCAAAACATCACGCAGACCTTGCAGTGTTTTATAAATCACCAGCAGTACATTGAACTGTGCCTAAAAGCTAACAGAGGGCTTGGGACGACTGAACTGCAGTGTGTGTCTGTACTCGTGTATGTAGCATTACCTTGAATTTCTGTGTGAATTTGAGGAGGGACCACTGGAAAGCATATGCTAAAGCAGTCTAATGTAGATGTGTGGGGGAAGAAGGGTACGGTGGTTAGTTAAACTCCAGTAGTCCCAAATAAGAAATACCTGTGGTTTTTTGTTTTTTCTCAGCTGTAGTTAGGCTGCTGACTTAACCTTCAAATCTGGGAGCGGGGGGATAGTAAGAATCTGAGGCTACGTGGTGTTCTTAAAGATTTGGGGGTGCTCTTCAAAAGAGGTACACCCAATATCTTTCTCCATTAAAATAGGCTTTATATTATCCATCAACATAGCCTTAACATAGCATTAATTTAGCCTGAGCGTGCAGAAAGTAAAATCTTGGCAGTATAAAAGGACATTTAAAGATAATCTTCTGTATTTATTGATAGATGTCTTAAAATGTAATTTTTTTAATTTGGATTTTTTTAAAAGCTAGAGTCTTCAACAGTGTGAATTCATGCCAGAGAGTCCATATCCAGCTTTTAGATAGTCTTTTAATGTTAATTAATATTTATCATTATGTAAACATACAATTTTGGCAGAGAGAGAGAAGGTAAGGAAGGACAATGATTATGATGTAAAAGTGATGTAAAAGTAAAGAGTGAGAAGAAAAATCATTCAGTGTTGAAAAACTGCTGTGCCAGTACTTTTTCTTTTTATCCTCAAATCCTTCCTCTTCTATTGCCAACTGCCTGCACATTCCTTGCACATTTACACTGCAGTCAAAATGTAACTTAAATGCAGTATCAGTCAGTCAATACCTGCTGGTAACGCAGCAGTGCAGTCCCTATACTCTTTAACAAACATATACAGCTTTTACCACCCATTTTTTATATTTCTCAAATCTTGAAAACACTGTTCTGAATAAATCCTATGTCCCTGCATAAGTATTATGTAGGATGTCTAGTTACCATGCAGTTTATGAAAATTTCCAGTCCTTAATTTTGTTGATTTGCTTATTTCTTAACATACCTTTTAATTTACTGGTGTAGGTACTAGTGTATTACTATACCAAAGTTTTCACGGTGTGGGAGCTCAAAGAGGACCTCTGTTACTGTCAAGTATTTTGATAAACACATTTGTTTTAGGTACTGAGAAACAAATGATCACGACACTGAATTTTGGTTGCACATGCTAGGGAAAAATTGCTTCATTCTGTTCATAAAGTTAAGACAGAATGCTGAAAAATTCAGGTTTCCCATGACTAGTTTTAAATGATTGATTAGGAAAGGCTGAAGAGAGTAAATAAGTTCTCCAGTAATTTAGGCATTAGAGTAATTTGCAGCATTTATGAGAGTTGTTTGACAAATTTAGGACATGCCTGCATTTTGTGTTTGCATAGCTGTGTGTGCAGATCCACCTAGTGGAGGTACAGCAGAAACTACAAGTTTGTTTTTTTTTTTTCCTACTAGCTTTTCTCTCCCAGATTGTGTTAGCTAAACTGGTAAAGATGCCCTTCCCCTAGCAAAAGTTTTGTGTCTGGATTTGATTGGCGTCACAGTAGCAGCTGCAAGGTGCAGCATCTTTCATATTCCTCACTGGCGTACATACACCGATAGAACTCGATAGACTAGGTCAAACCTCAGGCTAGTATAATTGCATCTGACAGGAATAAGAAATGAACTTGGTTTATACCATTTGCAATTTAAAGTAAATTACATTCAGAATGCACAGTCTGAAATACGTTCTCACATTTATCTTCTTTCTACAGGAATGAGCTGGAACGCCAGTTTCTTGAGCTGTTGCAGTTCAATATTAATGTTCCCTCCAGTGTTTATGCCAAGTATTATTTTGATTTGCGTTCCCTGGCAGAAGCAAATAACCTGAGTTTTCCTTTGGAGCCCCTCAGCAGGGACAGGGCATATAAACTTGAGGTAAGACACTTTCTTTTTAGATTGCTCAGAGTTGAATATGTATGGGGATTTAGAATATTCACGTTGTTTCTCCCTTCTCCCATCTCTTCCCAAATACTCCCATCAGATATTGGAATATGACACACCACAATTTCCGTAACTGTTTTGTTTGTGCTTTGGGTATTCATGGACATGGAGACAGCTTTTTGGCCCTGTTTACTTCATACCTTGTCTTGCTTTCCATTTCTTTTTCAGTTCCAGTTATCTGAACTGGCCTTCTGAAAATACCCACATATTTTAAAATGACTTGGTTCACAGCCTGGTTTTCTGTGTTTGTTCGGTTCCTTAACTGATTATCCACCTGAAGGACAGAATATTAACAAGTATTGCTGAAAATAACTATTCCATGTGCTTGTTACCTGCTACTGCTCCACTTCACATGGATCCAAGTCTGTTATCTCCCATAGTGTTTTTCTCAATAAGGGGCAAACAGAAATGAGCACACATCTTCAGTGAATAAATCGTGAATGTTTATGAGACCTGAATATACCATGTGCAGAAAGCTCTATGTCACATGGTCTGGACCTGTGAAATGCAGGGCACTATGAATTCCCACAGACACTGCAGGAATTTAAAATCATCAAGACTGGAATCTATTTTTCTTGAGCTGTCCGGTATGCAGTTTTTCAAATAAGGGCATTATTGCATGAGGGTGTATGTATTTTGTTACCAATATTGAAATTTGTCATTAGATGCTAACTGCTTTTAACATTGCACATCTTAATTATAGAACAGCTTTGCACTGGAGGTTGTTTGCCTGTGGGTTAGAGTGAGCGTTGCCTGTTCTGAAATTCGTAGTGCTCCTGTAAGACAGGCAGGCAGTACTATACACGTTTTGGGGGGTGGAAGTGGTGCATGGGAAGGTTAATTGACTTGTTTGTGACTGTAATGGGAACAGAAAATGGTGGAGAAGGAATCAAAGCACATGTCACTGAAGTTGCATTTCTCATTCTTTCGAAATTTCACAGATAACTTTAGTAAGAATGTAGCTTAATTCTGTGATATAGATTTGCATCAGATTTTGTTTCTGTTGAAGAGAATTAAAAAAATGAAAATTCATTGGGATTGTAATCTTAAATGAAAAAAGCTAGTTTACTTAGATATTAAATGTGGGTCTTGAATATAAGTGCCATTACGTATATCAAAATTGAGTGAATTACTTATTGATAATAATTTAGTACACAGTGTTTCCCAACACTGTAAGTCTGTATCGCACACAATGTATAACAGCAGGTTACAAATGGAGGTAATGGCAACAGCTCCTAAAACCTTAGAAGAAAAGAAAATAGAAATTACTGTAAATACCCAAGAGAATAGAATCATAGAATAGTTTGGGTTGGAAGAGACTTTTAAAAGTCATCTAGTCCAACCTCCCTGCAGTTAGCAGGGACATCTGCAACTAGATCAGGTTGCTCAGAGCCCCATCCAACCTGACCCGGAATGTTTCCAGGGATGGGGCAGCTACCACCTCTCTGGGCAACCTGTGCCAGGGTTTAACCACCCTCATTGTGAAAAATTTCTTCCTTACATCTAGTCTAAACCTACCCTTAGACTGATGGTTCCTCTGTACTCACTAAAGAGAAGGCACATTTAAAAAGAAACAATGGAATATTTTTTAAATAAAGCTGTATTTTTTCCCATGCTGGAGATGCTTTGTGCTACTGGCAGAAGTTGGCTGTAGAGTAACCCTGCTAGCCAAAGAGGATGTCTTCAGGGAAGAGGAAGAGTATCTGCTGTGAAACCAACTTGGTCTACCAGCTCCTGGGCTCTGGTCTGTGGCCAGAAGGAAGGGAACATGATGGGAACAGCCTTGCTCCCTGGCAATACTTGGTTGTCATTAGTGTGCCCTTGAAACTACTTGACAGTGTAATTTATAACCTAGTTTCTTGAGCACAGTTAAGCATTTAGCTTGCCAAGAGTTATCAAAATGCATTTGCAGCACTTCTCTAGGTCTCTCGTGCTGTTCAACCCAGAGTTTTCTGTTTTTAATTGCCTGGATTGTCAAGTGGAGTAGATGTAGTGCCACACAGGCTGTGATATTTTTGATACTGAGAGAAAAGCTGCAGTCTGTGATGAAAGACAACAGACTCATAGCAAATATATGTATGCAGTGGAAGGATTTGCCTTGTCTGGTAAACTGAAAGGACCTTGCTCAGTCCCAAGATTTAAAAGAAGTTATTTACTGACATTTGGGATCATAAAAGGTCTTGCATAGAGAAATGGTTATACTATAACACATTTTTGCTACTTTTTCATTTTCAAGCTATTTTATGTATGTAAAGCAGGAGTGTTAGATCCAGCATGGCAGAATCTGCGTTGCTGTTTTTGCAGATATCATTAGGTTGACATACCTGTGATGAAAAAAAACCCCCAAGAAGACCAAGGACAAGGCTAGTAAATACTGTTCCTCATCAAATGGAAATGCTGGACAAGGTCCATCTTTGAGGTGTTGTAAGGGGTTATAGTACTTGTTAAAAATTACATCGCTTTCTGGAGCATCTGCAGTGGATGTTTTTCCTTATTTACTATTCCCACAGTTGACACTTAAGAAGCACCTTTGTCTTTTAAATTACTAAATGAAAGTGATTTTTTGTTACTTTTCATCAGCCTGTGGTGTATAAGTGACCTGAATTTGCTACACCAGTCCACCTAGTAGCCAGAAACCATTTTCAATGACCATTTTTTTCTTTCCCATTGTATGGAATTGTGCAAATTAAAAATGGCAAATAACCTTTCATTAGATCATCCAGTCTGTCCACTTGCCAATACTGATTGTTCCAACCAGCATATGTTATAGTGTGTTTTCTCCTTCCTTTTAATTACGTCAAATGTCAAGGCTTCCTTTTCTTCTCCTGAGAAACTATTTTCTAATGTGGGAGATTTTTCTGCCAAAAGGGTTGTTGGATATCCCACCTTAATGCACTATTTTGTAATTTCCTACTTTTGCACCTGGTTATTCTCCCGTGCACTGAGCTAAATATGAGTCAGATTCTGCTCTTTGGCTAAGTCCACAAAACACATCTACCCTATTTCTGCTTGTGATTTTAGCACTGTGCTCATTTCAAGGCTAGATTTTGTAAGAGCATTTTTTAGCACGCTCCCAATTAGACTAGACTATGTTGTCTCAGCTTTTTATTGTTGGAACAGTGCTTGAGCACATGGTTCAAACCCTTTGAACTGCATGCTGTGTTTTCTTGACCCTGAAGAGGTACAGTCCCATAGATCAAACAGACAAAAAAGAGGAGAAAAGGATGTAAGTTACAAGTAGAAAAGGGTTTTTGTATCCCTCCAGCTTCTCACTGTCGCGGTGAATGATTGCAATCCTGTGTATTTTGTATGTTCAGAAGCCTCTTAGCCAAGAAGCAAAGGGAGAGCAAAACTCCCCTGCTCTTTTGTCAGGAGTAGCACGATTGCTGTTCTTTTCATACTCCATAAATTAAGGAGAACCCCCATCATCACAACTTCTAGTTGTTCTAGTGATTTTTTTTTTTCTATTACGTTTTCATTATATATAACTCTTCCAGACCTAGTGCTGTCTGTCCCTGCCAAGTGCTCTCTGGTTTGTCCATTTTTGGGGTGTTGCAGCACTCGCAGTTGCGTGCCTTTATGCAGTCCCAGCAGTGAAGCCGTAGCCTGCCCCGCTGCTTTGCTGCCCTGCACAAACATGTGCATGCAGCCAAAATTTATGCTGCTACTTCTGCCTTTCTCCCCTCTTCTTTCTCCTTACCCACCCCTTCACCAGGGACGAAGTCATAATTCAGCAGAAGAACTGACTTCTAGTTCTGTATGCATATATGTAGTGGAAGAATATATATGTATACATTTTTCTCGCTGATTACAGATATTACAGTCAAGTCCAACAAAATTTCACATGATTGAATAGTTTTGCTATTTTTAAGAATGTTTTGATTTCATATGCGAAATAGTCCCTTGCAACTGTCAAAAATTGGTTTCTTTTTCTAGCAATAAAAGCAACAGAAATATCAGATGACAGAAAAGTGTTTATAAGCTATTTGGATTTATTTTAACTGAAGGACAATAATAAATATTTACAATTTTCAGCTTTTGTTTCCCCATATGTTACGCTGAAGTTGACTAGCTAACTTGCCAAATGCCAATTTTGTAAATTATTTGCAAATGAAGAGTCATCTTTAGCTACAGGATTGCTTTAAACAGCAGTCAGTGTGTTTCTTATCTATATGATGGATCAGCAGAGACTAGAGATGCCAAATACTAAGTGCCACTTCCAAGCAAAATTTCATTTTATCTGACTGAAGTACCAGAACAGAAATTTTTTCCATGAAACAGGCAATTTTGACTTGATTACCTTCTGGCTGTTAGATGCCAAAGGTAATAGCCTGATACGGCAGCTGAAAGAAGCTGAGCTCCACCTTAGTACACCTATTTGCCAAGCCCTGCATTGGCACGTTATTTCATGATTAAATGCTTTTCATCTATTGGATTTTAAATCCAACTGAATTGCATAAACTTTCTTAGTCCGTTGAGTTCCTGGTTAAATTAAGTAAAATGTTATTAAGCAGTTTTAAGTGAGTTAAGCAATGGGAATATTTGCATTATTTTATTCTATCGTTCTCTTCATGTGCACTGGGAAGGAAAACTCTGTTCAAGAATGGTCTTAACAAAAGGAAATTCAGTTTCTAACTAAAAAGTAGTGACTGGTTTCGTGGTGATGGTAGGTTTTGTGTTGTTTTGGTTTTTTTTTTTTTTAATTTAACCATGTTTTGTGGATGACTTGACCGAAGCATTAGGTTAACTTGCTCTTGGATGTATGAATTGTGTGCTTCTGTCATCCCTGCCTCTGGTCTTTGCAGGACTATTAAAATTAAAGGACTCTTCACTGCTACAACTTGCTGTGCTATAGAAAGATCAAGAAAGAAAATGATGATCAGTGGAGTCCGGCTGCTTATTTATATTGCCTTGTTTTATAATCAAAACTTGTACCGGTTTTGTTTGTATAGTACTTCTTATTAAACACCCTATCTTAAGACACCACTTAAGCATTTCTGAGTAAATAAAATACTGTTTTAGGTCATCTTATTTTTTAATTTGGCGTTGAGTACTCCTTGTGGTAAGCTTTCTCTGCAGTTTTGCATATTTGATTGCCAGAGTTAACATCCCTACTGATGCCAGCCAAAGCCTGTCCCAACCAAATGAACTCTAATGGACATGCTATTTTAGGGCACAGTATATTTGTGCATATGAAGTCCATAATAAATATTTGTTTTAAACTTGGCCAAAACCAGTAGAAGAAACATGAAATGTTAACTCCAGTGTAGCATAATAGGAGTCAACATTTGAATAATGTTTGTGTCTCTCTTTCAAAGGTTTGTAACATTTCTATGTATTTTTAATACAAATCAAATTATTCTGAATATGAGTTGTTTCCCACTGGCACCATGTAAGACAGTCTGTCCACATAGAAATCACCGTCTCCTTCCGAAAGGCAAGTAAACACCAGCTTTGTAAGCAAAGCAGGGTGAGTGTTCTGCCAAGACCATTTATCTGTAGAGAAAAATACAATTACTGCAAGACTTTTTAGGAAATAAAAAAAGTAAGAGCCGTCCTCTTTATAAATTCTCCAAATAGATTTACAATTTCTGTAATTGTTTTATTAAATTTTCCACAATTTTTCACCAATGAAGTGCTATATGAGAGTTACCATATAGCAGTGGGTAAGCGTTGGCAGCTGCCTGGAGGAGGTTTGTGATGGTTAACCTGTAAAGAAAAGGCTTCGAATATGCTCTCCGCATCCTTCAATAGCAGCTATGGTGGGCAGTGCAGTGTCAGTGTCTTTGTTTCTTTTAAGATTAATGAAATGAGAAAGAGGATCTGGGAGATGCTCTTCATGTGTTTTGCTTAACTAAGTGACTTTTTGTAATTCTACATATATGTAGAAGTCTGTGTTTGGTTTATTTTACCTGTACAGCTGTGGTCAGTGCAACTGAGGTTTTTTCATTCTTTTGCCTTACAGGCCATTTCCCGCTTGTGTGAAGATAAATATAAGGACTTCAGGAAAGCCGCAAAGAAACGGTCAGTCAGTGCTGACAATCTGACTGTGGTTAGATGGTCCCCTGCTATTATCTCCTAACAGAGGAGACTGGAATATTCCTACGGACGTACTGTTTCATCCATCCATTTTTTCGGGGGTGGGCTGGGGGCGGGGGGATAAAGAAAAAAGACACTTGATTTTTTTATTTTTAAATCTGTCAAGCTGCCTTTACAGTGCCTCCCCATTGTGTAGCACACGAGTAAGATACTTAGTGGAAGGAGAAATGGAGAAATCAGTGTTTGGGAGAGAAGATGGGCAACAATTTTTTTCTCACGTTCGATAACAGCTTTACCCTTTTTATGAGGAGACAGCAAATCAGGTGCTTGGAAGAAGAAACAAAAAAATGAAGTAGAGGCAGAAAAAGATTTAAGAACTGTGCCATTTTCTGATATGCTATATTCATGAAGAGAAATGGCAGCATGAAAACAAACCATGTAGTCAGATGACTCTGCACTAGAGGAATGAAGCTGGGAGAGTTCCATCCTAACGGTTTCTCTTAATATCTTTTGTTGTTCATTTGTTTTTTGCATTCCTCATTGCTGCTTCCCAGGATAAATTCTTCCCATTGCACAGCAGCAAATATGAAGTCTGTATTTAGAGTAGCACAAGCCCCTGAATAAATAGTGTTGGGTTTTTTCACTGCACTTTTCTCTGTAAGCTGTCTTATTAGCATTATTCTTCATAATTATTATGCATATGTTACATTTCTTGTATGCCTTTTATTGTATTTCAAAAGAGAGAACTTGACCATAGTGCTGAACCAAAAGTGTGTACAGGGATCAGAAGACCTTCGTAATTTCATGATGTGTTTTATTTATAGTATACTTGGGTGCGTGTGCCTTCCTGAGTTCTTGGAATCATTTATTTTTCCTTAATATAAAGATACAATTATTAAAGTATTCAGATGATGGTGATAAGACTTGGGCCAAATCTCTGAAAATTGCAACAGATCTTGTGATCCTTTTTGCAGATTTTCATAGCTTTAGAAGTTTAGCAGAATTCATTTTGAGGGAGATATTTTTTTTTTTTTTGTATGGCCTGACTAGTTCATTCCTTCACCTCCAGGTCCATTGTTGCAAGCAATATTCTCAATTTTTATATGTTTACTTTAAATCAAAGTGAGTCTGTTTGTATAAAATAAAAAAATAATTAAAAAAATTGTTCCAGTGAGAAGGCCTGTAGAAGAGCATAATGGAAATCTTAACAAGGTATTTGTCACAAGTAGATTCGATTTTGAAGCTAAAATACAAACCCTTGTGATTTTCAGCATAGGTGCTTATAGAAGTTAAAAGTAACTGAACTGTGAACGTAATTTTCAACTCTGATTATTAAGCTCTTCTGTTATGGTTGTTCCTAGTTCCCTCTTACTGTGGCTGTTGCCCCCTTGGAAACTGTAAGAACCTTTTATATAAAATAACTTGTCAGTATAAGCATATTTGCTTTATAATGTCCCAGTGTGATTTTTTTTCCTGTTTTTGTTTTGGGGGGTTTTTTTGCACAATTTAGAAAGATATAGCTGAAAACTCTCAGTTCCCTGAAAGCCTTTCTTTGTGACTATCACTGAAATAAATGGCAACAGACGTCCCTGATTTATGCACTACTGTGGTAAACCATAAAGATTCCATATTTGTTTTATTAAGCCCTATGGGCTTGTAGCAAACGTAGGGGCCCAGAGATGCACACTTGACTTGCAGTGCAATGCTAATCAGATGCCTCCGGGCAGAGGGGCACGGACAGGATTGAAGTAGTAATACCAAACAGTTTTCTGTTACCTTTCTGATGTGATTTGTGTAGTTTGAGACATGAAGGTTTTGTCCAGAAATTCTCCTGATGTCCCTTGGGCCTTTAAAATAATCCAGTCCTCATCCCTTCTTGTTGTGCCAATGCATCAGAACTGTGAGTATCCCAAGTCTGTTTTTCCCTTGAACACGGAATGTAAGGAAAGTGTTTATAACAATACAAATGCATATTAGAGCATTTGAAACCTCTTTACAGATAGTATCAAAAGGAACATTTTCAGAGCATTTGAAATTCATCCTTTATAAGTATAAATTTAGGCTTTAAAATATGTAAAATATTTTGATTTGTCAACACTTTGCTAAACTATTTTCCATTTAACTTGATATCAGGAATATTGGTTTTATCCATTTCTGGGTGATAGAGATATGAACTTTGGATTATGTAAAGATCTCAATGCATCTACTATAATTTTTGTGAAGTTTATTAAACTACTTTAAAGATTGTATAGTCTATTTATTGTATGTATGTACATACAGTCTGATACTTTAAAAAGTGGATTCCGTAAAACCTGGCTCAGTCTTGTTTAGACTATTGAATATCGTTTTAGCCTTGTGCACTGGACTCTACCTCTGTATAGGAGAATTTTCCATATTCTTAATTAGTACTGACTCTGTGATTAACTTGGTTATGTTTCTTGCACTAAGAATTAAAAAAAAAACCTGCTGTAAGTGTGGATTTTTCTTTAGTTTAAGTTTTGCCATATGAATCCTCTACATTTAGATGGACATTTCTTTCACTCATGGTTATATAATAATTCTTTGCTTTTTCTTTTGGTTTGTTCCAGCATTGCCAAAAAATATAGTACCTGTCAGTAAATCTGAATGAGTGTCTTTTGTTTGCAAGGTATTCTATACCATGTAATTAAAAATTAATCATTATTTAGGATTATGTTGTGTTTAGTGTAGTTTTTTAAGCACCATTGTATGGAAAATGCCATTGCAAGGTTACAGAATCACCTGGGGTGTGAGAAGGGAGAAGAACCAAATAGTGTTTAGATTAACAGCACAAATACATTGTGGTTTTCATTTCAGAACCTGAAACTAAATTTGTTGTAAATTTTTCTGGATTAAGGTTTTCATTATTGCTTTGGTCACCGGCTCAGAAACAAAAAGGTATAGGAGATGTAATAAACCTATCCCTTCAAGCATCATTGTCTTAATGAATTATTTTCATATGTTGAGCCAGTGGGCCATTAATTTGGTCATTTATGCATTGATAATTGGATGAATATTTGAAAAAGGGAGTTTTTATTCATGCATCCCTCTGCAGCCCAGAGATGTTTCCCTAATTCCTCTTTCCGTCTGCAGACTTGTTTATATTTATTTTTTTATATTTAAACATACACATATGATACATATCATTCTGACAGGCACTGTTCTTTGGGACTGAGAACACTGGATTCATGTCTGAAAGTGCAAAAAGAAGAAAAAAG